>NC_042615.1:378714763-379914763 GCF_901001135.1 Rhinatrema bivittatum | reverse complement strand
CCAAAGCTAGCGTTGACGCCATAGAGCCTAAAACCATCAGGTAATCGCACACCAGAGGCAGCCGTAGGGACAGTAAACGTCTCACTTGACTCTGAAGCTTGCACACACGCTCCTTGGAGAGAGACACCTTGCCCTGTTTTGTGTCGAACAGCACCCCCAGATACTCCAAGGACTGGGTGGAGACCAAACGACTCTTGGCGAGATTGACCACCCATCCGAGGGAGCACAAGAGCTGTAGGACTCTGTCGACCGCCCGCCGACACTGTATCTCGGACTTGGCCCGAATGAGCCAATCATCCAGGTAGGGGTGCACCAGCAACCCCTCCCTCCGGACCTGGGCTGCCACCACTACCATCACCTTGGTAAATGTGTGGGGAGCGGTGGCGAGACCGAAGGGAAGAGCTCTGAATTGGTAGTGCCTGCCCAGCACGTAAAACCTGAGGAACCTCTGATAGAACGGCTGAATGCCTATATGAAGGTACGCTTCCGTGAGGTCCAACGAAGCCAGGAATTCGCCTGGTCGCACCGAGGCTACCACCGACCGGATCGTCTCCATTTTGAAACGTGGAGTGCGAAGACACCTGTTCACCCCTTTCAAATCTAAAATTGGTCTGAACGTGCCCTCTTTCTTTGGTACGATGAAGTAAATTGAGTACCGGCCCTTTCGTTGTTGCCCTGGAGGAATGGGGGTTATTGCACCCAGGGCCTCCAGCCACCGAAGAGTTTCCCGCACCGCTACGCGCTTGACTTGGCCTTTGCAAGGGACACAAGAAACTTGTCTGCGGGAACTCGTGCAAAATCTAAAGCGTAACCTTGACTTATTGTAACCGTCTCTAAAAGTCAGGAAGGAGGCCCAGACAACTGATTCATAAAGATAGACTTTTATTGCCAGCAAGATGCAGCTAAGACAAGGGCTTAGTACAACTGCATGTCACGCCCCCTCAGGAGCAGACTCTTATGCACTTTACAGTTCTTATCTTTTACACATGCGTTCTACTAACTGCTGTACAAACATTTTACAACCTGCTGAACAAGCATTTGCTAGCGTGGTTTTCTAGTAGGTGTAGCTTATAATCAGACTATTGTTTCGTCATTTAATTGACGTGTTAGACATTTTATAGCGATGATCGTATTAATACAATACAACTTATTAGAATTACAAAATGGCGGTGCGTTCCACTGAATGTCAGTATGTAAGCACGTAATTACGTAGTGCATGTTATTGCGTTTCAAATGTTAATACATTCAATATGGCTGTGCGTTTCACTGCTGGCGTGGTTAGTCAGAGATCTTCAGGTATCTCATACATTGGTAGTCCATAAAATTGAACTCCTTCATTCCCCCCTTTGATACTTCAACTTCGTTAAGAAGGCGCAAGTATCACCTTCATCCGTGAGGTAGCTGAAATGACAAACAACAGTTAGTACCATAATACTGAGTACCGGCCCTAAATTGTTAGCCAGGTCGATGATGTCTTCACCGGTTTGAGACGGATGGGCCCTATTGGCTTCACCCCCCTTTGTAGCCGGACTTCACCTTAGCAAACAAGGTGGCCGTACATGTTAGTTTTAAAGGTTAGTGTCATAGTAAACAGAGGATTCATCTTCTGAGTCTGAAGAGTCATCGGAAGGAAATGATGAAATTGAGGCATACTGGTTCAGCATCATGATTTGGGCAGCTGCACGTCGATCAGCAATCTTCTCCATCATGGTCGACAGGCTCCTGAGTAAGAGAGGGAAACACAAAGGAAGGAGAGCACAAGAGAGTAGGAAAAATAATAAAGGAAATAAAAGTTCCTTGAGACCAGGAATAGATGAGAGCCAGGAAGGCAGTGAGGCGGTCCAGTCAAGGGCTCCGGACCAAGTCTGCACAGGAACATGAGCGAGTCGCACCATACGGTCGGTAATTTCCTCGATAACCTTGCTCTTATCATCAATCTGTAGACAACAGTTAGAGAGGTTAAATTTTCCACATACCCCACCCTCCTGTGCGAGGAGATAGTCCAGAGCCAGTCGGTTCTGGTATACAGCAGTAATTAACTTGGTATTCTGTTTAGCAAGAATATTAAGTGCCAATGCTGAATCATTAGTAAGGAACTCAAGAACTGCTTGTAGTCGGATGATGCGATTATTCATATAGACTGGAGTCCGATATCCAAATGAGCCATCCTCTGCCCAAGTACCTGGCCCATAGTATTCTATAATACGTTCAGGTGGCCATTCTTGATCAGACCAATCTCCAATGGAAACTTTATGTCGTCTTCGTCGTCTACTTGGTTTCATGGGACTATAGACAGGCACACCTAGAGTCTCTCCTGCAGTGACTGGTAACAGGAAGAAGCTAGGGCGTATTGTAGCTAGGAAACAGGTGCCATACCATTGAGGAGGTAGTTGTTCATAAGCTCGTCGTCCACATACAAAGTAATATCCATCGGGAGCTATGAATGACGTTTGTTGACCAGCTGCTTTCCAAGTAGCATTCAAAGTAGACTCGGTCCAGAATGGGGTAGGTATGGTCTGATTCTCTGTTTGCCACCATGATTGATTGTGACTGGTAACGGTGAGGATTCCTGTGCATGGTGAATTTCCGACAGGCACCATATATAACTTGGAGAAGTGCCGTGACAAACATTGTCTTCCGATGACATCTGTCTGAAGAGCCCATTCATAGGGATTGTGGTTTCGGTTATATGTTGTGGAAGTGTTCATAACGTCCAAGTCAACCTGGAAGATCTCTTTGGCTTCCCATGGCCATTGTTCTCCAATGTTGGTGCCACCACAGACAAAACAGTTTTGTACTTTCAGAGACAATGCTATGTTTTCGGCTAGGTTTATGAACATATTTTTGGCTTGATGGGAGATGGTATGCTTCTTAAGTTCCTCGTTGAGCTGGGAGATTTCATCGAAGAAGGATTGATATCCCACCACAGTGGTTTGGTGGACGATGGGAAGTGGTTTTTCTCGTCGCTGAGTAATGGTAAGGTATGTCATGGGATCCCCTCCTGTCCCATCAATCCCAAAACCCCAAGTGTCTTGCCAGGGGGATCCCTCAGACCGGACTGGCCATTCTAGAGTGATAATGTTCCCAGTTCCTTTGCTTAGTCTGCCCATTCCAGGGCAGCCCGAGTATCCTCCTCCAGTGTAGTCACATACCAAATTCCATCCGGAAAGCTCTTTATCCCCGGCACATGGCAGCCAATGGGAGGGATTGCTAGAGCGATCATAGGGACAAAGATATTTGTGATTGAAAGTGTAGGCTCTCTTCCATGCTTGAGATCCACAATGCATCGCGCTTGGATGTCTGTCAATGGCAGCGCATGCGTCAAAGGTAAGGAAGACAGTGGGTGGTCGGCCCATCAGGACTTTCGTTGAGTTGATGTCGTATAGGATTCCTTTCCCATCTGGTATAATATCAGAAGTATAAGCTTTTGGCAGTCCGGTGGTGAGCGTTATGTTATAATACTTGGGTGTAGTAGGCTAATGACAGATGAGTTTGTTGTTTAGGATACATCGATGAAAAGACTGATGTCCTTGGGTGGTATTTAAGGCACAAGCAGGTTTCTTTATACATGATGGTGGCGGTTGAGATTGATGAATGATTGTGAATACCAGCTGGTACCCATCTTCAGTTGTGGTGCGTACTTGTTTGATGCATTCTGTGCAATTCTGGCTGAGTGAAGTGTGGAAGGATGCTGGTACTGTAGCTAGGAGAATCATTAGGAACCATAGGATTCTCTGATAATGGCGTAGATGAGCCATAGTTGAGCAGAAACGAGGATATAGATGATATTGATGAACCATTTCCAATCGCTGTTAGAAGGGCATATGACAGTTAGAGCGGTAACTAGGAGAGCACTGACGGCCCACTTCCAGAGTATTGAAATCATGTGCTATAATGCCTGTGAAGGAGGAAAGAAATAAACAGGTTATTAATGCTCTTGAGACTGCATTAATCTTTTACTGTATGTTAACCCTTGCTGTATTTCTAGTAAATCGCAAAGTATTGTCACCAGTCCTGGAGACCTGCCAAGTGTTAGTGGCTGGTTTGACGCGGGTCCAGTGGATCCAGGTGGGGCATCCAGATACTTTGACAGCTGTGGGTGTAGTTAACAGCACAGTGAATGGTCCCTTCCATCGAGGTTTAAGGAAGTCAGACTCATCCCACTCCTTGATCCACACAGAGTCTTCCACCTGGAATTGATGTATAGGATTGATTAAGATCAGTGGCTCTGTCTCACAGGTATACTTGCGAATTGCTTCCACGGTATCATATAATCCTTTTATCTGTCTGCTGAGTGCCATTTCCCCTTGAACCTGTAAGGATTCAGGGAACGAGGGCAGTGGTGGTGGTCTTGCGTACATCGTTTCATACGGAGTTAGTCCTGATTGTCGTGGGGTACATCTAATGTGGAGCAATGCTAACGGTAACATTTTGGGCCATTTGGTTTTGGTTTCCTGACATAGTTTGGCTAATTGACTTTTCAAAGTTCTGTTAGCTCGTTCAACAGTTCCACTGCTTTGAGGTCTCCATGTGCAATGTAGGTGCCATTTAAGGCCCAGAATTTTGGTGAGGTGTTGGGTCACCTCGCTGATGAAAGCTGGTCCATTGTCTGAATTGATCTGTCTTGGCAGTCCATATCGTGGTAAAATCTGATTCAGAAGTAAGGAAACGACCTCCTTTGCAGTTTCTGTTCGCGTCGGCACAGCTTCAATCCATCCGGTGTAAGTACATACTGCTACCAACATAGCTTTGTAACCTTGTGCAGGGGTCATGTGAGTGAAATCAATTTGACAAACTTGAAATGGTATAGTCCCTCGGAGGACATGCCCTGGGGCAGGGCCAGGTCCGTTGCGAGGATTATTCCTTGCACACGTAACACATTGATTAATTGCATGTTTGGTCAGTTGTGTGATTCGATTAATATAATACGTTTTTGCCAGTAACTTTGCCAATGAATCACGTCCAAGGTGCGTATTGCTGTGTGCTTCTCTTACTATTGTCCAGGCAATAGTATCAGGTATCCATATTCGTCCGTCTGATATAATCCACCATCCATTTTGTTGATGGAAATTTTCAGCCTGGGCCCAATCATTTTCTTCGGTTGAGTAAGTGGGTGTTTCAGTTGGAAACTGCAGAAGGGGACATATGGTCATTTTTGTTTGATAGAAGTCCTGGGCTCCAGCTTTGGCAGCAGAGTCAGCTTTCTGGTTTCCCCGAGCGATAGGATCAGACTTTCCAGTATGGGCTTTGCAGTGCATCACGGCTACTTTATGTGGTAACCATACTGATTTTAACAGTTCATGAATTTCTGGCGCATTTGTTAATTGTTTTCCTTCGGCAGTGAGAAATCCTCTTTCTTTGTACAAAGCTCCGTGTACTTGAATGGTTAGAAAGGCATATTTAGAGTCTGTATAGATATTTACAGTTTGTCCTTCTGCCAACTGTAGAGCTCGAGTAAGAGCAATGAGTTCAGCTTTTTGTGCAGACGTTCCTGGAGGCAAGGGTCCAGCTTCAATAATCTCGTCTTCAGTAACTACTGCGTAACCAGCCACTCGTATTCCATTGATGACCTGGCTACTTCCATCAGTAAATAAAGTCCATGCACCTTGCCAAGGTTGATCTCTTAAATCAGGTCGACTGGAGTGTACTGTAGCCATAACTTCGTCACAATTATGGTTCACTGCCTCAGGGGCTGGCAATAAGGTGGCTGGATTCAAGTTTTTGCTGTCTTGTATTTGAATTTCGGGTGTTTCACACAGTAAGGCTTGATACTTAACGAGACGTGAATTAGTCATCCATTTTGGCCCGTGAGTTTCAAGTAGTCCTTGAATAGTATGAGGAGTTGTTACTTGCAGAGTTTGTCCAAATGTTAATTTAACGGCTTCAGGTATCAATAGGCATGCGGCAGCAATACTTCGAAGGCAACCAGGCCATCCTTTTGCGACATTGTCCATTCCTTTTGATAGATATGCAACAGGTCGTTCCCAGGATCCAAAGATTTGAGTCAAGACCCCAATGGCCATGCCTTTTTTCTCATCTACGAACAAATGAAATGGTTTCATTACATCAGGTAATCCTAAAGCAGGGGGTGAGACCAAGGCTTCTTTCAGTTGTTGTAGGTGTGCTAGCTCATGTCCTTCCCACTGAAAAGGTTGAGATTCTGCTTCCTTTCCACGCAATTTGTCATACAATGGTTGGGCAATAACTGCATAGTTAGCAATCCAAAGTCGGCAGTATCCAGTAGCTCCTAGCAATGCTCGAAGTTCCTTTTTGCAGGTAGGTGTAGGCTGATTTCTGATTGAACTTGTACGGGAGACCCCAAGGCACCGCGTGCCTTCACGAATTCGAAAGCCCAGGTATTCTACTTCCAATTCACAGATTTGTGCTTTCTTTTTGCTCGCCCGGTACCCTTTAGAGTACAAAGTCTGTAATAAGTGAAAAGTTGCTTTTGAGCATTCCCGGTATGTGTCCCTGAATAGTAGTAGATAATCAACATACTGTATTACTGGCCCATGTATTTTCTGGTAGGTTTTCAAATCTTTGGCCAGCTGTTCTCCAAAAAGCGTGGGAGAATGCTTGAATCCTTGGGGCAAACGAGTCCATGTATACTGTTGTTTAATTCCAGTATGAGCATTTTCCCATGTGAAGGCAACATTTTTCTGACATTCCTCTGCCACAGGAACAGAGAAGAAAGCATCTTTGAGATCAATAACACTGTACCATTTGGACTTGGGGGTGACTTGAGCTAGGATAGAGTACGGATTAGGTACAAGGGCCACTAGATCCACCACTTGGCTATTTACTTTTCGTAGATCTTGTACAGGTCGGTAATCATTAGATCCGGGTTTCTTGACTGGTAGCAAGGGAGTGTTCCAAGCAGAACGGACTCGTCGCAGGATGCCTAAGTCAAATAGTCTTTGTAGATATATCTGTATTCCCTGCCTGGCCATGTATGGAATGGGGTATTGGGTTTGATTAATGACCTGTGCATTCTCTTTTAGTTCTATCCAAACAGGATCAGCCTCGGTTGCCAGTCCTCCTGGATTATTTTCAGACCATACTGAAGGTACACTGTCCATTAAATACCTTCGCTTTGCATTAAGAGGGGTATCTTCCTCATATCGGTGTTCAATGATTTTTTCGATGACGGGGAGATGTAGTCTCCATTCTTCCTGGAGAGGGCAAATGAGGGAAACTGGATTGTCAGCAAAGGAAGCTTTGATTTCACCGTTTGAATCAAACTGTAGAGTTGCTCTTAATTTGCAAAGAAGATCTCTACCAATTAATGGGACTGGGCATCCAGGGACATAGAGGAATCGGTGGGATACTAATTGTCCTCCCACTTGAACCTGCCGATTCTGGAGAATAGGGGCTGCTAGCGGCTTCCCAGAGGCCCCTACTATGGAGATACTTTGTGCCGTGGGAATGGCTATTGCAGTAGTCATGACTGATCGTTGTGCTCCAGAATCCAGTAATCCTTTGAAAGTTTTAGCCCCAACCTTTATTTCCACTAACGGGTCAGAGGGTAGGGTTTCCCTATCTAGTCATGAGTTTCGCCCGATATCATCACTAGACTCATCTGACAGCTCATCCAATGCCATTTGCCATTCAGCTTCTTGTGATTTGGACGGTTTAGATCCTTTCCCTTCATCCTCCTCTCGTGGAATTTCAGGGCACTCAGCCTTCCAATGTCCTTCTTGTTTACAATATGCACATTGATTGACCCCTAGAGGCGCTCTTCCTCCTCTGAGCGATCCACCTCTAGCTGATCTTCCTCTAGGCAATGCCCTGGATGGCGGTTTGCCTCTTCCTCTCTGACCAGGGTATCCCCGATACTTCCTGGTATGCTCTCCAAAATTAGTTTCTTCCATGGCTGCGGTTAACAAGTTAACACTTTCTCTCATCCTTCTACTACTTTCTTTTTTCTCCTTTTTTTCGTTTTCCAGCTCTCGATTTCCATAAACTTTATCTGCCATGATTTTGAGCTGGCTGATGTTCATTCCCTCAAATCCTTCTGTTTTCTGGAGCTTCCGGCGTATATCGGGGCATGACTGTCCTACGAAACTCATGACTATTATAGGATGGTTTTTTTGATCTTCGGGATCGAAAGGGCTGTATCGGCGATATGCGTCCATTAGTCGTTCTAGGAAATCTCCTGGGGTTTCATCCCTTTTTTGCACTACATCTTGGATTTTGGCCATGTTCATAATTTTCCTTTTTCCCTTCCTCAAGGCTTCTAGGAAAGCCCTTTGATAAGCAGCGATGCGGTGTCGTCCATTTGGAGTTTGGCAATCCCAATGAGGGTCTATAAGCGGGGCAAGTTCCCTCACGATTGCATCGGTATCGCCGTCTGACCCGGCTCCATTTCTGGCTGCTTCTTCCATATTTTGTTGTATTTGCCGTCGCTGTTCAGTGGTGCATAGGAAAGAAGCCAGATGACGGATGTCAGCCCAATTGGGATTATGTGAGGAGAAAATTCCATTTAAGAAATCGATCATTTGATCCGGTTTTTCAGCGTAGGAAGGGCCAAGCTGTTTCCAGTTGAAAAGATCACTCGACGAAAAAGGGACGTAGGTGTATAGTCTTATAGTTTGCGAGGTTTGGAAAGCATTTTCCTCACTTGGGGCCACGGGTACGACAGTCGCGGTTTCCCTGATTGGGAGATGTAGACTAGCAGCAGCTTGCGTCCTACTGCGGGTGCCGGCTGAGACAGGTGGTCCTGGCTCGTCCACTGTTTTTGCCGATTCTAATTCTCTTTTAGTTTCATGTGACGTACTAGGAAAGGGTTCAAATGGCTCATAAGCAGGAATCGGTGGCAGACTATGCAACGGTGGATAGATTGGAATGTAAGGTGGCGGTGCTAAAATTTCCGGTTCATCAGCTAATATGGCCTCTGCTGCAGGCGGGGGTTTAACTTTTTTTTCTGTAGTTTCCTCATCCTTTTGGACTACCAATATGGCCACCTCCGATGACGTTACATCGTCTGCGCTCAATATGGCCGACTTCTCTTTTCTCTTCCGGTTTGGGGACTTCCGGCTGCCCGCCTTCTGCATATGCGCCACCATGATGAGGGCGGCTCCCTCCACTAACTTTTTTGCCCAAGACGGCGGGTCTAGAATAACTGCAATCCAGGCATTGATATATGGAATATCTTTGGGAAAACCTGGCTGGCCCTCTTTTGTGACTATAATTCGAACCCTAGAGGCCGTGGAAAAATCGAAAGTTCCTTTCGGGGGCCAATTGATGCACAGACTCGGCCATCGATAGGCGCAGCGCTGAATCATGCCAGGTTTAGTGCAGGCATGTTTATCGAACACTTCGCCAAAGTGCTTCGTCATGGCTTTTAACGGAGTGGACCCTCCCCCACCCATTTAGAATAGAGGTACAGACAAAGAAGGGAAGGGATAGCAGATAGGTAAGGGGTCCGTATCTGCCAGACACAAAAGGGTCACAGTCGCCTCGACTAGAACGCGGTCGCCCGGCCTAGAACTGCGAGGCCATTCACTCTCTTTCACACAACAAGAAACCTATTCCCAAGAATTCTTACCAATTTTCAAAATTCCAAAATTTCCAAAAATTTCTAAAATTCCAATTCTAATTTTCAATTAGCGAGGTCTTCGGAGCGGAGCCCCTACTAACCACTGCGCGGGGTTTGATCAACGCCCCCTCGATCCATATTTCAGGATCGGCTAGTAATTTCAGCTTTATCCTATCTCTAATTCAAGTTCCCACTAATTCTCATTCACGTGAGGATAAAATTATATTTGCCTGAAACGTTCTCTCGATCGCGAAGAAAGCCTTCTTCCCGAATCACCTGCCCAGAGGTCTCAAGAAGTCTCCTGTGGAACGGTCCCCTCAGAAACCTGATCGCTGAACTCAGCGGTGGCCACTCACCAGTTAAGTCTGGGGGATCGCTCCGCCACCAAACTACCGGACCAGCTGGGGGGCTAAAATAGCGTCCCCGGTACCTCCTGGCTGGCTCGCCAAATGTAACCGTCTCTAAAAGTCAGGAAGGAGGCCCAGACAACTGATTCGTAAAGATACTTTTATTGCCAGCAAGATGCAGCTAAGACAAGGGCTTAGTACAACTGCATGTCACACCCCCTCAGGAGCAGACTCTTATGCACTTTACAGTTCTTATCTTTTACACATGCGTTCTACTAACTGCTGAACAAACATTTTACAACCTGCTGAACAAGCATTTGCTAGCGTGGTTTTCTAGTAGGTGTAGCTTATAATCAGACTATTGTTTCGTCATTTAATTGACGTGTTAGACATTTTATAGCGATGATCGTATTAATACAATACAACTTATTAGAATTACAAAATGGCGGTGCGTTCCACTGAATGTCAGTACGTAAGCACGTAATTACGTAGTGCATGTTATTGCGTTTCAAATGTTAATACATTCAATATGGCTGTGCGTTTCACTGCTGGCGTGGTTAGTCAGAGATCTTCAGGTATCTCATACATTGGTAGTCCATAAAATTGAACTCTATCATTATCACGCTGAGGACCCATTGGTCCGATGTTATTTTGGTCCATTCCTCGGAAAAAAATGCCAACCTGGCTCCTACGTTTGGCACGACCGACTGAATCTGCCTCGAGGAACGGACCGCCCGCGTTTCATTGGGGGGCCTTGGACCCCGTTCCCGCCGAGGGTCCACCTTGCCTGCCAAACCTTTTCCCCCGAAAGGACTGAGGCCATGATGGCGACCTGGAGGAGACGGACCTGTAGGAAGAACCTGACAATCTCTGCGGCCGCGACCTTCTACTCCCCCAAAACCGGGGCCTATTGGAGAAAGAAGTGCGAGACCTGGGCTTGTCCTCCGGCAGCCTAAAAGCCTTGTTTTCTCCGATCGACTGCATCAGGTCATGCAACTGTTTACCAAACAATAACTTTCCTTTAAACGGCAGCGCACCTAGGTGAGCTTTGGAAGAGCCATCCGCCGCCCAATTGCGAAGCCAAAGGAGCCGGCGTGCAGAAACCGCCGAGACCATGGCCCTGGCCGACGTGCGCAGCAGGTCATACAGCACATCGGCTCTGTATGCGATCACCGCCTCCAGATGATCCGCCTGCGCAGATTCCTCTTCCGAGAGACCTGCATTGGCCTGGAGTACCTGGGCCCAGCGCAGTCCCGCACGCAAGGCAAAATTACTACAAATAATCGCGCGGACCCCCAGGGCTGAAACCTCAAAGACCTTTTTAAGCTGCAGTTCCAGCTTCCTATCCTCGATATCCTTGAGTGCTGAGGCCCCTGTGAAAGGAATCGTTGACCTTTTCGTCACTGCCGATACCGCTGCGTCCACTCTAGGAAGGCGGAGGAGCTCCAGCGCATTCTCTGGCAGCGGATATAGCTTATCCATAGCTTTGCTCACTTTCAGGCCCAACTCCGGGGTATCCCATTCCCTGAATAGGATGTCCAACGCCGAAAAGTGGAATGGGAAGGCCCAACAGCACCGGGTCCATTTTGGCCCCTGACAAGTTCTCCACCGGCGGAGCCTCCACACCCAGTTCCTGGAGAATGGCCGGAATGAGCGGTGCTAGTTCCTCTTTCTGGAACAACCGGACCACCTTTGGATCATCTCCAAAGGTGATGATCCAAAGGTACTGGCATTCCCTTGCCGGTACCGGGCTGTCCTGGTCCCTATGCATCCGACCCATCTGCCCCCCCCCCCCCCAGGGGCTCTACAGGTGGATCCGCTTCCGCCGAAGACATAGATTCGCTGTCAGTGTCCTGAGGGATACCCCGCAAAGGATGCTTCCTCCTAGGTGGGTCCGAGGTCCTCCTGGGCCTATCTCTAGCTTTCCTCTTCCGGGAGCCCGGCTGGCCATCCGAGCCCCCCGACGCCTTACCCGCCTTTCTCCTGGAACCTTTATATTTTAACACTTTGCGCAGGAGAAGTGCAAAATCAGCCGAAAAGGAAGCCTCCGACTCCGAGGATACCTCTTCTGCACTATCCTCCACCGGGGATGCCGCCCCCCCAGGGGGGGCCGCTGCTGCGGGGAAAGTGCGGGAGGCATGCCGCCATTACCGGCAGCCTTCCACGTGGCCTCCTGCACTGCCCCCAAAATGGCCGCTGTTCCCGCGCTAAGCGGGAACGGATCAAAACTGCCTTCCCCTCGCTGACTCGCTTGCGGCAGCGATCGCGCCGGCCGAGATCGGCCCCCCCCGACCAACCTCGGACGGCCCCTCGCTGCCCAAAATGCAGGACGAGCAAACCCCATTGCGCGACAAGCGCGCGCGTGCGCCAAGCCGCAAGCACGGCAAGAAGATCCCCTCGGCATCCGCCACCCTGCCAACGCGCCAAAACTGTAGAAAATTAAAAGTAATTAAATATTAATTAAACACCTCGACCCGCGATGCAGACACCGAAGAACAGAGAGCCGGCGAGGTCAGAAGAAATAAAACAGTCTGGTTTTTTTTTTTTCTATACTTGCGCTGTCCCTGGTCCTGAGCTCCTGCTCCAGCGGGGGTGAGTGAACCGGGCTCCCCGGTGTCACCCCCGACGCTGCTACCTGCGGAAGGCCAGGTCCTCGACCCTCAGCAGCGGCCTTAACCAGGGGGGGATGGTCCCCTCAGAACCTTCCAACCCCCCTTGGAGGCTTCCAGGATGAGGGAGACTGCTGCTGTATCTTCCTTCTCCTAACTTCTTCTTGTGTCTATATTTTTTTTTTCTTTAAAACTTGTCCCAATCAAACAAAATCCCTGACTAACTAACAACGCCACCCAGGGATCCCAGAGGCTGTGGGTGACCCTGCCCCATCTGCTGGAGACAGAGTAAGACTGAGGGGCTGTGGGTGGCACCTCACTATATGTAGGGAAGCCCGACAAGTTTTGCTCTGTCTCCATCTGCTGGTGTGGAGTCACAACCCAGGTGTCTGGACTGATCCGGGTACATACAGGGAATTGGAATTGTGGAGGGGTTCTTTTCTGAGGGATGCTTGGTGATGTTATTGTTGCATTTGTCGGTCTTCAACTGTTTCGCCCCTCCTACCTCTCTCTACTCTTGGCTCCTCCTGCTCACCTTGGACTGATGGCCACCACAGCATCTGCTTGTCATTCTCTCCGGCATCCCCAGACCAGCTTTGGTGCTGCCTCCCGCCATTCTGCTTCAAGGTACCTCTAGGGCGCGCGGGCACACGCCGCCCTCATTTTAACTCTACGTTGGCGCGAACATCAGGGGCGTCCCCCTGTTCTGATGTCACATCTTCCGGGTATATCTGCCTAGAGTATTTGCTAGCTCGTTAAGTTAGCAACAGGATTCTTACAGATGGGATTCACTCTCCGTTCCTAAGCTACTCTGTCACTCCAGCGTTATCTGGAACACTTACTACCCTTCGGGGACTCTAACGGAGTACCTGCTCCTCGGCGGCCTCTTTGATTCTTTCAGGTGCTATCAGGAAACCAGTACTCGCTCCTCGAGGGCCCATGTTCCCTGTGTCGCTGCCTGCAACCTCTATCCTTCTACTTGGAAGAACTAACTTACAATTACCATCAGTGAGTAAAGAAACCATCTCTCTCCACAGTACTGCTTCACTGGAATCAGGTAATCGCTCCTCGAGGGCCTGCTCTCCACTCCGGTGCTAGACCTCTCGTCTAGTGGAATTTCTGTTACTGCTAAGTGAGTACAACGCTACCGAGTCTCTCTGCTCTAAGGGATCAGGTACTCGCTCCTCGAGGGCCTGCTCTCCCTGTCTCAGAGCTTCTCCTATTTCTACATTGGGACTCTGAATGTTAATCTTATTGTGTACTCATAACTCTCAGTCTCTTTCCACTGCAGCACTGCCTTGCAGAGAATCCACTGTTCCAGCATTCTGTGTGAGATGCGCCCAGCCGGGCTTTACAACTACTACTCACTACTGCCACCTCTGGTGGCCATACACACTGTTTAATAAAAGACTCAAATCTGTGTTTGTCTGTCCGGAGTCTAGCCTGTCACTAGCCTGTCACCGTGGTCCCTCACGGGACTGCCTCCCGTGGGTGTGGTCAGCTGCCACAGTGTCCAAGGATCCACCCAAACACCATTAACAATAACAGTTATCTTGAAAGATGATGATGAGTTCGGTTTTTGCTATGTTCAGGGCAAGGTGGAGGTTGGTGAGGAGGAGGTTTATCGCGCTGAGGCAATTCTCCCAGGTTTTGATAGACTTGGATAGGGATTCTTGGATGGGAATGAGAAATTGGACATCAACCGCGTAGATGAAGTGTGGAAGGCCAAGATCTGTGAGGAGATGGCGGAGGGAAAGGAGGTAAATGTTAAAGAGGGTGGATGAGAGGGAGGATCCTTGGGAGATGCCTTGTGTGAGTTGAGTGGGAGGTGATTCAGAATTTAAACTATATATTGCCTGTTCTCTAGGTATGAGGTGAACCAATGAAGGGCTGATCCCATGATGCTGATTTCTGTAAGGTGTCTGATTAGGATATCGTGGTTGACAGTATCAAAGGCAGCGGAGATGTCGAGTAGGGCGAGGATGTAGTAGTGACCATGGCCAGAATAAGCTGATTCAGCTCATCTCTCTTAAAGAGGCGGACCACTTTTGGATCGTCGCCTTCCATAGCCTGAACCCCTCGGCTCCCTCCCTGCAGTGGATTAGCGTCCTCATCAACCCCCCCCCCCCCCCCTCCCAGGGGTTTGGGCTGTGGATCTGGGTTATCCTGGGAAGTGGACTCTGAATCCATCCCAGGAGGCACAGACCATAAGAGCTTCTTGCCCTTAGGATGGTCTGCCCCCCCTCCAGAACCTGCACACTTCCTTATTTTTTTAAGAGAAGCCTGTGAAGAGAGTTTTTCCCAATTTCTCCCAGCCTTTCTCTCCTTAAAGGCCTTGTGCATCAGCAGGACAAACTCTGAAGAAAAAGAATCAGAATCATAAGAGGTATCATCCACCCTCTTGGGGCCCTCTTTTGCAGGGGGAATAGGACCCGCTGGCACATCCCCCTCGGGGACAATTTACTGTGGAGATAAGAAGGGTGGTGAAAGCCCCTCCCCCATCGTGGCCCACATGGCTGCCTGAAAAGAATTCAAGATGGCTTCCGTTCCTGCGCTCAGTTGGAATGGATCAGCTGGGGCCAGGCCAGCTGCTTGTAGCTTCGCGGAGAACCGAGGAGCCCTCTGGCAATCTCCCTGGGGCAAAACGAAGGGACCTTCACCTCCGGGTGAACAGTCCGCGCAAAGGCCCTCCCTCGAGAGGTGCACGCGCGCTGAGCCTCACTTGCGGCAAGCCGAACCCTGAAGCATCCTTGCCGTGGCAACGAAAACTATACAATACAAAAAGAAAACTGGAAAGTGCGGCGAAAAGCGACGAAACGGCGGCGCAAAAAGGTGGGGAAGGGATAGAGAAGTACCAGAGATACAGCGCACAAAAATCAACACAAACTTTTTTTTTTTTAAACTTGCCCGATCACTGTCCCTGGTTCTGTAGCAGGCCCTGCTCCTGTAGGGGTGAGTGAGCTGGGCTCCCCGGTATCACCCCGACGCTGCTGATCACGAAATGCAGGGTCCTCGACCCTTACAAGCAGTGGTCTCGACCAGGAGGGATGGTCCCCTCAGGACCTAGCAACCTCCTGGGATACTGACAGAACCTCCATCGGTGAGGGACTTGCTTCCTCAGTTTTTTCAAGTTTTTCAATTTTTTTTTTTTAAAGAATTAAGAATTAAAGGCACGGAATCCCTGAAAGCGTGCCAACTCCAAACATGACAACAACCCTACTCTAGACACCAATTGTCATCAGGTAATCAGCAGAGACTGTGGGCTTTGCACCTCTGCCACCTGCTGGAGACAGAGAAAATCTGAGGGACTGTGGGTGGCACCTTACTATATATGGCAGGGTTGTTTGAAAAACTTCTCTGTATCCACCTGCTGGAGGGGAGGCAAAACCCAGGTGTCTGGACTGATCAGGGTATGTACAGGGAACGACTTATGCCAAATTAGCCAATCGTTGAGCTAAGGGTGCACCAATATCCCTTCATGTCGGAGAGCTGCCGTTACCACCACCATCACCTTGGTGAACGTGCGAGGAGCCATCGCTAGAGCGAAAGGCAGAGCCTGGAATTGGAAATGTTGAACCAACACCGCAAACTGCAGAATCCGCTGATGCGCTGGCCGAATTGGGATATGCAAGTATGCCTCCATCAGATCCAGGGAGGCCAAAACCTCCCGAGCGGACTGTCGCAATTACTGACCGTAGTGTCTCCATTTGAAACCGTGGAATGTGTAAGGACCTGTTGTACGATTTGAGGTGCAGAATGGGCTGAAACATTCCCTCCTTTTTTGGGACAATAAAATAGATAGAGTAACGACCCCTGCCCCGTTCGCGAGGCGGTACTGGGGCCTCCACTCCCAAACCACGCAACCTTGCGCAAAGTCTCCCGAACCGCCTGATGCTTTGCCAAGAACCCACAAGGGGAGACTAAGAAGAGGTTGTGAATGGGGTTTGCAAACTCTAAAGCATAACTGTCTCTTATCACTGAGAGGACCCACTGATCCTGCGTGATTTTGGTCCACTCTCCATAAAAATCTGCCAGCAGGCCCCCTATATAGGGAACGGCAGAGTGAACCAGCCTCACTTCATTGGGAGGACTTGACCGTTGCTGCTCTCCCCACCACGGGAGCTCTAAAATGTCGTCGCCCGCCGCGAAAGGACTGACCCCAATTCGAGCCGCGCGGTTGCTGAAAAGGCTTTTGTGACTGTGCCCTATGGGCCCTCTGGAAGAATGAGACCATCTGGAGTCCCTGAAGCGGGACCTGGATTGAAATGCCTGGCGATTCCTTGACTTGTCCTCCGGCAGCTTAGGTACCTTTGTCTCACTCAGCTGCTTGATGAGCTGTTCCAGCCTCTGTCCAAACAAGAGACGACCTTTTAAAGGCAAAGAACCTAACCGGGCCTTAGAAGAAACATCCGCCGACCAGTGACAGAGCCAAAGTAACCCTCTGGCCGTGACCTCTAAACTCATGACACGCAAGAGCGAACCTACCAAGTTGTACAACGCATCCACTACATATGCGACCGACGCCTCTACGTGATCTGCATCCAACGTGTCGGGACTAGGAGGAGCCTCCTGCAAATTCTGTGCCCATCTCAGACATGCCCTCTGCATAAAGCCGGAGCACACAGCAGCCTGGAGCCCCAAGGCTGCACTCTCAAAAACCCTCTTAAGGTGAAGCACCAACTTTCGGTCCTGGACATCCTTGAGGGCAGCGGCCCCTTCCACCGGAATCGTAGTCTTTTTAGTGACCACGGAAACTGCCACATCGACTTGTGAAAGTACAAAAAGCTGCAAAGTCTCTTCCGGCAATGGGTAGAGCTTGGCTATAGCCCTACCTACTCTCAAACCGGAGTCCGGGGAATCCCATTCATGCTCAATCAACTGCCACACCGACCTATGATACGGGAAGATGGAAGGCTGAGCACAAAGACTGTCCAGAATGGGGTCTGCACCATCCAACTCTGGAACCTCCTGAGGGGGTTTAAACCCAGCTCCTCAAGGACCTGTGGAAGCAGAGGTGCCAGCTCCTCCCTCCGGAACAACCGGAGAATCTTGGGATCATCTCCTTCTGCTACCGACGGTATTCCTGTGTCATCTCCCTTGTCCGGATCCGGTGAAACCAGATCAGGCACTGAAAAGCCCGATGCTGCACCAGCCGGAGGGGCCGGGACCTGCGAGCCCCCTGGTGCCCCCACGAAGTTAGGCCTGATGGGAATGCCCGAGTCCCGCGGCCGCGCGGATCCCATCCCGGAACTCTGAAGCTGCAGACCCGGACTCTGAGTGGCCAAAGGCCCAGGAGACCCCCCTATATACCCTCCTGCTGTGCCAGGTAAGCCTGGTGCAACAGGAGAATGAAATCCGGGGAAAAGGGATGCGAACCCGGAGGCAAATTGGGGATCTGGTCTCCCCCAAGCCCCTGAGGTAAAGGGCCTGGAGAGCCTGCCCCTCTGGCTAGCCCCTGTGCATCGGGGGGGCCAGAATGGATGGGGGACAGCTGCGGAGGAAGATCCCCCTCCTCTTCAGAAAATGCGGCATACGAGAAGCAGAGTCCAAAATGGCCACCGCTCCCGTCTCGAGGGAGCTGGCAGACCAGGGGGCAGCAGGAGCCTGCAAAAACGGACTGAGCACGGCAGCCATGCTCTTACAGAGTCGCCGGCATTTGGAAACTCCCGGGAGGAGGGAGGCCCTTCCCCCCCCCAAACGCACCCGTAACAGAGGCCCGATCGACTTAGGTGCACCGGGACCGCTCCACACGTGCGGCAAGCCAAGCCCCCACAAACTATGATGGGCAGCACAAAAAACTAAAATAAACTACCAAAAAAAATCAAAGGAAAAGTGCAGGTACGAACCACGGGCGGGGGAAGTCACCCCGGAGCTTTATCGTCACCAGACTTCCTTCTTGTTTTAAATCTTTTTTTTTTTCAACTTTAAGAAAGTTAACAAAAAAGACAGAGAGCTTCTCTCCCAGAGCTGAAAGGAGCTGACCAGCTCAAAACAGCTGCTGAAGTAAAAGGAGAGAAAACCTCTGACCAAAAAAGAAGGGCTGCAAGCTGCACAACTGGCCTCGTGAGGGGAGGGATCTGGACCACCAGATTTATACCCCCACAGAACAACTTGGACCTCAACAGGTCCACCTCAACCGAGCAGAGAATGGTTCCCCAAGGAACAAGTCCCCTTGGAGGAAGGCTCACCTGAAAAAGAAAAAATCTAGAAAGAAAAAACAGCAAGGGTAAAAAGAAAGGCCCTGCAGGTTAATGTACCAGCCATCTGCTGGATACAGAGAATTACTGAGCTACTGCAGGTGACACCAGAGCTTTCAAGCAGTGTCAGTGAAGCTTTTCTCTGTCTCCATCTGCTGGCAGGGATGAATTAAACCAGGAGTCTGGACTGATCCGGGTACATACAGGGAATTAGAAGTTGAATTAGCACTGGGTACTGTCTCAAAGGGTAGATTCCAGTGTATGGCTGTTTCTCTTTCATTGGACCATTAGACCTCAAATTAAAAATGTTTTTATTGTAAATAGTATAAATAAATAGAATAATAAATAAATAAATGTGAATTTTACCTTGAAACGGGAAATGCTGGAAAAGCTGGCTCCACGAGCACCTGCTCTTCCTATCCTGGGGTTCTCCATACTGGGGCTTGTTCATATTCCACTGTACTCATTCTCAGTTCTTTCCACTACAGCACTGCTACCGGAGGAGTCCTGTTCCAGTACCTGAGAGATACTAGCCCAGCCGGGCTACTTCAATTACTCATCACTGCCACCTCTGGTGGCTATACAACATTGTTTAAATAAAGATCAAATCTCTGTGTTTGTGTGTCCTCAGCTGAGCCTGACCTGTGGCCCCTCATGGGACTGCCCCCCGTGGGCGTGGTCAGCTGCCACAGTGTCCAAGGGTCCATTCAAACCTCACTAATTATATCAGATTGCTAACTCCATGGATCCGGCACAGCTCAATGCCTTGCAGGCCATTCCAGGCCTGGCCCTACGCACTGCTGAATTACAAGACACACTGGAAAAGCTCCCTTCAGTGTTCCATCAGCTACAAGCACAGAAGACGCGAGGCGCTACTTCCGGTAATGAAGGTCAGTTACCTGAGGTAACTATAAAGACTATGGTACCTCTGGCTGCTCCAGTTTGTTTCTCTGGAGAGATTCAAAGAACCAGAGGATTCCTAAACCAATGCTGCATGCATTTCACCTTGCAGCCTGCACACTTTCCCACAGCCTACGCCAAGACTACTTATATTCTATCTCGTCATTCAGTGATGTGTTTTCCAAAGAAGCTGCTGACATCCTCCCTCCACACAGATCTTACGACTGTGTCATCAGGCTGAAGCCAAACACTGAACCTCCTAAGGGACATGTCTATCCACTCTCTGCAATAGAGAATAAGGCTATGTTCGAATACATTGAGGAGAATTTACAGAAAGGTTTCATTAACCTTTGAAGTTGCCAGCCGGCGCAGGATTCTTCTTTGTGGGGAAGAAGGATGATACCTTACGTCCTGATATCGACTATCGAGGTCTGAACGAGATTACGATTAAAGACCACTACCCCCTGCCTTTAATCTCAGAGCTGTTTGACCGGCTTCAAGGGGCCAAGATATTTTTGAAACTTGACCTGAAAGAGGCCTACAACTTAGTCCAAATTTGCAGTGGCGACGAGTGGAAAACGGCTTTCAACACTCAAGACGGTCATTATGAGTACTTAGTAATTGTTATAAATCTGCTGCTAAGAGATAGCAATCTGTTATCAAGCTCCTCCTGTAAGGGGAGGAGTTAGGAGTCTGTTATGGATCTCCTCCTGGAGAGGGAGGAGTTAACAATCCGTTATCAATCCTTGCTGCTAGGAGTAACAATCTGTTATGAGTCCGCCAAGGAGTTATAGGTCATCCTGCGAAGGGGAAGAGCTAACAATTGTAATACTCCATAGGCAGAGTTAATGATCTGTGGTGGGTTGGCTTCCCACAGAGTGGCAGTCGTACTATACCACTCTAGTAGTGTGAGGAATGACACTTGAGGTGAATCCCTGGGCCAATGGCAGATGACAGCCACCCCAGAAGGATATCCTGAGAGGGACCACCGGCTAGGCTGAAGTATGGATACAAACACAGATAGTTCTTTATTAGACAGGAAGTAGAACCACCAGAGTTGGCAGTAGTGAGCTGATGTGCCCGGCAGGGCTGAAGACTTTCTGATACTGGAATTGCGGTCTCTGGGTTGCTGAGCTGTAGAGAAAGACTACAGGTAGTGAGTAGACAGGGTATACTGGATACATAACCAGTAGTAGATGATACACTCACAATTGTAGATATCTGTAATGGCTTCCATGCAACAGAGTCTTCAGTATATTCAGGAACAGGAGCCGTAGGCGAGTGCTGGTTCCTATATGCAGTCTGGAATGAGAACTCACAATATCTGCGTATGAGATGGCTTCTGATATAGAAGAGAGTTGAGAAAGGATTTAGAAACATGGGCCCTCGTGGAGCGAGTACCGGTTCCTATCTGCAATCTATAATAATGACTCACGATCTCCGTACCTGCGATAATGTCTTAGACAGAAGGGAGTCTTCAGAGATTAAGAACATAGGCCCTCGTGGAGTGAGTACTGGTTCCTATCTGTAATAGAACTCACTGTGTTCATGTCTGTGATCACTTCCAGGTAGTAAGGAGTCTTCTGAGCATTCAGGGTCGTAAGCCCTCGTGGAGCAAGTACCAGATCCCGTCTTAGCAATCTAAAATCAAGAAGAGAGAGCGGGGCCCCCGAGGAGTGGGTACCCCTAGGTAAGGTGGTGGAGGCAGAGCAGCGGAGGATGAAGCGAGTAGGAATGATCCCCCCAATCAAACCCCTTGCTAACTCGATTCGTAGTTGTAAACAAAGACCTTTTAAGCTGGAAGCAGATGACGTCACTACGTGGGGACGCCCTCGAGGTTCGCGACCTTGCCGGTACAAACTCTGGAGTACGCACGCGCGCTCTTATGTCATCAGGAACATGGCGGATCCGCAGCGTCAGGCCAGCCCGGGATTCCAGGAAGTACGGCGAGGAGAAGCCGCGGCAGCAATTGTCTATCAGACCCGAAGGGAGTCGCTTCTAAGGTAGAGAGGGTGACGCGAGGGCGAGAACAGGTACAAATGCAACAGTAATGCCTTTCGGCCAGTGCAACACACCTGCCATGTTCCAGAACATGATGAATGACATTCTGCGGGATTTGTTGTACAAGAGTGTCATAGTATACCTAGATGACATCCTGATATTTCCTCAGAATCTGTCTACTCATCTAGAAGACGTCAAGCAAGTTCTACTAAGACTCCGTGAACACCGACTCTACGCCAAACTATCCAAGTGCGAATTCCATAAAGACTCCGTGCCTTTTCTTGGCTACATTGTGTCTAAAGATGGCTTCCAGATAGATCCCCAAAAATTAGAAAGTATCAAGAACTGGTCCCAACCTACCAGCCTGAAGGCCCTGAGACGATTTTTGGGGTTCACCAATTACTATAGATGCTTTATAAAGAACTATTCTTCTTTAACAGTGCCCTTGACTGCTATGACCCTGAAAGGGGCCAATGCTTCTAAATGGTCTGCGGAGGCCATTTCCGCGTTCGAAGAATTAAAGACTGCCTTTTCCACGGAACCATTCCTATGTCATCTGGACCCCAACAAGCCATTCATCATAGAGGTCGACGTCTCTGATGTTGGTGTGGGGGCTGTTCTGAGCCAGACTGGAGATTACAAGTCCTTACATCCCTGCTCTTTCTTCTCATGACATTTCTCTTCGGCAGAGAAGAATTATGGGATCAATGACAAAGAACTCCTGGCTATTAAGTTGGCATTTGAGGAATGGCGGCCTTGGCTCGAAGGCACTCAACATCAAATTACCATGTTTATGGACCATAAGAATCTAGAGTATCTCCACCATGCGCAACATCTTAACCATAGACAAGCTAGATGGCCTTATTTTTCAACCGCTTTGACTTCATGCTCAAATATCACCCCAGAGACAAGAATACCAGAGCTGATGCCCTATCACACTCATTCCTCTCGGAGGATATTCCGGAAGAGCCACAGCACATAATCGACCCGAAGAAAGTCATCTTAGCGACTACTCATTCTGTGCCCATTGGTAAGACCATCGTGCCAAAACATCTCAGAAAGAATGTGCTCTATTGGGCGCACGATTCCAAGCTGGCTGGCCATCCTAGTCAAAGTCGTACCCTGCTGAAGCTATAGAAGTATTATTGGTGGCCAACTATCAAGGAAGATACACTATCCTATGTGTCATGTTGTGCCAATTGTGCCAAGCACAAACCTACTTCTGGCCAACCGTGGGGATTGCTGCAACCGCTTCCAGCTCTGGAACAGCCCTGGACACATATCGCTACTGATTTTGTAGTTGATCTACCCCTTTCTGGAGGTATGAATACCATATGGATCACAGTTGACCGCTTTAGCAAGATGGCTCACTTCGTGCCACTGCCTGGCTTACCTTCAGCCTCAGAACTTGCGAAACTCTTTATAGTCCATATCTTCCGCACATATTAAGAAGAACAAGAGCAGTAAATATGAGAGTCTGAGATCATACCCATCCTACTATACCCTGGGTTAAGAAAGGTTCATCCTTGTTACTGTATGTGCAAGACAAACTCAATATAAATCCTGTACCTCCAGTTCTGCAAATATAAACTTTGTGACCACAGAAACCCCCCCTCCCCCAATACACATACACTCTTGTAACAATGGGGGCAGAGAAAGATATTTTCCCCTTTGTAAACCACAACTTCTATGAGGGAGCTCTGTCAAGGCTGATGATAGTGATGCTGCTTGTAGTCGTAGTCATATTTTAGATGGCGGTGGGTCCTGCAATGTTGTCTGAAAGGGACACCTCCCAACCAGTCTCCTACGGGGGAAAAGGGATATGCAACCCACCCAGCACTGCCTCCCAGGGAATGTAGGGAAGGCAAGGATGTTGCAAAGGATTAAACTCCCCTTTTGAGTTACAGTTTTAACAATTGTTATTCAGTATCACATTAAAAACAAAGAACTGTAGCTTTCTCCCTCCTTTTCCTTTTAAAATACACAACCTAAGAACTGGTTCTGATAAATACAGTACTGCATTCAGCTAGGTAAAACTTAAAGTCCGGATTTTAAAAGGGCTAAGCTTGTAAGTTTTGGGGTATATGCATGTAGTTAGGCCTCGTGTGCATTGCGTGCATTTTAAAATGTTACTTTTTATTTATTTATTTATTTATTTTATTTAAAGGCTTTTATAGACCGGTATTCGAAAGTACATCATATTGGTTTACAATAAACATGAGATTAAAAAAAAAAACGGAAATACAATTAACAGGTAGTAAAAAACTGGGAGGGGATCAAAAAGAAAGACCAAAGGCACATTGTAGAATTAAATTAATACAGAGTAGTCAACAAAGGAGAGGGTTGTATAAGGGCATTTGAGCTAGGCGGGGGGTACGAGGTTCGGGGATGCATCTAACAAATATGAACAAGCTGAGTAGAGGAGAGGCGCCAATAAGTCCACCCATGCACGTAAACCCTGGTACATGAAGAAGTGGCTGCCGAGGGAAAAGGAGTGGCTTGGGGATGTGGTCTGGGGAGGGTGGGGGTTCTGGAAGGCACCATTAGCCACTGTCCCGAGGAAGCTTGTGCCGGCAGCCAGCCAACATGAGCAGACTACCTCTGCTCCGTAGAAGCAGTAAGTATTAAAATAAAAAAAATTAGGGATAGGTAATTGGAGCAGATTGGGAGGGAACTGGAAGAGGCACGATTGCATTGCCACATATTGCTTTGTAAAATCCCCCCCTTATGCATGTGCGTGCAGCCATTATCAGGAAGTATTTCTTCATGAAGAGGGTAGTGGATGCCTGGAATGCCCTTCCAGAAGATGTGGTGAAGACCAGAACCTTGAAGGACTTTAAAGGGGCGTGGGATGAACACTGTGGATCCATAAAGTCTAGAGGATGTGAATGAAGAGTGGGTGGCTCGCGGGAATGACGGCAACTACCTGGAGATAATACCCTTATTCAATAAACATACACACGGTTAATGTGACTCCAACATTGCTCAAAGCTTCAACGGCAAGAGGAAATGTGGAAAAAAGGATTTGCATTCACAAAAAAGCGGGGAGTAGCTTGCTTGTTACAGCGGCTACTACCCCAAACTAAATAAGCCTGATACTTCACTTTCAATGCATATCCAACATAGCTCTCTGCTTCAACGGCAGGGGAGAAAGACTGATACTTCAAGCATATCCAGCATAGCTCTCTGCTTCAATGACAGGGGTGAAAGTCTGATACTTCACTTTCAATGCATATCCAGCATAACTCTCTGCTTCAACGGCAAGGGGATGAAGAAAGGTGGATCTATATACAGACAACAACCAACAAGGACTGAATTATTTAGTCTGGGTGGGCAGGTGGGCGTGGGTGTAGCTTGCTTATTGCGGCAGTTGCTAACCTAACTAATTGAGCTAGATATTTCACTTAGATGCAGTTCCAACACTGCTCTCTCATTAATGGTGGGGGTGGAAGGGAAATAGAACCAAAAGGTTACTAATAGCCAAGAGTAACATAAGTATGAGAAAAAAAAAAGTATAAAACTTGCTGGGCAGACTGGATGGACCATTTGGTCTTCTTCTGCCGTCATTTCTATGTTTCTATGTTTATAACATGCATGTGCCGGCGCACGCATATTATAAATTCAGTGCATCCATGTCCAACGGCAGGGGAGAAAGACTGATACTTCAAGCATATCCAGCATAATCTCTGCTTCAATGGCAGGGGAGAAAGACTGATACTTCAAGCATATCTAGCATAGCTCTCTGCTTCAACGGCAGGGGAGAAAGACTGATACTTCGCGCATATCCAGCATAGATCTCTGCTTCAATGGCAGGGGGAATGAAGAAAGGTGGATCTATCTACAGACAACAACCAACAAACTCTGAATTATTTAGTCTGGGTATGCAGGTGGGCAAGGGTGTGGCTTGCTTATTGCGGCGGTTGCTACCCTAACTAATTGGGCTAGATATTTCACCAGGGACTTTTGGCAAGTCTTGGCAAGTCTTGGGGGACCCTGCTGACCCCCACAAGACTTGCCAAAAGTCCAGCGGGGGTCCAGGAGCGACCTCCTGCACTCAGGCCGTCACCTGCCATTATTCAAAATGGCGCCAATAGCCTTTGCCCACACTATGTCACAGGGGCTACCGGTGCCATTGGTCAGCCCCTGTTACATGGTAGGAGCACAAGATGGCACCGATGGCCATGTGACAGGGGCTGACCAATGGCACTGGTAACCCCTGTGACACAGTAGGTCAAAGGCTATCAGCACCATTTTGAAACCGGCAGCCAAGGGTGTGAGTGCAGGGGATGGCTCCCAGACCCCCCGCTGGAACACTAAGGAGTTTTGGTAAGTCTTGGGGGGGGGTCTGGAGAGTGGGGGGTTGTAATTAAGTTAATTTTAGTGGGGAAACAAATCGAAATCAACGTATTAACGATTCGGGGCGCCATACGGCCGAATACAATGTATCCGCCCCCCCACGAATCCGAATCCCGAATGCAAAGTATGGCGTCCCTCTGCACATCCCTAATTAACGACTATTAATCAAATTTACTTAGGGAATAGCCACTGCTATTAATAGCATCAGTGGCATGGGATCTTCTTAGTGTTTGGGTAATTGCCAGGTTCTTGTGGCCTGGTTTGGCCTCTGTTGGAAACAGGATGCTGGGTTTGATGGACCCTTGGTCTGACCCAGCATGGCAATTTCTTATGTTCTTATGGAGAGGGTGTGTGACCTGTGTGTTTGACATGGATCCTGAAATGTCCACTTCAGAGGGCTGTTGCTGGGTTCCTCCACTCTTATTACTGCTCCATGGAGCTTGTGTGGGCTGTCTTTCTAACCACCGTACCACATCTAGCATTAATTAGGCCTGTTGGAAGGCATCTGCAACTTCTAGTGCTTTTTGCAAAGGGAGCCTGGGGTGCCAATAGACTTAGTTTC
Organism: Rhinatrema bivittatum; assembly: GCF_901001135.1. NCBI lineage: Eukaryota > Metazoa > Chordata > Amphibia > Gymnophiona > Rhinatrematidae > Rhinatrema > Rhinatrema bivittatum. Next base: position 379,888,253 of record NC_042615.1, on the reverse strand, counting down.
ACATGGACCAGTTCAGTCCATCTAGGAACTGTTCCAGATGCATCTGGTTGATTACCTCATGGCTAGTCTTTACTTCAGGCTGCAGCCACTTCCATTTGGCATCTTTCAGTCGGTGGAATAGGATTCAGGGATTTTCCCTGGGCTGTAGAATGCCTTCACCAGAACTATTGTCAGAGAGTTTCTGAAGTACACCCTGCCCTTTCTAAGATGGCAGTCTTGATTTCCACATAGGTTACCCTTCCTTCCAGATTTGCCGCTTGAAAGGCCATTTGTTTTTTTTCCTGTGAGCAAATTTGCCAAGTATGTGTTTGAACTAGCTTCTGGAGAACAAGTCATGTGGGCATTCCTTTCAAAGTTTCTCAGGAAGATTCCCAGGGCCTCCCCTACCTTCATTTTAAACAGGATAGAAGGTAGTGGATTTACTAAGGTTGTGGCAGTTTGCATGGCTTAAGCCACCTGTGCCAGTACCCCCCATTGATGGGTGAACTGTTTATGTACATTTTGAACCAGTTTCTGGACCTGTGCTGGCCTTCTGGCAGGACTTGTATCATCTGCTCCATGTTAGCTTAATGATCCTGGTTGCCCAGTAGGTGAAAGTCTCTACACTGCTCCCAAGCACTTACATAAGAACACCTCCCTTTTCTTTTATTTTTTTTCTTAAAAACAAAATCCTGCCTGTTTGATACTAACTTACTGTTAAATCTCTCTCTCAAAGTGGAACTATTCTCCTTAGCTTCTTTAAATCCCTCTCCTGGGCCACCACTGTCTCTGTCCCCAGGAAACAGGAAAAAGAAAAAAATCCTTATGTTTGGCATGGGTTTCTGGCTGTGCAAGCTTAGTTCAGAAATAACATATGTGGCACCGTGTGCAGTCAGAATGACCAGAAAATAGATACAGGCTAGGCTCTGGCTTCAATGAACTTTTATTAATTCACAACAAAGCAACCAACTCTGCATACCTTCACAGTTATAAACAAAGCAGTATAACAACTTACAATCTCTTCTAAGCTTGCTCCTTTTCCCAGGGCCTCCTTTTCCCTCCTGGGCCTGGCTAGATAATATACACCTTCCCAAGGGCCATCTCCCAGACTAGGATTCCATATTGTCTGAGGCTTAAGGTGAAATTGGCCAGATTTCTAGATCCAATCCCTTAAGGTACTCTTGGGTTTTCTTGTATATAACCTTTCAAAAATTAGTAGCCCACTTGATGTCTTTACTTTTATATCATATTCATTCAGGCATTCACTGAACTCTCCCCTCAGGGTATAACCTAGGAGAGAAGCTATAATACAAGCTGGATTAGTGCTTAAACTTCATCCTTTCTCTGTCCTGCCCTGCTAAAATATTTTTTTCAGGAATTCACTTTAAGTCTTAACTGAAAAATACCCGAGTTTCTGCTACTGAAAGAGTGAAAGGAATCACTATTGCTCAGTTTCCCTAAAAAATTAGAGAGACCTGGGAAGTGCAGTGCCCTGCCTTTGGTATCAGATGCTTAGCATAATTCCTGTTGTTTCATGAGGGAGTTAGGGCACTGATTGAGCAGCAGAAAGGACACTCCTCTTAGCTGGGTACTAGGGGCTTGCACAGTGGAGGTATACCACAGTATCTCCGCTTAAGCAGCTCAATCCCTAGTTTGTTTTCCTTTCTCTCATTCAATTTCCACTCGCAATGATAATCTTCCATTGCTGACAGCTATCACACCACAGATCGGCTGTGAGTAACTTAACTTTAACTATCCTATACTCTATCTGTATCCAGGTTATTTCTACTCAAAACAACACTCATTCAAGAACACAATCTCCCCCAGTCTGGCTACTTTTTCTTTGCTGTTTTCTGATGTTTTAAACTTTTCTAGGCTTTAATAAGAAGAGTCATTGGACAGCTCTCCCTCTCAGCTTGGTTTCCAGTGCAGCTGTCTGAGTTTTATAACTGCCACACACTTTTCCAGCTTCTCTGGATCCTTGTGCTAGTGCTGATGCGTACTTAAATAGTTCTTAAACTAGCTTATACAGCTCAAACGAGTCTTAATTCTGCTTCTTTTCCTTTTCTTCCTTGTTCTTATGCCCTTTGAAGAATTTAGAGAGTCTTGAATACTTTCTCAAAGGGATTTTTTAGGTCAGATAAAATTGTGCTTTGTCTTTTCCTGGTGTCATTACTCTGTTCTCATCACCTTGAAGACTTTGTGTTGCCAGGGTGATGGCTTCAGAATGTAGCGATCTTATGGCTCATGCTGTGCTGCCAGAACTTGTTTCTTAGCTGTTTGTTATGGTAAAACCCAGCCTGGACTACCTGAAAGTCATTAGAATGAAGTTAATTCTACCATCAATTTGTATTTTGACCTCCGAAAATGTAACCGTCTCTTTTTAGTCAGTAAGGAGGTCCAGACAACTGATCCGTAAAGATAGACTTTTATTGCCAGCAAGATGCAACTAAGACAAAGGCTCAGTACAACTGCATGCCACGCCCCCTTCGGAGCAAACTTTTATGCACTTTACAACTCTTATCTTTCACACATGCGTCCTGGTTTTTGCTGAACAAACATTTCACAAATTGCTGAACAAGCATTAGCTAGCGTGGTCCTCTAGTAGGTGTGCTTAAGATCAGACTATTGTTTCGTCATTTAATTGACGTGTTAGACATTTTACATTGGCATTCGTATTAATACAATACAAAGTATTATTCCAAAATGGAGTTACGTTACGTTACGCTAAAAATTAGTGCGCCACTGCGTCACTACGCATTACGTATCATTTGCGTTGCAAATATTAGTATGTTCAAGATGGCTGTGCGTTTCACTGCTGGCATGATTAGTCGGAGGATGTTCAGTTGCTCGTTCGTACTTCAGGGGGGTCACGAAATTGAACCCCTTCATTCCCCCCTTTGATACTTCAACTTTGAAGAGAAGGCAGAAGTATCACTTTATATCTGAAGAGTAACTGAAACGACAATAAGAGTTAATACCAATGACATTGAATGTGAGCCCTAATATGTTGTTAGGTCGTTGGTTGCTTCACGGGTTTGAGACGAGTGGACCCTATTGGTGTCACCCCCCTTTGTAGCCCGACTTACCCCAACAACACGTTGGCTCCATTATGGTAATGCTTAGAGGTTAGAGTTTATCAGACTTATAAGTTAGTAGTTAGGTACTCTTTATCAGAATCAGTATCTGAATCATTGTTAGTGTCGTAGTCAGAAGAATCAGATGAAGGGAATGTGGAGACAGAAACATACTTATTAATCATCATGACGTGAGCAGCTGCTCGCCGATCAGCAATATGTTCAATCATGGATCGGAGATGTCTAAAAATAAGAGGGAGACAAATAGGAAATAGAATGCATGTCAAAACAAGAAGTATCAGAGGAAAGAGGAGTTCTTTAAGGCCAGGAATGGAAGTGAGCCAGTTGGGTAAAGAACCTGTCCAGTCAAGAATTCCAGTCCACGTCTGCACTGGTACATGGGCCAGGCGAATCATTCGATCAGTAATCTCCTCAATGACTTTACTCTTGTCATCTACCTGTAAACAACAGTTAGAAAGATTAAATTTGCCACATACACCACCTTCCTGGGCTAGGAGGTAGTCTAAAGCCAATCGATTTTGGTAGACAGCTGTTAAAATTTTAGTGTTTTGCTTGGCTAAGATGTTGAGAGCCAAGGCAGAATCATTTGTCAGGAGTTCCAGTACTGCTTGGAGTCTTATAATTCGATTGAGCATATAGATAGGTGTTCTATATCCATAAGAACCATCCTCAGCCCAGGTGGCCGGACCATAGTATTGTACAATTCGTTCAGGAGGCCACTCTTGATCTTTCCAGTCTCCTATGGATACTTTAGGAGTGCTTCGACATTTGTTGGGTCTCATGGGACTGTATACTGGAACTCCTAAGGTTTCTCCAGCAGTGATGGGAAGTAGGAAGAAACTTGGCCGAATTGTAGCCAAGAAGCAAGTGCCATACCAGTTTGTTGGTAATTGTTCATAGGCTCTTCGTCCACATACATAATAATAACCATCTGGAGCATTGAAAACGGTAGTAGCAACGCCTGCAGCTGTCCATGTCTTGTTCAAAGTCGAGTTAGTCCAGATGGGAGTCTGCCACCCAGACATGGTGGCAGACTGAAAAAGAATTTTCAGTCTGCCACCATGTCTGGGTGGTAAAGTTGGCAGTAAGAACTCCTGTGCATGGAGAATTTCCAACAGGCACGGTATAGATGCGTGAATGTTGTCGAGAGATACATAGTCTGCCAATAACATCAGTCTGTAGTGCCCATTCATATGGATGAGATTTACGGTTATAGGTTACAGTGGTATTCAAGGTGTTAAGATCAGATTGGAATGTTTCCTTGGCTTCCCATGGCCATTGCTCTCCTGTATCTGTTCCTCCACATACAAAACAGTTCTTGACTTCGAGAGAGAGAGCTATGTTTTCTGCCAAATTGACAAACAGGTTTTTTACTTGTTGAGAAATTGTATGTTTCTTTAATTCCTCAGAGGCATGAGATATTTCATCGAAGAAGGATTGATAACCCACCACAGTAGTCTGGTGAATAATTGGACGAGGTTTGTCTTTCTGCTGGTGATGGTAATGTAGGTCATAGGGTCTTTTCCAGTTCCGTCGATACCAAATCCCCAAGTATCTTGCCAAGGGATTCCTTCACTTCTTAGAGGCCATTGTATCGATACTGTATTACCATTTACTGCAGTTAACCGTCCTATTCCGTGGCAGCCATGGTAACCTCCACCAGTGTAATCACAAACTAGAGCCCATCCTGACAGTGTCAGGTCCCCTCCGCATGGTAGCCAACTAGATGGATTAGCTGCACGGTTGTATGGGCAGAGGTATTTGTGATTGTAGACATAGGAATTTCTCCAGGCTTGAGACCCACAGTGAAGTGCATTTGGGTGTTTATCAATGGCTTCACAGGCATCGAACGTTATTGTGACAATCGTTTCACTTCCCATAAGAACCTTAGTGGAGTTGATGTAGTACAAGATGCCTTTTCCTTCTGGGACAATACTTGATGTGTAGCTCTTTGGTAGACCTGCAGTGAGGGTGATGTTGTAGTACTTAGGAGTGGTTGGGGTATGACAGATGACTTTGCCAGTTTCTAAACATCGATGGAAGGATTGATAGCCTTGAGTAGTATTCAGGGCGCAAGCAGGTAGTGTGGCACAGGAAGTTGGTGGTTGAGATTGGTGGATGATTGTTGAGACAACTTGAAATCCAGTTTGAGTGGTAGTACGAATTAGCTTGATACATTCGGTGCAATTCTTGCTCAAGGACAGGAAAACAGAGGTAGTCGGTGTACAGAAGAGTAGTAAGTGAATGTAGAAGATGGATGCAACGTAGATCTTGGAAGTCGGAATCTGTGACATTGCTTTATGACGTAGATGGTTGCATTCATAAGTAATGGATTCTGAAAGGAAGGAGAGAAATGGACACATTAATATTCAGTTGCAGTTACTGATATCTTTTTACTCAGGACTAGCATTGGGCCTGCCTTGGGTGAATCTTAACTTGTGGTCTCCAATCCTGGAGACCTGCCAGTTGGCTGAAGCTGGTTTGAGACGTGTCCAATGAATCCATGAAGGACATCCAAAAACTTTGACAGCTGTCGGAGTAGTTAGCAATACAGTGTACGGCCCTTTCCATCGGGGCTGGAGGGAATCAGACTCATCCCAGTCTTTTATCCACACCGAATTCCCGATCTGGTATGGATGAATCGGGTTTAGCAGGACTAATGGTTCAGTGTCGCAGGTGTAATTTTGAATCGCAATAACTGTGTTATATAGTCCTTTAAGTTGGTTACTGAGAGACATTTCCCCTTGTATTTGCAGCGATTCAGGAAAAGATGGAAGAGGTGGAGGCCTTGCGTACATCATTTCATAAGGTGTTAAACCCGACTTCCGTGGGGTGCATCGGACATGTAGTAGAGCTAATGGCAGGATGTCTGGCCATTTAGTCTTTGTTTCCTGACACAATTTAGCGAGCTGATTTTTTAGTGTCCTGTTAGCTCGTTCGACTGCTCCGCTACTTTGAGGTCTCCAGGCGCAGTGCAGGTGCCATCGGATGCCCAGAATTTGACTCAGACGTCGCGTGACTTCACTGGTGAAAGCTGGTCCATTATCTGAATTTATCTGCCGTGGTAATCCGTATCGTGGTAAAATTTTATGGAGAAGCAATGTTACTACTTCCTTGGCAGTCTCAGTTCGCGTGGGTATGGCTTCGATCCATCCGGTATAAGTACAGACAGCTACCAGCATTGCTTTGTATCTTTTTGAAGCAGTCATGTGGGTGAAGTCGATTTGACAAACTTGAAACGGAGTTGTTCCTCGCAGTATATGTCCAGGGGCTGGACCAGGTCCATTTCTGGGATTGTTCCTTGCACAGGTAACACATTGATTAACAGCATATTTAGTTAGCTGAAAGAGTCTATTAATGTAGTAAGTTTTTGCCAACAGTGTTGCTAATGCATCTCGGCCGAGATGGGTTTTATTATGGGCTTCTCTGACAACAGTCCATGCCAGGGCGTCGGGTATCCATACCCTATCTTCTTGTACAATCCACCACCCATCCTGCTGATGAAATTGTTCAGTTTGTGCCCAATCATTTTCTTCCGCTGAATAAATGGGGGTTTCATTCGTGAACTGTAGAAGTGGGCAAGTGGGAGTTGAAGTATGTGGTGATTGCACACGTGCTGCTTCTTTCGCAGTCTTATCTGCCCATTGGTTTCCTTTGGCGATGGGATCAGTTCTTCCTGTATGGGCTTTACAATGCATGACAGCTACCTTCTTTGGTGCCCATACAGAGTCTAGCAATTGATGTATCTCCGATGCATTAGCTATTTGTTTCCCTTCTGCAGTTAGGAATCCTCGTTCCTTGTATAAAGCTCCATGCACTTGGATCGTAAGGAAAGCGTACTTTGAATCAGTATAAATATTTACAGTTTTTCCTTCTGCCAACTGCAGAGCCCTTGTGAGCGCAATTAGTTCAGCTTTTTGCGCTGATGTCCCTGTGGGTAGGGGTTCGGCTTCAACAATGTTGTCTTCGGAGACTACAGCATACCCAGCGACCCTGATTCCATTTATAACCTGGCTGCTTCCATCAGTGAATAAAGTCCATGCTCCTTGCCAGGGTTGGTCGCGTAAGTCGGGTCGGCTGGAATGTACTGTTGCCATAATTTCCCCACATTTATGAGAAACTGAAGTGGGGGTTGGGAGTAGAGTTGCAGGATTCAGGTTTTTACTGTCCTGTATTTGAATTTCTGGAGTTTCACATAATAACGCTTGATACTTTACAAGACGTGAATTTGTCATCCATTTTGGTCCATGGGTCTCTAGCAGTCCTTGGATAGTATGAGGAGTTGTTACTTGTAAAATCTGTCCAAATGTTAGCTTAACAGCTTCGGGTATCAGTAGACATGCAGCAGCAATGCTTCGGAGGCATCCCGGCCATCCTTTTGACACATTGTCCATTCCTTTTGACAGATATGCAACAGGTCGTTCCCATGAGCCTAAGGTTTGAGTCAATACCCCTATGGCCATGCCTTTTTTCTCGTCGACGAATAGATGGAATGGTTTCATCACATCTGGCAATCCTAAGGCAGGTGGTTCAATTAAGGCTTCTTTTAGTTGACGTAAGCTTGCCAGTTCGTTTCCTTCCCATTGGAAGGGTTGAGATTCTGCCTCTTTACCCCGCAGCTTGTCGTACAGGGGTTGGGCAATAACTGCATAGTTAGCAATCCACAGCCTACAGTATCCTGCAGCTCCAAGGAACGCCCGGAGCTCTTTCTTGCAAGTGGGTACAGGTTGATCTCTTATAGAACTGGTGCGAGAAATCCCCAGACATCGGGTTCCTCCACGTATTTGGAAGCCTAAATACTCTACTTCCAATTCACAGATTTGCGCTTTCTTTTTACTTGCACGATACCCTTTTGAGTACAACGTCTTTAGCAGCTGAAGAGTGGATACCGCACATTCGAGGTACGTCTCTTGAAACAACAGAAGGTCATCCACGTATTGTATGACTGGCCCATACTTTACTTGATACATCTTTAAGTCTTTTGCCAGTTGCTCACCGAACAGCGTAGGTGAGTGCCTAAACCCTTGAGGCAACCGAGTCCATGTGTACTGCTGCTTTACTCCAGTATCTGCATCTTCCCATGTGAAAGCAAAAATCTTTTGACATTCCTCCGCCACCGGGACGGAGAAGAAGGCATCTTTGAGATCAATGACACTGTACCACTTTGATGCAGGAGAGACTTGAGCCAGGATTGAATACGGATTTGGGACGAGGGCTACTAGATCTGCTACTTGACTATTCACTTTTCTTAAGTCTTGTACTGGTCGATAGTCATTTGATCCAGGCTTCTTTACTGGCAACAAAGGGGTGTTCCAAGCAGATCGGATTCGCCGGAGAATGCCCAAATCATACAATCTTTGCAGGTGTATCTGAATTCCTTGTCTGGCCATATACGGAATGGGGTATTGAGATTGATTTATCACCTGTGCATTCTGTTTCATCTCGATCCAAATAGGGGTAGCGTTGATGGCTATTCCTCCTGGGTTTTGTTCAGCCCATACTTTAGGTATACTGTCCATTAGCTGTCTGCGCTTTTCGTTGAGGACGGTGTTTTCTCCATATCGGTGCGTAGTAGTATGTTCGACTATGGGGAGATGTAATCTCCATTCTTCTTGGAGTGGACAGATGAGAGAGACTGGGTTATCAGCGAAGGATGCTCTTATTTCTCCTGTCGATTCGAATTGTAAGTTGGCTCTTAACTTACAAAGAAGGTCTCTCCCTATGAGGGGAACTGGGCATCCCGGGACGTAGAGAAACTGATGAGATACTAATTGTCCTCCCACTCGAACCTGTCGTTTCTGAAGAAAGGGAGCGATAAGTGGCTTTCCAGAGGCCCCTACAATAGAAATGTTTTTCGAAGTGGGCGTGGTAATAGCGGTAGTCATGACTGATCTTTGTGCCCCGGTATCTAACAATCCCTTAAATGTCTCAGTCCCTACTTTGATTTCTACTAAGGGATCGAATGGAAGAATTCCCTTCTCTAGTCATGCTTCACTACTGTCTTCGCCAGAGGTTTCTCCTACAGTCATCTGCCATTCAGCTTCCTTTGGTTTGGATGGAGTATATCCTTCCTGCTTCATTTGCAGGGACTCTGGGCACTCAGACTTCCAGTGTCCTTCTTGTCTACAAAATGCACATTGATTGGCTCCCAACGGCATCCTTCCACCCCTAAACGATCCTCCTCTACTTGCTCGTCCTCTGGGCGGTCCCCTCGAGGGTGACCTGCCCTTCCTCTCGGCCCAGGATATCCCTGATAGTGCCTGGCTGAGTTTCCGAAATTCGTTTCTTCCAGCGCTGCGGCTAACAGACTAACACTTTCTCTTAACTTTCTACTTTCTTTCTTTTCTTTCTTGTCTCCGTCCGGCTCTCGGTTTACATAAACTCTGTCAGCCATGGCTTTTAACTGGCTAATAGTCATTCCCTCAAATCCTTCTGATTTCTGTAACTTCCGGCGGATATCGGGACAGGATTGTCCGACAAAGCTCATCACTATGACGGACTGACTCTTGGGGTCCTCTGGGTCGAATGGACTGTATTGCCGATATGCATCCATCAATCTCTCCAAAAAGATTCCAGGAGTCTCGTCTTTTCCTTGCACCACGTCGTGGATCTTTCCCATATTCATGACTTTCTGCTTTCCTTTCTTTAAAGCTCCGAGAAAGGCGACTTGGTATGCAGCAATGCGGGCTCGCCCTGCAGCCGTCTGGAAATCCCAGTTGGGATCGGCGACAGGGGCATGCTCTCTCACTACTTCATCTGGATTACCGTCTGACCCGGCTCCCAGCCGAGCTGCTTCTTCCATGTTTAATTGTATTTGTCGGCGTTCTTCGGTGGTAAAAAGGATGGAGGCGAGATGCCGAATGTCAGCCCAGTTAGGGTTATGGGCTGCAAAAATTCCTCGTAAAAAATCTAGCATCTGATCTGGATTATCAGCGTAAGAGGGGCCAAGCTGTTTCCAGTTAAAAAGATCGCTGGAAGTGAAAGGTATGTAAGTAAACAACTTTATAGTTTGCGTAGTATTATACTCGTTTTCTTCAGTAGGGACCACGGGAACTATGGTGGTTGTTTCTCTAATTGGTAGTTGCAAACTTGCGGCTTGGGTTTTACTGCGAGTGCCGCCTGACACGGACGACTCGCCGCCGTCTTCAACTTTTGCCGCCGCCGCTTCCGCTTCAAGCCGTACTTCGGGAATCGGCATTATTTCATGATCAACTTGGGCAGCGGCGGGAGCTGGGGGATCTGGTGGCGCATTATACGATTGAGGGCAGCTAGGGGCATAGGGTGGCGGCAGAAGATCTTCTGCGTCAGGCAGTACTGCAGGCGGCAGGGGTTTAATTTTTTTTTCTTGAGTCCGTGAATTCCCTTGCACTACAAACATGGCCGCCGCAGATGACGCATGGTCCTTTATTCCTAAGATGGCCGCCCTTCCCTTTCTTTTCCGGTTTGAGGACTTCCGGTCTCCCATTTTGTTTACTTGCGCCACCATTACGAGGGCGGCTCCCTCCACTAACTTCTTTGCCCACTTCGGAGGATTCTCGATAACTGCAATCCAAGCAGTTATGTATGGCTTATCCTCAGGGCAACCCGGATTCTCTTCTTTCTCAACTATTTTCAGGACCCTTGTGGCCGTTTGGAAATTGAAAGTTCCTTCCGGAGGCCAATTTACACACAAACCGGGCCACCTATGGGTGCATCGCTGAATCATTCCGGGCTTCGTACATTTACGTTTATCGAACACTTCACTATAGTGTTCCGTCATAACTTTTAGTGGAGTTGAATAGCCCCCTCCCATTAGGATAGAATTCACAGACAAAGGAGGGAAGGGAAGACGGATAGGTAAGGGGTCCGTATCTGTCAGACACAAAAGGGTCACAATCGCCCCGACTAGGACGCGGTCAGCCCGGCCTAGAACTGCAAGGCCATTCACTCTCTTTCACACAACAAGAAACCTATTCCCACTATCGTACGCGTTACTTCTTTTTCCTCTTTTTATGCGCGTGGCTTTCGGAATGCAATTCCTACCAAACCACCGCTTGGGGTGTGATCAAAGCCCCCTCGGTCCCCTCACGGATGGACCGGTTATTTGCTACTCTTTTAGCTATTCTTCACTTTTCCCATCATTCCCATAATACTCGCCTGCAGGGTTCTTCCGATCGTCACGAAAGCCTTCTTCCCAGATCACCAGCCCAGAGGTCTCAGAAGAATTTCTGTGGAACGGTCCCCTCAGAAACCTGATCGCTGAACTCAGCGGTGGCCACTCACCAGGTGCGTCTGGGGGTTCGCTCCGCCACCAAACTACCGGACCCACTGGGGGGCTAAAATAGCGTCCCCGGTACCTCCTGGCTGGCTCGCCAAATGTAACCGTCTCTTTTTAGTCAGTAAGGAGGTCCAGACAACTGATCCGTAAAGATAGACTTTTATTGCCAGCAAGATGCAGCTAAGACAAAGGCTCAGTACAACTGCATGCCACGCCCCCTTCGGAGCAAACTTTTATGCACTTTACAACTCTTATCTTTCACACATGCGTCCTGGTTTTTGCTGAACAAACATTTCACAAATTGCTGAACAAGCATTAGCTAGCGTGGTCCTCTAGTAGGTGTAGCTTAAGATCAGACTATTGTTTCATCATTTAATTGACGTGTTAGACATTTTACATTGGCATTCGTATTAATACAATACAAAGTATTATTCCAAAATGGAGTTACGTTACGTTACGCTAAAAATTAGTGCGCCACTGCGTCACTACGCATTACGTATCATTTGCGTTGCAAATATTAGTATGTTCAAGATGGCTGTGCGTTTCACTGCTGGCATGATTAGTCGGAGGATGTTCAGTTGCTCGTTCGTACTTCAGGGGGGTCACGAAATTGAACCCCTTCAAAAACATTCAGAACCTGCTACTCAGCCCACACAAACATCTCCCACATTGTATCCTACTATTTCATATGTTATCAAACACTAATTATTCACATTAAACCACTGACTAAAAACTATGTCTTTTGCAGTCAAAATAAACATTGAATAATGGCCATCAAGCTCCCCTCAGATGCCCACTACCTGGATTTAATTGCTTTTAAACTTTTAAGGAGGATTTTATTCTCTAAAACTCCATGGCACAAGTGAATCAACTTTTGTTTTAGTGGTGCAGTTCTGGGGTAAGACAGGAGCGTTCTTCATATCCTTGGGGTATGACCACCTATATCCTTTGGTTATTTTAATTTAAATCTGCTTAATTTGGCTTTATTTTTATTAAAATTACAGACCCTGTTCTGGAACTGTGAGCCCCGCTGATGTCTTCATTGATGTCAGCAGGATTGTAGCCTAAACTTACTTGCTGCACCATGGGTTTTCCCAAGGCCCCTGATCACTTCTACAACTTCCTTCTCTCCTTCCCAGTACAGTCTGAAGCCCATGGATCCTTTGCTTCATTCACAGCTGCTCCGGGTTCCCACATTACTACTTCTGTGCTGCCACAGGGAGCCTGATACTTGCTTTCATGGTAGTTTCAACGTGGCTCACAGTCACTTCACAGGTTCCTGAACAGGTCCCTCTTCCCCTCATGGGCTCCGAGCTCTGAGCCCATGCTTTGCAGGCTTCAGTCAGGCCTTCTTGCTGGCATCCAGCTGATCTGTTTAGGCTGCAGGGATTCTTGATTTAGATTTGGGTTCTCTCTCTCATTCCAGACCTGGCCCCCCTTGCACATTATGGCCACCACAAACCCCTGAGCCTTGGACCATCACCATTAAGGGCCCCTCCCAAGCCCAGAAACTCAGGAAACAGGGATTTACATCTTTTTATATCCCCTGTATACATCTACACCTCACCATACAAAAATATTCTGGTATCATCTAAGCAACAGAAATAAATATTTCCTCTACTAACAGCCATATGGTGAAATTATATAAAATCCTGGAAAAAAAAACACTCAGCAAATATGTAGCAAACCTGCCATACTACAGCAGCACAACTCACAAGACTTCAAAAGCAAGAACTCTATATATGATTAGGTAGCACTGCAAATATTATACAGGGCTCTAGAACATCAATACAACTTCTGTAGGGAGAAATACAATTTGTAACAATTCCAGTTTGTGGTGCTGGAAAGTGAACATCGGGTGAAATTGTAATGCAGCAATTTTGCTTTGTGTGCCAAGAAATTAATATCGGGAGGAGGAAGAGTTCAGAATAATTTGTAATGTATTTCCAGGACTGGAATATATACACAATTATAATGGCTTTATTCATTCCTTAAATATACATTGCACGTTCTTCAGTGCCACCCCCTAGTTAAAACCACCATACAAAACTCACTGACACTAATCACACTTCATTTGGCAACATGCAGATTGCATCAAACTCATACCTAAACACATTACAATAAGGAGTTGAACAAACTTCTTTCAACCTAAACCTTAAACAATAATACTTTATTAATACACCCAACCAAGGCTTAAGTTTCACCTAATAAAAGGCTTCATCAGGGGTATAATACACGTGGAATAAACAGTGTTGCTCTACACATTGTCAAACAGCTCTATAGTAATGAATGTCCATTCATGACAATTATATGTCTCTCTTTCTTCCACTTTTATTTTATGCATGTTTTTCAAATAACAATCTGATTTACTTCTTTTTTTAATAATCCCAATGACTGGCAAATTCCAGTCACTTGCTTCCAACAAATCACAATCAAGTCAAAAGACATCCACACTCACAAAGGAGACAGTGCAAGATGAAAGCCACATTCTCGGCAGCAACTATGCCCAATATAAGCTTGAATTTGGTGGAGTGATTTTACAGCATTCTCCAAAGCATGGCTTGTTACATATAAAGGGCCCACAACGGGGCAAAACAATACCAGCAGTGACAGGAGGCACTACCAGAAGAGCAAATCAGCAGCAAGAGTATCCATAACACCCCATGGTTCCAAAAGTGGAACAAAGGGAGCACCAACAACAGGTGTATGAACTCCTCTCCCCCACAAAAGCTGCATAAGAAGGATAAAGTATCACTAAGTGTGACATGAACTGCACAAGGCAAAATGAAGTGGGAAGAAAGCACTGATAAGAACATAAGAAATTGCCATACTGGTTCAGACCAAGGATCCATCAAGCCCAGAATCCTGTTTCCAACAGTGGCCAATGCAGGCTCCAAGTACCTGGCAAGTACCCAAAATCTAAGTATATCCCGCACTACTGATGCTAGTAATAGCAGTTGTTATGTTCTAAGTCAACTTGATTAATAGCAGGTAATGGACTTCTCCAAAAACGTATCCAAACCTTTTTTAAACCCAGCTACACTAACTGCACTAACCGCATCCGCATCCAAAAATTCCAGAGTTTAATTGTGCATTGAGTGAAAAAGAATTTTCTCTGATTAGTTTTAAAAGTGCTACATGATAACTTCATGGAGTGCCCCCTACTCATAAGAACATGCCATACTGGGTCAGACCAAGGGTCCAACAAGCCCAGCATCCTGTTTCCAAGAGTGGCCAATCCAGGCCATAAGAACCTGGCAAATACCCAAAAACTAAGTCTATTCCATGCTACTGATGCTAGTAATAACAGTGGCTATTTTCTAACTTAACTTAATTAATAGCAGGTAATGGACTTCTCCAAGAACTTATCCAATCCGTTTTTAAACATAGCTACACTAACTGCACTAACCACATACTCTGGCAACAAATTCCAGAGTTTAATTGTGCGTTGAATGAAAAAGAACTTTCTCCGATTAGTTTTAAATGTGCCACATGTTAACTTCATGGAGTGCCCCCTAGTCTTTCTATTATCCGAAAGAGTAAATAACTGATTCACATTAACCCATTCTAGACCTCTCATGATTTTAAATACCTCTATCATATCCCCCCTCAGCCGTCTCTTCTCCAAGTTGAAAAGTCCTTACCTATTTAGTCTTTCCTCATAGGGGAGCTGTTCCATTCCTTTTATCATTTTGGTTGCCCTTCTCTGTACCTTCTCCATCACAACTATATCTTTTTTGAGATATACAGATGAACAGAATTGTACGAACAGAATTGTATTAACAGAATTGGCGAACAGAATTGTACACAGTATTCATGGTGTGGTCTCACCATGGAGCAAAACAGGGGCATTATGACATTTTCTGTTTTATTCACCATTCCCTTTCTAATATTTCCCAACATTCTGTTTGCTTTTTTGACTGCTGCAACATACTGAACCGACGATTTCAATGTGCTATCCACTATGATGCCAAGATCTCTTTCTTGGGTGGTAGCTCCTAATATGGAACTTAACATCATGTAACTACAGCATGGGTTATTTTTCCATATATGCATCACCTTGCACTTATCCACATTACTCTCTTTAATCAATGCTGGACCAGGCATCTGGCCTAATCTACGTTAAAAATTATAAGGCAACCAGGCAGCTCTAAGGACAGGGTCCTGAGAGCAAGGTTAAGAATACAGCCCTACAGACTCCAGGAAAAGTTGTCCTAACCATGAGTAAGAAGGGAAAGGCAGCCCCTTTAACATAGCTGCTTGCTTTTAGTGAGAAGACTGTGAATGTGAATGTTTTAACCTGAAGTTGTATTACTGTGAGTAAGCAGACTGTTGGTATTTTCTGCACTGCACAATAAAGAAATGAACTGGTTAAACACCACCATACTCCCATAATCCACACAAAGAAACCTCAGATCTTCAGACTCTGGCCTCCTCACCATTCCAAACTCCAAAGCCATGCACCTCACTTCAACCCATATATGAGCCTTCTCCGTGGCTGGCCCCACACTCTGGAACTCCCTCCCGCCACTACTCAGAAATGATCCCTCCACACAAATATTCAAAAAACAACTCAAAACCTGGCTTTTCAGAAAAGCCTTCCCGCCAGATACCTAGCCTCCCCACAGGCTCATCCCTTGCCCCAAACACGAAACCCACACTGCAGTTATCAAACACATAAATCCCACCCACAGCCCACCCTACGCCCCCCCACACAGCCAAACATACCCCCCTCCCCCTCCCATCCCCTTCCCTTTGCCCCCCCTACCTGCCTTAAAAAAGAAAACCCTCCCCCTAGGTCTCCACCCCGCTAAGACCCCATCAAGATCGAAATCTTTCATTTATATTCCCAAGTTGAAATGTTATATTGTATTGTATATTATAAATTGTTCCAATTTTCTACTATACCAGTCACCAGGCTCCAATGTTTCTATTATACCAATTCCTTGTTATTATGTAAAATAAGCAGATTTTGCCTTATTTGTTCAGTTATCTGTAAACCGATGTGATATCTCGATCGAATGTTGGTATATAAAAACAAACAAATAAATAAATAAATAAAAAATGTAAATAAAGCACTTGAAAAAATCTCAGACAACCTGTGCTATTTTACAGACCCTGACAGTCTAGCATAAAGGGTGTTGAGATAGGCAGAGTGGTAGCAAGACCTCCAAGGTACTTTAAGTCATCCTGCTACTTGTTGGAAATTCTGGAAAGCTCATCAAAAGCAGATTGATTTTCAGAAAGGCCAACTTTGCCATTAAGTCTGGTTCCAGTCTTTAATGATGAGGGCTCACGATGTCCCCTGCCATTGAGAAGACACATTTACTCAGCATGCTGGTTGGTGGATAGAAAAATAGTGCTGAGTCAACTTGGCTAGGTCTGGTCAGATTGCAGACTTGCCAGCAGATCTGTGTCCATGTCTTTGATGGAGTCTCTGAGATAGTGTGTCACAGAAATTTCTGCTGGGGTCTTCTTTGCTGTAGTGGGGTGAGGGCATCTCTCTTTCCAGCTATTTTAATTATGGCCTGTGTCAAGAGAGATGGTTTTGTGGGGGCAACGTGGCTATGGCATTTTGATTTGGGGAAGGAGGGGCTAGCTAATAGGTTCCTGATTGTGTCTGCCCTATTCTCTGGGGTAGTTACTCTTTTTCTATGCTACATTACCATTATGCTTCTGCCTCTGGTGCTCTTGTTTATATACCCTAGCTGCCAGTTTCTCCTTCATATATGTAAGATTCTTGGACAAGAGGGTTAGACTCACTTTCAACCATGTATCACAAAGTGTGGCAAGCATGTATACATTCTTTTCTGACAAAGGTTTCAGTTTCATTTGTACCTGCTGCTGAAAGGAGTTCACAAAGTGCAACACCTCTGCTTTAATTTCCTTTTGCTAATGGCAATCCTGTTCCTTTTCCTCCAGAATATTATCTATAGGTATGATCCTGCCCAGGGTGGTGCCTCTGGAACTCATATTCTCAGTGGTACAAGATATGTACTAGTTGCCTCATCTTTACCAAATCTTGATGCCCCATGGGGCAAGAAATATGAATGGGTGCCTTCTACTCCACTAATCTTTGCAGCATCATATAGGGGTTTCTCACATTCATCTTGATTCTCATGGAGAATATTCCCCATTTTCATATTTTGATGGAAATGCTCTGCTATTTTCCTGTACCTCTCTATCAGGTCTTTCAGAAATGGATTCCCATGGTCCTTGGGACCCAGTACAAGGGCATCCCTCACTGCCAGATGCAGCAAGCATGCAAAGCAATGGAGCCCCCAAAAGCCCCCATCTTCTATTGTCTTTATCATATTTTCCACTATGTCTGTCACAAAGAAACCTGCCTGAAGACTCCTGCTTCTGATATGCGTGCCGTCCGCAGCAGACCCGCAGCTCGGCCCCCTCACTTCTCCCAAATGACTCCAGTGCCTGGTCCCTTGTCTCTGGCCGCCAGCTCCATCCTCGGGCCACCCCTGGTACCTCTGGCTCAGCTACAGACCCTGGTACATCCAGTCTAGCTACAGCTCCTGGTGCTCCACGTTGGGTCTCTCAGCTTGGCCCTCGGAAAGATGCTGCTACACGGACCACGCCCATCAGTGTAACTTAAGTAGGGTCTGCAGCGGGAACCAAGCCATGGCCCCGGATGATGACGTCAGCAGAGCACTGGTATATAAGCCCAGGCTCCGCTCCCTAGCTTTGCCTTTGCAACAGGTCTCCTCGATGGTCGAGTACTCGTTTCCTCCTGAAAGATTCTCCTTGTTCCTGTGTTCCTGATCTTCTCTGACTCCTGTTCCAGCTTTCCTCATTCCTGTGTTCCTATTCTCCAACCTACCTTTGGATTGCGTTCTTGGATCTCAGACCTCTGCTTTGCCTGACCAAGCCACTGACTCTCTCCAAGCCCAGGCCTCTGCTTTGCCTGACCACGCCATTGACTCTCTCCAAGCCCAGACCTCTGCATTGCCTTACTACTCCATTGCTTCTCTCCAGACCAGACCTCTGCATTGCCTGACTACTCCATTGCCTCTCTCCATATCCAGACCTCTGCATTGCCTGACTATGTCTGCCTATCTCCTCGCTCAGACCTCAGCCTTGCTTGCCACCACTTCCAGATTGCCGCCAGCCCTAACTCAAGCTTGCCTTTCAATGCATCTTCAGTCTACATCCTGGACTTGGCCTATTTAGGCTTCAGCCTGCTCTTGCTCGGACGCCCTCTGTCAGACTTTGTTTCTTTGGCGCCCTGATCTCCTGGACTCTAACTTGTCCAGTACAGACTGTATCTTTCCTCTGTTGCTGTCTCTGGGCTGACCTCGATCCTGCCATCGACGACGACATACAGAGGCCTATCTACGTCCAGCCGGCCCCGGTACCCAAAGGCTCAACCCGTGGGGAACGAGGACTGGTATTGGTGAAGTGCCAGTTGGCCTCCATCCATCAGCCCACTTCGCCTGCTGACATTGGAAACCCATAGGATCCTTCCTGCAGGTTGCATCAACCCCACCTCAGCCCAAGGGTCCACCTCTGGTGCAACAAATTGCAAAGGCCATGGACTCGGTGGAGCCACATGCCCTCCAGGCCATTCCTGGCCTGGTCTCTAAGTTGCAAGAACAGCAGAAATTTCTTGAGGCACTGGCCTCCTCTCTTGAGTGTCTTTTCGCCCGGCTCGATGCTTTAATCAGCAACCCAGTTCCAGTACCTGCTTCTTCCCATCAACAGCCATCTCCTTCTACCCTTAGAGCCTTGTTGGCTCTATCAGCTCCACCTCGTTTCAATGGTGACTCCAAGCTCTGCAGAGGGTTTATCAACCAGTGCTACATGCATTTTGCTCTGCAGCCCTCCATCTTTCAAGATGAATTAACAAAGGTCACCTTTATCTTGTCTCGTCTCGAAGGGAAGGCACTGGCTTGGGCTTCTCCCTTGTGGGAGCAATCGGACTCCCTTCTACAGGAACTATCTTGATTCGTGACTGTGTTCCAGTGGACCTTCGATGATCCTGGTCGGAATGCCGTTGCAAGCACAAGTTTGCTACACCTTCACCAAGGCCATAGAAGCTGGTTTGACTACACAATTGAATTTTGGATTCTAGCCTCTGAACTGGCTTGGCAGGAAGACTGCCTGTGAGCTATCTACCTGGATGAACTTTCCCCACAGCTGAAGGATGAGCTGGCTGCGCGGGAGCTCCTTTTCTCTCTTGAGGACATTATTGACCTTACAGGACGAATTGATCATCGTCTCCAAGAGCGTCACCGGGAGAATCGGATGACCAAGAAGCCCTCACGGGTTCGTTCCCGTTTGCCACCAGCCACCAGCCCTGACTCCGGTAGGGGCTCTATCATGGCCAAGATGGAAAAACCCATGCAGTTGGGCCATGGGCGGCTGCCTCTGGAAGAGCGCCTCTGGCATGGACAAACTGGCCTGTGTCTGTATTGCAGAGCACCCGGCCACCATCTACAGGCCTGCCCAGTCCATCCAGGAAACATCCCGGCCTAAGTTCAGTTGGGGTCCTGAACTTGGGCACAATGTCACCGACCCCTCAGTTATCCATACCTGTCACTTTGATCTGGGACTCCCTGTCTTTTCCAGTTCTTGCTCTTGTGGATTCAAGAGCAGGAGGCAATTTTATCCTCAAGGATCTAGTTCAACTTCTGGGTATAAAAACTCTTCCTCTGGAGTCCTCCTTGTACATTGCTTCCATCTATAGAGAACTGCTACCCAGT
Organism: Rhinatrema bivittatum; assembly: GCF_901001135.1. Classification (NCBI taxonomy): domain Eukaryota; kingdom Metazoa; phylum Chordata; class Amphibia; order Gymnophiona; family Rhinatrematidae; genus Rhinatrema; species Rhinatrema bivittatum. The sequence goes on along the minus strand of NC_042615.1, from coordinate 379,868,202 downwards.
CAAATATTCCTAACCTCAGAGCCAGTTCAACTCTGTACTGGTGCCCTTCATACAGAAGAAATTTAATTACTGGTATTGGATAAATCCATTCACCCGGTAGTCTTAGGACTACACTGGCTCCAACGTAACTCCCCTGAATTTGATTGGAGGTCACTCCAGCTGATGGAATGGGGTTCCACCTGCCATTAGTCTTGTCTATGTAAAGTGGTGCCACCACCAGTGGTTTCCCTGGTGACCACCTCTTCAGGGTTACCCGCTCCCTTTGAGGATTATGAAAACATATTTTCTAAGCAAAAAGCGGACCTTCTTCCAACTCTTCAGAGGTTTGATTGCACCATTCAACTCCTACCTGGGACCACGCCCCCTCCCCCCCTCCGAGGGCATACTTATCCTCTGTCTCTTCCCGAGACTAAGGTTATGATGGAGTGCATTCAAGAAAACCTTGTGAAGGGGTTCATCTGTCCCTCCATATCTCCTGCTGGTGCGGGGTTCTTCTTCATGACAAAGAAGGATGGGTTTCTCACGCTGTGTATCGACTACTGAGGCTTGAATGTGATTAACCTGCAAAGACAAGTACCCTCTGCTTTTGATCTCAGAACTGTTTGATCGTCTGCACAGGGCCTCAATATTCACCAAGTTGGACTTACGTGGGGCGTACAACTTGGTGTGGATTCGCCCTGAAGATATATGGAAGACCGCTTTCAACACCAGAGACGGGCATTACGAATATCTGGTAATGCCCTTCAGCCTCTGTAATGCACCTGCAGTATTCCAACGAATGATGAAAAAAATTTTCAGAGACCTACTATACACCAAGGTTGTGGCATACCTTGATGATATACTCGTCTTCTGCAAAGATCTGGTTACGCACCGCACTGACGTCCGTACAGTTCTTCAACATCTCCGTGAGAATCACTAATTCGCAAAATTGGATAAATTTTGTTTGAGAAGTCCAGTCTGCCCTTCCTTGGGTACATCATTTCTCAACAAGGATTCTCTATGGATCCTGCCAAACTTAAATGAATATAAGATTGGCCACAGCCTGTGGGTCTTAAAGCACTACAATGATTCTTAGGATTCTCAAATTATTACCATCATTTTATCCCACATTATTCAACTTTGGCAGCTCCCTTTACTGCGTTGACTCATAAGGGCCAAGATACTCGAAACTGGACTCCAGAAGCCATTATAGCCTTTTACCACCTTAAGAAACCTTTCTGGCTGAATCTTGCCTCCATCACCTAGACCCAAACCGCCTCTTCCTGGTTGAGGTAGATGCCGCTGCAATTGAGGCTGGGGTGGTCCTGAGCCAATGTTCCACTTCTAGATCCATTGTCCCGTGCTCATTCTACTCTCGCAAGTTCTCTTCCGCAGAACAAAATTATAGTATCGGAGATCGTGAGTTACTCGCCATTAAACTGGCTTTAGAAGAATGGTGCCCGTGGTTAGAGGGTGCTCAATCCTGTCTGCACATCTGAAACTGCTCTGCCTCCTCTCTCCGGACTACCTGGGCTGTTGCCACCATTCTGCCCCATGAAATTTGAGAGAGGAGAGTCCGCAGGTACAAGGACTTTGTTCCCATTGCTTCCTGCCCCGTTACCAGCCTATCGGGCCGAAAGCCACGCCCCCCGATGATGTCACCTGGTTGGGGGGGGGTGAAAAACCAGCACAGGATGCCGGAGGAAATCCTGTCTGCACAACTGAAACTGCTCTGCCTCCTCTCTCTGGATTACCTGGGCTGTTGCCACCATTCAGCCCCATGAAATTTGAGAGAGGAGAGCCCGCAGGTACAAGGACTTTGTTTCCATTGCTTCCGGCCCTGTTACCAGCCTATCGGGCCAAAATTCACACCCCCCGATGATGTCACCTGGTTGGGGGAGTGAAAAACCATCGTGGGACGCCGGAGGAAATCCTGTCTGCACATCTGAAACTGCTCTGCCTCCTCTCTCCGGACTATCTGGGCTGTTGCCACTGTTCAGCCCCATGAAATTTGAGAGAGGAGAGCTCGCAGGTACAAGGACTTTGTTCCCGTTGCTTCCAGCCCCGTTACCAGCCTATTGGGCCGAAAGCCACGCCCCCCGATTATGTCACTTGGTTGGGGGGTGAAAAACCAGCGCAGGACGCCAGAGGTGCATCACGCCGGAGCGTCGCGCGACTTGTCGCGTCGATGAAGGAGCGTGACAAAGCGGCTCCTTTGTGCACTCCTTCGTGTGCGATGAGTGTTGATGAGTGTTGGGTTGCGGTTAATGAGGTCTCTCAACCTGAGTGTAATTTCATTCCTGTGATAGTAGGTAATGGTATTTATGGTTCTCTCTCTAAAGCTTTTCAGAAGAGGTACTTACCTCGTTCTTCATGTTTAGTAAATATCTCTCAGCCTTTAATGAAAATCAATCCAGTTTTTCTCGATTTGACAATTTTATTAATTAATGCTCAGTCAGTTAGAAAGAAAAGTCAAGTTATGTAGGATTTAATTGTTGATGAGAAACCTGATGTGTTATGTGTTGTAGAGAGTTGGTTGTTAGATTCTGATATAGCTACAATTAATCAGATGTGTCCTGTAGACTATACTTTTTTTTCTCAACCAAGGGCAAAAGATAGGGGAGGAGGTCTGTTAATCATCAGAAGAGTCTTTGAATTTGAAATCTCAAAATCTTAGCGGTGCTTCGAACCAGGAATTATTACTTGTGTATTCTTTGAGCTTCTCTATTTATTTATTTTTATTTAGATTCTTTTTTATACCGAAGTATAGCAGGAAGCCTTCATTCCGGTTTACAATTGAACAACTTCATACATTGTTATGAGCCGCGATCGCGGCAAGCCTGCACCTCAGACCTTGCCTTGACTTCCTCTGGGCACCTGGCTTGTTCCTGTTTGTGGTTCCTGTACTTGTTTTGTGGTTTTGACCCCTGGACCGGCTTTGGGGAATTCTCTGGCTTCTGACCCCTGGACCAGCTTTGGCGAATTCTCTGGCTTCTGACCCCTGGACCGGCTGAGACGTACTCTCTGGCTTCTGATTTCTGGACCGGCTGTGAGGTATCCTGTGGCTTTCGACCCTTGGACTGACTGTGGTGTTTCCTTCAACTCCCTTTATCTGAACTGTTCCACCTTTGAGTCCACGACCTGCTGGAGGCGCCAGCTCAGCTTTACTTTCCACGACCTGCTGAGGACATCCACCTTTGAGTCCACGACCTGCTGGAGGCACCTGCATCCAGATCTCCGTGAGAGTCCTGGTCTAGGCCTCGCCAATCAGTGATTGAACATTCATTCTTCGCTGAACCAAGGGTTCACATCCCGGAAGCATAACATACATGAAAACATTTTTGTAACATATAAACATTAGTATCATAATTAACATCTCGGCTAAAGCAGAGTAATATAGAATAAAACATAATTAAAGAAAGCATCTTATAATTGAGTTTTCTGAAGTATAATGAGAGATATTAGTTAAATTGGAAGTAAAAGTCAGATTAGTATTGTGGAGGGGTGAGAGATCAAATTATTAGAGTAAGGGCTGGGTGAGTAAAAAGGAAGAGAAGGTTCAAGGTAAGAATGGGGAGAAGATAAAGAGGTGTGTAAAAAGAGGAGGGAATAATTTTTAAGCGGAATGGAAGGATGGAGAGGAGGAGAGGGTTAGGGTTCTTACATGAGGTGAGTTTCAAAGAGCTGAGAGTGGATATCGAGTTCAGACTGTGAATGCTTGTCTAAATAGCCAAGTTTTAAGTTCTTTTTTGAAGGATTTGGTATTCCTTATTGAGCTTAAATATGTTGGTAAAGAGTTCCATTCTTTTGGACCGGCTATAGAGAAAGCTCGATTCCTGGTGATAGATAGTCTCGCATCTGAGAGGGGGGGGTATGATTAGCTGCAATTTGTTTGAGATTCTTGTTGATCGTGGTGGTTTGTGAAGTTTAATCATGCAATCAAGGGAAGCGTTGTAATCTTTGTATATTTCATTATGAAGAATAGTTAATGTCTTGTATTTGATTCTTTGGGTGATAGGTAGCCAATATAGATTCATCAGGGTTGGTGATATGTGATCACATTTCTTCTTGCCAGTGAGAACACGTGCTGCAGCATTTTGCAGTAATTGTAGGGGTTTTAGTGTGGATTTTGGGAGTCCAATGAATATTGTGTTGCAGTAATCGAGGCATGAGAAGATGAGTGATTGAAGCACAGTTCTAAAATCATGAGGATATAGTAAAGGTTTGAGATGTTTGAGTATGTGAAGTTTGTGGAAACCTTCTCTTGTTTTTGTAGCTATGCATGTTTTGAGGTTCAGTTCATTGTCTATCCAAATACCTAGGTCTCTTACTGGGTTCTTCAGTTGGATATTGATGTTGTCAATTGTGATGTGGGGAATTTGCGCTAGTTGTTCTGGATTGTTTCTTTTTATAAGGATACATTCCGTCATGTTCATGTTTAGGCATAATTTTAGTTGGTTCAAAAATTTTTTGATTGAGTTGAGGTGTTTTTTTGTGAGGCAGATTGCATCTTCAATGGTAGAGGTTATTGGGATTAAAAGTTGAATATCATCGGCGTATAAAAAGAAAGTGATACCTAGGTTAGAAATTAAATTGCAGAGAGGTAGAAGGTATATATTGAAAAGGGTGGCTGAGAGGGCAGATCCTTGAGGAACCCCTGTTTTTAGGGAGCATGGGTCAGATGAGATGTTATTGAAGGTGACTTTGAAAAACCTGTCATTTAAAAAAGAGGTGAACCATTTGAATGTGTCTGTGGTCAACCGTGTCGAAGGCAGCAGATAAATCCAGTAATATTAATAAATGACTTAGGTTGTTTGTCTTATTTGAATGTTTTATTAAAAGTTTTATTTTTTCACACAACCCCCCCCCCCCAACCAGGTGACATCATAATTTGACTTATTTGTCTTGTTTACTGTCCTCCAAAGGTCTTACATTCTAATCTGTCTTTGTTATTTGAGCAGTTACTGCTAGCTTCACCTTTATCTACATGTTTATTAACTCCTTCAAAAAAGTGAAGCAGATTTGTGAGGCAAGATTTGCCCTGGGTAAAGCCATGCTGACTTTGTTCCATTAAACCATGTCTTTCTATATGTTCTGTGATTTTGATGTTTAGAACACTTTCCACTATTTTTCCTGGCACTGAAGTCAGGCTAACCGGTCTGTAGTTTCCCGGATCGCCCTTGGAGCCCTTTTTAAATATTGGGGTTACATTTGCTATCCTCCAGTCATCAGGTACAGTGGATGATTTTAATGATAGGTTATAAATTTTTACTAATAGGTCTGAAATTTCATTTTTTAGTTCCTTCAGAACTCTGAGGTGTATACCATCTGGTCCAGGTGATTTACTACTCTTTAGTTTGTCAATCAGGCCTACCACATCTTCTAGGTTCACCGTGATTTGATTCTGAGTAATATTCTGAGTAATATTTCCTTTTCTCTTAAACTATGTTCCTAAAATATTTATTCGCTACTAGCCTCCATGCAGCTCTAGCCCCCTTGAAGCCTGAATTCTTCTATCGCCTCTCTAATTGGCTTAATTTCCTTATTTTGATTTGTCAAGTCAGTATTATACCAAGGGGTCATTGTACTTCTTGCTACTCTAATCCCTATTTTAATCTCTCTCATAGGAACTGAGATGCAATCTGAGGCACCTTTTTCCAGGCCTCTACATCAATCACTTCCTTAGGGAAGAAGCTCTCTTCTAAACCTGATAGTTTATCTGTCAATTTCTCCGAATCAATGTTTTTTTTAAAATCTATATTTCTGCTGGATCCTATCCAATTTATTTCTCACTTTAGGAAAAAAAAATCAAATATGTAACAAATCAGTTAACGATCACTCTACAGAAGATACTCTGAGCCTTCAGATTGCAGATTTCCTCGTCCTTTTGCTAATGAGCACTCACATATCAAATCTGATGTATGTCCCCCACTATGTGTTGCCCTTAAAACTATTTGCTTCAGCTCATTTACAATAAGAGATTTCAAAAAATCTTCTGGCTTCCTACACCCCTTTAAAGTCTCCTACAATGAACAAGTTTGGGTATGTTAATACTTGAAATGAAATCACCTCTGTTACCGTGTCTATCACTTCATTTGATATTCCTGGTAGGCAATAAAAGAAGACCATAATAGGTTTCTCATAATCCAAATTCACTGAGATTTTTTCACAGCCTTGTACTGCATCTGTACACAATCTTTTTAAAAGTAAATTTTCCTTATAAATGACTGCCACCCCTCCCCCTCGTTTGCCCACTTTGTTACAGCCCATTAGCGAAAATCCCTTGGGACAAGCTTGAGTAATAGCAATCTTCTGCCTGCCTGTTAACTAAGTTTCTGTAATAGAGAACAAATCTACCTTATTTTCAATTATCGAATCATGCACATGTAGCTAGTGCTTTTGCAAAGCATGCACATTGACTAGCAAACAATTTTAATGACCCTGCCACTCTCTCCCAAATACAGCTAAATTATTAGCATTCAAACATTAAGGAACACTCAAGCATCTATTAACTTTTAATCTTCCACCATTATATTTCTTAGTTTTGTATCTATTTTCTTTCACATAGTGGCCCCTTCCCATCAAAACAGAAATGCACTGTGACATTTCACTATCCATTATTTGGAAGCCTCATTTCTCCTGAAGAGGCTTCCAAAGAGGCAATAACGTGTTTACACAGTCATCATCAGTCTGGAAAACCTCTTCTTTCCTAATTTTAGTCTTTGTATATTTAAAAAAACTCTCATAATTTTTTTTGTATAATGTATATTTTTTTAATTTTTCAAAAATATCTAAAAAAAAAGTCAATAAAAGAATAGCATGGAGATTAAACAGTTGCGGCATACAACAAATGGCACCATAAGGACACCAAAACAATATACCATATTACACTGCATCAAATTTAACATGCATATAATCAACTATCTTCGGTTGCGGGAATTTTTTGGTGATCAGACACTCTCATATAGGGATAGATTATACAAACCCTCTGCATGGATGCCTACGGTTCCTCTGGGTCCTTTGGTGGTGGCGTTTGAGACTCTTATCATTGATGAGTTAAAAGAAGTTGATAATAGTAGGGATTTATACCAGTATAATTTTACAAGGGAAGAATGGATGGCCATTAAATTGATACAAAATGATGATTCGATAGTAGTTTGCCTGGCAGATAAGGGCAGTGCGGTGGTGGTTTTAAATCAAATACAATACCATAATGAAGCTATGTCGCAATTAAATGATGAGAGATATTATCAGGCGCTACAGACGGATCCTGTGATGGATTTACAAAAGAAGGTGAATAAAATTCTTGAAGATGCTTTACGTGCTAAAGCTATGACTAAAAGGGAATATAGATACTTGTATATGAATTGTCCTGTGAGTCCCTCTATTCATTTTGTCTCAAAGATACATAAATCATTAAATAATCCACCTGGGAGACCCATAGTATCGGGTATTGGGTCGATTTTTGAATTATTAGCAAAATTTATTGATAATTTTTTACAGCCAAAAGTGAGACAAATTAGATCGTTTGTATGAGATTCTACAGATTTTATTACAGGTTTAACACAGGAGGAACAAGAATTATGTGAAGGTATGTTAGTCACGGCAGACATTACTGTCTTGTATACAAATATACCTCAGGTTAAAGCTGTGGAAATTATTCGAGAAATGATGGAACAGGAGGAGATGTCTGACAAGGGAAGACTAGCCATTATGGAGTTGTCAAAAATAGTATTATTTGAATATTATTTTGAATTGCAAGGAACATATTATAAACAGATTAAGGGGATCCCTATGGGATCCCCTGCAGCTCCATCTGTGGCTTGTCTGTACATGGCCAAAATAGAAGAAACACATATTTATTTGTCCCCTTTATTTCAATATGTGAAGTGTTGGAAACGCTATATTGATGATTTATTTTGGGTCTGGCTTGGGGATATGAAGTTGTTAGAGAGCTTTAAAGAATGGTTGAATTGGGTGGATGAAAATTTGATGTTTACGTTACAAGTTGAAAAGTCTTCCACTTCATTCTTGGATATGAGAATTTTTTTGGAATCATGGTAGACTATCTTCTACTGTATACATAAAACCCACTGACAGGAATTCAATTTTACACTTTAATAGTTTCCATCCTAGGAGATTGAGGGAGTCCATCTCCATCAGCCAGTTTCTGAGATATAGACATTTGTGCCATTCAGTGGATGAATATAAGGAGAAAACCCAATTCCTTTGTAAGAAATTCATGTTGAGGGATTATCCTAAAAAGATTGTTAAGTGTGCATTTAAGAGGGGGTTATATGCCAACAGGGAGAACATCTTAATAAAGAGTGATAAAACCCAATTAGATAGATTGGTGTGTACTATACCATACTCCTCTAAGGGATTTTTGATTAAGAGGATAATTCTAAAACATTGGGGATTGTTGAAGTCTATTTTGGGTTGCAGGGAACCCCCTGTTTTTGCCTTTACTAAAGGGAGGAATCTAAGATCATTAGTAGCATCAAATAAAAGCAAAAGATGTATTGATCAGAGTACTAATGTGGTGAGACAATTTGTATGTCATAGTTGTTCAGTATGTGAAAATGTACTGGTCGGTTATAAATTTTGGCATCCATACAAAAATATTACATATTTTCTGAAGGGCCATTTTACTTGTTCATCTAAACAAGTTGTTTATGCTATCATATGCCCCTGCCAACTTATATATATATCGGTTACACGACACGTACTATTCGAAAACGGATTACAGAACATAAAAGTAATATTCAGACTCATAAAGAAGGTGCTCCCTTAGTTACGCATTGGATTGATGCCCATCATGAGATTACAGATATAAAATTCTGCATGTTAACACAATGTGCAGATGGATATCGCGGTGAGGTGATGAAATGGCTGTGGCGAACCAAGCAGAAATTTATTTTTCAATGGTCGACGATAGTCCCTTGGGGTCTTAATTCTGAAATTGAATGGGTGGCATTTTATGTTTAAAATATTCAGTGATTGTTGTGCTCTGTTTTCATTAATGTGTATGATAGTGCTTTGACGGAAATATACTTTACTTTAAGTAGTATAGGAGAGCCATTGGATGAAACTAAAAGGGGTGTGTGGCAGAGATGATAGCGGATAAGTTGTAGGTGTGTTGTAGGAGGTAGATTGAATGACAGAGAGGTGTTCCCTCAGAAGTGGAGTGAATTTAAAAGGCAGATATTACGATTGAGTTCTGGTATGAGGATACGCTGAGTGGTGACGTCTTGAGAGTTGCTGGTATTTTATGCAGGTAAGAGCTACTAGCTAAATTGTATATGGGTTAATGAATTTGTGGATAAAAGATGATAATGTATTTGGGTTATTTGCTACTTTTAGGAGAATGATATATACATCCGGAGAAGATTTTGAACAGCAAGGATAATGATTATACGTGAATTAATGCTTACATAATTTGAGTATGTTGTATGATGAATTCCAAGAGAATGGTTTTGGATATAGATAGTTGGAATAATGGTCATCTATTTTCTTATCGTTGTGCTGAGGAAGTGTTTGAAGATATGTATTGAATATATGGGATGGTTTGATGAAATAAGACTCCACAGATTGTGAGTAGTTTGAAAGTGTGGTTAATATATATAGTGGGTGGAGAAATTTGTTGTAATTTTATATTGTATATATTATAGGTTGGTGTGGACACCGGTGTAATGACATTTGGAAGGTTTGGGACAACGGGGAATTGACGCTCTCAGTGAGAGTGAGAGTCTGTATTAGAGTACTGCGAAGGATAACCCCTGAAGAAGCTATTTTGCAAAACGAGGTTCCTTGTCAGGGTGATGAATTACAACTTATTAATATTTGATAAACTGAATATGTGAAGATCATGGACTCGAGTTGAAAATCTTTAGAATACCCGTGTTCTGAATTAATATATAATATATGTCATAATATTTAAAGTTTGAATTAAGGAATAACGCAAAAAATTGGGAATTGTTTCAATATATGTTGGGCGGGGGGGTGGGGGTTAATTAATTGGATGAATTTGTATTCATCCAATGGTGCTATATTGTTGTTTAATAAAGAAAGTCCATAATAATAATGATAGTGTTATGATTTCAGCTGCTGTGCAGCCTCATCGTACCCTGACTATGACACTTTCCAGCTAGCAGAGGCCTCCTGTGAGCTCCACTCAGAGCTATTCTCACCATCTCTTCATTGGTCTCATGACTCAGCCTATCTTGCAGCCTCCTCTCCACCAGGGGACCTCAATGAACATACTTACTCTCCAGTAGAGATGTGAATCGGAACCGGAATCGGTTTGGATTCCGGTTCTGATTCACATGTGGGTTTTTTTGCATCGGGCCCGATAGCGGTTTTTTTTATCGGCTGTGCCCGAGCCGATAAACAAAAAACCCACCCTGACCCTTTAAAACAAACCCTTTAGCTTCCCCCACCCTCCCGACCCCCCCAAAAAAAACTTTTTACAGGTACCTGGTGGTCCAGTGGGGGTCCCAGGAGCGATCTCCCGCTCCGGGCTGTCCTCCTGCTCCCGGGCCGTCGGCTGCCACTAATCAAAATGGTGCCAATGGCCCTTTGCCCTTACCATGTGACAGGGTATCCGTGCCATTGGCCAGACCCTGTCACATGGATGGCCGGTGCCATCTTGTGCTCCTACCATGTGACAGGGGCTGACCAATGGCACCAGTAGCTCCTGTGACATAGTAAGGGCAAAGGTTATTGGCGCTATTTTGAATACTGGTAGCCGACGGTCCGAGTGCAGGAGGTCGCTCCCGGACCCCCGCTGGACTTTTGGCAAGTCGTGTGGGGGTCAGGAGGGTCCCCCAAGGCTTGCCAAAAGCCCCTGGTGGTCCAGCAGGGGTCCGGGAGTGATCTCCTGCACTCAGGCCATCGGCTGCCAGTAATCAAAATGGTGCCGATAGCCTTTGCCCTTACTATGTCACAGGGGCTACCGGTGCCATTGGTCAGCCCCTGTCACATGGCAGGAGCACAAGATGGCACCGGCCATCCAGTGCTCCTACCATGTGACAGGGTCCGGCCAATGGCATGGATACCCTGTAACATGGTAAGGGCAAAGGGCCATCGGTGCCATTTTGATTACTGGCAGCCGACGGCCCGGGAGCGGGAGATCGCTCCCGGGACCCCCACTGGACCACCAGGTACCTGTAAAAGGTTTTTGGGGGCGTTGGGAGGGTGGGGAAAACTAAGGGGTTAGTTTTAAAGGGTCGGGGTGGGTTTAGGGGAACCCCCACGATCAATATCGTGGGATTTTCCTATCGTTTTGGGGGAGCCCCCGATTTCTGACGATTTTGAAAATAACGACAATATTTTCAATCGTCCGAAGCCTGATTCACATCCCTACTCTCCAGGATGACCAAGCTTCTTCACTCTATTCTCACCATGCCCAGTTCTCAGCCTTATGTAATCCAGCCCTGGCATAGCCACCTTGTCAGTTCACTGAATTACCTTTGGCTTCTTGTCCTGGCTTCTGTATTTTTCATTCTTTGTCTTGTCTTGTGGCCCCCAAGCCTTCTAGCACCTTGCCTTGTGGTCTCTTGACCTTCTCACTATTTGTCCTCTAGCCTTGCCTTGTTGCCTCCAGGCCTTCTGCTTTTTATGAATCAGCTCCCTTGGTGGGAGGAGATAGCAATCTTGTTGTGAATTGGAACTGCTGGACACTCCTGTTGAAGGTGGAGTTAGCAATCTGTTACGGATCAGCTCTCTCGGTAGGATGAGTTAGCAATCTGTAATGCTCTTCTCCAGGAGAGGGAAGAGTTGGCAATCTTGTTAGGATATAGACTGTGGAGTTAGCAATCTTGTGTGAATCTACTCCTGTGGAAGGAGGAGTTAACAATATGTTAGGAATGCTCTGTGTTAGAGCTGGGAGTTAGCAATCTGATATGCTCAGTTCTTGTAAAGGGAGTAGATAACAGTCTGTTATGAACTATTGCTGAAGACCCCTGATGGAAGGAGTAGCAATCTGTACCAGTGGAGTGCTTGGAGAAGGCACTCAGCTGTAGAGGAAGGTAGATAGGTGAATCCTTGGGCCGATGGCAGATGACAGCGCCCCCAGAAGGATATCCTGAGAGGGACCACCGGCTAGGCTGGGTTATGGAGACAGACACAGATAGTTCTTTTATTAGACAGGTTAGTAGAACCACCAGAGGTGGGAGTAGTGAGCTGATATGTCCGGCAGGGTTGAAGTCTCTCAGGTACTGGAACAGCGATCCCAGGGAGGCTGAGCTGTAGAGAGACTATAGATAGTGAGTAGACAGGGTATGCTGTGTTCATAGCCAGAACTAGATAACCAATCTCACATAAGGTCTTAAAGAGGCTCAGTAGCTGGAAAGGGTTAGGCCCTTGAGGAGCGAGTACCTGGTTCCAGGGAAAGCTCTGAGAGAGCAATGGTAACTCACAAATGTCTGTATCTGCGATAGCTTCCAGGCAGTAGAGAATCTTCAGAGTGTTCAGGAATATGGGCCCTCAAGGAGCAAGTACCGGTTCCTATCTGCAATCTGAAATAAAGAAAATAGAGTGAGGCCACCGAGGAGCGGGTACCCCTGGTAAGACCGAGGAGGCAGAGTAGCTTGGGCAAATCCATAGCGAGTCCGAATCTGAATCCTTGTCCTTGCTAACTCGATTAGTTAGCGAATACTGAGACCTTTTATATTGGAAGCAGATGACGTCAGTTCAGGGGGACGCCCCAGAGGTTCCCGCCTTTGCTGGTACATTAGTCGGAGCATGTGCGCGCGCATGCCCTACATCATCAGGCAACATGGCGGATCCGCAGCATCGAGCCAGTCCAGGGACGCCGGAGGGAGACGGCATGGAGACGCCACGGCTGTAGCCATCCTTCAGACCTGGAGGGAGTCGCCACAGAGGTAGAGAGAGCGGAGTGAGGGCGTTGAGCAGCGACGGACGCAACACTGCTCCTTGCCTGTCTTGGGGTCTCCAGGCCTTCCGCTCCTTACCTTGCCTGCCTTGTGGCCTCCGAACCTTCTGTTCCTTGCCTTGTGGTATCTGGGCCTTCTGTTCCTTGCCTAGCCTGTCTTGTGGCCTTTGGGCCTTCTGCTCCTTGATTTGTCCTGTGGTCTTTGGGCCTTGTGCCCCTTGCCTTGAAATCCTTGAGCCTATTCTCACTTGTATCCTGCCTTGAGGTCCTTGGGCCCTCTGCTCTGTCTTGTGACCTATCTGGCCTTATATTGCTACCTAATGGCCTATGGGCCTTCTGCCTACCTGCCTTCAGGTGTATTTATTCTGTGTTCTGTATTGCCTTGCTCATCTCTTGTTCTCGTCTTGGTCCAGTTCTGTCCTGTCTCTGTCTAGCCCTGTCCTTGTCTGGTGTTGTGTCCTGTCACAGTCCTTGTCCTATGCTTGCTCCAAGACCAAGCCTTGTTCTAGACCTACCTAGCCTGTCCTTAGCCTCACCTGCTACAGCCTGCTCCTAACTTTGCTTGGTCTAGCCTGTCCATTGCTTCACCGGATCCAGCCCATCCACAGCCTTGCCTGATCCAGCTTGTCCACAGCCTTGCTTGACCTAACCTGTTCAGACTCACCATGTACTGTTGCTGCACTGGAGTCCTACTGGACCCTAGCACCCAAAGGTCCAACCTGTAGAGAAGGGGAATAGCTAGACAGAAGACTGCCCTGTGTCCCATCCTGCTTTCTGTACTACCCTTCAAGCATTGCAAAATATGGATTGTCTTAAAATTGTGTGGAACTTCACTGTTTTGCTTTTTGCAGCTATTTACAAGAATTCACCATTTCCCTGATACAGCCATGTAGAGGCAAAGCATTGTTGGCATCAGGTTTTTACAACTGATTTTTCTGATTTGGGAATTGGAAAGCAGCTTGCAATGATAAATACAATTTTTTCATGGTGGGATTGAAAAATCTTTATACCTAAAATGACAGCAGGTAATCAGCCAAAACCACTTTCTATATAGTTAAAAACCATCATGATTCTTAGTTAATCAAATGTCCAAATATTTTTCAATCAAACCATGAATAAATTGTATTTATCATTGCAAGGTGCTTTCCAATTCCCAAATCAGTTATAAAAATCAGTGCTCACTCCACATTTGAGTATTTCTTCAGCATCTAGTTGTCTTCGTAGTTAAATTGGTATATTGAAATATGCTGTGATAATATCAGCTGGAATTTGATCTGATTTCTTTGTGTTCATCAATAAGGTTCTTTGAGCATATAATGTTGTTTTGTATACATTGAGGATACATTAGTATGAATGACCTCAATTTAACAGATTAGATAATAAAGACTTAGATTTCTCTTTATAATATTTCACTTCTGAACAAATCCTGTGATAACAAAGGAACTGACATACAAGAAGACTATCTTTAAGATCAATGTGATGTACACTGTGATAATGTAAAATTGAATTTCTATCACTCTTCTTTTTAAACACCAATGTTCTAATCTATCCAGAATCATCAAAAGAAACCATGACATCCAAAAAGCAGATTTCTATGTAGCTAAAATTCATAGGGCAAGGTGGCCAACTCTGGTCCTCAAAAGTCATAAACAGACCTGGTTTTCAGGATATCCACCCTGAATATGCATGAGATAGATTTTCATATAATAGGGGTAATGCTTGCAAATCTATCTCATGATTATTCATTTTGGCTATTCTGAGAACCAGGCCTGTTTGTGCCTTATAAAGACACGAGTTGGCCACCATTGCACTAGCTGAAGCAAAGCAAAGTGATACAACCACAACTCATACAGGGGCTGTTCATACCCCTCATTTATTTTCACTGTAGACCAGCATTGGGTAATATACATGTATGGCTCTGCCATTTCTTGACTGCATGGGCTACAATGAAAGTCATTGAAATATATCAAAATGTAGAAATAAATTACACAATGAGCTATCATACCTCATGTCAAGTACTGTAAATTTGGGTGATGAATTACCACTAATCATAGTCTGATTCAGCAGCTTATTTCATACCTTATATCCTAGGGATGTGCAGACCAAAAGTTTAAGTTCATAAGTCCATAAGTCGAAAGGGGGTCCCATTTGCGGTCAATATGGACATATGGAGAATTCCATAAGTTGAGTCTATGTCCATATGTGCAAATAAAAATTTAAACCCCTCACCCGCCTTAATCCCCCCCCCCCAAGACTTACCAAAACTCCCTGGTGGTCCAGCGGGGTCAAGACGCCATTCCTGAACTCCTTTGCAAGGAGCACGTGACGTCGGCGTCACGTCGGAGTGACGCGGCGTCACGTGATTCCCCCCGGGTTCGCTCCCGGACCCCTCGTTGGGCTCAAAAGGAACTTTTGGCCAGCTTGGGGGGGCCTCCTGACCCCCCCAAGCTGGCCAAAAGTGCCTTTTGGGCCCAACGAGGGATCCGGGAGCGAACCCGAGGGGAATCACGTGACGTCGGCGCCACGTAAGAGTGACGCGGCGTCACGTGATTCCCCACTCGTCCGCTCCCGGACCCTCACGGAACTTTTGGCCAGCTTTGGTAAGTCTTGGGGTGGGGATTAAGGAGGGTGAGGGGTTTAAATTTTTATTTAGATCAACAATCGCGATTTCCAACTTATTCAACATAGCTATGTTGAATAAGTTGGAAATCCGATCGTTTAAGCCTCATCTTTTTTTTAAGTTAAAAAAAATAAATAAGTTGTGTTTTCCATTTAAGTTCAAAACGAATGCACACCCCTATTATATCCCCTGCCATTATCTCTGCTTGTGATAAACCAGAGATTTCTGTGTCCTTTGTTGTCAATATCCCCTTGCTGATCTTGAGCTCATCCACCTTAATGCATCTATTGACTCTGGAAATAAATATTTGACTGCATTTTTCATTGCATATTCTCTCTCTCATAAATTCTGTCATTTTGTCTTTGAAGCTAAGGTCTAGCAAAATATCCAGGAGGTATACTTAAATAGATTTAATAGATGCTATAAAAAGGTCTTGCCCTCTTTTTCCAAACACTGCAGCATGAAGTCAACCAGACCTAGTATCCCTGTGCAGTAAATGTTTTCATTATCATTTTTCATGTTATGCAAGCATTTCCAAGCACAGAGGAAATATCTAAGACCTGCATTGTCATGATTTTCCACAAAATAGTATTTTTAAATCACTGAAAACTTGAACTTCTCTGAGGAGAAGCCACTACCTGGGCAACAAAGTCATAAGATGATGAAGGGCAGGGAAAAACCACAGGAAATCTTGGTAGAAGCTCTGATGTAGTTTCTTTATGACATCTTTGAGGCTGGGAGTTCAGATTTAGAGTTGTCCTTCTGCTTTGCTGTGATATAATCCACTGAAGGCTAAATAACAGATGAGACCAATAGTCACTATGAACCATAAGAGAAGGGAATCAAGAAAAAATACAATAGGACATGAAATCATTAAAGTAACTGGATAAGATATGTATAAAACACCTGATTCTCAAAGTAAGAAAATTAAACAGCAATTTATGTAAGAAAATATTAAATAAACTTTTAAGACAACAGGATCAGAGGCCGAAACACCTATCATTCAAAGGCATCAAAAGAGAGGTTTGAAGCAGCAGGAACATTGGCATTTAAAATCACAAACCCTAGGTGCAAAACAAGAAGAGTGGTATCAAAACCCTAAGATACAAATTGATGACTAAGGCAGGAAGAAGTATAGCATCAAAATCCTAATGTTGTGGGAGTCTCAGTTTAGTGGACCCTTGGGCCAACCTGCTGGAGACTAGGAAGGGATGGACAATGTCTCTGATGAATAGCAGGCCGGGAGGCAGATGTTCAGGTGGGACGTAGATGCTCTTCACCCTGGAAGCTGGTGCTCCCCCGGGAGGAGCCCGTAGGAGCCCGCGCGCGCCTAGGAGCAGGGCGTCCACCGGCACCTTCGTGGCGGCGCTGCCCCAGCGGGGACGTCGCCAAACAGGCCACAAGCCACGACTCCGAAGGCGGGAGCAGGTTCGGGAATCAAGAGGTAAGGGCCTGGCCTCGGTGCTCGTGGCCAGGGCCGCAACACCTAAGGCACCAAAAGAGTTGCAAAGTGGAATCAAGAGAGACATAAACACCCCAACAGTCCATGAAGGGAGCAGCAAATGTGTAAAGCATAGAATCCCACAGCAATAACAATAGTCAATAAGTATGGTAAGGGAAAATGAAAAGAACCATGAAGAATACTGGAACAGAGGAAGAATCACTGAAAGACACCAACAGAGGCTTGGAGACAGAGCAATACAGCTAGAAGAGTGATATCAACTAGGGGTGTGCATTCGTTTTCACCGTATTGGCGATCCGCAACGTATATTGCACTATTCGTAGTATTCGTGGGGAAGAGAAACGTATCGCGATTCCCCACGAATACAAGAAATCTTCGCCAAATTATACGGCCACCTAAATAAAAATTTAAACAAAACCCTCACCTTCCTGAACCCCCTCAAGACTTACCAAAACTCCCTGGTTGTCCAGCGGGGGGTCCGGGAACCATCCTCTGCACTCACACCCTCGGTGCCGGTTTCATCATGGCGCCGATAGCCTTTGTCACAGGGGCTACCGGTGCCATTGGTCAGCCCCTGTCACATGGCCATCGGCGCCATCTTGTGCTCCTACCATGTGACAGGGCCTGACCAATGGCACCGGTAGCCCCTGTGACATAATATGGGCAAAGTGCATAATAATATGGCCGGAGTGCAGGAGGTCGCTCCGGGACCCCCGTTGGACCCCCAGGGACTTTTGGCCAGCTTGGGAGGCTTCCTGACCCCCACAAGACTTGCCAAAAGTCCAGTGGGGGTCCGGGAGCGACCTCCTGCACGCCGGCCGTCCGATGCCAGTACTCAAAATGGCATCTCCTTTGCCCTCACTATGTCACAGGTACCGACGGTCGGCCCCTGTGACATATTGAGGGCAAAGGTGATCGGCGCCATTTTGAATACTGGCAGCAGATCGCCTTTGTCCTCCCTATGTCACAGCTACTGCCATTTGCCGCTGTGCCGGGGAATTGCATGCCGGCAGGCTGCCAGTGCGCACAAAAGGTAGGACAAAGGTAGGGGGGTCTAGGTTAGGACTAGAGGGCGGGAGGGTTAGGGGAAGGGGAAGAGAGGTTAGTTTAGGGGGTTGGGAAATTCCCTCCCAGGCCATTCCGAAATTGGAGAGGACTGGGAGGGAATGGGGGAAGTCCACATGCGTCGGCACACGCAAGTTGCACTAATGTGCACCCCCTTGCATGCGCCGACTCCTGATTTTATAACATGCGCGCACTGGTGCAAGCATGTTATAAAATCGGGCGTCCATGTGTGCACGCTGGGTAGCATGCGCACATGGATGCCCGCACATACTTTTTAAAAATGTATTCCTAATATTTTTGCAGACTGTTGGAGTTACCTATTTTGGAAGATCTCTTTTTGTGTAAGGGGTTTTATCAGACCTTGCTCATGCTAGAATTTGAAAAGGGTTATCCTACCCTCCAAGGGGAAAGAATTCTAGAGCAGGACTCAGGTTTAGTTGGGAGAAGAACAACTAGGGGATTTAACATGAACAAAGAGACTATTGCTTTTTTGATTATGATTTTTCTAATGCTATTTCAAACTTTTTCCATACTAGCCTGGATTCTTATTTTCAAACTTTAAGTAAATTTTGTTTGAACACCATATTTGGACTCTATGACTTATTGCTAACTGAATTCCCAGTGGATATACTTCCCAGGACTCATAGGTCCAAAGTCTTCTTCATTTCTTCATCTGTCATTATCCACAGGGGTCACAAAGGAGTTAATTAACTCAGGTGCATTTACCACAGTAGTGACACAATTTTGATGTACGACAATGTTGTACTATAGGCTGAGACCTGGCATCAGGACTTGGTCTCTAGGCCAGGCCCCGGCATCAGGCCTGGGTCTGAGCTCCAGCCTAGGTCGAAGCTCAGACATCAGGACTCAACCTCCAGAGTAGGCCCCAGTATCGGGCCTGGGTCTGGGTCAAGACCCAGTCATTGGGACCTGGCATTCAGGCCAGGCAGTGGAATTGGGCTTGTCCTATGCTCCAGCCTAAGCTGAGGAATCAGCCTTGCATAGGGTCAGGCCGAGGTCATGGTGACCTACCGCATCTTTGGCCTATGCAAGGCCGAGTCTTAGGCTTGGGCTTAGGCCTCACTGGTGGATCCCCACCAGACAGGGAAAGTAGTGGCAGGGGTGGATCTTTGCCCTGGCATATTTCCAGGTGGGTGGGAGGCCTTGGGAGGCCCTGTTTTGTTTTTTGGCCATGTTTGTTTTTTAATGTTTGATTCTTTTTTTTTTTTTCATACAAATGAAACAAATCAAACATTCTATAAACCAAAATTTGTGGGTAAAATACCTCCTGAAAACAAACTAAAAAATGAAAGTAAATGTTTTTCCCTACTCATCCATACTCCAGATACTTACAATGGAGTGATACAGAGGCATTACACAGTCTCCATTTTATTCTCCATTTTTTTCTAATAATACCTAACATGCTGTTTGCTTTTTAGATGGCTACTGCACATTGAGTGGAGGATTTCTAAGTATTGTCCGTTATGTCACCCAGATTCTAGGAGGTAACTCCTAGTATGGAACCAAATGTCATATAACTGCAGTGTGGGTTACATGATGTCCCTCACTTTGTACTTGCTTGTCCACATTAAATTTCTAGTGCCATTTGGATGCCCAGTTTTGCATGTCTTTACTGCAATTTTTCACATTCTGTTTGCGATTTAAGAACTTAGAATAGTTTTGTGTCATCTGCAGATTTGATCATCTCACTCATTGTTCCCCTTTCCAAATCATTTATAAATATATGAAAAAGCACCAGTCACAGTATAAATCGCTAAGAAACTTCACTGTTTACCCTTCTCCACTGAGAAAACTGATCATTTATTCCTGCTCTCTGTTTTGTATCTTTCAACCAATTTGTAATCCACAACAGGGCATTGCCTCCTATCCCATTACATAGGGAAGCAAGACCAGCATCTTGCTCACCATTTGCCCCCCCCCCCCCTTCCCCATACAAGACACAACAACATCAGTATAGCTTTAAAACAAGGCAGCAGTTTATTACAAAACACAACCTGAACCCCCAGAACTTATTAAACATAACACCAAAAACATGTTCCCCCTCCCCCTCCTCCATCTTGCCCCTCTTCACTTACCACCGTGTCCCAGTGGTAAGACTATGTCGACGCTCCCCTATCTCTTACCCCGCCACGGCACCAGCGAGGGTAAGCGCACAGCCTGAGCATCGCGCCCCCCCCCCCCTCCCCTTGCTCATAGGCCTTCCCGTGTAGCAGCCCCAAACTACATGAGCATTCCCCCCCCTCCCCCAATGTCCTTTACAAATCCATTATAACACATTACAACATAGGGCTTGGGTTTTCTGCCACAAACAAAGGCGACCAAAATTGCCTTTGTTCCCCACTGCGGCCCTCCCCCTAACACATTTGTTGCTCAAATCCCTCCTGCAGAGCATTGTTGAATAAATCCATACCAATGTCTGAAAGATGTACCCCATTACCCCAGGAATAAACCCCCTAGTACTTCCCAAGACAAACTGTGTCTTACCCAAAAAGCACCCTGTTTAATCAACCATTTGCCAATTTGTCTATTCAATTTTTTGACACCATTACGCCAGATAGGCTCCTTATGGTGCTTAATCCATACTATAATGTCAGACCAGCTAACCTTCATACCCGGCATCCGATTTATAATCCTCGCCAACTCCTTCCTCATGATCGCTACTAGAGCATGGCACGACACTTTGCCGATGTCATTACCTCCTAAATGAATAATCAGTAGCTGAGGGGCACCCCAAATTTCCACCCGCTCTTGCAGGAAAGAGAGCAAATCCCCCCACCGCATTCCCCCTTTTCCGAACCAATGCACAATCCACTGGCTGGTATTTAAATTCAAATTTTCTCCATAAGGCCTCTTCGCAGCCCTTCACTGTTCACGGTGAACAAAAGAATGGTCCACGATCCAGGCGCATTCCTCATTGCATGGAACCCCTTTCATGTCTGCAAAGCAAAGAACTGTATTAGCGAATTCAGTAAGTGCTCCTCACCCCATCCATCCCACTCTGTCATTTCTGCACATACGACCGGAAGGCCGCTGATTTCCAGCAGCCAATCACTTGAATACGCATATCGGGCCATCCTAACTCCGCTGCCGTGGTTGCAGCTTCGATTCGGAATGAATGTAATGAGTACCTCCCTACCTCCCACCCCAATTCCTCCACTACCCATTTTAAAACTTGTGAAAATTGAAAAATTATCAATGGTGAACCATCCTCATGTACCAAGAAACCCCCCCCGATTTCCAGCTGTACGCGCACAAACGCTTGTGTGCCATGCACCAGGCACGCCAGCTTGTCATGCGCCTGCCACAATGAAATCCACGACCCCTTGCCCTTTTGATCCGTCTTTGATTTTTGAATATACAAGGTCACCCGATGTTCGTAAACCGAAACATCTTGAGCCCGCAACCCCATCCCCAGTTTGCTCACCCTGGATCTGGCGACCAATTCACTGACTCTCATGGCTCCAAAAAAAGCCAAGAAGAACGCCGTCTGAAACAGTACAACCTCATACTGGGTCCTGCACACCACTGTCAATTGCTCTACTATTTTCAACAGGTCTACATACCGGATGAGACTCCGTTTATCCCCTTGTTCCGCTGACCCTCTCCCCCATTCCACTAAGACCCATCTTACCAAAAAACTGTTGATCGGGTTTCCCCATCCTCTCAGTTTCTGAAAAAATGATAAACCCGCTAATTGACATCACACGGATGCCAGTGAGTAACCTGACCCCTTTGCCCATAAAATGAACTGTACTACATTGCATTCTCGGACTGCCCCCCCTTTCATCTCAGAGCTCACAAGAAATGAGACACCACTCCTCTGCCCACCAAGTAGGATCTCCAAGTAGCCGAAGCCAGGGATTGTTGAATCAAATTCCACGTCATCCTGCCAAGCCGCTAAAGATGTTCCGGGAACGTCTCTCCCTGCAAGCTTGCATGAGGAGCCTCGGCCCGGAAGGAGTCCCACTTGAAACGAGAAAGAGCATTGGCAATCAAGTTCTTGTTACCAGGTACATGCCTCGCCTTGATTGTTACATTCCAGTGTAGACACAATAAGACCAACTTTCTCAGCAACACCTACACTTGTGGACACCATGCAGACTGCCTGTTGACCACCTGAACTACCCCTAAATTGTCACACTACCACACTACCTTCTTGTTCTGCAACCTATCCCCCCAAATAGTGAACGCTACTATTATAGGAAACAGCTCTAAGAATGTGATATTTCTTGTAAGCC
The DNA here is from genome assembly GCF_901001135.1 of Rhinatrema bivittatum. Taxonomy (NCBI): domain Eukaryota; kingdom Metazoa; phylum Chordata; class Amphibia; order Gymnophiona; family Rhinatrematidae; genus Rhinatrema; species Rhinatrema bivittatum. The sequence continues at coordinate 379,845,922 of NC_042615.1, read as the reverse complement.
CATTGGACTCTCATTCCCCCGGCCACCGTTCCGTGCACCAGTGCCCCTGGAAATATACACAGAAGCCAGTTGAACCAGCAGCATCAGAATACAATACCAATTCCTCGATACCTCCACCTCCTGCATCATGCAGACACCATTAAACGACTCTAAAAATCCTTCCCACATCCCCAACTCTTCCTTCACTGCTCGAGTAACTCGTGTGAAATGATGGCCTGCCTTTACTCCAACAGTTCTTGCGGATAGCCTTCGTATGAATGCCCGACCTATAGGAATAACCCTGCAAGTGAAATTAAGCGAACCAATCAGGAAATGCATCTGTTTTAAAGTTACTTTAACCAATCCCCCGAACCATCTTCACCAGTTCCTTCAACTGTGCTACCTTTTCTGACGGTAACCGCGACACCATATCTACCGAATAGAGTTCAATTCCTAAGAAAGTAAGCTTAGTAACTGGCCCTTCCATTTTATCTCGCGCAATAGGCACTCCTAAGGACCTGGCCACCTCCAAGAAACCTGTTAACTGACGCTGGCAGATGCTCGTCCCACTGGGTCCCACAAACAAAAAATCTTTCAAATGGCTTCACAACTGTTATGCTGCATCGTGAACCATTGGATGAATGTGCTAAACACCTCAAAGAACGCACAAGAAATCGCGCAGCCCATGGGCAAACAGCGATCCACAAAATAGCCACCGTCAAAATAAAAGCCCAACAAAGGGAAACTCAACAGGTGGATCGGTAACAGCCTAAAAGCCGATTCAATATCCGCTTTGGCTAACAACGTCCCAGGCCCAACCGCTTCATCAAATGATGTATATTTCACCGTGCATTCTCATCACAGAATAAAATCATTGACAGACAATCCCTCCGGATATGATAAGTTCAGGATTAACCTAAACTTACCCGGCGCCTTCTTTGGGATAACCGCCAATGGCGACAAGTGCATTCGGTCATAAGGCCAAATACTGAACGGCCCCGCTACCCTCACCAGCTGAATTTCCATCTGCAGCTTTTCCCCCGCAACATTCACCATTCTATACACCGATCTTGCGTTCCTCACTCTCCCTCCACCCCCGGTCCCTCGTACAGAATAATAAACCCAACACTAAACCCAACACTCAACAAAGTTGCTGCCGCTATATCCGGATAACAACGCAATCGCTCCTTTAACTCGGAGACTACTATTGGTGAATCCACTTTTTGATAGGGTACTTCATAATTTTCCACCCTTGCTTAGGGCAATGTTCTACCCCTGTACACACTTTGTGGCTGGGTGTGCTCCCCTGCAAGAAGTACATGCATGCTTGAATTTGCACTCCGGGAACAAGCACATAAGCTTGTTAAACCTCCAGCAGAGGTCTGACCCAGTCCCCATGGTTTTACTTCCTGATTTGAACTTACGAATGATTCCTGATCCATGAAAGAAACTACCTTTACTACCGCTAGCCCCATATCCTGCCGTGTTACTGTTCGCACCTCCCCCAATTCCTACACTTTTGGCTATGCTGGCACCTTTATTTGTCATCTGGGTGAGCCACAGATGAATATCCTGCGTGCCCCAGGACAGACAATCCCTCTGGATATGATAAGTTCAGGATTAACCTAAACTTACCCGGCGCCTTCTTTGGGATAACCGCCAATGGCGACAAGTGCATTCGGTCATAAGGCCAAATACTGAACGGCCCCGCTACCCTCCCCAGCTGAATTTCCATCCGCAGCTTTTCCCCCGCAACATTCACCATTCTATACACCGATCTTGCGTTCCTCACTCTCCCCCCATCCCCCGGTCCCTCGTACAGAATAATATGGAATAATAAACCCAATAATAAACCCAACACTAAACCCAACCCTCAACAAAGTTGCTGCCGCTATATCCAGATAACAATTTTGTCCCGAAACTTTTCAGCGTAGTTGAGCCACACCCAACCTTCATAATCTTTAAACGCCCCTAATATGCTGTCCGCATAAGACAGCAAGGCCCCATATTGGGTCGGGTCAAAATGACTTACCACGCTGTCCAAACGTCAAAAACCCCGTACCCAATTTACTATATTTTTAGAAACTTTTGGGCCAGATCCATCCCTCTTATTCCTCTTTTTGGCTTTCTTTTTCTCTTTCCTCCCACCCCATCTACTCTCCAATAATTTAAAAATATTCACAAATTTTCACTTTCGAACCCTCTTAACTAAGCGCATCGGCACTTCCTCCCACAATTCAGTTAAAGAAGCCCCATATCCTGCTTGGGCCCCTCAGTTATATCGCCCGCTGGCCTGGACCCACATCACTCAAACTCAAGGCTGACAAAGATGAGCTGGAAGAACTGCTAACCCTAGACCTCTTCTTCTTCCTGTTATGCCTTCTACCTTCACGTGCAACACCCCTAAGTGGTGTACCTTATCCTATTTCGGCTGCACCGCTGTCCAGCACGTCCGCAGTACCGCTACCCAGCAAGCCCTCTGGATACACCTCCAATGTCATCTGTCTGGTAACCATAGCCTCTCGTCCTGCTGGGAACTCATGATCTCTCTAGGTCTCTTGACGTGACGTCCTGGGAACGGCCATCTCCTCTGCATCTGGAAACAAACCCTCAGCCCGCCTCACCCCTTTCCTACTTGCCGGACCTTTTCCTAATGATCTCTTATCTCTGGCTACCTGCTTAGCAGGCCACTGGTCCCTTCCTTCAACCTGCCCCTCCTCCCAGGGTTCAACTCTCTGCCAATATCAGCTGGGAAAAAACCCTCCCCATAACCTCCCCCCAAATCCTGTGGCCAACCCCCAACCACTCCCAACCCCCAACTGCCTCCCCCAAATTCATCCTGCAGATTGGCGCCGAACCGGGCACTCACATAATGGCCCAGAATGTCCACAATCAGGGTTGCTGGGTGACTCCCAAGCACTCTCTGGCTGCCAGGTGCGTAGAAATTGTCACCAGGGTGGGAAGGTGCCCTCCTGCTCCCTATCGCTCCCCTAGGCCCCTGTACTGCAACAGCCTGCCGGCCGGCAGGCTGCTTGCCTTTCATGCCCTCCCCCGGTCTGCGCAAGCGCTGTCCCACACAGGCAGCAAGAGACAAAGAACCCGGCTGCCTTCCAAATAAGGATGGCCCTCCTCCCCTGGGTACCTGACCATTCCCAATGCCCAAAGGCGTCTTCCCCTTGCTCGCAAAATATGCACCCGCCGCGGGAAGGGATGGCCTGGGTGCCACACAGGCGCTGCATTGTCTACGCACTGACTGCACAGGTACCGGAGCTGCTGGGACAGGCATGTCAATAAAGGGCAGTGCGGCCTCCTCAGTGCTGGGGCAGCTGTGGGCGGGGCATGGAGAAGGACCAGGCTGGGGTGAAAAATCACTCCCGGATGCATTGAAGGATATATCGGCCGCCACGCTAGGGGGAGGGGGGCGGCCGCCAGTAGCAGGCACATCGAAACCAGCGGCCTCAGCAGATTCAGGTCCGCTCTCCCCTGAGTCAGAAGAGGGGGAGCTGCCTGATACAGGGGGAACCGGCACAGGGGGAACGAGAAGGCAGCCAACAAGCACTTGGGCAGCACACTGCGGGGCCACGGACCGCGATACACTCACCGCTGCCGTCCTCAGAGGAGGGACATGTCCCCGGACCCCAGCTACACCATCGCCTTCCGCCCGTCGGGAATCTGACGCCGCTTCCCGGCAGGGGGCTGCCAACCTAACCCTCACCTTCTTCATGGAATCATGGGGAAAAAAATGTGCCGCCGAGAAAACAAAAATTTGCCTGAAAAAATGGTACAGCCAGGAATCACCAGCAGAGCAAAAACAGAACTCTGCCTCTTGCCTCGCTGCTGATTCCCGACTGCTCTAATCGTGCCAAACTCCGGCGCTCAAGCAGGCAACCAATGACAAGGCAGCAATTCAAAATTGCTTTACCCATGTTACTATCGGCAGTGCGAGACCAGCTTGCGCTGCCTTCTCTTATTTTAATTTTCTTATGAATCTCTCATGGGGCATTATGTGAAATGCCTTCTGGAAATCCAAATATACTATATCCATTGGCTCACAATTATCCAAATATTTAATAACCCGTTCAAGACAATGCAGCAGATTGGTGAGGCAAAATTTCCTAATTGTAAATTCATGCTGGCTATGCCCCATGAAACCATGTCTTTCTATATTTCTTTAGATTTTTTTTTCTTTAGAAGTTTCAATGATTTTTCCCAGCAATGAAGGCAGACTCACCATTGTTTCTTGGATTGCCCTTGGAACCCTTTTTAAAGATCAAGATTACATTGGCCACCCTTCAATTTACAGGTACAATAGACAATTTTAATAATAGGTTACAAACTGCTAGTAATAGATCTGCAATTTCATTTTTTAGTTCTTTCAGAACTCCAGGGTGTATACTATCTCGTCCCGGTGATTTGCTACTCCTTAGTTTGTCAATCCCCCTTATTATATCTTTCAGCTTCACAGTGATTTGTTTCAGTTCTTCTGAATCATCATCAATGAATAGTTTCCGGCATGGGTATATTCTGAATATCCTCTTTAGTAAACTTTAAAACAAAGAATTTATTTACTTTTTCTGCTAAGGCCTTATTTTCCTTAACTGACTCTTTAATTCCTATTCATCTAACTCTAACAGAACAACCAATTCTCTCACAGGCTGTATTTTTAAAAGTTTTTATTATGAGATTTTGCCTCTAAGGTCAGTTCTTTTTTAAATTATGAGGGTCATTTACTAAGCTTTTTCCCATAGACACAGAATGGAAGAAAAACATTATATCTAGCCCTGTGTTTTATCCCACTTTATCAATGTTTTATATCTAACTTGCCAATGCTTACGCTTTTTCCTATTTTCTTCAGCTGGATCCTTTTTCCAGTTTTTAAAAAGTTCTTTTGGCTTTAATAGCCTCTTACACCTGACTTTTTAACCATGCTGGCAGTCATTTGGCCTTCCTTCCCCTTTTTTAATGCATGAAATACAATTGTCTTGGCTTACTGGATTGTATTTTTAAACAATTACCTTGCCTGATGAAAACTCTTAATCTTTATAGCTGTATCTTTCAGTTTTTTCCAAGTATTGTCCTCATGTTATCAAAATTTCCTTTTGAAATGTTAATGCTAGAGCTATAGATTTTCTTAATGTCCTCCCTCCTCATTAAGTCAAATTTGATGGCCTTATAATCACTGTTGCCAGAAGGCCTCACTACCTTTACCTCTTGCACCAAATCCTGTGCTCCACTAAGAATTAGTTCTAAAATGTCTCCCCCTCTCATAATTTCTCAAAACAACTGTTCCAGGAAACAGTCATTTATTTCATCTAAAAACTTCACCTCCCTAATATGCCCTTATATTACATTACCCCAGTCATAATTGGGGTAATTGAAATCTTCCATTATTACTGTGCTGAAAGAACTGAAAAATTAAATTGCAGACCTACTATTAGTAATCTATAAACTATAATTTATTTATTTATTTGTTTTTCTATATCGATATTTGAGGGTACATCATATCGGATTACATTAAAACTGAAGAGAAATACAATAAAACAGGGAGGGTGGCCAACATAACCCCAGTTTTTAAAAAGAGTTCCAAGAGTGATCCAGGAAACTAAAAATTGTTGAGCCTGATTTCAGTGCCAGGAAAAATTATTGAAACAATTTAAAGAACAAAATTATTGAACAAAGTTTAATGGGACAACGCAAACATGGATTTAGTCAAGGGAAGCCTTGCCTTACCAGTCTGCTCCATTTTTTTGAAGGAATGAATAAACATGTGGATAAAGGTGAGCCAATTAATAAGGTATATCTGGATTTTCAGAAAGTGGTTGACAAAGTACCTCATGAGAAGCTTTTGAGAAAATTAAAAAATTGGGATAAGAGATAATGTTCTATTGTGGACTGAGAACTGGTTAAAAGATAGAAAACTGTATGTATTATATGTTATTGTTCAATGTTCTTTGTAAAAAAAAACCCGGTCTGACCTCCCATACCAGGGCAATCTTTTCGTTTCATGTAAACCGGACTGATTTGTATTGTATACAGGAATTCCGGTATATAAAAATTAAAAATAAATAAATAAAAATAAATAAAAAACAGAGAGTAGGGTTAAATGACCAATTTTCTCAATGGAGAAAGGTGAAAAATGCTTCAGGGATCTGTACTAGGACCACTGCTTTTTAACATATTTTAAAATGTCTTAGATATGAAACAATGAGTGAGAGTATCAAATTTGCCAATGATACAAATTATGCAAAGTTATTAAATCATAAGAGAATTGTGAGAAATTTCAAGAGGATCTTGTGAGACTGAGAGACTGGGCATCCAAATGGCAGATGACATTTAATGCAGACAAGTATAAAGTGATGAATGAAGGGAAGAATAATCCAAATTATAACTACACAATGCAAAGTTCCACATTGGCAGTCACCACCCAGGAAAAGTATCTAGGTTTCATCATGGATAATATTTTGAAATCATCTGCCAAGAAAGAAAATAGAAATCTAAGAATTATTAGGAAAGGAATGGATAATAAAAAAGAGAATATCATAAATGTCAAGCAAGGGTCTGCTGCTGCCCAGGCGCTGAGGGCGACATCACATCATCTCTTTCTCTCTCTCTCTCCTCTGAACCACACCAAACCGCCATACCTCCACCTCCCCATCATTGCCAACCTCTTTCACTCTTTTCAACAACGGCACACTCATGTCCACTGCCACCATCCCGCCCATTTATGGTGCCCTAGTTAGCCGCCTAATCCACCTAATTCTCCCACTATCTCTGATCATAATGCATCTGTATTGCTCCTTCCCTGTACGTACCTGGATCAGTCCAGACTCCTGGGTTTATCCATCCCTGCCAGCAGATGGAGACAGAGAAAGATTCACTGACACTGCTTCATAATCCCTGGTGCTACCTACAGTTCCTCAGAATTTCTCTGTCTCCAGCAGATGGTGGCTGGTGCATAAATCTGCAGTTCTGAGGTCTGGTGGATTTTTTTCTTTTTTGGGTGCGATCCTTTCCTCCCAGGGGTGTTTGGTCCTGGTGGATCCTTCCCTGTTTGGTTGAGGTGGACAAGCTGGAGATCAGTGATATTGTTGTATGCTCGCTCTTTTAGTCCATGGGGTGTAAATTTGGTAGTCCAGATCCCTCCCCTTCATGAGGCTGCTCAGGCAGCTGGGCTCTTTTTATCTTTCATCAGCTTGCCTTTCTTTCTTTAAATTTCTGGTTTCAGTTCTCCTTATTTCTTTTTTACTTTTGCTGAGCCTGAGCTGGACAGCTCCATGTTCTCTGCAGAGGAGAGGCTGACCAGAGTTTTGAAGTTGTTTTAATAAAAAAAAAAAAAAAAAAAAGATAAGGCTGTCTCACGGGCAGCTCTCTCTCTCCGGTCCCTGTTTGTAGCGGGTGTGCAGGCACTGTTTTCTTGCTCCCATTCACGTGTTTGTTCGGGGCTTTGCAGGGGTGTTTCCTTCCAGTTTCAGCATGGTTCACAGCTCTGTTTGTCATGCGTGTGGTGCAGGATTGGCATGGTTCAGCCTCTTTAGTTTATGTGCAACCTCCATTTCAGGGGGAGAGGGTCCATTGGAGGCTCCAGCAACCATAAGAGACATGAACCGTCGTTCGGGATCTCCTCCAAGGATTTCTGTGAAGCGCCAATGTGCAGACCGTGGCAAGCCTCTGATTTCCTCCGACGTGGGAATGTTGGCCATTTTGGCTCCCCCAGCAGTGTAGTCTGTTCAGACGGATGATGGGGGAGATTTGCCTCCGCATCTTTCTTCGGTCCACCCAACCATGGTAGAGGGTCTGGGGGATCAGATGAGGCAGTGCATTTAGACTTGCCTGTGCCTGAATCCATGGAGACTGTGCCCTCACAGTTCTCTCAGGCTCCTCAGGCTTTTTATGCTGATTTTGTTCTCCTGCTGCATGAGGCATATTTAGCTCAGCAAGCAAGTTTAGATAACCAATCTTACCCTCTAGGGCATCAGAGAGGTACTCCATGGCCTGAGCAATCCTGACGTTGGAATCCATCTGCTGGGACAGTGTTCGCGGCATCCTAGGTTTGCTGAGGCAGACTCGGATGGCTTGGTTGGGTCTTAGAGGGACCCCAGGACACAGGAGGCCTTGTCACAGGATCAAATTATTGATCCAGCTGACGTTGACATATCTCAAGGAGATGATCTAGATAATCATCCAGTCTCAGAGGGTAATGACCCTAAATTGCTTCACTTGTTCCAGAAGGAGGAGTGAGGCCCTTTGATTCCTCAGGTTTTGGAGGAACTAGGGCTGAAACTTCCACAGGAAGACTCAAACATGGAAGATGCACATCCGTTTCTGGATGGTCTTTGGGCTCCCCTGTGAGCTTTTCCCTTTCATACGTTGGTGAAAAAGATGGTGGATTGAGAATGGGGAGCACCTGACTCTGGCTTGAGAATGGAAAGAGTGATGGCTAAGCTCTATCCTTTGCCGGAACAGATGGAGCTCTTTTCCCTTCCAAAGATAGAAGCTGTTGCAGGTTTCACAACATTAAAGGATGTTCAAGACCAGAAGTTGGAAATTCAGCTCAAAAGGATTTTTCAGGTATTGCCCCTGAGTCTGTGGGCGGCTATCTGCTCCAGCTTCATGCAAAGGGCTTGCCTGTGCTGAGTTCAAGAGATTCAGGATAGGCAGGCAAATTTGGGTGTCAAAGCAGATAAAGCAGAGCACTTGGAAGCACTGGTTGCTTACATGGTGGATGCCTTGATGACGTGGTAACAACTTCCTCCTGTATTATGGGTTCCATGGTTTCAGCCAGGCAGTTATTGTGGTTATGCAACTAGTCGGCGGATGTTTCATCTAAGTCTTGTTTAGGCTCTCTTCCTTTTAAGGGGGTGCCTCTTGTTTGATGAGGATCTGGAGCACTTGATGAAGGATTTGGGTGAGAATAAGGTCAATAAGTAGTCGGAGGATAAGCCTATGGGCAAGCAGCCATTTCAATCTCGGTTGCATTTTCAGGATTTTAGGAGGTCACGTCAGGTGAGAGGAGCCCCAGCCTCGCAAAAGCAGTTCTATTCTCAAGGTCAGTCCTGGAGGCAGTTCTTTCGAGATGATCGATGGCTATTCAGTGCTTCCTCCAACAGTGGGGCTGCTGGAGCCAAATCCCCACAATGAGGTGAGACTGGTCCACTCTGCCCATCCTTTTATAGGGGGTCATCTAGCACGATTTTATGGGGAGTGGATCAAGATCACTCAAGAGCAGTGGGTCCTCAGCATAATAAGAGACGGTTATGCATTAGAATTTGCTTGGCCTGTTCATGACTTGTTTCTAGTTTCCCCATGCAGGTCACTGGAAAAACATCTGGCAGTCCAGGAGACGTTAGACAGGTTACGGTCCTTAAGAGCGGTGGTTCTGGTTCTGCAGAGCGAACGAGGCAAAGGTTGGTATTCCATCTACTTCATAGTTCCAAAGAAAGTAGGCTCTTTTCACACCATTCTGGATTGAAAACCAATAATTGTAGTTCTAAAAATCTTGAGATTTCGGATGGAAACTCTGAGGTCGGTAATCGCAGCAGTGCGCAAAGACGAGGTCCTGGCTTCTTTGGATCTGACAGAGGCCTACCTACATATCCCCATTCATCGGGATCATGGTTCCTGAGGTTCATGGTACTGGGTCAGCATTTCCAGTTTCAGGTTCTCCCCTTTGGGCTGGCCACGACACCCTTCACATTCACCAAGGTAATGGTGCTGGTGGCGGCGGTGGAATTGCGTCATGGTACACCCTTATCTAGATGATTGGCTCATCAGAACAAAGTCGGAAGTCGCTTGTCATGCAGAAGTGCAGAAGAAAATCACTATACTAGAATTTCTAGGCTGGGTGGTGAATTTGGCAAAGAGTCAGCTGCTTCCATCTCGGACTCTAGACTACGTGGGGCATCAGTTTTACACGCTGAAGGGCAAGGTGTTCCGCGTGGAGGAGAAAGCCTGCAAGTCTGGCGTCTGTTGCCTTTGCTGGTTCCCAGAGCTTGGGATTTTTTGCAGGTTCTCGGCTCAATGGCTTCAACGCTGGAGTTGGTGCCGAGGTCTTTTGCACATATGAGGCCACTACAGAGAATTCTGTTGGCACAGTGGAATCCATTCTCGGATGAGTTTCATATATCCATCTTGCTTGATAATCATGCGTAGGACAGTCTGGTTTGGTGGCTGCAGTCATCCAATCTGGTCCAAGGGGGTCGATCTGGAGGTCCAAGATTGGGTAATTCTTACTACTGATGCCAGTCTTTCTGGTTGGGGAGCAGTATGCCAGTGACAACTGGCCAAGAGTGTTTGGTTGGCGGAAGAAGCCTCTTGGTCTATCAGCCACTTAACCAGAGCAGTGTGTTTAGCGCTGCTTATTTTCTACCTTTGGTTCAAGGCCACTCAGTGAGGGTCTTGTCGGACAATGCGATGACTGTGGCATATATTAATCACAGGGAGGAACCAAGAGTCATGCGGTGGCCCAGGAGGCTCAGGTATTAATTCTTTGGGCGGAGCAGCACTTGATTTTGATAGCGGCATCTCATATTGCAAGGGTCAAAAACATCCAAGTGGATTTTCTAAGTCGCACAACGCTAAATTCAGGAGAGTGGGAATTGTCTGAGGCAGTGATGCAGCTCATCTGAGAGAGGTGGGGCTGTCCCCATGTGGGTCTAATGGCAACATATCTCAATGCAAAGGCATCTTGTTTTTTCAGTTCAAGATGGGAGTATGGGGCTGAAGGGGGTCAATGCTCTGGTAATATAATGGCCTGGGGGGGGGGGAGGAGGGGTTCTTTACATAGTTTCCCTTTGGCCTCTGATAGGCAAAATGTTGCATCCAATAGAGAAACACCCAGGATAAATGGTGTTGCCAGCCCCAGAGTGTCCTCGTTGGCCATGCATCAGGGATCTGGTCAATATGGCAGTGGACAGACCATTACGCTTCAGTCATTTTTCTTGTCTTCTTTGGCAGGGCCCCATATTTTCAGACCAGGCAGATCACTTTTGTCTAGCGGCCTGGCTTTTGAGAAGTGGCAACGAAGAGCGTACCCAGAGCCGGTCATAACTACTCTTCTGCAAGTTAGATGGACGTTGACTTCATTATTGTATATCTGAGTCTGGAAGGTCTTTGAGGCATGGTGTATAACTAATGGGGTACAGGTCTTATGGACTTTGGTATCTCAGGTTTTATCTTTCTTTTAAGAAGGTTTGATCAAAGGGCTAGCTTTCAATTTCCTCAGAGTATAGGTAGTGGTTCTGGCTTGTCTACATGGTAGACTTGAGGGTTACACATTGTCCTCTCATCCAATGTGGTTCAATTTCTTCGGGAGTTAAGAATTTGCGCCCTCCGATTAGAAGAGTTTGTTCATCCTGGAATCTTAATCTCATTCTCTGAGGTTTGTGTGAACCACGTTTTGAACCTCTCCACAGAGTAACTCTTAATGATTTGACCTTGAAGGTTGTTTTCCTGGTAGTCATTTGTTCTGTGAGAAGAATCTATGAGTTGCAAGCTTTATCTTGCCGTAATCTATTCCTTCAGATCTCACTCAGGATTGTCCTTGCGGACAATTCCCTCATTTCTTCCCAAGATGATATCAGCTTTTCATGTGGCTTTCCCAGAATTGGATGCTTCTGCGCCTCTTGCACAGGAGGTTAGGCTGTTGGACGTTTGTAGGACTTTGCTGAGGTATCTCAAGGTAATGAATGATTTTAGGAGATCTGATCATCTGTTCATTTTATAGCGTGGTGCAAAGAAAGGTACCCAGGCTTCCAAAGCTACCATTGCAAGGTGGCTTAAGGAGGCTATTGGGTCAGCATACATTCTTAAAAGCTGTCAGGTGCCTGAAGGTTTCAAGGCTCACTCTACACACTCTCAGGCAGCCTCGTGGGTGGAGGCTCAGTTGATTTCACCACAGGAAATTTGTAGGGCGCTGACTTGGAAGTCGCTGCATACTTTTTCAAGGCACTAACGTCTAGATGTAGAGGATCCAGAGTCTCAATCTTTTGGTGAGAGTGTCTTGCGAACGGGACTCTCCAGGTCCCACCCTAAGTAGGGAGCTTTGGTACATCCCAGGAGTCTTGACTGATCTGGGTACATACAGGGAAAGGAAAATTGGTTCTTACCTGCTAATTTTCATTCCTGTAGTACCACAGATCAGTCCAGAACCCACCCACTGCATCTCAAAAAAGATATAACAGAATTAGAAAATGTACAGAAAAGAATGAACAATTTGATAAAAGGGATGGAAAGTTTAGAGATATTAGGGTATTTCAGCTTGGAGAAGAGATGGCTGAGAGGAGATATGATAGAGGACTATAAAATTTGTGAAGTAGAATGGATAAATATGAATCAGTTGTTTACTCTTTCAAAATGTACAAAGATAAGGGGACATGCAAAGAAGTTACTAGATAATACATTTAAGACAAATATGAGAAAATATTTTTTTTAACTCATAGTAGAATGAAATGCAAATTTGTTGCCAAAAGATATGTAAAAAGCTGTTAATATAGGTGGATTTAAGAAAGGTTTTGATGAGTTTCTGAAAGAAATGTCCATAAACTATTATTAAGGTGGAGTTGGAAAATTCACTGTTTATTCCTGGGATAAGCAGCCTTTTGGATTCTGCCAGGTACTTTTGGCTTGGATTGGCTACTATTGGAAACAGGAGACTAGGCTTCAGGGATCTTTGTTCTAGCAAATCTATGTTCTTCTGTTCTGATTCTTTTTCAGTTTTTTAGTAATAATGTGTGGTCACTGCTGTAATATTGAAAAACAGGAAAATGTTTTTGACACACAGTTTCACTATGTTTGAAAAGGACAGAGCAACAGTGTCAAGCCTACCTCACATTTCTATTAGTCCATTCTCAGCTTCTTTTCTCAATTTTTCTTTAACTTTCTGATCTAGAAATCCATATAACCACCCACCCTGACCTGCAACTCCGAGACAGTTGAGCTAAAATGGTGTCTGTCTCAAAATTCAGCTTGAAAAGAAAGGAAAAGTCACTATCAGCCCATGCAGATGCCAGCTAGGATAGGCTGTTTAAATAAATGCTTGAACTTGATTGGTCCTATTTTCTAGCTTCTTTCTTGTCCCTTTGCTCTAGTCAGTCTAGAGACAGAATTACATCACAGGTTGCCAGCTTGCCTTGTACTGAAAAATAACCTCAATTGTTTGTTTGCCCAATAGTCTTTAACAAGACTTTAATAAGACTACTGGGCATCAAAACTATTATTGCATCAAATACATGCAAATATTTTCTGGGAGCCGGATGTGTGGTGTGTTTGTAATGCTGTTTAATGGTTCATAATTGTGGGAGGGTTAGAAAGGAGTCACAATGTGCTTTGCAGAGTGAGGAAATGTTTATTTGATAAATGGTAGAGATGTGAATCGTGTGCCAGATCGTCTTAACGATCAGATTCGGCTGGGGAGGGTAGGGGAATCTGATCATTAAGATATGTGAATTGGAATTGTTTCCGATTCCAATTCACATCGCTAGGGGAGTCCAACCCGCTAAAAAAAAAAAAAAAACCACCGACCCGTTAAATCGACCCCCCCTCCCGACCCCCCAAAACCTTTTAAAAATTACCTGGTGGTCCAGAGGGGCCTCGGGGGGCCTCGGGGAGAGATCCAGGGAGGCCTCGGGGAGAGGAGAGATCCAGGGGGGCCTCGGGGAGAGATTTCTTGGCATCAGCTGTTCTAAAAAAAAAAAAAAAAAGCGCAGATGCCCCTTGTCCCTTACCATGTGACAGGGTATCCGTGCCATTGACCGGCCCCTGACACATGGTAGGAGCACTGGATGGACGGTGCCATCTTTAAAGATGGCGCCGGCAAGGAGCTGATGAGTAAAGTGGCCGGCGCCATCTTTAAAGATGGTGCCGGCCATCCAGTGCTCCTACTATGTGACAGGGGCCGGCCAATGGCACGGATACCCTGTCACATGGTAAGGGCAAAGGGGCATCGGAGCCATTTTTTTTTTTTTAGAACAGGTGATGCCGCGAAATCTCTCCCCCAGGCCCCCCTGGATCTCTCCTCTCCCGAGGCCCCCCTGGATCTCTCCCTGAGGCCCCCCTGGACCACCAGGTAATTTTAAAAGGTTTTGGGGGGGTCGGGAGGGGGGGTCGATTTAAAGGGTCGGGTGGTTTTTTGTTTTTTTTAGCGGTTTGGGTCTCCCTTAAAAAAAAGGGTCTGGAGGGTGGGGGGTCGATTTAAAGGGTCGGGTGGCTTTTTTTTAATCGGGCCATCGACGCCATTTTAATTAGTGGCAGCCAAAATGGCGCCGATGGCCCGAGAGCGGGAGATCGCGCCGGGACCCCCCCACTGGACCACCAGGTAACTAAACATTTTGGGGGGTTCGGGAGGGTGGGGGAGGGTAAGGAATTGGTTTTAAAGGATCGGGGTGGCTTTAGGGGTTGTTTTGGTGTGCCGGTTTTCCCACCCTCCCCCAAAATTTAACGATACAATACAAATGCCCCTGACGATAAATCGGGGGCATTTGTATTGTATCGTGCACTCTAACGATTTTGGACGATTTTAAAATTATCTGACGATAATTTTAATCGTTCAAAAACGATTCACATCCCTAATAATTGGCCCAAAATGAAAAGGCCAGTTAGCACAGGGCATTTGACTATGACTAGCTATGTTTAAGCTTTAGCATGCTTGGTAAAATTTATCACCTGATTTGAGGGACATGTTAAATTTTAGATCTTAGAGAATGCTCATTAAATAGAATGTAGAGAAGAACATACTGGTCTTGATCAGAAATTAACATTTGTGTGTGCCCAGCCATTGAGTAATGTAAACTAATAAATTCAAGCACTCTTTATTAGGGATGTGCAGACCAAAAAGTTTAAGTTCATAAGTCCATAAGTCGAAAGGGGGTCCCATTTGCGGTCAATATGGACATATGGAGAATTCCATAAGTTGGTCTATGTCCATATGTGCAAATAAAAATTTAAACCCCTCACCCCGCCTTAATCCCCCCCCCCCCCCCCCGCAAGACTTACCAAAACTCCCTGGTGGTCCAGCGGGGTCAGGACGCCATTTCTGAAACTCCTTGTGCAAGGAGCACATGACGTCGGCGTCACGTCGGAGTGACGCGGCGTCACGTGATTCCCCTCGGGTTCGCTCCCGGACCCCTCGTTGGGCTCAAAAGGAAATTTTGGCCAGCTTGGGGGGGCGCTCTGACGCCCCCAAGCTGGCCAAAAGTGCCTTTTGGGCCCAACGAGGGGTCCGGGAGCAAACCCGAGGTGAATCACGTGACGTCGGTGCACGTCAGAGTGAAGCGGACGTCACATGATTCCCCTCGGGTTCGCTTCCCGGACCCCTCGTTGGGCTCAAAAGGAACTTTTGGCCAGCTTGGGGGGGCCTCCTGACCCCCCCAAGCTGGCCAAAAGTGCCTTTTGGGCCCAACGAGGGGTCCGGGAGCGAACCCGAGGGGAATCACGTGACGCCGCGTCACTCCGACGTGACGCCGACATCACGGTGATTCCCCACGCGTTCCGCTCCCGGACCCTCACGGAACTTTTGGCCAGCTTTGGTAAGTCTTGGGGGGGGGATTAAGGAGGGTGAGGGGTTTTAAATGTTTATTTAGATCAACAATCGCGATTTACAACGTATTCAACATAGCTATGTTGAATAAGTTGGAAATCCGATCTTTTAAGCCTCATCTTTTTTTTAAGTTAAAAAAAAAAATAAGTTGCGTTTTCCATTTAAGTTCAAACGAATGCACACCCCTACTCTTTATGCAAATATGGCTGGGAAAAGACAAACATTCTAATATATGAAAAGTGATAGAATAATTTAATTAAGTAAACAGTAAGCTCCATCAATGCCTCTGATGCTATTAATTAATTAATTTAGTCCAAAATAGTCAATAATGTTCACTCTGGTTAATATTAATGGATACAAATCAATGTTCTTCAATTTTGGGTTTTTACATAGTAACATAGAGAATAATGGCAGATATAGGCCAAAATGGCTCATCTTGTCTTCACAGTTAAGATTTGTGCACTTTGGGTAGATGCATATCTAAGTTCCCACATGCAATCCAATACTAGTTCCCTCTCCCTCCTTTTACGTGACCTCTCAACCTTTTTCCTGCCACTTCCCCCTCCCTATCCTTCTCCAGCATGCTCAAAATCTGTTACAGTGATATGCCACAACCTCTACTAGTAGGACTATGATAGGTCTTGCCATCTTAAATTTTGTTTCTTAAAAGATCAGTTCTTAAGCTAACATCCAGGCCCCTTCCATGCTAGAATCCAGCCTTCCCAAATAGCTTGGAAAATATTTCAGCTGGTTTCATGGTAAAGGCCATGCATGCAATGTTACCTTCATAGTGATCTTCTAAGATATCTAGAGGAGAAGATATTGCATAGTTTTGCTATGTAACCTTGGCCAAAAAAATCACTTCAGGGACAATATTCAATCCAGAGCAGACCTCATGTTAACTATATTTCAGAAATCAGTTTCCAAATGGTTTGAAGCATATTCTCTGATGGAGAAAAGCAATTCAATTTCTAATTTGAAACCAGCTCAAAGCCAGCTTTAAAACCTATAGGAGAAAAATAGTTAAGTGAGAAGGGGAATGTATTTGCAGACTGATGATGATAATCACAGTCCTTGGCAGGTCATTCATATACTATCAGCCCAATGAGACTGTCTTCAGAGTGTAATGCTTTTTGCAGGAAACAAAAGCATGAATAATGAAATTGAAAATTCATCCTTGATTAATAAATAATGCAAATAATGTAACAGAAGAATTAGAAACCAAAACTGTAAAATTAGGAGCAATATGCAAGAATATGTCCTTTATAAAGGTCTCATTGTACAAACTAAAGGCTTAAATATATATCTCTAAAACTGGAAATAATATCTATTTGCTCTTTTTAGAGATTTACTGTATTTATGCTTTCATCAAAAGAGCTAAAACGTATTTAAATATTTTTTCAGTGCTGCCAGGCAATATAAATATATAGGGACGGATATTCAGAATTATGCGAGCGCGTAGATTTGTGCGCGCAACCCGGCGTGCACAAATCTATGCCTGATTTTATTAGGAATCTTCCTGGGCACTATCTGAGCATCAAACAAAGCGTCCCCCCTCCCCCAGCAGCATTTACTATCTTCTGAGCAGCATCATACAACCTTCACCACTGATGGTGATCAGGCTCTCTAAGAATTATCATAAACTTGAGCTATACCGTCCACAGAAGCATCGGGTACCCCCCTTATCACCAACACAAATCCTCACCCTCCTTGAGCATCATCAGGTGCCCCAGAAGCATTATACCCCACTGAGCATCATTGGGCCAATCCCTGAGAAATGTCACACAACCTCCCCCACCCCTTTCAAGCAGCATCAGGCACTCCCATCCAAATAGTATCACATTACGCAAACAATCAGGCACCACACTGAGCTGTATTGCACAGTTCCCTCCTTAAAAGTATTAGGCACCCCCTGTAATGGGAACTGCTCTCCTAGCACCCCCCGGTAACAGAATGCAAGGCCATGTGCCCGGTGTATGTGGTCCGGTGGCAGGACTTGTTTTGTTTCTGGACCCAGAATTTTTTTTTCTGGTTTTCGACCTGCTGGAGGTGCCAGCTTTTGCTATTGTCCCGACCTGCAGGAGGCGCCACATTCTGCCATTTGTATGACCTGCTGGAGGCGCCAGCTGTATGGTTCCCACGACCCGCAGGAGGCGCCTGCATTCAGACCCTCTGCTCTTTTGTCTCCAGGATGGGGTTCCATGACCTGCAGTAAGCGCCTGTGCTCCTCCTGATGTTGTTGCTATAGCCTGCTCCGACCCTGGATTCCCCCCCTTGTTTCCTGTTTCTGGTTTTCTGTTCCTTGACCTCCTTTTGCTTGTTTCTGCTGTGGTCCTGCTTTTGCTCGTTTCTGCTGTTTTCCGCTTGTTGCTCGTCTGTGCGGGTTTCGCTTGTCGCTCCCTGTTCTCGTGTTCCCCGTTCTCGTGCTCCCTGTTCACGTGCTCCCTCTTTCGTTTTTTTTATGTCGGTCGTGTGTTCACCGGTCACGTGTTCTCTTGGTCTCGTGTTCCCTGGTCTCGTGTTTCTGGTCCTTCTGAAAGGGGGGGGGGGGATTTTGGCAAGTCTTATGGGGGTCAGGAGGGTACCCCAAGACTTGCCAAAAGTCCATGGTGGTCCAGCGGGGGTCCGGGAGCGATCTCCTGCACTCGGGCTGTCGGCTGCCAGTAATCAAATGGTGCCGATAGCCTTTGCTCTTACTATGTCACAGGGACTACAGGTGCCATTGGTCAGCCCCATCACATGGTAGGAGCACAAGATGGAACATTAGATGATCGAGGGGTTAAAGGGGCATTTAGAGAAGATAAGGCCATCATGGAAAGATTAAATGATTTCTTTGCTTCGGTGTTTAATGAAGAGGATGTTGGGGAGGTACCCGTACTGGAGAAGGTTTTCATTGGTAATGATTCAGATGGACTGAACCAAATCACAGTGAACCTAGAAGATGTAGTAGACCTCATTGACAAACTTAAGAGTAGTAAATCACCTGGACTGGATGGTATACACCCCAGAGTTCTGAAGGAACTAAAAAATGAAATTTCAGATCTATTAGTAAACATTTGTAACCTGTCATTAAAATCATCCATTGTATCTGAAGACTGGAGGATAGCTAATGTAACCCCCATATTTAAAAAGGGCTCCAGGGGCGATCCGGGAAACTACAGACTGGTTAGCCTGACTTCAGTGCCAGGAAAAATAGTGGAAAGTGTTCTAAACATAAAATCACAGAACATATAAAAAGACATGGTTTAATGGAACAAAGTCAGCATGGCTTTACCCAAGGCAAGTCTTGCCTCACAAATCTGCTTCACTTTTTTGAAGGAGTTAATAAACATGTGGATAAAGGTGAACCAGTAGATGTAGTGTACGTGGATTTTCAGAAGGCATTTGATAAATTTCCTCATGAGAGGCTTCTAGGCAAAATAAAAAAGTCATGGGATAGGTGGCAATGTCCTTTCGTGGATTACAAACTGGCTAAAAGACAGGAAACAGAGAGTAGGATTAAATGGACAATTTTCTCAGTGGATCTGTATTGGGACCCTTACTTTTCAATATATTTATAAATGATCTGGAAAGAAATATGACAAATGAAATCAAATTTGTGGATGATACAAAACTGTTCAGAGTAGTTAAATCAAGAGCAGATTGTGATAAATTGCAGGAAGACCTTGTAAGGCTGGAAAATTGGGCATCAAAATGGCAGATGAAATTTAATGTGGATAAGTGCAAGGTGATGCATAAAGGGAAAAATAACCCTTGCTATAGTTATACAATGTTAGGTTCCATATTAGGTGCAACTACCCAAGAAAGAGATCTAGGCGTCATAGTGGATAACACATTGAAATTGTCTGTTCAGTGTGCTGCGGCAGTCAAAAAAGCAAACAGAATGTTGGGAATTATTAGAAAGGGAATGGTAAGTAAAACGGAAAATGTCATAATACCTCTGTATCGCTCCATGGTGAGACCGCACCTTGAATACTGTGTACAATTCTGGTCACCGCATCTCAAAAAAGAAATAATTGCGATGGAGAAGGTACAGAGAAGGGCTACTAAAATGATAAGGGGAATGGAACAGCTCCCCTATGAGGAAAGACTAAAGAAATTAGGACTTTTCAGCTTGGAGAAGAGATGGCTGAGGGGGGATATGATAGAGGTGTTTAAAATCATGAGAGGTCTAGAATGGGTAGATGTGAATCGGTTTTTTACTCTTTCGGATAATAGAAAGACTAGGGCCACTCCATGAAGTTAGCATGTGGCACATTTAAAACTAATCGGAGAAAATTCTCTTTCACTCAATGCACAATTAAACTCTGGAATTTGTTGCCAGAAGTTGTGGTTAGTGCAGTTAGTATAGCTGTGTTTAAAAAAGAATTGGATAAGTTCTTGGAGGAGAAGTCCATTACCTGCTATTAATTAAGTTGACTTAGATAATAACCACCGCTATTACTAGCAACTGTAACATGGAATAGACTTAGTTTTTGGGGTACTTGCCAGGTTCTTATGGCCTGGATTGGCCACTGTTGGAAACAGGATGCTGGGCTTGATGGACCCTTGGTCTGACCTAGTATGGCATGTTCTTATTTTCTTATGTTCTTATGGGGCCAGATACCGCAACCACAAGGGCTTCCACTCTCTCAATATGCAGGTGGTCTGTGATGCTAAGGGCATCATCCTGGATGTCATGTCCATATTCTAGGATCCACTCATAATGTTTATATGTTCTCACAGTCAGGAATTCATGACCACTTCCAGGTTGGATGCATCACCGGGGGCTGGCATCTAGGTAGAAATGTACTTATCACTAACACCACAAACCAACAAATCCACTATTGTTATCTCCCACATATCTAAGTGGACTGATGGTATTGGGCCAGGAGAACTGCTATCACTTTGCACTGTGAATTGCCCTACTGCCCAGCCCTAAGGCGTATCTAACAGTTCTTCTCTGCCATTTCCCCTATAGGTGACAGATGATATCCACTCAAAACTCGACTCATGATCCTGCTGGCTAGCCCACGGGCTGCAGCAGATGTCTACAATAGAAGGGCCTATCAGCAGACCAGGACAGTCATCAAGAGGACCTTTAGCCTACTCAAAACACATACCTGCTTTCTGGACAGACGTGGGGGATGCCTTCTTTACAACCCACCAAAAGTCTGTGAGATCTTTCTAGATTTCTGTATGCTACATAACCTTACCAAAAACAGATGTATTCCTCCTCCAGAGAGACAGCAAGATAATCAGGAAGAAGAGGATGAGGAGGAAGAGGAGCTATGACAGGAAGAATTGCAGGTGACCAATTACATTGCATGAGTCAATGACAGTCTAGAGTCGAAATGAATATTATGATACAAAGACATTTTAGAAAGTGAAAGTGAATTGAATGAACTGTAGTGATCTACTTTAAGACTATTATGTCACATAAACTTATTTTGTCTTTTGGTCTTTTTGAACAGACATTTGTCCAGTTTTACAAACAGTTGGTTTTTACGAAGACGTTGGAGGACAGTTCGTACTTCGGCGCGATGAGTGTCAAGATCACTGGAAAAGACGAGGATATCGTCCAGATAAGCCACGACTTTAGTGTACAATAGGTCTCTAAGAATCTTGTTCATCATTCGTTGGAATACTGCAGGCATGTTACAGAGGCCTAAGGGCATCACCAAGTATTCGTAGTGACTGTCCCTGGTGTTAAAAGCAGTTTTCCATATATCATCGGGGCAAATCCTCACCAGGTTATATGCCCCGCATAAATCCAGTTTCGTGAAGATAGAGGCACCTTGGAGACCGTCGAACAATTCAGAAATCAATGGTAAGGAATATTTATCACTACAAGTGATGATGTTTAGTTCCCATTAGTCAATACATGGCCTAAGTTACCCATCTTTCTTGGTCACAAAAAAGAATCCCGCCCCAATGGGAGATGTTGATGGATGAATAAACCCTTTGGAAAGATTCTCCTGAATATACTCAGACATTGCCTTTGTCTCGGGTAAAAACAAAGGATAGGTGCATCCACAAGTAGGTGTGGTTCCAGGAAGGAGATCAATTGGATAGTCAGATGTTCAAAAAGGCGGAAGAAGGTCATCTTTCTACTTAGAGAACATGTCCTCATAAGCAGCTTATGGGGCAAGAATACCAGAGGACGTAGTAGCCAGGGGACCACTGCAGATGGTGTCACCTTTTGGAGACAGGACTGGTGGCAAGCGGGTCCCCACTCTACTAGTTGCAATGAAGCCCAGTTGAATTGGGGAGAATACTTCTGTAGCCAGGGGGTCCAAGTACTATAGGGTGGATGGACTTATCCAATAGTAGTAATTCAAGTTCCTCAAGATGTAAGGCCCCAGTGAGTAACTGGACAGGTTTCGTGGTTAAGGAGATGCGGCCGGATAGCGGCTCTCCATAGATTGAAGTGATGCACAAAGATATATCTAGTGAATGGGTCTTTATACCAAAAGCTGTACAAGGTCTTTAAGGATAAAATTAATTCCTGCTCCGGAATCTACCAGAGCAAGAACCAGGAAGGCCCGGGAGTCCCAAATTAAAGTGACTGGTACTGATAATTGAGGGGCCGGAGAAGTTGCACCCAAGTTCAGGCTCCCACTGAACTCGGGCCAAGGAGTTTCCCGGATGGATAGGGCAGGTCTGTAGATAGTGGCCAGGTGCTCCGCAATACAGACATAGGTCTGTTTGTCTCTGCCGGAGGCACTTTTCAGGTGTCAGCTGCCCGCGACCCAACTGCATAGGTTCTTCCACTTTGACCACTCAAACTTCACTGCAGGATGCAGGGTTGGTAATCGGTGGTGAGCGGGAGTGAACCCACAAAGGCTTCTTGGGCATCCGACTCTCCCGTGATGCTCTTGAAGACGGTGGTCAATTCAGCCTGCCAAATCTATAAGGTCTTCCAAAGAGGAAGGGAGCTCCCGTGCAGCCAACTCATCTTTTAGCTGTGGAGAGAGTCAATCCAGGTAGATAGCTTGGAGACAGTCTTCCTGCCAGGCGAGCTCTGTAGCCAAAGTCCGAAATCAATAGTGTAATCAAATAGACTTCGTTGTCCTTGACAAAGATGTAGTAAACTGGTGCTTGCCATGGCATGTCGCCCAGGATCGTCAAATGTCCATCTAAAAACAGCCACAAACTGAGCCAGTTCCTTTAACAAGGAATCCGAGCGTTCCCACAGGGGAGAAGCCCAGGCCAGCGCTTCCCTTCAAGGCGAGACAGGATAACATAACTTTAGTCAGCTTGTCCTGGAAGATGGAAGGCAGCAGAGCAAATTGCATGTAGCATTGGTTTATGAACCCTCTGCAGAGTCTGGAGATGCCACTGAAGCATGGAGGCGCTGGAAGTGCCAACAAGGTTCGATGCATCGATGGAGGTAGCTGTGGAGGAGAGGAGCCGGGTTATTCATGAGGCCATCAAGCCGGGCATGAAGATGATCCATGGAAGAGACCAATGCCTCCAGAAATTGCTGCTGTTCTTGTACCTTAGATGCCAAGCCGGGAATGGCCTGGAGAGCACACGGCTCCACCGAGTCCATGGCCTTTGCAACCTGTTGCATCGGAGGTGGACCCTTGGGCTGAGATGGGATTGACGCAACCCGTAGGCAAAAACTTACGGGTCCCCACTATCAGCAGGTGGAGTGGGCTGAAGTTAGAGGCTGCTGGAGCTTCACCTATACCAGCCCTCGTTCCCCTCGGGTTGAGCCTTTGAGTGCCGGGGCCGGCTGGGCTTAGGTGGGCCTTGATGTTAGCGAGAGGTGAGTAGCTGTACAGCCCAGAGAGCAGTCAGTAGATGCCGTAGTTCTATCCTGGACTGGATTCGGTACAAGAGCTCAGGTGCCAAAGGAACATGTCCAGAGGATGGGCAAGGAGAGGCGTCACTGGCAGGCTGGATTCGGAGCCGGCTGTGAATGGTCGTTGTGGCAAACAATGAAGAACTCTGGACAAAGGAGAGTCTGTAGCTTAGTCATACAAAGCAATGGTCAGGGCCCGGAGAAGGTAGGTGTGTCATCCGCAATGAATAGGTCCCTATTCGTTTTATTCATGGGTCTGCAAAACGAATGGTGATCCCCCACGAATAAAACATATCATATTAGTTTCATTTGTTTGGTTCACAGTGCTTTCCTAGCAGCCTTTTGAAATAGGAGAATGTCATGTGGGAGTATCCATAGCAACCAGTCCTTTCCTGTTCCATCCATTGGTCTCAGACGGCTTCGACCCTTGTGCCTCACCTTTTTCTCTGCTCTCCCCGCCGCGTCTGCAAGCCGCATTCTCTGGCATCCACGGAACGGCTATGGCAAATCCTCACGCCATGTTTCTCCTTAGGGTGTCCTAGGGTGCACAAGTGCGCACCACCCACGTCTTTATCCACGTCATGGCGGGAACCTCGGGGGCATCCCCCTCGAGTGACATCACGCCAACCCGAGTATTTAGCCTTTTCTTGTTTGCTAGCTCACTGAGTTAACAAGGATTGGATTGGGCCGGTCTAAGCTACTCTGCCGCTTCCGTGCTGCCACTGGAAGCTCTCTCTGCCCTTCAGGGTATTCTCTAACCTGGGTACCCGCTCCTCAGGGGCACTTTGCTTTCTTTCAGGTGCCTTACTGGGATCAGGTACTCACTCCTCAAGGGCCTGCTCTCCCTGCTTTGATGCCTGTTACTATCTACTTCTGCCTGGTGGAATCGTCAACCTTCCAGCTACCCTCTAGTGAGTAATCTAATTCTCAGTCTGTCCCATCTACAGCTCTGCAATGCTGGGAAACCTACTCCTGGATCTCCCTATACCATCTTGGTGAGACGGGTTCCCTCTGCTGAG
Source organism: Rhinatrema bivittatum (assembly GCF_901001135.1). Taxonomy (NCBI): domain Eukaryota; kingdom Metazoa; phylum Chordata; class Amphibia; order Gymnophiona; family Rhinatrematidae; genus Rhinatrema; species Rhinatrema bivittatum. The sequence goes on along the minus strand of NC_042615.1, from coordinate 379,821,603 downwards.
GGTTTCTAGGCTGCTACCTCTGGATCACCTCACTACTGCCACCTCTGGTGGTATACATCAGCTGTACAATAAAAGACAAAACTCTGTGTTCGTGTGTCCTGAGTCTAGCCTAGTACTGTGGCTCCCCACAGGGCTCCTCCATGTGGGCAAGGTCATCTTCCACAGTACCAAGAATACACACAAACACCTCAAAACCATAACATTTCCTGTGAGTCATAAGTGACCTCACAGTCCTGTAATGGAGTCTAACTCACTCTATGACAGGGCTGTGAGTTCACTTCAGACAGGTTGGCAAGGATATCAGAATGCCAACGTATCAGAGCAAAGCATTTTTCTAAATCAGCCAATTGCTGCTCTGTGATGCTGTTCCTGCTGTATGTTCTACCTTAAACCAGTATACCACAGTGCACTTTATTCTTGGTTATATCTGAAAAGGTTGTTTTCTGTTTGAGCTCTCTCAGAGTGCTCAAATCTTTATTCAATTGCTATTGCTACAATTGCTATTGCTGAAAAATATATTTGTTCTTTTTTGCTGCTGTGCCTGCCACACAGCCATGCTTTTTTTACTGCACTTTTTTTTTTATTGAACTCAGACTGTCTCTCTGTCTCACCCACTGAGACAAGCTGCCAGCAGTGGCATTTTGCTGCTGATCTTACCACCCTGTGGTAGGTTGCAGGCAGGGTTTGGGTGTTGTGGGTGGGAGATAATGAGAGATTTTCAGTGGCTGTCTGGTAGTGGGCACTCATTGTACAACAACTTCAAGTAGCATCACAGTGAGTACTGTAGGAATTTGGCTTGCAGAATCACAGCAGGAGTAGTCAGGCTGAGACTTCCAATGTTTTATCTGGAGTTTCAGTTTTTGTGCACTCAGTTGTAGTGTACAGCAAGACACTACACTGTATGTCTGTGTGTGTGTGTGTGTGTGTAGTTTTCTACACTCACATATATTGGTACAGCGGAGTTCTTTTAATCCAAATCCCAGTAGGCATCTGGAGTTTTACATTTTTTTTGTGTACATAAAGCAGTCCCAGTTGTAGTATACAGCAAGACACTGCACTGTGTTTCTGTGTGTGTGTGTGTGTGTGTGTGTGTATGTGTGTGTGTGTGTGTAGTTTTCCACACTCACATATATTGGTACAGAGGTGTTCAGTCACCAATAAAGAAATAATCTCTTTATTTGAAATCCCTAGTAGACAGTGACATTAAATCCATGATGTCAGGGAAAGATAGATGTGGTCGAGTGATTGGCACTGGCAGAGGAGGCACTGGCAGAGGAGGCACTTCAAAAGGCAGTCCCCCGTTAAAGTTAAAAAGGGACCTGTTCCAATCTAAAATTTCTGGAGGGGCAGGCAGTTCCATCCAGAAAAAAACTTAAATTTAAACATGATGCACCGCCACCACCTGTTTCTGACCCTGTTGTTTTGGAGGTGAGGGAAAGGGAGGCTGTGCCATCCAAGACAAAAGAGCAAGACCCAAAAGCAGCAGAGCAACAGCAGACTCTAGTTAGCACTGAAGATGTAGTACAGTGAGTGTTTGCTTCTGATTCCGATGAGGAATCATCTTGTATGGGATTCCCTTCATCAGAAATGGAAGAGATAATAGCTGAAGAAGGTTTAGGAAGATTAGTTAGTTTCTGTCTTATCCTCCACTTCAGTGCTGGAGGAGAGAGAGAGTAAACTGATGATGATGATGAGGAAGAGCAGTAGGCATAGGCACAGTGTGTGACTAATGCACCTAGCATTGCTTCTCCAATGCCAGCATCTAACCTGAAGGCTATAGAGAAGGAATCACGAAAGAAATCTGTGATCTGGAACCACTTTAAAGTGATGGAGGACCCGCGTTTTGCTCAGTGTAATTACTGTGCCAGGGAAATTAGCAGAGGCAAGCAAGTGGGACATCTAACTAATTCTGGAATGATGCATCATATGCAGAAGCAACACCCAACAGTACTAACATCTGGGGATGGTGGCAGTACCAGTCAGGAGACCCCTTTTTCCAGGCAGTGTAAATGGTTGAAAAGGAGCAGAGTCATTGCATGCCCTCAGCCCCTTCTAACAGTCAGGTGGCAGGCCAGCAGCCCCCTGCCATGAGTCAGAAGTGACAACCCACCATGGAGGAAATGGGGTGGTGTTCAGTAGTGCTATCCCGGGGAAGGAGGCAGGTAGCCTCAAATGTTGTAACCAGGAGCATCGGGGAAATGATTGCCCTTAATGACCAGCCCCTGCAGGTAGTGGAGAATGTGGGTTTCAAGCATTTGCTGCAGGTATTAGCTCCAAATTACAAAGTCCCCTCCAGAACCACATTTAGCAGAAAGGTCATCCCCAGCCTGTACAACCAGTGTCGCAGTCGCATCCGAGCGCTGCTAGCTAAGGCAGAGGGGAGTGTGCAGTTCACCTGCGATATCTGGACCGCCATGAATGCTTCACACTCTTACCTCTCCCTGACAGCACACTGGTGGGACTTGTCTGAGGCAGGGGCAGGCAGCAGGTCTATTATTGAACAAGAATCAGGGTGTAGGTAGGCTTTACTGCACACCCACCTGACGGACGAGGCCCATACCTCAACCAATATTCTAGCATGCATCAGACAGATACTGGTGTGGGCTGGCAGCTAGACCAGAGAGACAGGAATCTTCAGTCAGAGTTCTTTGTCACAGACAATGGTGCAAACATGGTAAAGGCAATATCCAATGGGGGCTTTCATAACATCCGATGTTTTGCTCTCACTCTGGTAGTGAAGTCAGCTCTGGGGTTGGAGTCCAAGCACCAAGAGAATTTTATTTATTTATTTATTTATTTGTTTGTTTATTTATTTATTTATTTATTTACTTATTGAGTTTTATATACCGTCATTCAGTGCAGCCATCACAATGGTTTACAAGATTCAAACAGAAAACAGATAATTAAACAATGCTGATCGTTGCAAAATAACAGTGGAAGGAATGATGGGAGGGGGGCAGAGGGAGGGGGGAAAGAAAGGAAACGAGGATAGTAACAGTTAGGGATGTGAATCGTTTTCCATATCGTCTTAACGATAGAAATCGTGTGGCAGGGCAAGAAAATCGTCTTAGGCACGATTTTTTAGTTAAAAAATCGTTAAAAATCGTTTTTTTCCGATTAGTGCGCACTAACTCGAGTTAGTGCGCACTAACGGGAGTTAGTGCGCACTAACTGGGAGTTAGTGCGCACTAACTGAAAATGATACAATTTGACACTTTTCAGGTCAGTTAAGGTCAGTTTAGGAATGAATATGTATTCCTATTGGCTGCCCTCTTATTTATTCATGTTACCAAGTTTCCTACTGACAGTATATGGGGGATGGGAAATGGAAACAGTTGGTAGCTTGACAAAACAAGTAATGTGATCAGTCAATGTGACTAGAACTTGTGCCCTAACCCTGATACCAGGGGTATTGTGATCTTCCTGCACACAGTGCCCTATCCCTATTAATACCAGGAGTGTTGTGATCTTCCTGCACACAGTGCCCTATCCCTAATACCAGGGGTGTTTGTGATCTTCCTGCACACAGTGCCCTATTCCTGATACTGGGGGTGTTGTGATCTTCCTGCACACAGTGCCCTATTCCTGATACCGGGGGTGTTGTGATCTTCTTGCACACATCCCGATATCAGGGATAGGGCACTGCATGCAGGAAGATCACAACACTCCTGGTATTAATAGGGATAGGGCACTGCATGCAGGAAGATCACAACACTCCTGGTATTAATAGGGATAGGGCACTGCATGCAGGAAGATCACAACACCCCTGGTATCAGGGATAGGGCACTGTGTGCAGGAAGATCACAATACCCCGGAGGAGTGAGGGTCAGGCAGCTCCCCCCTGTCTGTGAAGCCAGCCTCTCACTAGTAATGCAGGGAGGGAGCTGTCTCAGACTTCACCATCCTCCCACCCCCCCCTTACCCACACACCATTCACTAGCTGGGACATGGGGGAAGTCAGGAGTGAGGGTCAGGCAGCTCCCCCCTGTCTGTGAAGCCAGCCTCTCACTAGTAATGCAGGGAGGGAGCTGTCTCAGACTTCACCATCCACCCCCCCCCCTCACCCACACACCATTCACTAGCTGGGACATGGGGGAAGTCAGGAGTGAGGGACAGGCAGCTCCCCCCTGTCTGTGAAGCCAGCCTCTCACTAGTAATGCAGGGAGGGAGCTGTCTCAGACTTCACCATCCTCCCCCCCCCCTCACCCACACACCATTCACTAGCAGGGGACATGGGGGAAGTCAGGAGTGAGGGTCAGGCAGCTCCCCCCTGTCTGTGAAGCCAGCCTCTCACTAGTAATGCAGGGAGGGAGCTGTCTCAGACTTCACCATCCTCCACCCCCCCCTCACCCACACACCATTCACTAGCTGGGACATGGGGGAAGTCAGGAGTGAGGGTCAGGCAGCTCCCCCCTGTCTGAGAAGCCAGCCTCTCACTAGTAATGCAGGGAGGGAGCTGTCTCAGACTTCACCATCCTCCCCCCCCCCCCCTCACCCACACACCATTCACTAGCTGGACATGGGGGAAGTCAGGAGTGAGGGTCAGGCAGCTCCCCCCTGTCTGCGAAGCCAGCCTCTCACTAGTAATGCAGGGAGGGAGCTGTCTCAGACTTCACCATCCTTCCCCCCCCCCCTCACCCACACACCATTCACTAGCTGGGACATGGGGGAAGTCAGGAGTGAGGGTCAGGCAGCTCCCCCCTGTCTGTGAAGCCAGGCTCTCACTAGTAATGCAGGGAGGGAGCTGTCTCAGACTTCACCATCCTCCCCCCCCCCCCCTCACCCACACACCATTCACTAGCTGGGACATGGGGGAAGTCAGGAGTGAGGGTCAGGCAGCTCCCCCCTGTCTGTGAAGCCAGCCTCTCACTAGTAATGCAGGGAGGGAGCTGTCTCAGACTTCACCATCCTCCACCCCCCCTCACCCCACACACCATTCACTAGCTGGGACATGGGGGAAGTCAGGAGTGAGGGTCAGGCAGCTCCCCCCTGTCTGTGAAGCCAGCCTCTCACTAGTAATGCAGGGAGGGAGCTGTCTCAGACTTCACCATCCTCCCCCCCCCCCTCACCCACACACCATTCACTAGCTGGGACATGGGGAAGTCAGGAGTGAGGGTCAGGCAACTCCCCCCTGTCTGTGAAGCCAGCCTCTCACTAGTAATGCAGGGAGGGAGCTGTCCTCAGACTTCACCATCCTCCCCCCCCCCCTCACCCCCACACCATTCACTAGCTGGGACATGGGGGAAGTCAGGAGTGAGGGTCAGGCAGCTCCCCCCTGTCTGCGAAGCCAGCCTCTCACTAGTAATGCAGGGAGGGAGCTGTCTCAGACTTCACCATCCTCCCCCCCCCCCCCTCACCCACACACCATTCACTAGCTGGGACATGGGGGAAGTCAGGAGTGAGGGTCAGGGCAGCTCCCCCCTGTCTGTGAAGCCAGGCTCTCACTAGTAATGCAGGGAGGAAGCTGTCTCAGACTTCACCATCCTCCCCCCCCCCCCTCACCCACACACCATTCACTAGCTGGGACATGGGGGAAGTCAGGAATGAGGGTCAGGCAGCTCCCCCCTGTCTGTGAAGCCAGCCTCTCACTAGTAATGCAGGGAGGGAGCTGTCTCAGACTTCACCATCCTCCACCCCCCCCTCACCCACACACCATTCACTAGCTGGGACATGGGGGAAGTCAGGAGTGAGGGTCAGGCAGCTCCCCCCTGTCTGTGAAGCCAGCCTCTCACTAGTAATGCAGGGAGGGAGCTGTCTCAGACTTCACCATCCTCCCCCCCCCCTCACCCACACACCATTCACTAGCTGGGACATGGGGGAAGTCAGGAGTGAGGGTCAGGCAGCTCCCCCTGTCTGCGAAGCCAGCCTCTCACTAGTAATGCAGGGAGGGAGCTGTCTCAGACTTCACCATCCTCCCCCCCCCCTCACCCACACACCATTCACTAGCTGGGACATGGGGGAAGTCAGGAGTGAGGGTCAGGCAGCTCCCCCCTGTCTGTGAAGCCAGGCTCTCACTAGTAATGCAGGGAGGGAGCTGTCTCAGACTTCACCATCCTCCCCCCCCCCCCCCCCCACCCACACACCATTCACTAGCTGGGACATGGGGGAAGTCAGGAGTGAGGGTCAGGCAGCTCCCCCCTGTCTGTGAAGCCAGCCTCTCACTAGTAATGCAGGAGGGAGCTGTCTCAGACTGGTATCAGGGTTAGGGCACTGTGTGCAGGAAGATCACAACACTCCTGGTATTAATAGGGATAGGGCACTGTAAGAGATGACTGTAGTAGATTGAATAAAGATCTGATGTTTCTGCTCTCCTCACACCAAACAAAAACAACACACAAGCAGAGAAGCCCTTCTTACAAAGCTGAGCTAGTGAGTTAAGTAGGAGGAAAAGTAAACATACTGGTGCCAGTGTGGCTACTTAAAAAATACACTTACCAACAATCAATTACATATATTTGAACTGTGTACAGTTCCAGCCAGGACCACCTTTCTAAAATGCACAGTGATTGGCAAATTCAACATGCACTAGCATTTCAGGTGCCTGCTAACAAAAATAATAAACAAACAAGTTCTAGTCACGTGAGTGCTGATCATTACATTACTTTTTTTGTCAAGCTTCCAACTGTTTCCATTTCACATCCCCCCAACCATATTGGTAACATCAATAGATAAGAGCACAGCCAGCCAATAGGAATACATACATACATATTCATTCCTAAGTGACCTTTACTGACCTGGGAAGTGTGAACACTTTGTTTCATTTTCTGTTGGTGTTCGTTAGTTTCCAGTTCCATTTCCCATCCCCCCAACCATCACCTCAGTGGTAACCTTGGTAATATCAATAGATAAGAGGGCAGCCAGCCAATAGGAACACATATTCATTCCTAACTGACCTTCAGTGACCTGGAAAGTGTTTATTTGTATCATTTTCAGTTAGTGCGCACTAAATCGAGTTAGTGCGCACTAACGGGGAGTTAGTGCGCACTAACTCGAGTTAGTGCGCACTAACACGATTTAAACGATTTTAACGATAAATCGTTAGAATTTCTATTGTATCGTGATCTATAACGATTTAAGACGATATAAACATTATCGGACGATAATTTTAATCGTTGAAAAACGATTCACATCCCTAGTAACAGTATTGAGATTTATTCATCTTAGAGGCAGTCTCTTTGTGTTGTTTCTTATAAGTTCATAGTGGTATGGGACTTGTTGATGTTGGGTTGCTGTTTCTTTCTTGCATGGGTTTGGTTAGTGGTATGATTGTTGTTAGATCATTCATAAAACTGATTGTCAATGTAGACTTTGTGGAATAGCAATATTTTTAGATCTTTCTTGAATGTTTTGATGTTGGTTTGTGTTCTCAAATCAGGTGGTAGGGAGTTCCATATTTTCGGGCAGGTGATTGAGAATGCTCTATCTCTTGTGGTTGATAGGTGAGCATCTCTAATGGGAGGAATTGTTAGACAAAATGTGTTGTTTGATCGCAGGTTCCTATGGGCATTTTGTGGGGTGATTTTTAGACCTGTTTGTTTTTGATGATCGGTGTGTACTAATTTATGTATGATAGTCATGGTCTTATGTTCAATTCGGGATTTAATAGGAAGCCAGTGTAGTGAAATTAGTATGGGGGTGATGTGGTCATTCTTTTTTTTTCCAGTTAGGATTCTGGCTGCTGAGTTCTGTAGAATCTGAAGAGGTTTGATGTTGTTGTATGGAAGGCCAATCAGTAGGGAATTGCAGTAGTCTATAGTTGAGAAAATTAGTAGTTGCAGTACAGTTCTGAAGTCGTACGAGTATAGGAAAGGTTTTATATGTCTTAGGGTTAGAAGTTTGTGATATGCTTCTTTGATTTTGGTTGTTATGTGTTTTTTGTAGGATAGGTTTTTGTCAATGGTTACCCATCGAATACAGGATAAAATACAAGGCCTTATGTACCATACACAAACTAATATATGATAAAGAAGCAGACTGGCTAAACACAGCCTTACGAGTACACGTTCCACAAAGAAACCTCCGCTCAGCAAACAAAGCACTACTAACAATCCCTTCAGTAAAGTCAGCAAAATTAACCCAAGTGAGACAAAGGGCTTTATCATTGGCTGGGCCCATACTATGGAACACGATGCCCCCTGAACTCAGATTACAAAATAATCTCAAAGCTTTTAAGAAAAATTTAAAAACATGGCTCTTTAAAAAAGCCTTCACTAAAGAGTGTGGAGGGTAGAGAATGAAAGTACAGAGTAATGCAGATGAGAATGAATTTACTCAATCCTACATTTAAGAAGTAATATCTCAAAGAGATAGTAACTCAATAATATACCTGGACTTGACCAACATTACTCAAATAATGATTTTATTTATGAAATTGTAACCAAATTTTATTGGCACCTGTTAGAATGTACGATATCCTAGATTTACTAACCTTAGTCTATGTGCCTATTTGTAAACCGTTGCGATGATATATAACTTAGCGACGGTATAGAAATGTTTTTAAATAAATAAAAAATAAATAAATACTCCATGATTTCTGGTGTGAGTGACAGGGGATATTGGGTTCATTTGATTGTTAGCTGTGAGTTGTGGTGGTGGTGTTAGATTGGGTTTTCTGTCCATGATGATTATTTCGGTTTTGTCAATGTTGATTATGAGTTTTAATTTTGTTAGGAATTGTTTGATTGAGTCAAGTAGAATAGATGTTTCTTTGTATTTTTCATCAATGGAGTTTTTGATGGGAATTAGAAGTTGTATGTCATCTGCGTAGAGGAAGTGGGTGATTTGATGATCATTCAGTAGCTGGCAAATGGGTAAAAGGTATATGTTGAAAAGAGTGGCAGATAACACTGAGCCTTGTGGAACTCCAGTATTGAGGTTAATTTTCTTAGAGATGTTGTTGTTGATTGATACTTGGTAGCTTCTGTTGGAAAGATAGGATGAGAACCATTGTAGGGTAGTTTCAGCTATACCAATTTCTGTCAATCGTTGTAGGAGTATTTGATGTTTTACTGTATCAAATGCTGCAGAGATCGAGGAGTATGAGTAGGTATTGTTTTCCATTGTCGAATCCTCTTAGTATAGTGTTGTTTAATGATAGGAGGAGAGTCTCAGTGCTGAGGTTCTTTCTGAATCCATAATGGGTTGGGGATAGGATGTTGTTTGTTTCAAGGTATTCATAAGTTGGGAGTAAACAACTTTTTCAATGATCTTGGCTATGAAGGATAGGTTATAAATTGGCTGGTAGTTTGTTAAGTTTTTTGGGTCAAGGTTATTCTTTTTTAGTATAGGTTTGATTATTGCTGATTTGAGGCAATTGGGGTAGCTTCCTTCAGTAAGAGATAGGTTGACGATCTTGGTGATTGTTTTTGTTATAGTAGGTTCAATTGCCTTGAGGCTTGTTATGTGGATGCTGTCCAGAGGGTGGTTGGCGGGATTCATTTTCTTGATGATTGATTGGATCTCGATGGTGGAGGTAGTGTCAAAATTTGTCCATTTTGACTTTACGTTTGTACTCAAACATATGGTATGGGTGTTGTTGATGAAGTTGGATTGTATTAAGTTTGATATTTTATTGTTAAAGAATTCAGCAAAATTGTCGCTTTTATGTGAGGTGCAAGTAGTTTTCTGGGTTGTCTTTGTGAGGTATTGTACTATTGAGAAGAGCATTCTGGGGTTATGATGAAATTTGTTGGGCTTTTTTTAGAAGTATTCTTTCTTTGCGTTGTTGATGGTGTTTTTATATTGTGCTAGGTGGCTTTGATATTTGTTTAGCGTGGCTGCAGTTTTGTTCCATTTCCATTCTTTTTCTTTTTTTTCGGAGTAAATGTTTGGAAGCTCGGATGCTATCTTTGTACCATGGATTGTTGTGTTTTGAATGTTTTATTGTTTTAGTTATGGTGGGGTTGATGTTATCAGCCACTTTTTTTAGTGATCATTAGCCATGATTTTTACGGCTATGGCTGCTGTGCAACCGCCTCACCACCAGGGGTCCCTCTAGAGCTGGATCTCCTGACAGGCCCAGTCCATCTCCCTTCTCCTCTCTATGTTCTGGGCTGTCCCTTATAACCCTGCCTGACAGTTCCCTCAGGGCTTCGGCATCGAGGCTCGCCTGGGCTCCCTGCTCTAGCCTTCCTTGCTTGCTGTGCATTTGGTCCCTGGACCTTCCCTTGCCTTGCGCGGCCTTCGGGCCTTATTCCTTTGCCTTGCCTTGCCTTGCCTTGCCTTCCCTTGCGCGGCCTTCGGGCCTTATTCCTTGCCTTGCCTTGCGCGGCCTTCGGGCCTTATTCCTTGCCTTGCCTTGCGCGGCCTTCGGGCTTTATTCCTTGCCTTGCCTTGCCTTGCCTTGCGTGGCCTTCGGGCCTTATTCCTTGCCTTGCCTTGCCTTGCCTTGCGTGGCCTTCGGGCCTTATTCCTTGCCTTGCCTTGCACGGCCTTCGGGCCTTATTCCTTGCCTGCCTTGCGCGGCCTTCGGGCCTTATTCCTTGCCTTGCCTTGCCTTGCCATGCGTGGCCTTCGGGCCTTATTCCTTGCCTTGCCTTGCGTGGCCTTCGGGCCTTATTCCTTGCCTTGCCTTGCCTTGCCTTGCCTTGCGTGGCCTACAGGCCTTCTGTGTGTGTGTGGCCTACGGGCCTTCTGATCTGCCTTGCCCTGCTTACTGTGTGTGGCCTACGGGCCTTCTGTGTGTGTGTGGCCTATGGGCCTTCTGACCTGCCTTGCCCTGCTTACTGAGTGTGGCCTACGGGCCTTCTGTGTGTGTGTGGCCTACGGGCCTTCTGACCTGCCTTGCCCTGCTTACGGTGTGTGGCCTACGGGCCTTCTGTGTGTGTGTGTGTGTGGCCTACGGGCCTTCTGACCTGCCTTGCCCTGACCCAGCCTGGACCCAGACACTGCTACTTGCCGCCTGCCCTGACCCAGCCTGGACCCAGACACTGCTACTTGCCGCCTGCCCTGACCCAGCCTGGACCCAGACACTGTTACTTGCCGCCTGCCCTGACCCAGCCTGGACCCAGACACTGTTTATAGCCTTTCCTGTCTCTCTCCACCTGGAGCCACCCTGCTGGGTGGTGTTCACGACTCCTGACCAGAGCCCAAGCGTAACAGTATGCCGAAGCCACCAAATTTCCATGGGAAGAGATAGGTCTGTGTGCTAAACCGGTGAGTCAACTTTTTCACTATTACAAGATGCCTCCTTCTTCAAAGTTTTATACCTGCAATTCCTGTCAGACCTTGAATTACCCAAGCTATCAGAACTGCCTAGCCTGTCAACTTGCTGATCAGGAACACTGGACATGCAGTAACTGCAATAAGAGAAATGTCTCTGTCTACCAAGAGTGTTTAAACTGTTCTACTCCAAAGCCAGGATGGTGGAAATGTTCATGTATTCCCAGCCTATTACCACCAGGCAAACCGTGCCCCTGTTGTTCAGCTACAGGACCAGCTGCTTCATTAGGGAGAACAGTCAGCTCTACTACTGTGCGTTCAGCTTCTGGCCCAGTTAACAACATTATTTCATGTAACAGTTTATGGATTAAGCATTCTAGCACTTCATCTCTGGACACTTTGGAAAAAACTTGCTCTGAAAATCTCAGAACTCACCGGGTTAAGAAGCCTTCGATAACTTCCACGCTAGAGCACCAGAAACAGAAGCAGAGGGAAGTAATTAACTCTAGCAGGGCTCTGCTTCCCACAGCTGCCAAGTGGACACTAACGAGCACCTTCCGTAGACGTCCTAGAACTGCCTGTGCCTTCTCTAAACTGTTCCTCCAGAAACAAAATCAGGAGCGTCAGACTTTGGCTCGAGGTATCAAGCCCACGGCAGTACAATCTGTGTCTTCCATGCACACTACTTCTAACCTTGCTACTCTGCCATCTGAACCTGCTGCACAACCCCAAGAAGAGTCTGGGTCTGCTGTTTTGCCCCAAGAGGGGTCCGAGTCTCCTGCACTACCCCGAGAAGAGCCTGAGTCTGCTGAACCGGTCCTGCTGTCATCCCCGGAGGGGTCCGAACCGGTCCTGCTGCCGCCCCTGGAGGGGCTCGAACCGGTCCTGCTGCCGCCCCTGGAGGGGTCCAAACCGGTCCTACTGACAGACTTTCTGACTCAGCCATCTGAGCCTGCTGAACCGGCCCTGCTGCCATCCTCGGAGGGGTCCGAACCGGCCCTGCTGCCGTCCTCGGAGGGGTCCGCACCGGTCCTGCTGACAGACTTTTTGACTCAGCCATCTGAGCCTGCTGATCCGGTCCTGCTGCCGCCCCTGGAGGGGCTCGAACCGGTCCTACTGCCGCCCCTGGAGGGGTCCGAACCGGTCCTACTGACAGACTTTCTGACTCAGCCATCTGAGCCTGCTGATCCGGTCCTGCTGCCGCCCCTGGAGGGGCTCGAACCGGTCCTGCTGCCGCCCCTGGAGGGGCTCGAACCGGTCCTGCTGCCACCACTGGAGGGGTCCGAACCGGTCCTACTGACAGACTTTCTGACTCAGCCATCTGAGCCTGCTGAACCGGCCCTGCTGCCGTCCTTGGAGGGGTCCGAACCGGCCCTGCTGCCGTCCTCGGAGGGGTCCGCACCGGTCCTGCTGACAGACTTTCTGACTCAGCTATCTGAGCCTGCTGATCCGGTCCTGCTGCTGCCCCTGGAGGGGCTCGAAACGGTCCTGCTGCCGCCCCTGGAGGGGTCCGAACCGGTCCTACTGACAGACTTTCTGACTCAGCCATCTGAGCCTGCCGAGCCGGTCCTGCTGCCGTCCTCGGAGGGGTCCGAGCCGGTCCTGCTGCCGCCCCTGGAAGGGCTCGAGCCGGTCCTGCTGCCGCCCCTGGAGGGGTCCGAACCGGGCCTGCTGCCGCCCCTGGAGGGGTCCATACCGGTCCAGCTGCCTCCCGAGAGGGGTCCGTACCGGTCTTGCTGCTGCCCCCGGAGGGGTCCGAACCGGGCCTGCCAACTGACTTTGTTACTCAACTATCTGAGCCTGCTGTACCGGTCCTGATGCCGACCTTGGAAGGGTCCGGACCGGCCCTACTGTCGCCTCAAGACGGGTTACGGACTATTTCTCTGCCCCAGGTGGGGTTTGTGTTCCCCTTGTCACCCCAGGAGGGGTTATGGAAATCTGCACCGCCTCTGCTACCCCAGGAGGGGTCTAACCCTGCCGCCTTATCACCCCAGGTGGGGGTATGGACTGCCTTACTGCCTCGGGAAGGAGTTGAACCTGCCGCATCACCCCCGGAGTGGTCTCACGTTATTATTGATTACCTCCTGCACAGATGGGATCCAGGAGGAGGGGGAGGCCTTGAGGGTGGGGTACTGTTACGGCTATGGCTGCTGTGCAACCGCCTCACCACCAGGGGTCCCTCTAGAGCTGGATCTCCTGACAGGCCCAGTCCATCTCCCTTCTCTCTATGTTCTGGGCTGTCCCTTATAACCCTGCCTGACAGTTCCCTCAGGGCTTCGGCATCGAGCTCGCCTGGGCTCCCTGCTCTAGCCTTCCTTGCTTGCTGTGCATTTGGTCCCTGGACCTTCCCTTGCCTTGCACAGCCTTCGGGCCTTATTCCTTTGCCTTGCGCGGCCTTCGGGCCTTATTCCTTGCCTTGCCTTGTGCGGCCTTCGGGCCTTATTCCTTGCCTTGCCTTGCCTTGCCTTGCGTGGCCTTCGGGCCTTATTCCTTGCCTTGTCTTACGTGGCCTTCGGGCCTTATTCCTTGCCTTGCCTTGCCTTGCCTTGCGTGGCCTACAGGCCTTCTGTGTGTGTGTGGCCTACGGGCCTTCTGATCTGCCTTGCCCTGCTTACTGTGTGTGGCCTACGGGCCTTCTGTGTGTGTGTGTGGCCTACGGGCTTTCTGACCTGCCTTGCCCTGCTTACTGAGTGTGGCCTACGGGCCTTCTGTGTGTGTGTGGCCTATGGGCCTTCTGACCTGCCTTGCCCTGCTTACGGTGTGTGGCCTACGGGCCTTCTGTGTGTGTGTGTGGCCTACGGGCTTTCTGACCTGCCTTGCCCTGACCCAGCCTGGACCCAGACACTGCTACTTGCCGCCTGCCCTGACCCAGCCTGGACCCAGACACTGTTACTTGCCGCCTGCCCTGACCCAGCCTGGACCCAGACACTGTTTATAGCCTTTCCTGTCTCTCTCCACCTGGAGCCACCCTGCTGGGTGGTGTTCACGACTCCTGACCGGAGCCCAAGCGTAACAATGATGTTGTGGCTTCATCAGAATTTGATAGATTAATGTTAGTTAGTTTTGTTTGAAGAGTTTCTTGTAGGAGTTCAGTGTTGAAGGGGGGGGGCGGTATGTTATTTTGTTCGGTGGGTTTTGAGGAGGAGTAAGGATGGAGTTGGTTGTCAAGGATGCTTGGATTAGGTGATGATCAGACCAAGGTATTTCTGTGGTGTGGGTTGCGATATTATTCCAGTCATCAGGTGTTGACGAATATGAGGTCAATAGTGTGACCTGCTTTGTGGGTTGGAGTATCAAGCACTTGTTTTAGATGTAGTGTTGATAGGGCATCAATGATGGTTTGGCAAGTTTGGCAAGAATGAATACCTGCATACGTTAATACAGAAGTGCAGGAACATAACAGGGTTCTTACACAGAAGTGTGAAGGTGGAAGCAGGCTGATTTGGGAATGCCTCACAAGCGTCTCATTCAAGACATTGGCACCCGGTGGAATTCCACCTATATGATGCTGCATAGGTTAGTGGATCAGCAGATACCCTTTCATGAACTTTCTGTGGATATGGCCATAGGTGTGCAGAGTCCCTTAGGGGCATCATGATTGCTTAATCATGAGTCAGCTGGTAAAATTCCTGCAGCCTTTCAAGGATGCCACAGAGGAGCTGAGTTCCAGAACTTGCCACTTTGGCTGATGTCATCCCTATAGTTAATATCTGGAGAAAATCTGGAGGGCTTTAAACAGGAAGAGGGAATGACAGCAGAGGTACTGTGTTGTCTGGACGTTTTGCAGAAGCAGGTGCAAGAGAGATTAGGACCTTTAACAAAACACCATGGGATCACAGACTGTTCACCACAGTCTGTGATCCCCGTGTGAAAGGGAAACTCACCCTACAGTCCGATTGTCTCACATTTGTGAAGAACATGCTGTTAGGAAAGGTCTGTGAGAGGAGCACCATAGACAGAGACAGATTAGGCATGAAGCAGAGGAGGAAGCAGTGGGCACTTCAGAGAGTATGTCGTGCAAGCCCAAGCAGGTGCAGCACTTTATCAGTGACAGTTAGTACTTCCTCCTCCACTTCAGTACACCAAAGCCATGTTGCCCCTAAAAAAGCATCTCTTCTGGCACAGGCTTGAGCAAAAGCAGTTGGAAAGAAGAACTCTCAGTCCACCCAAGCAAAGGAGATACCAGAACAAATGTCAGTGACACGGTATCTCTCAGAGCCCACTGAGGACATGTAGACAGAGCTGCTGGCATATTGGGCACACAAGTCCACTGTCTGGCCACACCTAGCCAAATTGGCTCAGTGATATCTGTCCTGTCTACCAACCAGTGTGCCCAGTGAACGTGAATTTTCAATGACAGGGGATATCATAAGCTCTCATCGCTCAAGGTTGGCACCAGATTTGATGGAAATGCTAGTGTTTTTGAAAATAACCATGCCTTTGCTTGGGTTTCCAGATTTTCCCTGTGAATGGCAAGATGAATAAAAGCAATTTAAAGCCTTGCAGCAGGTCCAACTGCCTCATATTCTCCAGATAATATCTGCACATGAACCCTGACTCAACCACTGTGCCTTTCTGTCCTGCCCTTATGTCACTACAAGGGCCTCAACCGCTGTGCTGTTTTGTCCTGTCCTTAAGTCTCTACAAGGGCCTGACCTCAACTGCTGTGTCTGTCTGTCTTGCCCTAAAGTCACTACAAGGGCCTGAACTTCAACCACTGTGCCTGTCTGTCCCACCCTTACGTCACTACAGGGTCTGACCTAAACCGCTGTGCTGTCTGTCCTGCCCTTATGTCACTACAAGGGCCTGACCCTCAACCGCTGTGCCTGTCTGTCAGCCCTACATCACTACAAGGGCCTGACCTCAACCGCTGTGCCTGTCTTGTCCAGCCCCTTATGTCACTACAAGGGCCACTGACCTCAACTGCTGTGGTGTCTGTCCTGCCCGTACATCACTAACAAGGCCTGGACCCTCAACCATTGTGCCTGTCTGTCCTGCCCTTAAGTCACTAACAAGGGCCCTGACCTCAACCACTGTGTCTGTCTGTCTAGCACTTAAGTCACTACAAGGGCCTGACCTCAACCGCTGTGATGTCGTCCTGCCCTTAAGTCACTACAAGGGCCTGACCCTCAACCGCTGTGCCTGTCTGTCCTGCCCTTAAGTCACTACAAGGGCCTGACCTCAACCGCTGTGCATGTCGGTCACAGCCCTTCTGTTAGGGACTGGACCGACCTTCAACTCAGAAGGACTTGGGCCCCGAGCAGCTCCGGGGAGGCGGACGTTGTACGCCACTTTTCCACGCCTGCCGGACAAGCAGGGATTCACGCTGTGCTCTTTCTCTCTTCACTTGCCGTTACTGAGTGAACCCTGGTTAGTTTCTTTTTCCTCTGCTTAGTAATATGCTAAAATTCAGTGGGTCACCACGTCTGATCTGGGAGAGGAAAAAGAGTTGGCGCAGACTCCCTTTCCGTGTTCTGTCCGGGGAGGGGCGTCGAGGCCTCGAAAGCTGCATTCTTCATCGATGTATGAGCCGAGTGATCCACTGCTAAGAGTCACAGGTCCATTCGTTTCTCGCCCCGCCTCCTCGTTTTGCAGGTGAGCTTTCGTTATGCAGGAGCGTCTTGAACCAGTGCAACATGCACTTTTCCCTATAACCTGCATATTTTCCGGATGTAGTCTTCAAAACTACATATATTTTTTTCCTTCTGGACCGTAAAGCAATGGCTTCTGCATCGCCTCATTGGGAACGTACAGATCCCATCCTGAACAGTCTACCAGGCTTCAACGCTCTTTTCCGAACTGTATTTGATGACCCAGGGCGAAGGACCATCTCCAGATCCACCCTTTTGCATTTGCAGTAAGGTTCCCGATCATTGACTGATTACATCATCGAGTTTCAGGACTCTCTCATCAGAATTACAATGGGACCTGGGCTTTCTGCGAGCCATATTTCTCGAGGATCTTAGCCCACATAATTAAAGATGAGTTGGCAGCCAGCACGTGAACTTCCGGACACCCTGGAGTCACTTATTGATCTCACCGATCACATAGACCGTCGTTTACGCGAACGTTCCCAGGAGATCAGAGGAATAAAGAGAGAGGCTGCTAGTACCCCATGGGTTAGCACCCACATCCTCTACCATAGAATCTCTGCATCAAACACAGAATAAGAGGAACCAATGCAGATGGGCCGTAGTCATCTATATGCAAAGGAAAAGCAGCAGCAGCGCACACAAAGCAGGCCTCTGCATGTATTGTGGCGAATCGGTTAACACTGTACCATCTTGCCCTCTCGTACGGGCAACTCCCAGGCCTAGGATCTGCTGGAGGACTCCTCTAGGCCTAACCGCATCCTTCTCCTCCATTAACTCTTCCTGTCACCATTAACTTGGACAACCAGGAGTTTCACACCCTGGCACTAGTAGTCTCCGGAGCAGGGGGAAACTTCATTCTCCGGAAACTTCTACAACATTTACACATTCCTACCGTCCATCTGCCAATGCCTTGTTACTTTCATCTATCCATGGTGAACCTTTACCTGATGAATTCACCTTCTCCACAATCCCTATTCGCCCTCCATACCGGATCTCTGCATTCATTTTTTTTATTTTGGACAAGGCTATACATCCAGTGGTCCTGGGATTACCCTGGCTAAAAATATAAACTCCCCAATTTGACTGGTCCACCCTCCAACTCTCTCACTGGGGTGATTCCTGCCATAAAAAATGTTTAGGAACAATATCACTGATGCCTTGCCTGACCACACAGCCATCAATCTCAGGGCTTCCATCACAATATTCCTCCTTCCAGGATGTATTTTCGAAGAAATCTACAGACGTCTTACCCTCCCCACATCGCTCCTTTGATTGTGTAATCAATTTGCTGCCCAATACTGAGTCTCCTCGAGGAAGAGTATATCCACTTTCCCTAACCAATACTCAAGCCATGTCCGAATACATAAAAGAAAACCTGGCCAAAGGCTTTATTCGTCCTTCCCCTGCTGGAGCAGGGTTCTTTGTTGTAGGAAAGAAAAGACGGCTCCTCTCCGGCCGTGTATAGATTACTGTGGCCTAAACGAAATTACACTGAAAGATCGCTACCCCCCTACCACTAATTTCCGAACTGTTTGACAGGCTCCTGGGGGCTAAGATATTCACCAAACTGGACCTTAGGGGCGCTTATGATTTGATCAGAATACGTCAAGGGCGATGAGTGGAAAACCGCTTTTAACACCCACGACAGCCTTTTTGAATATCTATCTGGTCATGCCCTTTGGCCTATGCAATGCGCCTGCGGTGTTCCAGACTATGATTAATGAAATCTTCAGAGACATGCTCACAATTGTGTCGTTGTTTATTTGGATGACATGCTGGTTTTTTCACGAGACCTTCAAAGCTATCGTCAGGACGTCATCAATGTCTTACAATGTTATTAAGGGGAAAAACAGCTATATGTAAAGGCTGGAAAAATGCTCTTTTCCACAAGGAGTCCGACCTTTTCTGGACTATGTGGTCTCTAGCCAAGGATTTCAAATGGATCCACAGAAGACAAAAAACATCCGAGATTGGCCTCAGACACAGGGTCTCAATGCACTCCAAAGATTTCTAGGCTTCACAAATTATTTATAGATCCTTCATCAACCACTTCTCTACACTAACCACCCCGCTCATGACCATTACACGAAAGGGAGCCTACCCATCCCAATAGTCACCCGAAGCTGTATCCGCATTCCAGAAACCTAAGAAACGCATTCCTGCAAGAGATATGCCTGCGTCATCTGGACCCCCAATGACCCTTCATCGTTGAGGTAGACGCTTCTGATGTCGGTGTTGGGCTGTGCTCATCCAGCATTCTCTTAACCATACATTACATCCATGTTCCTTATTTTCCCGACGCTTTTCTCCAGCTGAGCGCAATACAGGGGATTGGGGACAAATAATTGCTCACGATCAAGTTAGCATTTTAGGAGTGGCGTCCCTGGCTCGAGGGAGCACAGCATCAATAACCATGTACACGGATCACAAAAACCTTGAATATGCTCTATCATTCCCAACACCTGAACCACAGACAACCCCATTGGTTCTCTTTTTTTCACCAGCATTAATTTCTGCCTTCGGTTACCGACCAGCAGAGAAAAAATTGCGAGCAGATGACCTCTCTTGCCTCCTTAACTGATTGATGATGTCCGGACGTTCCCCAGCACATCATGATCCTATAAAAGTACTCATCTCCGCCTTACTCACACTGCTGCCATCCTTGATGACGGTAGTTCCCTGGCCTCTTCGCAAAAAGATCCTCAGATGGGGCACATGATTCTCTGCTCTCTGGTCACCCCGAGGCAAGCAAAGAACGCTCTCTACACTCAGTAGGTACTATGGTGGCCAACCATGAAACAGGATTGCGGAGGCCTATGTGTAATCTTGCCCCAACATATGCTCGCCAAAAGCTACTGACAGGCCATCCATGGTGCCTCCTACACCCTCTCGGCACCTAGCGAGCCATGGTCACATATATCCACGGATTTTTATTGTAGACCTCTCCTCTTCCTATCCACTGACATTAGCAATGGTAACATGGAATAGACTTAGTTTTCTGCGGTACTTGCCAGGTTTCTTATGGCCTGGATTGGCCACTGTTGGAACAGGATGCTGGGCTTGATGGACCCTTGGTCTGACCCAGTATGGCATTTTCTTATGTTCTTAACCCCACCTTCCCTGCATAGGAATAATTTCTCCTCAGTAGACAGCAACTCCTACATATTACTGTAAGCATTCTCTATTGCTCCGCCCTGATAAACAGCGACAACCTCCCCCACCCGCCCTGCATAGACATCAGCTTCCTCACTGTAAACACTCCTCCAATATACAGTAAAACACTTGAAAGATAGTAATCCCTCTGCATATGGAGTTACAACCCCCTTCTCACACATACACATACACAGAGTTCTGATAAGCAGGAAACATCCCTTCTCCATGCTCACATATCTACACACACACATGCCATATGCAAATAGGTTTTAAGCATCACCAGCCTGATAGACAGAACCATCTCCTTTATCTGATAGGCAATAATTCCCTCAATAGGAATCATTCCCCCTTCAATGGCAAAAGAAATGTCCCATCCTCACAACCCATCTCTCCAGAAACATGCCGTTAATCTTCCAGAGGGGCTGGAACATCAGACGCAGGAGGGATATATGGGCTCTTTTGCCCACACCACTGCACTACTGCTGCTTTCAAATGATACCACTAGGGGCATTTACCCCAAAGCATAGGGGAACGGTGAAATGTAGGACTTTTAATCATATGTAAGAAATGACCTGTATGGAAGATTATCTGCCCATGTCTTTGTAATACAGATGTAGTTACTATGTGAAGTTTGTGATTCTGCTTTAATTTGTAAGTAAAGAAATATTTTGGGAACCTCAGGAGTTTGTGAGGACTGTTGTTTACATGGCAATGATTGAAACGGTGATTCCCCATCAGTAGGGTCTCAGAACATGTGTTTGCTCCTCAGGTCCATCTCATGGCCCTAGGAAACTACTGGGCTACATTAACAGGGATAGCTACCATTTCTGTAGAATTGGGAAAAGGAGGTAGAAGAAATAAAGTCTTCTGGTACTCACATCATATTATGATGCACTTTGAATGAAAATGTCATCATATGTGAGAAAAAGCATAAGGCCAATGTATGCATATTCCATAGATAAGGTATTGATTTGGTTTTGCTTTCCATAGTCCCTTTTTTTCCAGCCTTTTATCAATTTAGAAATTTTAAAATCTTTGGCAGGTAAAACAATTACAATTTGTAGAGAGTAGCAGATACAATGGTTTGCAGGTGGCTTACTAACTTTGACAAAGAGATCCCCTTCCATCATAGATTAAAGAACCCTCACATCGAGCATTGTATAATACCATCAAGATTACGCACAATTATTAGAAAGAATCCAATCTAACTTTAGTGATTAATGACCTGGAATTTATAGTTTATTTAATATTCTATTTAATATGGTTAACATTATGGAACTGTTTATTTTGGTCACATTTAAAAACTTAGAACCTGTTTTAATGGCAAAGACAATGGATTAAAACCTTTACAATTTGAAAACATTACATACATGTGGAAGAAGTAATGCATAAATGGGTCTTAACAATTATCCTTTCAAATAATCAAATGTTTTTGGCAACAATGGATGTCTTTTTTGAAGACTGTTATTGCTCATTCACTATTAGCATTTTTGTTTGTTAGGCTCTTACCAATGACATTTCTATTGTCTCACTGTTGAACATAATGACTGTGCAACCCTTGAGGATGGAGAAGGTTTCATTAGTCTAGGGGGGAAAACACCTTCCCTTTACTAGTAAGGAGGACAGAATTCTCTATTCTTGAAGACGACAGAATAGATTTGGCCTGGCAAGGTGTTCTCATGAATTGCAGGAAAGGCAAATGAACCATTGTAGTGATCTGGAGGTCCTCATTTATAACAATTCACAAAATCCTGATAATATCTGGATTGTGTTAATCCAGTTTCTCCTGGCTTGAATAGGATTGAATAATAAAGAAAATAAAAGATCTCTATCAGGAGCAACTATTGTTAAATTTTATGTATATATAGATACATGTGTACATAGCAACAGATTACTGCACATATCGCCCCAACCATTATTACATACAGGTATATTTTCAACAGAGATACACCCGTAAATTGTACTCATATTATCACTAGCAATATGAAAAGCCATTTATCCGCATTAAGTACACTATGGGGTCGATTTTAAAAAAGGAATGCACGATTTTATAACATGCACACGCTGATGCATGCATGTTATAAAATCGTGGACGGCGCATACAAGGGGAGGCAGACATAGGCCAAAAATCGTTCAGTGACGCATCATCTGGCTTCCCCCAGTTCCCTTCCAGTCCATTCCCTACCCCCTACCCTAACCTCCCTTCCACTCTCTTACCCGCCCCTTATCCCTACACTAGGTACCCCTACTTTTTCTTACCTTTTTTCCTCCAAAGGAGCTGTAGCAAGTTGCAAATGGCCGCTGTACTGGGTGCCTCTAGCCCTGCCCCTCCCTGCCCCCTGAACCGCCTCTCTGCCAAGGCCCGGTTCTTGCACATGTAACAGGGTTACGCGCACGGCCGGGAACCCTTTTAAAATGCACGTGGCGTGGCAAAGCCCAGCCGTGCGCGTAAGCCCTGCTTTTTTTGCGCACGCAGCCCATTAAAAGTTGGACCTTAAATGTAGATAAATCTATGGACAATTCATGGCATATATTATAGCAATTTTCAAAAGCTACTCAATGTGGGTAAAGTGTGTTAAACCCAGTTTTAAACATGCAAATAGTTTGAAATCAGGCTGTTTTTTTTTATTTTTATATTTAAGACTAATAGAACTCTCAAGTTGCTAATAGTTGTCTAATCTAATTCTACAGAATTAGACAGCAACGGTTTGATAATGCTACAAATTGCGGGCCATACTACTCACAGTAATACTATTAAACAGAATCACAAAAATGCACTACTGTTTTTTTTTCTAGCAGCTTAAATTATGTCTGTATGTTCTTGGTACAATGAACTATTATAAAAAAAACTAATCACTTTCTGACTGCATGATTATCTTGGAATTTTAGTGCAATTAAAAATGCTTCTGTTTGTTCATTTGTGTTCTGTCACCTGTTTCAAATCTGCAGACAGAACTGAGGCTCTTTAAAATGATCATTAAAATGAGAAGAGACAAATGAAAGTAATGACCTTGATTCCTAGTGCAAAAATGTACAGGTTCAGTGAGCAGAGATTGGTAATTAATTCTGATTTTATTGTTGCTGAAATGCATTAATTATTTAATGAGTTTTGAAGAACCTAATGGCTTTTTTCTATGGAATAAACATTTAAAACATTGAATAATCAAGAAATTTTATTTTGCTAGAGAAGGAAAAAATGCTGTTTAGTATTTAGTTGCCATGGCTATATCTGGCAAAGATGAAAAGGAGTTTGGGTAAAAAGAATACTTAAGTAATGGAATGAACATTAGTGGAAATATTTTACAGTAGAATAAATCTATGTTTGGACTACAAAAACAATTATTTAATAATGATGAGTTTCTGTGGGCAGGTGCTTATAGTTGCCTACATACGGTTCCATGAAGTGCCCTATAAGCTGCCTATTATGGGTGTGCAAATTAGTTCACATTGAAATATAATCAAGCCTGTTTCAAGTTCAACCTAAAAAACATAGATCAATGGGAAACACTTATCCACAGTAGAACATTAATCATCACACATCCTTCTTTTACTATTTGTGTGTTGGCATCAAAAGTGGCCAGAAAAGATTTAAATGGACCTTAACTGCTGCCACTGCCTTTCTAACCATCTGCCAACTTATTTTGTATTTAAATTAATCTTGTTCATATTAGCACAAGCAGACAAAGCAACTTCTCTTCTCTGTATGTTCCAATATGTGTCTCCAAATCATTTCTTCAAATAGCTCTTCTCCATTTGCATGATACAGTTTTATAACAAGTGGTGGCAAAATTGGTTCCAAACCTGGCATTGTTGATGTTTTAGGTAAACAGTCTGCCTCGAGTAATTCATCTGCAGGTACACGAGTCATTATTGCCAGTATTGTCCACAAGCCCTACTTATTGCAAATTAATCATATAGATATAGATAAAGATTCTATAACCTCAAATTCTCAAATATGTGCTTATTGACTAAAATGCCTTTCTTTCTACTTTTATGCAATGATTTATACTCAGAACTTCAATCAGAGAATGATTTCATGCCCATCCTCAGAGGTTGCATCAGCAAGTAAGACTTTTTCATGTGTATTCCCAATGTGCATCACATCATTCAGGGAAATGGTATAAAAAAAAAACAAAAACCTGAAAATGAGGGGAAGACTGAAATGAGAGAAATAAGGTATTCTCTATCTGAGAGTATGACCTGGAAATTCTTTGGCACAAGATTTTGCCCAGTGCCAAATGCATGCTTATAATAAAACTTGTTGCTTTTCTATGTGATTTGTTGCAGTATTCTAATGTATAGTAATTTTTAGGGGTGTGCATTCGTTTTGAACTTAAATGTAAAACGCTACTTGTTTTTTTTTTTAACTTAAAAAAGTGATGAGGCGAAAACGATCGGATTTCCAACGTATTCAACATAGCTTATGTTGAATACGTTGGAAATCGCGATTGTTGATCCAAAATAAAATTTTAAACCCCTCACCTTCCTTAATCCCCCCCCAAAGACTTACCACAACTCCCTGGTGGTCCAGCGAGGAGTCAGGACGCCATTTTCCTGCCATTTCTGAACTCCTTTGCGAGGAGCACGTGACGTCGGCGCCACGTCGGAGTGACGCGGCGTCACGTGATTCCCCGCGCGATCGCTCCGGGACCCTTCCGTTCGACCCAAAAGGAACTTTTGGCCAGCTTGGGGGTGTCAGGAGGCCCCCCCAAGCTGGCCAAAAGTTCCTTTTGGGTCGAACGGAGGGTCCCGGAGCGATCGAGCGGGGAATCACGTGACGCCGTGTCACTCCGACGTGACGCCGACGTCACGTGCTCCTTGCAAAGGAGGTCAGAAAATGGCGTCCTGACCCCGCTGGACCACCAGGGAGTTTTGGTAAGTCTTGGGGGGGGGGGGGGATTAAGGAGGGTGAGGGGTTTAAATTTTTATTTGCACATATGGACATAGACTCAACTTATGGAATTCTCCATATGTCCATATTGACCGCAAATGGGACCCCCTTTCGACTTATGACTTATGAACATAAACTTTTGCTCTGCACATCCCTAGTAATTTTAAAGAGGACTTGTTTTTTTTCTAACAAGCCTTCAATCTCATGAAAATACCTAATTGATTTTGCTTCCAGTTTTTCAGGGGTTCTGTGGTAGCTTTGCTCCATTCTTAAACCTCCTCCCCAGTGATTTAGGAATTTTAGTAGTGCAGCTTCCTTGTAACTGCATTGATCCTGGAGAAAATCAGAATTGTTTCTAGGTTATGATACCAGGGTATTGGACCAACAAAACAAGATGTTGTAACACATGAGCTTCAAGACGGATGTACAATAGGTCCCTTTTTTCAGAAGCTCTCTTATTTTGCAATATGTTCATGTCTAACAACAATGATCTCTTAGTGAACATTTCTGTTTTTTGACTGACCTATCAGATTAAGGGTCCTTTAGCTTTATCTTAGTCCTTCAGTTCCCTTCATAGGGCATTAGCTACCAGAAAATACCCTTCTCTGGCATTCATTATTTCTTAATTACAATTTTTCGGTGCATTAGTCTATATAAGAAAACTCAAACCTGCTCTGTGTCTTTACTGTATAATACAGATGCATGTCTTTCCTTAAAGAAGTATAGGGTTGACTGAACACAGAAAACCGTTACCCTTGAAAGGGGGATTGGTTCATTGCTTCTACATGATGAAAATTTCACATATAATGGGAATGTGTATAATTTCTTTGGAGTTAAGCAATTTCCCTTTCACTTCTTTTTTCTGCATTATTGTAAATTATCAAGAATTCACCTCTATACTTTATTACACAAATGCCAAGAACTCCATAATGTCATTTAAATATTTCTCTGAAAGCAGGTTTGCTGCACTGAACAGAAAATGATTAGGATTTAACTTTTTTTTCTACTTCGTAGGTAACCTTCTGATTTACATTTCTTTAACGCAGAATAATTTAGTGGGGACTTGATTGAACTAAATTAGGAATTTAGAAACAAGTCCTACAGAAGGATGTTTGTTGAGTTTAGTGAATATGAATATAATCAGATCCAATGTTTGAAAAGTCATGTGATTCAGAGAGATCATACATTTTGGAAATGAGACATCATGCAAACCCTCTTTATACTGTCCTTTTTTAGATTGAACCCTGCTCTGAAATACTCAGTGCTGCATGTTTCCTGAATCATTTCAATAGGTATTACAGAACTAAAACCTGGCAATTTGGCACCTATGGCAACTGAAAAAGTGTGCACTCACCCTGTACACAACATATGATTCTATAAGATGGAAGACTCATGTTTTTCTTTTATTTAAAACAAAATAATGTCAAAATGTATTGAGGACCTTTATATACGGGACAAAAAATTGATCTTTTTTAATAGGGGCTATACTATTTACTGTGAATTTTAATTTTTTTTTTACCGTGGAGTACAAAACAAGATATCTAACACTCTTGAAAAGTATTACAGTATAGGGATGTGAATCGTTTTCCATATCGTCTTAACGATAGAAATCGTGTGGCAGGGCAAGAAAATCGTCTTAGGCACGATTATTTCATTGAAAAATCGTTAAAAATCGTTTTTTTCCGATTAGTGCGCACTAACTCGAGTTAGTGCGCACTAACTCCCCGTTAGTGCGCACTAACTCGATTTAGTGCGCACTAACTCAAATGATACAAATAGACACTTTCCAGGTCACTGAAGGTCAGTTAGGAATGAATATGTGTTACTATTGGCTGGCAGCCCTCTTATCTATTGATGTTACCACTGAGGTGATGGTTGGGGGGATGGGAAATGGAACTGGAAACTCACGAACAGCAACAGAAAATGAAACAAAGTGTTCACACTTCCCAGGTCAGTAAAGGTCACTTAGCAATGAATATATGTATTCCTATTGGCTGGCTGTGCTCTTATCTATTGATGTTACCAAGGTTCCACTGAGGTAATGGCATTGGTTGGGGGGATGTGAAATGGAAACAGTTGGAAGCTTGACAAAAAAAGTAATGTGATGATCAGCACTTCTTTGTTTATTATTTTTGTTAGCAGGCACCTGAAATGCTAGTGCATGTTGAATTTGCCAATCACTGTGCATTTTAGAAAGGTGGTCCTGGCTGGAACTGTACACAGTTCAAATATATGTAATTGATTGTTGGTAAGTGTATTTTTTAAGTAGCCACACTGGCACCAGTATGTTTACTTATCCTCTTACTTAACTCACTAGCTCAGCTTTGTAAGAAGGGCTTCTCTGCTTGTGTGTTGCTTTTCTTTGCTGTGAGGAGAGCAGAAACATCAGATCTGTATTCAATCTACTACAGTCATCTCTTATATTAACCTACTCAATTTTTTTTAAATGATTTGTTATATCACTGAATTAATAATTCATTATTATTAGGTGGTGGTGAATGTCTGGACCCCCGCTGGGCTTTTGGCAAGTCTTGTGGGGGTCAGGAGGCCCCCCCAAGGTGGCCAAAAGTCCCTGGGTGTCCAGCGGGGGTCTGGGAGCGATCTCCTGTCGCAAATCGTTTTTTTCGTAAGGAAAATGGCGCCGGCCCATAGCAGGGTGGGTTTTAGGGTTGCTTTAGCGTGCCGGTTTCCCCGCCCTCCCCCCCACTGGACCCCAGGTAATATAAGGCACTTTGGGGGGGTTCGGGAGGGTGGGGGGATTTATTTTCAAGGGTCAGGGTGTTGTGATCTTCCTGCACACAGTGCCCTAACCCTGGCAGGAGGGTGGGGGATTTATTTTCAAGGGTCGGGGTGTTGTGATCTTCCTGCACACAGTGCCCTAACCCTGGCAGGAGGGTGGGGGGATTTATTTTAAAGGGTCGGGGTGTGTTTTAGGTTTGCTTTAGCGTGCCAGTTTCCCCGCCCTGCCCCCCACTGGACCCCAGGTAATATAAGGCACTTTGGGGGGGGTTCGGGAGGGTGGGGGATTTATTTTCAAGGGTCAGGGTGTTGTGATCTTCCTGCACACAGTGCCCTAACCCTGGCAGGAGGGTGGGGGATTTATTTTCAAGGGTCGGGGTGTTGTGATCTTCCTGCACACAGTTCCCTAACCCTGGCAGGAGGGTGGGGGATTTATTTTAAAGGGTCGGGGTGTGTTTAGGTTTGCTTTAGCGTGCCGGTTCCCCGCCCTGCCCCCCACTGGACCCCAGGTAATATAAGGCACTTTGGGGGGGTTCGGGAGGGTGGGGGATTTATTTTCAAGGGTCGGGGTGGGTTTTAGGGTGCTTAGCGTGCCGGTTTCCCCGCCCTGCTCCCCATTGGACCCCAGGTAATTTAAGGCACTTTGGGGGGGTTCGGGAGGGTGGGGGGATTTATTTTCAAGGGTCAGGGTGTTGTGATCTTCCTGCACACAGTGCCCTAACCCTGGCACCAGGGGTGTTGTGATCTTCCTCCTGCACACACAGTGCCCTAACCCTGGCACCAGGGGTGTTGTGATCTTCCTGCACACAGTGCCTGACCCTGACTCCTCCCCTCCCCCATGTCCCAGCCAGTGAATAGTGTGTGGGTGAAGTGGTGGGGGGGGGGGAGGGATGGGAAGGGAGAGACAGCCCCTGCATTCAGGGGCTGTCTCTCCCTTCCTATCCCTCCCAGGGAGTGGGGCTGGCTCTCCCTTCCCATCCCTCACAGGGAGTGGGGCTGCTGCCCCTTCACCTCCCCCCACCCCCTCCCCTTCCCCTTCTCTCTCCCATATACCAGCAGTGGGGGATGTGAAGGGTGGGATACTTCAGCCCTTTCCAGTCTGAGCTTCTGAACTTACTTTTTTTTCATCTTCTTTTTTATTTTCTCATTGTAGATGGATCATGATAGGGAGTCAGCCCAACCGTCCTCCTCAAAGGCCGATCGTGATGCTAGGTCCCGGAAGCCACGGTTCACACAGGCAGATGTGGACCTCCTAGCCCGGCTACTCCTCCTGGATGAGGAGCATCTCTACACCCCCTCAGGCAGCAGGCCTAACCTTCAAAGGGAGTCTGCAGCCTGGGTGGCTCTCCAGGAGGAGTTCTGCCGGAGAGCCTCTTACCCGCGTTGAGATCGAAGATCTCAAGAAGAAAGATGAGGAGATAATGTTAGTGGTGTATTATATTTATTTATATTTATTTATCATTTTGAAATGATGTGATTTGTATTTGGGAATTTTGAATGCCACATTAAAAGATAGCTAATTTTTTTTTTTATTACTAAATGTTTATATATTGCATAAAAAAATAACCTAGCAGGGCATGTTGTGTTTGTAAGTAATTTATTAATTCAATTAATGTTATTCTATTTCCTTTCTACCTCTAATTCTCAGGTCGGCATCTGAGACTTCACGAGGGTGATTGGCTTGAGGAGGTCCGCCTGACTTTAGCGCGTCCTTCGCCTGGTAGGCTGTTTTGAGAATACTCCACAAAGTACACAAATATTATTCAATTAATTGTAATGGAATTTGTGTTTAATATTGTTTTGTGTCAGTTCCAATTCCTTTTTTTTAAATTTTAACTGTTGTTCTGTGAAATTTGATCTGTGTCTTCGTACAGAACCACACACCAGCAGGGACGAGGCAGGGCTTCCTGGGCCCAGTAGCTGTCAGCAGAGGAGGACGGAGCAAACCGTCACTGGTGGGCCAGGTATTCTATTATTAGATAATTGAGCCCTGACCATTGACCAACATGCTTGCAAATGTGAATGGGGGATAAATGTGAGACTGAGGGAAGGGGGTATTAGTCACTGTGAGAGGGGGAGGGAGGCAGTGGGAGAAAAGAGGATGAGTGAGGAAGAAGAACTGTAGAAGAGTGCCATGTTAAAAAATGAACTGAAAAACATTTTTTTTTAATGTAGCACGTGTGTACGGGCTTAATGGCTTGTATTTTGGCCCACAGGGCCAGTATGTATGTTGTAGTACTAGTAGTAGTAGTTTGTCTAGTATCTGTCCTGAGGCAGAAAATCAAAATTATTGTTGGTGATCAGTCAGTTATATAGGGTGGGATAGATGTATGTTATGTTATATATTATATAATATTATCTCTAATTATCTAGAATGATATCCCTCCACTCTCCCTCTCCGAGGTTGTAGACTATAACTCATTTTTCCAAAACCCTACAATTTAGTAAACTAAGGGGTTGTGAATGTATTTTAATATTGTAAACTTGCTGGTGCGTACAATACTGGTTTGTGGCCCTCGAGGACCATAACTGCCCACCCCTGTTCTATATCTTATGTAGAATTTTTTACATTTCTTTACAGGGCAAGAAGAGGCAAGCCACAGCCACCAGTGCCACTGCCAGTGCCCAAAGGATGGAGGCAGCCACAGCCGGGCCCAGCAGCACCAGCACCAGCACTGCTGCTTTACTCCTTGCAGGATCTCCTCCAAGCTGCGTATGTACTGCACAATGCGCGCAGTTTGGCATGCTGAAGGAGCTCCTGCAGGGAGTAAACAGCATCAGGGCAGATGTCAAGGATGTGCAGAGGAGGCTGTCAGCCATGGAGGAGGCCTTTCAGGAGCTGAGGGCACAGGTATCTCCTCCTCATGAGATGCCTCGTGAGGAGGAGATGCCACTGCCCTCTGCTCCAGAGCAGGATCCTCCTCTCGGGTTGCCCATTCTCCTCTCCACATCCTTGAGTACTCTGGGTTGCTAAAACACAATTTTTTTTGGTATGTTGTCATTGTAAAGTTATATTTTTATAACAGTGTTATTTAATTTCGTTATAGTTTTGTAGTTAATAAAATGTTTTAAATTTGAGAAATATTAGTGGACTCAATTATTAAAATTATTATAAATTGGGATTATAGTCAACAGATTTTCTAACATGCACACAGCAATAAAATTACCAGTGTTATCAATTAGTCTTTCAGTTTCCAATCCAGTCCATCTGCAACTCATCAAGATCAGCCTCAGCTCCCCCCATTTCCTCCCACCCTTCAGACCACGACCTAGTCATGATTTGACTGTTAAGACTTCTTATACTATCAATTACTCCAGATAAAGAGTGAGAGTAACTATAAGCTGCCAAATCTACACATACAGTAAATCTCTTATAAAATAGCGACCTAACATACAAAATGTTGGCCTCCACTTGGAAACACCTAGACCCATCCCCTTTTTCACACGTGTAGATTTACTCATGTTGTACTATATAAAGAAGTATATGCTATTATGTAAACACGTAATGCTGTTTTTATTAATGCAACTTGAAAAATTCAACTTAACATGTATCTGCTCCGCAGGGAAGGAAATAATTAATCATCTCGGGCCCGAGAAACCCTTTTACTGACCACAGGGAGGTTAGGTAACTCATGACACAACTGGAGATGGTTTGATTTAGGCACTAACTTACGTGGTCAGGCTTTATTTAGAGAGTGAGACAAATTGGTCCCTACAAACCAGGGTTTTCCAAATAAATAACCACTCCCTCAGCAGGATTTTAATGCATGATGTAAATTTGCATATACTGAGTCCCCATGATATGCAATGTATTTCATGCATAATTCTTTGTGGATATTCTAAAATCCAACTGGCTGTGGAATCCCCAGGACCGGTTTGGTAAGCTGAGCTATAAACTGTCTCAGCCTGAAAATAAACCATGCCCCTATCACAGTATGATATACATTAACTGCTTAGAGAGACTATGGTCAAAACTCAAAAGTACTTTAACTGCCTGTTTTCTAACAGCTGCCTAAATAAGCGCACACAGTTTGATAGACACAAACTTAGGTTTCTTTCTGCACATACAAAGTCCTTATTCATCAAGCTGACAAGATAGATGATAACAGCACAGCAGACACCTGAGGTGAAGAGGCAGGGGCAGTTCTATCATGAGGCACTGGCAGTGCTTCTGCTGAATGCTCCATCTGCTGTGTTCCCAAATGACCTTGCATCCCCATCCTAGACAAGAGACTCACTCCTCCTCCCAGTCACAGCGAATTTTCACATTATGAAGCAGCGGAAGGTTGATTTTGATGAAACCAATTCCTCTACTAAGTCTGGATCAAACGTGCACGGAGTGGACTCACAATATTCCCTGTCAATGAAAATACTCGTTCACTTTGCACACTGGTGGTGGGCAGGAAAGAAAGTGTTTGTTGCTACTCTGGTAAGATAAGGCCACATTGAAGCTTTTTCTGCCCAATATCTCAGGGGATCTGACTCCATGCTCTCAACTGGCTCATGAGAAGAAAATTATTCACATGAATTTCTGCAACCTTCTCTTGCAGGTGCTGCTGGTTAGCAGCCCCACCACTCTGAAATGTGGACAAATTTTGCTCTTGCTATTGAAATAGGACCAGTTTCATGAAATTTGGGAGGAGAATGGGTTTGTCATCATGGGAGGGAAGCAGCTGGTGGAACTGGAAGCAGCTGAGCAGGATGGAGTGGGAGGAGTTGAAATCTTTTTAACCATTTCAATCAACTTATTTGTCCAGGATGCAAGAGTATTGCACTTGAGAGCAACATTGCCTTTCACACGTGGGTCACACATAGTAGCTAAGATATAGCTATCCTTCTCCATTAGAGGTTTCAACCTTTTCTTGTACTTGCTCTTTTAAGCATCTCACAAGCTGCAACACTTCCTTCGACAAATCTGTCTGATGCAGATATTCCTGTAATACCTGCTCCAGATCATATATTACAGGAATGATATCACCTAACGTGGCTGTAGCT
This sequence comes from Rhinatrema bivittatum, assembly GCF_901001135.1. Classification (NCBI taxonomy): domain Eukaryota; kingdom Metazoa; phylum Chordata; class Amphibia; order Gymnophiona; family Rhinatrematidae; genus Rhinatrema; species Rhinatrema bivittatum. The sequence continues at coordinate 379,789,071 of NC_042615.1, read as the reverse complement.
GCACTCAGTGCATCAGTAATATACTTTGAAGGCTTGAGGAACATGCACCATCTGTGACAGTGTTTGTCCAGTCCTGACATCCAGTGGATTTTCCAATCCAATTTCAGATTCCATTAGCCAAATCATGCAGAGGTGGTCTGTTGTTCAGACAACCTCTCCCACATAAGGATAGGTGGAATTCCATCTGGTAGGCACATCCTGTACGAGGTTATGCAATGGTGCCCTAACTGCTTTTTTGTTTTTCTCTGAGTTCCTTCCCACTTTTCACACTGCGATTGAAATGCCAGTTATTTTGCGGCACTTTCAATCAACACGCTTCAGGGCTTGACGACTAGTACCTTGCACTTCCTTGGCACCTAGCCCCCAACGCATCCTCACTACCAGGTGCAGTGTATGTGCAAAGCATCGGATGCCCTTTGAATCCACCATCCTCCAGAGCCTTAATCATATTGGCAGCATTGTCAGTAATGATATATCCATTTTAAACATTCCATATCACTGCTTCTAGTAGCCCTTTCCATCCTTCCATCATCCCCTGAATTGTCCTGTAAGATATTTGCAGAAGTTATGTCTCTGGTCTAAGCACTTGAGCATGCAGTAAAGCCCACCGGTATCCTGGAGAAAGCTTTTTGGAGCTGCTGGTGCTACTGCCCACTGCTTGTTGCTTGGTGCTGTCAGTTAATGCCTCATCCAGCTGCCACCAATGTGCTGTTAGAGACAAATATGCATGTGTTGCATTCTTACTAGTCCAAAGATCAGTGGTGAGATGTATGCTCCTTCCCTTTGCCCTTGCCATCACAATCTGCTTTCAGCACGACATTGTGAGTACAGGGAAGGAATCAACCTGACGGGTAAATGTAGTTCTTGAAGGAATTTTGTAGTCAGGGGGCTAAAAGATGGATCAGCTTCTTAATCCACTATTCTCTACAAATCCTGGCAGTGGCTATCATCCTCAGCAATCATTACAGCAATTTGTCGTGTCACCACTTTGGATACTACTTGCTTCCTAGTCTGTGAAATTGAAGAAGGACACCACCCCATCTGCTCAACAGTAGCTTGCCGCTGCTGCCGGGGAAGAGGAGAAGAAGAAGACTTGCTTCTGCTTCACATACACACAATCTTCTGAAGTAATTTCCTTCTGTGGCTTCCCTGCAGCTTCTTCTGCAAGCAACAGTGCTTTATGTTCTCTTTCAAGGTGATATTTCATGTTGGTGGTAGTAAGATGTCCAATAGTTCTTCCACGGCTCACCATCCTTTTACAATGGATACATTGAGCACATCTCCAATCATCCGTAACATTAAAATGATTCCAAACCTTAGATGTTTTTCTACTGTCCCTTACTCTAGGCTGGACATTTCTTGTCAGTGTTGTCATCAGAGTAGGAGTAGTAGTACTAGGAGTAGAAAGTAGCAGAAGTTGTTCTTGTAGTAACCTGCAAAAGTTCAACTGGTTTAGGACTAGAGAGGATACTACTGGCGCTGACAGTGGTTTTTTTGACAATCGGACTACCATCATCTGATTCATCATCACTACTATCACTGTCATTGGCGTGTTTTTCTCCTCATCCTGATTATCATCATTGTCCTCATCCTCCTCAGACTCAGAGTCCTCTGATTCTCTATTCAGCACTTTCTGTAGCACTTCATCCATCAATAAACTTTGCTGCTGCCGCACAGATTTCACTTTCACCTTTCCAGATTTTGCTCCTTCCTTGTCCTGCAAGTTACCTTGCTCCTTTACATTCGCTGAAGTAGAAGGGGTATCATCAAATCGCAGTTTTTTCCTACTGACTGGAATTTTCTTTCCAGTAGCACTCTTCTTCTTACCAGCAAACATTTTAAAACGTTATGGCTGCAAGTCAGTCCAGTACCAACAAGTAAGCTGGCACAGCAGTGTACTGAGCAGCACCTAATAGATAAGATATATAGAAGGGTTAAATACAGTTAGTGAGTGACTTCGTCAGTCAGTGACAGGTCACTGTGTGATTAGTAATCTGACTAGTGGCTCACTGGCGTGGCTAGTAGCCACTAGCCAGCCACTAGCCATTGACACTAGGCTACCCCATAATATTATATTTACTTATACTTGCACTACTAACACAAACAATTTATTTATAAATTAAGGCTCACGTGCATTTGCAAGTCCAGGACCAACACAGGGGTAGTGGCTGGCTAGTGTAAGACAACACACTAGTTTACTAGTAAATTGGGGAAGGGGGAGGGGAAAGGGAGGGCGAGAAAACCGGCAGGACTAAAGCAACCCTAAAACCCACCCCGACCCTTTAAAATAAATCCCCCACCCTCCCAACCCCCCCAAAGTGCCTTATATTACCTGGGGTCCAGTGGGGGGGAGGGGCAGGGAAACCGGCACACTAAAGCAACCCTAAAACCCACCCCGACCCTTTAAAATAAATCCCCACCCCTCCCGAACCCCCCAAAGTGCCTTATATTACCTGGTGTCCAGTGGGGGGGGAGGGCAGGGAAACCGGCAGACTAAAGCAACCCTAAAACCCACCCCGACCCTTTAAAATAAATCCCCCACCCTCCCGAACCCCCCACAAAGTGCCCTTATATTACCAGGGGGTCCAGTGGGGGGGAGGGCAGGGAAACCGGCACACTAAAGCAACCCTAAAACCCACCCCGACCCTTTAAAATAAATCCCCCACCCTCCCTAAACCCCCACAAAGTGCCTTATATTACCTGGGGTCCAGTGGGGGGGGGGGGAGGGCAGGGAACCGGCACACTAAAGCAACCCTAAACACCCAACCCCTACCCTTTAAAATAAATCCCCCACCCTCCCGAACCCCCCCAAAGTGCCTTATATTACCCTGGGGTCCAGTTGGGGGGAGGGCAGGGAAACCGGCACACTAAAGCAACCCTAAAAACCCACCCCGACCCTTTAAAATAAATCCCCCACCCTCACCGAACCCCCACAAACGTGCCTATATTACATGGGGTCCAGTGGGGGGGAGGGCAGGGAAACCGGCACACTAAAGCAACCCTAAAACCCACCCCGACCCTTTAAAATAAATCCCCCACCCTCCCTAACACCCACCAAAGTGCCTTATATTACCTGGGGTCCAGTGGGGGGGGGGGGAGGGCAGGGAAACCGGCACACTAAAGCAACCCTAAAACCCACCCGACCCTTTAAAATAAATCCCCCCACCCTCCCGAACCCCCCCCCCAAAGTGCCTTATATACCTGGGGTCCAGTGGGGGGGGGGCAGGGAAACCGGCACACTAAAGCACCCTAAAACCCCCCCCGACCCTTTTAAAATAAATCCCCCCCACCCTCCCGAACCCCCCCAAAGTGCCTTATATTACCTGGGGTCCAGTGGGGGGGAGGGCAGGGAAACCGGCACACTAAAGCAACCCTAAAACCCACCCGACCCTTTAAAATAAATCCCCCACCCTCCCGAACCCCCCCCCAAAGTGCCTTATATTACCTGGGGTCCAGTGGGGGGGGCAGGGAACCGGCACACTAAAGCAACCCTAAAACCCACCCCGACCCTTTAAAATAAATCCCCCACCCTCCGAACCCCCCCAAAGTGCCTTATATACCTGGGGTCCAGTGGGGGGGAGGGCAGGGAAAACCGGCACACTAAAGCAACCCTAAAACCCACCCGACCCTTTAAAATAAATCCCCCACCCTCCCGAACCCCCCCCCCCCAAAGTGCCTTATATTACCTGGGGTCCAGTGGGGGGGGGGCAGGGAAACCGGCACACTAAAGCAACCCTAAAACCCACCCGACCTTTAAAATAAATCCCCCACCCCTCCCGAACCCCCCCCCAAAGTGCCTTATATTACCTTGGGGTCCAGTGGGGGGGAGGGCAGGGAAACCGGCACACTAAAGCAACCCTAAAACCCACCCCGACCCTTTAAAATAAATCCCCCACCCTCCCGAACCCCCCCCAAGTGCCTTATATTACCTGGGGTCCAGTGGGGGGGAGGGCAGGGAAACCGGCACACTAAAGCAAACCCAAAAACCCACCCGACCCTTTAAATAAATCCCCCCCCCTCCCGAACCCCCCCCCCAAAGTGCCTTATATTACCTGGGGTCCAGTGGGGGGGGAGGGCAGGGAAACCGGCACACTAAAGCAACCCTAAAACCCACCCCGACCCTTTAAAATAAATCCCCCACCCTCCCGAACCCCCCCAAAGTGCCTTATATTACCTGGGGTCCAGTGGGGGGGGAGGGCAGGGAAACCGGCACACTAAAGCAACCCTAAAACCCACCCCGACCCTTTAAAATAAATCCCCCACCCTCCCGAACCCCCCCAAAGTGCCTTATATTACCTGGGGTCCAGTGGGGGGAGGGCAGGGAAACCGGCACACTAAAGCAACCCTAAAACCCACCATGACCCTTTAAAATAAATCCCCCCACCCTCCTGATTTTTAAAATCATTTAAAAAAAATTGAGTAGGTTAATATAAGAGATGACTGTAGTAGATTGAATAAAGATCTGATGTTTCTGCTCTCCTCACACCAAACAAAAGCAACACACAAGCAGAGAAGCCCTTCTTACAAAGCTGAGCTAGTGAGTTAAGTAGGAGGAAAAGTAAACATACTGGTGCCAGTGTGGCTACTTAAAAAATACACTTACCAAGTTACCAACAATCAATTACATATATTTGAACTGTGTACAGTTCCAGCCAGGACCACCTTTCTAAAATGCACTGTGATTGGCAAATTTCACGTGCCTGCTAACAAAAATAATAAACAAACAAGTTCTAGTCACGTGACCTTGGTAACATCAATAGATAAGAGCACAGCCAGCCAATAGGAATACATATTCATTCCTAAGTGACCTTTACTGAACTGGAAGTGTGAACACTTTGTTTCATTTTCTGTTGGTGTTCATGAGTTTCCAGTTCCATTTCCCATCCCCCCAACCATCACCCTCAGTGGTAACATCAATAGATAAGAGGGCAGCCAGCCCATAGGAACACATATTCATTCCTAACTGACCTTCAGTGACCTGGAAAGTGTTTATTTGTATCATTTTCAGTTAGTGCGCACTAAATCGAGTTAGTGCGCACTAACGGGGAGTTAGTGCGCACTAACTCCCGTTAGTGCGCACTAACACGATTTAAACGATTTTTAACGATAAATCGTTAGAATTTCTATTGTATTGTGTTCTATAACGATTTAAGACGATATTAACATTATCGGACGATAATTTTAATCGTTGAAAAACGATTCACATCCCTATTACAGTAGTCATGAAAGGTTGAGAACCATTGCCCTAGAACACAGAACACAATCCTACTGGGGGAGGTGCAGATCAGAAAACAAAACTGGATAGCTACAAATCTCTAAACAGAAACCTGCTAGCAGATTACCTGATCTTGGCCTAAATTAATCATTTCACTACGTTTATCGCGCAAATAAAGCACGTGATAAAAAAAAGGGACATGCATATTCTAATTGTCGGCCTGCTGCATAATATAGCTACATAACACACATGGTGTTGTTGCTTCGCGTACTGCATTGTGTCATCGCACAGTGCATTCTTTTTTTCTTGTTTAAATTCTGACTTCCTGCACATGCCTCTTTAAGGCTGTGTCAGGAGTTTGGTTAGAGGAGATAGGTGTTGGTAGATAGTTGGAGATTTTTTTTTTCTATTTAAATTTTTTTATTAATCTTAACAGCGAAACAACAACAAAAAAAAAAAAAAAAAAAAGCAAGCAAACAATATCTGTACAAATTGCTTGGTTAAGTACAATAAGGGAAATGAAATGCAATTGCCTGCATACACCAAGATTTAGTACAAAGCATTGAATTATAAAAAAACAACAATATAATATGAAGAAAAGAGAGAAGAAAAAAACGGGGGGGAAGAAAGAGAGGAGGGGATGACGGGGGGGGGGGGGGAAGGCATGGAGGGGGAGGGAGGAAGTAAAGGTAGGGGAAAGGGAATAAGAAGAGAGTATCGTAGGGAGAAATGGTCATTAACTGACCATTGTCATAAGACCACCCAAACAATAGGATTGGAGATACAAAAGGGTTAGAACCACCAGTGTGCAAATCTGGAAAGGGCTACAAAGATTCAATATAGTCATCTATTGGCTTCCACACTTGAATCCATTGAGTAATTATGTTATACTTGACTGCTATGGCTTTTTCATAATGCTGTAAAGACATACAGAGTTCCAAAAGAACTGAGCGGATAGCAAATCACTATGCTTCCAGTTACTTAGTATTAAATGTATTGCCACAGCAGAAAATCTAACAGTTTGCTGTGTGGGGGAGAGAGTTGTAGCGAGGGGTCTGTGCTCTGAAGGACAACGATACAATAAGTAAGAGGGCAAGATAAGTGTAAAATTTTTAAATTGAAGTCCAATTTGCTGTTAAAAAGATAACACCAAGGGACAATAATATAGTAGGTGTTGACAATGTTGCTTTGGGTTCATCACATGACCAACAAATGTGCGTGAGGGTTAAACCAGCACACAAAAGTTTCCACGGGGCCCATACTGCCCACTATGGGATGTACAGAAGGAAAAACAATATTTTGATTCGGTTTTCATTTCACCGGGACCCAAATTCATTGCATTAGTTTCATAGGGGGAAAATCAATTCGTTGATTAGTTTTATTCATTTTCCGTTTTCCCATTAAGTCAATGGGGAAGTATTTGCAGCATATTTTTGGCTGCAGAATTGGGTTTTCTTATCAATTTCTGATGAAACTTCTGGGGAAGCAATCATCAGAACGAGAAAAGAGCTTCTAAGGTACTTAGGACTGTGGCAAAGAGGCACAAAAGTGGTATGAATAGCCTAAGGCACTGTAAAGGGGCAAAGGGGTACCAGGAGTGGCAAGAGTGCTTTAACAGAGGTACAAAGCAGCAGCAAGAGTGTCAAAAACACACCACAGCTTCAAAAGAGAGCACTGATAACAGTTGCATGAACCCTCGAAGGCAGCACGACAGGCAAAGTGGCAAGACAAGTGGCATCAACATCCTACAGCACAATGAAGGGGGAACATAGCAAGCAGAAAGAGTGTCAGATAAAACACAAGGCACTGATAAAGGGACAAATCAGCAGAAAGACTAGCACCAACACACTGAGGAACCATGATGGTGGCAAGAACACCACAAGGAGTAGAGTGAGTCGTCTGGTGTATGGCAGCAAGGCAGAATGGCAGAAAGTTGATTTGGGCAAGACAGGCTGGCAGAGCGGAGATAGTCCCCTTATAGCACCCCACCACCCACCAATGTCACCCACAGCCCATATAGCAGATTCTATTTTAGCATTACAGTATTGCATTAATGAGAGCATATAGCACTGTTTGTATTATCGTAATATTGTATATATTTCATCTAATATTACCGTGTTGTATACATATTCTTATTTCCCTATTGTATATATATTTCCTCTACCCATACCAAGTATGTATATCCACTTTTCCTATCAAATTTCTCTGTTCAACCCTCTCCAAGTTACTCACACCCTGTTCCATGTACTGTGTTTAAGTTCCATGTAAACCGATATGATGTTCCTACGAATACTGGTATATAAAAGCTTTAAATAAATAAATAAATAAATAAATAAATATTGTGTGCTCCAGCTAGCACACAGCTTAACTAGAGATTGGATGCATGTTTTGGATGTGCTAACACTTGATACAATAAGGAGATCAGTGTGCCCAAATCACTCATCCAAACTCATGCGTAGCTAATAGCACTGATCACATGTAAATGCCATGTAGATGAGGCAATCAGCTATTACCCCGATGCGTTACATTGCCATGTTCCTGATGTGTACTTTTTAACAGGGCATTAAGTGTTGTCATGCATCCACAGCTCATCCAAAAATCACATTTTTCTGCGGTTCCTCCTACTGAGCGCAGTTTACGGTGCTGCCAGGAGCTGGTCATGACTCTGCTGCTTCTCTCTCTTTTTTTAAACTATAACTTCCTGACGTGGCCTCATAATCATCGCCATCCATCCTGATCCCTGCTGCTTCCCTGACAGGCCGGCGGGAAAAAGAGTCCGTCTACCCATGGTCCACCTCCTACCTCTGCCCGTGGCTCTTGCCATCTTACAGTATATCCAAAAGCACAGATTTATCATGTCCTGAGCCAAATTCACCAAAAAGGACTCAGTTTGTGTTATGCCTGTTGTGTCGCGATGTGGACCCTGAGACGAGGTTGGTGTTGCCTATGGGGTGCCCTATAGGCCGTCAACATTGGTAGACAGATGTAGGTGACAGAGACCCAATGGGATCTTCACCTTTACCAGCCCTCGTTCCCCATAGGTTGAGCCCTTGTGTGCCGGGGCCGGCAGGACTTAGGAGTCAGTCTCCTGCAAGCTGGTCTGGAGGAGTGAGGCAAAGGCAGTTCATATGGTCCGATGGTCAGGGCTAGCAGCAAGAGCGGAGACCTGGGATGGGCCAGAGGTCCGGGCAGGCAGCGGTCAGCAAGATGGAGGACAGGCAAGTGGTCAGGGCAGGCAGCAGGCGAAAGCGGTGTCCAAAAATGAGCCTAGTCAATACCAGAGAAGCAAGCCAAGGGTCAGGGAAACAGGAACACATGAAGATGAAGCTTGGAAGACATGGAGGCAGGAACTGAAGACACGGAGGCAGGAACTGAAGACATGGAGGCAGGAGCAGGAACTGAAGACACGAAGGCTGGAACTGAAGACACGGAGGCTGGAACTGAAGACACGGAGGCAGGAGCAGGAACTGAAGACACGAAGGATGGAACTGAAGACACAGAGGCAGGACCTGAAGACACAGAGGAAGGAGCAGAAACTGAAGACATGAAGAGCAACTAGACACTCCGAGCAGTGGGACCTGTTGCTGAGGCATCAGTAGGCCGGCAGGGGTGATCTTATATAGGACCAGCAGAGCCCTGTCTTCTGGATTCCGCAGAAGAGCATTTCCAGCATGGGTCCTTTAAGAAGGGGGAGGAGCCACGCTCGCGTGTCTAGGAATAGACGCAGCTGGCTGCATGACGGCAGCGGGGCTGGCTCTTGCGCTGAATAGAGAGGGCCTGGAGCCTGGGGAGCAGCGATGGCGACCAGGCCCTGCCCAGGGGGGTGAGCGCTGTGTCCGCGGGGCACTGCAGCTGGCCATCATAACAGTACCCCCTCCTCTAAGCCCCCCTCCACGGGGTCTGGGTTTCTTCGGGTGTGCAATGTGGAATTCCTTAAGGAGTCCTTTATCCAGGATATTGGAACTGGGTTCCCAAGAGTTTTCCTCCGGACCATATCCCTCCCAGGTAATTAAGTATTCCCATCTCTTGAGGCAGCGACAGACATCTAGAATTTCCTTCACTTGATGTCTCATCTCCTTCCGAGGAAATTCTCTCCAGTTCAGGAAATTTCTGGACTGGCCAAGATAGAACCATTGGCTTGAGCAGGGAGACGTGGAAGACGTTGTGGATTTTCAATGATTCTGGAAGACAGAGTTGAGACGTAACTGGAGTGATCTGTCGCAGGATGGAAAAGGGCCCAATATAACGGGGTGCTAATCTCATGGAAGGTATCCGGAGCCAAATATTGCGGGTACTCAGCCATACCTTGTATCCGGATTTGAGTGGGGGAGCCGGACATCTGTGTCTGTTGGTAGTAACCTTGGCTTTCTCGGCAGCTTTGTGAATTAGACCCTCAGTTTGGGACCACAAGGACTGGAATTCCTGTGCCATCAACTGGGCAGCAGGAGAGTGAATGGACAGGAGCACTGGGAGCAGAGGGAGAGGTTGTTTCCCCATATACCATGAGGAAGGGCGAGGATCCTGTGGAAGCGTTGGGGTGAGAGTTGTGCGAGAACTCTGCCCATGGAAGGAGATCTGCCCAGTTATCCTGTTGCAGGTTCACAAAAGACCACAGGAAGGTCTTCAGGGTGCAGTTAGTGTGTTCTGCTTGACATTGGCCTGGGGGTGGTAGGCGGTAGTAAAATCTAGTTTGATGCTAAATTTGCAGCACAAGGATCGCCAGTACTTAGCGGTAAACTGGGATCCACGATCAGAGACAATGTGATGGGGCAATCCATGGAGATGAAAAATATGGGAGGTGAACAGCTTTGCCAGCTCTAGAGTGGATGGAAGCACCGGGAGGGCTATGAAGTGAGCCATCTTGGAGAAACAATCAGTAACAACCCAAATCATTTTGTTGCCACTTGAAGAAGGGAGATCTACCACGAAGTCGGTAGAAATGTAGGTCCAAGGTTCCTTGGGGGCCAGCAGCAGCTGTAACAACCCCCAAGGTCAAACCACGACAGGCTTTTGGCGAGCACAGGTGGAACAAGAGTTCATGTAGGCCTTCACATCCTTGTCCATCAATTGCCACCAATAGTACCATTTAAGTAAGGCAAGAGTCCGAGCACAACCGGGATTACCTGCTACCTTTGAGTCATGGACCCACTCCAGAACTTGTTGCCGGAGTCAGGTTAGGATTACTGTCTTCCCTCGGGGAATAGCTTGAGAGGTGGCTACCAGAATGCGTGCCGGGTCAATGATGTAGCCTGAAGGGTCTGGATTATCTTCCTGCTCAATGGACCAAGAGAGGCCATCGGCCTTGATATTTTTGGCAGCCGGCCGGTACTTCACTACGAAGTCGAAACACCTAAACAACAAGTACCAATGAGCCTGCCGGGCATTCAGGCGCTGAGCGTGGTAGAGATGCTCCAAATTCTTATGGTCAGTATAGACCGTGACAGTGTGGCGGGCCCTGTCCAGCCATTGTTGCCACTCTTCGAAGGCCAGTTTTATGACCAAGAGATCTTTATCACCGATGCCATTATTTTTCTCTGAGGGAGAGAATTTTTCAGAAAAATAGGAACAGGGATGGAACGTCCCTTTGGTGGTGAGTTGATCCAGAACTGCCCCAATGGCGATGAAGGAGGCGTCAACCTCCAAGATGAAGGGGCATGTGGGGGCCAGGTGACAGAGGCAGGGCTCATGGAGGAAGGCCTGTTTCAAGGTTGCAAAGGCGGTTAATGCGTCTGTGGCCATTCTCGGGTATTGGTTCCTTTTCAGGTGAGAGCTGTGAGTGATGCGATCACTTGTGAGTAATGACGGATGAAATGCCTTTAGAAATTGGCAAAGCCTAAACATCGCTGCAGGGGGCGAAGGCCTGAGGGCTGGGGCCAATCCCAAATAAAGGCCACCTTCTCCGGATCCTTCCAGAAACCAGTGCTGTAGACAATATACCCTAAAAGAGGACACATTTTTTTCAAAAATGCACTTTTCTAGTTTTGCTAAGAGTTTGTGTGCATGCAGGCATTGGAGGACCTGCCGGATGTCATGGCGGTGGGATAGGAGTCTTTAGAGAAGATAAGGATGTCGTTGAGATAGACCACCACTGTGGAATAGAGTAGATCCCGGAAAATCTCATTAATCATCGCTTGAAGGACTGCGGGGACGTTGCATAGCCCGAACGGCATTACAAGATATTCGTAGTGGCCATCACGGGTATTGAAAGTGGTCTTCCACTTGTCCCCTGGCTTGATCCGCACCAGGTTGTATGCCCCTTGGAGATCCAACTTAGTGAAGACCTGAGCTCCCTGAAAGTGATCCAACAACTCTGGGATAAGAGGCAAAGGGTACCGATCCTTCCTGGTTATGGCATGAAAGCCCTCAGTAGTCGATACAAGGCCGGAGGGAGCCATCCTTTTTGGGCACGAAGAAGAATCCAGAAACTGCCGGCAACGTTGATGGGCGAATAAACCCCTCTCCAGATTTTCTTGTATATACTTGGTCATAGCCTTTGTCTCAGGTAGGGATAGGGGGGATACACCCTTCCCCGTAGCGGAATGCTTCTGAGGACCAGTGAATAGCACAGTCGAACACCCGGTGTTCCGGCAGGATCTTGGCATTCTCCTGGAGAAGACATCAGCAAAGGAGGTATACTGCGGAGGTAGGTCCAGAGAGGTCATGGCGAGTAACAAGGGGAACTCCCCACAGGACGGAGACATCTTTGGTGACAACAGGGACCCCATTTGGTCAGCTGGAATGTCTCGCAGTCTAGAATGGGGCATGCTGCTGAAGCCAGGGTAACCCGAGAATGATAGGATGGACTGCTTTCTCTATCACAAGGAAGATCAGTTCTTCATGCTGCAGCATACCGGTTTGGAGACAAATTGGAAGAGTGGTCTCGGTGATCTTCCCGGGGAGCAGGTCACCCGAGATGGAGGAGATCACCAGCAGGGTGCCTTGCGGCTTTGTGGGAAGGTTTAGATGATGGACCAGGTCTTTCAGAATAAAGTTTCCTCTTGTACCGGAGTCCAAGAGGGCCAGGGTAGGAAACTCATGCCCATCCACGAGAAGAGCCACTGGAAGCACGAGTTGGGGAGCACGCTTTGTGATACCTAGAACCACCTCCCCAATTGGTTCTAGGCCTGGGAGTTTCCCAACCTCTCTGGGCAGCGGGCCAGAAAATGCCCCTTCCCAGCGCAATAAAGGCACAGACCCAGGGTTCAATGGCACTGTCTCTCCTCGGTGGACAGAGGACTCCTTCCAAGCTGCATGGGCTCTTCCTGTCGAGTGGATCCAGTCGCCGGCGAAGTCCTCACCAGGGGTTTAGGGAAGGATGGCACCAATGGGACCGGCCTGCGAGGGACCCGTACTTATCGTGCTCATTGTTGAAGACGTCGGTCAATCCGGACAGCCAGGTCAATGAGTGTGTCCAGAGATGCGGGGAGCTCCTGAGCTGCCAGGCTTATTCATTATGTGGGAGGAAAGCCCCTCCATGAAGATACTCCTCAGGCTGTCTTCCCGCCAGTTCAGCTCGGTGGCCATAGTGCGAAATTCGATGGCATAATCTGATAGGGGGCGCACCCCCTGGAGGAGGTGGAGAATGCCCGAGCCAGTGGCAGCCCATCGATCTGGTTAATCAAAGGTCTGTTTAAAGACCTGAACAAAATGTTGTAGATATTGAAGAAGGGGGGTCCCCTCGCTCCCATAGAGGGGTTGCCCAAGCCAGGGCCTTAAGGAGGAAGAGGATGAAGGTAGTCTTAACGGCATCTGAGGAGAACTGCGCTGACTGGAGTGTGAAGTGCATAAAGCTCTGATTGATGAACCCCCGGCATTGCTTGGAGTCGCCTGCAAACCCAGGGGGAGCAGGTAGATGGAGAGTAGATGTCCCGGGTGCCAGGGGAGCAGAAGGTGCTGATGCAGAAGAGGAAGTGTCAAGACGAGCATTCAGGCATTGAAAAGAGGCTGCCAACAACTCCAGGAATTGCTGCTGCTGCTGCATTTTCAAGGCCAGGCCTGGAATAGCCTGGAGGCCAGACAGGTCCGCCGGGTCCATGGCCTCAGCAATCTGTTACGCCTGTTGCTTCGAGATATGGACCCTTGGCCGAGACAAGGTTGGTGCTGCCTATAGGGTGCCCTATAGGCCCGCAACATTGGTAGATGGATGTAGGCGACGGAGACCCAACGGGACCTTCACCTTTACCAGCCCTCGTTCCCCGCAGGTTGAGCCCTTGGGTGCTGGAGCCGGAAAGACTTAGGACCGGGTCTCTTGCCAGCTGCTCTGGAGGAGTGAGGCAAAGGCAGGTCAGATGGTCCTATGGTCAGGGCTGGCGGTGAGAGCATAGTCCTGGGATGGGCCAGAGGTCGGGGCAGGCAGTGGTCAGCAACATGGAGGACAGGCAAGTGGTCAGGGCAGGCAGCAGGTGAAAGTGGCGTCCAAAAATGAGCCGAATAGAGAGGGCCTGGAGCCCGGGGAGCAGCGACAGCATTCAGGGCCCGCCTGGGGGGTGAGTGCAGTCGGCCGTGGGGTACCGCAGCCGGCCACCATAACAGTTTGATTTAAAAAATGTATTTCTTTTAGCCAGGGAGAAAGAGATGTGGAGAGCTTATGCAAAATGTGCGTCCAAAGTGCGCGCCCATTTTTCTCAAAGTGCACACAGCCACAGCTCCTCTGGGCACCCAATGCTTTGTAATGCAGCAGCTCATTAAAATATAGTATTACACGCAAAGAAGAGGTGGATGTGTGCGCATTAAAAAATGGGTGCCCAATTTGGATGCATATTTTTAATGCATGCTTTATTGCATCAGCCTGATAGGAAGGAGAGCAATTTTGTTGAACCCCTGATCTTACCTGAGTAACTACATAGTTACTCAGGTAAAATCTTTTGAAAATTGCCCTTTCCATTTGTTATAATCCTGCTGGTGAGTATTTATTGAAGACTGGATTTTGGTTTACATCAAATCCCCCCCAAAACTTATTCTGTCACAGATGGAGAAAGAAACAACTTGTGTTTATTAATCTATTTCTTATTCAAATATAGTCAAGCAGGTAGTCCAGAGATCCATTTATAACTTCCTTTTCCATAGTTAGTATAATGCTGAGCAAACTCAGAGTGACAAGACAAAAGGATTGCTTTCCTTTCATGACCTGGAGCAATCTCCATCAAAGTAATTACAATAATGGTGCTATTTACATGTATTTCATTGCAGTAATTTCACATCTGCCTTAATGGTTCCTTAATACTGTTACAGTTAATTTTCATCATCACTTGTTTTTTTCTTAATACCTCAGAGAACCATGTTAAGCTGAACTGCTATAGGATAAATTAACACTTGGAATCCTTTGTAGACTGGAGAAAACAATGCAGAAATCTGTGTAAAGAGGAACTGGTATGTTTGTGGTATGCAGTGGCTATGGAAAGTCTCTTTCTCCTTCCAAATTCTTCATCTTTTATTGCCCAATAGCCTGGAAGTAAAATGCAATCAAAAATGTTTGCTCCATGTATTCCTACATCCTGTCCTACAACTTCCAAGTGAAAACTGTATTCTAGAACTCCTTAAAAAATGAAGCAGAAAAAAAACACATGGAATAGCTTTGCTGGATAAATCCTGCCCCCTCTCCCAACCAGTACTTCTGTAGCAATCCAAAATATTTAATTGTTTTGGTGTATCCAATAATCTTTCATCGTACATACCAAATGAACTATCACCACATGAATTAAATTGTACTGCTTCACATGATTACATGAAAAATTGAACAAAATATGTGTATACCAGCTAACACCTGTGAAAATTCCCTGGAGGTCCATTTGAAATGCCCTCCCCCACCCAGCCCCAGCACAGCCTATTTCGAGACAATGTACAATCTATTCAGCCCCATCACTGCCTGCCCTCCTCCCCTGTAGCCCCAATAATACAGTCTGTGTCCCCACCATAGCCCAAGCCCCGGCTACCTCTCCAAGCCCCTGCTCCAGAGACAGCATAGCCACCCATGGCAATTCCCTAGAGGTTGCTATTTAGTGTCCTCCCCCTCCCATTCCCTGCACAGCATGCCCAGCCCCCAAGAGTCTGCCTTTCCCCCTCCAGACCCAACAAATCTTTCCTCCATGCTTGCAGCCACCCAGCCCAAGCATAGCCTGCCCTCCGTGCCCCCCAGCAGCCTCAGCACAGCCTACATCACAACAGCACCAGCACAGCCAGCCCCCTTAGCCAAGCCCCTCCCTCCAGCTCCACCACAGCCAGCCCCCTTAGCCAAGCCCCACCCCCCAGCTCCAGCACAGCCTGTCAACCAAGGCTGAGCCCTCCCCTCAAGCCACAGAGCAGCCTGACCCCTCACGGGCCCAAGCTCCAGCCATCTTAACCTCAGATATTGGACTCATTCTCTGAGGGCTAGGTGCTCTTTCCACAGAGTGCACACATGCAACCTCTAAACAACTGATAATCTTACATGTGGATCAATTCAGTGCAAAAGACAGGATAGTCCACCTCTCACATCTGGACTACTGTTTGCATCTTAATTATGTTCAGTTCTTAGTGATTTAAAATTTCTAAGGAAGTAGAGAAGTTCAAACTAATTTAAAATATTTTTAATCTAATAGTTTATTTTATTTTATTTATTTACTGCTTTTTGGCACTTCAAAGTGGATTACATGCAGGTACTGTAGGTATTTCCCTATCCCTAGAGAGCTTTTAAAATAATTTGTACATGAGAGAATGGAGGGTAAAGTGACTTGCCCAAGTTCACAAGGAGCAGCAATGGGATTTGAACCCTGGTTTGTAACCCACCACTGTAACCACTAGGTTACTCCTGAACTGTGTGATCTTCCAAGGACTACAAGTAATCTACTTATAACTACCTGATCCCAAATCTTATTGACCTTGTTTTTGTATCAAACAAATATTTCTGCTCTAGAAAATGTATAAAAAGTGGTATTTTGACAGATGCCAACTGATCCTCTGCTGCTGGAAAAATGGGGGGATACAGAAGCTGGGCTGTGGGAGATGAAGGGCAGGTAACATACAGTGTCTTCTGCTATGCCTAGTAAGAAAAGTAGACAAATGAGCTTTCTACTTCTCTGCTACTGGAAACACTTTTGCAGACTGTGGAAGCAGAATCCTAAATAGCCCATGGAGTCTTCTGGAATTCTTTGTTAAGGCTGATTGGAGATGCATGCACAGAAAAATTCAAGTCTTGTGCTAGAAAGAGCACAAGGACTGTGAAAACTGAAACCTAGAAGACTCACAGTGCCCTCTGAAGTCACCTGCTAAGGCTGTTGGGAGAAGCTTGCAAATGAATCTTTAAGTTCTCTGCTGCTAGAAAGAGTGCAGGAGCTATGAAAACTGAAAACCTAGATGGCCTGCAATGTCCTCTGCTAGGAAAAGAATGCAAATGATCCTTTTACTTCTCTGATGCTACAAACAGTTGGGCCGATACAGTAAGGAACGGTAGGAAGAGCTGCGTTAGTGCCGGGCGCACCCGCGTTTGCCGCATGCACAGTCCGGCTCACCTACCGCTCGATACTGTATTAAAATCAAATGCAAATTCAAGCCGCGTCCAACACGCGTCCAATGCACATCCATGAAGCGCAATCCATTTTACTGTATAGGCGCTTTATACAGCGCCTATACAGTATCCTGGGTGCGCTGGTACCTGTCATTTCAAATGTCCCAAAGCGACTGGACATGTAAAATATGTAAAACCTAAAAACCTAAAATCCCCTCCTCCCGAAGCGACTCGACATGTAAAATATGTGAATAAGTGTAACCAACTTACTTTTTGTTTCTTTTTCAGTCCTTTCAGCCTTCTCTGCCATCCTCCGGAGGGGGCAGCCGGCGGGGGCAGCCGGCGGCGAAAGTGGCTTCCTGCGGCCCCCGCCGGCGAAGACGGACGAACACACGCCTGTAGTGCACGGGCGTTCAAGCCAGAGAAAGCACATGGATGGGCGTGCGTGACGTACGCCGTGACGTCACGCACACGTGTTCATGTGCTTTCATTGGCTTGAGCGCCCGTCAATTTGGGCACTCTAGCCAGCGAAGCGCATGACGTCACGGCATACGCTTCGCTGGCTAGAGCGCCCAAATTGACGGGCGCTCAAGCCAGTGAAGCGTATGCCGTGACGTCACGCACGCCCGTCCATGTGCTTTCGCTGGCTTGAGCGCCCGTGCACTTCGGGCTTGCGTTCGTCCATCTTCGCCGGTGGGGGCCGCTGGAAGCCACTTTCGCCACCGGCTGCCCCCGCCGGCTGCCCCCTCAGGAGGATGGCAGAGAAGGCTGAAAGGGCTGAAAAAGAAACAAAAACTAAGTTGGTTACACTTATTCACATATTTTACATGTCGAGTCACTTCGGGAGGAGGGGATTTTAGGTTTTTAGGTTTTACATATTTTACATGTCCAGTCGCTTCGGGAGGAGGGGATTTTAGGTTTTACATATTTTACATGTCCAGTCGCTTCAGGAGGAGGGGATTTTAGGTTTTTAGGTTTTCTTTTGGGGGAAAGTTTGCCGTCTACCACTACCCCTGCCTCTAACGCAGGGGTAGTGGTAGGCGGTAAATTAGCAGGTTAAACGCGCGGCTAAACTGCAGGTTAAAAAGGCGATAGTTGGGGCGCACGTTACTGAATGGGGTGGAATAGCTAATCCGATCGTTTACATCTCATATACATGCCGCGGGAGGAAAGGGGTACCCGTTGATTTAAAGAAGCAGTAAGGATGGGGTAAAAGGCATAGTGAATCGTGGGTTGGGCTAACGCGGCCAAATTGTGAGTAGAAAGCGGGTTAGAAGCAGGGTAACTGCGGCCGCACTTTACTGTATCGGCCTGAGTGTGGGGGCTGTGGAAGATATAACCTCAATAGCTTGCAGTGTCCTCTGGGGTCCTCTGCTGGGGCTGCTAAGAAAAGTATGCAAATGAACCTCAGGTTGTCTGCTAATAGAAAGAATATTGAAGTTGTGAAAGCTAAAACCTAAACAGCCTGTAGTGTCCTTTACTGGGGATGCTTTGAAAAGCATGCAAACAGGCCTTCTAGTTTTTTGCTTTTGTAAACAGTGAGGGGTTGTAGAAGATGAAACCTAGACAGCTCTCAGTGTCTTCTGAAGTCCTCTTATAGTGAAAGCTAAAAAGTAGATGGCTTACACTGTCCTTATTTGGGCTGCTTAGAAAAACATGCAAATGGGCTTTCCAGTTCTCTGCTGCTGGAAACAGTGTGGGGACTAGGGATGTACAATCGTTTAGGACGACTTAGGCAATTTCAAAGGCCCGAACCACGGGAAATATAAAATTTCCCGCGGCGGGCCAAAAACGAAGCCCAAACCGAAAGGCTCGGCCTTTGCACATCTCCAGTGGGGACTATAGAAGATGAAGACTAGCTATCTCGCAGTGTTCTCTGGAATCCTTTGCTGGGGCTGCTGGGAGAGGTATGCAAATGCACCTTCAGTTTTTCTGCTGCCAGAAATCACACAGAGATTGTTAAAGTTAAAATCTAGAAGGCTCACAATCTTTTCTGAAGTACTCTCTGTAGAAGCTTCTCTAAAACATATGCAAATAAACCTCTAGTTCTCTGCTGTAAACAGTGTAGGGACTATAGAAAATGAAGCCTAAACAGCTCACATCACCCTCTGGCATATGTAAAAATTGCAGACAAGTTTTCTGGTCCTCTACTAATAGTAAAAGCACAGGGTCTATGAAAATTAAAACCTAGATATCACACAATGTCTTCTAGCACAATGGGCTGGAGTTAATAGTAAAAACATACAAATGAGTCTTTTCATTGTGTGCTGCTACAAACAGTAGGGCCGATGCAAAACAAACCATGTTGAAAGTGGCCACCTCTCCTGGGGGCGCCATGCAATATTCAAATTTTTTTAAACTTTTTTTTTTTTACTTTTTCAAAGATTTTGTTCTTCCTACTTAATAATGCAAAGATATTAAGTAGTAGGATGTACAGAAAAGCAATATTTTCTGCATTTCTATACAACTTTTGAAAGTGCTCAGCAGTTAACACCCGCTCTAGGCAGGCATTAATTTTTGAGCATAAAAATGTGTGTTTTAGATGCAGGAGATTCCCTAATAATCTCATCAACACACATTTGCATATGATGAGTGCTATTAGTTTCACCACATACTGGATGTACATTGTGGAGGCTCTAATCCCCTTATTTCCCCCAGTGAGGGGGCTGTTAATGTTTTAGCCTAGATAACCCACAGTGTCCCTTGGGGAAGGAGGGAATCCTCTGCTGGGAAAAGTATGCAAATGAGCATTTAGGTTCTCTGCTGCTGGAAAGAGTGCAGGGGCTATGAAAGCTGAAAAGTAGATGGTTTACTGTGTCCTTTGGAGTCCTCTGCTGTGGCTGCTGGGAAAAGTATGCAAATGAGTCTTCCAGTCCTCTGCTGTAGATAGACAGAGACCACTTCCTTCTAAGCACATGTAATATATATAGGAAATCTATATAAATAAAAATGTTAAATAGTTTGGACAAAATCGCTAATCTCAGAAACCACTGAACCGATTGCTTTGAAATTTGGACACAACCTTCATTTCGCATACAGGAAGGTTCTTCTGTACTTACATTACAGATATGTCACACCTGTGACAGGTGAAATAGGTTTAAAAATTGCTTCGAGAAAACGGCGACATCTGCTGGACGTAAGCGCCATCTGTTACAGCTTACACTAACACACGCTACACTAATCATTTCACCAGTCCAGGTCCACAGTTCACTTCCATTTTAACACATTTGCACACTTTTTTCGCCGGAAGATAACTATTTCCTTTACAGATAAAATACACCCACCACCCTCCTCACACCCCCCCCACACACATGCCAAATTGATTTACTTCCCACAGCCTCCCAACACACACAAACCACCCTCCTCACACCCCCCACACACATGCCAAATTTATTTACTTCCCAGGCCCTCACAACACACACAAAACCTGACAGAAGTCCAAGAGGCTCCAGCGGGGTGCCAGGACCGGTCCGGGACACATCTCCTGCACTACGGCCGTCGGCTGCCATCAATCAACATGGCGCCGACGGCCCTTTCCCTTACTATGCCACTCGGGGACACCAATGGCGGCAGTAGCCCATGTGACATAGTAAGGGCGAGGGCCCCTCGGCGCCATTTTCAGGACTGGCAGCTGGCGGACCTTTGCCCTTACTATGTCAGAGGACCTACCACTGCCATTGCTCCACCCCACTGACATAGTAAGGGCAAAGGGCCGTCTGAACCCATTTCAGTGCTCGCAGCTGACGGACCAACGCCAATACATCGCTCCTGGACCGCTCCTGAAAGCCCGCTCCACCGACTGACATTTTTATCAGGTCTCGGGGGGTCTGGAGGGTGGGGGGGTGGTAATGAATTTATTGCAAACTTCTTGGGGAGGGGTCACGAGGGGGGGCAGGTTTCATTCATTCAGCAACTCTGGGGGGGCAGGGGGGGCTACTGTTTTTCGCAGGGCTGGGGGGGGGAGGGGCAGGAGAGTGTGGGGTGGTTAGTTTAAGAGAACTTTTCTCATAGGGTTGTTTTTTGGGGGAAGGGGGAGGTTCACACACAAATACATACACTAAACTTGCACGATCTCGGGAACGCACCAAAATAGCCCTCTCCAGACCACAAAACAAATTTGGAAGTGCAAATTTGGTTAGGCACTCCCCTATTTGGCTACATAACGCACACAGATGCTCAGGGACAGACCTCATGTAGCACCAACAATTTTAATTTCAAAGGTCTTGGGAGGGGGCAAAAGGGTGGGGGGTTATTATTTGATTTAAAGGGTTGGGATTGGGGGTTTTTTTTGGGGTGGGGGGGTTCCCACAGAAATAGAAAGACAAAGGTTTTCTGATGTGAAGGGTAGGCAGTAGGCGGGGGGAGGTGACAGTGAGGGGAGGGAGAATGAGGGGGGAGGTGAGTGTCAGGGGAGGGAGAATGAGGGGAGAGGTGAGTGTGAGGGGGGAGAGTTGGAGTGGGGACAGGGGAGGGAAGGGGGGGGTGAGTGACCAAGGGGGAGGAGGATGAGTGACTGAGGTAAATGAGAAAGGGGAAGGGGGAGGGAGGGTAAAGAACCTGACTCTGCCACTGCAACGCGTGGCCGGGTACCGCTAGTACTTTTATAAAATAGGTGTATAGACTATATGTATTCGTGCATTAAAAATATGCATTATTAAGCCTACACATGTACTTTTGGTGTGGAATTATGCCATAATTTATAATGTAGGTGGCCCCTGCTGCACAATTTATAAAACAAAAGCGCATTTTTAGGCCATCTACGTATGCATATATCTGCTAAGTTATGTATACTTTTGAAAATTACCCTCCATAAGTCTGTGCTCTGTTAGTTTAATGTTTTATCTCCTTGTTTGATTTTTTAATAATTTTATGCCCTCTGAGCATTTTTTATGCCCTCTGAGCATTTTTTGGAAGAATAGTTAAGAAATGTAGAATAATAACTAAATAATCTTTAGTGTAGACCAAACCTCATTAAGGGACTCATTTACTCTGCATTTTCCTCATAGACACAGGCCCTAAGGATGCTAGTGTCCATATGTGGGGACATTGTAAAATGTTTGGGATCAAGAGTGATCTTAATGAATTCAGAAACCATGTTTTTCAGAGCTTGAGATTCAGCCTCTGACATGCACTCCTTCCCCATCAGGACAGGGGGTGTGCTTTGGTGGTGAAGAAGCAGGTCTGAAGTATTGTGAAAAGAGACTTGTGAAAGTGAATCAGAAGCTGGGATGCGGAGACTGAAGAAAATGTTCATTAAAGAAAAAGGTCCAATGCTCAAGGAAAAGGCTATTCTTATACAATAGTATATGGGGTAGCCTCCACCAGCTGTAAATACGAGCCATCACTAATTCAGTCTTGTTCTTCGTTTGGAACTCCAAGGTCACAGTTTCCCAAACCTGTCCAGTATGAGAGAAATTGACTTACATTAGAAATACAAAATATGAAAATACAAAAGTACCACTAAGTATTAGGAGGGTGCACTTAACAATTTTCAGTTCATTTTGTTTTAGTTGTTTTTTTGTTTTTGTTTCTTGTTTATTTTGATTTGTTGTGTTTATCTAAAATGAAATAAACCAAAAAAATAACAAAATAACAAAAACAAACAAAATTAAAATGTCCCCCTCCTACTGCCCACAAATGAAAAGTCCCCTCTAGCCCCCAGGATCCTCCAACCTCCCCCAACCCTCTCTAACCCATTCTTTACCCCATTGGCAATCTTCCAGGAGCAGTCACTATCACAATTCATTCCTGCCCACAGCTCCACGTTTTTAGAATGGTCATGGATTGATCACATGCTAAGCACTTAGTTGTTTGTGCATGTGTCAGTTCTTCCACAGCTTTCACCAGGTTCAGCCATAAACTCCTCACTGCAGCAAGCCATTTTGAGTACTGGCAGCCGCTATCCTTTGTCCTCACTATGTCACAGGGACCGACGGTCGGCCCCTGTGACATAGTGAGGGCAAAGGTAGCACCGGCGCCATTTTGAATACTGGCAATACGGCCCAACAGCAGGAGATCGCTCCCGGACCCCCGCTGGACTTTTGGCAAGTCATGTGGGGCTCAGGAGGCCCCCCCAAGCTGGCCAAAAGTCCCTGGGGGTCCAGCGGGGGTCCAGGAGCAATCTCCTGCACTCATGCTGTCGGGTGCCAGGAATCAAAATGGCGCCGATAGCCTTGCCCTTGCTATGTCACAGGGGCTACCGGCGCCATTTTGAAACATACTGAGGGTGTGAGAGTGCAGGGGATAGCTCCTGGACCCCCCGCTGGACCCCCAGGGAGTTTTGGTAAGTCTTGGGGGGATCAGGAGGGTGGGGGGGTTGTTTAAATTGGTGGCCGAATAATTCGGCAAAAATTCATTGTTTTCATGGGGAATCGCGATTCGTTTCGCTTCCCCACGAATACAACGAATATTGGCACATCTGTTGCGGATTGCCAATATGTAGGGACCAAATGCACACCGCTAAGAGATATGGATGTATTGATGAAGTGGCGGAAGCCCGAGCCCTAAGTTATAAGTTTGTATTGAATTATAAAGTAAATGGTGGGGGGGGAGAGAATCTCATGTAGTTTGGGGCTGCCCCACTGGATGGCCAAAGAGCAAGGGGGCGGGGGGGGGGTGGGCGATGCTCTGGCCGAAAGCTTACCCTCGCTGGAGCCGAGGCGGGGTAAGTGGAGGGGTGGGGCGAAGAGATGGCTTACCATTGGGACGAGGTGGTAAGCGAAGGACAAAGAAGAAAGGGGGCAGGGAAATGTGTTGGGGTTTGTTTTGGCTTATTGTATTTAACGGTTAAGGGCTCAGGGCAAGTTATTTGTAATAAACTGCAGCCTAATGTTTAAGCCATTTCCTGCATTTGTCGTTTTGGAGAGGGGGTGGGGGAGTCCACAGCGAGCTTAAGTCTTGCATACCTATGTTATATTTAACCACATAAACGATGAATCATTTTTTCCTCATTTTTGTTCTTGTATTAAGAAATACTGATTAATTCCTAGGAAAAATGAAATAAAAACTGAAAATAAAGGTCCCTACATAGACCTAATTTCATATGGGTTCAAAGTGTCTTTTTTTACATTTTTTTTTGCAGTTTTCTGATTTGCACCACAGCAATACATGTAAATATAATTTTCTGTTTCTATTTCTTTGGGGTTCCATGGGATGCAGAGTCTGGTTTCTTGGGATTTCCAGTTCAGTTTTTGTCTGCATATTTCCAAGTTGTGGTCACTTATTCTGTATTTGTTGAGGGTCTATGGTTGACATCATCATGACTTGAAAGCACACACTCATTGCTTAACTGGGGATGAGTAGGTTTTTAGTTGTATGGGTTGGGTGGTTTAATATCTCTAATTTCATGTACTATTTATAATTTTTTTTTATTTTGATGGATGAGTTGATATACCATGCTTCAACATTTGAGGAAGCTGGTAACACATCTTTAAATGTATATAAGGTAGAGATTACTAATCAGTTGGATAGAAGTTAAAACTCAGTTCTATCAGAGATTAAGGACTGCATCCATACAGATCGAAAAATCACATGTTTCAAACAAAGGTCACACTTATAAATTAAAAAAATAAGAATAATGTATATTTTTAAATAAAATTAATCCAGGGATTCCAAGTGGCCCAGTTGCTAAATACTGTGCACTGCCTAGCAGAAGAGCCTTGGTTTGATTTTGGAAGGATAAATCAGACAGAACGATATTCTTAGAAATTGAATTGTGTGGTAATTCAGTATGTGCATTTGTTTTAAATGAATTTCAAAAACACGATTAATGAAGGTAATTTATTCCATTCGGGGGGCCATGAAATGAATTGAGTGTCCCCTGAATGAAACAAATCATATTCAGTGCATTTGTTTAAATTGAATGAATCAGGGCTAGTCTTGGATCAGGGTCTTGTCTAGGGCATAGGCTGAGGCCAAAAGCAGGATGCATGGCCAATGCCCGAATGTAATAGTGGTACCTCAGCCTAGGGCCAAGGCCAGAAGCCAAGGCTTTGCCTAAGAAATAGGCTGAAGCACAAAGCAGGGGCCACAGCCTTGGCTCAAGCATGACATCAGGGTCTTGGTCTAGGCCCGTAATGATGCTGGGGCCTCGACCAAGATCCGAGTCATTGAATCAGTCACTTACCTGATCTGTCGGGTATCCAGGCCCAGGCTGGATCCTGACACCTAGATCTTGGCCCAAGCCCATGCCCGATGCCATAGCCCAACCCAAAACCTGGGTTCCCACACTTGGGCCTTGGACTAGGCTGGAGCACAGACCCAGGCCTGATGCTATGGCCCAACCCTGAGGTCAGGTTCTGACACTGGGGCCTCAGCCTGGACCTAAAACCAAAACCAGGCTTCATTCTGGAGAATGCCTCCCGATGCCTGGGTCTTGGCCTAGGCCAGGGCCCAGTTTCAGGCCCAGGCCCAATGTCATGGTCCAGCCTGGAGGCCAAGTCCTGATACTGGGGCCTCCACCTGGACTCAGGCCTGATGCCATGGACTGCCTCAGAGGCTGGAACTTGAAGCCTAAGCCTCGGCCTAGGCTGGAGCCCTGGACCAGGCACAATGCCATGGCATGGCACAGAGGCCAGGACTGACACCAGTGCCCTAGCATAGACCCAGGCTTGATGCTTGGGTGTAGTCCAGAGGCTAGGTCCAGACACCTGGGCCTTGGCCTAGGCCAGAGCTTGGGACCAGGCCCAACACTATGGCCCAGAATGGAAGCTGGGTCCCAAAAGCAGGGATTCAGCGCAGACCCAGGCCTGATACCAGGACCTGGCTTGGAGGCTGCTTAGCAAAGCCTGGGCCATGGCCTAGGGTCAGGACAGGGCCTGGAGTCTAGGCCTCACAGCTCCATCAATGCCTTCCTCCTCTTTCTTCTTTTGTATTTATACCGATGCCATGCACTGGACTCTTGCCGGAGATAATTAACTCTGGTGCATTCACTTCAGCAGATGGAGCCATTTTGATATACACGATTGTACAGCATTTCCATACATCAAAATGGCACTGTCTGCTGGAGTACATGTGCCAGAGTTAATTAACTCTGGTGCAAACCCAGTAGATGGTGACAATTAAGCAACAAAGAAGAGGACAATATCAACAGAGTTGTGAGGCCTGGACTCTGAGCTTGGTCCTTACCCTAGGCAGAGGCTCAGGCATTGTGACTCGGCTTCCAGGCCAGGTCTTGGCAACACGCCTGGGTCCAGGCTGAGGACCCGGCATTGGGGTCTAGCCTACTGGTCAGGCTGCAGCATCGAGCTCTGGCCTAGGCCGAGGCCCAGGCATCGGGACCTGGCCTTCAGACCAGGCCTCAGCATTGATCTTGGGCCTAGGTTTCACCAAGGGATCCCCACCAGATCTGGTAAGTAGGGGCTGGGGGTAACCATGCTTCAGCATGCTTCCATGTGGGAGATATGGGTAGTGGTGATGGGACAGAAGGTCTTGGGAAGCCACATTTTCTTTTTTTGGGTCATTTTTGTTTGTTTTTTTTGTTTGATATACTTTTTAACACAAATTAAATGAATCAAATATTCCACAAACCTAAATTCATGGGAATAAATCTCCCAAAAAGGAACCAAAAAATAAAAACAAATTTTTCATCCCTGCACATCCCTGGTAGTAATTATCTAAGTTTTGTGAATTTATATGCCCCTCATAAGGATCAGTTGCAATTTCTCTCTGAAATTTTTGAAAAATGGTAGAATTTACTAAGGCTCCTGTGATACTCGATGATGACCTTATGCGATTCCTTAGCAGGATGGATCCTTTCACTATCACCCAGTGGCACATAGGAAAAAAAGATGGACCATCTCTGCACACAGTTCTTTTAGTCTTTCCGTAAATAGCCTTTACAATCAGAATTCCAGGGGTCCCTGTTGTGGTGGGGGTGGGGGGAAAACAATAGTTCCAAGATCTTTTTGCAGTCGTCCCAATACAAACCCTAATCTGTTCTTGTACACAGCACTAATAATAATCACAGTTTTTTATATTCAAAAAACACACTGAGAAGCAATGCGGTTTACATCTTCTTTTACTTATAGTTGATTGGGTGACTGATGAATATTTACAGCTTCATTTTAGATTTCAAATAAGGTCAATAAATAATAGAACAGCAGGGAGATTAATAAACTTGTGTCATCACTCTGCTAGCAAAGTTTCCATATTCCTTTGGAAGCAGATTTCTTAACACTTGATCTCTTTCCTTTCCTAGTTAATCCAATTACTCAGATTACTCAGATTGAAGATAGTTCAGTCCGCTTTTACATTCACAGTTTCTCACCATTGCATTTTCCCCACTGTCAAGTGGTTAGTCCCAATATTTTATCAGAACATAAGTCTCAATTGTCATGTCTTTCCTGAATGACTATAGCTCTCTTTATGAAGTACAAGATGGGAATTCTTGTGTGTAATACACCTGAGGCCTCAGCAAATGTTTCAAAAATAACTTAGGGTCTTTGCAAAACTTCTCCGATCTTCAGGTTCTTCAGAGTGCAAGATACCTCTTTTCCAGTGGCTTGAATTCTGACTCCTGGGTATCAAGGGCACTTAGCTCCACAAAATAAAAATAGGCTTTAACTCCAATTAAATGGGTAATTAAACAAAATAGAGACAGAAAAAGTAGGAAAAGCTTCCTTCCCTCCAACTGAGGAGATAGTCTCTTAAATAGGATACTTAAAGTCAAAACTCATCAGCATTGGTTCACCAGACAGATCCAGCCTCTGAAGGAGGAATAGAATCTTTCCTAACACTTGATCTAACCTTACACAGGGACAACCCAATCTACTGTAAAGGGGTACCAAGGCTCTCATTGGGAAATGTCTCATAAAATAGATTACCAGACCATGGGTATTTAATAAATCCCTGGTTCATGGACCTCAAAACCCAAAAAACTTTTCCCAAAATTTCGGGAAAAATTCAGTTTTGGGTTATTGCGCACTAACCCGAAATTCAGGTCCCCCTGAATTTCAAAGGCCTGAACCACGGGAAATACAATATATTTCCCTCAGCGGGCCGAAAACGAAGCTTTGCACATCCCTAGATAAAACTCTTCATAGTCAACAAAGACCTAGCAGCCTCCTTTGAAGATGATGGTGAGGCTGAGAAAATAAGAGATTTCTGAACATGGATGTTGTGCATAAAAAAAGGAAAAAGGTGAACTTTTAAGAATAAAAAATCACAGTATTGAAAGTGAATAAATCAGAGAAAATTGCTTACACTCAGGAGAATATTTTAAAGGCAAAGTTAAGAAGTAACTTTTTAAAAATTGATACAATGGTAGCATCCAACCACCCAATGAATCAGTGTTTAGTCCCAAGGCTAACTGAGGAAATTAGGACCACCATGACAACAAACAAAAGAACCGAAGCTGTATCCTGGGAAATATGACAACGGCTTCCCTAACAACCAGTAATGGGGAAGGTGCAGCATCACTTTGGACAGTCATGGCACAGAAGAAAATAAGGAAAATGGAAAAGAGACCACAAATAGTAAGAGTATATAAAATTAAAGAATAGCATTATTAGAATACCCAACTAAGAAATATGTCTTAAATCTAACTTAATAAACAGGGACTAGTCAACCTGATGACATCAGCAAAAGCAGTGATTCACTAGGTTGTATAGGCTGAAGACAGTTTAGAATTTAGAGATAAGCCTGGTGAAATTTCATGTGAGCAGGAGCACGTTACTGCAGCTCACTAGGGATGTGCAGAAGGGAAACAATTGTTTCTTTTTTTTTTTTTCTTTTTGTTTCGCTGGGACCAAAATTCATTTCATTATTTTCACAGAGGGAAAAAAACAATTTGTTTATTAGTTTCATTCGTTTTTTGTTTTCCCATTAAAGTCAATGGGGGAAGTATTTGCAGCCTATTGTTGTTGGCTGTAGAATTGGGGTTTTCTTATCAATTCTGATGAAACTTCTGGGGGGCAATCATCAGAATGAGAAAAGAGCTCCAAAGTACTTAGACTGTAGCAAAGTGACACCAAAGTGGCATGAATAGCCTAAGGCACTATAAAGGAGCAAAGAGGTACCACGAGTGGCAAGAGTGCTTTAACTGAGGTGCAAAGCAGCAGCGAGAGTGTCAAAAACACACCACAGCTTCAAAAGAGAGCAAGGATAACAGTTGCATGAACCCTCAAAGGCAGCATGACAGGCAAAGTGACAAGACAAGTGGCATCAACATCCTAAAGCACAATGAAGAGGGAACATAACAAGCAGAAAGAGTGTCAGAAAAAACCTCAACCGCCAATAAAGGGACAAAGCAGCAGAAAGACTAGCACCAACACACTGAGGAACCATGATAGTGGCAAGAACACCACAAGGAGTAGAGTGAGTCATCTGGTGTATAGCAGCAAGGCAGAGTGGCAGAAAGTTGATAGGGGCAAGACAAGCTGGCAGAGCGGAGGTAGTCAGGACCCTGTGGATTTGATAGGGGATGGCCCCAGGGAGAGTTCCTTTTCCTTTGTGCAGGAAAGGGCTCCCTAGAATGGATTTGCCCCTAGAGTGGGGTGGTTCTGTTGGTGTCTAGTGAGCTCTTGCTGGTCTTTTAAAATATGGTGGACATAGCAGATATACAAACAAGAATTTTGAAGGCCAAGGTGGAGGAGGTTTCCATGTGAACAGTGGTTCAACATGGGTCAGCGGGTGTTAAGAGATAGGCTGGCTACACCCGGGGAGAGTTCCCTTTCCTTTGCACAGGAAAGGGCTCCCTAGAATGGGTTCTTGGCCCCTAGAGTGGAGCACGAGCCTTCAAGGTGTAGCGAGTCGACATGGAGGAGGTTTCCATGTGAACAGCGGTTCAACATGGGTCAGCGGGTGTTAAGAGATAGGCTGGCTACACCTGGGGAGAGTTCCCTTTCCTTTGCACAGGAAAGGACTCCCTAGAATGGGTTGGCCCCTAGAGTGGGGCACGAGCCTTGGAAAGTGTTGCGATGTGGAGGAGGTTTCCATGTCAACAGCAGTTCTGGTTTAACATGGGTCAACGGGTACTAAGAAATAGGCTGGTTACACCCGGGGAGAGTTCCCTTTCCTTTGCGCAGGAAATGGATCCCTAGAATGGGTTGGCCTCTAGAGTGGAGCACGAGCCTTCAAAGCTTGGCGAGTCAACATGGAGGAAGTTTCCATATGAACAGCTATTCTTGTTCAACATGGGTCAATGGGTACTAAGAGATAGGCTGGCTACACCCGTGGAGAATTCCCTTCCCTTTTGTCAGGAAAGGGCTCCCTGAAATGGGTTGGCCCCAAAAGTGTGGTGGTTTCGTTGGAGTCTAGAGAATACCCAGAAGCTATTAACTGTTTATGCACTTCAGCTGATGACAAAGGAAGTTGAAGAGCTCTCAGAAATAAGAAAACTGCTACTCAAGTCCAAATCTACAATATCAACCTATGTTGACTTTGTACCCTACACAGTGCCTCTGTAAACACAGAGGATGAATTAGAGTGCATCTACCACCAGTTTTCTATAGTAGTAAAAACATTAATGTTGGCACCTAAGAAAGATTTAGGGAAAATGGCCCATATTATGAAGGTCAGGAAAACTATTAAGCATATGAAATATGCAAGCTCCAAACAAACATCTTAAGTCAGCTTTTTATGTTCTTACATTCCAAATGTTGCAAAACAGGAAAAAGAATATTCTGTAAAGAAGTGATGCACAAATACATGAAACTGAAATACTAGAACTAAACTCAGACAGGCACAGCGTTTGAGGTCAGGCCCTTCTAGTGACGTAAGGTCTGGACAATGGATAGACAGGCACAGTGTTTGGGTTCAGGCCCTTGTAGTGACATAAGGGCTGGACAGTGGATGGACAGGCACAGCATTTGGGGTCAGGCCTTTGTAGTGCTGTAAGGGATGGACGGACAGGCACAGCGTTTGGGGTCAGGCCCTTGTAGTGACATAAGGGCTGCACAGTGGACACTGCAGACAGGCACAGTGTTTGAGGTCAGGCCCTTGTAGTGACATAAGGGCTAGACAGTGGACAGACAGGCACAGTGGTTGATATCAGGAACATGTGCTGATTTTCTCTGAAGCATATGAGGCAGTTGGAGCTGCTGCAAGGCTTTCAATTGCTTTTATTCATCTTTCCATTCACAGGGAAAATTTGGAAATCAAGGCAAAGGCATATTTATTTTCAAAAACACTAGCATTTCCATCAACTCTGGAGCCAGCCTTGAGCGGTGATGGCTTATAATATCCCCTGTCACTGAAAATACACATTCACTGGGCACACTGGTTAGTGGACATGACAGATATCGCTGAGCCACTTTGGCTAGGTGTGGCCAGACAGTGGACTTGTGTGCCCAATATGCCAGTGGATTTGTTTGCATATCCTCTAAGGGCTCTGTGAGATACTGTTTCACTGACATTTGTGCTGGTTTCTCCTTTGCTTGGGTGGGTTGAGAGTCCTTTTTGCCAGCTGCTTTTGCTCTAGCCCATTCCAGAACAGATGCTTGTTTATGGGCAACATGGCTTTGGCATACTGAAGTGGAGGAGGAAGTACTAGCTCTTGCTGACAGAGTGCTGCTCCTGCTTGGGCTTGCACTACTCTCTGAAGTGCCCGCTGTTTCCTCCTCTGCTTCATGCCTAATCTGTCTTTGCCTATGGCACTCCTGTTCACGGACTTTTACTAACAGCAGGTCCTTCACGAATGTGAGACAATCGGACTGTAGGGCAAGTTTCCCTTTCACACGGGGATCATAGACTGTGGCGAGCATGTATGTGTGATCGTTTGTTGAAGGTCTTAATCACTCTTGCACCTGCTTCTGCAAAACGTCCAGAAAATGCAGCACCTCTGCTGTCATTCCCTCTTCCTGTTTAAAGCCCTCCAAATTTTCCTCCAGAATATTAACTATAGGGATGATGTCAGCCAAGGTGGCACTTCTGGAACTCAGCTCCTCCGTGGCATCCTTGAAGGGCTGCAGAATTTTTATCAGCTGACTCATGACTAACCAATCCTGATGCCCTAGAGGACTCTGCACACCTATGTCCATTGCCACAGAAAGTTCATGAAGGGGTGTCTGCTGCTGAACTAACCTCTGCAGCATCATATAGGTGGAATTCTACCGGGTGCCAATGTCTTGAATGAGACGCTTGTGAGGCATCTCCAAATCAGTCTGCTTTTGTTGGAGACCCTGCCCCGCCTTCACACTTCTGTGGAAGTGCACTGCTATGTTCCTGCACTTGTGTATAAACACATGCAGGTATTCATTCTCTTGGTGATTAGACTCCAACCCCAGAGCTGACTTCACTACCAGATGCAGAGTATGTGCAAAACATTGGATGTTCTGAAAGCACCCGTCGCATAATGCCTTTTCCATGTTTGCACCATTGTGACAAAGAACTCTGCCTGAAGATTCCTGTCTCGCTGGTGTAGCTGCCAGCCCACCAGCATCTGTCTGATGCATGCTAAATTATTGGCTGATGTATGGGCCTCGTCCGTTAGGTGGGTGTGCAGTAAAGTCCACCTCCACCCTGATACTTGTTTACTAATAGAGCTGCTGCCTGCCCCTGCCTCAGCTAGGTACCACCAATGTGCTGTCAGGGAAAGGTAAGAGTGTGCAGCATTCATGGTGGTCCAGATATCGCAGGTGAAATGCACACTTCCCTCTGCCTTAGCTAGCAGCGCTTGGATGCTACTGCGACACTGATTGTAAAGGCTGGGGATGACCTTTCTGCTAAATGTGATTCTGGAGGGGACTTTGTAATTTGGAACTAAGAACTTCAGCAAATGCTTGAAACCCACATTCTCCACTACCTGCAAGGGCTGGTCATCAAGGGCAATCATTTCCCCGATGTTCCTGGTTATAACTTTTGAGGCTGCCTGCCTCCTTCCCTGGGAAATCATTTCCAAACACCACCCCATTTCCTGAATGGTAGGTTGTCACTTCTGACACATGGTATGGGGCTGCTGGCCTGCCACCTGACTGCTAGAAGGGGCTGAGGGTGTGGGGTGACTTTGCTCCTTTTCAACCACTTTAGGCTGCTTGAAAAAGGGGTCCCCTGACTGGTACTGCCACCATCCCCAGATGGCAGTACTGCTGGGTGTTGCTTCTGCACATGATCCATCATGCCAAAATTAGTTAGATATCCCATTTGATTGCCTATGCTAATAGCCCTGGCACAGTAATTACACTGAGCAAAATGTGGGTCCTCTGTCACTTTAAAGTGGATCCAGATCACAGATTTCTTTCATGATCCCTTTTCTATAGCCTTCGGGGTGGATGCTGGCACTAGAGTTGAAGTACTGGGTACACCCTGAGAAGCAATGCCAGGGGCATCAGTCACACTCTGTGCCTGCGCTGACTGTTCTTCTTCCTCATCATCATCAGTTTCATCTCTCCCCTGCAGCACTGAAGTGGAGGCTAAGACAGAACTAACTAACCCTCCTAAACCTTCTTCAGCTTTTATTTCTTCCATTTCTGATAATGAGAATCCCACACAAGATGATTCTTTATTGGAATCAGAAGCAATAGTGCATGCACTACATTTTCAATATCAAGTCAAGTCTGCTGTTGCACTGCTGCTTTTGGGTCTTGCCCTTTTGTCTTGCATGACTCAGACTCTCCTTCCCTCACCTCCAAAACTACAGGGTGAGAAACAAGTGGTGGCTGTGCATCATCTTTAAATTTCAGTTTTTTCCAGATGGAACTGCCTGCCCCTCCAGAGATTTTAGATTGGAACAGCTCCTTTTTTAACTTTAATGGTGGACTGGCACTGCCTTTTCAAGTGCCTCCTCTGCCAGTCCCAATCACTCGACCATGCCTACCTTTCCCCAACATCATGGATTTAATGTCACTGCCTACTAGGGATTTCAGTTAAAAGAATTATTTCTTTATTGGTGAATGAACACCTCTGTACCAATAAATGTGAGTCTGGAAAACTGCCCACAAATGCACGGTGCAGTGCCTTGATGTACACCACAACTGAGACCACTGTATATGTCCCCACCAAACTTCTAACAACAAAATAGGCCTACTGGGATTTGTCTTAAAAGAGTACTGCTGTCCCAATATATGTGAGTCTGGAAAACTGCCCACAGATGCAGTGCAGTGCCTTGAGGTACACTACAACTTAGACTGCTCTGTGTGCACAAAAAAATGAAACAGCAGAGAAAAGACTTGACTGAAAGCCTGAGGAAGCACAATTCCTAGTGATGCTGCTTCTTGTTTGAAAATACCAACTCACACCATCTCCCACCCATACACTGCATGTGCCTGCATCAACCTACTCCAAGGGGGTAAGATAAGCAGAAATATGCCACTGCTGGCAGCTTGTCTCACTGGGAGAGACAGAGAGACTGTCAGAGTGCAATAAAAAAAAGTGCGGTCAAAAAAAGCCTGGCTGGCACTGCAGCAAAAATGAACAAATATCTTTTTCAATGGAAAATTCTATCAAAGTAGCTAGCAATTGAATACAGATTTGAGACACTCAGACTGGCTCTGAGTAAAGCCACCTTCCCGGACAACAACCACAAAGAAAGAGCGTGGCACGCCGCGTGCGTAAGGTATAAATAGTACAGCATCATCAGGAACAGCGTCACAGAGCATTGACTGAGAGCAGCAATTGGCTGCATTAGAAAAATTCTTAGCTCTGATAGGTTGCATTCTCTTCTCCTTTCCAACCTGTCTGACCCACTCTATGACAGGGCTGTGATGTCACTTATGACTCACAGTAAAGTGTTGTTTTTTGCTATGGATACTCCCACATGGCCTTCTCCTATTTCAAATGGCCACTAAGAAATCACTGCGAACTAAAAGAATGAAACTAATATGATATGTTTTATTTGTGGGGATTGTCATGCATTTCGCGAACCCATGAATCAAACGAACAGGGACTTATGCGTTGCGGATTGCACATTTATTGAAAATGAATGCACATCCCTAGTACCCACTGATGTCATCGGTGAGGCCAGCGGACCATGGCCTTGCTAGTTCAGTAGTGTCAGGGGCTCCTCTTAGGCCCTCTGATACTGATCGCAGCCTTGTTCATTTAAAAAATGTTTTTTTCTTACCTCTAAACCCACGATGGCGCTTCAGGGCACATTGTTGACAGTTTGGCTGGTTGCTTGTAGTGGGAGGACGCTAGCAGTCACTTACTACCTGTCAACCTGCCTTTCTCGCTTGTGGTCACTTCGTTACTTGCTCCCTGCCTTGCATTGTGCTGTTTACAGACTCGGGCCACTTCTTTAATTCCACTCCGGTGCCTTGGTGTCCATCATGGCCTTCCTCTGTCATTTCTCCTTCGTCACAACTTGGGCCTATGCAGGTTGGTTCATCCGAAGTCTATCACCTCTCTCCCTTCATTCACTATTGCTTCCACTCCTACGGGCCTTCTCCACCATATTGGCAGCCATCCTGTCTCACTGGGCCTCCAGCTTCTAGCAGATTCATTTCAGGTCCTGTCCTCCAAGTTAGTTCCATTGCCTTACTGCATCACAGCCTTCGTTTACTCTGCTCTGGTGCTTGTCTTCTGCCGGTATTATCGCCACTTTTTTTTTGGGCACCGCCATCTTCTAATGGTCTCAGTTCCTAATTCTGACTGTCTTTTACCACCATGGGGCATGTTTTTGCACTGTTTTTTCCTATTTGTCTTGCTTCCCCCTCTGCACTGTCATCTTAATCTTAGGGGAACTTACTGGTACTCATCATGGCTCTCCCTCACTAGGCCTGGCTTCCTTTTTCCCAGCTGCTGCTGTTGGTTCCGTGGATTACTGGGTTTTCAGGCCCTGAGGTTCAGGTAAACCTCTTTTTGTTTATTTTTGGGCATCCCCTTTATATGTATTTGAGGCTGTAATATTGCTTTGTTGATAGAAGAAGTTGAATGTAAAATTAGGAGGCTTCAATAAACATTTTATGTGATTGGAGTATGGGGCAAGATAGATAAAGTATTAATCTTTCTATTAAAACAAAAAAGGCATGTAGTATGAAAGCACAAATTAAGAGCCTCATTTACTAGGCATTTTTCCTATTAACACAGAATGGGAGAAAAGCCTTTAGCAAATTAGGCCCTAAGAATGAAAACAGATCTCTATACAATGTGTTTTAATAAATATTACTAAACGATATATACTTCCAATAATTCATGTTCTGATGAACAGCTAAATACTTTTTTGGCAAAGGCACCTATTGCAATCATTAATAAATATAATAAAATACATCTTGGTGCTCCTATCACTACATTATTGTTTCAATGGGCGTTCAGGAAGCTCCCCACTGGGAAATTAGCTGGCCTTGATGTTCACTCAATTGAATTTTATAAATGATTGATACGCTTATTGTTTCTTCTCCTTTTCAGAGCTTGCACTATGGCTTTAGAAACTGGAAGGGTACAAGCTACCTTTACTAAAGGAAATGAAGTGAATTTTCAAAGAGTTATATGTACAAAAATAGCACATATGCGTGTAAATGAACTGTACTCATGCAATTGCAATTGTATGTGCATACTTTTGGTTTCATGAGCACATATATGCATGAAAAAAGGCTATTTAAAAGTGCTCTAGGCAAGGCCAACAGTTGTGTGCATATGTTGCTGTTTTATGACAGGTGCTTACATTTGGCAACTTACTTGCATAATTTTACACCTGCTAATTACCCAGTGTAATTGATATCAGACTTGTTTATTTTGCATTATTGACTGGATGCGATGTCTGGGTGAATTGTGGGAGTTAAGAGTTAAGAAACAGGAAAGTCTCAATGACCCGGAGAAGGACTGGGCATTTATGTGATTGTCATTTTAATTATGTGCACATGTTTTAAATTAGGTTTATGTGAACAAGTCTTACTTTACTTTTGTGCATAAAATCTATGCATCTATATTTTAACATTGGTATGAAAAGTAAGTGCGTTTAAATGCTTTGAAAATATTTGGTCTCAGTGCATTGCATGTGTTGATCATAAGCAAACATACACACATTTAACGTAGAATTTTAAGACCTGTGCGCGGGAGCAAATGTACCCAGGTTTGCCAGCTCGTGCACATGGACGTGGTGATTTTATGACATCCACGCATAAATGCATGGATGGTATAACATTGGCAATATGTGCATACATGTGCGCACAATTTTACATTGATATGTGCACCTGCGTGCAAATGTCTCTTTGATTGTGCAAGTAGGGGGATTAATAGATACGCGCCCCAACACAATTATGTTTCCCCAGTTTGTTCTCAGTTCACCCCAGTAAAGGAGAGATCTTCCTAAACCCCCTAGCTTACTTGCCTCCCTTTTACCCTATTAGCCCCCACCCTTAAAACCCTGACTAGCCTAGTTTTTTTTGTTTCATGACTTACATGCTGTCCACAGCAGAAGTAAAGTTACGTGGATAGGGACCCTGGCACATGCTGGTGTGCGTAAATACTTACGCGCTGGTTTCATTCATATTTCCTGGAACTTCCATGCTCCGCCCACATCACATTCATGAGAAAAATGTACTCATGTACCAGGAGATACACGTGTACCCGGGTGCCTCTTAAAATCCGTGCGGTGTGCGCTGGGCCAATATAGGTGCTTATTTCCTGGCTTTGGCGTGTGTATGGCTTTTAAAATTCACCAGATACTGTGGAATATAATTGCAAGTGTTTTATAAAACACACATATCAATTACAGGTGGGTTCTAAATTATTATAGATCTCCAAATGGCCCTATATACATATATATATATAGAGAGAGAGAGAGAGAGAAAGAGAGCCAAGTGGAGTTATTTGAAAGTTATCCTCTTATCCCACTATTATTCATAAAGGAGGCAAACATTTGCTCTGATGTAGCTGCTCTCAACCCATTTCTTTAATTAATATTGATGCAAACATTCTGGCAAAAATCATCTCTAAAAGATTGGAATTGGTCATTCTGGGCATTATCCATAAGGATCAAACAGGCTTTATTAAAGGAAGAAATACAGCTAATAATGTGAGAAGAACTTTGAACTTAGTGCATTATTTGTCAAGAGATCCTAAACCCCCCAGACATTTTTTTTTAGCATTAGATGCTGAAAATCTTATGACTATGTGTAGTGGACCTATTTGTTTAAATTGCTGTGAAATTGAATTTTGGTGCAGGGTTTAAACGTGCTATTAGTTCTCTGCATCATGAGCATACTACACAATTAAAAATCAATGGTGTCTTGACAGACCATTTTCCAATTGCTAGGGGACCTAGGCATGGTTATCTTCTTTCTCATTTAGTGTTTGCTATAACTCTGGAATCCTTTGCTCAAGTAATAAGAAACTGTATGGATATAGCTGGAATGAGCATAGGACACTTCAGAGCATAAGATTGCTCTGTATGCAAATGATGCTTTGTTTTTCTTGGAAAAGCCTCCACTTTCTCTTCCTAATTTTATGAAAACTAGTTGACATGTGGAAATTCCCCAGAAGCCCCTCTAAATTCCCCTCACCCCCAGCCCCTGCACAGCCTTTCTTCTCACACCAAGTCCCAGTAAACTCTACTCAACCCCATCACAGCCTCCCACCTCCCTCCCCAAAGCCCCAGGAGTAGTACAGCCTACCTCCCCTATCCTCAGCCCAGGCTACCCTCCCAGCCCCAGCCCCAGCTGCAGAACAGCCACCCATGTAAATCCCTACAGCCTCCTATTTATTGTTCTTCTCTCTCTTGCCCCAGCACATGTTCCTCAGCCCCAGAAGCCCGTTTTTCCTCTTCCAGTCCAAGCACAGCCCACCCCGTCCCTGCAGCACCGGCTCTAGCATATCCTGCCCTTAACCTCCAGCAACCTTAGCACTGCCTGCAATCCCCCAGCCTCAGCGGTAGCCATTTTGGCTACCACTGATAAAAATGGCGCCGATGGCCCGATAAAAAAAAACCCACCCCGACCCTTTACAAATTACCCCTTTGCTTCTCCCACCCTCCCGACCCCCCAAAAAACCTTTTACATGTACCTGGTGGTCTAGTGGGGGGTCCGGGAGCCATCCCTTCAATCATACCCTCGGTGCCAGTGCCGGTGCTGGAGGTTTCAAAATGGCGCCGATCGCCTTTGCCCTCACTATGTCACAGGGGCCGACCGTCGGTACCTGTGACATAGTGAGGGCAAAGGCGATTGGCACCATTTTGAGTCCTGGCATCAGATGGCCGGCGTGCAGGAGGTTGCTCCCGGACCCCCGCTGGACTTTTGGCAAGTCTTGTGGGGGTCAGGAGGCCCTCCCAAGCTGGCCAAAAATCCCTGGGGGTCCAACGGGGGTCCGGGAGCGACCTCCTGCACTCCGGCCGTCTGATGCGAGGACTCAAAATGGCACCGATAGCCTTTGCCCATACTATGTCACAGGGGCTACCGGTGCCATTGGTCAGCCCCTGTCACATGGTAGGAGCACAAGATGGCGCCGATGGCCATGTGACGGGGCTGACCAATGGCACCGGTAGCCCGTGTGACAAAGGCTATCGGCGCCATGATGAACCCGGCACCGAGGGTGTGAGTGCAGGGGACGGCTGCCGGACCCCCCGCTGGACTACCAGGGAGTTTTGGTAAGTCTTGGGGGGGTTCAGGAGGGTGGGGGAGTTGTTTAAATTTTTATTTAGGTGGCCATATAATTCGGCGAATATTCGTGTTTTCGTGGGTAATCGCTATATATTTTGCTTCCCCACGAATACCACGAATACTGCAGTATACGTTGCGGATCGCCAATACAGCGAAAACGAATGCACACCCCTAAAATCCAGCAGTTTGCATGCAGAAACAAAGTTGACATATTGTTCCTACAAGGGACACATCTAACTAATGCAGAGCATGAAACGTTTAAAGGATGGTGAGTGGGAAAGATATATTATTCCTCTTTTAATTTTAGGAGCAGAGGCATCTGATATCTATTATCTAGTGGAGAAAAATCTTCCTCTTACAGGGGTAGATTTTAAAAGAAAGCGCGATCGCGTACTTTTGTTGGCGCACCAGGCGCCAACAAAAGTACGCTTGATTTTATAAGATATGCATGTAGCCGCGCGTATCTTATAAAATCGGCAGCCTTGCGCGCGCCGAGCCGCACAGCCTGCCTCCGTTCCCTCCGAGGCCGCTCCAAAATCGGAGTGGCCTCAGAGGGAACTTTCTTTCGCCCTCCCCTCACCTTCCCCTCCCTTCCCCTACCTAACCCACCTCCCTGGCCCTATCTAAACCCCCCCCCTACCTTTATCCACGGATTTACGCCTCCCGGAGGGAGACGTAAATCCACATGCGCCAGTGGGCTGTTGGCGCGCCGAGACCAGATCCGGGGGTGGTTCCAGAGGGCGCGGCCACGCCCCCGGAATGCCCCGGCCCGAAACAATGCCCCCGGGCCCGCCCCTGAAATACCACGTCCCGCCCCCAAAATGCCACGTCGTTCGGCCCCGCCCCCTCGACACGCCCCCGACACGCTCCCTTCCAAAAACCCCGGGACCTACGCGCCTCCCGGGGTTCTGCGCACGCCGGCGGCCTATGGAAAATAGGCGCGTCGGCGCGCAAGGCCCTGCTCGCGTAAATCCGGGCGGATTTACGCGAG
This sequence comes from Rhinatrema bivittatum, assembly GCF_901001135.1. Lineage (NCBI taxonomy): Eukaryota > Metazoa > Chordata > Amphibia > Gymnophiona > Rhinatrematidae > Rhinatrema > Rhinatrema bivittatum. Next base: position 379,748,914 of record NC_042615.1, on the reverse strand, counting down.
CAGGGCTTTTAAAATCCACCCATAAGCGTAAAGATTGCTCCAATAAAACGTATAAACTATTGGAAGATAAGTGTCGAGAGATACTTTAGTTAGAAGTACAAAAAATTGAAAAGGTGCTTTAATACACCTGCTTTAAGTATTTTGAGCACAGGGATAAACTCAGCACCTTGTTGTCTAGGGCTGTCAAATGGAAAGAAGGTAGATCTCACATTGTTGCTATCAAATACCTGCACAATGTGCCTGGGAGGGATAGAGCTCCTTTTTACAGAATATTTTCTAACTTGAATTCAGATCCTGTTCCAATGGAGGATGAGGCTGTTCATACTATGTATCAACAAGATAAACTAGCAACACCCATCTCACTGCTAGAGATTCAGGATGCAGTTCAGACATTGCAGGAAAGGAAATGTCCCAGTCCTGATGGGTGCCATATAGATTTTTTCAAAATATTTTGGGGTGCGCTTTCCCCTTTTTTGCTATCCCTTTTCATTGAAGCAGGATTGATGAATGCTTTATTAGGTACTCTTGGGGATGTTACTATTTCCTTGCTTCATACATAGGGAAAGGACCTAACAGAAGGCAATTCCTACCATTTCATTTCCTTTTTAAATTCAGATATGAAGATTCTGGCAAAGGAACTGCAAATGCAGTTGGACTCCATATTACCCTCATTAGTTCACACTGACCAGATGAGGTTTCTGAGGGGGAATACATCTACACATGTCCAAATCCATCAGTCAAATGTTATTAAATATCCTGTGCACTGCAAAGTATGATAGAGCCTCACAGCCTGTGACCACCATCTTCTTCTTAAAGGAACCAAGGAAATCCCCCCCCCAAGTGTAGCTGACCCCTTGTCCTCCCCTCTACCCACCCCACCCATCCCTTAAAGTAGCTGAACTGAAAAAAAGTTCTGACAAGACGGGGATCTGGCTGCAGGCCCTTCACCTCACACAAACCCCTTCCCTTTTTGATAGCCTTCCTGGAGATCAATCCCCCCAACCTATTCCACCCCTAACCTGGTGCCACCATATTCAAAATGGAACCACAGACTATGATGGGGCAAACATAGTACAGCAGTATGTCTATATCATTTTGAAAATGACAGCAATGGTCCTGGAAATCTAGGGGCAGTTTGGTTCAAGGCAGTCAGGGAGTGGACTAAGGTAGGAGGAAGTCAATCTCCAGGTAGGGTAGTTGGCAAAAAGAGCAACAGTTTGGGAGATGATTCAGGGCCTGTACCCAGGGTTCCAGACTTATTAAAACTTTTTTTTTTCCCTTCAGTGAACTCAAGTGGCAGTGGTGTATGAGTGTGAAAGGTGTCTCTCAAGATCCTGGAGGGTGGCTGCACTTGGGGAGGAAAACTCGGACCACTTAGGCCCATTAAATGGCAGCCTGAAGATTACAGGGTAAAGTTATCTACAACTCCAGGGTTGTAGCTAACTTTGCTGAAAGTAACACAGCTTGCAAATTTTCAAGCAAAATTACATTATATTATATAGCAATAAGCTGATTTTTATGCAGATCAGCTTCATTTCCATATTCAATTTGCCATAGGAAGATAACATGTAGTATTTGAAATACTGTGTGTTATTGCTGTGTTAAGATATTTATTGTGCAGTAAATGCAAAGGTTAGCTTAGAAAATGACCCCCTTAGATTGTAAACCTTCCATACCTGAATATAATCCGCTTTGAAAAAAGCTGTCAAGTCATGAAAGGTGGAATATAAATCTAATTAAATGATTCTTTTTCCCCTTTCCTAAGAAAGAGACAATTTGTTCTTGTTCACAATCCTGTCTTCGTGCCAGGCTGAGCACAGTGGCCTTGTTATCTTTCCCCTTTGTGAGCTGTGGGGCTTTTCTATATTCAAGTCATTTTACCCAGTTTCCTTTGTGCCTTATATTTGGTAAATAAGATATCTTAGCATTTTTATTGCAGCACTTTGATAATTAATTTTTCTAAATAATTCTTATTTTTCTTTAAGTGCAGTTACAGTAAATTTTTTCATTTTCAGATTGACTTTTAATCATTATATTTCTACTGATCAGATCACTGTATACAGATATAAATGATCATGTTACAAAAGCAATGTCAGTGAGCAGTTTAAACTAATTATCTTTGGTACATATTTCAGTGTATGATTATAAAAGAAATTAATCCTAACGATTTTTGTTTATCTTTGTTTTTTTTCTTAAAATTTAGTTTTACTTATTTTGATGCATTGGACTCTTTATTTCACTGGATAGAAAGCAGATTTGTACTTTATTTTGATTCTAAGGGGCACTGCAACAGACACCCCCGAGGTCCTAAAAGAATGACAGTTCCATAAATCACTTTGCAAGAGGCTACATCACTTCCACAGATTAAAATAAAATACTAACTCACCTTTTCTGTTTTATATGAGACTCCAAATTTAGTTTACAAATTAAACAAGTTTGTGTGCCTTGTCTTCTTCATCTTTACTGTAACTGTGTGAATACGAAAAACTCAATTCTATAAAGCTAAAAAAGAAACCTATACGAAGTACTAGGTAGATGTGGAACACTAATGGTGAACTGGTACATTAATTTATGTCTTCTGAAGCCATTTTATGTTAAAGAAATGTTAAGGGGAAAGAATTGTATGAAAAGTGAGCATGAGGGTAGTACATGAGATGATATGGATAGAAAAGGAATTCTTCAACCACATAAATTTCTGGCATGACCTCAGTATCCATGACAAGGCATACATTTTTGTCTCCAAATTGGACATCAGTGTGATCTAAAGAAAAAAAAAAGTTATTCTGTGTTTTTAACATTTTAATATGGAATATATTTGGTGTACTTCAGTGTAATATAAAATCAACATCAATAACTCATCCCCACATTGAATAAATATTATATAATATAGCAACACACAAGGGAGACAAATACCAGCCATAGGTAAAATGCAGCAAAGAAAGTGGAGGCAAGAAATACAAGAAAAGATAATGAATTAATAATGCAATTTCATTTTTGAAATTTCATTTATTATGTGCTAACATTTTTAGTCCACTTTAAATTCTGTATTACACACTAAGAAGTTTAACATGTACTAAATCAAATTAGTAGATACAAAATTGATTTAGTACACATTAGATAATGTCAGTATTCTCTAAATTGATTTTAATATGAAATAAAAATGTAGTTCTTGATAAAATGAAACAACATAATACAAACTAAACAAAAGAAAAAAAATGACTATTTTTGGGCTGTACTTCCCTAATACAATTAATATAAAAATATAAATATCTTTTAAACCAATCAAAATACAATATAAATATATGATAAAAATCTCCTAAACCAATCAATTTAGCAATCTTCCATTAATGAAAAACAAGATAAAAATGGATAATAGGAATACTTAAAAGCCAAACCAGTCATATTTATTCATCATTTTTGTACGAGAAGAAGTCATTATACCTTAAAAACTACAGAAACATATATCACAAAATGAAACCACAAAAGAAAAAAGATAACATGAATTTGAGATTTCTTAATCAAATAGATTGTCTAGGTAACTTTTGTTTTACCTGGAAAAACCCTGAGATTTCAATTCCCATCCATCTCACTGGTGAAATATTAACCAGGTAAGCCATTAGCAGACTAACATTTAGCTTGATAAAAAGAGGCAGAGAGAGGAGTCTTCTGGGTGTGTGGGTAAAATTAATCCAGCAAGTATTTATTTATTTATTTATTTATTTATTTATTTAACACTTTTTTTATACCGGTATTAGTAAGTACATCATACCGTTTTACATTGGAACTGAAGGTGGAAATTACAACAAACAAGGGATGGAACTACAGAAACAAAAGGAAAAGTAGCCGAAACTGGCAAGCAAGGGCAACATCATATGTAAAGATAACAAGTAAAAAATGGAGCATAACTTTATACATGGGTTCAGCACATGTGCTGAAGCAACAAAGGGTTGCAAGCAGGGGATCTAGTCTGGGTACGCCTGTTTGAAGAGTAGTAGCTAGATGAACTTAGGAAATATGATAATGCCTGTGTATCACACCATGGTGGGACCACACCTATAGTTCTGAGTGCACTTCTGGTTACCATACTTTAAAAAAAGATATAGTTGTATTGAAAAAGGTACAGAAAAGGGTAATCAAAATGATAATGGAGATGGAATGGCTCCTCTGTGAGGAAAGCTAAAGAGGTCAGGGCTGTTCAGCTAGGAGATAGCTGAGGTCTGTAAAATCCTGAGTGGAATAAAGTGGGTAAATGTAAAGAGATTATTTACTCTTTCAAAAAAAAACCAAAAACAAAGATTAGGGGACATGTCATGAAGTTAGTAAATAGCACACTCAAAACAAATTGTAGAACATAATATTGTTTTTCAATACACAATTAAGTTCTGGACTTTATTTCCAGAGGATGTGGCTAAAGCAATTAGATAGTTGGGTTTAACAATAGTTTGGACAAATTCCTGGAGAAGTCAAACTGTTTTTAACCAAATAGACTTAAGAAATAGTCAATACTTATCACTGCACGGCAAGATAGCTGCATTGGATCTATTTGTAAACTGCCTTTACACGGGTTACCCTCCCTTTTTTTTAATGTAATATATTACCCAGGCCGAGGGAAGGATGTGGGTAACCTTGGTGTTATTAGTAAAGAGGTATATATGAAAATCCTCTTTCCTTATCAGGTAATTTTATAAAGGATAGAGTGAAGAACACTCTATCACCTGATCAGTTAAACTCCTGCCGATTAGGAGATGAATGAGGTAAATTATAAAAAGAATAAAAGCCAAAGTTGATTATCTTTTACCTTAAATGTTTAGTTTTTTTTAACAAATAATACATCAAATACATTAAATAACCATTAACCTCTTAAAGAAACTCAGATAACTATAACTTATAATCATTACATTTTACATTAAGTTTTCTTTTACTTATATCTTGCTTTTACTTTAAAAACTCTTTTCATGGAACAAGTCCTTCAGTTCAGTCTTTGTTAGTCAGGTGTTTATGTATTCACTTAGCTTTAATTCTTCTTATCTTTGTTTTGTCTTTTTCCTTACTCGTGTGCGTTGCTAGAGTACGATGAAAAAGGTTTGATTCTTCTTCCTTGCTTTAAATAATTTTGCTTCTTCTTCTTTCTTTTCTTTCTACTGTTGGTACCTACTTCCTACCTATAACAAACCAATGAGAGAGACTACCTCCCTATACGCGTCTAGGTCTTCCGTCAACTATGTCTGTGTGTAACACAGTGTTCGTGGTGTATCTAATTGTTACTGTTCTCTGACTAATTAAAACAAAAGATAATTATAGTTACCCTAGCTAGGCAAGTTTCTCTTCTCTCTATTATATTGTGGGTAGAATTTTAAAGTGTGTTTGTTGAAATTTCCCATATCCTGGTGGAAGAGTACATTATTTTCTTCATAGTCATCAAATGAATCTTGAGCTTTAGTTTATTAGCGACAGACTTCTTTTTAATAGTACAATCTATATCTGTACTATATATTTTCCAATATGTTAAGACAAAGTCTTTGTATACCCTTATAGGGTTTAAGCATAAGTTCTCTTAAATGAACAGTCAATGCACTCTCTTTATATTTCTCTCAATAACAGTGTATAAATTCACTGTCAAATGACAAATTTCAGTTGCTGTCATTAATTACTCGCGGGACAGCTATTTCTTTAAAATTATATAAACTACTTTTGGGCCTTATTATAAATGAAGGCACCAACAATTACCAAAATAGTTTTTTATTTTATATTTGCTTACCCACTTGCATATTCTTATAATACTTGCCAAATTCTAAGTTCTCATATTCATCTAGAATTAACCTTCTGAGGAGCACTTGTGCAGCGCTTCCTACCTTGACGAGTTCTGCTTAGGTTCTCCCTATGCTTTTCTAACTGCCACTTACTTTTCACTGTAGCTAAGGAAGCTATATTGATGTCATTCTTAGTTACCATTAGGGAACTTTGATAATCACTATAGCAACCAGATTAAAACAATACATGTAGGTTATCTCTACTGTAACTTAACTGGTAAACTTCCCTCTGTCTTTCATTCCATTTAGTTTTAAAACTGTGCACTTTCCTGCCGTGTCCTCAACACCACAGCTAAACAGCTGTCTATGTCTAAATGGCAACAATTTTATTTCTTACTGGGTCAATTCAAACACAGCACAACCCTCCCCCTCTGATTGTAACTGTTTCTCCTGCTGAGGAAGTTCAGTCAGAACCAAAGTTTCAAAACGGCACTTCAGCTGCTTTTCTCCATAGCAACTGGATAACTCTGTTCTATCTACTATGTTACATTCTGCAATAGAAACATTTCCATGCCTCACCAGGGCAGAACAACTACCTTAGGGCCTCATTTTCTAAGCACTTTACCACATGCGATTTGCAAATGCAAATTAGTCATTTGGTATTCAGGGGGCAGAGCATATGTAAAGCAGGAACCTGTGTATCGTGTGCAGTGAAACAGCTGCAGTGTTAGCGTGGCTGCTAACTACAACTCCAACCTCGCCTTATGGAGAGGGAGAGAGAGGGGAGGGGAGGGGAGGGAGAGAGAGAGACTTACTATAGTGCCTATGCCCTACATAGGTATTTTAACCCCTATAGGAGGGCCACCTACTAACTCGGGGTGGGGATTAGGTATGAGCGTCGGGGGTTGGGGGCAACTTTCGCATTCCACATGAGACCTACGGACTGAACAGTGGTCTCTAGTGCAGATTTGCTGGCCGTCGGAGTGAGGACGCTCACTCCAAGCGGAGATTTGGCCAACATTCTCTCCACCTAGCATGTTGTTGCCCAGGTAGAGTGTCCATCAAGCTAGGTAGAGAGAACGTTGCCCAAACCACTTCTTGGAGTGAGCGTCCTCACTCCGACAGCCAGCAAATCTGCACTAGAGACCACTGTTCTGTCCGTAGGTCTCATGTGGAATGCGAAAGTGGCCCCCAACCCCCGACGCTCATACCTAATCCCCACCCCGAGTTAGTAGGTGGCCCTCCTATAGGGGTTAAAATACCTATGTAGGGCATAGGCACTATAGTAAGTCTCTCTCTCTCTCTCTCTCTCTCTCTCTCTCTCTCTCTCTCTCTCTCTCTCTCTCTCTCTCTCTCTCTCTCTCTCTCTCTCTCTCTCTCTCTCTCTGAAACAGGCTGTCTGGGACTATTGAAATATCGTGCAGTGCTAATGTTTTTGCGAATGGCGAAAACATCGCCGCACACGATGTTTCCCCACTGCACGAAAGAAGCCTCATTTGCATTGGTAACGCCCCCTAATGCGTTACCAATGCGATATTGGAAAATAAGGCCCTTACTTAACTATTTCTTATCTCTCACTTTTCTAGGATTAAAGTAGCCCCCAGAAACACCATGACAGTCTTTCTTTAGATCTGTGTTTACCCTTAGTGACCACCAAACCTCTTCTATTCTACAGCCCTCAGTCATCACGGATGTGCAGCACTATGCTGTACTCTCTGAGACACTGTGTTTGTTTTTATTAGCAGTAATTACATCATGTCCTGTATATCAGCTAACTGTCAGCTCTTCTCTCTTATTGAACTCCTTCTGATGGTAAGTACTATTTTTATTACTTTAAATTTTTTTAGTCCTATCCACATATTTATTGTTGGGAACTTGTCAGGTACTTGTGACATGGATTGGCCACTGTTGGAAACAGGATATTGGGCTTGATAGACCCTCAATCTGACGTAGAATAGCTTGTTCATATGTTTTTTTACATTCATAGTGCATGTTAGGGGTGTGGATGAAAAAAGTGATTTGGTTTACAGTTTCAGTATTCCATTTTGATTCCATTTTGATCTCTTTAGATTAGAAGTTCGTTCATTTCTTCTGTCATCGCTTTCCATTAAAGTAAATAGGGGAAGCAATGCCTGCTTTTTTTAAACTTTGGGGTTTTCCATTTAGGCTTTTTGAAACTTGCTGGCAATGGGCACCAGCAGTGGCATGCAAAGGCTAAACCACTGTGAGAGGGGGAAAGTGGCACAAAAATGTCACGATCACATCAAAGTACTGAAAGAAAAGAAAAACTTCACAAACACCAAAATGAACAACCCAAAGCACCAAAGAGGGACAAATGAATGAAAACCCCAGGAATGATGGGTATGGCAATAAGCATAGTAGCATTAACACCCCAAGGCATGCTTGATGACTATGCACTCTAAGAATTAGTACAGTATCACAGTGTCACTCACTTTTTTTATACACATAATCCCCTGGTCACTCTGTGCACATTGCAGAAGAAATCAGTCTATGTATGTTTCTTAGAGGTAATAAGAAATGCTGCATGCCTTCTGAAGATTAGTGCAGTCATCCCTGACTGATATTCAGTTATTCTGTAACCCTCTGACAGAGGGCCTTATTTACCAAGGCTATCGCAGGCTTGCGCTGTTAGCGCAAGCCTGCGATAGCCTGCGAAGGTAGCGCATGCCTGCGCTACCTAAATCAGGGCGGAGTCAGCCATGGAAGAGGAGGAGTCGGGGCATCACCGGGGCCAACTCCGCGAAGACGCCGCGGACGGCGAAAGGGTAAGGACCTTTTCACGTCCTACTTCGCACCCAATAGCTACACCTTCTATGGTGGCGCTATTGGGTGCGATCGCTATTGGGGGTGGTCCTGCGTTAGCCGGTGCGATCGCTACCGGCTAACGCAGGACCACCCCCCACTTCGTCCCCGCCCCCCATTAGCGCAGTTTTCTAAAGTAATGCAGGCCTGCGATAATTTAGAAAATGAGGCCCAGAGTGATTAAAGTTCCATCTGCTACTAGCAGCACAGCTAGGGCACAGTGACTAAAAGAGCACACCCTGCTTTCTCCTCTAAATCTAAAATTTGTATTTCTTAATCTTTCAATTAACTCTAGAATTTTGAAGCAAGGAACTTCAAAATCTTAGCCTCTATCTCTTTCTCTCTGAGACCCAGCAAAGAAATAAATGAGAATACAGTCAAGGTATCCCTTGACTGTATTTCCTAGAAGAAATGTATTTCCTGGAGGAAAAGTCCATAAAACTTTATTAGACTAGCAAAAACTATTTCTGCATCTTGAAGTGAGTAACAAGAAATAGATCTACATTTTGCTTTTTTTTTTTCTGGGTACTTGTGACCTGGACTGGCCACTTTTAGAGACAGGAAGCTTGGCTTGATGGACCCTTGGATGATTGAGCATGGATTTTCTTATGTTTTTAACAAAATGATCACTGGCTGTTAAAAAGCTCTTAATTTCATGTTCATTTAAAAAAATGATGAATTCAATCAATGAAGCTGCCAACTGGGATAATCTAACAAAGTACTGATATATGATCCTGCTTTTCCTTGTCTCTTCCCCAACCAGCTCTACTCTGTCTGGCTCGCTTTCTCCATAGACTTTATTGGGAGTGAACTGAATGAGCCAAAAAGGATACAGGCTTTTTGGGTGACTACACCTTTTTGGGGTGGATGAACCAAACTATATTGAAAATCAACACATTTGAATCAAATTTCATATTTTGGACCTTTCTAATAAAGAATAGATTTCTAGTGCATGGGGCTTAAGCATTCCTTCTCTTATACATATAAGAACACAATAGTCAGTGGGCTGGCGAGCAGGAAAATTACTTGGGTAAAATTTCCCAGATAACATTACCCAAATATTTAGCAGACCATACCATGATAAGTGTTCTGTGATTATACTTGGATAAAGTAATCAAGATAAAATTATCTGGATAAAGTTTGGACTGATTTTTCTCTGATCAGACTTATCCAGCTAACAGTGCAAATAATGAACACTATTAGCAAATAAAGGCCTGGGTTTTCTAAAATCACACAGCTTTCTGAATCCCACGGTAATGGGGGGCGGGGGAGGCAAAGCAGGTGGCGGGACTGCGAAAGCCGCAGCGATCGCACCACTGCGGTGTTATCGCTGCCAGCTTTCGCACCCAATAGTGGCACCGTGAAAGGTGGTGCTATTGGGTGCGGTACTGGCGGCGATAATTAGTCTTACCTTATTGCCGCCAGTGAAGTTACTGCCGCGTCCGCCCTGACACCGCCCCGACTCATCCTCTTCTGATCCTGACTCTGCCCCTATCTAGCTATTGCAGTCGAAAAGTCCCTTTTCACGTGCGATATTGATAGAAAATGACCCCCAAAGTGCACTATTAGCAAATATTAAATATATGTGCACTGAAGATTGGGTGTACTATTTTAATAGTACACTTTATTTGCTAATAGTGTGCACTATTTCTTGAAAATGAAAAACTGACAGTTTAAAAGAAAATGTTTTTGGTTCATTTTATAAAATAAAAAAATGTCCTCATTAGTCATACTTTACATTGCCATTTCAAATGAATGCATACCCCTAAACTTTCGGACATGCAACTGACAGGGACATTCAATCAAGTAGACTTCAAAAGTAGAAAGATAATTAGAATCCACTTTAGGCAAAGTAACTCAATTCTGAAAATTCAGTTGAAAAAAATAAGGCTGCACAATCATGAAGCAAAAGTGCAATGGCCACAAGAAATATGATCATTGCTTCACCACTTATAGAAACATCTGCCAATAGAAGCACAGACTGTATCAATAGTTCATGCAAGTTTTTATTTCGATTATAAGAAAAACAGTCATGAAGAGTCAAATGTTACTAAAGATTTCCAATAATCCTTGTAATTTGAGAGGACAAACCAGAATATTGAAATAACAATCCAAACTCTCAGTGGCCATAGAACGACTTCCAGATTTAGGAATTCCTAACATAAAATAGAGCTCTCTTATAAGTCTCCTGGGTGTCTGAGGTTTTCCTTTTTATCAATAATGAATTGTGTTCCAGTCATCTTTTTGGTCTTTGTTGTAAACGTATTTTAAGAAAGATCAACTTTTCCACCAACTCTGGAGCCAGCTTTGTATGTGTGGACTCATAGGGGTAGATTTTAAAAGGTTGTGCGCGGGCGTAAAAGTGCATGCGCTACTCTGCGCGCGCACATGTACACCCGATTTTATAACTTGCGCGCGCAGGCACGCGCAAGTTAGAAAATCAGGGATCGGCGCGCGCTGCCTTCCCCTGTTCCTTTCTCTTAATCTGTCCTTCCCACCCCTCTCCTATCATTTCCCCCCCCCCAACCCTACTCTAACCCCCTCAAAAATTTAGTTTTACTTTTTGCGCCTGCCTGTGGGCAGTCGGCTGGCACGCGATCCCCGGCACAGTGGCAAATATGGCAGCTGTGCCGGGAGCCTGACCCCCCCCCCCCCGCCCCGGACCGCCCATGCCCCGCCCCCTCCCCACCCCTTTTCGCAAGCCCCAGGACTGACACATGTCCTGGGGCTTTACGTGCGCTGCCGGGCCTTTTTTCAAATAGGCCTGGTGCGCGTAAGGCCAGTTACACGCATAACCCTTTTAAAATCGGGCCCCTAGTGTCCCCTGCCATTGAGAATATTCATTCATCAAGCAGATTGGTTGGTAGGAGAGGAAATGCAGGGCTATTTTGACAATATCTGCCAGACTGTGACTTTCAGTGCCCAATATGTTATTGGATCAATGGTATGTCCTTGATGGGCTCTGCAAGTTTGCATGTAACTGATATTTGTGCCAGAGAAGCATAATCTCCTCTGCTGTCAATTGCTGGAGCTATGGCCTATGTCAGGAGAGCTCATTCTGCTATGGCCATAGGATGCTAGTTGGTAAAGATGTGGGAATTGGTAGTAGCTGATAACATGCTGCTTATGCTGACACTACTGTGTGGGGTGCCAACTCTTTCCTGTGTTGCATTTCTACTGTCCCTCTGTCTCTGATCCTCCCATTCTTGCACCATAGCCATCAGAATCTCCTTCCAATGAAATAGTCTGTTGGATTGTTGCCTTGCTAGATACCTTCCTCTTCCTCACTGAAAGTCTTACTACATCCATGGGGGATCAACAAAGGGAATAGGAACAATCCCTAGTTGTTCCTGCTCCACCAGGTCCCTATTCAAAAGCATATTAGTTAATTTTATTATATTTTATTCTGCATGTTTATCAAGATTTTAAGAAATGTATTTTGTTTTTGTTTTTGCCTCTGACCTTAAGTGTTTTAACCCACTTAGCTTGACTCATTCATTATACTCAGGTAATAAATTTTTTAAATAAATAAATAAATATATTTGTTAATCCAAAAGGTGGTTCCATTTTTTGGTACCGCAGTAGTCCTCCGTATATTACAATGGTGCCAGTCTAGGTGCCATTTTGGATAGAGTCGCAGTGGGCAGGAACAACTCTTGATTGCCTTGTGCTCCTTTGACTTTGGTGATCTCCATGGATGGGGTAAGGCTTTGGGGGTGAAGGTTAGGGCATCTAGGGAAAGGCAGAGTTGGTCCACTCATTGGTATCTTTAATTTTTACATTTTGCCGGGGGGGGGGGGGGGGGGGGGGTAGCGGTGGGGAAGAAGACTGGGCTCAGGTTTTTGTGACATGATACCATTTTTTTTTCATTTCATTTTATCATTTGTTTTCTTATTTTTTTAATCATTTCTTCATTGAGGTACACGCGGGCGCAGATTTGTTCGTGCAACCCGGCCCAAACAAATCTACGCCTGATTTTATAACATGCAAGCGCTGCCGCGCGCATGTTATAAAATCCAGGGTCAGCCGACGCAGGGGGGTGCACAATTGTGCAACCTGCGCATGCCGAGCCGAGCAGCCTGCCTCCGTTCCATCCCAGACCGCTCTGAAATCGAAGCAGCCTGGAAGAGAACTTCCCTTCCCCCTAACCTGACCTTTCCATCCCTTCCCCTAACCTTTCTCCCCCTAACCCTACTCTAACCCGCCTCAAAATGTTTATCCTACCTTTTGCGTGCACCGGCAGGCTGCCGGCACGCAATCCTCCGACACAGCGTCAATGGCCGCTCTGTCGGAAGCCTCTGGTCCTGCCCACGCCCCTCCCCTAGACCTCCCCGCCCCTGGACCGCCCCTTTTGTAAAGCCCCGGGACTTACACGTGTCCCGGGGCTTTACAAGCATCACCAGGCCTTTTTCAAATCGGGCCGGCGCGCGTAACCTTTTTAAAATCTGGCCCAAAGTATGCACACCTCTAAAAGAAACACTGTATAAAGTTTTCATCTATGAGCAAGAAGAAAAAATTCAGCTTCTCAGGCTATCTGAGTGAATTATAAGAATACTGGAACTTTACTAATTTCTCTGGATTTTCCTTCCTTTTTTACTCCTTTGTTTATTACAGGTTACCTGATTTGTGCTGTAGTTTCTTTGAGTAATCTTCCTATCTCCCAGATCTGGGAGTATAACCCACTGGGGTAGCTGCAACAGGATCCTTCCTTGAAACTGGCACCAACATCAGGAGAACTACAACAAAAAAACCAACAGCACCTTGCTGCATCTCCTTTGTTCCTCTCTTTTGACTCCTAACTCTACCTAGCGCTTACCAAACACTTACTGATTTTGGACAAGGGTGAGGGATGGATCAAGAGCATCAACGCACTCCCATGGACACTCCAAGAACTAGAGGTTTCTGCATTAGCTCCTATGGTTACGGCCTATAAAAACATCGAAACGTGATGATAGAAAAAGACCATACATTTTATCTTGTCTACCCATCCACATCAACTGCTCATCTCTATAATCCCAACCATTCCCTTAGAGATCCCCTGTAAACCTTCCATGTACATGTGTTACTCAGCTACTTACCTACTTATTTTATTATCATTTTTAAGGTTTACAGTTTTTGTTGATTTATATATTTATCTCTCTCTAATTGTTTCTTAGTTTAAACTCTGTACTGTCTTCCATTGCCCAGGTTTTATGCTCCCTGTTTAATGTAACTTTACTTTCTACCTTGATGTTAATTGGTCTCCCCTCAGTTACATTGTAAACCGGTACGATAAGACCTAGTCTTGAGCATCGGTATAGGAAAAGAAATTAAATAAAATAAATAAAATAAAAAAATAAATAAGGTGTCTAGCATTAATCAGGAGATTTTCTGATGGTGTACCGTATCTTGAAAAGTTTATTTTGAAATAATGTTTTTCTTATGACACTTTTCAATGGTGCTTTGAAACACAACTGCCATTAGTATATTCTCTCAAATTAGTTATGACAATGCCTCTCTGAATGTCATGGTTCTATATAATCACTCAGTACATCTTGTATGATTCTACTATACATGAGTAAGAAAAGCTGGCAATGTACTTCATTCACACAAGCTATTGTATTAATTATATATCCCAAAGATGCTTTTGGTGTCCTATCCTGATGGCTGTTCTTTTTTTTCCATTCAACTAAACCTAATTACCCCATTTTGGATGGTTTGTTGTGCTTTGTATAGTATCTATCTAGCTATCGATCTATCTATGTAAGTACAAGCAGTCCTTGAAGAGGGAGGTTTAGAGATTGAACCTTTAAAGTAGTAAAAATCAAGTATGTGTTATTTCTGACTGTTCCTGCTTGATGTATAGTGCTGCTGATAAGGAATGAGGGCCAGGCAAAGTATGCAACTGGGATGAAACCTTGCATTAAAGATTAATTTAATTTTGAATATATTTGAGCATTATCCTTATGCTCCTTCTATTTATGACAGTATTTTATCCACATGAAAAGATGCATGTTTCTGTTTCTTTTCATGTTCCTTTCTCCATTTTGCTTTTTATGCAATAGGCTGGACAAAGCAAATGATTTTGACCATGCTTAAATGTGCAGTATGATGATAAACATGGTAGAGGGGTAACAATAGTTTCCAGAGAAACAGTGGGCTTGCCCTGCACCCCTCTATGGGAGCCTAAAAGAATGGAATCCTTATTTATTCAAGCTGCCATCCCCCTAAAGGGGAAATCCTCTTAATATATTGACCACAAACTAGCACAGATGAAGCTCTACACAGGATCTTCTAGCTGTAATATTGAAAATCACATTAGAGCATTCAAGGACTTTAATCCTGAGTGATATCAACATACATGTGGATGACCCAAATCTAGACTCTATACATGGGGTTTTAGTTTAATAGATGCCAAATAGTAAACAAGCCAACTCATAATGCAGGCCACACACTTTACTTGATTTTTACCTCACAACATCTGCTACAAGAATTATCAATCAATAATATATCGGTTACTCAGTTCTTCTGGTTAGATCATTACATAGTGCAGTTTGAATTAATACTACTCCCCTTCAGAAAAATCAGTGATGGCAAATGCTTAAAATTGGTCAGACTAACCACACAGAGACCCTCCTAGAAACCATCAAAAACTGCATATTAGCTTAGGCCATACCTCAGTCTTCTTACTAACTGGTTCTTGTAGCAGAGATCTGAAATAAAAAATCAATACTTTTACCCCAGTGAAAGTCCCCAAAACCTACCCCTTAGTTCACGCCAGAACTAAAATAACTAAATCAAATAGAAAGATGGTTAGAATGCAAGTGGCAAAAATTAGCACTACAGATGAATAGAAACTACTTCAGGTGACACCTGGCAACATACTGCAGAATCATCACAGAGGCAAAAAACCCTACTACTCAAAAATGATTGACCAGTCAAGAAAACTCTCCCACAAAGCTATTTTAATCAGTTAATAAGCAAGAAATATCCACCACCTCCCAATCCCCTACTTTGGCATCTGAAACGCATTAGAATAATCTGGCTAAATTATTTTTCTGATAAGTTTATATGCATTTGGAGAGAACTCAGCTCTGTTACTAAAGTGGATTGACCCGTGGAATACCAGTTCATGGCCTCCCACAATCTCACTTTCACCCTCTACAAGAGAAAGATATTAACACCCTTATCTTGAACCTTAAATCTATAATATGCTAAGAAGATCCCTGACCCTCCTGGCTTGTCAAAGAATTCTGGGCTAATGTCTCCCACACATAGTAAAAACATTATTAACAGACGATCCCAAGATCACAAACCAGACTACCTAAAAAGAGCAATAAAGAAACCCAAAATGGATAAAAGCAAGCTGAATACTTACCTCCAGTCTCAAACTTATCAATTTTAAATAAGATCATTGAAACAGCTGTACTAGTACAACTCTCCAAATTTCTGCTGATCACAAAGCGAGTAGATTAATTTCAATCCAGTTTCAGGACACATTCCAGTATTGAGACTGTACTAGTAAGCCTTCTTGATGAACTTTGACTTGCATCATGGGCAGGCAGCTTTGCTTCTATTCCTCAACCTCTTTGCAGCATATGACACCATTGACTACCACATCCTGATTACCCATTTAAAATACATGGGGCTAGCAGGGCCTGCACTAGCCTGGTTCAACTCCATTCTTCATAATCATTTGTATCCTATCTTATTATAATCAGCATCATCCTGCCCTCACTTTCTCTCCAATGGAGCACTAGAGAGATTGTATTACCAAGACTATTCAAAATCTATATGGTGTCCTAAGCAAAATCATTACAGGCCATCAGTAACTTACTACTGATATGCTGACAATATTCAGCTATTGGTCCCTTTTGACCTAGATGTCCAACAAAGTGATCATGAACCTCAATAAATGCCTGGAAAAGACCTCTGACTGGCTATACAAAAACAAATTGAGACTAAATCCAAAAACGTCAGAAGTACTACCAATAGGAAAAAAAAATATCTTGACAAATTGAACTCTACGGAGATCCTCAAAGGGACAACTCTTCCTTTCAGCTGTCAAGTTCACACTCTGAGATTTGTGCTGGATTGCAAACTCACTATTGAAGCTCAAGTCCTTACAGTATACAAATTAGAATTCTTTCAGCTGCACCACTTTTGTCCCTTCTTTGATAGACCCGTGTTGGCCACATTCATTCAGCATATCTAGTAACTCTCAGAATTTGACCCAGAGACTCCATTTTGAAACCAAAGACTTTATGTCTGTGAGAGAGCACCCAGGACCTCTGGTCCTAGAAACTGCCTTACCTTCTCCATGCTGCCTCTTTCCTCCATCTATACTGAATAGAGTGCAGGAACTATAAAGGATACTGAAGCAGGAGCCTCAAGAAAGCTCTGCTGATAATTCTCTGCCTCCCTCTCTGATTGGTTCATTCTGGTAGTCGGAACCAATTGGCAGTGAAGAGGCAGGGAAGAGCTTTCTGCATCTCAAGAGTGTGAGTAAGGAGAGAGAAAGTGTGCATGTGAATGAGTGAAATCATAGAGGGAGAGAAAACTGTGTGTCAGAAGGCAGAGGAAGAAGAGAGCAAGAGAATATGTGAGAATGGGTCAGTGAAAGGAAAGGGGGGAGGCTGTTAGAGAAGAGAGTAGAGTGGGTGGCTTGAGGGAATGATGGCTACTACCTGGAGATGAATATCCTTATTCAATAATGCAACTCCAACATTGATCTATGCTTCAACGGCAAGAGGAAATGTGGAAATAAGAATTTGCAACCACATAAAAGCAGGGGAGTAGCTGGCTTGTTACGGCGGTTACTACCCCAAACCAAAAAATACCTGATACTTCACTTTCAATGCAAATCCAGCATAACTCTCTGCTTCAACAGCAGGGGAGGAAATTTGACAATTCACGCATATTCAGCATAGCCCTCTGCTTCAAAGGCAGGGGAGGAAATTTTGACAATTCACACATATCCAGCATAGCCCTCTGCTTCAACGGCAGGGGAACAAGTCTGATATTTCACTTCAATGCAAAGCCAGCATAGCTCTCTGCTTCAACAGCAGGGGAGGAAGTTTGACATTTCACACATATCCAGCATAGTCCTCTGCTTCAACGGCAGGGGAGCAAGACAGATACTTCACTTTCAATACATAGCCAGCATGGCTCTCTGCTTCAACGACAGGGGAGAATGAAGAAAGGTTGATCTATATTCAGGCAACAATCAACAAGGACTGAATTACACAGTCTGAATAAACAGATAAGCATGGGTGTAGCTTGCTTATTGCGGTGATTAATACCCCTAACTAAATTAAGCTATTTCACTTAGATGCAGTTCCAACACTGCTCTCTACATTAATGGTGGGGGTGGAAGGGAAATAGAATAAAAAAAGGTTACTAAGAGCCAAGAGAAACAGATAAGTATGTGAGAGGAAAAAAAAAAGTGTGGAAGCTTGCTGGGCATACTGGATGGGCCGTTTGGTTTTCTTCTGCCATCATTTCTATGTTTCTATGTTTCTATATGAGTGTTATGTGAGGCAGTGAGAGGAGAGAGAGTGTGTGTGGGTGTGTGTGTGTGTGAGTGAGAGTGGTGATTAGGAAGAGTAAGAATGGGAAGAAAGAGGGCAAGCAAGGATAGGAACAAGAATGTGGGCAGAGGAGAGGAAAGGAGTTGGGGAAGAGAGCCAGAGTGGGTGAGGGTGGGGGAGATATAGATCAGAGCAAGACTGTAGTTGGGGAATAGAAGAGAAGAGTATAAAACTGGGAAAAGAGAGGGAAAAGAAAGAGCAAGAGTTGAGGTAGAGAAGAGAGAGCATGATGGGAAAGAGAGCATGTGATAGCAAAGAGGAGAGGTAAATTAGGAGAAGATAAGAACAAGTGGGAGAAAAGGTATGGAATGCAGAGGAGGAAGATAAAGAGATGAGAGTGAGGAC
The DNA here is from genome assembly GCF_901001135.1 of Rhinatrema bivittatum. NCBI lineage: Eukaryota > Metazoa > Chordata > Amphibia > Gymnophiona > Rhinatrematidae > Rhinatrema > Rhinatrema bivittatum. The sequence continues at coordinate 379,730,427 of NC_042615.1, read as the reverse complement.
CAGGATGGTAGGAGATGGAGAAGAATAGGACCCTGGATTAGGGGATGAGGAGAGGAATCCAGGGTGGTAATGTAGAAGGAAGAGGATGATGGGAAATGATGAAAGAGTACAGGATTAACAGAAGGAAGTATGGTGAAAGCAGAGCAGGTAGAACAAATAGGAAGAGCAAAAAGAAGAAAAAAAGCAGGAGAAATAGTCAAAAAAAGAAGGAAGATCAAGTATTAAAGTATCCACTACTGAAGGAGAGAGACAAAGATGAAAATAAGAGATGGAATTGAAACATTAAGATTTTCTATGGAAAATAATCCACACAGATTAGTAGGTGTAAAAGTGTGCAGGTAATTTTGGTAGAATAATTTTAAAAGCAATTGTACATATGCACTTTCACTTTGAATTTTAAATTAATGTAAAGTCTGTATGTAAATATACCCGCAGGCTTAACATCAATCTGGGCAGTTACAAAATTACCTCCAATATATTTTAGTCAAAGTGCCTGATTTTTAAAAGTATTTACATGGTTAAAACTGGGTTTTACATATATAAATGTACTTTATCCATGCAAGTGATCTTTTGAAAATTTGCTACAATATATGCTACTGAATTGTCCAAAGGATTTACCTGCATTAAGGACACAACGCAGATAAATGACTTTTGAAAATTGCTAGAGTATGTTGCATTTACATGTGTAACTTCTTTAAATTTCACCTGTTTAGAAGCAAGCAAAATCAGAATTTGTTGCAGTATGGGAAAAGTAAGAAGGATTATAACTCACTGAAAAATAGCTATATCCAAAATAACAACATTGATTGTTTATCTTTCAATTCCAGCAGATAAGAACTAAGATATATAGCTGAATGCCTGAACAAATGCAGATATGTATTAGATTTGAAGAAAGAAATACAGACAAAATTGTTCAATAATTTGACTAAAAATAATGTACTAATAATATATGATCAACATATGTGTGCACTTAATCTGCTATGTACTAAACATCATTTTAAATCTAGAGTGCAGTAAGTAGTTATTTGCTATATCTGGGTTTGCCATTTCACACAAAGAACCCATCCAACATCAGTTTCACTTTTTTTTTCTCAAAACTTGATGTATGGTTTATTTGATCTAAGTAATGGTAGGGGGAAAATGCTTCAAAAGTTGCTTTATGCAGTTTAACTGGAAGTCAAAATAATTTTCTTTAAATATGTTTATGCATGACTCACCAAGGACAGGAATATAATAGCCTCATGTTGACAAGTAAAGAAATGCCTTCTTCCACAGTATTTCTTCATCATATTATGGCACAGAGCCATGCGTGAATAGAAAAAGTAAATTTTAGTTTCTCAGTGCCCTGAGAAATTGTCTTTTCAGATTCTGTTTGAATCAATCTGTTCATTATAAATTCATGTGCATGTTTTAATGTTTCATACATTATAGTGCTATAGTGAACTTTGTAGTATTCATATCTACCACACCACTGTATGAGCAAAGCCACTTCAGAGATAGAAGGACTCATATTAGTAGCAATATTTTTTAAAACGTTTTAGAAGCTGACAGTCCTTTAGAGCTGGAGGCTGTTGTCAATGCAACATCATTTCAAAGAGTCAGTAGTTAAGGTTTTGTTAACAGTAATGATATATAGTATGCAAAATTCAGATAAATGAAAAAGTATTAAAAAAAAAAAAAGAATAATTTGCAAAAAACATAAATAAATACATTATATACCTTTATTTAATTTTAATTCATACAGTAGGCATTCAAAAGGAAGGGAGAAACACACACACACACATACACACACATAGATATTATGCCAAAGCAAAGAGAGACCTAAGTTTTTGAACAGCAAGAGCCATTCCTTGTATTCTCTTTTACTATGCTTATTTCTCCGAGGACAAGCAGGATGATAGTCCTCAGACATAGGTGACATCATCAGATGGAGCCCCGATGTGGAAAACTTATGTCAAAGTTTCTAGAAATTTCACTAGACATACTGAGCATGCCCTATACCATGTGTCCATGCACGGTCCCTCTCCGGTCTCTCTTTTTCCGTGGAGCTGTAAGCCTCAAGGTGTGAGTGAGCTCACTTTAGCTGTTTTTTTGGTCTGTGGAAAACATTTTTCTCGTGCTTTATGTGGGGGTTTTTTTTGTTGTTGTTCCATCACCAGGTCTCTCTTAGTACCTTCCCACAGAGTCAGGGATTTCAGCGATTCAGATACGTTTCCTTTCGTGGTCGATTCCCCCATAGCAGTGGTGCATCTGTGCCCGCCATCCATAGATGTCCCGCGACTGTCTTAATTTAGTGTCACTTTTGTTTGTCCATCATGGCCACATCTGGTTTTCAGTGATGCCCCAGGTACCCAAGGACCCTGTCCATTATGGATCCTCGTGAGACATGGGTCATCTGCCTAGGGGCACGGCATAATGCCCAGGGTTGCTGCTTATGCATCAAGATTACCCCGAAGGACATTGACTTTGACTTGACAAGATGGAACAACTCTTCAGGTCAAATAAATCTGAGCCATCGGCATTGGCATCAGTGGCATCAGCATGAAAAGAGCAATGAGCCACACCGATGGACACCGAGCCATTGACATTGGTGGGATTGTCAGTTCCATCGATATCTCTGGCAGATAGGGGCATCATCAATCTCCTCAAGGCTGAGGATTTCAGGTTTCTTGTCATTGGCCTTGGCACCAGGGAAGGACCAAGCCAAGCATCAAGAGAAGCAGAAGAAGCATTGGCACTGGTCCCCATCGATGCATGGTGATGGGCATAGGGATGCACCAGCATTTGCTTTGATGCCCCCTAAGCGACCCCCCAGCAAGGAGTGCCAATCCTCCATCAGTGCCGGGGGGCCAAGATGGTCTCCACAGGTCCTGATGCCAATCATCAATCTACCTAGAGGATCCAAGGAAGATCTGGCTACCCCTCCTTCCTCCCAGTTGGTCTTGGCATCGCCAACTTTCGAGGATGTGGTGAGTCCAGCTAGTTGTGATCTGGGCACTTCAGGGTTTCAGTTCTGTGGCACCGATGGCACAGGACCCAGGGCCACCAATCCTCATACTGCTTTTGAAGAAGCTCAATGTGCTCATCAGGTGTTACTAACCCAGTTGACGTTGGCTCCCGGAACAGTTTCTCCATCTGATGATGTCACCCATGTGTGAGGTCTAACATCCTGCTCTCCTTGGAGAACATCTGTTACAGGTAAGAAACTCTGCTATTTAATTGGGGCAAACAAGGCTGGGCTCAGACTGCCCTTAATAATGTGGGCACCATGTCTGCAGCCTATCTTTGCTGGCTGTTTCCCTTCTACCTGCCCTTTGTATTTTTCTTTTGTTGTCTGTTTGTTAAGTTGGCTGTCACAGCTGGGAAGGTTGGGGAATGTCCAAACATTTTTGGAGTAGACTGGTGTCAACTGATCTGCCAGGTTGTTGTATGTTCGATTCTTGTAGTCCTATTTGGATTTGGTGTGATTAGGTTCAGTCACAAGGACTGAGGCTCGTTACAGGGATGAGGTTGGGGCATCATAGGATGGCGGTGGATGCTACTGGGTGCCTACTAGTTGGGTTGACCTGGAAATGATGCATTTTGCTGTAATCATTCACTTAGGAATTTTTTTGGTGTTTTTGTATTAAAGCTGTGGCCTTTTTAATTCCAAATTATGTAGTCTGTCATTATTGCAATGAAGGCGGGTGGGCGTGTGAACAGAACAGAGGTATTATAACAGGGAGGTCAATATTCAGAATCATTTATCTGGCTATGTTCAGACTTAGCCGGAAAAATGGAGGTATTGAAATATCCAACATGCTGTCAGGCCCTAAAATAACCAAATAACTGGCTAAAATGTTATCCAACTAGCTTGTGGGTGGGGTGGGAGCATTTAGAACAGAGTTGGCTATGTCGCTGAATAAATGCTGATTTTCAGCATTATCCTGCTAATATAGATGGATAACTTTAAGATTGCAGAAGAACAGGCCTAAAGTTAGCTGGATACACTTATCCAACTAACTTTGACATAGCTGAACAATTGTGATGCTGAATATCCAAGCAGAGTTAGCCAGATAAATTTATCCTGCTAACTTTACTAGACAGCTGGCAGGTGAAAATGGTCTGCAGACAGACCAAAATGGCACATTCAGTCTCCCCAGTAGTGATTTGTCCACTTTGGATAGATATGCAAACAAATTTCATATGGAACTCGATACCAGTTCCCCCTTTCTCCATGTGTTTTTTAAGGTTATAAATGCCATTCCATGCAGATTACCCCTATGTTTTTTTAATGTGCAATGCAATCATTTTACTGCTGTTATAGGCTGTAACTGCAGCTCTGTGCATATTACACTGATTGCACAAATGCTTCAATACCATTGATTTTTCAGTAAGGATACTCTGTGCTTTCCTATGCTTTTAAAAATTCATTTACTGCTTTTGTCTCCACTACCAAATCCAAGAGGGCATCCTAGGCATCCACCACCCTTCCCATGAAAAGATATTTCCTGATGTTCTTAAGTGTACCTTCTTGGATTTTTATATCATGATCACTAATTATACAATTTCCTTTAAACTGAAAAAGTTTTGCTTCTTGTACATTAATACCTTATAGTTATTTAAATGTCCAAATCAAATCATATTCCCCGTCTCTCTTCTCTTCTAGAGTATACATATTGAAGTCCTCCATTCTCATCTCTTAGGGCATTTGGTACAAAACCTTGTATCATTTTGGTTGTCTTTCTCTGGGTTATTTCTAGCCTTGCTATATCTTCTGAGATATGGGCTCCAGAACTGAACATAATACTCAGGCGAGGCCTCACGTAAAACATATAAAGAGGCAGTATCATCTCTTTTTTTTCTTCAAGTTATTCCTCAACCTGGGCACTCCAGCATTCCTCTGCCTCTGGTCACTGCCTTATCACAGCATTTCATCACCTTGAGATAATCACACACTATCACCATAAGGTCTCTCTCCTAGTTGGTGCACATCAGCTTTCACTACCTAGCTCATACCCCTCCCATTGATTACTGTATCTCAAGCACATAACTTCACTTTTTGACATTTAATCTTTGCTGCTAAGTATTCGACCAGTCCTCAAGCTTTCTTCGATCATTTTTCATTACTCTGATGCAGATCTGTTCAATGCTGTGTAACTGATATTAGAGCAAGCCTACTTCATTAAACATAAAGGCAGATGACAGTGGATTGAGAAGTGACTTGGCAGTAACAAGACAAAATTCACTTCAAGACCAGCAAATTGAAGGACCAGCTCAACAAAAACAATTCCCAAATAAATAACTAGTTGAACAAAGAAAGTGAGAGTAAAATTACATACATATTCCTGGAGGCATTCCCAGAGTGGGATTTTCATTTTCAGATCTATGTGTATTGTTATGGCCATTTTCAGATCTATGTGTATTGTTATGGCCAGAAAACATAACCACAGGAAAAGGAGGTGCAAAACCCTAGGTACTTTTTCCTTCAGTTATTTTCAAAAGAAAAGTACACGCATACGTTTCCTTTGAAAATTGCTGCAAAGCCTACAATAAAAGTAGCCGTGGACTTTGCATCAGAATGCATAGATTTGAAAAGTGTCCCCATAGAAGGCATGTTTCCAAAGCCATTGACCTGTGTAAATAGCTATTTGCTCAGATAGAAGGGTTATCTAAAAATTGTTCATCCTATTTATGGGTAAAAGTACATGTATTTTACCACAATGGCTGAACTTTTGCCTGCATTCTAGAAGAAGTGTTCCCTGGGTTGGGTTAGGTTGTGGGTAGCAACAACAACAAATGCTGTTTGTGCTTTTCAGAATGCCACATAATACTTTGGTCAGAAAAAGGATTCACAGAAAAAGCAGATGGAAATCTTGAGTGGTTTGCAAAGGGAAAATAAGTGCATTCAACATCTTGTTGAAAACTAGTGCACAATCTGACAGTAGAAGTATCCATAGGCTTTTCGTCTGGCTTTCCTCATTATATATATATATATATATATATATATATATATATATATATATATATATATATATATATATATTTATTTATTTATTTATTTATAAGTGTTTGTATACCACTTTTACAAATAACAATTTAATCAAAACGGTTTACAGTTTAAAACGTACATAGTCTAGTTAAAAAACAGTAAATTAAAATAGACAAACATCAGCTAGTCTAATATACAACAAAACGAAAGCTCTTTATAAGTGCTTTACAAAAGTGCCACAACTCGCATTATACTTAGATGGTTATTAGGGAAAGTGGGGTATGTAAAATGGGCAATTGGGTTAGGCATTAGACAGGAAAGGACTGGGTGAGGGAACTTTATGTTTCAGTTTGAAGGAGGAATATTGAATGCTTTTTGAAATAAGTAGGTTTTTAAGGATTTTTAAAATTGCTGTGAGGTTGGTATAAGTCGGAGAAAATCTGGTAAAGAGTTCCACAAAGAGGGGCTTGCTACAGAAAAGGCTGTCTTGCGGGTTATATCTAGTCTTGCTAATCTAATTGTAGCCATGTCTAAAAAAATTTTTGATTGTGATCTCAGCTGTCTAGCAGGTTTGTAGATGCGTAATGATGTGCACGAGACATTATGGATAAGAGCATGAATGATCGTCAAGACCTTGTATTATTGTTCTTTTGTTTTAAGAATCCAGTTAAAGGAACATTTATAGTAAATATAAGGAAGTTAGTGATGTGTGGGCAAAATATTTTTGGTTCAGTTCATTTAGTTCGCTTTTTGCCTTTTTTAGCTGAATTATTTTTCTTGTTTTTCATTTTTTCAGTATTTTTTCATTTCAGAAAAATAGTGCATGCTATTTGACAAAATGAAAATTCAGAAAAATTTGGGAGAGGACTTTTTTTCTTCATTTCATTTAATCTTTATTTTGTTTGATTTGTTTCCTGAACCAAAGTAAACATTAGAAAAAAAATAAACTGAAACAAAATCTCCTCTTGCCCTCGATACTATTTACTGGCATTCAGCGGCCTCCCAGGGCCTCTTCAAACTCACTCCTGCCCAGAAAAAGCAGCCATGGCTGCAGACCTCCCCAGCCCCCACTTATCCCCGCCATACAAGAAAATGGATGCAGCTGGCCCTGAGACCTTGCTTTGGTGCCATTTTCAAGGCCAAAGCCATTTTGAAGAGTCATGACAGGGAAAGATGTGAGTGGGCATCACTTTGTCTTTGCAGAGACTCCATGAAAGCGGCAAGTGGAAGCCAGAGAGACTCCTGGCTCTGGCTGCTCTTTTCTGTCTGCCTCTTCATTTTTCAAACCCTTTGGGTAGATGAGCATATAAATTTCCCTACTGTAATAATCACAGTCTCCCACCCCCATATCCTTTATTCCAGTTCTCAACCCTATTCCTACCACTTCCCTCTATATCTGACTCCAAGCATATTTCAATTTCATTACAGTTCTGTCTTCTATCACATTCTCCCCCACCCAAAAAAAGGCTGGGGCCAAGATACTCCCTGGCCATCACTTACCTGGTCCAGGGGGGGATCCTATGCCAAGTCCCAAATCCAGGCTGAAAGCTGGGCATTACGTACAGCCTAGGCCGAGATCATGGTGACCTACAAAGGCCTAGGCTTGTGCAAGGCTGAGGTTTCGGCCTGGGCCTAGAAATCAGAACCAAGCTTCTAGATCTGATGCTGACATCTAAGCCCAGACCAAAGCCTCAGCCTTGCATATACCTAGGCCACGGTAGGTTGCTGGGACTTTGGCCTAGGCCCTAAGCAAGGCCTAGGCTTAGAGGCCTGGATCTGATGCCTGGACCTTGGCTTTACCCAGGGCTCAGGGCTAGGCATAGTCCAGAAACTGGGTACTGATGCCAAGGCCTCAGCCCAGATCCAGGCACAATACCTGGGCTGAATCCAGAGGCCAGATCCCCAACCCTAGGCCTCGGCCTAGGCTCAGGAATGGTCCCAGGCAAGATGTCTTTGCCTGGTCCAGAAACAGAACCAATGCTGGGGCCACGGCCTGCACCCAGGCCCAAGGCCAGGACATGACCTGAAAGCCAGGTTACAATACCTGGGTCTCAGGACCCGGGCCCAGTCCTGACAACATGGCCAGGTTCAAAGACCAGGTCCCGATGCCGTGACCTCAGCCTGAACCCAATCCCAATGCCGGGGACCCAAAACAGAGGCTGGGTCCCAACACCTGAGACAGGACCCGGGTTCAGGCCCGATGCTGCTGCTGCCTGGTCTGGAATCAAGATCATGATCCTGGGGCTTCAGCATGGATCCAGGCCTGATGCCAGGAACTGACCCAGAAACTGGGTTCCAATGCCTGAGCCTTGACCTAGGACGGGACCCAGGAACAGGTTTGATGCCGTGGCCCGGTCTAGAGGCCAGGTCCAACCCCAAGGCCTTGGCCCTAGGTCAGGCCCAAGCCCAATGCCCAGGCCTCGAAGTTTGGGACAGGGCCAAGGTGTCACCTTTTGGGTGCAACGAGGGTCCCGGAGCGAACGCGCGGGGAATCACGTGATGCCGCGTCACTCCGACGTGACGCCGACGTCACGTGCTCCTCACAAAGGAGTTCAGAAATGGCGTTCTGACTCCCCGCTGGACCTCCAGGGAGTTTTGGTAAGTCTTGGGGGGGGGGGGGATTAAGGAGGGTGAGGGGTTTAAATTTTATTTGCACGTATGGACATAGACTCAACTTATGGAATTCTCCATATGTCCATATTGACCGAAATTGACCCCCCCCTTTCGACTTATGGACTTATGAACATAAACCTTTGCTCTGCACATCCCTACTTGATGGTACTGCCCGGGGAGCGGGCAGCAGTGAAGGTAACCCAAAGAAGTAGTCCAGGGGTCCTCAGCAGAGGAGACCAGTCTCACATTCGAGTAGACGATAGGCAGCGTAGCGTATCAGGAAGCTGAAGGTGAGACAGACTGAAAGGGTTAGTACTCACTGAGGCAGACAGCTGTATAGTTGAAGATCTTGACAGGCAGAAGTTGTTCTGTGGTAGGCACCAGATTAGGGAGAGCAGGCCCTCGAGGAGCGAGTACCCGGTATCCCAAGATAGGTACCTGAAATAGAGCAGAAGACCCCTGAGGAGTGAGTACACAGGTTAGTGAAGAATACCCTGAAGGGCAGAGAGAGCTTCCTGCGGTAGCTGGGAAGCAGCAGAATAGCTTACACCGGAGGCAATCCAATCCTTGCTAACTCAGTTTGTTAGCAAATGAAGGACAGGCTAAATACCAGGATGTGATGATGTCACTCTGAGGGTCGCCCCTGAGGTTCCCGCCATCACGTGGGTAAAGACATGGGTGGCGTGCGCGCGCACACCCTAGGAGGCCCTCTGGAAAATCATGGCGAACACCGTCGCCGTTGCCGATCCGGGGACACTGGAGAGAGCGGCATGAAGACGCGGCAGCAGCCATCTTCCCAAGGCTTGAGGAGAGACAAGGAAGAAAGGTGAGGCACAGAGGTCGAAGCCATCTGAGACCGACGGATTCAACAAGGAGATCAATAACAATGGCATGAAATCCCAAAGGAATCACAAAATGAGCAAAGTGGTACTAAGAGTGGTGTGGACATCCTAAGGCACCATGAAGGGGGAGCACATTTGGAGAAAAAAAACAAACTCAGGCACACATAAAAGGGGCAGAATAGCACTAAGAGTGGCTTGAAGACTGCAAGGTACCATAAAAGGTAAAACCAGTCACCCACAATGGCAAGAACACCTAAAAGTGAATAGTGTTGGATATGAAATTAAGGCATAGAGGCAGCCATATCTGGATATGGCAACAAACATGAGTGGCAGAAAGACAACCGAGATGTAGAATGGGGGGTAAGACAGCAAGGTTGAGTGGCAGCAAGATCCTATAGTGTAGTCTGAGGAATGGCACCAAGTCTAAGTAGCAGAATGACCCCAAGGTGGTTCATTGGGAGAATGGCAGCTAAGCAGAATGGCAGCAATATCCAAAAGACTGTGCATTAGAGGCATGACAGATAGAGAGTGACATCAAGACTCCCAATGTGCAGCATCACTGGGTATGTCAGTAAAGGCATAGTGGCAGCAAGATCACCAAAGTAGTATATCTGGGGCATGGCAGGTAGATAGAGTTACAGCAAATCCCCCTAGATGGTATATCTGTAGCATGCAGGTAGGCATATTAGCTACAAGACCTCTAATGTGGTACATCTGGGGTACGGCTGGTAGGCAGACTAGTGGCAAAACACCCAAGGCATTATCAGTCATCCTGCCACTTGCAGGGAAATTCTGGAAAACCCAGCAAAGGCAGATTGATGTTCAAAAAAACCTTTTCCATCAAACCTTGCACCAGTCTGGAACGATTAAGGCTCACAATGTCCTCTGCCATTGACAAGAAATGATCACTGGGCATAATGGTTAGGGATGTGGATTTAGAAGAATAGGAAATGAGATGAAATTTCCTATTTCGTTTAATTTCATTCCCTAAGCAAAATGATTGAAAATCCAACCAAATTTGTTGGTTTTTATGTTTTGAGTTGAAAACAAAAAAATTGATCTGTAGGGTCTAGGCCCAGGCAAAAAGCTGGGGGCCTTGCCTAGGGAATAACCAAGCCCCATAGCAGGGGCCCAGCCTATACCCAAGTGCGATGCTGGGGCCGGGACCTGGGCCTGAGGCCAGAACTTATCTTGGCATATACCACGGCCCAATGTAGGAGCCATGGTCTAGGCCTGAGTGTGATGTCAGGGTCTTGGCTGAGTCCCAAAAATTGAACAAACGTACTTGCTCCGTCAGGGATCCATCATCATAGTCCAGACCCAGGCCCAATACCTGAGCTTTGGCATAGGCCAAAGACCAGACCCAGACCTGACAATAAGACCCAGTGCAGAGACTGATGGAGACTGAACCCAAGGCTGGGTCTTGATGCCTGGGCCTCAGCCTAGGCCAGGGCCAAGCCTAAGCCAGATGCCACAACCTGCTGAAGATCAGGTACAAGGGCTGAGGCCCAGACCCAGGCCTGATGCCAGGTCCCAACCTGGAGGCTACATCCCAATGTCAGGGTCTGATTTGGAGACCAGGTCTTCCCGCTGGAGCCTTGGCCCAGACCCAGGCTTGATGCTGGACCTGACACAGACACCTGGTCCTTGGCCTAGGCCAGGGCCCGACACCACAGCTTGTTCTGGAGACTGGGTCCCAATGCCAGGGCCTAGGCTGAGACCTCAGTGTTTTGCTTGGTCATATGCCACAGCCCCTTTATCGGGTCTTGGCCTATGCCTTGTCCAAGGCGCCGGAGTCATGCTTGTGTATAGGCTGGGACCCCTGCTTTGGGTCTTGGCCTACTCCCTAGGCAAGGCCCTGGCCTCAGGCTTAGGCCTAGGCTTGACCAGTGACTTATTTTATGTTTTCAAAACAAAATGAGATTTTGACAAAATTTTGTTGGAATTTAACTCATTCCAATTTGAAAACAAAATAGGAAATATCATCTCATTTCCTATAACATTTTGCAGAATACGTATTCCTAGTTCACAAATTCTTAGCAGGATTTTGGTTAATTAAACTGAATATTTAATAAAACTATGACAAACTGGGTGTAGAGCAGGGCTTAAAAATCTGGGATCCCAAATTGGGGTCACACAACGTTTAGCTGGGGTTACAAGTGCCTCAAATGGCAACACTTCAGGTGTCAGCAGCATTAGCTGTGAAAGGCAGTATGGGGTCAATGAGCCAGCATGCACATACAGGCCCTGCAATGGCCCCTGTGTAAGGAGGGATTGAGGCTGTTGTAGGGCCTGTGAGCTTTCAGTGACTTGCAGGCCCCATGCAGACTTTCATTACAAATGCTGCTGTTTTTGTAGATTGCTGTTGGGTATGGGACCAGCCATGGGAGGGAGGTGAAGGCTGAATGTCCAAAGGTGAGTGAAGATTGCCACTGTTCCTCTCTTCTCACCTACCACTGAACCTAGCCAAGAGAAAAATATTGCCCCTGTCATTAGCCTGTCCTTCTTCCCAGCTGTCATCCACCTTTGACCCAGGGCCCAAAGGAAAATGTTGCTGACCCTGATCTTAGATGTCTGAAGAAGGGGCTGTTTGAAAGGAGGGATCGGATGCAGGTGGATTTTGATGGTTGGATCAGCTGGAGAGGAATTAACTGTGGAGAGTGTGAGAGAGAAAATGACAGAACAATGACTGTGGAATGTAAAAAGAGCTGGGTGAGAGGGGATATTTTATAACATGAACACATATTATTTTCTCAACCTGCATTAATTACTTGAAGTATGTAATGAAGAAAGAATAGCAGAAGCAAAAAAGAATGTGAGACTCCACACCCATGTTACTATCTTGACAACATCTTGTCATCTCTTTTCTACAGTAGTGACTTTTGGCACATTTGCAACTGGAGGTGGTGAGGGGCACTCCAGTGAAAGATTGCACCAATATCTTCTTTCAGTAGTGGGGTAGTATAAAAACCAAGTTGCAGTTAAATACTTATTTTCAAATGTAGAAGGGGTAGGGTGACAAACTGTCCAGTTTTGGACCGGGCAGTCCAGTTTCCCAACTTTTTGTACAGTGTCCAGTTATAACAGCGACTGGACATTTTAATGTCAGGTCGAGCCAGCAGAGAAGGAACTCGAAGATGGAGCCTGTACTGTTGCCTCTCACTGGCCATCAGAGCTCCCGCGCAGATGAAGTAAAAGAACATGGGAGAAGCGCATGCATTCTGCATGTTCTAGCCTGCTATTATGTCTATTTCCTGCTACCACCACCACCATCCTAGACCCTCCCCCGCTGTCTATTTGCTGCTCCTGTTTCTGCTGCTACCAGCCCCTTCTCCTCCCTGCTGTCTGTTTTCTACTACCACTGTCTCTGCATCAACTGAAAGGACAGCCACCACCTGCTGTCAATTGTTAGCCTAGCTGGCCTGTCCCACTGGTGTAGAGAGTGCTGCCTCCTTCTGCTATCCTCCTCTTCGACCCCCACAGCCATGACTCATCACTTCCGGATTGGTCTGGTCCCCCAGAAGGAGAGAACTACCTGCCACTAGGTAGGAGTAGGGAGGGAATGCTGTCTAGGAACCAGGAGGAAGGGGGATTGGGGATGCTTATGCTGCTGGGCAGCTGGCTAAGGTCATAGGGAATGCCAGGCAGAAGACAGGGGAGAGAGACAGTGTCGATGCTAGGGAGATGGGCAGAGTGATGGTGGGCAGAGTGCGGGAATCAGGGAAATAGGAGGAGGGAGGGAGCAGAGACTGGGGGGAGAGAGGGCAGAGGAATGGTGGGCAGAGGGAGGGGATCAGGGGGATGGAAAGAGATGGAGGTCAGACGGTGGATAGGAGAGAGGGCTCATGGAGATGGTGGGCAGGGGAAGGGTGGGCAGCAGAGGCAGGGGGGCAGTCATGGAGGTGCTGGACAGAGGGTGTGAGTTCTTCTGGGATAAGGAGGCATCTTTGAACATATTCCAAGCTTAGATCCACAGCATCTGCAGGGGGCAGCAGTGCTGAGGTCTAGTGATGCTTTTGTTTTAACTCCTTTACACTTGCACTGCAAAGTCTGGCTTCTTGGGCTTTCCAGAGTAGTTTATGTTTCTATTTCTAATGTGTAGTTCCTTATTCTGTACTTGGTGAAGCTTTGTCTATGTTCTTCATCTATAATCATGGTGAGGGATTCTGCTAGTGTCTAGTTTCTGTGTAGACTCCCAAGGCCCAGTGTAATATTCCCAAGGCCCAATGTAATATTCATATCATTGCTCTTTCCTGGGTAGAGTTGTTGCTGTTTGAATCCTAGAAGTTAGTGGTGTTTTGATATGGCGATTTGTCTCTTGGGGTAAATTGCTGCCAGTATTCAAAATGGCGCCGATCGCCTTTGCCCTCACTATGTCAAAGGGGCCGACCGTCGGTACCTGTGACATAGTGAGGGCAAAGGCGATCGGCGCCATTTTGAGTACTGGCATCGGACGGCCGGGGTGCAGGAGCAATGTACGGTCGGTGCCATCTTAAAAAATGGTGCAGGCCATCCATTGCTCCTACCATGTGACAGGGGCCGGCCAATGGCACGATAGCCCCTGTCACATGGTAAGGGCAAAGGGCCATCGGTGCCATTTTGATTAGTGGCAGCTGATGGCCCGAGAGGGGGACATCGCTCCCGGGACCCCCGCTGGACCACCAGGGACTTTAGGCAAGTTTTTGGGGGGTTGGGAGGGTAGAGGATTGTAAATAATTAGATCTGAAGGTTTGGGGTGGGTTTGGGGTTTTTTTTCTGTGTGCCCTTTCTCCCCCCCCCAAAAAAAAAATGATAAGAAAACCACACGAAATTTCATGGGGTTTTTCTATCATTTTTGCCCCCCCCCCCCCCTGAACCGCAACAAAATAGGAAATACCATCTATATTTCCTACTTTATCTAAAACGAATGGACATCCCTACTGTCTACCTATAACTTTAGGATGTACCTTTAAGCTTCTGAGCTACTTGTGATTTAAAGGATTTCTATGGCTGTTAGTCTCTATGTTGATGGCTCAGCTGGAGTCCCATCATAACCTATGGAACTATCTCACCCACATGTGAGGGCTAGGACAGGGTCCTAAGGGGATACATGCCTCTTTTAGACTCACTATCAATCAGAAAACATTATGCCTGCCTCATGTATTTGGTGGTATCTTTACTTTGATTACAATTTTTCAGTTACTGTTCCATTGTCAAGATGAAGCCTAAGTAGGCATATGTTTTCTGTTACACACTTATCCAGACAGAGGAGCAGTGAGTGAAAGAAAGATGATAGGAGCAGCTGCAAACACTATACTGGTGTTTCTTTCATGGAAGGGGAAGGGGAAGGGGTAGTTGAGGCCTAACAGGCAAAGTAGCATTCTATGAGGCTTTGCCGAAGCTGGCAACCACTCAGCTAGGTGTGCTTGGCTTGTTAGGGTGCATATGAGGGATCCAGGGATAGATCCAGAAGTATCTGCATTGATATCCCATGGCGAAGAATGAGATTATAGAATAATAGCAGAAAAGAACTATATTTCCTATTTTGGGTGGGGCATACAATAAAGCTCCACACATTTTGTCCAAACAGCAAAATCTACTTTTGAGAACTCTGAAAGTGCATTCTATGACACAGTGGGTAGAACATAAGGAATCATTGTAACTCATCTCCGCCAGCATCTTAGGAATAGCAACGGAGGTAAGAAGCAAGGACATGCAACCATATCCCATATCTCCTGCAGCAAAGACAGAATGGGGGCATCAATGACACCACAATCAATTTGAGATCTGGCTGCCAAACCACAGCATGCTATAAGACATGAGAAGGGCGACCAAAATGATAAAGGGAAAGGAACAGCTCCCCTATGAGGAAAGACTGAAGAGGTTAGGATTTTTCAGCTTGGAGAAGAGATGGCTGAGGGGGGATATGATAGAGGTGTTTAAAATCATGAGAGGTCTAGAACGGGTTTTTGTGAATCAGTTATTTACTCTTTCGGATAATAGAAAGACTAGGGGGCACTCCATGAAGTTAGAATGTGGCACATTTAAAACTAATCGGAGAAAGTTCTTTTTCACTCAACGCACAATTAAACTCTGGAATTTGTTGCCAGAGGATGTGGTTAGTGCAGTTAATGTAGCTGTGTTTAAAAATGGATTGGATAAGTTCTTGGAGGAGAAGTCCATTACCTGTTATTAATTAAGTTGACTTAGAAAATAGCCACTGCTATTACTAGCAACAGTAGCATGGAATAGACTTAGTTTTTGGGTACTTGCCAGGTTCTTATGGCCTGGATTGGCCACTGTTGGAAACAGGATGCTGGGCTTGATGGACCCTTGGTCTGACCCAGTATGGCATGTTCTTATGTTCTTAATCTGTAGGTTAGCCTGAGCCTTAAAAGCCTATTTTCCTACCCTAGATGCATGCCACCTTATTCTGGAACACTGTATGACCAGTATAGCATTAGCTGAATCTAGGTCAGATCTTCCTGACTTGTAAACTGCATCTGGGGATTCCACCAAACGTGTGGCAGCCCCTCACACCCAAACTAAGGCTACTTGCTTGTAGCAGTCATCAAACCCTGAAAGCCGCACATCAGTACTGCCATACCTGTCCAGGAGAAAAACCTCTACCTCATGGTCTAAATATGCAAGTCCCTGGCTACTCTGCAGAATGCCCTCCAGAGATACAAATTTGTCAGCCCTTACACAGGGAATATACTAGGCCCCAAAATGTACTGGCTGCTGCATCTGGTTTACCTGTGTGATGGGCATGACAAACTGTGCCTGATATCCTGGCTGACCCATCACTAATAGGCCACACCTGATCTGTGAGTACCAGCAGTATGGACAATTAAAGATTGTGATTAACCTGTGAGATTTCAACTGCTCCAAATGGGAGGATTGGAAAGGCCACTTTTTCTAGTGAAACCGTAGGAAGTTTGTAGTGGCTGCTCACACGCATCCTTTATTGCAAGTGCATTATTTGGCATTACAAGTTTAGCAGGCTTCTGGAGCATGGGGAGAGAAAGCCAGGCCCTGATGCAAAGCATGAAGACCTAACTTCACAAGTCACTTATCACATCACCTTGTTGTTACATCCCTCACAGCCTCCCCGCCTCCCATATCTGTACCATTTGCTGCAAACACATAGCCAGAAATGGAATAGAGAAAGATGCATCTCACTTACCTATCAGACAACCGTCACCATGTTTATACAAGCCTGATTGCCTAAAAATTGAATCATGTGTTGCTCCCAGGTACCAGGCCACCACGTCAAGGATGCAGATTCGAGTGTCATAGATCACTTGCATGTTGATGGAGTGGAAGAGCTTTCTGTTGCAGAAGATCTCTTCCTTGTCACAGAATGGGATGATGGCTACGTGAGTGCAGTCGATGGCTCCTAGAACATTGGGAAATTTACTGATGGATTAAAAGTCTCTCTTCAATTCCATCAAGTCCTGCCTGTCCTGAGTAAATGTTATGTAGCAATTCATGTGGACAGATACAGCTGTTATGATCTGGTACAGATAGCATGAAAATGTAGTTTGGGACAATCCCCCCACTTCCCCTACTGTCATTTGGAAGGATCCGCTTGCCAGGAAATGCAGAGTGGCCAATAGTTTGGGGAGGCCCAGCACAACATGGGACCTTTCTGTTTCTGTGACCAGATTCAGATCCCTTCTGATTTGTTAATATAATTCCTGGATAGCCTGAGAGCTGAGGTGATACCTGCTAACCACATAATCTTCTGGCATACTCTGCAATCAGCATGAGGAGGAAAGATAAGCTCCCTGAATCTCTTCTGCCGTGCTCACCTGCATGCCCGGTGCTGCCATGGGCCATAACCCTCACCCTGTGGGGCCAGTGGGTCAGTCTTCAGTGCAGGGACTTTCCTAGGAGGAGTTGGAACTTCCCTTTCCTCTTCTTGTGGTTGTTGTTACTCCTGTTATTGTTGTCTGCAGTGAGTTCCTGAAGCATCCAGTATCACCCAACAAGTAAACTTGCTAAAACCTTGATGGATTTATGAAGACAGGCCAGGTAAAAACAGGTGTTTTTATTGGCCCAGGAGGGCCTGGTAGGTGTGTCTGATAGAATACCTCTTTTATCGCTCGTGATAATAGCCACCATCCATGATAATGGCCACAGGCACACGATAAAAAGTTTTTCCTCCCCTTTCCTCATGCATATTCATTGTGCCTATCCTGAAAACCAGGCCTGTTTGTAGATTTTGAGGACCAGAGTGGGATACCCCTGAAACCGGATACAAATAATTATTTTCACTCAACTCTGTAAAAGCATTTTTTGCCAATTATTTTTCAAAATCCCACAGAGGGATATATCAAGCCCAGCCTGACTAGATATAGGAACACAAATACTTAGGCTAAGTGCAATCTTTTTGCTCTCATCTGAGACTCACCATAGGAACTCTCAGAGTTATGTCTTGTCTTGCAAGCCTTAAGGAGATGTAATTGAGCATGTTGTCATTTTTTTTCAGCCATAATAGACTTAAAAGGCCTTTTTGAGGTACAGTAGATTTATTGAGGAAAATGCAATTACAGAGTTCTTCAATGACAATAAGATAGTTTGAGTCCTTGATGTTTAGGTCAGTCCTTTAAATGATCTAATCTTCTAGAACACAGAAGCTCTATAAACCTGTTATTTTAAAATATGCCTGCACCTTCTTTGAAGTAATGGGGGTCACAAAAAGATTTGGATATATAACCCATAAGCACATTAAACCCTTTCTGGTGCATTCACTTTGGAAATATCTTTTGAAAACTGTCAGTAGCAGCAAAGAGAGTTCAGAGATCCTACAACATTTACTTAAAATGAAAGCTCTGAAGATATTCCCCCATTAAAAGTTGAAGGGTGGTTCTTTTTAATACCAGTGTCTTCACAAATTGTTTTGGATTTATTTTACCCGAGGAAGTGCTAGACGGCGAAGACTTTCAGTAACTGTTAGCAGTTCTAAATTTGGCTATCTACATCCTTCCCTTGCACAATGTAAAAAGGATGGCAACAGGCCCAGAGCACTCCCAAATCCCCCTTCCTCCTGCTTGATTCAAGAATGAAACTGCTGCCTGCTTTTTTCTCCACCCTCCAAGAAACCCAAAAGCATCCCCAAACTTTCCAAGTGGAGAAATTCTGAGCAGGGTTTTGGTCCCCTAGCTCTGAGCTGAGATTGGCCCCTTTCTTGATAGTGAATTCAATAAATTAATACTAAAGTGCCTTCAGAAATTGGTTTTTGTTTTTTTTGTTTGTTTGTTTTAAATTGTGGTCTCAACTTCTCCTTCAAACTTCCAGGACCCACACTGACCATGTCCTGCTCAGAATTTCTGAACTTGTAAAACTGAGTGAGAGATTCTTTTCTGCTTTTAAATCATAGGCTTGTTTGTCTGCTTTTAGCCTCATTAAACTAATTTACTTTTTCTTTTCTATTTTAACCATTGTCTTACTTTATGAAATGCCGCAAGTCTCTTGTCCTGTATGTTTGTCTTATTAGATTGTAAGCTCTTTTTTTTCTGTGCTTGTACAGCACTGTGTATGTCATTTAGTGCTACGGAAATGTAAGGTAGTAGTAATAAGTGCTGGTAAGCTATTACAGCTAATAAGCCGGCCAGCGCACAGCTTAACACGCAATTGGACGTGCGGTTTGGACGTGCATCCATAACCCCTGATGCAATAGCCAAAACGCAAGTCCAATCAAGCATGTAGCTAATAGCACTCATCGCATGTAAATTCCATGTGGATGAAGTTAGTGGCTGATCTCCACGATTCAAAACATTTCCCATGCGGCTCACTGGAAAAAGAAAAAAATCCTGTTTTCTGTGATTCCTCCACTTAGCATCATCACAATACTAAGTAGGAGGAGCCACAGAAAGCAGATTGAAGTAAACAAGAAAAAGTCTTGAAAAAAAAAATTCTGTGCGCCCAATACAGAAGGTCCAGGCTGTGCAATCTTGTGCTGGTGGTGGGGGACAACGGACGCTCATATTGAGCACCCATTTTCCCAGCCCACTTTGACAGCCCCCTCTCCTGGGCACCCGATGCCTTCCTTAGCACCTTCTTTTTAGAGTGACCTCTCATTTAAATACTGCATCGCATGCCCACAAGAGGAGGATGGGCGCGCCTTAGGAAAGCGGGCGCTCAATAATAAGTGCCCATTTTACATGAGCCGATATTGCATCGGCCAGAGTATGAACTGCTAGAGCTGGAAGGAGCAGGTAAGCCTCAATCCTTTTACTACCGTGTTTCCCCGAAAATAAGACAGTGTCTTATATTAATTTTTGCTACCAAAGATGCACTAGGCCTTATTTTCAGGGGATGTCTTATTTTTCCATGAAGAAGAATTCACATATATTGTTGAACAAAAAAAATGAACATTTATTATATTCTGAATAGTTGTCTGGTTATGCTGGTTTGTGATGACAACTAACTGTGAATCCTGCAGGGTAAAAAAATCACAGCTGCATGCTCTGGTGTTCTGTGCGACGGGCATGCTCCCAAATAAAAACTTTGCTAGGTCTTACTTTCGGGGGAGGTCTTATATTTAGCAATTCAGCAAAACCTCTACTAGGTCTTATTTTCGGGGGATGTCTTATTTTCGGGGGATGTCTTATTTTCGGGGAAACAGGGTAGTTCTACTTGTAGAGCTTTTATTTGGGGGGGGCTTTTGAGAGGCGAGAGAGAGAGGGAGGTAGAGAAGGGAATTGCTGTCAATGGGTTTAGTTTTTGAGCTGTGTGGGTGGAGGGATGGTTTCGGGGCACTTTTGGCCTGCTACCATATTTTTACATCAGGTGGGTGGGAGGGGGTTCCAGCAAGTATGTGGGAGAACGGAGGGGGTGCTATCTGCTCTGCAAGTAAATGCTTATCAGGCAGGAAAGGACTTCTGGGCTCATTTAGTAAGCTGTAGAAAGGCTTTACCATAGGGCAAAAAGCGTTTAACATGTGGTAAATGTATTACAATGGGACGAATATGCAGAATTACAAATTCAGTGCATTGTCCACCTCACCAAAAAAACAGTGCAACAAGGAATTAAAATGAACTGATTTGCACAGAAATCAGCTCACTAATATGGAAATAAAATAAGGCATGTCTCAGTGTCTCAATGCTCCTGGATGTTTCTTAAAGGGGCAGTGTGGCAGTAAGTCTTGCCCTAGGTATGTGTGGTTTAAGTCACGCGGGTCTAATGAGACTCCCCCCATCTTCCTACCAACCTTGAGATATCAAAAATTGCAAAAAATAGAAAAAGGTGGCCTGTGTTTAGCCTTGCTCCCAATCCTCCATCTCGCCCCTTGGAATTACAAAGAGATAAACCCCTCACTTCCCTCCAGACTATTATTCCTTGGTGGTCTAATCATGGTGAGCAGAGCACCCCCAGGCCTCCCAGTGTGGCAGTGCCATTTCCAAAATAATGCCTGCTGTTCTCTAGCACCCCTTTTACCCCTGTCAATGCCACTTGGCTGCAGTATTATTCTTGGTGGTATTTTACTGGTCTGAAAAATACTGCAAGATTCTCAAACCAGTGATACTTGGTTCCAGTGGTTAGCGAATTTCCTGCTATTTTTATTGCAAAATGATGAATCTAGGCCAGCAGCAGATAGAATATATTTATATACTCACTTTTATGAAAAAAGGCTTTCAACAAATCAAGCCTTGTCCTAGTTAATGCATTTCTCTGAGGAGAAGAAAAATGAGGGGCAGAGGTAAGTGTGACTTTCCAAAAAAAATCAAGACCAACCTCTTCACCTACTTCTTCCCATGTTCAATCAGGATACTTGATCCAAAACAATCTGATTCAGATATTCAGAAGATAGCCGTGTTAAGACTAGATTCAAGAAAATGCTATAAATATAGTAGAAATAACACCCGTGATAAAAAAAAAAAAGTGGCATGTTTAGGCTAATTTTCTGTGTACTGCATCGCATAAGCAATTTACATATGGCATGTTGTGTTATCGCGTCACATGTCGCGTCAGTGCATCATGCATTGCTTCAGTGCGTTGTGCTTCATTTTATGCGGCACACAATGATTTGTGTATGGCACAATATTTTTCTAGTTTATATATACCAGCTTTCTGCATCTGCATCTTTGAGGGTGTGTCAGATGTTTGGAGAGAGGAGAAGAAAGTTGGTGAGTTGGTAGTAGTTGGTAGCTGGTTGGAGGTTTTTAGCGAGTTCAGAGTGAGGTGTTCTGTGGATTGTTTCCCATCTGTTTTCTTAGAATTCAGACAGGTGATCCACAACCAGTGGGTTAGGCACCTCTACCAGCAAACGGAGATGGAGCAAAGCTGATGTCACAGCATATATACCTAAGCATTTAAATAAATCCACCAATATTCTCCGTCTCCTACTGGGGATTGTTTACAAAAAAAAGGAGAAAAGAAGAAATTAATTTGCCCAGCTCTCCATTGGTGACACCTTATGGTCCCTCCCTCAGTCGAGTTTTCTTAAAGTGAATTCTGTGGGTCCCTCCATCAGTAGAGTGCCTTGATCTGGTAGCTGGTTTTCCTGCATTGACTTAGCTGTAGAGAGAGAAACAGCTGAGAGGCTAGCGGGTACAGGAAACTGAGCACGGCAGTGGAAGCCTTTGCCCTCTTCCCCCTTAGCCAGAGACTGACTCTATACTCAGCCGGGAAGGACTGATCTCAGGTAATCAGTAAATAAATTTTTTAAAAAAGGAGAGATAATTTTAGGGATTCCATTCCCCTTCTGGTCTCCAAGCCTCAGTGTACTGATCTGACGTCCGTTTCCGCCTCTGGGGGAGGTCAGGGAGTCGTAGCAGTTTGGCAGGTTGAGAAGTCTGTTGGCTAGTCCCCACTTTCAAGCTTTGCTCAGACGTCATGTGGTAGGTAATGGCAGCATTCTCATGCTTTTCTATGTGCATCTGCAGTGAAATAGACTGGCATTGGTTCGCACTTGAGAGCTCTGGTGAGCACTGAGGTGGGTGCCCAGGTAGGTGCTCAGGAGTATGCTCAGGATGGCACCTACTTGGACTGTGTATTGGATGCCTAAAGTTCGGGCATCTGTAGTGTGCGCTTATTGGACAGAGCTTGTTTTTGAGGGCCTTGTCCATGCTTGCTTGCGTGGGTGTGCAATTGGTTGTACAATTGTCAGACACCTTTTGAAGCATGCTGCTACTGGGTGTTTATCCATGGCACTGGTAGCAAAGACGCCTAAGTCCCTTACCCTTTGTGCTGCTTGCCATATTCAGGCATCTCAGCCTAGTGTCTCCTCTAACTTGTGCCAGCAAAGCTTGGAGGCTCAGGGAAAGTTGTCTCCAGCTGATTTTGGATGAGCCTGGCCCTTCCCAATACAGGAATGAAACCAGAGGGGGATCTGTCAGAGGTTTTGCTGATTTGGTGGCTACCCTAACTGTTTTGTCAACAGGGAAAGGCAACTCAGTGGTCCCAGGACTGACACCTCCTGGTTTTGTTATGGATCCTTCTGCCCTTCTTGGGTGGAATTTTTTCAAGGGCTGTGGTCCTTTTCTCAGGCACAGTCAGCAGAGCTGGCCAAACCTAAGAGTTCAGGATCGCAGACTGTGGAAGCCTACACACCTGGTACCACGGGTAAGCATCGGAGTATGTCTAGACCTGCTGCTAGTCACACTGATAAGGACCCAGATGCCATGGATGATGAACGCAATCCTTACTCCCAGAAGGATGAGGAAATTCCTCTGGCGTTGGAGACATATAGAACAATATTATGTTTCTTTTATAGAGATTAGATGCCGGCTCTGATCTTCAAAATACTGAAGATGCTGGGGGTGCCAGGTGCTGATTCCATGTCTCAGCAAAGAAGAATCCCATTTTAGTTTCTTTGTGTAAAGCATTATAGATTCTATTCAAGAATTTATTGATCTTGAATGGGGTGCCCTGGAAGCTAATTTTAAAGAGAGGCTGAGCCTTGGAAGCACTGCACCCGCTGGATTCAGCAGCGAGAGAGTAGTTGCACTTTCCGAAAATGGATGTGCTGGTGTGTGTCATCATCAAGTGGATGACTATTAGGGGTGTGCATTCGTTTTCGCCGTATTGGCGATCCGCAACGTATATTGCACTATTCATAGTATTCGTGGGGAAGCAAAAGGTATCACGATTCCCCTCAAATACACAAATCTTCGCCGAATTATACGGCCACCTAAATACAAATTTAAACAAGCCCCCCCCCTCCCCCCAAGACTTACCAAAACTCCCTGGTGGTCCAGCGGGGGGTCCGGGAGCCATCCCCTGCACTCACACCCTCGGTGCTGGTTTCATCATGGCGCCGATAGCCTTTGTCACAGGGGCTACAGGTGCCATTGGTCAGCCCCTGTCACATGGCCATCAGCACCATCTTGTACTCCTACCATGTGACAGCGGCTGACCAATAGCACCGGTAGCCCCTGTGACATAGTATGGGCAAAGGCTATCGGCACCATTTTGAGTACTGGCATCGGACGGCCGGTGTGCAGGAGGTCGCTCCGGGACCCCCGTTGGACCCACAGGGAATTTTGGCAAGCTTGGGAGGGGGGCCTCCTTACCCCCAGAAGACTTGCCAAAAGTCCAGCGGGGGTCCAGGAGCGACATGCACACCGGCCGTCTGATGCCAGTACTCAAAATGGCGCCGATTGCCTTTGCCCTCACTATGTCACAGGTACCGACAGTCGGCCCCTGTGACATAGTGAGGGCAAAGGCGATCGGCACCATTTTGAATACTGGCAGCAGATCGCCTTTGCCCTCACTATGTCACAGGGCCGACCGTCGGTACCTGTGACATAGTGAGGGCAAAGGCGATCGGCACCATTGTGAGTACTGGCATAGGACGGCCGCGTGCAGGAGGTCGCTCCCGGACCCCCGCAGGACTTTTGGCAAGTCTTGTGGGGGTCAGGAGGCCTCCCCTAGCTGGCCAAAAGTCCCTGTGGGTCCAACGAGGGTCCGGGAGCGACCTCCTGCAAGCCGGCCGTCCGATGCCAGTACTCAAAATGGTGCCGATAGCCTTTGCCCATACTATGTCACAGGGGCTACCGGTGCCATTGGTCAGCCCCTGTCACATGGTAGGAGCACAAGATGGCGCCGATGACCATGTGACAGGGCTGACCAATGGCACCGGTAGCCCCTGTGACAAAGGCTATCTGCGCCATGATGAAACCGGCACCGAGGGTGTGAGAGTGCAGGGGATCATTCCCGGACTTCCCGCTGGACCACCAGGGAGTTTTGGTAAGTCTTGGGGGGGTCAGGAGGGTGGGGGGTTGTAGTTAATTTTAATTTTAGCTGGGACACGAATAGAAATCGCCGTATTAACGCATCGGGGTGCCATACGGCTGAATGCAACGCATCTGCTCCCCGACGAATCCAAATCACGAATGCAACGTATGGCGTCCCTCTGCACATCCCTAATGACTATCTCTTTAGAAGGGAAGCGGCATTGAAGGATGCACAGGATAGGAAAATTGAGGTTATCCATAAGCAGGCCTTTAGGCGATGGTAATGAATTTGCAGATAGCCTCTTGCTGCTCCCTGGTGGCTCGCTCTTGCTTGCTCCTCTCTCAGGAAGTCTATGAGTCTGGTTTGAATTCCAGGGCAGTGATGGAACTGGCAGCTGCCTTTTTGGCAGTTGCGGACTGTGACCTGATCCACACTTCTGCCAGAGGGGTGGTTTTGGTGATAATGGCCAGGCGTCAGTGGGGTAAGTCCCAGGTTGCTCAATTACCAGAGGATAAAAAGCAACCACTGCGCTTGTTCAGCGTAAAACTTCATGGAAGGGGTTTCAAATATTTTCAACCCTACAGAGGAGTGGCTTCTCAGAGGGTTCAACCTTTGGGTAGGACTCAGTCCTTCATCCCAGGCAGCCCAGATGGGGTGCAGGCTCGAGGGGTGGTGCCCCCCAACCCCCTCAATGAGAGTGTGCCAACCCACCCCCAGCAACAGTATGATAGGGGGTTGCCTGACTCTTCTTTTTATCAAAGTTAGGTTGAGATCATGTCAGACTAGTGGGTTCTGGAGGTGATAAGAGACGGCTTTGCTCTGGAGTTTCTCAGCATTTCTCAGGACATTCTCATGGTGTCTCCCTGCAGCTCTCCGCAGACGAGACAGACATTAGAGTGTATATTGTCAAGGCTCCTCAGCCTGCAGGCCGTGATCACAGTGCCCAAGTCATAAGAAAATATGGGCCAATATTCCATTTATTTCATTGTACTCAAGAAGGAGGGTGCCTTTCGTCTCATTCTGGATTTCAAAGGAGTGAACCGTTATTTGCGAGTTACTCGTTTCAACAAGAAAACCTTACATTCAGTGATAATGACAGTACAGTTGGGGGAGTTTCTTAGATCTCTGGATTTGTCAGAGGCATATCTGCATTTTCCCATCTGGTTGGAAAGTCAATGGATTTTTACATTTTGCTGTCTTGAGCGCTACCCTTCGATTTGGCCTCTACACCCAGAATGTTCTCAAAAGTCATGGTGGAGATAGTGGCATTGCTAAGAAAAGATGGAATTCTGGGTCACCCATACTTATACGATTGGCTAATTTGGGCCAAGAGCATGAAAGAGAGTCTTCAGGCCACATATAAGGTGATCTCCTTGCTATAAGAACTAGGTTAGGTGGTGAACTTGGCCAAGAGCAGAAGTTACACTGGCTGCCGGTTAAATATAGAATAAAATTTAAAATTTTGATAATGATTCACTCATTACTAAACAGTATTGATTCCATTTGGCTCTGTTCGGAACTACGAATGTATAAACCATCTAGGGATCTCAGGTCAGCAGAAAAAAATCTGCTGGAAGTTCCAGCAATAAAAAAGACCGCCTTAAATGTCACCAGGCAAAGGGCATTCTCTGTTGCAGGGCCTTTAATATGGAATGCCTTACCTGACCCCTTGAGACAAATTCAGAATAAAAAAGAATTCAAAAAAGCTTTAAAAACACACTTTTTCAAAGAAGCTTTTGGAAATTTAGATCCCTTCGAAAGTTAGACCTCTTTGGTTTCTGAACGTTATTTATTTTCAATGTCTTATGCTTTAGTAGGTCTTGGACTGTTATTGTACTTTATCTCATTTATAAATTAACGGTTAAAGTTATTCTATTTACATTTTTTTGTTTGAAATTGATCATGATTTTAATGTAATTTTATTTCATTATAATTTTAAGTTTTTCTTTTCCAATTTATTTTAAATTAGTTGGTGATTTAGTTTATAGTTAATTTTTAGTTTTATTTTGAAAATGTACTGTAAACCGCTTCGGTCATTTCATGTATTTGGTGAAACGGTATATAAAAGTTTTAAATAAATAAATTAAATAAATAAATAAATAAATAAATAAATAAGAGCAATCTGCAGTCATCCAAGACACTGGAGTATCTCAGTGTTCATTTCAACATAAATCAAGGCAGGATGTTCCCACCAGAGATCCACTTTCAAAAACTGATGGCACAGGTGTGACTATTGAAATTAACAATACACCTGATGGTAAGGTCTTATCTACAGGTGCTTGGGTTCATGGCAGCCACCCTAGAGGTGGGTCCATGGGCAAGGGCACATATGAGTCCTCTTCAGCTCACACTGCTTCCATGTTGGAGCTCATGGCCACAGGACTACTTGAAATGACTTCAGTTACCAGTGGAGATCAGCATCCAACTGCAGTGGTGGTTCCAAGAGGATCATCTAAGGAAGGACATCCCTGTATGAACACTGGACGGGCTACTATTCACAATGGGGTAGATTTTAAAAAATTGCGCGATCGCGTACTTTTGTTCACGCACCAGGCACGAACAAAAGTACGCTGGATTTTATAAGATACGCGCGTAGCTGCGCGTATCTTATAAAATCCGGGGTCGGCACGCGCAAGGGGGTGCACATTTGTGCAACCTGCGCGCGCCGAGCCCAGCGCACGCTGCCTGTTCCGTCCGAGGCCGCTCCGATTTCGGAGCGGCCTCGGAGGGAACTTTCCTTCGCCCTCCCCCCACCTTCCCCTCCCTTCCCCTACCTAACCCACCCGCCCGGCCCTATCTAAACCCCCCCTTACCTTTGTTGGCAGATTTACGCCTGCTAAAAGCAGACGTAAATCTGGGTGCGCCAGCGGGCTGCTGGGGCGCCGTCACCCCGTCCTGGGGGCTGGTACGGAGGCCTCGACCATGCCCCCGGGCCGGCGCCACGCCCCCGGGCCTGCCCCTGAATCGCCGTGGCATGCCCCCGACACGCCCCCTCCCCGCCCCTTTTAGAAAGCCCCAGGACTTATGCGCATCCCGGGGCTCTGCACGTGCCGGCGGCCTATGCAAAATAAGCATGCCGGCGCGCGAGGGCCCTGTGCGCGTAAATCCTGCTGGATTTACATGTGCAGGGCATTTAAAATCCGCCCCAATGGATACAAGCCCCCAGGGTTGTAAGGGCACACTGTCAGCAGTTGACAGCACAGGGGCGCTGGAGTACAGAGGAGTCTCTCTGGAGCTTCAATCAACTGGAAGACCGTACCGTTAGGTTGACATGTTTGCAATTCATCAACCACTTTCAGGATTGTGCGGTCTGAATGATGTCGGACAATGCGACGATGGTGGCTTACATCAATCACCATGGAGATACCAAGAGCCTGAAAGAGTCACAGGAATATACTTCTGCCCAACTCATGGAATGGGCAGAAGTATATCTTCAGGAGTTCTCAGCCTCATACATTGCAGGAAAAGACAATGTATCAGCCAACTTTCTCAGCAGACAGTCTGGATAGGGAAGAATGGCAATTGTTAAATGAAGCTTTCCAGCTCATAGTAGACTTCTGAGGCCTCCTATTTCTAGGCTTGCTGGCAACATCACACAATGCAAAGGTTCCTTGCTTCTTCAGTGGCAGGAGAGATCTGAAGTTCTTGGGCATTGACCTTATGCATAGTGGTCGGAAGGCCAAGCTTCTATATGTCTTTTCCCCATGGCCCATGTTGGGCATAATGATTTGGATGATCAAGAGAAAAACCAGGATGGTGCTTCCGGTGGCAGTATATTGTCCCAGGAGGCCACAGTATGTAGATCTGTGGAGGCTCTTGGTGTACTCTCCTCTTCGATTACCAGTCCAAAGGGATCTGTTGCCGCAGGAGCCTATTCTTCACAAAGATCCAGCTCAATTTTGTCTTATGGTATGGTCCTTGAGAAGACTCGTTTGCTGAACAATGGATATTCCACTGATGTGATTCCACCTTGCTTCGAGCACGAAAGTTCTCCACTTTCTTAGCCTAAGTTCGGGTTTGGTGAGTGCTTGAGCCTTGTGTGAGGAACAAGGATTTCATCCTCATTCAGTTAAGATCCTGCTTATTTTGGATTTTTTGCAGGATGGGTTGATTAAGGGCTTGGCAATTCCTTGAAGGTATAGCTGGTGGCTTTTGCCTGTTTTGGAGGTCAGGTGAATACTTGTCGGCCCATCTGGATGTGTTCCAATTTTTGAAAGGGGTGAAGCATCTTCTCTCCCCCCCCCCCCCCCCCCCCCCCCCCCCCTTTGCGGTTGCTGGTTACCTTGTGGAGCCTTAATCTGGTTTTGGAATTTCTGGCAGGTCCCACCTTATGACTACTGTGTAGCCTCTCTTTGAGGTTACTTACTTGAGGACAGTGTTCTGCGTATAGAGTTTCCAAGCTGCAGGCTCTGTCTTTCCAGGAACCATTCCTGTGGGTGTCTCTGGAAGAGGTCCAGTTGCAAACTGTTCATTCTTTAATTACCAAAGGTGGTCTCAGATTTTCACTAGAATCCTGCTGACAGGGAGAAAGATGTGGTTGAATATCATCTTTTACAGAACATGGATGTCAAGCAGAATATCATGAGGTATTTGGCGGTTTTAAACCTCTCAGGAAGATGGACCAGCTGTTTATACTCTACAGTGGGGGTAAACAGGGTGAGTCAGCATCACAGGCTTTGACAGCCCACTGGATTAAGGAGGTTATCATGACCGCCTATGAGGATTCTGAGCAGTTGTTGCCTAGTCAGGTTAGGACTCATTCCACTAGAGCTCAGATAGTGTCACGGGCGGAGATTAGATTGTTGTCTCCCATCAAGATTTGTGGAGCTATGATGTGGTCCTCCTTAAACACCTTTTCCAGGCATTGCTGCCTGGATGTGCAAGCCCTGGAGAATGCAGCTTTTATGCAAACAGTGTTGATTGGACTGCGGGTAGCCTCCATCCCTGTTCAGAAGTAGCTTTTGTACATCCTACTGGTTGTGGATTAACCTGTCTGAATGCTAAGAAAGGAGACATTACTACTTACCTGATAATTTCCTTTTCTTTAATGAAGAAGGGTTAATCCACCTTCCTGCCCTTGGCTGCTGGATGGTGGTGCTATTGTCCTCCTGAGTGACTGCGTTTCCAGGGATTACTGGTAAGTGTCAGATTCAATCCCTTGATTAGTGATAATACACTTGTTTCAGCTCAATGTTTTTCCTGTTAACTGAGTGTTTAAATAGATGTCTGTTAATAGTTATGTTCATGTATTATTCAGTTGTACACAGTTGGCTTTTGCATAGAATACTGGCGGGCTGATATCAGTGCTTGGATATATCTATCATGACATGTGCTTTGCTTCATCTCCATCTGCAGGTAAAGGAGCATAACCCATTGGCTGTAGATCACCCTATCTTCATTAGAGAAAAGGAAATTATCAGGCAAATAGGGATTTTCTCCTTCCCTTCTTGTCTATTGTCTTGATCTGTGTGTGTGAAAGTTTTGGTTAGTTTGTCCTCTTTGTCAGACTGTCATTGTGCTTGGATGAGGTGTGGTGGTGAGGTTGAGCAGGACTGGTGAGGAGGAGTGGTGAAGCATGGTTGTGAGGTGGAGGAGGAGTGGTGAGGTGTGGTAAGGCAGAGGTTGAGTGGTAAAGCATGGTGGTGGTGAGGTGGAGGAGGAGTGGTGAGATGTGATGGTGGTGTTGAGGCATGGAGAGGATGGAGTGTGAGGGAAAGGGGGAGAGGAGAGGTGTGAGGAGAATGGGAGGAATGAGGAGGGAGGATGAGGGCAGCAGTGCTAGGGGAAGAAGAGGTAAGAGTAGAAGTAGGAACAGAGACAGGAGTAAAGATAGGGAGGGAAAGGGATAGGAAGAGTTGAGAGGGGGAAGGGGATAGGCAGGCGAGTCCAATGGGAGAAAGATGACAGGCTAGTGATAGACATAGAAGGCGGTGGGGAGGGGATTTGGTAGGGCAGGTGCAAGGAGGGAGAAAGAAGGGGAAAGAGGAGTGGGAGTGAGAGTCAGGAAAGGGATGATGCCTTTCTGGAAGCAGAAGTGGCACCCCCTTCAGGCAGCCAGGGAGCAGGATGCGTTCATCTGAGGGTGTTGAAGTTCAGCTTGGAGGACAATGAGATGATAATTGCTGGGATCCAGGAACATTATGCTATAGTCTTTGGCAACCCTGCGGCCAAGACCTTGAGGGAATCCAAAGGCAAGATCTGGTGCACCATCACCCAGGCTATCTCAAGACACATTGGCATGAAATGCAGTGGGGAACAGGTGGCCCACAGGTACCAGGACATAGATGCCCAGTTGAAGGCAAATGTGGCGAACCGCAAAAAATATACCCAGCAGACCGACAGATGAGTCCCTTGTCCAATTGTGCTCACACACATGGAAGAGTGACTCAACCAATGGTTGGGACCAGATGTGTTCAAGGGCATGGCTGAATGGCTGGACACCTTGCAAGCCGGAGCTGGTAAGTTCACCTCACCTGTAAATGGCAAGGCTGATACAGTTGTGCACATCACATGGCACAAGATGCTCACATTGATTGACATGCAAAATGTACATCTCATGCCAAATGGTCCATGTGCGAACCTCTTGGCTTTAAGACTTATGTCTTCTTCTTTGTTTCCATAGCTCTCATACAGCACTCTGCTGGTCCCAGCCATCAAGCCACAGGGACCAGCAGTGAAGACCCAGGGACTAACTGCACAGCAGTATTTTTCTATGCCACCTTGCTTATGGATGCACAGACACAGTTCAGCGGGAGGAAGAGAAGGAGGAGCAGCAGGAGCAACCTCTTCAGCACAGCCAGATCTTGGAAGCCCTTGCTCAGCAAGCCAACTGAGTGTGAACTTAAACCTTTCAATCTTCATGGAGAAACTCAGCCTGCAGAGGCCCACAGTTGAGCCAAAGCAACTCGATCCATCTTACCAAATGGCCAGCATGAGGCAGCAGGCACTGATCCAGAGCAGCCCACCAATGCCTTCATGCCACTTCTGGAGGCCCAGTCCTCCACTCCTGCCATGATGAGCACAGCACTGGCACCAGCTTCAGCACCAGTACCGGCACCAACACAGGCCTTAATGCACAAGCAACTGGTCTGGCTGGAAAGGAGCCATGGTGTCCATGTCTAACACATACGGGCTAAGCTGGAGCTCCTGAGGAGGGCTGTGAATGGACAGGCCCAGACACTAAGTGACCAGATGGTAACCTATACACAAGCTCTCACCACAGTGGCTAAGTCAATAAATAACCTCACCAGCTTCCTGACTCAGATTTTCCAATGAATGCCGGAGCCTCCACCTGTGCCTTCCCCAGCATCCCAAGACTTGATGCCATGTAGCAGTCTTCAGCCCAAGAGATGACCCAGGGTTAGGACACCCAAAGCCATGCCACTCCCAAGTGGCAAGCCTCGGAATAGCAAGGAACCATAAAGGTTTGGAACTTCTTCTCTGTAACGCCTAAGAACAAGACTTTTTGAACAAGGCTGGTTGGAACTATAGGTAGAATTTATGTGCCACCTAGATGAAATAAGCCTGCTGGGCCCATCCTGACCACAGAGTTCCTATGCTGGCCAAATAGAAGCAGCCTAATAGACCTGTCCTGACTACAGAGTTCATGTGCTGGCTAGAAGATGGGGATGGTCTATTGTCTGCCAGTGTTGTCCTGCTATATACTTCTAATGCCATCCTCAATGCTCTGTCCAGACTCCAGCCTCCTTGATGCTATCTCCAGTCATGGACCAGCTGCTGTCTCTTCTCACCATGTAACATCTCCTGCTCCTGATGCTGGTGTCTCAACTCATCTCATCCTGCTGCTGCCTCCATACTAGTGTTTCATTTCATCTCATCCTGTACTGCCTCCATGCTTGTGTCTCATCTCATCTTATCCTGCTGATGCCTCCATCATGGTCTCTCATCTCATCTCATCCTGCTGCTGCCTCCATGCTGGTGTCTCATCTCATCTCATGCTGCTGCTGCTGCTGCCTCCATGCTGGTGTCTCATCTCATCTCATGCTGCTGCTGCTGCCTCCATGGTGGTGTTCCATCTCATCTCTTCCTACTGCTGCCTCCATGCTTCTGTCTCATCTCATATCATCTCATCCTGCTGCTGCGTCCATGCTGCTTTCTCATCTCATCTTATCTCATTTTATCCTGCTGCTGCCTCCATGCTGCTGTGTCATCTCATCTCATCCTGTTTCTGCCTCCATGCTGCTGTGTCTTTTCCTGAGGTTCCTGCCTCCATGCTGCTGTGTCTTCTCCAGTCCTGGTCTTTGGCCTCTATGTTGTGTTCTCCAGTCCTGCTGCCTGCTACTTTACCTTTGGTGACTTGGCCCTTAGGCTGTCTTCTTGAGTGCAATATTTCAACATGGACTGTCTGGGTTCTTCAATTAAACTCTGCTGCCTTGGCCTTAGGCTGTCCCCTTGTGTGCACTCTTTCAACACGGAATGTCTGGGGGCCTTTTGGTTTACATCACATAGTTGTGTTGCAATCAACTCTTAACATTAGAGCTGTACTACAGCTTATGGGGTGTCACTTTTGCTTCCTATGTTCCTTGCTGTAATCATGATTGTGCAAAAAGATAAGATACTAATACTATATATGTAATGTTGCCATTTATAACTGTGTATAGAGGTCTACATTCAATGAGCTGTTCATTTCACTTACAATAGCATGTGCAATTGAATATCTTTTCCTTGCAAAATGTGATTACCAAAGATGTTGACTTGCTTTCAATCTGTTGACATTTGTTGTGTAATAAAGTGCTCACAGGTTTGAAAGAACACTTTCTGCTTGTCTGTTTTTATTGTGTGCTTTTTCTCTTAAGAGTTGACTAATTCAAAAGTTTGGGATCCACATGACCTTACATGGTAGAGTGCCACTGGCCATTCCACATAGCACTTTTCTGGCAGGCAAGACCATATGACCTATGGCATACAAGCAAAAGCTGTATTGTATGCTCTCAAGAGAGACAGGAAGAGCTAAACAGGAATCTCCTTACTTTGGAGCTTTAGTATTGGCTCCCATTGTCCCATTGCCTTCTCCAGAGATCATACTCTTAGCTACCTGTTGGGTATATTGACATAATGTTCATCTCTATATGCAGACCCATGAAAAAGGTGCAGAAATGTTTGCCTAGAGGTGCAGTAGCTATGTCTTCACTCTATAGGGGACCAATTGGTTGTCTAGCTATGCAAAGGTCATTCAGCAGCTATTACAAACCATTGGCCTGTTTCATTGTAAAGATATATCTCCTCTGACCAAACAACGGTCCTTCTCTGTGGCTCTGGCACCATATGCTATCATGACATAAGTCTTCAGTTGGAGGGCTACTTGAAAATTACATAAAGTCCTAGGAGTGCTTTATCTCTAGGGAGCATAATTGTGCTCCCTAGAGATAAAGGGAGGTATCCGGGACAATGAATACAAAGTGTGTGGTGTTAAGGGCAAGTTATACTAATCAACCTACAAGTTTTAACATTGTGCCCCTTATTTGTGTCCTCACTCTACCTAAAATGCTACCTGGACCAAATGCTTTTTAGGTTTCACATTAAACAAAATGTCTTCTACTGGCAGGCCTCTCTAACACCGGGTCAGCAGCTGTTTGACAACTGAGGAGGAGTGATTAACTTGTGTAGGTTAGAGAAACCGAACAGCCCAAGAGCAGAGATCTAGGAGGCCTGCAGTTGCTTGGGAGAAGGCTGCAAGTAGACAGAGGTTCAGAATGCACAGGTTGTGTAGAGGACAAGTTATGCACGTAAAATTGGCTGCTAAACCTGTCCCCTAAAATTCCCTGCAGAAATGGGCCCCCACTTCTATGTAAGAAACCACTGAAACACCATATGAATAAGCTGAGGAATAATGTAATTAATTGTGTGGACACATTATTCCTCAGGCTTATTCATATGGTGTTTCAGTGGATTCTTGTTTAGAATATACATCATATATTATATTTATACAGCTTCTTTTCCTTTAAGTCCCACTTCTATGTATGCATAGTAAACATATTGAGCTACATATTCTCAGCTTGAAAAAGCTTATTTTAGGCCAAAAGTAACAGAATATTTATCTCAGCTGTAAAAGGTGGAAAAATGATTCTTTCAGTCTAAAACAGCAAGAAATCATCTCCTAAGCATGATACAAGTGAGTTTTGACACAGGGAATATGCTAGGCTTCAAACTGCACAGGCCGCTGCTTTTGGTTTACCTGTGTGATGGACAAAACAAATCTGTGCCTGATATCCCAGCTGACTCATCACTAACAGGACACACCTGATCTGCGAATAAGTGTCCACACTGCTGGTAATCACAGATCAGGTATGCCCTGTTAGTGATGAGTCAGCCAGGATAAAACTGGTCAGTGTGATTAACTAGTGAAATTTCAACTGCTCCAAATGGGAGGAATGCAAAAGGCCACTGTTTAAAGTGAACTTGTAGAAAGTGTGTAGTGCCTGCACAGACATCAATATTTATGGCAAGTGCATTATTTGGCCTCACAAGATTAGCAGGTCTCTGGAGCATGGGCAGAGAAAGCCAGGCCTTGGTGCAATGATGTGCAGACCTAACTGTATAAGACACTTGTCATATCAGCGATGCTGTTACATCCTCCACATTCCCCACCCCCCTGTCTGTGCCGTTTACTGCAAACACATAGCCAGAGATGAAATAGAGAAAGATTCATCTCTCTTACCTATGAGCCAATCATCACCGTAAAGGCCATCCTCAAAATTTTCATACAGACTTGATTGCCTAAGGTAAATATGAGAATAATTACTTAAAGAACAATACTAGAGAGAGAACAAAAAAGACAATAACATCCTCACGCAATAATTTGATACAGGTAAAAAAGAACCCTATTTCTATTTCCAAAACTTCTGCAATAAACGAACTGATCATGCTAACATTCATCTTAGTAAATGCACATTCAGTTGCAAAGAAATTCCCAATCATTACGTATTTACTGTATGACAATAAACCAAACTTTGTTGCAATAACGGAATCATGGTTAAAAAAAACAGACGTAGTTCTAAAAAATCAAATAGCTCACAAAAATTATGAAGTATTTTCAGTCCCCAGAATAAATAAACACAGAGGAGGTCTCCTACTAATTATTGAAAAAACCTTTAAATGCAAACTTATCCAAATAACACCCCCCCAAAATCATGAAATTGCCATTTTTGATACCAACAATTTACAAATATGCCTTATCTACTGCCCACCAAGCCTCCTAGAATTAAATATATCACCGCTAATTGAGTTTCTTACCACGCACTTAAACATCTCTAAACCAACCATAGTGCTAGGAGATTTTAATCTTCACATGGACGCCCACCCTTTAACAAATGCATGCCAAACACTATTAGACACTATGAAAGCATTAGGCTTCTCACTAATAACCAACAAACCAACACATAAAGCTGGACATTCACTGGATCTCACCTTTATTAACCACAGCTGTTTAGAACACTGTAAAACTGAATACACACAAATTCCATGGTCTGACCACTTCCTTATTCATTCCGATGTAAAATTCCTTAAACCTCAAATCAAACAAAATCATAAACCTATAGAATTTAAATACAGACCACCTTTTAATACCGAAAAACTAAACGACAAACTAGAAGAAAAACTAACTGATATTGACTACAACAACTGTAGTTCTGCCACAGAAACATGGTTAGAAACAACCAAAAAAATAGCTGACGAAATAAACCCCATCAAATCAATACAGGAAAAAGAACCAAGACAAAAAAACCCCTGGCACAATGTAAAAGTAAAAGATGCAAAAAGGACTCTCAGATCAATGGAAAAAAGATGGAGGAAACACAAAACTACCGATAACCTAACCAAATACAGAAAACAGCTAGCTCTTTACAAATATTTA
The DNA here is from genome assembly GCF_901001135.1 of Rhinatrema bivittatum. Taxonomy (NCBI): domain Eukaryota; kingdom Metazoa; phylum Chordata; class Amphibia; order Gymnophiona; family Rhinatrematidae; genus Rhinatrema; species Rhinatrema bivittatum. The sequence goes on along the minus strand of NC_042615.1, from coordinate 379,693,964 downwards.
ATACTCAATGCTAAGAAAGAATATTTCAGCAGTAAAATAGAAAAATTTGCGAACAATCCAAGAACACTATTCTCAATAGTTTTGAACCTAACCAGTGACAAGCAAGAATCACCACAAAACCTACCAGAAGCAAAATGTAATGAGATTGCCAAATTTTTCAGTGACAAAATTACTAAATTAAGAGACAAACTTCCAAATGCTGCCCACCAAGAAATCAAAATGCAAAAAAGAGATGTCAACCAATGGACATCATTCACTGAGATATCTGAAATGGAAGTGGAACAAATGCAAAAAAATTTAAACCCCGCCCCACACAAAATTGACGCAATACCTACTATTGAACTTAAGAAATCAGCTAACACAGTCACCCATACACTGACTAAAATCATAAACCTATCCCTTGAAGAAGGAACAATGCCAGATATACTGAAAGGAGCAATGATTAAACCAATCATTAAGAAAAAAAACAGTGATCCCCTTATCCTGAACAACTATAGGCCAGTATCGAATCTTCCCTTATTAGCTAAACTAATTGAGAAAACAGTACAGAAACAGCTAGCTGAACACCTAGATGACAATAACATACTGTATCCATCGCAACACGGATTTCGAAAACACTACAGCACAGAGACATTGCTCCTCTCTCTAACAGATAACATTCTAAGAGGTTTTGATAGCGGTAAACACTATATTCTAATAATGCTCGACCTATCAGCAGCCTTCGACACAGTTAACCACAAAATACTACTAAATAGACTAGAAGAAATCGGACTACAAGGCAAAACATTAAACTGGTTCAGCTCATATCTAAAAAACAGGTTTTTCCAAGTTCAGATCAATAACACATTATCAGAAAAAATCAACCTCAAAACAGGGGTTCCGCAGGGATCAGCCCTGTCTGCGACCCTTTTTAACATATACATGCTGCCATTATGCCACTTACTGGCAGGACTAGGAATTATACATTACATTTATGCTGACGATATCCAACTAATTCTACCTATAGTTGACACAATAGAGAAAACATTAAATCTAGCTAACATATACCTAAGCATTACAAAACAACTACTGACACAAATGGAACTTGTTATTAATATTGATAAAACAGAATTTCTACACCTAGAACGGAAAAATACTGAAATCAGCCAAACCTCAATAATCCTCAGACAACCAGAAAATTGAACTAGCTGGAAAAGTACGTAACCTTGGAATAATAATGGACCCTGAAATCAATCTAAAACAGCACATATCACTAAAAGTAAAGGAAGGATACGCAAAACTCATGGTACTCAGAAAACTAAAACCACTACTAACTCAAAATGATTTCCGAACAATTCTACAGGCACTAATTTTCTCCAGCACGGATTACTGTAATGCCCTGCTGCTAGGACTACCAAATACTACGTTAAGACCACTTCAAATACTTCAGAACATAGCAGCTAGAATACTAACAGGAAAAAGGAGGAGGGACCACATAACCAAAACCCTAGCGGAACTACATTGGTTACCGATTGAACACAGAATTAAATACAAAACCCTATGTACCATCCATAAACTAATTCATGATGAGAAATCAGACTGGCTAAACACAGCATTACGGGTACACGTCCCACACAGAAATCTTCGATCAGCAAATAAAGCACTCCTAACCATCCCTTCAGTTAAAACAGCAAGACTAACCCAAGTGAGGGAAAGGGCCTTATCATTAGCAGGACCCACAATTTGGAACACAATGCCCCCAGAGATCAGATTACAAAGTGATCTCAAGGCATTTAAGAAAAGTTTAAAAACATGGCTTTTTAAACAGGCGTTTTACAAGGAGATGGGAGAATAGAAATTATTCAGGAATAAGCAGATAAACACCGACACACAGTACTTATGACAATACAGTAGAGTAGTCTATGAACCCCACATCACAACTAGCATATTGATAACACTATGTTTAATAAATTTACCCATAAAAGTACTTTCAGTACACTCGGTCATGACCCACTTCTCTAAAAATTATTTTGTCTAATGATATATTGTAACCGAACCTTTGACGGCACCTGTTAGAATGTACTATAGTACACTTTTACTTACATTAAATATGTGCCTACATGAAAACCGTTGCGATGGTATATAACTTAGCGACGGTATAGAAAAGATTTTAAATAAAAAATAAAAATAAATAAAGGAATCATGCGCGGCTCTCTTGTACTTGGCCACCACGTCGAGGATGTGCATTTGAGCATCAGAGACCACTTGCACATTGAGGGAGTGGAAGAGCTTACTGTTGCATCCTCTCCACCTCCCTGGGGGTGGAGAGGATGGCTACATGAGTGCAGTTGATAGCTCCCAGAACATTGGAAAAGTTAACTTTGGCATAAAAGCCTCTCTTCAATTCCATGAAGTCTTGTCTGTCCCAAGCAAATGTTATGTGGCGATTCATGCGGTCAGATACAGCTGTTATGACCTTGTCCAAACAGCAGGAAAAAGTGGTTTGGGACAATCCCCCCACTTCCCCTACTGTCATTTGGAAGGAGCCAGTTACCATGAAATGCAGGGTGGCCAATAGTTTGGTGAGGCCTGGCACAGCATGGGACCTTCCTGTGACAGGATCCAGATTGCCTTGGACTTCATATAATTCCAGGATAACCTGAGAGCTGAGGTGATACCTGCCAACCTGAAAGTCCTCTGGCATGCCCAGCAATGACTAAGGATGTTCGTGGAGGAAAGATATGCTCCCTGTATCTCTTCCGCCAAGCTCGATTGCATGCCAGGTACTGCCGTGGACCCCGACCCTCTCCCTGAGGGGCCAGTGGGTAGGGCTGTTATGTAGGGACTTGTTTCCATACCCTGTCTGCCTATTCAATACCTTCTCTTCCTTCTGTGTTCCCCCCCCCCCCCCAAATCCCATATATTTTACTCACCTCTGTATTTCATTTCATGCATCTGATGAAATGGACTCTGTCTTCAAAAGCTCATGCCTCAATAAATTGGTTAGTCTATAAGGTTCCACCCAGTTTGTGTCATTTTCAAAACTATCTGAGATTGTGATAGAAATAATCTGGATAGTGATAAATTTAACCTGCAAACTACTTTGTCATATCAGATCATGTTTGCTTCCCTGAGAGAGTTTGAAAGAGGAATCTTCACATGCATGTCTACACCACTATGAATGGTTTTTCCATTCCACTTTATAAGATCCCAGTTTCCTAGGTACTGTGGATCTCTGTATAATAAAATTCTGCATTTATCACAGTTACGCCCGTCGGTCTCAGACAGCTGCAACCGCTGTTGCTCACCTCTTTCTTCACTTCCCTGACTCTGTGGGGTAGACTGGTAGACTCTGCCAGCTCCCGACAACCTGCCTACCACTCCCAGGCCTCCCGGGGCGGCATGGACACCGCCGACTGCCATCTTGTCATCGGAACCCCTTAGGCGCGCGCATGGGCTAGTCTTAAGCACGTCATGGCGGGAACATCGGGGGCTTCTCCTCTGGATGACGTCACATCTCCAGGATATTTAAACCTGCCTACTGACGACTTGGCAAAGAGATCCCTCCTTGCTAAATCTACCTCGCTCTTAGAGGACTCTGCGTTCCAGTTCCTGCTTCCTGGCGTAAGATGTTTCAGGTACCTGCTCCTCGGGAGCCCTCTCCATGTCTTGGGTATCCGCTCCTCGGAGGGCCTACGATTGGGACTTCTGTCTACCCCATTCCCCGGGGCTTCCCTGGAACCATCGCTACTCTCTTCGTGAGTACCCCGCTCTGCGGACTACTTCCTGTTCTACCGAGGACCTCTCTGGTGTACCCCGCTTCGCGGACCATTACCATTCCTAAGGAGGACTCCCTTGGGTGTATCCCTCTCTACGGGTCTTTACCAACTCTATTACAGACCTCATCGGTGTTCCCCGCTCTGTGGATAGCTATCATCTCTACTGAGGACCTTCACCGGTGTACCCCGCTCCGCGAAGCATTACCATCTCTACTAAGGACCTCATTAGGTGTACCCCGCTCTGCGGACCGCTATCATCTCTACTGAGGACTCTCTTCGGTGTACTCCGCTACACGGGCCATTACCATCTCTACTAAGGACACCCCCCGGTGTACCCCGTGCTGCAGGCCACTACCATCTCTACTGAGGACCTCATCGGTGTACCCCGCCTTGCGGGCCATTACCAACTCTATGGAGGTATCCCCTCTGAGTATCCCCCATTCCACCAACCATCTGTCTCTGGGTCTGTGTGACCTCCTCTCGAGGACCCCCCACTCCGCGGGTGGTGTCACTCTCTTTCTTTAATAAGGACTCTAGTCTGATACTTTATTTATTTTATTTATTTATTTAAAGTTTTTGTATACCGACATTCGTTAAGAAAACATCACATCGGTTTCCATAGAACAATAAGTAGCCAACAGGGCTTTACAATGAAACTGATAATAGAAACTGGGGAGAGGGGTAGAGGGGGGCGGGGCGGGAAGGGGGGGCGGGGGGGTTAGAGGGTGCGGGAAACCAAGGTTATGCTGTACAAGTAGGTAAACGCAAAAACATAGTTAAATACAATTATAGATAATGACATCATACTGACATCAAACATCATACTGTGTCTGATGTCAGCTGAGACCTCGCCTCCCGACAGTGAGGCTCATGGGGCTCCTCCCTGTGGGTAGTACCATCCCGCACCTCGGCCCATGGCCCACATACCACTAACCATAACAATCACTTTGCACATAACATGCATCTCTCTCTCTCCCCCCTCCTCCCTGTAGCATTGTGTGTATACAATAACTGTGTTGCATAGAATGATCTGTGTTCAGTAGCTATGACATTTAGTATTTACTGTATATGGATTAGTCAAGTGGAATTTTTTATTATTACATAAACTGCATCACTATGTATCATAATACAGCAGATTCATACAGCGCTCCATTAATTTAAATGGTTGTATATTAAAGACATGAATAAATGTAAAGATTTTGTCAATGGCACTTCAAACAACCATTTATTGGCTGTGCCACAGTTGTGATAATGGGCTTTGGCACACCTCTATTAAAGTCCTTAGCAATTAATTTGAAGAATATTTTGTATTGCTGCAAAAAAAAAAACTTCATATAGCAATCAGAAGAAATTGACTTGTTTAGAAAAATTTACCAGCAAAAATGAGGCAAATTATTTGTATTATTATCCTTTTATTTTGGTAGAGACTATAGAAACATCAGATTAATAATTCTATCTAGATTTCATGGCAATGGATTGACTTTCAAATACAGTAATTAGTAGTAGAAATTATCATTGCTTACTGTTTTGCTTCATTACAATTTCACATTTGGATCAAAATGTTAAACAACTAATGATGCTAAAATGTCTTTCTCCTTTAATTGCTGGTCTTTGCTACATTTGCAACAAAGGTTAACTATTTTGCTAGGTGCAAATGACTGAAGACAACCATCTGGTTCACATTCACAATTAGGGTTAAATATATTCTTTATTTTTACGAAATCTACATTAAAAAGGAATTCTAAGAATGCCCACCATACCCTTTTGAATAAATTTACTTCTTTTTATTGTTTACATATTCCTCTAGGGGGCAATTTTCACACAGCCCAAATAGGTACAAACAACACAGTACATGCTTTAGACAAATTTTCAAACATAAACTACCAGCATTGTTTCTTTTTGAAAATTAGGAAGTGCAAAAAATGTGCATTAAAAGCTTCCATATATTTTGCATTTTCTATTTGTGTGGGCAATGGAGGGGGACATTTGAAAATTGAATGAATACATGCTGTTTTTTTCCCGTGACCTAAACATGCCCACAGGAACACCTCTTTAATATTTCCTTAATATACATGCAAATAACGAGTTTCTGTTTGATGGCCCAGCTGTCTGGATTGTATTACATATAAGAACATAAGAACATAAGAAATTGCCATGCTGGGTCAGACCAAGGGTCCATCAAGCCCAGCATCCTGTTTCCAACAGAGGCCAAACCAGGCCACAAGAACCTGGCAATTACCCAAACACTAAGACGTTCCCTTGCTACTGATGCAATTAATAGCAGTGGCTATATTCCCTAAGTAAACTTGATTAATAGTATTTGGGTCTGGAGCAATTAATTAGTGACCCACTCATATAGCAGGTCATATTTTTAATTCACTTATTATTTACTTCATAAGTCAAGGGACATGACATATTTAGCGGTAGTGCTTCTGTCTTCTAGTCCTATGGTTGGATCATTATTTGATTATACTTTTACTATTACATAGACTGTCATTACTGGTTGCTAAGAAATCTAGAAAGATTCAGCCTTATGACCCTTTAAAACCAGATACGTTTCTAGAGATGATGGGTAATTTAGGATTGTTGTTAGAGAATAAATCTATTAAGGAAATGTTTACTGTATAGAATGAATTAACTAGGCTATTGGATACTATAGCCCTAAATAAAATCTTATAGATCTCTAGGATCAAGTGATTCAATGCAGATGGAAGAACCGGCAAACTATAGATCAATGAGCCTGACTTCAGTGTCGGGAAAAATAGTGGAAACTATTCTAAAGTTCAAAATCACAGAGCAAAAAGAAAGACTTAGTTTAATGGAACGCAATCAACATGGATTTACCCAAGGGAAGTCTTGCCTCACAAATCTGCTTCATTTTTTTTGAAGGGATTAATAAACATGTGGATAAAGGTAAACAGGTAGATGTAGTGTATTTGGATTTTCAGAAGGCGTTTGACAAAGTCCTTTATGAGAGTCTTCTAAAAAAACTAAAATATCATGGGATAGGAGGCAATGTCCTTTCTTGGATTACAAACTGGTTAAAAGACAGGAAACAGAGAGTAGGATTACATGGTCAATTTTCTCAGTAGAAAAGGGTAAACAGTGGAGTGCCTCAGGGATCTGTACTTGGACCGGTGCTTTTCAATATATTTATAAATGATCTGGAAAGGAATATGATGAGTGAAGTTATCAAATTTACAGATGATACAAAATTATTCAGAGTAGTTAAATCACAAGCAGATTGTGATACATTGCAGGAAGACCTTGCAAGACTGGAAGACTGGGCATCCAAATGGCAGAAGAAATTTAATGTGGACAAGTGTAAGGTGTTGCATATAAGGAAAAATAACCCATGCAGAAGGAAGTTCCATATTAAGTGCTACCACCTAGGAAAAAGATCTATGCATCATAGTGGATAATACTTTGAAATCATCAGCTCAGTGTGCTGCAGAATGTTAGGAATTATTAGGAAGGAAATGATTAAAACGGAAAATGTCATAATGCATTTGTATCACTCCATGGTGAGACCACACCTTGAGTACTGTGTACAGTTCTGGTCACCACATCTCAAAAATATATAGTTGCACTGGAGAAGGTACAGAGAAGGGTGACCAAAATGATAAAGGGGATGGAACAACTCCCCTATGAGGAAAGGCTAAAGAAGTTAGGGCTGTTCTGCTTGGAGAAGAGGCGGCTGAAAGGGGATATGATAAAGGTCTTTAAAATCATGAGAGGTTTAGAATGGGTAGATGTAAATCATTTATTTACACTTTCGATTAATAGAAGGACTAGGGGGCACTCCATGAAGTTAGCAAGTAGCACATTTAAAACTAATCAGAGAAAATTCTTTTTCATTCAACACACAATTAAGCTCTGGAATTTGGTTAGGGCAATTAGGGTAGCTGGGTTTAAAAAAGGTTTGGATAAGTTCTTGGAAGAGAAGTCCATTAACTGCTATTAATCAAGTTGACTTAGGGAATGGCCTCTGCTACTACTGGCATCAGTAGCATGGGATCTTCTTTGTGTTTGGGTGCTTGCCAGGTTCTTGTAGTCTGGTTTGGCCACTGTTGGAAACAGGATGCTGGGCTTGATAAACCCTTGATCTGACCAAGTATGGCAATTTCTTATGTTCTTATGTTCTTTTGATTTACATGAAATAAAGACTATGAAAATCAATGGAATAAGGATCCCTCAAAAGCAAATAGGAGTTTTTTTTAATAGACATATGTGGCACCATAAAGAGTGGATCAAGCTTGGAAAAATAGTTTTTTTTTCATCAAGTATTGCTGATGTATGTGATAAATCAAAACTACTGTTTCTTATTGTAGGGGGACTATTGAATGTAGATGAATATACTTATGTTTATCCCTTATCAGCAGAGCTATATGATGCATTTGCATAACATTTTAGTCATAAAATTGTCACAACATGGCAAATCCTTTGGATGCATTTTTTATCACTTTTTCTTTCATGGCTAGCTAGAACTAGAGCTTTAAATGTGGAAGCAAATGTTAATATGTTTTTCTCACATTAATGATGCCAAGATTGATTTTACATATCACAATTAAGGTCAACCAGTTGTTCTCTTGATCCTTGCCCAGCATGTATAGTTAAAACCATATGCCAGGGATTAAAGGGATTATTATGAGATCTTGTAAATGCTTCTTTCTGGAAAGCATTTTGCCAGAGGCCTTGAAAATATTAACAATTTGTCTGCTGGTTATGAAAGGCCACTTAGATCTGGGTAATCTTGCTAATTATCATCCAGTGTCCCATTTTAAAGTAAAATAATTGAAAAATCAGTCCAATTACAAGTGCGGGAATTTGTGAATAACAACAATTTGATTGATCCTTATTAATCAAGGTGTAGGCCTGAATATGCCATAGAGATTGCATTGAGGGCACTGATCAATAATTTATGTTTGGAAATAGATTGAGGGAATGAGGTTCTAATTATATTACTTGAACTTTAGTCAGCATTTGATATTCTTGACCACACCATTTTTTTTGGAATGTTTGGAGCAGGATGGTATATAAAATTCTGCATTGCAATGGTTTATCTCATTTATGAAAGAAAGCAATTTGTAACCATGAGAAGTTTCATCCAGCCATGGCCTTTGCATGGTGAAGTGCCACAAGGGTCAATGGTTTCTCCAGTGCTTTTCAATATTATTATTATCAGATGTTTAGTTAAGATAGTTATTCATCCCTTTCATTGCACAAGAAAACTGTAGGAGCAATGCTATGTTGATTTTTCTAGAATTAGTGCCTGGATGAATATTAATAAACTGAAGCTCAATTACACCAAGACAGAGGTAATTGAGGTTAGTAGATGGAGTGAGGGTGGGGGGTGCATAAATTGTAATGCACATCTTTACTTGACAATATTATGCTGCCAATAAAAATCCCAGGTTCAAACTTAGGGGTTATCATTGATAGTAACTTGGCAATGAAGTCTCCGATAATTGCATTCTATAGGATTTTTTTTTCTACCACTGAGGTTTACACACATCAGCTTAAAACTTTACTTGAAGAAAAAACCCCCAACTACAGTTATGCATGCATCCATTACATCTTGTTTGGATTTCTATAATGTGCTGCCTGCTGGAAGAACTCATAAATATATACACTGCATTCAGCTGGTACAGAATGATGCTGCACACATTATATCTGGATGTAATTTAAGGGGCAGAACGGAACCATATTAAAGCAACTACATTGAGTATTGGGTATGGCTTAAAATACTAAATATGTTTTTAAAGTCAGTTTGAGTCTAGTAGCAAATTATCTTATGAATCATTTGCTTCCCATGTACACCAAGGAAACAGTGCAGATTTCATAAAGAGAGCTATTAAAAAAGACACAGATTAGTTGTCTTTCCTCTAATCTTTTGAACTAGCAGCCTGCTACTTGCCTTATAAGATGACAGTTTTCAGAAAGAAAACAAAATCATAGTTGAACTCGCAAGTTTTTGTCAATGATCTCACAGCACCCATGCACTGATAATGATTCAGCTGAACCGGGTACTGAATCTCCAATGAAGACAACTTGTCTAAATTACAACAGTGTTTTATTCCAACAAGTAATCAAAACTTATTACTTACTTACTAGTTGCGTTCTTGAGGGGGAGGGAAGAAGAAAGGTTAAGAACATAAGAACATGCCATACTGGGTCAGACCAAGGGTCCATCAAACCCAGCATCCTGTTTCCAACGGTGGCTAATGCAGGCCATAAGAACCTGGCAAGAACCCAAAAACTAAGTCTTTTCCATGTTACTGTTGCTAGTAATAGCAGTGGCTATTTTCTAAGTTTGATCTCAGGTTCAGAACACCGAGTCCAGAGTTGAAATAGCAGTTGTAGGAATTATACTGGAGATTTATGTACAAATATAATATATGTCTGGTAAAAAGAAAATGTCTTAATTCATTCCTTTGTAATGCCAGCATTGGACTATTGTAATTTGTTCTACATAGGGTTTCCATAATATTCCATACAAGCCCTGCAACTTATCCAGAATTTGGCCTTAAGAATCATTGAGCAAATTCCTATCTATAATCATATCATGCCTTACTTACTAAAATACCACTGGTTGCCCATTATTTGGAGTGTAAAATTTAAGATTCTCATTTTAGTCTTTAAAGGAATCCAAGGCATTGCTCCACATAGCATGAATGTAGCTTTGAAACTATACTGCCCGGTGTAAACTCTGCGTTCAGCAAACAACTTACCTCAACTCGGAAGAGAGCCATATCCCTAGGAAGTCCCAAACTCTGGAACTCCCTCCCAATCGAATTTAGAACACAACAAAATTTAAAAACCTTCAAAAAAGAACTAAAAACCGGGATGTTTACCAAAGCCTACCAAAACACCCAATGACTCTCAGATATTACTTATTTATTTAATTATTTAAAAACTTTTCTATACCGTCATTAAGTTATAACCATCACAATGGTTTACAGAAGGGCATGATAATGAACAATAAGGGTGGTATAAATTACAAATTAATCATGTGCCATAATTGTACGGTAACAATTTAAAATAATAAACTAAGTGTGTAAGTTAAGCCTGTTTGACAGGAACATATTAGGCGTTTTGGTTTTAACATTAATATGTTTGTGTAGGTTAAAAATTACAACTTCTAGTTTGGTGTGTCCTTATCCCTCAACTGTTTTTCACGGTCTCTTTATCTTTGTAAAAAGCTTGTTTAAAAAGCCAGGTTTTCAGATTGGTTTTGAATATTTTCAAATTTCTCTGCAGCCTTATTTCGAGTGGCATGGTGTTCCATAGTACGGGACCAGCCAGGGACAGAGCTCTTTCCTTTACTTGTGTGAGACGTGCTGATTTGACAGAGGGGACAGTTAGTAGAGCCTTATTTGCGGAACCCAGGTTTCTTTGTGGGACATGTACGCGCAGTGCCGTGTTAAGCCAGTCTGCTTTTTCATCGTGGATTATTTTTATGTATTATACAAAGTGCCTTATATTGTATTCTTTGTTCAATTGGAAGCCAGTGAAGTTCAGCAAGTGTTCCTGTAATGTGGTCACTCTTTTTTTTGCCAGTCAAAATTCTGGTAGCAGAATTTTGCAATATTTGCAGAGGCCGAATCGTAGATTGAGGTAGTCCTAATAGCAGGGAGTTACAATAATCTGTGCTTGCAAATATCATTGCCTGTAGAACTGTGCGGAAATTGTTTAGCATTAGTGGAGGTTTTAGTCTTCTCAGGATCATTAGTTTCGCATATCCTTCTTTTATTTTCAGTGAAATGTGTTGTTTCATGTTTAGCTCAGGGTTGATTATTACTCCTAAATTCCTTACTTTTATTGCTAACTCAGCGGCATAACTATTTTTGATTGTGAATGTTGGTTGTATATGATGTGTATTTTTACGTTCGAGGTGAAAGAATTCAGTTTTATCTATGTTTATTACCAGTTCCATCTGGTTTAGGAGCTGTTTGATTATTTCAAGATACATATTGGCTAGTTTCATTGTTTCTTCAATGATGTTTACAATTGGTAACAATAGTTGTATATCATCTGCGTAAATGTAATGTATGATTCCAAGTCCTGCTAGTAGGTGACATACTGGGAGGAGATAGATGTTAAAGAGTGTTGCAGATAGGGCTGATCCCTGTGGTACTCTTGTTAGCAGTGTGACTTTGTCTGAAAGTGTGTTTTTGATTTGTACCTGGAAACATCTATTGTTTAAGTATGACTCAAACCATTTTAGTGTTTTATTAGTGAGTCCTATTTCTTTCAGTCTATCGATTAGTATTCTGTGGTTTACAGTGTCAAATGCTGTGGAGAGATCTAATAGAACCAGAATGTAGTGTGTGCCTGTATCAAATCCTCTTAAGGTAGTATCTGATAGAGCTAATAGCAAAGTTTCTGTACTGAAGTGTTTGCGGAATCCATGTTGTGCTTGGTATAATATGTTGTTACTTTCAAGGTGGTATGATAGTTGTTTTGTACTGTTTTTTCGATTAACTTGGCTATTAGTGGTAAGTTGGAGACTGGTCTATAGTTGCTAAGATTTAGGGGGTCGAGGTTCCCTCCTACTGGCCCTATGCAAACATGGGGAACCAATACAAGCACAGAATACAACACATAACTGAAACTGTATAGTTTGACATCCGAACTACATTTATAAAGTCTACAATATCTATATTATCTATGTTATGGTATCTATGTTAACAACCACAGGAACCTTTGGAAACTATGTTAAACATCAAAACTTTGTAAACCGTTGTGATGGTGAAACTGAACGACGGTATATAAAACTCAACAAATAAATAAATAAATAAATAGAAAGAAGGTGAAGCCATTTCTGTTTGAGCACTCTTTTAGTGCACACATTATATAGATTGCTTTCAACAGGTTCTAGATTTTTTAGAAAATCATGAGAGCGAGTGATCTCTTGACTCGCTTGTATAAGTCAGGTGATCATCTGTTCCATATATAGGGATCAACATGCTGTAATATTCTTCCACAACAAGTAAACAGTGAAATAGGGTAAACAACCTTGAGAAACATGATGGCTTTTCTGTTTTCAGCAGGTTTTAGTACATCTTTTCATAGATTGTTTTCTTCAGGATTTACATGCTTAGTGAAATATAGAGAACAAGTTTGACAGTATTTTATGTTCTATTTTTGTCTTGTTGATTGTTATTGATTTTTAACTTATTTGATTTAGCTTTTGATTTATGAAGATGTTTTGTCTAACATTGATTTGTGAATGCTATTTTGTAAATTGCTTAGTAATGTTGATAAGCAAAATCTATATTTCTAAATAAATAAATAGATGAGAGGCTGCTTGCTTCTTTCTTCTTTCTCACAGAAGCATACATGCATACTGAACTCCTCCCAGCAGGCAAGAATCAGAATCAGCCAATAGGAAGAGCTCAGAATCAGTGGGGCTGGAAACTTGTGACCATACAGGGCCAGCAACAACTTCAGAATTATAGGGGTTTATAGTCCTTCTGTAACATCACACTAGTTTACAAGCAGGAACAGAACAACTTTATATACTGTATATATAACAAACAACAAATCTGCTCACAGTTAAGGGAGAGAACACTCCCTGCTTGGTATGGGTAGATACTATTATTTAACTTCATGCACAATTAATCAATAAGCATGCAATATCCATTTGTAAAGCTGGATTCCCAAGGATTCCTTGATCAACTGAGGCTCTCTAATGTCTAAGCGATTTCCTCACCAGTGCCTCACAGGAGCTGAAATGAAAAACAGACACCATAACTGGACAACATGAAAGAGAGAGTAAAAGAGTCTCTGAGTTGTTTGAAGTGGTCAAAGGTTCATGCTGTTTACTTCAGTGATGGGTTTGTACAAAGTCTTCACTGTCCCCTGATTCATAGTCTTGTCCTTGACATTTTAGATGTTTCCATCTTTGTTGGGAATGGTTTTGATAACCAATACCAGAGACCAATGGCTATGTTGTGCTTGATTGTCCTTAAGTAAGACAAGGTCTCCCTCTTAGATGTTTGCCTGATGTTTGACTTGCTCATTGTAATGATGCACAAGAAGAGTAGAAGTGTAATGTTGACCTGGCACAATGAAATGGTTCTTCTCTCCCTTTTCTAATTAAGCATGGATGAGACAGCCACCAGTTTTGAACAGGCCACCCTTATCAGTGAAAGAGTTCAACTTCTTCAGGAAACTATTATTAGGAAGGTTCTCTGCTTTGCTTATGCATTTAAATTCCTCTGCATATACATCTTGCTATGAACAGCGAAGGATGGTACTCTCTGTTTAGGTAAGCTCATTGACTGAGAGAAGCTTCCTGTAACCATGCCAGTGATGGCAGGTATCTGTTTTCCTATTAACTGGTTGATGAAATGAAAGCGTGACATGGATGATGTGCACTATGGTGCTCCTTAGTGCTACCCATGTAAGAAGCATGAGAAGCGATGAATTCCAGATTACTCTCATAGAGAATGCTGGAGGCAAGAGCAGTCATTCTTAGACACATTTCTGCATCAGAATCAGGGTCCACAAGCTTGAAGATGTCAGCTGAATTTGTGTGATCAGGATTTAAAAGGAACTCTGATCCTGTCAATCATGTAGTCTTTATTAGTCAGGATGCTGACATACTTCTTGTGGCATGATCTGCTGGGTTCTGGTTAGTAGGCACATAATGCCATTTTCTGGTCATGTTGACATTCTATGTGCGCAACTCTGTTACTGACATATACATAAAATCTCTTGATTTGGTTGTAGATGTAGCCAACTGCTACTTTACTGTCAGCGTGGAAGTTGATTAAATCTACTGGACTGTCCATTTCACTTGTTATCAGCTCTGCCGCCTTTACTGATAATATTGCGCCAAACAGCTCTAGGCATGGAATGTTGTGATTTCATTGAGTGCCAACTTGGCGTGAGCAAAGATGAATTCCACTTGAGGTGTTCCTTCTGCATCTGTTACATTCAAGTAGGCCACTACAGCTATTGCTTTTACAGATGCGTCTGAGAAGATGCAAAGCTCTTTGCATTAGGCAGCACTGAGTGGTACAGAAACATATGTATGTGAAATGTAAAGCTCCTCACTAATTTTTAGGGTATTTTTCCAATTTTCCCATTATTGTCTCAGTTCTGTAGTTAGTGGGTTGTCCCACTCATCTGTACTTATTGAAAGTTCTATTAGCAATTTAGCAGAGATCTGCCTTGGATAGTGACTGGGGTCACAAACTGCAATGGAACATAGAGACTGTAGCAAGTCACATCAACGAGTATGGGGCTTCTCTTGTGTTGAGACTTGGAAAGTTGTTGTGTCCATCAGTCTCAGACGGCTTCAACCTTTGTGCCTCACCTTTCTTCCTTATCTCTCCTCAAGCCTTGGGAAGTTTGCTGCCACCGCGTCTTCATGCCGCTCTCCCTGACATCCTTGGATCGGCATTGGCGACGGCGTTCGCCATGTTTTAACTGAGGTCCTCATAGGGTGCGCTCGCGCACGCCACCCATGTCCCTATCTACATCATGGCGGGAATCTCGGGGGCGTCTCCTCTGAGTGACATCAGCACATCCTGGTATTTAGTCTGCCCTTCATTTGCTAACAAACCGAGTTAGCAAGGATTGGTATTGCTCCGGTCTAAGCTGCTCTGCCGCTTCCTAGCTGCCGCAGGAAGCTTTCTTTGCCCTTCAGGGTAATTCTACTAACTAGGTACACGCTCCTCGGGGGCCCTTCTACTTTCTTTCAAGTGCCTATCCTGGGATCCCAGGTACTCGCTCTTTGAGTGCCTGCTCTCCCTAACCTGGTGCCTGCCACTCTCCAACTTCTGCCTGCCAGGACTCTCAAAGATACAGCTTCTGCTTCAGTGAGTACTAACATACCAGTCTATCTCCTCTATAGCTTCAGTGCTCTACATCCAGGACTTGTTCTGTTCTCCACACTTCTCCACCTAGTGAGACAGGTTCTCTCTACTGAGGATCCCTGGACAACCACTGCTGGAGCTATCTACCACTGCTTTCTGCTTCCCGGGCAGTGCCACCCTGCTGTATAATAAAACTATCTTCTCTGTGTTGTGTGTAAAGAGTCTAGCCTGGTACTGCAGTTCCTCACGGGGCTCCTCCCATGGGAGTGGCCATCACTGCAGTATTCAGGAATCCACTCCAACACCTCATAACCATAAGAAAAGTAAAGACATCTCTCTGTATATTCCAATTTAAGCCTAGGCTTAACTGAGGTACAGTTGTGTCTATATACTCAGGTCTAAATTCTATAGATATTTTTCATGGTCCTCTGAAGGAAATACTGTCATCACTTCAGCACTGCTGGAAGCTATTTTGTGGAGTCTCAAGTTGGCCTCTGCTAGCATTGCCTGTATTCTTAATAAGTCAATGTCTTCCTTCTTATTGGATAAGGACTTCAATCCATCAGCTAGATAAAAGTCTCCTTCTAAAAACTGTCTGGCATCCATGCCATACTCCTTTGCTCCTTCTTGAGCTTCCCTTCTGAGCCCATAAGTGGCCACTGCAGGTGATGGACTATTACCAAAGACATGGATTCAAATTCTGTATGCCACTTTCTCTTTGTCAATGTCATCTTCATAATAGCACAAGAATCTTAGGTAGTTTCTGTATTCTGGGTGTACGATGAAACTATAAAACATCTGCTGGATGTCAGCCTTTATGGCAATGGGCTCTTTTCTGAAGTGAATTAAGACCTCCAGTAGTCTTTTGAGCATTCCAGGCCCAGAGAGGAGTATATTGTTAAGTGAGACCCCCTGGAATTGATTGCTGGAGTCAAATACGATTCAGATCTGCCCTGGTTTTTTAGGGTGATACACACCAAAAGTAGGTAGGCACCTGAACTCTTCATCCTTTTTTAAAGATAGATCTGGCTTTGCATGACCACTGAGCAACATGTCTTGCATGAGGATTACAAAGTATTGTTTGTTTCTGGTTTTCTCTTTAAGGTCTCCTGTAATGAAGCAATTCATGAAAGAGCTTGATTTCTATTGTTAGGGAGCAGAGGTCTGGGCATCTGAAATGGTAGAGGAGCCACCCAGCTATTTGATTTATCTTTAAAGAATTCTTTGTCCATGACTCTTAAGTATTCTTTATCTTCTATAGAAAGAGTAGGTTTGTCATAATTCTTTGTAACCTGGAACACTGAGTTCCCCAAGTGTTCTCCAGGGCCGGTCGTGCTAGTCACATGGTCTGCCGAGCGCAGCCATAACAGAGCCACATTCGGCAGACCACGTGGTATCTCCTGGGCTGGCCTGGGCGGCGAATTCCTGGGCTGGTCTTCATCGGGAATCCGCCACTGGTGTTCTCCCAAGTCTGCTGGGGAGGTTGCCCAGCAGGAGGTTAATTCAAGGCTCAGTTCCTCATAACCAGGAGCCTCCTTAATTCATAGGTGGTTAGGACATGGCTCAAATTAGGAAAGGCACCTATTCTCCAAGGTGCTTGTGGTATTCACACTGATGGTTGGTCTCTTTGTTCTATTGAGGCATATGTCATTAACTATCACCGATCCTAAGGCAAGTCGATAGGCATAAGGAGCATCATGTGGACAAGCATGTGACTCTTGCTTTCTACTTAATGCTTGCACATCTCTACCCAGTAGCAGGATTTCGGCATCTGTATCCAAAGGTTGAAGCTGGTTGACAATAGGCTTTAAATAAGTGTTGAGCAACTTCCTGTGTGGGAATTTCATCCCTATTGTCAGGTATTTTATGACATTCAACGAGTGTAGGTAAATTTGACTTGTTGCTGTCATCTACTTCTTCTATGACATATCCACTTGCTCTTCTTCCCATCATTTTAACAATTCCAGTGTAGGTTTGTTGATGTTAAACAAGTCAAAGAATTCTGATCTTGCCAAAGATTTATTGTTTTGCTCATCCATGATAACATAAATGTTGATGACTTTCTCGGGTTGCTCTCTAGGATATACTTTGGCTAAGCATATCTTGGTGCAGGATCTTATAGAAACATAGAAACATAGAAATGACGGCAGAAGAAGACCAAACGGCCCATCCAGTCTGCCCAGCAAGCTTCACACACTTTTTTCTCTCATACTTATCTGTTTCTCTTAGCTCTTGGTTCTATTTCCCTTCCACCCCCACCATTAATGTAGAAAGCAGTGATGGAGCTGCATCCAAGTGAAATATCTAGCTTGATAAGTTAGGGGTAGTAGGGGTAGTAACCGCCGCAATAAGCAAGCTACACCCATGCTTATTTGTTTTACTCAGACTATGTTATACAGCCCTTATTGGTTGTTTTTCTTCTCCCCTGCCGTTGAAGCAGGGAGCTATGCTGGATATGCTTGAAGTATCAGTTTATTCTTCTCCCATGCTGTTGAAGCAGAGAGCCATGCTGGATATGCATCGAAAGTGAAGTATCAGGTACATTTGGTTTGGGGTAGTAACCGCCGTAACAAGCCAGCTCCAGATCTTCTTCTGCAACCTCCTCTATGCATTTGTGTGCTTCTTGGAGTAATATCAAGTTCTGGTACATGTCTGACTACTTCTCCCTGCTGTGGCTTGACTCAGAGGCTGGGGTTTCTGGAGGCTTAGATTTCATCTTGTCAGAGTGTAGAGCACAAATATGTTTATCACTGTCACACACTGAGCACCTGATGATCACTTTACAGTCTTTTGCCATGTGATTAGATGCAGAGCAACACCTATGGCAAATTTTGTACTTTTTCAGTAGTTCTTTATGCTCTTTCAAAGGTTTCTCCGTGAAACCTCAACATTTTCAGAGAGAACATAAGAACATAAGAAATTGCCATACTGGGTCAGGCCAAGGGTCCATCAAGTCCAGCATCCTGTTTCCAACAGTGGCCAATCCAGGCCATAAGAACCTGGCAAGTACCCAAAAACTAAGTCTATTCCAATTATATCTTTTTGAGATGAGGTTTCTTATGCATTGGGCTTTGTCAGTTTGGATCCTCTGTTTTATCTGTAGCAGGAAGAGGATCAGAGGCTGTGGATGTTGTGGCTTCACCTCTTTCTTATGCACATATATAAGTTTCCTGGTATTGCCATACTTTCTGGCTGGCCTCACATTCAAGAAATAGCTTGAATTGTTAGATTCAGGAATATCGATATAGTAGCTAGGATCATTTCTTCTTTTGACAGGTCTTGAATGAACTTGGTGAATACTTCAAAAGGAGGATATTTTCCTTAATTGTTTTCTTTATATTTTATTCCATATGATGATCATTTCTCCCTTAGATCATATGGCAGTTTTCCTATAATGCACCTTGTACCTCAAGGTTCAAAAGAAGGATACCTGGAAATCTTTGTTCTGCTTTGGAATATTCCAGCTGCTAAAGGATGTCTCCTAGTTCTTGTAAGGTATGGTGGTCTTTACTGGATATTCTCTGGAATCTGTCCAATCTTTCAAGCAGCAAACTCTCAATAGCAACCGGGTTGCCATAATACTGTTAGAGCAGTGGCATGGAGAGGAGGGGGTAAGGGTCCAAGGCCCCGGGCGCCAGCCTATAGGGGGGCTCCAAGGGGGAAGGGAATCCCATCCCACTGAAAAAAGAAAAGGATCTATGGCCACTGAGGGCGCCTATGATGCCCAACGGCAGAATACGAGGAGGACCACAGCCACACCAGGCACCTATTCTGCCTGGTGGAAGAGATGGAGGTGGCCTGTGGCTGCCGGGGGAGTCCATACCACCCATACAGGCTGAAACAGCGGAATGCACTGTTAGCCCGCATTTGGCCGTGAGATTTCGACGCACTATTTTTACCCCTTGTACAGTAAGGAGTAATAGCACGTCAAAAACGCGTGGCCAACCTCCCCGAAACTAACAGCACCCGCAACATGCAACTGCATGTTGATGACCCTATTAGTTATTCCTGCGCGATACAGAAAGTAAAATGTGCAGTCAAGCTGCACATTTTACTTTCAGATATTAACGCCTGCCCAAAGGCTGGTGTTAATTTCTGCTGGCACTGGGAAAGTGTACAGAAAAGCAGAAAAAACTGCTTTTCTGTACACCCTCTGACTTACTATCATAGCGATATTAAGTCGGAGGCCCCAAAATTTAAAAAAATAAAGAAATTTAAATCGGCCGGCGGCCTGCAGGTCGGAAGACGGATGCTCAATTATGCTGGCGTCCATTTTCCGAACCCATGGCTGTCAGCGGATTTGAGAACCGACGCCGGTAAAATTGAGCATTGGCTGTCAAGCCTGCTGACAGCCGCCGCTCCTGTCAAAAAGGAGGCACTAGGGATGCGCTAGTGTCCCTAGCACCTCCTTTTACCGTGGGCCCTCATTTGCATACTGTATGTGATATTGTGCATTGACTTTCTGAAGTACCTCATCTCTCGATCACACACCCAGGAAAGTGGCCTGGGTGCGCGTTGGGAGAGCAGGCGCTCGCCTCAGAGCGCCAGCTCTCCCGCAAATTTTACTGTATTGGCCCGATTGGCAGAAGAGGAGGAGGCCCATGGTCATCAGGGGAGCCCATTGTACCCGACAGCAGAGGTGGAGGAGGCTCACCACCTAACTGAAGGAGAGGGACTGGAGCTAGAGCCAGAACCTGCATTAATGTATTTGTATTGAGGAGAGGGTGTAGCCAGTATGTGTGTGTGTGTGTATGTGTGAAGGAAACGGAGTGGAGCCAGCATGTGTGTATTTATGAAGGAGAGGGAATGGAAATGGTATGTGTTCAAGTATGTATGAAGGAGAGGGAATGGAGCCAGCCAATGTGTGTATGGAGGAGAGGAAGTGGAGCCAATCCCTGTGTGTGAGTGAAGGAGAAGGAGTGGAACCAGCATGTGTGTGATTGGAGGAGAGGGAGTGGAGTCAGTATGTGTGTTATTAGAGGAGAGGGAGTAGAGCCAGCATGTGTGTATGTATGAAGGAGAAGGAATGGAATCAGCCTATGTGTGTATAGAAGAGAGGGACTGGAGCCAGCACCTGTGTGTGTGTATGTGAAGGAGAGGAAGTAGAGCCAGTGTGTGTGTATGGAGGAGAGGGAATGGAGCCATTGTATGTATGTAGGGAAGAAAAGGAGAGAGCCAGTGTGCATGTGCCCAGTGTGTGAGTGAAGGAGAGGGATTGGGGCCAGCATGTGTGGAGGAAAGGGGGAAGGGTCGTGTAGAGTCCAGATGGCGGAGGCATGGTTTGCTTGAGAAGGTGTCTTTTAACTTCTGAAAGGCTGTCACGGCATCCGTAGACCAAGTGGCAACGTTGGCTCCCTTTTTAGTCATTGCTGTTAAAGGGACAGTCAGTGAAGAGTAATCTTTGATGAAAGTTCTGTAGTAGTTGGTAAATCCCAGAAATTGTCTTAGAGCTTTTATGCCAGTGTGTTAGGTCCATTTTTTAATGCTCTCAAGCTTCTGAGGGTCCATCTGTAAACCTTTGTTTGAGACAATGTATCCTAAGAAGGGCACAGATTCCTTATGGAATTCGCATTTAGACCACTTGGCGTATAAACTATTCTTATGAAGTCTCTGCAGAACTCTTTTGACATCCTCCTGATGGGATTGCAGATCCTGGGACAATATCAAGATGTTATCTAAGTAGACAACAACACATTGGTAGAGTAGATCACGCAGAATGTCATTCATCATGTTTTGGAAGATAGCTGGGGCATTGCACAAGCCGAAGGACATCACCAGGTATTCAAAGTGCCCATCCCGGGTATTAAAAGCTATCTTCCATTCATCGCCAGAGCGGATGCGAACTAAGTTATATGCTCCTTTGAGGTCAAGCTTGGAGAATATCTTGGCTCCCTGTAACCTGTCAATTAGCTCCGAGATGAGTGGTAAGGGATAGTGATCCTTTACAGTGATCTCATTCAGACCTCTGTAATCAATACATGGACGTAATGTTCCATCTTTCTTCCCCATGAAGAAGAAGCCTGCGCTGGCAGGAGACTTGGAAGGTCTTATGAAGCCTTTCTGGAGATTCTCCTGGATGTACTCTGACATCGCTTTATTCTCTACCACAGAGCGGGGGTAGACCCTTCCTTTGAGTGGCTCCGATTTGGCCTCAAATTGATGGCACAGTTGTATGATCTGTGTGTAGGTAATACATCAGCGGCTTCTTTTGAAAACACATTTTGGAAAGATGCATATTGAGGCGGCAGTCCAGGCAACAACGGGGTAACTGGCATGCATGGTATTGGAGAAACTTCCATCAAGCACTTGCCATGGCAATCTGGACTCCAACTTGAAAGCTCCAAAGTAGCCCAGTTGAATTGTGGCATATGTTTCTGCAGCCACGGTAGCCCCAGTACCAAAGGGTGCATGGTCTTCTCTAGCACAAAGAAGGAAATAGTCTCTGTATGAAGAGCACTAGAACATAAGCTCACATCATGGCAGTGGTGGGGATCCTCAAATGTTCCACTAGACGTTCAAAATGAAATTTCCCCCTGCCCCAGAATTCACTAAGGCAAGGGTCAGGTATTCTAGAGGTCCGCATATTAAGGATACTGGAAAAGAGAGAGTGGAGGAGAGGGTGCAGTTAGACCTAAGAAGAGTCCTCCCACAGGACTTAGGTCTGCTAATTTCCCAGACATATAGGGCATGTTTGAATAGCATGGCCAGCTTGTAAACAATACATGCATGGTCCCATCCTCTTTTGGAGTTTGTCTCTCTTTTGAAGTCAAATGACTGCGGCCCAACTGCATTGGTTCTTCTTCGCCCACAACAGGACCTGGGGTTATAGGCCTGGATAGACTTGACTTGAGTCTCTCGCTGAGGTGGTCTTCTGGGGCTCTTGACCTCTTGAACTTTGTTGCGAAGCCGGCAATCAATCCTTGTTGCCAACTTCATCAGTTCTGCTAAGGTTTCAGGCATCTCTCAAGCTGCCAGCTCATCCTTCAACTGGGAGTTCAGGCCTTCAAAGAAGAGGTCTTCAGGCATTTAGGGTCCCAATATAATTCAGACGCCAATGTCTTGAATTCAATGGAGAAGTCTGGTAAAGGTTTATTACCTTGTTTTAGATGAACCAAGGTTGATCCTGCTGTAGAGTACCGGGCAGGGTCATCGAATACTGATTTGAACAGTTCAAGGAACCTGGCAAGATCAAGCAGGATAGGGTCATCGTGATCCCACAGCGGTGAGGCCCAAGCCAGCGCTCTTCCATCCAGATATGAAAAGATGTAGGTGGTCTTGACATATGCTGTAGGAAAATGGTTAGGTTGCAGAGAAAAGTGCATGCAAAACTGATTAATAAATCCTCTACATCTCCAAACTTCACCCAAGAAGCATGTTGGAGCCGATAGAGGCACTGTAGTCTTGACTGTCACTTCTGGCGGTGTAACTTCTTTACCTGTGGTAGTCGGTGTAATCATCTGTGCGTGTAACTGGTTAAAGGCAGCAGTCAAGTTATCCAACAAATTCTGTTGTTCGGATATTCGCTGGGCCAGGTCCGGAATGGCCTGGAAAGCGTTGAAATGAGCCGAATCCATGGAGTTAGCAATCTGTTAGGGTTTTGAGGTGTTGGAGTGGATTCTTGGGTACTGCGGTGATGGCCACTCCCATGGGGAGAAGCCCCATGAGGAACCGCAGTACTGGGCTAGACTTAATACACGGAAACACAGTGAATTCGTATTTATTATACAGCTTGGTGGTACTGCCCAGGGGGTGGCAGCAGTGAGGTAATCCAGTAGGTAGCCCAGGGGTCCTCGGGAGAGGAGACCAGTCCCACGTTCATGTAGCGCAGATTGGAAGAGAGAGCCTGGATGTAGACTCCCAGCTCTGAAGCTGTAGATGACACAAGCTGAGAAAGTTAAGTTACTCACTGATGTAGTTAGCTGTATTGATAATCCTGGCAGGCAGAAGTAGTAGAGCTGTAGGCACCAATGTAGGGAGAGCAGGCCCTCGAGGAGCAAATACCCGGTATCCCAGATAGGTATTATTTATTTATTTATTTATTTATTTATTTATTTATGGGTTTTTTATATACCGGGGCACGTAAGTAACATCACCTCGGTTTACATTCAAACATTAATTCAG
Organism: Rhinatrema bivittatum; assembly: GCF_901001135.1. Lineage (NCBI taxonomy): Eukaryota > Metazoa > Chordata > Amphibia > Gymnophiona > Rhinatrematidae > Rhinatrema > Rhinatrema bivittatum. The sequence goes on along the minus strand of NC_042615.1, from coordinate 379,670,257 downwards.
CATAGAGCTTTACAATATAACATTATAACTGAAAGAATACAAATCCATATAAAACTTTGTATAATGAATATAAATATCAGAATATGAGTGTCTGTGGGACTAACTAGAACGCAAAGCAAAGGACTCAGTTCAAGAATAGTAGGCTTTTTTGTATAACCATGTTTTTAAGTTTTGTTTAAATTTTTTGTAGCAAAATTCTTGGCGTAATTCTGATGGCATAGTGTTCCATATTCTGGATCCAGCAATGATGAATGAACGTTCTTTTGTAGTGGAAAGATTAGTCAGGTTGGGTGCAGGGATCTTCAGTTTAGCTAAATGCTGGAATCTGGTTGGGCGGATTGATGTTTTGAATTGTAGGTGATCAGTGAACCAATTCATATCTCTGTTGTGGATGGCTTTATGAATCAGCGTCAAGGATTTATATATTATTCTGGATGCCACGGGTAGCCAGTGTAATGATTGAAGTGCTGGAGTGATGTGCTCATGGCGGCTTGTGTCAGTGATGATGCGGGCAGCTGCGTTTTGTAAAATTTGCAAGGGTTGAATTGTAGTTTTAGGAAGACCTAGAAGCAATGCATTACAGTAATCAATCTTTGATAAAATAGTCGCCTGTAAAACAGTGTGAAAGTCGTATTGGTATAAAAGAGGTTTGATACGTTTTAGTGTATGTAGCTTATAGAAACCACTTTTAACTGTATCCGCGATGAATTTTTTAAATGTGAGATTGCTGTCAATGATGACGCCAAGGCTGCGTACTTGCTGAGTAATAGCAGATGTGTCATGTGAAAGACCTGCATAGCTCGGGGATGCATTTTTTGGAGGTGAAACAATGATAAGCTCGGTTTTATTGGTATTAATAGCCAATTGATTGTCCATGAGAATTGTTTTAATTTCTAATAAGGCTGCATTCCAAGTGATCAAGGCATTTGTGATAGTGCTGGTGATTGGTATGAGTATCTGAATATCATCCGCGTAGATGAAGTATTGAAGACGCAGTTTTGATAGTAGCCGGCATAGAGGTGTAAGGTAAATATTAAATAATGTAGAGGAAAGAGAGGATCCTTGGGGTACTCCTTGAGAGAGATTTCTTGCCTTGGATTCACTTAGTCCACTTTTGACACTGTACGTTCTGTTGCTCAAGAATGACTGGAACCATAGTAGTGCTGAGCCAGAAATACCTATTTCAGAGAGGCGGATTATGAGGGTATTGTGATTAACCATATCGAAAGCTGCTGATATATCAAGTAGGGCGATGAGATATGATTTACCAGCGTCTAGAGCTTTTAGAAGCACTTCTGAAAGTGAAATCAGAAGCGTTTCCGTGCTGTGGTACTTTCTGAACCCAAACTGGGAAGGGAAAAGTAGTTGATGTTCATCTAGGTAGTCAGTTAGTTGTTTGTTGATGATTTTTTAGGTACCTAAAAGAAAGCACAAGGGCCCCCGAGGAGCAGGTACCCAGGTTAGTGTTGTCCCCGAAGGGTAGACAGTTTCCAGCAGCAGTTGGGAGCGGCAGAGCAGCTTAGAAAGTTGAGGCACAGAGGACGAAGCTGTCTAAGATTGACGGACACAACAGTTCCTTTAGTGGAGTATTGACTCAGGACTGCTCCTGCTCTGATGGTGGATGCATCATTTTCAACGATGAAGGGACGGTTAGGATCCGGATGACGTAGACATGGACCTGAGTAGAAGGCTTCTTTCAAGGCATGGAAGGCGGTCTGGGCTTTCGGACTCCATACTCAAAGTTCACATCCCTTCCTAGTCTTGCCGGTGAGTGGAGCAGCCAGAGAGGAGTAGTTAGCGATAAAGTTTAGTTAGTAGTTTGTAAACCCAAGGAATATTTGTAGGGCTCGGAGGCCTCAATGATTGTGGCCAATCTCAAATACCCTGGAGTTTCTCAGGATCCATGGTGAAGCCATGGTTGGAGATGTTGTATCCTAAAAATGGTAGACTGAGTTGTTCAAAGATACATTTCTCTAATTTCACATAGAGATGATGGTCTCTAAGACATTGGAGGATGGTTTGGATGTGGGAAAGATGAGACTTTAGATCTTTAGAGAAAATTAGTATGTCGTCCAGATATATCACAACAAAGGAATATAAAAGGTCCCAAAATATTTCGTTCATTAAATGCTGGAATACTGCGGGGGCATTGCATAGCCCAAAGGGCATTACTACGTACTAGTAGTGGCCGTCCCTCGTGTTGAAGGTAGTCTTCCATATGTCATCTGGTTGTATTCGTACAAGGTTGTATGCCCCTCGAAGATCTAATTTCATGAAGATTTGTGCGCCCTGTAGACGGTCAAATAGTTCGCTAATGAGCGGTAGAGGATAGTGGTCCTTACGAGTAATTGCATTCAACCCTCGGTAGTCTATGCAGGGCCTCAAGCTTCCGTCCTTCTTCTTGATGAAGAAGAATCCGGCTCTTGCCGGGGAATTAGAGGGTCTGATGAATCCTTTATCTAAATTCTCTTTGAAGTACTGAGACATGGCTTGCGTTTCAGGAAGTGAGAGGGGATAAGTTATGCCCTTGGGGGGCATGGTCCCTGGTAGTAGCTCTATGGGACAATTGAATTCTCGAAGTGGTGGCAGGACGTCAGCGTTTACCTTGGAGAATACGTCCTTGAAATCCGAGTATTGAGCAGGTAATCCAGGAAGGGTCTTATTTTATTCAAAACATATTTTTAAAAGATTTTTTGTAGATTTTTTTTAAAACATTTTTTTGAAAATCTAAACACAGGTTTATTTTCTTCAAATTGAGCTTATGCCTTATCGAGAGTTAAAGCCAGTGACAAAATAGAACCAGTTTTTCTAAAGCTTAGCTCAACAAATTACTGTGTATCTTAAATAGTCTTATATTCTTGTAACATTCATTGTTTGCCCAAGAGGAATGACCAATTTAAATCACATTGTCATCGGTACTTCGCTAAGTTACCGAAATTGCAATGCTATTCACAATGTTAATTGCTTTTGGTGAAAATTGCCTTGCTGGCGTCAAAATTACTTAACTTAGAAGCTGATTTTTCCTTCTCATGAGTCGGGCACCAAAGTTGCCTGTAGACGCCAAAAAAATCTACAAAAAATCTTTTAAAAATATGTTTTGAATAAAATAAGACTTTATCAGAAAGAGGTTTTTGACCCATAATTGGAACAACTGGTTTAATCTCTGATGAAATCTTTTTAGACACATACCAGTGCTGAAGTCTTTTCCTCTTTTTCAAAATTAACTTTTGTCTATTAGATTACATTAAGATATTCTCAGATAACAGTCTTTTCTGTAACAAGACTATACTCCAGCCAATTTTTCTATATTTGCATGTAATTGGAGCCAGGGAAATCCAAGGACTGCAGGGTGCGTGGACCATTTCAGGATAAGGAGGGATATTTCCTCATCATGGAGGGTTCCAACGGTGAGGCGAAAAGTTGCGGTACGGTAGGTGATACGGCCATGGAGGTGATCTCCCTGGATTGAAGCAATGCAGAGTGGTACTTCTAATGGTTGGGTCTGTATCTGGAGAATTTTAATGATGTCTTCCATGATGAAGTTTCCACTCACCCCCGTATCAATGAGGGCAGTGGTGGAAAAGGAACATTTCTCCCCTAGGAGGGAGATAGGGAGCAATAGTTGAGGGCTGGAAACAGTAGCGCCCAAGCTCGGGACCCCCGCCGGGCTGAGGCTTTGGAATTTCCTGGAGGTACGGGGCAAGTTTGAAGAAAATGCCCAGAATTGCCTCAATATAAGCAGAGGCCTGCTTTTCTTCATCAGAGATGTTCCTCTGGAGTCAAGCACCCATGATTGATTTGCATGGCCTCCTCAGGTGGCTGAGGAACTGGTAGTGCCTTCAATTGAGGATTCACCACACAGGATGTTTGTAGCGTAGAAGCTCGGGGTGATCTCACCTCATGATGGCATTGTCGGAGACGATAATCAATTCTGCCGACCAGGGCGATCAAATCCTCCAGAGATACAGGAATCTCACGAGCGGCCAGTTCATCCTTGAGAGCTGGAGATAGGCCTTAGAGGTAGAGTGCCCTTGGGCAATCTTCTTGCCAACCAAGCTCGGTAGCCAGTGTTCTGAATTCTACAGAATATTCAGCAAGCAGATGTGATCCTTGATGGAGGTGGAGTAGGTGGTGACCACCGACCACTTGTCGGCCTGGGTCCTCGAAGGTACGTCGGAAGACGGAGATGAACAGAGGGAGCTGGTGGAGGATGGCGACAGAATGCTCCCATAGTGGGGAAGCCCATGCCAGGGCCTTCCCCTCAAGGCGTGACGGGATAAATGTGATCTTAGTGGTTTCATCCGGAAACAGTGAAGGTTGCAGTGAAAACTGCATATAGCATTGGTTTATGAAGCCTCTACAAAGGCGTGGATCCCCATTAAAACCGGGTGGAGCTGGGAGGGCCAGCGGTGTCTGGGAGGGTACAGTTTGGGCAAGGCCCCCAGAGTTGGCCATAACAGACTCTCCTAACTGTGTCTGCATCCTCTCTACATAGGAGGCCAACGCTTCCAAGATCCATTGTTGCTCTCGGACATGATTAGCCATGCCAGGGATGGCCTGCAAGGAAAAAGACTCCGCTGAGTCCATGGCTTTGGCAACCTGTTGTGCTGGAGGTGGACCCTTAGCCTGGTGCAGGATTGGTATGGCCCTCTGGTCGGATTCAGAGAGCACCTGCCACCAGGAGGCAGAGCACAAAAGGAGACAGAGGCTAGCTGGAGCTTCAGCAATAACAGTCAAGGGATTCCACAGGTTAAGCCTAGGTACCTGGACCGCCTGGACTTAGGTGGGCCTCCGGTGGTCTCCCAGAGAGGTAGCGGAGGGGTGTGCCCACCATGAACAAGGGTGCACAGCTGATACAAAGTGGGTGAGCTAGAACTGAACCAGAAGCTCCGGAGACCTCGGGATGAATACAGTTCAGAGAGGTCCTCTAAGCGAGGCAGGCGATGCCTGTAGGTCTAGCCACATAAGAGACCGGGTTGGTTTCCAGGCAGGTAGGCCAGAAGAGAGAGTCCGAGTGGAGCGCAAGGGTCAGGGCCAGAATATCAGTCCAGGAAAGGTCAGCCAAAGCAGGAACAGTCCAGGTGAAGTCAAGGAGAGCGGTGGTCAGTTCCATGTGGCAGACAGAGAATGGTCAAGCAGGCAGTGGTCAGTTCCAGGTGGCAGGCAAGAGAATGGTCAGGCAGGCACTGGTCAGTTCCAGGCAGCAGGCAGAAGAATGGTCAGGCAGGCATAGGTCGGTTCCAGGCGGCAGGCAGAAGAATGGTCAAGCAGGCAGAGGTCAGTACCAAGAGTCAGTCCAGAGAGGTACTTCCTAGGAAGGACACAGGAACACAGAGACGCTAGAACAGAAGATGCTGGAACAGGAGACAATGGAACAGGAGATACAGGAACACGAAGGCAAACTCACTACACCATCGGTGTCGACCCAATTGCCAAGGTGAGGTCTTGTGGAATGGGCCTTGCCTTAAGTAGTGCAGCTATGTGACTTCTTCGGGAGGCGCCCCCACGGGTTTTCCCACCCTGGGCCCTTTAAAGAGCTGCACGTTGGCTGCACACGTGCCTAGGGGCGTGGCCGAGGACGCCAATGCCGCGGTGCCCAAACGTGCGCTCTGCTGTGAGGCCTGTGAGGGTGATGGCGAAGTGGGAACCTGAGGATGCTGCGAACTGGCTGCGGCTGCGAGAGAGGGCTGACCGGAGCTGGTAGACGGAAGTGCGAGGTGAGCAAGGCCGGCCGCGATGCCAACGCGGCCAGGATGCGCAATAATCCCTTGAGGATTTAGGGAGATTTCCATGCTTGTGACTCTAGGGAGTTTTCCTCGAGAAGTGTTCAGTAAATAATAAAAAAGGCTGGAATATTGTATTGAGCATTTTTGGTGAAAGTTTATATAATCTAGTGGTTGTTGAGTGGATATTCCATTCACTCTTATATATTGCTTTGTTTGTTTAAGAAGTCATCTTATTTACTATAGTATAAAGTTCAATGAAATGAGGATCAGATAACGATCCTCATTTCAAATGTTTGGCAATAACAGCTTTAGCTTTCATCTTTTGAAGAGTCTTTCCTGCGTGCAATAAGTGGTGCAATGCCCCTGACAGTTCAATGAAGTTATTAAAATATCTTTGTATATTAATATTTTTTTTTAACAATTTTGAAATGTTTTTGCCTTTCTTTAATTAGGGAATGATCTTTGATATTGTATTTCCCTTTACAGATTTGTTTAAAAGTTGGATGACATTTAAAAAATTGAATTTCCCCTGAAGAAGCTGTAATAAGTGAAATGGGAATAATTTGTTTTAAATATTACATGTGATTGTTTTGATGGCTTTTAAGTCTTTGTGTATATGAATGTGATATGTTTTTGATGTATTATCTGTGAATGGCTCCTATGTTTTAGAATTTTTAATAGGAATTTATGGTATGGGTATTTGGAATTTTGGTAGATAAATTATATTGAATAAAGATTTATTAATTTTGAATTAAGAGTTTCAATTTATCATTTATTTACAGTTAATAAACTATTACAGGCAACTTTTTGAGAAAAGGCTAAACCACTCAGTTAATGATCCAGAGTTATGAACAATTAGGGGTAGATTTTAAGAGATACGCGTGCATCCATGTGTGCCCGGTTCCTGGTACGTGCAAATGGATATGCCGATTTTATAACAAGCGTGTGCTGGCTCGCATGTTATAAAATTGGGTGACCGCATGCACATGTGCACTGGATTTTACAATCCGTGTGCACGTGTGTGGGTGGCATTTGCAAGGTGGGTGAATATTTGCAAATTATGCGCGGCGAAGAAATCGGGCCTTCCCCTGTTCCCTCCCAGTATGCTCCAATTAACGAGTGGACTGGGAGAGAGCTTGCCTACCCCCCCATCTAAACTTCCTCCCTCTTCCCCTCTCCTCTCCTCCCCACCCTGTAAACCCTTCCTATCTATCCTAATTTTTATTTGTTTTGCAAATAAATAAAAAATAAAATAAATAAAATAACTTACTTCATGGCTGAAAGTTGCGCGCACTGTCCACCTGCTAGTGCGCAAGTCATTGGGACAGTGTACAATTGCGTTGTCCCAGCCCGCTCCCCACCCATCCTGCTCCCCACCCCTGGCCCACCCTTTCGGAGAGGCCTGGCACTTGTGCGCATACTAGGGTTTACATGCGTGGCCGGGCATGTTTTAAAATGTGCATGGTGCGTGCAAGGCCTTTTAAAATCCATCCTTTAGGGGGCAATTTTTAGATTGTCCACACTGGAACAAAGTTCAAGGGTTCTTCTCATCCATGGTCTTAGTACCAGATTTCAAAGAGAAGATACTCATAATGTACTTTTACTTCAAAACTTGCCACTGCTTTTTTGTGTGCGTACCTTTTCCATTCAACATCAAGTAGGTAGACTTAAAATTAAAAGCCACATAGGCTATTTTCCACTCATGACCTAAAAGTGGCCTGGGAATGAATGTCTCTGTTCAATGTAGCTAAAAGTACATGTATTATGGAGCACCATACATAATTTTACCTTTTCAGACAGCTAGGGAACATGCACAAATCAATATAACTGAAGAGAAGAATATCATTAATTCTGTTTTCTTACATTACTGGGATCATTTGACATGCATATTTATTGTTTCCACATTTCATGGCTACAGCATGAGAGGATTGGGGAACACTGAATATTGAGGGCTCGATATTAATCATTACTTGTACTATTTTTACTAATTCTTGGTACAGGGTGCAACATCCTGTTACACATAATCCTCATACAAGTGGCTGAGTACAGATATCAAGTCACACTGAAGTATCATTTGAAGGATAATCAAATCCTCTGCTGTGCTTATTCCAGTATAAATGGAGTGATTAGGTTCCTAGTACTGTTGGTGCTTTAAGCACTGTTTTCAGTGCAAACCTTGAGAAGGAAAAGGGGTGGACAAGAAATATGAACTGGGAATAAGATCAAGAGGCAGATTAATAGATACAAGATACAAAAATGTTAAAATAAGCAACCAGAGATCTCGTACACTAAGTCTAATATTTTCCATTCTAGTGAACAAAATGTATTTGATCTCATTATCCAGTAACCTGGAAAAGCATATTTTTGCTTAATTCATAAAATAGTGAAGTAAATGAATCCAATTTATTTAGCTTTCTTCACTACTTGGATGGTTTGCTGCTAAGATTTACAATAGTAGATAAAAAATGACCAAGGCAATGAAGTTAAGCTATTCATTTAAGCATACAACAGAAGGCAAATTTGCAGTCATAAGGCAAAGCAACACTAAGCCTGTACTGTAAACGATGGTAGCATTAAAAAACAACAGATAAGGAGATGACAGCTTGTTTTATGAATTATCCAATTTACATTTTAACAGAAGAGAAGGTGCTATAGATGGTACCATTCAAAATATGCATAATGGATCTCTTCACAGGTGCTGTTAGTCTCATCAGAGATCCAATATATATCAAGTTTCTAATTCCCAAGGGCTCATTCATGAACTACAATGCAGTGCCTTATGTATAGCACTGAGATGAAAAGGTAGAAGGCCCTGACTCAATTCCTCTATTCACAACTCCAATGTATCCCTCAGTTATTTACTCAGGCAATGATTTGACCTGGCCACTTTTGGGGTTGAGCAGATGAATATTGGGTTTGCAAAATATCTACTGACTATACATTCAGGAGAAATGAAATAGGAAATGACATTGAAATTTCCTATTTAGTTTTGACTCATTTCAAAATGAAAAATGTCAATTCCAACAAAATGATATCGGTCTTTCCTTTCGTTTTGAAAATGTAAAAAAAAAAAAAAAAAGTCATCCTTTGGGCCTAAGCCCAAGGCTTAGGGAATAGACTAATCCAAAGCCTACTTCCAAGAACAATGCCAGCATCTCAGCTAGGTCTAGGCTCAAGGCTGGGGCTTTGCCTAGGATTAGGCTGCAGCCTGATGCAAGAGCCATCGCGAGACACTGGCATCTTGGTGTCTTAGCCTAGGCTAGGGTCTGATGCCAGGGCCTCAGTCAAGACCCGAGGCCCATGTGCTGGGACCAGGTCTCTAAGCCTGAGCCTTGCGTACAGCCTACGCTGAGGTCGCTGTGGCCTACCTGTAAGAACACTTAACAGACTTTTGAAAATTGCTATATATTATGTCACATTTACACGTGTAACTCCTTTGAAAATTACCTACTATCATAACAATTTTAAAAAGAGCTCTTTATGCACATAAAGTGCACTTACACATGCATAACTTAATTGCTACAATTCAAAGGCATGTATTATAGCAATTTTTAAAAACCCACTTACATGGGTAAAGTACATTTACATGCGTAAAACCTAGTTTTACGCATGTAAATCCTTTTTCAAATTAACCCCATTGCAGCAATTTTCAAAAAACATTTATGCGCTGACAGTGCATTTACACGTACAAGACGTATTGACAATTCAATGGCATATATTGTAGCAATTTTCAAAAGCCCACTTAAATGGTTAGCGTGCATTTATACATCTAAAGCCAAGTTTTTATAGGTGAATTTTCAAAGGAGTTATATATGTAAATTTAAGATACTATTGTAACAATTTTCAAATGCAATTTGTTGCATGGGCCGGCAACAGGTCCCGTAGCTGGCCTTCCTTACCCCTTCCTGCCGCCATCTCCGGAGCAAACCCCGGTCCCTCCATGATATGGAGGGATTGGTTTCTGCACCGCTTCCCTCTCAGTGGTCCTGAAATGCTGGAGACACCGTGGTCATCCTCTTCATGGCCCTGCCTCGAGGCAGACACCCCGCCGCTGGTTGCTTCCTCCTTCGGGGCTTCTAGGCGCATGCGCGCGCTTCCTGGCTGGATTTAAAGTGACCGCAGTGCGCAGAGGCTGCCGGCCCGACCTACGGACGTCATCATCCAGGAACTATTTAAGGCAAGCTCTGGCAGTCAGAGCTTGCCTTTGCAACAGGTTCTCTAGTTCTTTGTTGCCTCCAGGGCTACCTAGCCCCAGTGCCTGCATTCTGACCATGCTTGACCGCTACCTGGAACTGACCTCTGCCTGACACTGACCAGGTAACCGTCCGAGGTCCACCTAAGCCCAGGCAGTCCGGGTACCCAAGGGCTCAACCTGCGGAAACCCCGGATTGCTATTGGTGAAGTTCCAGCTAGCCTCTGTCTCCCTGTGTGTTCTGCCTCCTGGTGGCAGGAGCTCTCTGGGTCCGACCAGAGGGCCATACCAACCCTGCACCAGGCCACAAGGATCCACCTCCAGTGCAACACAATTAATCCATGTTGAACCGCTTAGACCTAATACCCATTGTATAGGCGGTATACAAATATTTTCAAATAAATAAATAATAATAAATGTTAAGTGCATTTAATACAAGGCATATATTATCTAAACTTTCAATAGCCACTTAAGAAAGGTAAAGTATATTTACACATGTAAAACCTAACTTTAACTGATAAATGCTTTTGAAACTCAGGTGCTCAGTAGGGATGTGCAGAGCAAAAGTTTAAGTTCATATGTCCATATGTCCAAAGGGGGTCCCATTTGTGGTCAATATGGACATAAACAGAATTCAATGAGTTGAGTATATGTCCATATGTGCAAATAAAAATTTAAACCCCTCACCCTCCTTAATCCCCCCCCCCCCAAGACTTACCACAACTCCCTGGTGGTCTAGCGGGGTCAGGACGCCATTTCTGACCAACTTTGCAAGGAGCACGTGACGTCGGTGTCACGTCGGAGTGACGCGGCATCACGTGATTCCCCGCGGGTTCGCGCCGGAACGCTCGTTCGGCCCAAAAGGAACTTTTGGCCAGCTTGGGGGGGCCAGTTCGGCCCAAAAGGAACTTTTGGCCAGCTTGGGGGGGCCTCCTGACACCCCCAAGCTGGCCAAAAGTTCCTTTTGGGCCGAACAAGCGTTCCGGCGCGAACCCGCGGGGAATCACGTGACGCCGCGTCACTCCGACGTGGCGCCGACGTCACGTGCTCCTCGGAAAGGCTTTCAGAAATGGCGTCCTCACTCCTCGCTGGATCACCAGGGAGTTGTGGTAAGTCTTTGGGGGGGATTAAGGAAGGTGAGGGGTTTAAATTTTTATTTTGGATCAACAATCGCGATTTCCAACTTATTCAACATAGCTATGTTGAATAAGTTGGAAATCCGATCGTTTATGTCTTATCACTTTTTTAAGTTAAAAAAAAAAATAAGTAGCGTTTTACATTTATGTTCAATACGAATGCACACCCCTAGTGCTCAGCCTTTAAATACTTTTGAAGATCAGGTCCTATAGGTTCTATTTGCCTTGCTGAGTCCTCTGCCTGGAATGAATTTACTCTTTCTCAGGACAGGAATAAATCTGGATGGCCTCCATTTGGCAATTGAAGATCTGGTAGAACTTTTTTATATTTGTACACATAAGAAAGAGAAGCTCAAGAGTGGGGTTAGGGTAAGAAGAGGAAAGTTCTCAAAGATATTATATCCTCCCAGTTCTCTCAGCATTTAACCTTGAGGTGACCTTTCACACCGTTATTTCCTTCTCTACACGCATCCACAAATCCCACATTCTCCATGGTCTGCAAGTTCTGGTTGACCAGGGCAATCATTTCTCTGATGCAGTGTGTGATCACCTTTGAAGCTGCATGCCCCTTACTACAGGAAAGTAATGTGATAAAACACCTCATCTGATCCATGGTGGCTCCTGCTGCTTGTCTGTTACCTCACTGGAGGAAGGGGCCAGAAGGTTGGCTTGGGTGATAGACTTCTCTTTTTCTCTGGTTTTCCTGCTGCTACTGCTTTGATAGGTAATAGGGATACCCAGACTACTACCGGTGTCCTCCCCTGAAACCAGCACTAATAGGTGTTCATTTTTAAATAATACTGCATGCCATTGTTTGCAAGAAGGTCCAGTATCTTTCCTCATGGATGGTCTTACAACAGTGAATGAATTCTGCAAAATGCTGGTCCTCCCTAACTCTAAAGAACCTTTTCACATCTGATGTATTTTGAGATATTATCTTTTTGGGATCCTTGAGTGCTGCAGCTTGAACTGGGGTTGAAGAAAGACCAGGAGGAAAAGGCCAGGGGTGTCTCTCATGTTCTCCACTACCTTTTCTTTTGGGGGTGGGGCAGTGCTCTTTGGCTTAACAGTATCACTTTATGCCTCCTGTTGAGGCTTAGGACAGGATACCATATTAGTAACTAGAATTCTGAAACTCTCCTGAGGAACTAGAAGTTCAATATCCTCTGAGACTGATACTCCCTCACATGATTCACCTGAATCAATACATTCTCACAACATCTGCTGCAAATACTGCTCAGATGTTCCACTTCTAGTGCTCCATGCACCTCCACTGAGAGTTTGTGACAGGATATGTAGTAACAGGTTGTGATCAACATATTATAGCATCTAGGGACATGAGGCAGAACAGAGTTGTTTAGGATAGGGCATATTTAATTTCCATGGGATTAAATATTGGAGTGGTTGGTAATAGTCTTGAAGTGTTAGTTGATAGGTCTGAGAGTTCCTACCAATGAACAGCTCATGACAGTGGTGCTGTTACCCAGAGAAATTTCTACTTGTAAGTATGTGTGAATAACAGTTTCTAGAAGCTGAAGGCAGAGACAAGGTCATGAAGAGCAGTAGGCCAATAGCATGGCTGGTGATGAAAACAAAGCCTATATGGACCTTGTGAACATGTCCCCGATGGTCAGACAAAGATCTTACTCCAGCCCTATCCCTCCAAGATTGCAGCCAGTCTACCTCATTTTGTTGAAGCACAGCCACTAAGCCTTCTTCTTTAGGTCCTCAATTTAGAAGAAACAGAACAAGAAATTTGAATGTGATCTGTAGCTGTTATTGTAACCTCCATACTGGTATGTGACAATGTATCCTACTGATATGTGACTTAAGTAGCATGACTCTGAGTTAAAGCCCATTTCAAATGTGAGGCTCCATCAAACCATGCTCAGCTGAAAGGACTCTTATTTATGTCAAGGAATATTTCAGTGAGTAAGCTACCACATATAGAAGTAATAGCCCTTGCCCTATATGTCTCTTACTAAAAGAATGCCCTCTAACAGAATGGGAGCACATGACATGATGCACAATTGCTATTCTCTTCACAGATGGCATCATCTCACTGCTGGAGGAGAAGCAAGGGTCATCAGAGGACTGGGATGACTACAGTAGTGAGGACTCAGCTTCTGAGCCCACTGTCACAGTAGCCACCAATGGGGAAAAGCAGGATGTTCCTCTTCCAACTCACCCACCATAACAGTGGTGGTCCAACCGTTCCCCTCAACCAGTGTAACCCATTTGAAAATTAGTCTTCTTTTGTTGGGGTTTCCAGAATTTCAATTTTCATGATAGATGACTAAAATACATTGGAGGACATGCTGCCACTCTGCCTTGCTCCTATACCTATTATGCAATTCTTTTAGGATTAATTTTTCACTGCCTAGCTGCCATGCCTCTGACACTACAGCCTTAGGTGTTTTGATGCCACTGTGCCTTGCTCTTATACCCTTATGCTAAACATTTGGGGGTTTAATGCTACTCAGCTTGCTGCTATACCGTTTATGATATATTTTGGGTTTCTTGTTAACACTGCTTAGCTGCCATGCCCCTGATTATATACATTGGGAGCATTGATGCCACGCTGTCTTGCTGCCATATCCCTAGCTTCCATGTCTCTGACATTATACTTTGGGAATCTTCCTACCGCTCTGCTCTGCTTGTATCCATGCCCCTGATGCTATACTTTTGTGGATCTTGCTACCAGTCTGCCTTAGTGTTATATCCCTTATTCTACACTTTGAGTGGTCTTGTTGCCACTCTGCCTAGCTGTCATGTAACATCTTAGGGGTTTTGCTAGCACTCAGCCTTGCTGCTTTACACAATACACCCTGGGAGTTTTGTTGCTACCCTGCCTAATTTATTTACTCCTGTTGCTGCACCTTGGGGGTTTTGATGTCTCTGTGCTGTTTGTCACCAGATTTCTATTATTGTTCTCCCACCTTTCTTGGTTGTACTGTGGTGATTTTCCTCAAAGTAAAATGTAAAAAAAGATTTAAAAAATGCTTTTTTTTCTCCCACCACACCTCTTTTCTGGTTCTCTACCTTGCTGTTTCATTACTCCACCTGGATCCAGGACTAGTTCTCCAACTCTGCTTCTATCTTGTTTATACTGTGTTGATTTATCCCATAAAACAAACAATGTTAAAAAATAAAAATGTATTTTCTCACTCACATCTTACCTGGCTTTACACCTTCCTTTCTAAGTCTGCCACAGTTACTGCCTGGCCTGCTTCTGGCTCTCTCATGATGCCTTATTGAACGCCTACCACTATGGGTACTGTTTGCTACTTTGAGGTACCTTTGGAAATTCATGACACGGTGCTTTCAGTGGTTTGGGCTGTTCATACAAATATTGTTGGTTTCCTTTGCTTCTCTCATGATGCTTTGGCAGTTTTGATAACTCTACTATTTTTGATACCCCACCCTGCATGTACACCTTGGGAATTTTGATACATCTGTGGTTTTGTATTTCCCCACTGACACTCTATATCTTTGGGGTTTTTATGCTTTTGTGCTACTTACAATATCCCTCCTGCACTTTTTACCTCAGGGATTTTGATTCCTCTCTACTGTTTTCAATACCCTACCTGTAGTCTATGCCATTGGAGTTTTGATGCAGCTGCTATGCTGTTTGCAATACCCTGTCCTCACTCTAAACCATGAGGGTTTTCATGTTTCTGTATTTGTGTAACCCATCCATACTCTGGGCTGGATTTTCAAAGCTTTATGCACGTAACTGAATTAAGGTATGCCGGGCCTATTTTAAAAAGGCCTGGTGACGTGCGTAAATCCCCGGGATGCGTCTAAGTCCCAGGGCTTTCAAAAAGGGGTGGTCTGGGGGGTGGGGCATGTGTGGGGCGTGATGGGGCTAGAGGCTCCCTACACAGGGGGGTTTAGCTTAGGGCTGGGGGGTGGAGGAGTTAGGGGCAGGGAATGGAAGGTGGGGTGGGAGGGTAGAGAACGGGGGAAGGCAGCATGGTTCAGCACAGGCTCAGCGCGCTCAAGATGCACAATTGTGCACCCCTTTGCACGCACCGACCCCCAATTTTATAACATGTGCGTGCCTGCATGCATGCTATAAAATTGTGTATCCATGTGTGTGCGCTGGGTAGCGCACTCACATGGATGTGTGTGCACAGGTCTTAAAATCTAATCCTGGGAGTTTCTTATACCTCTGTGCTGTGATACCCTGCATTATATGATGGAGGGGAGGGGGGAGTTGATTCCACTCTGTATTTCTGTCCCACTCTATATGCTTCTGTCTTGTCTGATCATCTGCACCTATTATTAACTTCAGAGGTGGATTATAGTGAGCACCAGCTTCAGCTTTGTCTCTATTTGCTCTGTGTTATATTTTGTGTGTGCAGGTCACTGAATGCATACAGTGTGTGAGTGACATTTCTGCACACACTTTAAGAGCTGCTGGATGTAGTATTAAACTGTACAGCTGTAGTATACAGTCTAGCCAGCCAGTGAACAGTGTGTGCCACTGACAAGTATTCTACATCTGATTGCTAAGCAGTGACACTCTTCTTGATACATTGCTCTATATCTACCATTTGTGCTTTTAAACTCTAGTACCACTTCTGCTGCTGTTCCATGCTACCTTTGGTACCTTTGGGTGGTTCTGCCTCTTATCCAGCTGTCTTTGAGGTTCTTTTCAAATTACCTTTCCTAAAGTATTTTATAGCTCTTGGTCTTACCTTGGCAATATGATGTTTTGCACAGTTGTATCATTTTTGGACCTTTCATGCCTCTCCTGGTATCACTTTGCCCCTCTTGATGCCTTAGGCTTTTTATGCCAGTCTTCTTCCAGCCTTCGTCCTCATAATATATCTTGGGGCTTTGCTGCCACTCTTCTTGCTGCATTTATCTGCACCTACCATTTGTGATTTTAATCTCCACTCCAGTGGCACTACTGATTCTGAAACTCCAAGCTATATTTAGTAACTTTTGGTGGTTTCTCTTCTGCTCCAGCTGACTTCAAAATTCCCTTCCATTATGGTACTTGTTGCCCTAGCAGTCCAGTGTTTTATGAAGTGCTTGCCCAGCTATCTTTTATGGTTTCATACCCTCTTGGAGTTTATGTTCAAACTCCATTTCCTTAAAATGCTTACAACTATTGGGCTCATCAAAAGGCATGTGCTGCAGAAGTGCAGCACCCAAAACCAGGACCCTGCTTCTCCATTATTATTGCTCCTAAGTTAATGGAAATAGTAAAAATGATTCAGATGAAGAATCTTTTTTAATTAATTAATTTTTATTTATAGAATTTTTATACCGTTGTTCTATACTCAATCACAGCTGTTTACAAAAATAAAATACATAAAATCATGATATCAGGTACATAAAGTTATAAATACAGATAGGTTCATCAATATTAAAACAAAACAATGAAAAAATAAAATTATTAAAACTTAAAATTGATAATAACAAAAGTAAAATAATGTTTAAGATAAGACAAATATGATACAATAAAATAAAATATACCTCATTCAAAATTTCAGTATTCCTATCAGAACGCCTGCCAAAGTAAAACTGCAAAAGTAAAAAATTGTGTAGTTCTTCATATTGTTCTCATAGGCCTGCTTAAAAAAACAGGTCTTTAATTTTCAATTAAAAACAGAAAATCTCTTTCTAGCCTTAATTATACTGGGAGAGAATTCCATAGTTTAGGACCGGCAATTGAAATTGCTCTCTTCCTTACCATACTCAAAGGTGCAGATTGATCCAAAGGGACCATCAGCAGGCCTTGGGTTGCAGATCTATACACTATACACTGTGGTGTGTATAGATGAATAGCAGCATTCAGCCATTCATTATTCATTGATTTATGTAATAAGCACAAAGTATTATAGTTGATCCTAGATTTTATTGGTAACCAGTGTAATTCAGTTAAAATAGGAGTACTATGGTCATACTTTTTTCCACCTGTTAAAATTCTTGGATTTGCATTTTGGAATAGTCGAAGCAAGTTTGGAGCATAGTATGAAAACGCTGTGTAGAGGCTTCAATCGCTTTAACAAATGTAATATGTTATACCCTTCTTTAATTTTAAAGCTAATAAGCTTTTTCATGTTGAGATCACTGTCAAATATTACTCCAAGATCCTATACATGGGTGGAAGAGTCAATTTGAGTTAAGCCATAGTTAAAAGAAATAGGCATATGCAAAGAAACATTTCTGATTCATAGTAGAATTTTATTTTTTGGATTGAATGTTCAATATTAATTTCATGTGTTTTAAAAGCTGTTGCATAGCTGACATAAATATCTCAATGAGTTTAAGGGATTTTTCTGTGGATTCATTAATTGGAATCAGTAACTGGACAACATCTACATAAATATAATAAGTTATTCCCAGTCCTGTTAATAATTTACAAAGAGGTAAGATATAGATGTTGCAAAGTATAGCAGACAAAGATGAGCCCTGGGGTACTCCCGAAACCAAATTGATTTTTTTGGAAAGAGAATTACCTAAGATTACCTGAAATGAGAAGTCCTTGAGGTAAGAGATAAACCATTACAGGGTAATACTACTGAGTCTGATTTCACACAGTCTTTGAATCAAGACCTGATGGTCCATAGTATCAAATAGGGATGTGCAGAGGGACCGCATATGTTACATTCGGTATTAGTATTCGTCGGGGGGCAGATACGTTGCATTCGGCAAGGGGGCCCCCGATCCGTTCATGCGTTCCATTCTTATTCATTTCCCGGCTAAAATGTAATTAACTACAAACCCCACCCTCTTGACCCCCCCAAGGTTTGCCAAAACTCCCTGGTGGTCCAGCAGGGGTCCGAGAGCCATCTACTGCACTCACGCCATCGGCTGCCGGTATTCAAAATGGCGCCAATAGCCTTTGTCCTTACTATGTCACAGGGGCTACCGGTGCCATTGGTTGGCCATGTCACATGGTAGGAGCAATGGACGACCGGCACCATCTTGGGCTCCTACCATGTGACGGGGCCGACCAATGGCACCGGTAGCCCCTGTGACATAGTAAGGGCAAAGGCTATCGGCGCCATTTTGAATACCAGCAGCCAATGGCGTGAGTGCAGTAGATGGCTCCCGGACCCCTGCTGGACCACCAGGGAGTTTTGGCAAGCCTTGGGGGGGGAGGAGGGGGTCAAGAGGGTGGAGGTTTTGTTTAAATTCACTCCTTTAGATGGCCGAATAATTCAGTGAAGATTCGTTGTTTTCATGGGAAATCGTGATACGTTTCGCAACGCAATGAATGCAACAAATATGGCCCTATACATTGTGGATTGCCAATATGTTGCAAACAAATGCACACCCCTAGTATCAAACACAGCTGATAAATCCAATAAAATAAAAAAAATGTGATTGACCGTTATCGAAGTTTCTCAAAATATTATCGGTTAAGGCTAAAAGAAGTGATTCAGTACTAAAATACTTTCTAAAATCAAATTGGATAGGATATAGTATGTTATTTGTTTCAAGATATTCTGACAGCTGTGTTTTTCTATAATTTTGGCAATACCTGTTGCGGTCCCGACCGCCTCCTCCATGTTCGGGGTCGGGTCCGCTTACCTCCACTCCGGTCCACGAGAAGACGCGCCAAGGTCCCGGTCTGGTGGGCCGCATGGTCGCGGCTTCCCCACGTGGAGAATGCAGTCCAGGCCGCCAGAAGCTCCGCCCCTCTCTTTGCCTTGTGCGCGCGCGAGGAAGGCCCTTATGTGCGTCCAGCATCCGGAAGTACGGGACTGCCCCCGAGCTGACGTCACACCTCGGGCCTGCATTTAACCAGCGTCCAGACTCCTAATAGACACCTTACAACGAGGTTCTTTGAATGCTAGTTGCCTTCCGGACTCTGCTGGTTCCTGGTTCCGTTCCCGTTCCTGCTTCAGAGACTTCTCGATTGTCTTCCTGGTTCTCGACCCTGGCCTGCTTCAGTACTTCGCCTGCCTGCCGCCTGCCTCGACTCCGGTCTGCTTCAGTACTTCGTCTGCCTGCCGCCAGCCACGACCCCGGTCTACTTCAGCACTCTGCCAGCTTGCCGCCAGCCACGACCCCGGTCTGCTTCAGCACTTTGCCAGCTTGCTGTCTGCCCCAGGCCTGCTTCTGGACTTGTTTGCTGATCTCTACCTAACCTGGGCCTGCTTCTGCCATACCCTCTGCGGCCCACCTTCAGCCTAAGTCCCAAGGGCCCGGATCCCTACGGGCTCCTCCCGGGGGGATTCTGGGTCCCGGGTGAAGCCTGCCAGACCCATGGACTCCGCCTCCCAGTCTGCTTAGGAAGCCTCCTTGTAGTCCGGCCCAAGGGTCCACTGTATCACTACCACAGTAATCACAACAATACCAAGCAGATTTGAAATTGGTCCATAATTGTTTAAATTATTTAAGTCAGTGCATATATTCTTAAAGGTAAGTCTACTTCACATTTTAATCATGGAGACATTGTGCTTTCTGTCAAAGACAAATTTTCAATGGTACAAATAGGAATCAAAACTAATTGTATTATTATCTTTAGTACCTTTATTGGTAATGTATCTTCAGGATGGGAGTGATTATCGATACGGAACTAAGTATGAAACAACATATATCTCTAAAAGTAAGAGAAGGTTACGCCAAACTTATGACTCTCAGAAGACTTATACCACTACTAACACCAAATGACTTCCAGTCAGTACTACAAGCATTAATTTTTTCAAGCACTGATTACTGTAATGCCCTTCTACTAGGATTACCCCACACCACAATAAGACCACTACAGGTATTACAAAACACAGCTGCACGAATTTTAACCGGTAAAAGTAAAAGAGACCATATCACCAAAACCCTAATTGAACTACACTGGCTACCCATTGAACAAAGAATTCAATACAAGACTCTTTGCACCATACATAAATTAATACATGACGAAAAGGCAGAATGGCTGAACACAGCTCTTCACGTACACGTCCCTAATAGAAACTTGAGATCATCAAACAAAGCCCTACTAACTATTCCCTCAGTAAAAACAGCCAGACTAACTCAAGTAAGGGATAGGGCCCTATCCCTGGCAGGACCTATAATATGGAACACAATGCCTTTAGAAATCAGAACACAAAGAGACATCAAAGCATTCAAAAAAAGTTTAAAAACATGGCTATTTAAGCAAGCATACCACAAAGGGAATGAAGAGTAGAATCCAGGGAATTGTATGATGCAGTCCGAAGAACTCCCCCACACACACATCAGCTTACTCAAATGGGGTGTGTGTGTATATTTTAATTTACTTTACCTCTATTAGATTGCAACAACAGAGGACAAGACTTAAGTGTTAATTTATCTTATAGCCGATATACTTAAAGTAGACATGACTTATCACAACCACTAAGTAATATTTAATATGAAACCATGTTACAGTATTTGATGGCACCTGTTTAGTTAATATAACTCAACACATTTAAGTTTGAAATTATGTGCCTTATTGTGAACCGTTGTGACGGCAACTAGCTTAACAGCGGTATAGAAAAGATTTTAAATAAATAAATAAATAAATAAATTTGACTCAATTTCTAAGGAAGATGCAGTCTCAAATGATGACCAAGTGAGGGTATCAATTGGTAACAAACTTATCTTTTGGATGGAGAAGGAAGGAAGATTTATTGTTAAACTTTGAATCTACATTTTTTATCAGATGTCTCGCAATCCATCCAAGGATTCAGTGGATTAAGTTTTGTCAGGTTTTGTACTAAAAAGTTCAATACTCTAGGATTAAATTTGACATCATGAATTTTTCTAGCATAACATTATTGTTTTCTATTGTTAATCAAGTTTTGGTATTTAGCGAGAAGGGCCCTGTTCTGGATTCCCTGAATCAAAGGATATTGAACATCTACTGGCTGAAGAGAATTTGGTGCTGCTAGTCAGTAGCATCTTAGCCTCCAGTGAGGAGGTGGAGGAAGCAGATGATTCTGACAAGGCTGAGATTATACATAGAAAAGGGGAAAGCCAATTCCAAGCATGGACAGCCCCTTCCCCTAAGGATGCCATATGGAAATGACATCAAAACTGCTACAGGAATTTCACAGACTTCCCTCTCCTAGGGCTTTGAACCAATTTGGTTGGTACTCTTTGCCCCTCATTTGATGCCTTAAGATGATCTTGCCACTGAAGCAGGTTGATTTGCACCTCACATGATGTTTCAGTATCTCCAATCCACTCTTTCTGATGCTTTGATACTCCATCTCTACCTTGGGGATATTCCTCCCAATTTTGGTGTCTTGTGCTGTTCATATCACATGGTGCCTCTTTGCTCCGCTCATTCAGCCTTTCGGGATTCATGCCACTGTTGTTGGTGTATTTTGTCCCACTTTCTGTGCCTTGGGTTAGTCTGCCCATAACTTGCTGCTGTTTTGCTCTTCTGAAGGTTGTCTTGCAGAACTCCTGCTACTGCTGATAGTGTTATGCCCCATTGCAGGCCTTTCAACTTTTCATGCCACTTTTGGTGCCACATTTTTATAGTCTGGGAGATATGCAGAGACGTCAGGCCAGCACACACTGCATGGATTTTAAAAGCCCCACTGTGATGCGTGATTCTCCTAGTACATGCACAAATAAGAAATGTTTAAAAAAAGGTGGAGCATGGGTGTGATCTAGACAGGGCTAGGGCATTCTGGGACTTAATATAAAATGTGTGCATAAGTATTTATGCACACAAGCATGCCCTGGGGTTCCCTATAGCAAAACTTTAATACTGTTATGGATGGTATATAAATAATAAAATAAAAAAAGCTAGGCTAGTCAATGGAATTTTAAGGGTTGGTGCTAAATGGATAAAAGGAGGCTATTAACTAGGGGGGGGGAGGGGGGGTTAGGAAGACCTATCCCTTACCTGGCTGAACTGGGAATGAACTGGGGAAATTGATAATTGCTTTGGTGCACTTGTCTATTAAAATCCCCCCACTTATGTGGTAGAGATGGCATTTGTATACACAACTGTATAAAATTGTGCGTAGATGTATGCATGTACAGCCTATTTTATACTGTGCACACATTAACGTGCATAAGCTATAAAATGGTCATGTCCTTTGACTCAACCTGTCATACACACGTACATGTGTACCCGCATGGCTGTTTAAAAGTTGCTATCCCTATGTGTTGGATTGCCTTCACCCTTCTGATGATGTTTCCCCACAAATTTCATTAGAAGTGATTTAAAAAAAAAAAAAAAAAAGGTGGAGCCCAGAATAGACTGCATTACTTCCCCTATTCATTTTAATGGGCTAGAAATGACCACATTAAAAAAAAAATATATATTTTATTTTGTTTGAAATTACCGAAACTAATGATTGTGACTTATGGAATGAATAAATAAAACAAAAAATGTTTGCCTTTGCACATTCCTAGTAGACAGCCAGGAAGGTGTGGAAAATATGACAAAGGATTTAGTGAAGCTTGAGGAATGGTGTAGGATCTGGCATCTAAAATTTAATGATAAAAAGTTCAGTTATACATTTAGGATGCAAAAATCCAAAGGAGATGTAGTGTACATTAAAAGTAATTGTATCTAATGATCTTAACATTGTATCCAATGATTCCTAATATTTAAAAACCTCCAAGGTTTACATGCATAGGAGGTGGATCTCTTTTAAACGAAAGGAGGCTGTAAAACAAGGGATCATGGGATGAGAGTGGTAGAGGATAGACTTAGGAACAATGTAAGGAAATATTTCATTACAAAGAGAGTAGTGGATGCATGGATCAGCCTGCCTGTGAAGGTGAAGGAGACAAGGACAATATCTGAATTCAAGAAAGCATGTGATAAACACATAGGGGCAGATTTTCAAAGCCTACGTGCGCCGGGTTGCACGCACAAATGTTCGCCCGCGCGTACCTCTTAAAATCCGGCCCATAGGATCTTTGAGGAAGTGGTAAGGATTGTAAAGCTGAATAGTTGGTGAAGATGGACAGATTAGATAGTCATAATGGTCTTTTTCTGCTGTCATGTTTCTATGTTTTATTTTCTATATGCTATTTCTAGAAGTATTAAAATGAAAAATGTATTTTATACTATTTATACTATTGCAATTTGTTTTAAAATTTTATTTATCTATTTATTTATTTATTTAGTCAAATTTATATACCGACTTATATGCACAACAGTTAGGTTCAGCAACATGTGCATTTATTATCCCAAATTCTCTGTCTATAGAGAGACTGATGCATATAGAGAAAAATAACCCATGTTATAGTTACTCAATGTTAGGTTCCATATTAGGTGCTACCACCCAAGAAAGAGATCTAGGCATCATAGTGGATAACACATTGAAATTGTTGGTTCAGTGTACTGCGGCAGTCAAAAAAGCAAACATTGTTAGGAATTATTAGGAAGGGAATGGTGAATAAAACAGAAAATGTCATAATGCCTCCCTATCGCTCCATGGTGAGACCGCACCTTGAATACTGTGTAAAATTCTGGTCGCCGCATCTCAAAGAAGATATAGTTGCGATGGAGAAGGTACAGAGAAGGCCGACCAAAATGATAAAGGGAATGGAACAGCTCCCCTATGAGGAAAGACTAAAGAGGTTAGGACTTTTCAGCTTGGAGAAGAGACGGCTGAGGGGGGATATGATAGAGGTATTTAAAATCATGAGAGGTCACTTCCATTCACACGAGCTGCCATATGTACGTACATACATGCCCCCGTTGCTGTTTAAAAGTTACTGTCCCCTTGAGGTGTGAATCAATTCTTGATTAATCTCTGTGATATGTAAAAGATTTTTTTTAGGTAACATGTGTAATATGAATATGTGTATGTATGTAAAAAATTATGAAAAAAGTGCATGTTGGTTGTGTTTTGCTTTAGCAAATAGAACTGCAATTTATTTTTTTATGTATTTAAAGATTTAGTTTCTGCCTATCGCAGCAAAGCAGTAGTAAGCGGATTAAAATATCTTACATAAAATGTTTTAGTACACTCAATATACAAAAACAGACAATATAAAATTTTAAATCTGGTCATAGAAACTTTAAAAGTGTAGCTAAATTTCAACAGTAGAATAAATGAACTTAGCCTCTGGAAATATATATGTTTTCAGCTTTTATGAAAACAATTTTAAGTCAGCAAAGGATTGTACATTCTTAGGAATACTATTCCAAATAGTTGGGCCTATCATTGATAGTCCATGTCTTTTTGTTTCCTACAACTGAGCTAATTTTAATGTTGGAACAGAGAAACAGTCACTATTTCAAATCATAAGGAGCGACTAGATATTTACTCCTTAAATAAAGAATTTAGATAAGGCAGTCATATACTTCTTTAAATGTTTTTAAAACTAAGGCCAGAATTTGAAATTTGATTTGCTGTTCCACTGGAAACCAGTGCAGGTTATACAGCATTTGAGCTGCATCCATCCTTTGGCCTGCTCCTAATACCAACTAGAGATGTGCATTCATTTAAAATGAAAATGTAAAACGTAAGGAATAAGGCTAACTAGTGTCATTGGGGAGGCCCTGAACCGAATTGGGGACCTCCTGATTGAAAGAAACCTATTTTGTTCATTTCGTTTTAAACTAATGCATCGGGCCTAGGTCTAGGCATGAAGCTGGGGCCTCACTTACGGGTAGATTTTAAAAGGCACGCCGATTTTATAAAATATGATACCCATGCACTGATGTGCACCTGATTTTGTATTGGTGCATGCATGTGCGTGCAGGTGCACAACCGCGCACGCAGCGGGGCAATTTTTTAAATCATGCTTGGTGACACAATCGGGCATTTGCACAGTTCCCTCATAGTCTGCCCCAGTTAAGGAGTGGGCTGGGAAGGAACATCCCTACCCCCCTACCTATCCTTCCCTCCTTTTCCCCTCTCCTCCCTGACCCCTAAATCTATCCTAACTTTCCTATTTTTTTTTTGTTTTTTAACTTACCCACTCCTCTGAGAGGAGTAAGTTCTGTGCACTGGCCAGCCCCCCACCCCAATAAAAGAGCAAACTGGAAGGGAAAATCCTAAATCCCCTACCTACCTTTTCTGCCTTTTTCCCTACTAACCCCAATTTCTAAAGCCATGCTAACTAACCTACTTTTTTTTTTTTTTAATTTACCTGCTCTCTGGGGCAGCAGCAGGTTGGGCTTGCCAGTCGGATCCTGGTGCGTGCTTCCATGGGACAGTGCCTAATGACACTGTCCCTGTCCTCCCCTGTTGCCAGACCCCGCCCCGGCCCTCCCCAGCACACCCCTTTCTGCTTGATCTGTTCTAGTGCACATACCAGGAAATATATGTCTGGCTGTGGGTCATTTAAAATATGCATGGCACAAGTATCTCTTGGAATCGCCGCGCACAAGAATTTTTAAATTAGCCCTAAAGCTGCGGCCTTGCCAAGAGCAGAAAGCTGTGTCCTTGGTCCTGATCCAGGGCCAATCCTGAAAACTGACCCGGAGGCCGGGTACTGATGCCTGGGTATCAGCCTGGCTGGAGCCCAAGGCCAGGCCCAATGCTGTGACCTGACCAGGAGGCCAGGTCCCAAAGCTGGGGCCTCAGTCCAGACCCAGGTAATGCCATGACCTGACCCAAAGGCCTAGGCCGGAACCTGAGCCCAAACCCGATGCCATGACCCAACTCGGAGGCTGGGTCCTGATGCCTGGGCCTCGGCAATGCTGTACTTCAAAATGGTACTGTTTGCTGGGGTGAATGTTCTGGAGTTAATTTTGAGGCTTTGGTCTAATCCTTGCTGGCAGATTCCCACAAAACCAAGTAAGTGGGGGCCGGCCCAGCATTTTTCCAAGGGTTAGGAGGGAGGCCTTAGTTTTGCTTTTTGGCTGGGTTTTTTTTTTTATTTGATTTTTTTTTTCACATGAATAAAGCAAATCAAGCAATCCATGAACTAAAATTCGTGGGAAAAAAAACACTCCTGAAAATGAACCAGAAAAAAAAAATGTTATTGCCCCTGCACATCCCTAATACCAAACAGCTGAAGTTAGCAGAATTTGAAGGACCTTTAAACAGAATTTTGGAAGCTTGTTAATATATTTATAAATTATCTAGAAAGGAGAATTACAAGTGAGTTGATCAAATTTGCAAATGACATCAAATTATTTAGCATTATTTAATCACATGCAGATTGTGATAAATTGCAGGAGGACCTTGCAAGACTGAAAGATGTTGCATCCAAATGGCAGATGAAATTTAATATGAACAAGTGCAAAGTGATGTGCATAGGGAATAGTAACCCACATTATAATTACATGATGTTAGGTTCCATATTAGGAAGTTACCACCTAGGAAAATGATCTGGGCGTCATAGAGGACAATATATTGAAATCATCAGCTCAGTGTACTGCAGCAGTCAAAAAAGCAACTAGAAAGTTAGGGATGGTGAATGAAATGGAGAATATCATAGTACCTCTGTGTCGCTCCATGGTGAGATTGCACCTTGAGTATTGTGTACAATTCTGATTGCCGTATTCTCTGGAAAGATATAGTTGTACTGAAAAAGATTCACAGAAGGTTGAGCAAAATCATAAAGGGGATGGAACGTATCCTTTATGAGGAAAGGATAAAGAAGTTAGGGCTGTTCAGCTTGGAGAAAAGTGGGCTGAGAGAGGATATGATAGAGATCTTCAAAATCATGAGAGGACTAGAACAGGTAAATGTAAATCGGTTATTTATTTTTTCAGTTAATACAAGGACTAGGGTGCAGTCCATGAAGATAGCAAGTAGCACATTTAAAAGAAATTAGAGAACATTTTTTTCACTCAATGCACAATTAAGCTCTTGAATTCATTTCCAGAGGATGTGGCTAAGGAAGTAGTTGTCGTGACCTTCACCAAGGCCTACACAAGGCCCAGGATTCATCCTGGCCTAGGCCTCGATTTAGGATCCTCCACAGTCTGGTAAGTAGGGACTGGAGAGGACCTAGCCTGACATTTTTTTGGGTTGGGAGGGATCAGTTGGGGGCTTGGGAGACCCCATTTCTTTTTTTATGTTTATTTTGGGTTTTTTTTAAACTAAATAAACAAAATAATCATTATACAAAATGTAATTTGTGGAAAACAAATCCCCCCAAAATAATACGAAAAATTAAACATTTTTTCTTCTATCCACCATAGTGTATATCATAGCAAAAATAAATAAGGCAGGTATATGTACAATAATAATATTTCATATGAGATGTGCAAGCATAGTAGAATTAATGAGAGAAGAGAAGAGGCAAGGTGTGATGAGTCAGACCTCAGAAATGTTTTGTAAAGGTTTTTCTGTATCTGAGTTCTTGTTTACTGATTGATCCTGATGTTTTAGCCTTTGATGACAAAAGCTGTAAATAGCTATAAACAGGTCCTTATCTCTTTGTATTGTTTGAGATGATTGTTTCAGTCTGACTGGGATTCAAGTGGAGCAACTTTTAGAATTCAATATCTTATCAATGAAATACTTGCTTCCTACTAATATAATTTTTTTCTTGGTGGCATAATTTACAGAAGCATCTGTTTGAGCCAGATTAGATCAAGTTATGTATATGTCTACTAGGGATGTGAATCGTGTGCCATATCGTCTTAACGATTGAAATCGTGTGGCAGGAGAAGAAAATCGTGTTTGGCATGATTATTTCGTTGAAAAATCGTTAAAAATCGTTTTTTCCGATTAGTGCGCACTAACGGGAGTTAGTGCGCACTAACAGAAATTGATACAATTTGACACTTTTCAGGTCAGTTAAGGTCAGTTTAGGAATGAATATGGATTCCTATTGGCTGCCCTCTTATTTATTCATATTACCAAGGTTCCCACTGACAGTATATGGGGGATGGGAAATGGAAACAGTTGGTAGCTTGACAAAAAAAGTAATGTGATCAGTCAATGTGACTAGAACTTGTGCCCTAACCCTGATACCAGGGGTGTTGTGATCTTCCTGCACACAGTGCCCTAACCCTGGCACCAGGGGTGTTGTGATCTCCATGTACACACAGTGCCCTATCCATATTAATACCAGGAGTGTTGTGATCTTCCTGCACACAGTGCCCTAACCCTGGCACCAGGGGTGTTGTGATCTTCATGCACACAGTGCCCTATCCCTATTAATACCAGGAGTGTTGTGATCTTCCTGCACACAGTGCCCTAACCCTGGCACCAGGGGTGTTGTGATCTTCATGTACACACAGTGCCCTATCCCTATTAATACCAGCAGTGTTTTGATCTTCCTGCACACAGTGCCCTATCCCTATTAATACCAGGAGTGTTGTGATCTTCCTGCACACAGTGCCCTATCCCTATCAATACCAGGAGTGTTGTGATCTTCCTGCACACAGTGCCCTATCCCTATCAATACCAGGAGTGTTGTGATCTTCCTGCACACAGTGCCCTATCCCTATTAATACCAGGAGTGTTGTGATCTTCCTGCACACAGTGCCCTAACCCTGGCAAAAGGGGTGTTGTGATCTTCCTGCACACAGTACCCAATCCCTATTAATACCAGGAGTGTTGTGATCTTCCTGCACACAGTGCCCTAACCCTGATACCAGGGGTGTTGTGATCTTCCTGCACACAGTGCCCTAACCCTGATACCAGTGGTGTTGTGATTTTCCTGCACACAGTGCCCTAACCCTGGCACCAGGGGTGTTGTGATCTTCATGTACACACAGTGCCCTATCCCTATTAATACCAGGAGTGTTGTGATCTTCCTGCACACAGTGCCCTAACCCTGGCACCAGGGGTGTTGTGATCTTCCTGCACACAGTGCCCTATCCCTATTAATACCAGGAGTGTTGTGATCTTCCTGCACACAGTGCCCTATCCCTATCAATACCAGGAGTGTTGTGATCTTCCTGCACACAGTGCCCTATCCCTATTAATAACAGGAGTGTTGTGATCTTCCTGCACACAGTGCCCTATCCCTATTAATACCAGGAGTGTTGTGATCTTCCTGCACACAGTGCCCTAACCCTGGCACCAGGGGTGTTGTGATCTTCCTGCACACAGTACCCAATCCCTATTAATACCAGGAGTGTTGTGATCTTCCTGCACACAGTGCCCTAACCCTGATACCAGGGGTGTTGTGATCTTCCTGCACACAGTTCCCTAACCCTGATACCAGTGGTGTTGTGATCTTCCTGCACACAGTGCCCTAACCCTGGCACCAGGGGTGTTGTGATCTTCATGTACACACAGTGCCCTATCCCTATTAATACCAGGAGTGTTGTGATCTTCCTGCACACAGTGCCCTAACCCTGGCACCTAGGGTGTTGTGATCTTCCTGCACACACTGCCCTATCCCTATTAATACCAGGAGTGTTGTGATCTTCCTGCACACAGTGCCCTATCCCTATCAATACCAGGAGTGTTGTGATCTTCCTGCACACAGTGCCCTCTCCCTATTAATACCTGGAGTGTTGTGATCTCCAGACTGGCTGGGAGCAGGGATGCAGCTCTCCATGGATTACAGGGACAGACAGCCCCAGACTGGCTGGGAGCAGGGATACAGCTCTGCATGGATGACTGGGACAGGAAGCCCCAGACTGGATGGGAGCAGGGAAGCAGCTCTGCATGGATTACTGGGACAGGCAGCCCCAGACTGGCTGGGAGCAGGGATGCAGCGCTGTATGGATTACAGGGACAGGCAGCCCCAGACTGGCTGGGAGCAGGGCTGCAGCCCTCCATGGATGACTGGTACAGGCAGCCCCAGACTGGCTGGGAGCAGGGATGCAGCTCTCCATGATCCGTGATCTGGTGGCCAGTGTGGCTACTTAAAAAATACACTTACCAACAATCAATTACCACATATATTTGAACTGTGTAGTTCCAGCCAGGACCACCTTTCTAAAATGCACAGTGATTGGCAAATTCAACATGCACTAGCATTTCACATGCCTGCTAACAAAAATAATAAACAAACAAGTTCTAGTACATGAGTGATGATCATCACGTTACTTTTTTTGTCAAGCTTCCAACTGTTTCCATTTCACATCCCCCCAACCATTACCTCAGTGGGAACCTTGGTAACATCAATAGATAAGAGCACAGCCAGCCAATAGGAATACATATTCATTCCTAAGTGACCTTTACTGACCTGGGAAGTGTCAACAATTTGTATCATTTTCTGTTGGTGTTCGTGAGTTTCCAGTTCCATTTCCCATCCCCCCAACCATCACCTCAGTGTGAACCTTGGTAACATCAATAGATAAGAGGGCAGCCAGCCAATAGGAATACATATTCATTCCTAACTGACCTTCAGTGACCTGGAAAGTGTCAATTTGTATCATTTTCTGTTAGTGCGCACTAACACGATTTAACGATTTTTAACGATAAATCGTTAGAAGTTCTATTGTATCGTGTTCTATAACGATTTAAGACAATATTAACATTATCGGACGATAATTTTAATCGTTGAAAAACGATTCACATCCCTAATGTCTACCATATATCATAATGTACATAAGAACATAAGAATATAAGAAATTGTCATGCTGGGTCAGACCAAGGGTCCATCAAGCCCAGCATTCTGTTTCCAACAGAGGCCAAACCAGGCCACAAGAACCTGGCAATTACCCAAACACTAAGAAGATCCCATGCTACTGATGCAATTAATAGCAGTGGCTATTCCCTAAGTAAACTTGATTAATAGCCATTAATGGACTTCTCCTCCAATAACTTATCCAAACCTTTTTTGAACCCAGCTACACTAACTGCACTAACCACATCCTCTGGCAACAAATTCCAGAGGATGTTGTTAGTGCAAGGTCCAACTTTAATTACATTATGGATATGTACAATACTGGCAGTCATAATGATGAGAAGTGATAGAACCATAACCTGTGATCATGTACACAGATTGTGTGAGCCTTTACACTTCCCATTTGCATAAAAATGTACCTGAAGTGGTTATAATTAAACTGTATTTTGTTGTGAAAAATGTCAAGTACATGGAAAAACACTTCTAAAATGTGAAAGAAAAATATTTAAATTTGTATTGTAAGTTTATTTTTTCAAATAGAGCCTATTGCATAGTTGCATATTTTTGTGTTCTCAACTCTTCTAGGGTATTAGCCGGTAACTGTAACAGACTGTACCATCAAAACTTTGAAATAAACAGACAAAATGCAGAATTATTGTCTGTACATAGCATAAATCTGTGCACCAAAATATTTTTTTTCTTTCAATTATGGAACCCAAAACATACCGGTATAAAAATATGTTGGTTACCATATCAGGATGTAAAAAAAAGCTGGCAGTTAAAAAGCACCCGGATACACACGTAAATGCCACTGCATGCCCATTTCAAAACTTCTTCAAATCCTATCCCTCTATATTGAAACTCAAGGTGAGTTTTCACCACCTGAATAGATGCACATTTTTTTTTCTTTTAAAAGAAACTTCTAAGGACAAGCAGGATGGTAGTCCTCACACATGGGTGACATCATCAGATGAAGCCCGTTGTGCAAAACTTATGTCAAAGTTTCTAGAAACTTTGGCTAGGCACACTGAGCATGCCCTATACTGTTGTACACCCCAATAAGGGTTTTCAGCGTTCAGGTAGGTTTATTTTCTCGGTCGTTTCCTCCTGTGGTAGCAGTGCCTGGGTGCCCACCAGCCATTGACTCGCATCACCATTGTTCCATTCTTTTCCTTTAATTTCATCCCCATCATGACCACATCCACATTTTGCTGATGCCTGCAGTGCCCAAGGACCAAGTTGATCAGTGATCCTCATGTCATTTTCAACCTCTGCCTGGGGGCATC
The DNA here is from genome assembly GCF_901001135.1 of Rhinatrema bivittatum. Taxonomy (NCBI): domain Eukaryota; kingdom Metazoa; phylum Chordata; class Amphibia; order Gymnophiona; family Rhinatrematidae; genus Rhinatrema; species Rhinatrema bivittatum. The sequence continues at coordinate 379,638,519 of NC_042615.1, read as the reverse complement.
GCATGATGTCCGTGGTTGCCACTTATGCTCCCAAAGGACCCCAGAGGGATGTCGTCTTCTACGCGACAAGATGGATCAGTTCTTTGGGTCAAAGAAGTCTGAGCCATCAGCATCAGTATCAGTGGCATTGACCTCGGAGCCACTCCAATGGACACCACACCATCAACATTGGCAGGACCATTGGTTCCTTCAAAGTCACTAGTGGATAGAGACACCAGAGACCAACCGCTTTCAATCTCTTCCTGTCCAAGGATACCGGGATTGTTGTCCTGTTCTTTAGCACTAGGGAATGACTAGGCAAAGCAATGAGGGAATCCTAAGAAGTATTGGCACCAGTCTCCATCGATGAACAGTGCCAGGAAAGGCTTTTGCTGCGATGCCCCTGAAGCAACCCTATGGCAAAGAGCGCCATCCTCCATCGATACCTGGGGTTCGTAATGGTCTCCACCGGTCCTGGTGCAAGTCACTGACCCTCCTCATGGATCCAAGGAAGATCTGGCCACCGCTCCTTCCTCCCAGACAGTGTTGGCATTGACAATGTTTGAGAAGGAGCTGGAGCATTGAGTCCAGCTATCGGTAGATCAGGTGCTGCAGGGCTTCGGTCCCATAGTACCGATGGCACTGGAGCCAATGCCGCCCATCCTCGTACCACTTATAAATAAGCTCAGTGTGTTTATCGGTGCGTTACTGACCCAGCTGGCATTGTTTCTTGAAATGGCACTGGTGCTCAGTGGGGCACTGAGGCCTCCTCCTATTAATATGGTGGTCATCACCGGTTTCTCCTCGGAGGAAGTTCCACCTAGGCCGGTGTAGACACCAAGGTCTATAGTCCCCCATCCAGTTCCTTTGGTATCTGCACCTCTGGACGTAGGCTGAGCACCTAGGACCCCAGCCCCTGTGGCATACAGTGAGGATGAGAGTCCGTATTACCCCTGGGGGTATAATCAAATGGAGTTCTCCTCCAGATGAGTGATGGAGGTCTCTGCCTGAGAACCTAACCTTTGCAAGTTTTGTGAGGGTGATGATGGAAGCTATTCCATTCCAGCTTTTTACTGAAGAGGATGCCAGGCATAAAATGCTTCAGCTCATGGAACCTCCTAAGGAGATTGTGGCAGTCCCAGTACACAAGATCCTTAAGGAGTTACTGCTGAGGATTTGGGAAAACCTCCTCACAGTGCCTCCTGTTAATAAAAAGACGGATGGGGTTTACCTCATCCAGAAGGCTGCCAGATTCGATAAGTGTCAGCTGCCTTACCAGTTGGTGATGGTTGAATCTGCCCTCAAGAGGGCCAAGCGCTCTTGGATCCATTCCTCGGTGGCCTCATGGAAAGACCGCAGAGCGATTGATGCTCTTGGGAGGAAAGTGTTCCATGATGCCATGTTTATTGCCCGCATTGCCGCCTACCAGCTCTGTATAAGTCAATACTTGCAAGACAGATGGAATCAGGTTCAGGAGGTAGTTGAGCAGCTGCCTCAACAGCAGCAGGACACCCTAATGTCACTGGTGCACAAGGGTCTAGATTGTGGGAAACATGAGGTTCATGTTACCTACAATATTATCCAGATGGCAGCGAGGGTCACTGCAGCGGGAATCAGTGCCTGCAGAATGGCACCTTGAACCCCTTTTAAAAAAAGAGGATAGGCTATGCTCTTGTGCATACCCATATTATAGGGATCTTCCCAGGTCCCAGGTCCCAGGTCACAGGACAAGCAGCACTTCTAGTACCCGGTTTTGTAATTCTGACTCAAGTTCGCCCCACGGGTCTTCATGAAATGCCTAGCTCTGGTGGCAGCACACCCCTGCAGATTGGGAGTGCATGTTTTCCCATCTCTGGATGATTTGTTGGTAAAGAGCACTTCTTAAGCAGGGACCACCATGTTCATGCGCTTGGCCATTCAAGTAATGGAGTCACTTGGGTTCGTTCTCAACTACCCAAAGCCCCATCTCAGCCCATCACCTCAATTGAACTTCATAGGAGCCCTGTTAAACACAGCTCTGGCCAAAGCCTTCCTGCCATGCCAGAGGGTTGACTTCTGGTGACTATTACAGCAGAAGTTCAACAGAGCCAGTGGTTATCAGCCTGGTACATATTGATGCTGTTAGGCCACATGGCCGCGACCATCCATATCACTCCCTTGCACACTTACACATACGCAGAGCCCAATAGACCCTGAGATTATAGTGGCACCAGGCCACCTAGAGCCTCCAGGATTGCATCCAAGTCACCTGTCTCTCAGGGACTCTTTGTCCTGGTGGTGGGCACTCTCTAATCTGGAACATGGGATTTCCATTCGGAGTCTCCCAACTCAAATTGTGTTAACAATGGATGATCCACCCTGGGGTGGGGAGCTCATGTGGATGGGCTCAGCACCCAGAGTCTGTGGCCAGTTCAGGAACATTCTAGTCAAATCAATTTGCTGGAGCTTCAGACAATCAGGTACACATTATGGGCTTTCAGAGATCGGCTTTCCTACAAAGTTGTCCTCATAAAGACCAACAAAAAAAGTAGTGATGTAGTATGTCAACAGCAGGGAGGCATGGGTTCATACCTCTTGTGTCAGGAAGTGGTCCATATCTGGTTGTGGGCTCTGTCTCATGGGATAGTGTTCAGGGCCATGTACCTGCCTGGGACAGAGAATGTGGTGGCGGATAGACTGTCAAGCCCTTCAGACCCCATGAGTGGTCCCTGGACCAGGGTGTAGCAAACCATATATTCTGCCTCTGAGGGAGCCTGGATATAGTTCTGTTTGCTTCCCCCTACAACAGGAAGGTGCCTTGGTTCTGCTCCCTGTCCAGGTCAGACAACAAGCCAGCCTCAGACGCCCTAGTCCATCATTGGACCAAAGGTCTTCTGTTTGCGTATACTCTTATTCCCTTAGTGGTGAAGACTCTCTTGAAGCTTCACAAGGACACGGGAACTATAATCCTCATAGCCCCTCATTGGCGGAGGCAAGTTTGGTTTCCACTCCTGTGGGAGTTGTCCATCCAGAAACCGATCAGTCTGGGGGTTTCCCCAGATTTCATCACACAAGATTAGGGGAAGACTGTGGCATCCCAGCCTCTAGGACCTGTCGCTTACAGCCTGGATCATGAGAGGTTAATCCTGAAGCCATTTGATCTTTCTGAGGATGTGACTCAGGTCCTGGTGGCTTCTAGTAAGCCTTTCATTAGAAAATCCTATACTCTGAAGTGGAGGAGATTTTCCATGTGGTGTGATCAAAAAGCCCTAGATCTCTTCTCCTGCCCCATGCAAAAACTGCTTGATTACCTTCTACATCTTTCATAGACCAGCTTAAAAATGACCTCCGTCAGAGTTCATCTTAGTGACATTGGTGCATACCACCATGGTATAGATGGTACGCCCATCTCTGTACAGCTTATAGTTGTACATTTAATGCAGGGCCTGCTTCAATTGAAGCCTCCCCCAAGGACTCCCACTGTGTCTTGGGACCTCAATGCAGTGTTAGCTCAGCTGATGAAAGCTCCTTTTGAGCCACTGTGTACCTGTGATCTGAAGTACCTGACCTGGAAGGTCATATTTTTGCTGGTGTTCACTTCAGCACACAGGGTCAGCAAGCTCCAGGCCTTAGTGACTTATCTACCTTACACTGTTTTATTATGACAGAGTGGTCTTGCATATGCACCCTAAGTTCATGCCTAAGGTGGTGATGGATTTCCATCGTAACCAGTCAATCATCCTGCCAATTTTCTTTCCCAGGCCCCATTCACACCAAGTTTGGTCTGCAAGCGAGCCTTAGACTTCTATCTGGAGCAGACAGAAGCCCAAAGGCAGTTCCCCCAACTTTTTGTTTCTTTTGATAAGAATAAGTTGGTTGTTGCCATTGCCATACAGACACTATCCAGTTGACTAGAAGATTTCATCTCCTTCTGTTATGCCCAAGTGAGACTGCATTTTGGGCATCATGTTAAGTCTCTATTCTGTCAGAACCAAGGCAGTGTCAGTGACTAACTTCCAAGCAGTTCCCATGGAGGAGATCTGCAAGGCTGCAACTTGGAGTTCTCTCCACTTTCCAGATAGAGTTGAGTTGTACACCTCAAACAGGTTCTGGAGGACAGACTGACTAAACCTACTGTAGAATCCAACTCTCCCAACCTACAGTCTGTTCTTTGAGTTCAGGCTGTCTCCCCCTCTATTACCAACAGCATCATTGTTGTGCCCATTGGCACCTGGTTGGTGTCTGTTGGTTCCCTTTTGTGTTGGGGAGCAGCCTGTAGCTAGGGATTCACCCATGCGTGAGGACTAACATCCTGCTTGCCCTCAGAGAAAGCAGAGTTGCTTAACTGTAACAGGTGTTCTCCAAGAACAGCAGGATGTTAGTCCTCACAAAACCCACCCGTCACCACGCGGAGTTGGGTTTCTGCTATTTTTTATTGTATTGTAATTCTATGTTATGAGACTGAAGAGGGACCCTGCATGGACGTGTGGAATAGGGCATGCTGGGCATGCTCAATGTACTTAGCATTGGGCTCCATCTGATGATGTCATTCATGTGTGAGAACTAACATCCTGCTGTCCACTGAGAACACCTGTTACAGGTAAGCAACTCTGCTTTCCTTATCATGATAGAACAGAAAGGGACAGAAGTCAAATGCATACATTCAAGATAATAAAAAACAGTAACTAATATTACAGCCTTTTTTCTTTATGTAATATGGAATATGAATTTTGGAAGGCTTCTGGAATGAAAATATCATGAGCTGATATCTTCTGCAATTCTGAATAGAACTAACCATAACTTATTTTGACATACACAGAAACATGTTTTTTTTTAGTGCAAAAAGCTTTTATTAATTTAGGCAACTTTTTTCCCAAATGAAAGTATTTTATTTTTTTTGTCATAAGAAAGCATAATCCAGAAACTATAAATGCATTAGATGCATAGTAAACTTGGAGCTAAACGGCACACCAATCAATAAATAATTGAGTCTGTAGCCTCATGGTTTATTGATTTGCAACCTGGTTATCGCCTCTTCTGTCTATATAGCCTACAACAAACGCAATTATTGTTTAATTATTTCTTTCAATATGTGCAAACTCTTATTTTAGGTGTCAGGTTAATTCAAGTAAATAAGTTTACAGAACTTATAGATTGATTCACCCTCACCTGGAGCTTAGAAACATTTACAAAAGTTATTTGCAGACTTTGAGTTAATATATTTATTCATATTCTCTGTTAACTCTGCACATCTCTGAAATAAACCTTCTTTTTTTAGGGGCTTACACTGACTTCTGCCCTCCAGTGTGTAATATGTTATCAGCTCCATTAGAATATACATGAGACTCATTATCATTTTTTGGACATGCAAAATCACACCACAAACATATAAGCAGCATTAGGAACTAAGCAGAAGTGCACAGATCATGCATTGCTCATGGTATTCAGTCAGCATGACCTAAGAGCAGAAATCTGTAAAAATACTTCTCCATTCAGCCTCATTTAGATATGGCTTGTGTGCCCCTCTTCAAGGGAAACCATCATAACACACAGAAAAATGTTAAACTTTCTATTAAAATAATTCAGCATTCCACCTCTCGAATGCTAGGATAGTCTGACACATTATAAAAGTATAAAACAAGGCAAAGTGGAAAAATAGGGCCAAAGAGTACATATAAGACAACCCTGACAGAGCGGAAATTAAATCATAGTCACTTTTCAACTCATGAGACCATGAACATACACATACGACTCTAATATCCTCAAATGCAATGGTGCACTTTTTCTGAGGGAGCAGCTTAGGCAACCTTCTTGCCAGATGGGGAATCCTGTCACTTGGCTCCTACAGTGACTGCTTGTGCTATCCCACCTCAGGATTGCTGACATTGGTAAGTCACACCCTTTCTGATGTCACAGCTGCTTGCTGAGCCCAATGACTGGCCAAATGCCTGAGGGCAGATCACCATCGAAGGCACATACCAAAGGGGATGCTCATTTGAATACTGCATCAAGAGGCCTGGAAAAGTCAATAGTGTCAGACTAGTCTTGCATTTGTTATTATTTGGAGAATCTGAACTCTAGTACATTTTGTTTAACTATTGGCATCAGCAGGGTTGAATTTTGAGATTTTTCTGGGATGTTGAATAAATTTACTACACTATGTGCCAGTATAGATTGAATTGGTAGATAGAAAAGGATGGTAAAAATGTCTAAATTAATAATGGGAAGATCATTTATGAGATTACTAGGAATTAGTTCTTAACAAAGTTAACCCCAAATCTAGCACTTAAAAGAAAACCTCTTAATTTTGTACTGATTAATACATGACAATTAAATGAAAAAATGACTATATTACATGATATTGATGATGCAATATATATTTCTGAAGTGTGGTTAGTTGACAAGAATATTGGTTCTCTATTTCTAATCTGTCCTCTGCGCCCCCCCCCCCCCCCCACACACACACACACATCCCACAGAAACACCAAGGTGTTGCATCAGAGATGGACCCTTGGTCCGAGGTGGGGCTGACACAACCTGTAGGTAAGGACCTACGGGTCCCCACCATCGGCAGGTGGAGTGGGCTGATAGAGGCCACTGGAGATTCACCTATACCAGCACTCGTTCCCCCGCAGGTTGAGCCTTTGGGTGCTGGGGCCAGCAGGACTCAGGTGGGCCTCTGTATATAGTTGCAGTAGGAGTTGGTTCAGCCCAGAGACAGCAGGTGAGAGATGGTACAGTCTTACTCCAGACTGGGTAATGTCCTGGAAACTCTGGTGCCAACGGAACGAAGGCAGACGGGGCGCTCGAGGAAAAGAAGGCCGAAGCCTGAAGAAACCACGTCCAGGGAGTAAGCAGAAGAGGTGTCCAATGGTAGGCTGGAGATAGGCAGTAGCATAGTCAGGCGAAGCGGAGGTCTGGGTCTGGATATAGGCAGTGGCAAAGTCAGGCAAAGCAAAGTCAAAGTCCGTGTAGTCAATCCGAAGCATAAGCAGGGTAGGAACGAAGAGACAAGAACCAGGAACAACGAAGATCAGGAACGCAGGGATGAGACAAATCTCTAGGAAGCAACAAGGACTCGACCAGCCAGAGATTAGATCTTTAGCAGGCCTAGCCAGTGTTGACCTAGCAGTCCCTGGAACTTGCCACAAGCCCACATGTTGACTGTGGAGCTCTTGGCAATTTTTCTTTTCTAGATAGATGGGCTGGCACAGCTGCCATCTCATGGGGCCAGCAGAGGACAACCCTGATTGGTTGAGCCATTTAAAGCTCTGAAGCAAGAACTTGCAAATTTTTCAAGTAATTTCTTAGACCAAACCATTGATTTTCAGGCTGAATCCAGGAATTAAATGTTAGCAATGTCTCTAGATAAAGTAACTCCAATTAAAACATATATTTTCATGAAGAATTTTCAAATGCTAAATCTCAAATTGCCACTTTACATTCTCCGGATAAATATATTGCTAAAACTACTCATAAACTAGGAAGCAAATTATTAGCATTTAATAAAATTTCAGTTATGATGATTGAAAATCTTTTGAAAGAATTGAACCTTATTACTACTCACTGCCTGCAAATCTGTTAAAAAAATTGGAGTATGATTTAGATCCTTATTTATGTACCATAGTTAATGCCAATTTAGAACATACATTTTATCTGTGTCATTGTTATGGTTATGAGGTGTTGCAGTGGATTCTTGGGTACTGTGGTGATGGCCACTCCCATGGGGAGGAGCCCCGTGAGGAACCGCAGTACTAGACTAGACTCTATCGGGTGGATTTTAAATGCCCTGCCCACGTAAATCCAGCTGGATTTACGCGAGCAGGGCCCTCGCGCGCCGGCGCGCCTATTTTGCATAGGCTGCCGGCGCGCGCAGAGCCCCGGGACGCGCGTAAGTCCCGGGGCTTTTTAAAAGGGGCGTGTCAGGGCATCGCCAAATGACGCAGCGTTTCGGGGGCGTGGTGCGGCATTTGGGGGGCGGACCCAGGGGCATGGTGCTGGCCCGGGGGCGTTCCAGGGGCGTGGCCGCGCCCTCAGGAACAGCCCCCGGGTCGGGTCTTGGCCCGCCAGCAGCCTGCTGGCGCATGCGGATTTATGTCTGCCTCCGATAGGCGTAAATCCATGGATAAAGGTAGGGGGGGGTTAGATAGGGCCGGGGGGGTGGGTTAGGTAGGGGAAGGGAGGGGAAGGTGAGGGGAGGGTGAAAGAAAGTTCCCTCCGAGGCAGCTCCGATTTCGGAGCGGCCTTGGAGGGAACGGAGGCAGGCTGTGCGCCGATCCCGGATTTTATAAGATACGCACGGCTACGCGCGTATCTTATAAAATCCAGCGTACTTTTGTTTGCGCCTGGTGCGCGAACAAAAGTACGCGATCGCGCTATTTTTAAAAATCTACCCCTATACACGCAGACAGAGAAGTTTAATTTATTGTACAGCTTGATGGTACTGCCTAGGGAGTGGGTAGCAGTGAAGGTAACCCAGTGAAGTCTTCCAAGGGTCCTCAGCAGAGGAGACCAGTTTCACAATCGAGTAGGTGATAGGCAGTGTGACGTAGTAGAGACAGGTCCCAGATATAGACATAGAGCATTGAAGCTGAAGGTGAGACAGACTGAAAGGGTTAGTACTCACTGAAGCAGAAAGCTGTATAGTTGAAGGTCCTGGCAGGCAGAAGTTGTTCAGTCGCAGGTACCAGATTAGGGAGAGCAGGCCCTCGAGGAACGAGTACCCGGTATCCCAAGATAGGTACCTGAAATACAGCAGAAGGGCCCCCGAGGAGCAGGTACCCAGGTTAGTGAAGAAATACCCCGAAGGGCAGAGAGAGGTTCCTGTGGCAGCTGGGAAGCGGCAGAGCAGCTTAGACTGGAGGCAATCCAATCCTTGCTAACTCAGTTTGTTAACAAATGAAGGGCAGGCTAAATACCAGGATGTGATGACGTCACTCAGAGGGGACGCCCCCGAGGTTTCCGCCATGACGTGGATAAAGATGTGGGTGGCTTGTGTGCACTCACCCTAGGAGGCACTTAGGAAAATCATGGCGAACACCGTCGCCATTGCTAATCCGGGGACACCGGAGAGAGTGGCATGACGACGCAGCAGCTGCCATCTTCCCAAGGCTTGAGGAGAGAGAAGGAAGAAAGGTGAGGCACACAGGTCGAAGCTGTCTGAGACTGATGGATGCAACAGTATCCCCCTTCAAAGGGCCCTCTCCAGACCCCCTACTTGGTCTAGGTTTTTGAGGATGCAATCGATGAAATTGATGAAGCATCTCTTTATCCATGATATTAGCCAATGGTTCCCAAGAGTTTTCTTCTGGTCCGTATCCCTCCCATGACAGGAGGTATTCCCAAACTCTGCCTCTCTTTCTTACATCAAGGATGGCATCAAACTTATATTTGATGTCTTCTCCTGCATCAACTGGGGTAGGTTCAGGTGTCTTGGTGGAAAACTCACTAAGAACAAGCGGTTTCAGCAGCGAAACATGGAATGCATTGTGAATCCTCATAGCTGGAGGGAGTCTCAGACTATAGGTGAGTGAGCCCAACCGTAGGAGAATAGGAAAGGGTTCGACAAAGCGTGGAGCAAATCGAGCAGATGGAAGCTTAAGTCTCAAATGTTTAGTAGAAAGCCAAACTTTATCTCCAGGCTGGAATTCAGGAGCCTTGCTTCGGTGAGCGTCATAGCCTTTCTTTGCTCTTTGTCCTGCTTTTTGGAGCATCTGTTTAGTCTTTCTACAGAGCTGCTGTATATCTTTGGCAGTAGATTGAGCTGCCAGGGACAACACAGAAAGTAGAAGTAGTAAAGGTGGTAAAGATTGTCATCCGTAGACCACTTCAAATGGAGTAGATCCAGTAGATGACGCTGGATGCAAATTGATGGCAAATTCAGCCCAGGGCAACAGTTCAGCCCAGTCATTCTGTCGTGAACCGACATAGGCGCGGAGGAACTGTTTGAGAGTTCTATTCATTCTCTCAGTTTGGCCCTTCAACTGAGGATGATACGCAGAGGTGAAGTCAAGTGTGATGTTGAATTTCTTACAAAAGGCTTTCTAGAACTTTGCTGTAAATTGAGAGCTCCTCTGTAAGAAACAATATGTTTAGGCATGCCATGTAGGTGAAAGATGTGACTGATGAATAACTCAGCAAGTTCCATGGCTAATGGTAAGCCAGGGAGAGCCACGAAGTGGTCATAACTGCAGAATGCCTCCCAGAGCCTGCCGCATGGCCGCTGACGCTGTCCTGCTTCCCTCAGCAAGGGCTCCTCCTTGACATGTGCAGGAAACTCCAATTCTTTAAGGGGCAGAAACACAACAGAGGATGATCTCATAAAGGAGGGAGTATTTAGACCTGGTAGCTGCTGTGGAGAGCTGCTGTGGAGCTGCTGTGGAGAGACAGGTTGTCTCTCCTGAAAGTTCAGTTGCTGTTCCTGCTCCATGCCTTGTTCCTGCTCAGTGCCTTGTCCCTACTCAGTGCCTTGTTCCTGCTTCTGATCCTGTATCCGATCCTTGGCTTGATTCCTCGGTTTGACCTCAGCTTCATCTCCAGACTTCCTTCTTGTCTGCCGCCTGCCTTGAACCTCTGGACTGTCATTGACTCTTCTTGTCTTCTGCCTGTCATGACTTGGACTGCTCACTACTTCTCTCGTCTCCAAGAGACCTAAGTCCTGCTGGCCCTCTCAGTATCTAAGGGCTCAACCCATGGGGAATGAGGGCTGGTATAGGTGAAGGCCCTGTCAGGTCTTCTGGTCTTGACCACCTCCCGGCTACGAGCATCGCTGCAGGCCTTCCTGCAGTAGTTACATCTCTCACTCTAGCCAGCCCAAGAGTCCACAAACTCAACAAAAGGAGTATATTGAAGGACTGGAGAAATTTTGGAAGCTTGTTCTGATTGAAGCAACTCTATCAACAAAGTAAACTGCAGATGTGTCAGCTAAATTTGACCTTAGTGTAGGAGAGGGAGCTACACTGGAGGCCGAGGATGGAACAATAACCTTTTTAACAGAGTTAAACAACTCTCTGGGGTTGTTAAATGATATGGATAACTTGGAATTATATATAAGACTTTTTAGTGGAGGTGATGGCATCTTAGTAGTTCATTAGCACAAAGTGATAGCTAGAAAAATGTAATGGTGTAGGATGGCAGTTCCATTTCCTTTCAGCCCTTCCCACTGCTTTTTTTTGTTGCTGTAAGTCTTTAGTAAACTGGGGCAATTTTGGATCTTTTTTTAATGAATACTTTCTTTGGTGCTAGTTTATCAAGCACCATGTTTATTGAAGTGATTCTTCAGGAGAATCATTGCTGGGGGAATCTAACAGAAGAATAAATTCTGTTGTGAAGGTTGTTTGGGTTTATGAAGCCTCGTTTAACCACAGTGGTTTGGATGTTTGAACTTGTTGAATTGTGATGAAAAAAGATAAATGAGAAGGAAATCGAGAAATGGTCAGTCCATGGGACTTCCTTTGCGAAGACTTCTGCATATAAAACTACAGAAGAATTAAAAAATCCAAATCCACAGAGTGCCCAGCTCTGTGTGTGGGAACAAAAATGATCTATTGCCACCCATTAACATTTTGCCCTGCCTCGGGAAGACCTGCGACTGTCTGCACTTTCCCTTAGCACCGCTGGATGGGTTTGCAGGATGCTGCTGGGATTCCCTCGCAGCACGGACACCACTACTGGATGCTCCATTGGTGGCATCATACCTCCCCCTAGGCGTGCATGCATGCACTTGCCCTGCTTATCAAGGCCCCGACTCTGGAGATGTCCTCTGATGGCATCAGTACAGCTGGATATTTAAACCCCAGCCGCACCCCAAGCTCTTAACTCAGCAACATGTTCTCCTGCTTTGAAGTGCATGTTGCTACTCCCTGTGCCTTGTCTTGCTGTCCCTGTGCCTGCCTCATTATCCTGCTGTCTTGCCTTGCTTTGTTAATGCCCTTGCCCTGTATTTATTTATTTATTTAACATTTTTTATATACCGAGGTATAGCAGAGTTGCCTTCACTCCGGTTTACATACAAAAACAACATGTTACATTGAACGATGTTTGAAATTTAAAAATTAACACTAATGAGAGAAGACATAGCAAGGAGAATGAATAGAACAAGATAACACAGGGTAGATACCCTGAATAGGTGAACAGAGATATCTGGGAACATCGTAAGAAGGGGGCATCTGTATCATGAAACAGGGGAGATTGACCAAGGGGGATAATGAAAGATAGCAGGCTATGTTAAAGTACTTTAAAGTCATTGAGTGCTGTCTTTAAAAGATTGGCTGAGTAGCCAGGATTTTAGGTCTTTTTTGAAGGATTTTAAGTTTTCTTGATTGGGGAGGAAATGAGGTAACGAATTCCATTGCTTTGGGCCAATAATGTAGAAGGCTCTGTTTCTGGTGGAGGAAAATTTGGCCTGTGGAAGTGAGGGAATCACTAGTTGAATTTTACTAGTAGTTCTTGTTGTTCGTTGAGAGCAATGTATGTGAATGATGTCATCAAAGGCAGTGTAGTCGGCTTTGTATATTGCTTTGTGGAGTGTAGAGAGAACTTTGAATTCTACTCTTTTTTCAAGTTTTTTTCAAGTTTTTCAAGTATCCGTTTTTATGCCTGTCCACCTGAGTTGTCCTGGTCCTTGGAGTCTTGACTTGCCTTGTCTTTATCTTGCCCTGTCTTGTCCCTCAGTGTCTCGTCTCTGCCTGTCTTGTCTGTCTTGGCCTGATTCTCCAGTTCCAATTTCTGCTGAGGATTTTGACTTCACTCCTGGATTTCTGCCTGCCCTGACTCTTGGTCTAGAGTCAGATATTGTCTGCTCATTACCTGCCCTGACTCTCAGCCTGGGCTCAGATATTGTCTATTCGCTGTCTGCCCTGACCCTTGGCTTGGACCCAGATATTGTCTGCTAACTGCCTGTCTTGACCACTGCCCTTACCTGGACTCTCTCTGACCACTCCTTATGAGACACTTGCCTAACCCTGTAGGCCCCTGGATCCCAAAGGCTCAACCCATGGGGATTGGGCAGGTAAAGCTGAAGATCCAGCTCCAGTCCCAGAAAGGGCATATCCACCAGAAGTTGGCGTGGGCCTCGTAGGTTTACCTACTAGGCTGTGTCAACTGTGCCACATCCCAAGGGCTCACAACAGTGATACACCCACATGCTGATACTTGATTCCTGGCCTTCCTTCTTTCTTGACTCATCTTCCCTTTTTTTTTATTCTTAGTAACTTTAAACTCCATGTTGATGACCCCTCTGACTCTTGTACCTCAAAACTCATTTCTTTAACTTCCTTATTTGATCTCCAACTCTGCTCTACTGCCCATACTTACAAGCATGGCCACTGCCATGACCTAGTCCTTTTCTTTCCTTCAACTGCTGTCCCTCAGACTTCTCCACCTCAGTTCTTCTCAGACCATCTTCTGATAACTTTCACAATAAACCACCCTCCCTTACAGCCTCACCTAATCACCACCAACACCTTTAGGAATCGCCAAGCTCTTGATTCTTGTATCCTCTCCATGACTCTTTCATCTTCTTTCCTCCACTACATTGTCTGAGTCAGTTGGTGAAACAGTTTCTTCTTACAAAACTATACTTTCCTCTGCTTTAGACATTCTTGGCCCACCCCTTATATGTCCTGTAAGGCACACCAAACTCCTTGGCTCACCCCTAGAATCTGCTTCCTACATTCCTGTGCCCACTCTACAGAATATCTCAAGCTGAAATCCTGTACCCATGCAGATTTCATACATTTCAAATTCCTGCTGATCTCCTTCCAGTCTTCTATTACACTTGTCAAACAAAACTGTCATGTCCATCTGTTAAACTCTCTTGCATCCAGCCCACATCATCTCACTACCATACGCAATTCCCTCCTTAAACTTTCTTTGCTTCCCTCCCTCCCCCTTCCTTCTTTGCCCAGACTATGGCAACCAGTTCCATAACAAGATTCACAAAATTAGTCTTGAGTTCTCAACCAGGTCTCCTTTACATCCTTTTCCCTCACTTCTTTCCTCTACACTTCCTCTGGCTTCTGCTACTCTTTTTCCCTTTTCTAAATTCACAGTGGAGGAAACTTCACCATCATTCCATTTCATTACTTGTTCATCTGACCCTAATTCCCACCCGGTTCCTCAGCTACATCTCCACTGCAGTCATCCCTTTCGTTACTATTCATTGCTACTGTTCCTACTGCTTTCAAACACTCAAAAACTCTCACTAGACACTACCTATCCTGACAACTGTCATTCCATCTCCCTCCTCGTTTTTGCTTCCAAACTACTAGAACATGCTGTTCACTGAGGCTACCTTGACTTTTTTTCATCTTAGTACATTCAAGGTCCACTAGTCCTTTTTTCACCCTCTGCATTCCACAGAATCAGCCCTTGCCAAAGTCTCCATTGACCTGTTTATGACTAAAACTATAAGGGGCAGATCTTAAAACATACACGTGGGCATAGATTTGTTCGCGCAACCCAGCACGAACAAATCTATGTCCAATTTTATAACATCCGCGCCCTGCCGCATGCATGTTATAAAATCCAAGGTCGGCGTGCACAGGGGGGTGCACAATTGTGCAACCTGCATGCACTGAGCCGAGCAGCCTGCCTCTGTTCCCTCAGAGGCCGCTCTGAAATCAGAGTGGCCTCGGAGGAAACTTTTTTTCCGGCCCCCCCCCACCTTCCCCTCCTTAACCCACCCCCCAGCCCTAACTAACCCCCCCTACCTTTGTTGAGAAAGTTACGCCTGCCCGAGGCAGGCATAACTTGCGCGCACTGGCTGGCCAGGCCCCGACTCAGGCCGCTGTGTCGGGGTACTCGGCCACGCTCCCGGACCACGGCCCTGCCCCCAGACCGCCCATTTTTCGAAGCCCCAGGACATACGCGTGTCCTGGGACTTGCGCGCGCCACCAAGCCTATGCAAGATAGGCTCGGCGCACACAGGAGGAGGCAGAGGTAGGTTTTCGGGGGTTGCACGCGTATCTTACGCACGCAACCCTTTGAAAATATACTCACTCCTTATCCTTCTTGATCTATCTGCTACTTTTTACACTGTTGATCACCATCTACTCCTTGATACTCTGTCCTCACTTGGATTTTGGAATCTGTCCTGTCTTGGTTCTCTTCTTATCTCTTCCATCACACTTTTAGTGTTTCCTCTGCTGGATCCTCTTCTACTGCCATCCCACTATTAATTGGTATGCATCAGGGCTCTGTCCTGAGCCATCTTTTCTTCTCTTCATATACTAATTTCCTTAGTGCTCTGATATACTCTCATGATTTCCAATATCATCTTTATGCTAATGATTACCAGATTTTCCTCACTATACCAGACATTTAATCAAGAGTCCAGTCCCAGATCTCAGCTTGTTTGTCTGAAATTGCTGCCTGGATGTCTCACTGTCATCTTACACTCATTATGGACAAGTCAGAGCTCCTTAGCTTTTCCCCAAGCCCACTTCCCCTCTTCCTCCTTTCTCTATTTCTATGGCTAATATTGTAATCTTCCCAGCCCCCTCAGCCTGCAACATTGGAGCTATCTTTGACTCCTCTCTCTCTCTCTCCACTTCTTTTCACATATCCAAAACACTGCTAAAATGTACCATTTCTTTCTCTATAGAATTACCAAAATCCTTTCATTTCATTCTGAAAACACTACCAGAAGCCTTAACCACTCTCTCTTCACTTCTCGCTTAGGCTATTGCAACCTATTCCTCATAAGGCTACCAATGAGTCAACTCTCTTCACTATAGTCTATCCAAAATTAATCTGTGTGGCTTACTCTTCTGCAAAGTCACTGCATCCATATAACACTTCTTGTCAAGTCATGACATTGGCTTTCTATCTGTTCCCGCATACGGTTCAAGCTCCTCTTACTCACCTATAAGAGAATTCATTCTGCAGCTCCTCACTACCTCTCCTCTTTTATTTCTCTCTATACACCTCCTCATGAACTCCTTTGAGCAGGCAATCATTCTTATCTATGCTCTTCTCCTCCACCGACTCCGTGATGTGTCCAACTGCCTGCACTAAATGCTTGGAATAGATTTCCTGAACAGGTGCTTTATGCTACCTTTCTTGCCATATTTGAATGCCATCTAAAGCCCCAATTTTTGAGGTTGCTTTTACATCTAATACCTGATTATCCTACTTACAGCCTCATTAATTTTTAATCATTCTGAAAGTCTCTTATGTATGTTTGTCTTGATTAGATTATAAACTCTATCAAGTAGGGCCTGTCTCTTTTTTTTTTGTTGTTGTAATATTTTTATTGAGTTTCATAACAAGCATAAGAACACAATTATCAGAATGAGAAACTTCAGCACCATGTTTCACAAATGATCTCCCAGAAAAACCTTACAATTATGAACTATGAACCAACATATACAATCATGGCTGGGGTAAATGTGAAATCAGCTATTACTGAAAGAAGGGGAAAAAAAGGAGAGGGAAAAGAAGAAAGGAAAGAAGAATAGAATAAGAGCTGAAACAGGTAGGCGAGGAGGAAGAAACAAAGGAAAAAGGAATGAAAGCAGAGAGTAGAAAATATGAGAGAGAAGAAGGAAAGAGAAAAGAGACGAAAAAGAGCTCCTAGGCAGTCAAACTTGAAGAGACAGTGTGTATCAAAAAAATGACTCAGTAGAAAACATTAGGGGTTATGATTAGCCATGGGTTTCCACATCAAATGCCATTTGGCCAACCTATTGTATTTAATAGCCATTGCTCTTTCGTATTTACTGTATAGACACACAATGTTCCACCACAAATGCTCTGAAAGCAGCTCGCTACGTTTCTAATTGGAGGTAGTGTTATGCAATGCAATGGTGAGAAGGAAATCTAACAGTCTCCGGTGTGGGAGAGGGAGACTAATATTAGGATGGGCACCTTTTAGAATTATCATAGCGTAGGATATGGAGTATGGAGAGAAAGCCGGCCATGGCCCGCACCATTTTTAAAGATGGCACCGGCCATCCAGTGCTCCTACCATGTGACAGGGGCCGGCCAATGGCACGGATACCTTGTCACATGGTAAGGGCAAAGGGCCATCGGTGCCATTTTTATTAGCGCAGTCGATGGCCTGAGAGCGGAAGATCGCTCCCCGCGCCCCCACTGGACCACCAGGTAATTTTAAAACATTTTTGGCGGGGTCGGGAGGGTGAGGGAAGCTAAGGGGTTGGTTTTTAAGGGTCAGGGTGGGTTTTTTGTTTATCGGATTGAGCGCAGCCGATAAACAAAAACCCAATCGGGCCGGACGATAAAAATTTTAAGATTTATGAACCAAGATCACTGTGCCACCTTTCTTTTTGACTGCAGGACTGAAGAAAATCAGACCAACCCATTGTTGTTTAAGTTTGAGGGATTCAGAGGCCGTAAGATGAATTTCCTGAATGAATGCGATATCCACATGTAGCGACTGGAGATAGGTCAGGATTTTTTTCCGCTTTATGGGATGTGAAAAACCATTGACATTGAGTGACACAATCACTATAGATTCTATGGAGGATGCCATCTGTAATGAGTGTGAGTCTGAGGATAATGACTGTGTAGGAGACTGTCAGCAACAAGATGACTCCGTTGTAGGACATGTAGGATCCATTGAAGCTCACAAGAAGGAGATAAAAGTAGAAGCACAAAGAAAGAGTAATAATATAGCAAGGTCCAAAGATTATGAGGCCAATTGGAAGGGTAAAATAAAATTGCCAGTAAAGGCTAGCCAACACTGGGATGAAGGGCTGACCACCCATGTATCAAGAAAAGGGTCTCAAGGGGGACCAGAGACCGCTTGAGAGACTCACGGGAACAACAACCATTAATACAACGTCAATAAGGAACTGAGTAGTTGCAAGGGCAACAATAGTCCTCAGGTAACCATTTCCTGAGATTGCTCAAAGGATTACAGGAAGTCATCGAGATCAGCAGGAGTGTGAAAAAGTTTAGTTTGGTTTTGATGAGTAACATGCATCATGGCTGGGTACAGGAGGCCAATTTTGGCACCTAGAGAGTGTAGCTGGGGCCGAAGCACTAAGAAGGCCTTGCGTTTTGCAGCTGTTGTTTTTGCCAAATCTGGGACAAACAAAAGAGATGACCCTTGATAGTGAAGAGGTGATCGCGATTTTGCAGCATCAAAGATTTGCAAAGCTTGAAGGTAGCGCAAGACTTTGAAAATTATGGGTCTAGGAAAATTAGAGGAACGGAGTGGTTGCGATGGTATGTGGTGAACTCTCTCCAGTTCAAAAGGAAGAGAGAAGTTGAGATACAATATGTCTGGGATCAGCTGGGTAAGAAATTGGATAATGTCCTTACCTTCCGCCCCTTCAGGGACGCCCAGGAGGTGAACGTTATTCCTTCTATTCTGATTAGAAAGGTCCTCCAGATCCCTGCAAAGCACTTCCATCTCCTTCTCAATTTTAGGAACTGGCATAATCGTGAGTAGTAGAGAGGAGACTTGAGTCTCAATATCCTCCAGGCGATGATTAAGCTGATCACAGTGGGAGGATAAGGTCTGTAAATCTGCACGTATAGCAAATGTTGTATCCATATTGCTCTGCATCATATCCTTAAGTTGCTTTAGTTCTGCTAAGATGAGATCTGCGGATGCCATGTTTTTTGCCGGAACGGCCTTGTCTGGTGATGGCGGATCTTGTTTGGACCATTTAGTCCCTGCTGCCGCCGTGAAGGCGGCTTTGATTTTCCCTGGTTTAGATGCAGCCATGTTGGTGACTCGATGTTGAGTAAAATAATAGAGGTCTTATTTCAATTAGTAGCAGTTCCCGACTTAATCTAGCAGAGTCTCCCGAAGCCGATCACTCAAGCGGCCATCTTGGTCTCCACGCAAGAGCGCCCCCCCCTGGGACTGTCTCTTATATGTTCTTTGTACAGCACTGCAGTTTTGAGTAGTGCTATTGAAGTATTAACTAGTAGTGGTAGTTGTAGTAGTAGCATGCAAGCTTTGTGGCCACTTCCATTATTTCTCTCCACTTCTGCACATATTGTTTTCTTCCCTTGACCTAAACATACCCCCAGGGAAATAATATAAGGGTCAATATTCAGCATGTTTGACTGGCTAAGTTCGGAGCTTCCATGGAGGGATTTCCAGTTTTCTATGTGCTGAACGCCTTTGGGATATCTTGTTATGTAGTTAGCACATATCTTGGAAATGTTCCAGGAGCATTCTAGGTCCGAAGTTCAGTTATCTGGCTAAGTCAGCTGTATAATTTCAAGTCTAACTTAGAGTAGTCCTAAAGTTAGCTGGATAAACTCTGGAATTTGTTGCCAGGGAATGTGGTTAGTGCATTTAGTATAGATGGGTTTAAAGAAGGATTGGATAAGTTCTTGGAGGAGAAGTCCATTACCTGCTAATAATTAAGTTGACTTAGGAAATAGCCACTGCTATTACTAGCATCAGTAGCATTGGATAGACTTAGTTTTTGGGTACTTGCCAGGTTCTTATGGCCTGGATTGGCCACTGTTGGAAACAGGATGCTGGGCTTGATGGACCCTTGGTCTGACCTAGTATGGCATGTTCTTATGTTCTTAAATGTATCCAAGTAACTTCTCGATAAGTGAATATATTCAGTGACATGCCAGCCGGCTCACTTATCTACTCTCTACCCAGCTGAATATTGGCTTCATACTTTTTAGCCACTGTCAAGCAGAAAATTTCAGCAAATCATCCAGGTAACCCCTTTAAAAATTGTACTGCCAATATACAAAATATACACAAGCTCTCAAAGTTCTATTCTGTATTTATTTGTTTATTTATGTATTTATTTGTGGTTATTTCTAACCCACTCAATTACCAGGCACCTGTTATGGGCACATGGTGTTTTACATGAAATTTAATTATACTTTTTTAATGACTATTTGCTTTTATAAGCAAGCATCCCATTGACTACAAATATTGGATCTCATATATTTCAAACCAGATATTTGCTTAGTTCCTAAATGTAAGGTTAACTTTTTATGTGCATTTTAATATTCACAATATTGCTTTCAATGTTCTTTTTTTTTTTTACCTGTAGGGTGATATATACTGATAAACTATTTGTACATATAAATATATATTCTTGTATTTGAAATTTTCTTCACTGGGATATAACTATGATTCAGTATCTCATATTAATGGGAGTCCCTGGGCACAGTGGGTATCACGATCATTCTTTATCTACACTCCTGTGCCTTGCAGATGATGCACCTGTAATGGTATACAGCAAGAAATAGATTTTTCTTAAAAGCATGAGAACAGAATAATTTATTTCAGAAAAAAATAAGGTAGTGTAGTAATATATATCAAAATCTCTGCTGGTGTTAGATTAAACTAAAATGGGATATGTTTCAAAATGTCAACATTAAACTTTATGAAGTAGGCTGCCAAAGTGGAATATGGGGATCCACTGTACATGCAAAACATACTAATTATTTATTGATTATCTATGAGTAGCATGTAAGATGTTTGGATAGATTTCAAATTAAATCAGGATTCAGTCCATTAAAATACTATTAATTCAATAGAAATTATATATGATTTGATTATGCAATTGGTTAAGCTTTTTGGAGTATTTTGCTCAAGGAGTTAAATAGTATTACATTCTTTAAAATGTGTTTTAGATTTTAAAAATAATAATTTCAAAACCAACCATAGGTAGGGTTGTTACAAGGAGTAAGCAAGCAAGGCAACTGCCCTGGGTATGAAACTGGGGAAGGGGGCCACCACATCACCCTTTAGAGTCATTCGTGAGTCTTTGAGCATGCAGGCCTGAAAGGAAGTGTAGACAGATTAAAGCAAACCTTGCTCTGGGTGCCATTGTGTACCTTGCCCTGAACTTTATTTGGATGGGTGAGTAATAAATACTTTTTAAATAAAGTACAAAAATAAAGGGAGCTATGTAGGTACAAGGGAGGCTAGTTGGACTTAAATCTACTTCCAGCTGAAATAAATATATTTCAGCTACAGCTATTGGTGAGTAATATTCATGTATCTATATAGGTGAATTGTCATTTATGTGTGAGAACAGAGGTAGAACAAAACCTTCATCAACTGCATTAGCTTCCAGTTGAAAGCAGGTTAAAATTCAAACCCCTCTATTTTGTCTTCAAATAAAAAAGCTCCTTCTCTCCTATAATCTCACTAGAGAACCCTGATCTTCTCAAATGACCGTTCTTTCCTCCTTTCCTCTGGCTTTTGCCAGATTAACTTGTACAAGATTCATGCTTTCAGCATCTATAAACCAAATATTTTGAACTAGGTCCGGTTATCCTTATGACAAGACATGTTAACTTACTTTCCATAAAAATGCTAAGGCTTGGCTCCTCGACAAGGCCTTCCCTCAGATTCCTCCTAATGCTTTTGAGCAACGACTATAACTTAAACACCTCAGGAGTCTAGTTCGTCTTCACCAGACACCTGCCTTATTGGTAATGCATCTCTTCTCTTGTTAATGTTCAGGATCCTTGTGTATTTTAGTATAGAATGTTTGTCATTGAATTATTTTATGACTTTTTTTATTGTAATCTGTGCCGAACTGATCTCTGGAGGCAGTGGGATATAAGAATTTAAAAATAAGTAAATACATAAATAAAATCCTACCACAGGTATTATTTATTTTATTTATTTATTTATAGACTTTTCTTTGCCGACATTTGTGAGGCACATCATACCGGCTTACACTGAACTGAAAGGAGGAAAATACAATGAACAGAATAACATGTCATAGTTAAATGCAAATGGTGTAAGATATAAGCATCGTAAAAACATTCTGAGATTATATATAATAACATAAAAGAACTAAATAGCTATGGAGGGAAAAGGTAGAAAGAAAGAAAAACTTTGTACATTACTAATCCTAGAAGATGACTCACAGTCTCCCACCCAAAAAAAAAGTATATTTTACCCCTATATCTCTTCTACCAGCACATTCCCTTTTTTAAATCCTATCTGTGCAACTGCCCTACATTCTTGCTCTATGTTTGGGGAAGAATAATGATAATCCTTGATTCCACTGTGATTGTAAGTGAGCTTCAATGAATATTACCATAACTGATTTAAATTTGATTGTAAACTGCCTTGGTAAAAGTTTAAATATGAAATAGTTATAAATAAATAAATAAATAAATAAATATAAGAGGGCTCAACTCTCTGAATTTCTTTTTTTCCAGGCCCTTTCAAATAACTTTATCAAGAGTTTAAAAAAAAATAAATACTAGGGATACAGAAACAAACTATGGAACTAAACAGGGATACTAGGGAATGGATGCAAATTTTGGTTTGATTCTGATTTTTGGTTCAGTTTCCTATTTTGTTTGGTTCACTTGTTTTGGAAAAGAAGCTCATTAGTTTATCCATATTATTTGTTTCCATAGAAGTCAGTGAGGGAAGCAATGCATCCTATTTTTGACTCTGACTTTGAGGTTTTAACAGCCAAGCTTTATGTAACTTGTTGGCATGAGTCAGCAGTGGAGGAAACAGCAACTGAAGATATGAAGAGTGGCATGATTGAATACCACATGGCATCAAAAGAGAAAAAAAAATGAGCCCAATAATGGGAATTGACTTCATAAGGTTCCAAAAGAGGAACAATGGCTACCAACAGCCACATCAGATCCCCAAGATAAATAATGATGGAGATATTACAGCAATGTCATCAACACCCCAAAAATACCAAATAAGGGGTATGGCAGGAAGAATAAAACAGCAGGCTGTTGGACCAAGGGAGTAGCAGGACAGTGAAGGAGGACAGGTAAAGGAGCATCAAGAGTAACAACAAGATACCAATGCATCTAGAAAGAGGTAGGGGAAAGAGAATATATTTCCTTTTAAAACTGTGCTTCCATTTTTCTTTTAGCAGCCAAAGCACGCCAGTGGAAACAAGACGTCAGAAGGGAAGTGGAAAGAGGATGTGCTGCAGCAGCAAGATTGGCAACAACACAATGGGGCAATGAACCAGAAAAGAGTTAAGGCATAAACGGCAGGCCAGGCAGCAGCAGAAAAAGTAGAAACTGATAACAATAGGGCAATACATCAAGGCCTAAATGTGTGGTCACTGTTGCCACTCATATGGAAATTTAAGGGAACTCAGCAAAGGGAGGTTTAACTTTTACTTTAAAAAAGACCAACTTCTTCACCAATTCTTGTGCTAGTCTTGAATAGAGATGTGAATCGGAACTGGAATCGGTTCTGATTCCAGTTCCGATTCACATCGTGGTTTTTTTTTCGTCCAGCCCGATCGCAATTTTGTTTATCGGCTGCGCTCGAGCCAATAAACAAAAAACCCACCCGAGCCTTTAAAACTAATCTCTTAGCTTCCCCCACCATCCCGACCCCCCCAAAAACTTTTTACAGGTACCTGGTGGTCCAGTGGGGGTCCCGGGAGTGATCTCCCGCTATCAGGCCATCGGCTGCCACTAATAAAAATGGCACCAATGGCCTTTGCCCTTACCATGTGACAGGGTATCCGTGCCATTGGCCGGCCCCTGTCACATGGTAGGAGCACTGGATGGCCCGTGCCATTTTTAAAGAGATGATGTGTGTGTGTGTGTGTGTGGGGGGGGGGGGGGGATATAATTAAGTACATTTGAAGGGTTGGGTTGGGTTTGGGGTTTTTTTTAATAATGTGCTCCTCCCCCCCGTGCTAACCCAAAAAACAAATTTTTCCCAAATTTTGGGAAAAATATGTTTCGGGATTCAGGTCTCCTGAACCAGGAAGAAATAGGCAATTTCGTGAAATTGCATAATTCGTTCTAAATGAATGAACATCCCTAATTGAATGTCCCCAATCTTTGTAGTTTTTGAAAGAGTAAACACCCGATTCACTTTCACATAATCCACTCCAATAATTATTTTATAGACTTCTATCATATCTACCCTCAGCCATCTCTTCTTCAGAAGAGCCCTAACCTTTCTGTGTAATAGACTTTACAAGATCTCAAGAAACGTTCAACAAGAGAAGATTTTTCCTTCAAGGAACCTGCACTTACAATGTGGTGCCTTATTCATTTTCATCATAGAACATATTTATTCAAGGAATGTAAATCTGAGAAAAAACACAAGCTGCCAAATTTCAAACCTAGCGCCACTTTTCACACTAAATCAGCATTTCCCTCAATAACTGTAATGACAACAATGCTCTCGAGTTGGACCAAGCTTTCATTTTCTTCGCATTGCGTCTTGCAGGCGCACCTTTTTCACGGAAGGACCCATGAAATAAAGGCCCAGAAAACAAGGGCAAAGTCTGAGAAATTGGAGCCATATGTATCATATACGTTCTTCCTGGTGGAAGTAAACTCCAATGCATACATCTCTTGGGAAGAATACCAAGGAACATGGAGAGGTTTATGGAAAGATTTCTCAGTGTTTCCAATAGGTCCTTACAGCGATAGAAAACAAGTACACATCCAAAGATATAAATACTAAGCAACACATATTTGAAAAATTAAGACCTCCAAAATAATAAAAAGAGTAAAAAGAGATGATGTTTTGCAAAACCGAAAGAATGTATCTAAAATACAAATAGGTTTAAAAATAGTAAAAATAACCTCAACTATTTCTTTGGGAACTTAACCAAAAAAGGTTTGGATAAGTTCTTGGAGGAGAAGTTCATTAACTGCTATTAATCAAGTTTACTTAGGGAATAGCCACTACCATTAATTGTATTAGTAGTATGGGATCTTCTTAGTGTTTGGGTAATTGCCAGGTTCATGTGGCCTGGTTTGGCCTCTGTTGGAAACAGGATGCTGGGCTTGATGACCCAGCATGGCAATTTCTTATGCTCTTATGCTCTTTAGCCTTACTCATAGGGGAATTGTTCCATCCCCTTTATTATTTTGGTCGACTTCTCTGTATCTTTTCTTATTCTGCTATATCATTTTTGAGATGCGGTGACCAGAACTGCCTTCAATACTGTTACATTTGGCAGGCTATCCCCATGGACTGCCACACTCACTCCCGAATCAGCGGGACAGGTACTCCGTGTCACTGCGTAGGGACTGGCATCCTGTGCACCATGCTGCTATGTACACCGGGGGGCCTAGTTGGCTCTGGGCTGGAGCAGAGCTCTGAGGAATCGTGCGAGGATTCTTACACTGGAACACCCCATATGCCGGTCATCATCAGCTGTCCCTGATTAGGTGGGCAGCCCTACTCTTCCCTGCTTTTGGCTCCACCTAAGATGTGCACGCATGGGACAAGTTAACTTCTTAAAGGGCCAGCTGTGGGGGAAACGGGGCCAGAAGGCCTGTGGCCTTCGCTGATGATATCATCAAACAGGGTCTATTTAAGGCCAGTCCCTGCCTTCAGCCTTGCCACAGCAACAGGTCCCACTCCTAGAGAGTAGCTAATTGCTTCCTGAACTCCAGACTCCTGGTTGCTGAACTCTGTGCTCCTCATTCCTGAACTCTGTGCTCCTGTTCCTAAGAGCATAAGAACATAAGAAATTGCCATGCTGGGTCAGACCAAGGGTCCATCAAGCCCAGCATCCTGTTTACAACAGAGGCCAAACCAGGCCACAAGAACCTGGCAATTACCCAAACACTAAGAAGATCCCATGCTACTGATGCAATTAATAGCAGTTGCTATTCCCTAACTAAACTTGATTAATAGCCGTTAATGGACTTCTCCTCCAAGAACTTATCCAAACCTTTTTTGAACCCAGCTACACTAACCACATCCTCTGGCAAAAAATTCCAGAGCTTTATTGTGCGTTGAGTGAAAAATAATTCTCAGATTAGTCTTAATTGTGCTACTTGCTAACTTCATGGAATGCCCCCTAGTCCTTCAATTATTCGAAGGACTAGGGGGCATTCCATGAAGTTCCTGGTTCCTGGCTCCATTCCTGGTTCCATTCAGGTGCTCCTGCTCCTGGTCCCATGTTCCTGCTCCTACTCTTCAGCTTCCTCAGACTGCTTCTCTGGCTTTGACCCCGGTACATTTCCTGGACCCTGCTTTATCTGCTGCTTGCCTTGACAATCTGCCTGACCATTGGATCTTGTCATCTCACTTCCTGCCCAACCTCTGGCATCCACCTGGATTTCTCTTCTCGCTGCCGCTCTCGACCTCTGAACGTCTGACCATGCCTCACCCTCTGACGCTATGGAATCCTTCACCAACCAGAAACCAATGCCTAATTCCAGCCGGCCCCGGTACCCAAGGGCTCAACCTGTGGGGATCGAGGGCTATTATGCCAAACGGGTAAAAATTTATATACCTGATGTAAACTCTTGACCTTTTCAGCTGTGTAATGATTGGCACGAGTGTGAGCTCTTTATGCTGCTACGTAGTTGATTCAGCCTCATAGGTGAATCTATGAGGCTTATGCAGGCAGCTGGCAAATACATCCGGTAGTGGGACAGTCTGGAGCTATGTCTATATAAACCACCTTCCCCGCAGGTTGAACCCTTGGGTTTTGCTCGCTGGCTGGACTTAGTTGGGTCCCTAGGGTGATGGAGAGAGAAAGAGTCCAAGGGCATGCCGGAGTCAAGTCAAGCAGCAAGCTGGAGACACAGGCCAAGAGTTGGGGCAGGCAGATGGCAAACATGATAAGGTCTAAGTAAGAGGTCAGGTCTATGCAGCAGGCAAATGTGGCCAGATCCAACAAGAGGTGAGTTCAGGCAGCAGGCAAACATGGTCAGGACCTAGCAAGACGTCAGTAAAGGAATTCAGGCCAATGGTGGATAGAGACACACATAGAACACAAGATGTGACAGCTAGGTTGGGCAAGACTGTACGAGGCAAGCTGGACAAAGCAAAGCTGGATGAGGTGAGGCTGGAGAAGACAAGACACAGTACTCAGCAGCAACACATTCTACTTCAGAAGGAGACCAATTGCTAAGGAGTTGGAATGCTGTGGGGCCTTTGTTTAAGTAGGTTATTGGGCCTGATATCATCAGGAGGTGCCTATCACTCACATCACAGGGCCTATATTAGGTTCACATGTGTGTGCAAATTTGTGGGAATGCAGCAGTCTTAGAGGAGTGGCAGTGGCAGTCAGCAGTATGTGATGATGACAGCATTCTACTGCAGCTGGAGGCCTCCAGTAGTGGCAGACAACAGTGGGGGTGAGTAGAGATGTGCAGGCAAAAAGTTTTCGTTGCGTACGCGATACGTATTCGTGGGGGGTCAATTCTGTTCAATGCGAACGTATGACAAATTCAATAAGTTGTCGATCTGTAAATACGTTACTACTAAATTAACTACAACCCCCCACCCTCCTGACCCCCCCCCCCCACAAGACTTACCAAAACTCCCTGGTGGTCCAGCGGGGAGTCAGGAATCCATCCCTGCACTCGTTTGTGGTTTCCTCACAGCGCCGATAGCCTGTGTCACAGGGGCTGCCGGTGCCATTGGTCAGCCCCTGTCACATGGTCACCGGCGCCATCTTGTGCTCCTACCACGTGACAGGTCATGTGGCAGGAGGTTGCTCCGGGACCCTCGTTGGACCCAACAGGAACTTTTGGCCAGCTTGGGGGGGCCTCCTGACCCCCATAAGACTTGCCAAAAGTCCAGCGGGGGTCCGGGAGCGACCTCCTTTCACGCCGTCCGTCCGATCCCAATACTCAAAATGGCGCCGATCGCCGCCATTTTGAGACTCTAAATCGCCGTCCCGCCAATACTCAAAATGGTGCCGATCGCCTTTGCCCTCACTATGACGGCCTCCTGACCCCCCCAAGCTGGCCAAAAGTTCCGGTTGTGTCCAAAGAAGGTCCCGGAGCAAACGCGCGGGGAATCACGTGACGTCCGCGTCACTCCGACGTGACGCCAACGTCACGTGCTCCTCGCAAAGGAATACAGAAATGGCGTCCTGACTCCCCGCTGGACCACCAGGGAGTTTTGGTAAGTCTTGGGGGGGGATTAAGGAGGGTGAGGGGTTTAAATTTTTATTTAGGATCAACAATCGCGATTTCCTTCGTATTCAACATAGCTATGTTGAATAAGTTGGAAATCCGATCGTTTTCGCCTCATCACTTTTTTAAGTTAAAAAAAAAAATAAGTTGCGTTTTACATATGCGGTCAAAACAAATGCACACCCCTAGTAAGGCCCCTGTGATGGTATACCTGCAGCATGGCAGGTTGGCAGAGCAGTAACAGTCAGTCCCCTGTGGTGGTATATCTGGGGCATGGCAAGCTGAGAGGTAACATAAAAGCCTCTGTAGTGTTATAAGGGACATAGCAGCAGGCAGCGTGGCCGCAAGGCCTTCAGAGTGCTTTTATTCATGTTGCCACTTGCATAGAAAATGTGGACACCAAAGCAAAGGCAGACTGATTTAAAAAAATACCAGCTTTTACACCAAGTGTGGCAGCAGCTTTGAGTGATGAGGGTTCATAATGTCCCCTGTCTGTGAAAAGACATGTTCACTGGGTACATTGATGTGTAGGACAGAGAGCACTGAGTCACTGTGGCTAGGCCTAACCAGATGGTAAACTTGTGCACCCAACATACCAGCACATCTAAGTTCAAGTTCTTGATGGGCTTTGTGAGATAGCATGTCACAGACATTTTTGCTGGGCTCATATTTGCATGGGTGTACCAAGAATCATGCCAGATGCTCTGCTATGGTCTGTGCCAGGAGAGATGATCCTATATGGGCAACATCTCCTTTGTGTATCGAGGAGGGGGAGGAAATACTAGCTGATTGGGCACTACTTAAGAGCAGTGGACTATGAACCAGGAGACCAGGGTTCAAGTCCTGCTGTCACTCCTTGTGACCTTGGGCAAGTCACTTTACCCTCCATTGCCTCAGGTACAAAAACTTAGATTGTAAGCCCTCTGGGGATAGAGAAATACCTACAGTACCTGAATGTAAGCCGGTGTGATATCTCAATTGAGATTGAATGTCGGTATATAAAAATAATAAATAAATAAAATACTTCTGCTTGCACTATTGTCTGATGTTGCCACTATTTTTTCTCCTGTGGTAGATCCCTACTCTATCTCTGTCTCTGGTGCTCCTCTTGACAGACATAACCTATCAGCAACTCCTTCATTAATTTTAGAGATCAGGACTCAAAAAGTGTAGAAAGCATGTATGTATAATCTTTTGTAAGATGTTTTAGCTAGGAGTGGTAAGAAGTAAAAATTTTGTTTTGTTTTTCACTTCATTTTGGGGAGATTTTCCCCATAAATTTTGTTTTGTTCAATGCTTATTTTGTTTAAAAAAACAAAATAAACATTAACCCCCACAAAAAACAAACAAAAAACTGAAAAAAATAGAAATGGGGCCTTCATCTCCAACATCCATTCTTTCCATCCAAAAAAATGCCAGGGCCCCCATCCTCCCTGTCCCCCATTTACCCAGTCCAGTATGGATCTAAAGCTAAGCCCTTGGCTCAGGCCTCAGCCTTAGTCTTAAATAGACCATGGTAGGTAGCCATGACTTCAGCCTAGGCTCTAAATAAGCTCTGGAGGGTGGATCCTGAGGCCTGGGCCCTGGCATATTCCAAGGCTAGGACCCAGGCCCATACAGAGGCTGGGCCCTAACACAGGGGCTCCAGTCTAGGCCAGTGTCCAGTCCAGAAACCAGGTCTTGACACTGGGCATCAGCAAGGAGCCAGGCCCTACATTGGGCCTGACAAAGGGGCCTTAACCAGATGGTGGGTCCTAATGCCTGGGTCTCAGCCTAGACCAGGCCCAAACCCAGGCCCAAGACCTGGGATGGGTCCAGAGACTGGGTCCTGACAACTAGGACTCAGCCAAACCCAGAGTTTTTTACTCTTTCAGATAATAGAAAGACTAGGGGGCACTCCATGAAGTTAGCATGTGGCACATTTAAAACTAATCGGAGAAAGTTCTTTTTCACTCAACGCACAATTAAACTCTGGAATTTGTTGCCAGAGGATGTGGTTCGTGCAGTTAGTATAGCTGTGTTTAAAAAAGGACTGGATAAGTTCTTGGAGAAGAAGTCCATTACCTGCTATTAAGTTCACTTAGAGAATAGCCACTGCCATTAGCAATGGTGACATGGAATAGACTTAGTTTTTGGGTACTTGCCAGGTTCTTATGGCCTGGATTGGCCACTGTTGAAAACAGGATGCTGGACTTGGTCTGACCCAGTATGGCATGTTCTTATGTTCTTATGTACAACTAGGAGGCCGAGTCCCTATGCCTAGGCCTTGGCCTAGGCCAAGGTCAAGACGCAGGCTCAATGCTAGATATCAGTCTAGAGACTAGGTCCCAATGCCTGGAGACTAGATCCCAATGCCTGGAGACTAGGTCCCAATACCTTGGTTTAGGCTAGGTCCCAGTCTGAAGACTGGGTCCCAATACCTAGGCCTTGACCTGTACTCAGCCCAATGACGGGGCCCAACACGGATGCTGGGTTCTGATACATGGACCTCTGCTTAGACTAGGGTCTGTACACAGACCTGACTCAGGGATCCAGTCCAGAGACCAGGTCCTGATGCCTGGGCCTTGGCCCGGATCCAGGCCTGACACTGGGTCCCAACTCAGAGGCTGGATCCAGATGCCTAGGCCTTGGCCTAAGCTAGGGCCTAGATACAGGACTGATGTTAGGGCCTGGTTTGGAGACTGGGTCCCGATGCTTGGGCCTTGGCCTAGGCTAGGGCTCATTCTGAAGACTGCATCAATGCCTGGGCCCTATGCAAGGGTCTGACTGAGAGGCTGGGTCCTGATGCCTAAACCTCAGCCTAGGCCAGGTGCCAGACCTAAGCCCAGACCCAGGCCCAATGCCATAGCCTGGCCTGGAGTCTAGGTCTGATGCTAGGGCCTCAGTCTAGGACAGGGCCAAGACCAAGGCTCAAATCCACAGTCTGGTCTAGAGGCCAGGTCATAACATGTGGGCCTCTGCTCAGACCCAGGGATGAGGCTGAGGCCTGGCCCAGAGGCTGAGTCCCAGCAACTGGACCTCAACCTAGGCCAGGGCCCAGACCTAGACCTAACAACACATCCCAGTCTCAAGGCCAGGATCTGATGCCAGGTCCTAGACCAGAAGCTGTTTCTGATGCCTAGGTCATGGCCTAGGCCAGGTGTCAGACTCAGGCTCAATACCATGGCTCAGCTTGGAGACCGGGTCCTGATGCCTGGGCCTCGGCCCAGGCCAAAGCTAGGACCCAAGCACAGTCCTGACACCATGGCCAAGCTCAAAGGCCAGGTCCTGACACCGGACCTTGGCCCATAATCAGGCCCATGCCTAAAGCCCAGACCTTGTAACAAGATGTAGTACAAGTTTTAATCATACTAGTTTCTTAACCTCGCAATTTTTTGCAATTTGTATTTTTAACTTATTTTATTTAAAATGTGTTTTGATCTTTTAACTTCTTAATCTCTGATTTATCTAGTATGCACTTCTTTATCTTCTGCAATTGTTCCTTAGATGTAACTAGTATTGTTATTATTTCTAACCAGTTCAACTGTTCATGTGTAAAGCACCATTGCTAGATGTTATGTTAATTGTAAACCGATGTGATGTTACTAAACGAATGTCGTATATAAAAGCTACAAATAAATAAATAAAATAAAATAAATAACTCCTCTTTGGCAACTTCTTTCTTTGGTTCTTTTTCACCAACTGATTCCAATCACTCAGATCATTGCACCAGAGTTAATTAAATCCTGTGCATCTTTACCAGCAAAAAGCACAATTTTGATGTATGGTAGCTAATTCAACTGACATTCTTCACCAAATGACGCCACTCGCTGAGGTCATTGTGCCAGAGGTAATTAGTTCTGGTGTATCTTCCCCAGTGAAGGGCACCATTTTAATGTATGGCAATTAATTAACTGTAGCACAACAACCTCAGTAGATGGCATCATTTGGCGTAGAAGAGCCAATGAAAAAAGTTGTCAAAGAGGAACTTTGATATCTGGGCTCAGGGCCTGGGATAGACCCTGGGCCAAGGCCATGGAATCAGGAACTGGACTCAAGCCTGGGTCTGGACCAAAGCCTTAGCACCTGGATCTGGCCTCCAGGCCGGGCCGCAATGTTGGGCTTGGGCCGGACCCTGGCCTAGGCCAAGGCACAAGCTTCTAGACTGGCCTCTGGGCCAGATATTGGCATTGGGCCTAAGTCCGGGCCAAGAGCATGGTATTGAGCCCTTACCTCCAGCCGGGCCACAGCGTTGGACCTGGCCCTGGGTCCTGGCCTATGCTGAGGTCCAGGTATTGGGACCTGGCCAGTACGCAGTGTTGGATTTGGTAAATATGGGGACATTGTTGGGAAATTTCCCAGGCTTGGGCCTTTTCTCGGTCTCGACCTTGGCCCCAAGTTCTGGTCAGGGTCTAGGCCAAGATCCCGGCATCATGGTCGGGTATAGGTCATGGTCCCTTTGTTGGGTTGTGGCCTATGCTAAAGGTGAGGCTCCGGTCTCAGGTCTAGGCATAGACCTGACAAGAGATTTTAATCAAATTAAATACATAAGATTTATTTAATTTGGGGGGCCCCTTCATTCATTTTGGTGGCCACCAAAAGAAATTAATTGGCCCTTATTCATTGTATTTTTCAAATTTGGTTAAAACAAATGCACATCCCTAGTGGTAATAATTGGATTTTTTTTATTAGTTGTTCTGTAGCTGAGTGTATCTAAACCCAGTGACTGTTCCACTCTATGTATGTGTAGACAACTATACACCCACAGATACAGACAATGTAGTGTCATGTAGGGATGTGAATCGTTTTAGGACGATTAAAATTATCGTCCGATAATTTTAATATCGTCTTAAACCGTTATGGAACACAATACAATACAGATTCTAACGATTTATCGTTATAAATCGTTAGAATCGTGAGCCGGCACACTAAAACCCCCTAAAACCCACCCCCGACCCTTTAAATTAAATCCCCCACCCTCCCGAACCCCCCCCCAAATAACTTAAATAACCTGCGGGTCCAGCGGCGGTCCGGAACGGCAGCGGTCCGGAACGGGCTCCTGCTCTGAATCTTGTCGTCTTCAGCCGGCGCCATTTTCCAAAATGGCGCCGAAAAATGGCGGCGGCCATAGACGAAAAAGATTGGACGGCAGGAGGTCCTTCCGGACCCCCGCTGGACTTTTGGCAAGTCTCGTGGGGGTCAGGAGGCCCCCCACAAGCTGGCCAAAAGTTCCTGGAGGTCCAGCGGGGGTCAGGGAGCGATTTCCCGCCGCGAATCGTTTTCGTACGGAAAATGGCGCCGGCAGGAGATCGACTGCAGGAGGTCGTTCAGCGAGGCGCCGGAACCCTCGCTGAACAACCTCCTGCAGTCGATCTCCTGCCGGCGCCATTTTCCGTACGAAAACGATTCGCGGCGGGAAATCGCTCCCTGACCCCCACTGGACCTCCAGGAACTTTTGGCCAGCTTGTGGGGGGCCTCCTGACCCCCACGAGACTTGCCAAAAGTCCAGCGGGGGTCCGGAAGGACCTCCTGCCGTCCAATCTTTTTCGTCTATGGCCGCCGCCATTTTTCGGCGCCATTTTGGAAAATGGCGCCGGCTGAAGACGACAAGATTCAGAGCAGGAGCCCGTTCCGGACCGCTGCCGTTCCGGACCGCCGCTGGACCCGCAGGTTATTTAAGTTATTTGGGGGGGGGTTCGGGAGGGTGGGGGATTTAATTTAAAGGGTCGGGGGTGGGTTTTAGGGGGTTTTAATGTGCCGATTTTTCGATTTTTCGATTTTTAACGATTTTTAACGATTTTTCACGATATTTTACCCCCCCCAAACGGCAACAATACGATTCCCTCCCCCTCCCAGCCGAAATCGATTGTTAAGACGATCGAGGACACGATTCACATCCCTAGTGTCATGTTGTGTGCATTAGTGTGCAACTGATTCTGGTTGATAATAGGATCCACAAAGCAAACACTGATGATCCTAGTATGCTGCTCGCTGAAGTCTCTGTGCACTGCTCACCTCACTGGACCAGTGCTGCCAACCCAGACAGAAAAAGTATCACTCTCCCTCACTCTCTTTCGATCACAACCAGAATCTGCTTGCAGCGTTCCCCAGGGAAGGAAACAAATCAGCAGTAAATTGCCACTGCTGAATTGCCAGTTCAACAGTGACTAGCAGTAGCCAAAAAGCTTTTTTCTAAAGTTGATTAAGTACATTTGAAATCTCTGTGAGAGCTCAAAAACTGTCTTACAACACAGTATACAGTAAAAATGCACAGTTCTTCCCACACATGCTTCAACTACAAGATCAGAATCACTGAATCCAGAGAGCAGCAACAGGCTGGTCTATAAAAATATTTCACTGTGATTTGTCATCTCTGTTCTCTCCTTGCCATTTGTCCTGCCCAGTCTCTGACAAGGCAGTGAGATCACATATGATTCACAGAGAAGTGCTGGTTACTTTGTTCCTGAATGATTTCTCTGGCCCATAAAATTCAAAGGCCCATAGAAATGAAAAAGGAATGATACAAATGCTAAAAATAGGATTTGTTTCATTTGTAATACCCTTTCCATTCTTTTCAAGGGCCCATGAATGAAACAAATAAAAGTCAAATTTGTTTCAGATTGGACATTAGTTTTAAACAAATGCACGTCCCTAATATTGAACCATTATTTAAATTCTGGAGACAAAAACTGGCAAGGTACAATTTTTTTTAAACAATGCATTCCTATTTGTCTGATCTATATTTCTATCCTCCCTCCCCCAAGCAAAGTATTATATTGTTTTACAGATAGTTTATCTACTAAATTACTTCCTTAATGTTAATTTATTTAAAAAAAACATTAATATTTGGCATTGCTTTCAGTGTATGCATAAAGTGGGTAAAGGCATTTGAATATTAAATGCAAATCAGTATTCAAGCTTATACTTTCAGATTTAAGATTACTTTATATGTATGAATTGGCATCTTAACTGTGAAGAAAATCATAGCTGAAGTATAAACATGGTGATGGTCTGTTAGTCTTTTATAAAAATTGTTTTTATATGACTTCGGGGTTTGTTAGCTCTGACCCCCTTTATAAAATGCTGATTCTGTTATCAAAAGTGTTAATTGTTAGCTTGGTCTATTGGCCCCCAGCATTGATTCCCTCTAAAATTTCTCCTTTTTTGGAAATGCTACTTGCATCAAAAGCTAATTTAAATAATATGGTCATAATGTTATATATCGGGCGGCCTTGGAAGGCCTTGCATTCTGTTATGTTTTGGACGGTCTTAGGAAGGCCTTGCATTCTGTTACATATCGGGAACGCTAGGGAGCAATCCCAGCTGAGGGGTATTAGTGTGCCCTTGGGCCTCGGCCCGATCCCAGATGAATCCAGGACCGAACCGAGGGTTGGTGGCGTGTCCCAGCATAGGCAGAGACAAGGTCTGACCCTCTGCTGGACCTGCATGCTTCCGGAGCCAGCAATGTGATGTTGGTATATGAACAATCCTCCAACCATTCCCAGCCCTTTTGGACCTGCCGCTTAGGATCGGCATGAAGCAGCAGGCCGGACTGAGGATGAGGGCAGATGGAGGCCTTGTAACACTGGAGACTCACGACGTGAAGACACTGGAAGTGGATGAGGATCTTGGAAGACTCTTGACGAGACGGGGAACTTGGAAGACTATTGGATGAGACAAGAAGCTGGGAAGGTTAGACATTGGCACTGTCTCTCAGGGCGCCCTACACAGTCCACAGTCCATCCTGTCCCACTGCACACCGTACACAACCTGAAGAGGCTGGTCACGGACCACGCGGAGAGCGGGACAAGCATGAGAAGGGACTCCAGCCGAGATGAGACTCCAATGATGAAGCTGGTGTCATCCGGAGAACCACAAAAGCTGGCAGGTCAAGAAGATTCGGGAACACAGGAAATGGATCCAGCTGCGACGAGACTCCAATGACGGAACAAGGTGGCATCTGGAGGACCACAAGAGCTGGTGGATCGCGAGGACATGAAATGGCGAAGGAGGGCGGAACCTCAGAGACATCAGGAAGAGTGGAATGTCAGGAAGCAAGACATCAGGAGGTGAGACATCAGGAAGCCTGGACGAGGAACCTCAGGGGATGAAGACATGGAACACAGGAAGCAGATGAGACATGGAGCTCCAACAATGAACAGAGATCTGATGGAACACTGGAAGACAGGAACTTCCAGGAGCGAAGTAACTCCAATGCAAGGCGAGGCTGAAATGCAGGAGAAGCCCTTTTATAGGTAACACAGGAAACAGTCCTTAGGAAGGGCCCAGGGCATATCCGGCAATGGGCCCTTTAAATCTTGTAAGGAGGCGCGGCCGCACCCCTAGGAGCAGGAACAGGAAGCTGTGCAAGACCATGGTCAGCGGCCCTGCACAGACGCCGATGAGGACAAAGCAGGGCTGGGCCGAGGAGCAGGCCCCGACGTCGGCAGCGGCTCCTGCCGCTGCAGGAGGAAGCAGAGGCGGCTCCAGCCGCCAGGCAAGCCCGGGGATTGCGGCCTCTGGCCACAAAGATGACGCTGGGGTCGGCAGTGGCTCCAGCTGCGAAGAAGCATGGCAGCAGGCCTGCCGTGCCGGAGAGGCAGGCCGAAGTCTACGGCTCCTGCCGCAGTGAAGAAGGAGAGCTGACTGCGGCACCGGCCACGAAGAATGTTGGCAGTTCCGTGCCATGATGGGGAAGGCAGCAGCATGGAGGTGAGGAGCCTGCTCATGGGGGATAGCTCCTAGGGATGTGCAGAGCAAAATTTTATGTTCATATTTCTTATGTCCGAAAGTGGGTCCCACTTGCGGCCAATATGGACATAAAAAAAATCTAATGAGTTGGGTATATGTACATATGTCGCCCATTAAAGTCAATGGGGGAAGGATTTCCAGCCTATTTTTGGCTGCAGAATTGTGGTTTTCTTATCAATTGGCCCAGGAGAGAGTTCCCTTTCCTTTGTGCAGGGAAGTACTCCCTGGAAAGGGTCCACCCCTAGAGTTGTGTGTACCCGGTGTTTACATTGGCGTCCAGTGAATATCGTTGGCGTCTAGTGAATTCCGTTGGCGTCTAGTGAATTCAGACGGTACTTACGCACTTCAGCAGATGACAAAGGAATTGGAGGATCTCTCAGAAATAAGAATACGTGTGGGAATACAAGGTCTGGATGAACAGGCAGGCACAGCAATGGAGTTAAAACAGCAGTAGGAACACAAGGCCTGGATGAACAGGCACTTCATTCGAGGACAGAGGTCAATCCCAGCTAGGGACACAAGGCCTGCATGAACAGGCACAGGAACTAGGTTAAAACACTGGTAGCTCGCCAGCATCTTTCTGATGCATGCTAGAATATTGGCAGCGGTATGGGCATGGTCCGTCAGGTGGGTGTGCAGTAAAGCCCACCTCCACCCTCATGCTTGTTCAGGGAAGGACTCCCTGGAACGGGTCCACCCCTAGAGTTGTGTGTACCCGGTGTTTACATTGGCGTCCAGTGAATATCGTTGGCGTCTAGTGAATTCCGTTGGCGTCTAGTGAATTCAGACTGTACTTACGCACTTCAGCTGATGACAAACGAATTGGAGCCTAGGATCTCTCACAAATAAGAATACGTGTGGGAACACAAGGCCTGGATGAACAGGTACATCATTCGAGGACAGAGGTCAATTCCAGCTAGGGACACAAGGCCTGCATGAACAGGCACAGCAACCAGGTTAAAACACTTGTGGGAACACAAGGCCTGGATGAACAGGCACAGCCACTGAGTTAAAACACCTGTGGGAACACAAGGCCTGGATGAACAGGCACCGCCACTGAGTTAAAACACCTGTGGGAACACAAGGCCCGGAAGAATGGGTACAGCAACTGAGTTAAAACACCTGTGGGAACACAAGGCCGGGATGAAGAGGCGCAGCAGTCGAGCACAGAGGTCGATCCCAGCTAGGGACACAAGGCCTGGATGAAGAGGCACATCATTCGAGGACAGAGTTCAATCACAGCTAGGGACACAAGCCGCGGAGGAAAAGACACTAACCAGGATCCTCCAAGCCCTCATTTTCTCCAAATTAGACTACTGCAACTCTACATTTCTTGGACTCCCTTCCTCATACACAAAACCACTCCAAATGGTTCAAAACGCAGCAGCCCGTCTACTAACAAACACTAGGAAAAGAGACCACATTTCCCCAGTCCTAAAAGACCTCCACTGGTTACCAATTCAGTTCAGAGTCATTTACAAATCCATCACCTTGATATACAAAATCTTTCACCAACACACCATAATCGACCTACAAATTCCTCTCCGTTTATACAAATGCACAAGACCGACCAGGGAAGCCTACAGAGGATGCCTCCTTGTTCCACCCTCCAAAACCACTTATCACAGCACCTTTAGAGATTGAGCCCTTTCCACAGCAGGTCCACCGTTATGGAACTCCATCCCCCCAGATCTCAGAAATGAACCTTGCCTCCTAACCTTTCGGAAAAGACTCAAGACATGGCTTTTCAGGCAAGCCTTCCCGAACTGCACCTAACACACACCATCAATAAATTCTCAGCTCAGAAGCTGTATATATTGGACGCCATATTTGTAATGTACTCTTGTATATTTTTATATTCTACACATGTATATAATTAACCTCCTCTATCCCTCTTTATTTCTTACACTCCCAGTTCATAGCCCCAGTTAATTGTAACTGCATCTCTTCACCACGTGTATTTATGTTATAGGTTGTTTTCTTTGCACCCCTGTTTTCTGTAAAGCGACATCATGTGAACGATTTCATGAATGCCAGTATAAAAAAACCTTAAATAAATAAAATAAATAAGTAAGTACCGCAAGGGAAAGTTGAAAACAACTTTGAAGAGGGAGTTCAAGAGGGCGTGAAATTGTAAAGAGGTAAATGGGTGGGGTCCGTGCAGTCCGCCCACAGGATTCAACCCGGCGGGTTCGGTCGGACCGGGGTTTCGGCGGATCCCCCACCCCCACCCCTTTCGCGGGGGGTGGGGGAGGGGCGGGGAACGCCTCCCGGACGGCCCCGGCCCCCGCAGGGCGCATTTCCTCTGCGGCGGTGCGCCGCGACCAGCTACGGTTCGGCTGGGAAGGCCCAGGGGGGGCAGGTGGCCCGCTGCTCCAGCGGCGCGTGTTATAGCCCCCCCTCCCGGCGTTTCCTCCTTCCCCTTTGGCAACTGTTAACTTGTCTTAACCTCATTCACTACATCTATGCAGACGATGTTCAGATTCTTATTCCCATAACAGAATCTATTAACAAACTTGGCTATTCTTACAAGCCTTCCCTGATCCTTCAAACTTCACTAGATAAGTAAAGCTACTCAGCTTTCAATATGGAACTTCGCCCCTCCAATATTCTCCTCATTTAGCTACCCTACTTATGCACTTCAGAAAATGACAAAGGAATTGGAAGATCTCTCAGAAATAATAATACGTGTGGGAACACAAGGTCTGGATGAACAGGCAGGCACAGCAATGGACTTAAAACACCAGTAGGAACACTAGGCCTGGATGAAGAGGCACATCATTCTAGGACAGAGGTCAATCCCACCTATGGACACAAGCCGCGGAGGAAAAGAAACTAACCAGGATTCCCTCCGTAACGGCGAGTGAAGAGGGAAGAGCCCAGCGCCAAATCCCCGCTCGTCCGGCGGGCGCGGGAAATGTGGCGTACGGAAGATCGCCTCTCTGGCGCTGCTCGGGGCCCCAAGTCCTTCTCATCAAGCCTCAGCCCGCGGACGGTGTTAGGCCGGTAGCGGCCCCCGGCGCTCCGGGACCGGGTTTTCTCGTAGTCTGTTTGATTGGGAATGCAGGCCAAAGTGGGTGGTAAACTCCATCTAAGGTTAAATACCATTTCCGGCGCGTGTTATTGCCCCCCGCCCCCCCCCCCGGCAGCAGCTTTGCCGTTTCCCCCGCCGTTTCCTCCTTCCCCTTTGCCAACTGTTAAGTAGTCAACCTCATTCACTACATCTATGCAGACGATGTTCAGATTCTTATTCCCATAACAGAATCTATTAACAAAGCCATCGCACTTTGGAACAACAGCTTACAAGCCATCACTAATCTCCTCAACAGTCAAAGCATGAGATCTTATTAAGAAACTGACATTATCCTCAACAAATTCTTACTCCTAGCAAAACCTATACCAAGTAAGTACACAGGGGTCTGTATTTTCATACCCCATTGCTTGCTGTTTGAATACCGCTCTTGCCGTACCGACCCGCAGGGTCCACCTAGGGACACAAGCTGTGGAGGAAAAGAAACTAACCAGGATTCCCTCAGTAACGGCGAGTGAAGAGGGAAGAGCCCAGCGCCGAATCCCCGCCTGTCCGGCGGGCGCGGGAAATGTGGCATACGGAAGACCGGCTCCCCAGCGCCGCTCGGGGGCCCAAGTCCTTCTGATGGAGGATCAGCCGGCGGACGGTGTTAGGCCGGTAGTGGCCCCCCAATAAAACCACCAAAGACTGCTTCTATAAACTGCAAGTTTAAAAAAGGATAAGACCACTCTTCCACGCCAAACACTTCAGAACCATCCTCCAAGCCCTCATTTTCTACTACTGCAACTCTACATTACTTGGACTCCCTCATACACGAAACCACTCCAAATGGTTGAAAACGCAGCAGCCCGTCTACTAACAAACACTAGGAAAGGAGGCCACATTTCCCCAGTCCTAAAAGACCTCCACTGGTTACCAATTCAGTTCAGAGTCATTTACAAATCCATCACCTTGATATAAAAAATCATTCACCAACACACCATTATCGACCTACAAATTCCTCTCCGTTTATTCAAATGCACAAGACCGACCAGGGAAGCCTACAGCGGATGCAATGCCGGTATAAATAAATAAAATAAATAAATAAAATCAATAAGTACGTAAGGGAAAGTTGAAAATAACTTTCAAGAGCGAGTTCAAAAGGGCGGGAAACCGTTAAGAGTTAAACGGGTGGGGTGCGTGCAGTCCGCCTGGAGGATTCAACCCGGCGGGTTCGGTGGGACCAGGGGTGGTTTCGGCGCATCCCCCACCCCTTTCGCGGGGGGGCGGGGAACGCCTCCCGGACGGCCCCGGCCCCGTCCAGGAATAAAAAAAATAAAGTAAATATATAAAATCAATAAGTACGTAAGGGAAAGTTGAAAACAACTTTCAAGAGCGAGTTCAAAAGGGCGGGAAACCATTAAGAGTTAAACGGGTGAGGTGCGTGCAGTCCGCCTGGAGGATTGAACCCGGCGGGTTCGGTGGGACTGGGGGTGGTTTAGGCGCATCCCCCACCCCTTTCGCGGGGGGGCGGGGAACGCCTCCCGGACGGCCCCGTCCAGGAATAAAAAAATAAAGTAAATATATAAAATCAATAAGTACGTAAGGGAAAGTTGAAAACAACTTTCAAGAGCGAGTTCAAAAGGGCGGGAAACCGTTAAGAGTTAAACGGGTGAGGTGCGTGCAGTCCGCCTGGAGGATTGAACCCGGCGGGTTCAGTGGGACCGGGGGTGGTTTAGGCGCATCCCCCACCCCTTTCGCGGGGGGGCGGGGAACGCCTCCCGGACGGCCCCGGCCCCGTCCAGGAATAAAAAAATAAAGTAAATATATAAAATCAATAAGTACGTAAGGGAAAGTTGAAAACAACTTTCAAGAGCGAGTTCAAAAGGGCGGGAAACCGTTAAGAGTTAAACGGGTGAGGTGCGTGCAGTCCGCCTGGAGGATTGAACCCGGCGGGTTCGGTGGGACCGGGGGTGGTTTCGGCGCATCCCCCACCCCTTTTGCGGGGGGGCGGGGAACGCCTCCCGGACGGCCCCGGCCCCGTCCAGGAAT
Organism: Rhinatrema bivittatum; assembly: GCF_901001135.1. NCBI lineage: Eukaryota > Metazoa > Chordata > Amphibia > Gymnophiona > Rhinatrematidae > Rhinatrema > Rhinatrema bivittatum. Next base: position 379,596,950 of record NC_042615.1, on the reverse strand, counting down.
AAAAAAAATAAAGTAAAGCAATAAAATCAATAAGTACGTAAGGGAAAGTTGAAAACAACTTTCAAGAGCGAGTTCAAAAGGGCGGGAAACCGTTAAGAGTTAAACGGGTGAGGTGCGTGCAGTCCGCCTGGAGGATTGAACCCGGCGGGTTCGGTGGGACTGGGGGTGGTTTAGGCGCATCCCCCACCCCTTTCGCGGGGGGGCGGGGAACGCCTCCCGGACGGCCCCGGCCCCGTCCAGGAATAAAAAAAATAAAGTAAATATATAAAATCAATAAGTACGTAAGGGAAAGTTGAAAACAACTTTCAAGAGCGAGTTCAAAAGGGCGGGAAACCGTTAAGAGTTAAACGGGTGAGGTGCGTGCAGTCCGCCTGGAGGATTCAACCCGGCGGCAGGTTCGGTGGGGGGTTTCGGCGCATCCCCCACCCCTTTCGCAGGGGGGCGGGGAACGCCTCCCGGACGGCCGCAGGGCGCATTTCCTCCGCGGCGGAGCGCCGCAACCGGCTCCGTGTCGGCTGGGAAGGCCCAGGGGGGGCAGGTGGCCCGCTGCTCCGGCGGCGCGTGTTATAGCCCCCCCTGGCAGCAGCTTTGCCGTTTCCCCCGCCGTTTCCTCCTTCCCCTTTGCCAACTGTTAAGTAGTCTTAACCTCATTCACTACATCTATGCAGACGATGTTCAGATTCTTATTCCCATAACAGAATCTATTAAGAAAGCCATCGCACTTTGGAACAACAGCTTACAAGCCGAAGCCACCACTAATCTCCTCAACAGTCTAAACCTGGTCCTCAATGCCTCTAAAACTAAACTCCTCTTCATTTCCTACAAGCAAGAAAACCTCCCATCTCAGATCCATCACAAACACCTTCTCACCCACAATCATGTGAGAGACCTGGGAGTAATTATAGACAACCGTCTTCACCTAAAGAATATGATCCAAACCACAACTGTAAGATATAATATTATATCTTAATGGGCCTCGACAAAGGAAACTCTTTCCTATTGATCTTGTTAGACCTTTCCGCAGCGTTCGACACGGTCAACCACGCCATCCTCCTAAACCAGCTTTCGTCCATAGGAATCAGCGGCACCGTCCGATCCTGGTTCAAAACGTTTCTCAATAACAGAGGTTACAAAGTTAAACTCCAAAACAAGGAATCCTCAAGATTTGACTCTGTCATAGGAGTCCCTCAAGGTTCTTGATTATCTCCGACCCTATTTAATATCTATCTTCTTCCTCTCTGCCAACTTCTTACCGACCTCAATCTAAAGTACTTCCTTTACGCAGATGATATTGAAATCATCATCCATATCAAAGACACATACTCTAAAACTCTTGACTACTGGGAAACATGCCACCAGAAAATCAAACAAGTAGTAAACAACCTACACCTCATCTTAAACTCATCCAAGACAGAAATCCTACTCATCTCTCCTGAAAACAATATCTCCAACACTACTCTTCCCACCAACCTACCTACCACACAAGTTACAGACTTAGGAGTGATAATAGACAACCGGCTAAACTTCAAGGCACATATCAACAAAACAACCAAAGACTGCTTCTATAAACTCCAGGTTCGGAAGAGGATAAGACCTCTTTTCCATGCTCAAGACTTCAGAACGATCATCCAAGCAGTCATTTTTGCGAAATTAGACTACTGCAGTTCCCTATTGCTAGGTCTGCCCTCATCCTATTCCAAACCACTACAGATGGTTCAAAATTCAGCAGCCCGATTACTAACAGGCGCAAGAAAGAGAGACCACATATCTCCCATTCTGAAAGAGTTACATTGGCTACCCATCCACTTCCGTATCATCTATAAAGCCATATGTGTCATCTTCAAAACTATTCATCAACGCATCTTATGCACTTTAGCTGATGACAAAGGAATCGGAAAATCTCTCAGAAATAAGAATACGCGTGGGAACACAAGGTCTGGATGAACAGGCACATCATTTGAGGACAGATGTCAATCCCAGCTAGGGACACAAGCAGCGTAGGAAAATAAACTAACCAGGATTCCCTCAGTAACGGCGAGTGAAGAGGGAAGAGCCCAGCGCCGAATCTCCGCCACTCCGGGTTCGGGGATCTGAACCCGACTCCCTTTCGATCGGCCGAGGACGACGGAGGCCATCGCCCGTCCCTTCCGAACAGCGCTCGCCTATCTGTTAGGACCGGCTGACCCATGTTGAACTGCTGTTCACATGGAACCCTTCTCCACTTCGGCCTTGAAGAAGAATGCTCAGTCTGTTTAAAAGAACAAAATTAACGGACCCACTCAAGGACTATGCTCAGTCTGTTTAAAAGAACACAATTAACGGACCCACTCTGAAGGTCAATGCTCAGTCTGTTTAAAATAGCAATATCAACAGACCCACTCTGAAGGACAATGCTCAGTCTGTTTAAAATAACCAAATGGAACTGCCCAGCTAGGAACACAATGCCTGGAGGTACAGGCAGGAACAGCAACGGAGTTAAAACACTTGTGGGAACACTAGGGCTGCACAGTAGATGCCGGTCAGACACAGCGATTCATGTCAAGAACATGTGCTGCAGTGCTTACTGCTTACATTATCTTGAGCATAGGAGGCAATTGGAACTGCTGCAAGGCTCCTTTCAATAGCTTTTATTCATCTTGCCATTCACAAGGAAAATCGGGAAAGCCAAGCAATGGCAGGTTTACTTTCAAAAACACTAGCATTTCCATCAAGACCGGTGAAAGCCTTGAGCGGTGAGGGCTCATGATATCCCCTGTCATTGAAAAAACACGTTCACTGGGCACACTTGTTGGTGGACATGACAGATATCCTTCAGCCACTTTGGCTAGGTGTGGCCAGACAGTGGACTTGTGTGCCCAATATGCCAGCGGATCTGTCTGCGTATTCTCTATCGGCTCTGAGAGATACCGTTTCACTGACAGCTCTGCTGCTGTCTCCTCCTGTGCTTGGGAGGGCTGAGAGTCACTCAATCCAGTTACTTTCTCTCTCGCCTGTTGCACTACTGATGTATCTTTATGGCCAACATGCCTTGGGCGTTCTGACGTTGAGGTGGAGGCACTAGTAATAGTATCTGTCACTGACACAGTCCTTCTCCTGCCAGGGCTAGCAGCAGCACAACTCTGTGACGTGCCTGCTGTTTCCACCTGTGCTTCAAGCCTAATCTGTCTCCGCCTATGGTGCTCCTGTTCACGGACCTGTGCTAACAACAGCTCCTTCACAAATGACAGACAATTGGTCTGTAGGGCGATTTTACCTTTCACACGGGGATCACAGACAGAGGCGAGCATGTATGTGCTGTCCTCTGTTAAAGGCCTTAATCTGTCTTTCACCTGCTGCTGCAAAACGTCCACACACTGCAGCACCTCAGCAGTCATTCCCTCTTGCCGTTTAATGCCTTCCAAATGGTCATCCAGGAATTTCACTATAGGGATGATGTCAGCCAAGGTGGAACTTCTGGAACTCAGCTCCTCCGTGACGTCCTTGAAGGGCTGCAGGATTTTTAACAGCTGACTCATGACTAACCAATCGTGATGCCCTAGGGGATTCTGTACACCTATGTCTATTGTACCAGAAAGTTCATGAAGGGGTGTCTGCAGCTCCAATAACCTCTCCAGCATCATAAAGGTGGAATTCCACCGGGTGGGAACGTCTTGAATGAGACGCTTCTCGGGCATATCCAAAGCAGTCTGATTTTCTCGGAGAACCTGCCCCGCCCTGACACTTCTGTGGAAGTGTGCTGCTATGTTCCTGCACTTGTGTATTAACCGACGCAGGTATTCAGTCTCCTTGTCCTTGGACTCCAAGCCCAAACCTGACTTCACTACCAGATGCAGAGTGTGTGCAAAACATTGGATGTTCTTAAACCGCCCATCGCTTATTGCCTTAACCATGTTTGCACCGTTGTCTGTGACAAAAAAGCCTGCCCGCGTTTTACTGTCTCGCTGGTGTACTTTCCAGCTCGCCAGCATCTTTCTGATGCATGCTAGAATATTGGCAGCGGTATGGGAATGGTCCGTCAGGTGGGTGTTCAGTAAAGCCCACCTCCACCCTGATGCTTGTTCAGTAATAGAGCTGCTGGCTGCCCCTGCCTCTGCCATGTCCCACCAGTGTGCTGTCAGAGAGAGGTAAGAGTGTGCAGCATTCATGGCGGTCCAGATATCGCAGGTGAAATGCACTCTTCCGTCTGCCTTACCTAGCAGTGCTTGCACGCGACTGACACAGTGCTTGTACAGGCTGGGGATGACCTTTCTACTAAATGTGGTTCTGGAGGGGACTTTGTAATTTGGAAGTACGACCTTCAAGAAACGTTTGAAACCCACATTCTCAACTAACTGCAGGGGCTGGTCATCAAGGGCAATCATTTCCCCAATGCTCCTGGTTACTACTTTTGCGGCTGCCTGCCTCCTACCCCGGGATAGCGTTACCGCACTCCACCCCATTTCCTCCATGGTGCATTGTCGCTTCTCCCACATGTCAGTGGGTTTCTGGCCTGCCGCCTGACTGCTAGAAGGGTATGAGGGCGTGGGCTGACTCTGCTGCTTTCCTACCACTGCACCCTGGTTGGAAGGGGAAGGGGTCCCCTGACGGAAAATGCTACCATCCCCAGATGGCAGTAATCATGTTGGGTGTTGCCTCTTAACATGATACTCCATGCCAAAATTTGACAGATGTCCCAGTTGCTTGCCTCTGCTAATATCCCTGGCACAGTAATTACACCGAGCATAACGCGGGTCTTCTGTCACTTTAAAATGTGCCCAGATCGCAGATTTCTTTTGTGATCCTCCTCTCTTTCCCGCCCTGGGGGTGGATGGTGGCACTGGAGTTGAGGTACTACTGGGTGTGGGTGGTGCACCCACTGCACCCGGCGAAGCAATGCCAGCGGGGGCAACAGTCACCCTCTGTCTCCCTTCTGACAGCTCTTCCTCCTCCTCGATATCAGTGGAATGTCTCCCCTGCCGCAGATTTCTGGAGGTGGAGGCTAAAACAGGACTAACTGACAATTCTACCGAAGATTGCTCAGGTATTACATCTTCCGTTTCTGATGAGAATCCCATCCAAGAAGATTCTTCTTCTGAATCAGAAGCTAACAGTGCCAGCGCTACCTTGTCACCGCAAAGTTTTGCAGGACACTTCTGTCCCCTGGCTGCTCTTGGGTGTGTAACTTTTGTCTGGCTAGACTCTGCCTCCTCTTCACTCTCCTCCAAAACTACAGTGCCAGAAACAGGTGCTGGCGATTGCAAAGTTTCATGGTCTGATTTCTTTTTTTTTTGCCATGGAACTGCCATCCGCTACAAAGACGTTTGATTGCGACAGTTGCCTTTTTACCTGTACTGGTGGTGTTGCGCTGGTGTCTTTTGCGGTGCCTCCGCTGCCATTCCCACTAAGTCGCTTGCATCTCCCTTTCCCTGACATTATGGATTTAATGTCAATGAGTACTAGTGGTAACACTGCCCACTGTCCCACAATAATAATGTTCGGTCAGTTTAAAATAACTAAATTAACAGACCCACTCAAGAAGAATGCTCAGTCTGTTTAAAATAACAAAATGAACGGACCAAGTCAAGGAGAATGCGGTTAAGTCTGTTTAAAAATAGCAGATTGAACAGACTCGCTGAAGGCCAATCTTCACTCTGTGTATGCCCACTGCCTGCCTGGCAATGCACGGAATGTGTCTGTCTGTGTGTGTGCAGTGAGTGCACAGAGAACAAGCTTCCTTTTCAGTAGATATGAGGCAGGGTACTCCCAGCCCTGGAACTGCTGCCCAGCCAGCACTGAACCACTCAAGGAGAATGCTTTTAAGTCTGTTTAAAAATAGCAAATGTAACAGACTCGCTGAAGGGCAATGTTCACTCTGTTTACAATGCCCACTGCCTCACTGTCTGCCTGGCAATGCACGGAATGTGTCTGTCTGTGTGTGTGTGTGCAGTGAGTGCACAGAGAACAAGCTTCCTTTTCAGTAGATATGAGGCAGGGTACTCCCAGCCCTGGAACTGCTGCCCACCCAGCACTGAACCACTCAAGGAGAATGCTTTTAAGTCTGTTTAAAAATAGCAGATTGAACAGACTCGCTGAAGGCCAATCTTCACTCTGTTTACAATGCCCACTGCCTCACTGCCTGCCTGGCAATGCACGGAATGTGTCTGTCTGTGTGTGTGCAGTGAGTGCACAGAGAACAAGCTTCCTTTTCAGTAGATATGAGGCAGGGTACTCCCAGCCCTGGAACTGCTGCCCACCCAGCACTGAACCACTCAAGGACAATGCGGTTAAGTCTGTTTAAAAATAGCAAATGTAACAGACTCGCTGAAGGGCAATGTTCACTCTGTTTACAATGCCCACTGCCTCACTGCCTGCCTGGCAATGCACGGAATGTGTCTGTCTGTGTGCACTGCAGTGCACATAGAACTAAAGTATATATGAGGCAGGGTATTCCCAGCCCTGGAACTGCTGCCCAGTGCCCACCCAGCACTGAACCACTCAAGGACAATGCGGTTAAGTCTGTTTAAAAATAGCAAATGTAACAGACTCGCTGAAGGGCAATGTTCACTCTGTTTACAATGCCCACTGCCTCACTGTCTGCCTGGCAATGCACGGAATGTGTCTGTCTGTGTGCACTGCAGTGCACATAGAACTAAAGTAGATATGAGGCAGAGTACTCCCAGCCCTGGAACTGCTGCCCAGCCAGCACTGAACCACTCAAGGAGAATGCTTTTAAGTCTGTTTAAAAATAGCAGATTGAACAGACTCGCTGAAGGCCAATCTTCACTCTGTTTACAATGCCCACTGCCTCACTGCCTGCCTGGCAATGCACGGAATGTGTCTGTCTGTGTGTGTGCAGTGAGTGCACAGAGAACAAGCTTCCTTTTCAGTAGATATGAGGCAGGGTACTCCCAGCCCTGGAACTGCTGCCCACCCAGCACTGAACCACTCAAGGACAATGCGGTTAAGTCTGTTTAAAAATAACAAATTGAACAGACTCGCTTAAGGCCAATCTTCACTCTGTTTACAATGCCCACTGCCTCACTGCCTGCCTGGCAATGCACGGAATGTGTCTGTCTGTGTGCACTGCAGTGCACATAGAACTAAAGTATATATGAGGCAGGGTATTCCCAGCCCTGGAACTGCTGCCCAGTGCCCACCCAGCACTGAACCACTCAAGGACAATGCGGTTAAGTCTGTTTAAAAATAGCAAATGTAACAGACTCGCTGAAGGGCAATGTTCACTCTGTTTACAATGCCCACTGCCTCACTGTCTGCCTGGCAATGCACGGAATGTGTCTGTCTGTGTGCACTGCAGTGCACATAGAACTAAAGTAGATATGAGGCAGAGTACTCCCAGCCCTGGAACTGCTGCCCAGCCAGCACTGAACCACTCAAGGAGAATGCTTTTAAGTCTGTTTAAAAATAGCAGATTGAACAGACTCGCTGAAGGCCAATCTTCACTCTGTTTACAATGCCCACTGCCTCACTGCCTGCCTGGCAATGCACGGAATGTGTCTGTCTGTGTGTGTGCAGTGAGTGCACAGAGAACAAGCTTCCTTTTCAGTAGATATGAGGCAGGGTACTCCCAGCCCTGGAACTGCTGCCCACCCAGCACTGAACCACTCAAGGACAATGCGGTTAAGTCTGTTTAAAAATAACAAATTGAACAGACTCGCTTAAGGCCAATCTTCACTCTGTTTATGCCCACTGCCTGCCTGGCAATGCACGGAATGTGTCTGTCTGTGTGTGTGTGTGCAGTGAGTGCACAGAGAACAAGCTTCCTTTTCAGTAGATATGAGGCAGGGTACTCCCAGCCCTGGAACTGCTGCCCACCCAGCACTGAACCACTCAAGGACAATGCGGTTAAGTCTGTTTAAAAATAACAAATTGAACAGACTCGCTTAAGGCCAATCTTCACTCTGTTTATGCCCACTGCCTGCCTGGCAATGCACGGAATGTGTCTGTCTGTGTGTGTGTGTGCAGTGAGTGCACAGAGAACAAGCTTCCTTTTCAGTAGATATGAGGCAGGGTACTCCCAGCCCTGGAACTGCTGCCCACCCAGCACTGAACCACTCAAGGAGAATGCTTTTAAGTCTGTTTAAAAATAGCAGATTGAACAGACTCGCTGAAGGCCAATCTTCACTCTGTTTACAATGCCCACTGCCTCACTGCCTGCCTGGCAATGCACGGAATGTGTCTGTCTGTGTGTGTGCAGTGAGTGCACAGGGAACAAGCTTCCTTTTCAGTAGATATGAGGCAGGGTACTCCCAGCCCTGGAACTGCTGCCCACCCAGCACTGAACCACTCAAGGACAATGCGGTTAAGTCTGTTTAAAAATAGCAAATGTAACAGACTCGCTGAAGGGCAATGTTCACTCTGTTTACAATGCCCACTGCCTCACTGCCTGCCTGGCAATGCACGGAATGTGTCTGTCTGTGTGCACTGCAGTGCACATAGAACTAAAGTATATATGAGGCAGGGTATTCCCAGCCCTGGAACTGCTGCCCAGTGCCCACCCAGCACTGAACCACTCAAGGACAATGCGGTTAAGTCTGTTTAAAAATAGCAAATGTAACAGACTCGCTGAAGGGCAATGTTCACTCTGTTTACAATGCCCACTGCCTCACTGTCTGCCTGGCAATGCACGGAATGTGTCTGTCTGTGTGCACTGCAGTGCACATAGAACTAAAGTATATATGAGGCAGGGTACTCCCAGCCCTGGAACTGCTGCCCAGTGCCCACCCAGCACTGAACCACTCAAGGAGAATGCTTTTAAGTCTGTTTAAAAATAGCAAATGTAACAGACTCGCTGAAGGGCAATGTTCACTCTGTTTACAATGCCCACTGCCTCACTGTCTGCCTGGCAATGCACAGAATGTGTCTGTCTGTGTGCACTGCAGTGCACATAGAACTAAAGTATATATGAGGCAGGGTATTCCCAGCCTTGGAACTGCTGCCCAGTGCCCACCCAGCACTGAACCACTCAAGGAGAATGCTTTTAAGTCTGTGTAAAAATAGCAAATGTAACAGACTCGCTGAAGGGCAATGTTCACTCTGTTTACAATGCCCACTGCCTCACTGTCTGCCTGGCAATGCACGGAATGTGTCTGTCTGTGTGCACTGCAGTGCACATAGAACTAAAGTAGATATGAGGCAGAGTACTCCCAGCCCTGGAACTGCTGCCCAGCCAGCACTGAACCACTCAAGGAGAATGCTTTTAAGTCTGTTTAAAAATAGCAAATATGAGGCAGAGTACTGCCAGCCCTGCCTGGCACTGCCCAGGATAAAATGTACAGACTCACTCAATAAGAATGTTCTTTTTTTTTTTTCCCTAACAAAGAATCTGTTCTGTGTTGTCTATCAAATCTGGTTCTGTTCTGTGTTGTCTATCAAATCGGGTTCTGCTATCTTCTCTGCCTCAGCCTGCCTAAGCCCACCCTGCACGATCCCGATCCCACCTCCCCACTGAATCGCTGACAATGTCCGTCAGTCCTCGTGCTGCTGCTGCTTTTATAGTGCTGCTGGCTCGTCAGGAAATCCTCAGAGAAGCACGGAATGACAGCGCGATTCGCTGCATTCAGTGCTTCTCTGAAAAGGTGAACGCAGATTCGCTGCGTTCCGGTATCCATGCCGACCTGTCCCACCCTTTCCTGTGAGTCACTGAGACTCACAGGACAGGGTCAGACAGGTTGGCATGGTTACCGCAGGGGCGCCGCCATTTTCAGGTAATCCGGGGCTCCGAGCTCGAGTCGCAGGTAATGGCGGCGAGAAAGCGCGCGCATGGCGATTCGCCGTATCCGACATATCTATGTTCATTTATGTCGGAAATCTGCTCGTATACGCCCCATCTTTTTTTTAAGTAAAAAAAAAAAATTGAGTTGCGTTTTCCATATGCGGTCAATCCGAATGCACATCCCTAATAGCTCCATGGGCAGGATTCATGACACATAATCGGGGCCTTCAATATGCATGTTGATGTATCCCCTCTGCCTTTATATGTGGACCAGTTTCTGGAGATCCTACAGAAGCTGGGTTGGCAACAATCATGAATTTTCTGAAACAAAGACTTGGTCACAATCTGGATCTCATTTTTGTGAATACCTCTTTATTGAAGTCTTTTTCTTTTTTCCAATAGCTTAGAAATTGTTGTGGTTTGATCATTATTTGCTCGCTTTTATTTATCCTATTTTGAATCATCATTCAATCCCAAAATCAGTTAATCTCTCGATTATATTAAATAGGCATTCATGCATTCCTCACTTTTGTTGATTCTTCCATTGAGGCAGCAGTTGCAACATGGGATAATGTAATCATGAAGATTACATGAGGAATTGATATGTATTAGGTGTACTAAAAATGCCAAATGATATACCACTGAACTTGTGGTCTATGACACAAACTTCATTATTTTGAGCAATGCTGGTGTCATCACCAATCCCCAAGGTCTTGCAATCTTAACAATCTTGGTTCGTTTGTTATTGGAAAGCTTGTGTAAAGGCTGAGAATGATTTTTTCTATAAGGAATTCCATCAGGCATATGAGAATTGTCATGTCCCATTTCATACTGTAAGACCTATAAGTCATTGTCCTGGGAGCAATAATCTACCAGCCTTCTCCAGTTCCGATGCATCATTGTGTGACCAATTTCTATCACACTTCTCCATAAAAGTGGTGAAGATTTGTTCTTCATTCTCATCTAACCATGATTGGTCTGTCACTGATTCCTCCTCAGTCTCCATATGTTGGTCTGATTTCCAGGATTTTTCTATCTCAGAAGCTGAACAGATTATTTCTTCCATTAATCCATTGTGTGTTCTGTTGGGTTTCAAGGAGATCATAGGTCCTGTGATTTGTAAAATAACTAAGGGCAATCTTCCTGCCTCGCTGAAATGTTCTGCCATCCGGCCTTCATTAAAGAAACCTGATGTAGATACTCAAAATATATCTAGTTACCATATGATCTCATTTCTCTCTTTTATTTCAAAGATTATTGAATCTGCTGTCCTCCATCAATTGGATTAGTTCTTGCAAGATAAACTCATATTAGATCAGGTTCAATTTTGTTTCAGGAAACAGTTAAATACTGAAATTGAAAGGGGTCAAAGCTTTGTGTTAGTATGCTCAGACATGTCTGCATCATTTGGCATGGTTAATCACATTGTTTTGCTTTATCGCCTGAGAGAATGTGGTATCAGTGGCTAGGTTTTGGATTGGTTTACCTCATATTTAACAGATCAATCTTACCTGGTGTCTATTACAGGAATTCATTTACCATGGCATTCCCTGAAAACTGGTGTCCTCCAAGGCCCAGCCCTCTCTGCCACGCTTTTTAAAATGTATATGACCCCTCTTTGTAAATTGTTTGCTGGCTATGGGAAGAATACCAGATATGTGCAGATGTCATGGCATACAGGTTTTTCTTACTGTATTGTCACCTTGGGATGATATGCTTGAAGCGGTGTCTATCTGTCTAACAGCCCTGAATATACGAAAAACTGAAATTATGCTGCTACAGTGATCCAATAAATTGGTTGTGCCTTCCTCTTTTGTGTTGGAGAAGATTCCAGTGGTAGCCTAAGTGAAGAGCCTAGGGTTAAATGTTAGACTACAATTTATATATGACGGCTCAGATCATATCAACCTTTCACTCTGGCTACTTCAAACTTTGGCTAGTGAGACCCTTGAAACTGTTGTTGAGTAGTAATGATTTCCGCTCACTAGTTCAGGCACCAATATTGCCTACCTTAGACTACTGTAATGCTCTATTGCTCGGTGCACATTCGACTCAATCTGCAAGTGCTTCAGCTTCTACAAAACTCCTCCCCCCATTTACTATTAGGATGGAGGTAACACAAACATATCTCTCCAGTCCTAAAAGATTTGCACTGTCTCCCAATGAATTAAAGTATTCAATATAAGATTGCCTTATTGATCCATGAACTGCGTAAAATTGACATACTCCCTTGGAGCAACCAAATTTTGCATGTGTGCAGTCCCCCCAGAATTCTATGTTCTTTGCAGATAAGCCTTCTTGATTTTTTCTCCAAGTGTCATGACCATTTTGTTGACACCCACGGAAGGACATTTTCAGTGGCTAGCTCTGCCATTTGAACTGCATATGCTAGACTGTATAAGCTCTTTCAAAAAATTGCTCAAGACCTATTTATTTAATATGGGGGTCCATATTCAGTAAGACGTTTAGTGGGCAAGTTATCTGGCTACAGTTAGCCGGATAACTTGCCTGTATATTCAGCGGGATAAACGTCTCACTGAATACACTTGCTTAAAGTTATCTGACTAAACATAGCTGGATAACTTGAAGCATAATTGGATATTCTTTTGAATATCATCAGTTACGTATAAAGTTATTCAGCTACAGTTAGATGTATAACTTTAGGCTTAACCATATATATTCAAAAAAGAATATATCATGTGGAACTTGCAGAATACAAACATGGCAAATAAAATAAATAAATCCAGTCCAGTCAAAAAAAAATTATCGTGGCTTGTCCCCCACCTTCCTGCCACCCAAGTTGCAAAGACCCTCTGGGGCCAATCTTTCTACTCCCCAAAACGACTCATTTAAAGTAAAATAAAAAAATATTGGTGCCAGGCGAACCCCTCCCAATCCCCCACCCCCTGCTACCACTTCCTCTTAAACTCTAAAATTTTAACTTTCGCAGCCCTCAGAATCCCTCCATCTCCCTCCATCTCCCTTTCCCTTCTCCCCACCCTGTACCTTTATTTAAAGTTGATGTTCAGGATCATGGTAGCCTCCTACCATGAGCCGGGCCTGGCACTTCTGAGGTTCTTCCGAGCAGGTCTAAAATTTTGTGGCCAACTTAGCTGGATATACCCCTGGAAGGCTTGTTTATATACATTCCTTAGTAGCCCCAGCAGATAATGCCAAAAATTATTGTGAGCCATTTAGGCTCAGCTTCCACAGTCCTTGCTCTTCTTTCTGGTAGTATAAAACTAGAAGGCTCATTTGCAAGTTTTTCCCAACAACCCCAACAAAGGACTCTAGAGAACACTATGAATCAGCTAGCTTTCAGCTTTCACAAACCCTGCATGCTTTCCAGGGATAGAGACCCTGAAGGCTCATCTGTATACTTTTCCCAGTTGCCCCAGTAGAGGAGTCCAGAGAATACCACAAACCTTCTAGGCTCAACTTCCACAGTCCCTGCACTCTTTCCCTTAATAAAAAATTGGAAGGTTCATTTGCATACTTTTCCCAGCATGAAAATAAACTGAAGACCACTTTGGCATTCAAGACTTTTGAATTAATGCCAAACTCTTAAATTAAATGCACCACTGGACAAGAAGTCAGGGTAGAGCACACAGAACTGGGGATATGTGATTGTCTCGCCAGACTCCTGTTAATACCTGTGCTGTTGCATTTTGCACGATCCTTGCTGCTTTTATAGTTGAACCTGGAAATCTGATGTAGACAATAATCTAGTCCAAAAACAAATCATGCATGCAACATATTAGGCCACCCTCGCCATTCCTCCAACTCTTCCCCCTTTTTATCTGGGTAACTTTGTGGAGACAAATTTATCTGGACAAATGGGAATTTTTTTAAAGAGGAAGATTTTTGTGGGTGAAAGCCAGTTTTACTTGCATATATCTTTTGAATATTGATGGTCATATGGTCAGAGAGCCTTGTGTGAATATGGCAATTGCTAAATAGAAGATATAAATAAACAAATAAAGAAAGAAAATAATGGAGAAGGGAAACAAAGTAGAATTTTAACTCTGCTACATATGGCTACTATAAGGTCATGGCAGTATTCTAACAGACTTCATATAGCACCCAAAGATATGACCTCTCACGACCTGCCCATTGCCCAATACATTGTAGTCCTTGACAGCTTAAGTAGTTTTTTTTTATAAATATGAGGCAGACTTGGAACCATTAATGCCTTTAAATCTGCCTAAAATGTTCCCTTTTTATTCACCAAACAAAGCAAACTGGATATCTCACTTAAATAATTAAAGGATTATAGAGTGCATATTCAATCTGAAATGTTATTAATCTGCCCTTTCACATATTTTGCATTGTTTACAAATAAGACACTAAAATGAAAGTATAATAGACAATACCATTCGTGCTTTTTCATTGGTAGCTCAAGGCAAGTTACATTTTGGTACAATAGGTATTTCTTGCCCCAAAGGGCTTACAATTACATTTTGTTTTGTTTTTGTATCTGAAATAATGGAGTGTGAAGTGATTGGCCCAAGGTCATATAGAGCATCAGCAGGATGTGAATTCTTTTTTTTTTTTTTTTGTTGGTTCTCAGTCTGCAGCTCTAACCACTAGACTATTCCCTTTTCTGGACAGCACATGCATATTTTGATCAGTCAGACCTTATAGCTGTTTGAAACAAATGTTGCTTTAAGCAAAATATTCCATGGGCAATTACCCAATCCAGTCGCACAGCCTGAAAAAGAAAGCCGTTACCTTTAGAAAGAAATTGTACTTATAAGAAGAAGACTTCATCAGTTCATAAGATGACAGCCTTCAGGCAGTGCAACAGGAAAAGAGTTAAATAAGTCAATTAAATTGGACTAATACATGAAAAAGATTGCACATCATAGATTGTACATTATCACCCTCCACTTGTCTTACAAATATGTTTGCCCAAATATCACCCTACCTTTTATTCTTTTCTGGCAGCCCTCATACAAGTTTACTCTCATTCAGAGCTGACATAACTCTTGCAGAGTGCAGCTACACTGCTCAGCTCTGATTATTTATTTATTTGCAGGCTGCGTGATCCACAGCTCTTACAATTTATTTTTCAGTTCCTTGCACATCTCCAGCAGTGGTCACAATGCTGCATTTGAGTACTTTCTTACCAGTGTGCACAAAAGGAAAATGATTCAATTTTTCTCACTTTCCAGGATCTTCTTTTTCAACATTCTGCATCATCTTAATGTCTGTGATACCATCTGTCTATTGCATTCATCCAGACAGAATAGTATCACATGGCTGATTTTTCTACTTCTTAAATCATAGCAGTAAATCAAGTAGCTGTAGGCAGCATTTTGCTCATTGCATGGACCAGATATCAGAGTAACAAAGGGCAATTTAATTTACAAAAGTCATTTACCCAGGTAAATTAGCCACCTGACAATTACTTTCCATTTCCATGAGTAAAAGGATGCATGGGGTTCAACAAAAGGCATACTTTCCGCCATGGAAAAAGTAGGTGGTCTCAGAAGTAGAGGTTAGATTGGGAGAGGCAATAACACACATAAAGGTGAATTTTAAAAGCCCGCCTCATGCAAAAATCGGGAGATACATGAATATGTCAGGCCAGATTTTAAAAGCTGCCCAAGTATGCGTATATCTCCCGCTGGATGCATGAATGAAAAGCTCCAAAAAAGGGGCAGGGCATGGGCATTGTCTGTGCAGGGCATGGGCGTTCCTGGATTTCACAATGAAACCAGCGCATAAATACGTGCACAAGCACGCGTCGAGGTTCCCTGCCATGTAACTTTACGTCTGCTATGGATGCGTGTAAGTCATAAAACAAAGAAACAAAAAAAATATAAACAGATCAGCGGGTTTTAAAGGTCAGGGCCAACAGGGGAGATGGGAGGCTATTCAAATAAGGGGGTTAGGAAGTCCTATCCCTTACCTGAGTGAACTGGGAATGAACTGGCGAAACTAGCAATGGCAGGGACACGCGGCACTTTTAAAATCCCCCCACCTACGTGGTAGAAGAGGGATTTCTACGCACCTGCGCACGCCCACTTAAATTTGCATGCACATGTATGTACTCTCAGCCTATTTTATAAAATGTGCGCATATACTTGTATATGTTTTAAATGACCGCATCCCTGGGTGTGAGCCGGAAAACACGCACACGTGTGTGCCCGCACACCTGTTTAAAAGTTACCATCATATGGCTGATGCAGTAAAAACCGCGGGAGAGCAGGTGCTCCAAGGCGAGCTCAATTTTACCGGCATCGGTTCTCGAACCCGCTGACAGCCATGGGCTCGGAAAACGGGCACCAGCTAAATCGAGCTTCCGTCTTCCAGGTCGCGAGCAGATTTAATTATTTTTTTTAATTTTGGGGCCTCCGACTTAATATCGCTATGATATTAAGTCGGAGGGTATACAGAAAAGCAGTTTTTTCTGCTTTTCTGTACTCTTTCCCTGTGCCAGCCGAAATTAACTTCTGCCTTTGGGCAGGTGTTAATTTCCGAAAGTAAAATGTGTGGCTTCGCAGCACATTTTACTTTCTGTATCACGTGGGAATAACTAATAGCCCCATCAACATGCATTTGATTGTTGCGGGAGCTATTAATTTCGGGGGGTTGGCCACGCGTTTTTGACGCGCTATTACCCCTTATTGTATAAGGGGTAAAAATAGCACATCGAAAACGCGCGGCCAAACTGGGGCTAAAGGTGTGCTCGGCCGAGCGCACCATACTGAATTGGCCCGATAATTAGCATTTTCAAAGCTTCACACATTGGGGCGGATTTTAAAACAATACGCGTGCCGGTACTTTTGTTTGCGCCACCGGCGCAAATAAAAGTACACCAGATTTTATAAGATACGCCCTCTGAGGCCGCTCCGATTTCGGAGCGGCCTCAGAGGGAACTTTTCTTCGCCCTCCCCCCACCTTCCCCTCCCTTCCTCTACCTAACCCACCCCCCCGGCCCTATCTAACTCCCCCCCCCCTTACCTTTGTCGGCAAAGTTACGCCTGTCGCTGGCAGCCCCGCTCCGTCCTCCGGTCCCGGGGCTGTGGTCCGGAGGCCTCGACCACGCCCCTGGTCTGGCACCATGCCCCTGGGCCTGCCCCCGAAACACCGCGGCACACCCCCGAAATGCCGCGTCGTTTCAGGAACGCCCCCGAACACGCCCCCTCCCTCCCCGTTTTGAAAGCCCCGGGACTTACGCGCGTCCCGGGGCTTTACGTGCGCCGGCGGCCTATGCAAAATAGGTGCACCGGCGCGTGCAGGGGTTTTAAAATCCGCCCCATTATTTTGAAGGAAAAAAAATATCCATAGAAAACGAAAGTAGAAATCTGCTGAATGTACTCCTCTAGTTTAGCCAGATAGTTATCAAGCTAACTAGCCGAGCTGCAAAGTGGCTGAAAATTGACTCAAATAGATCTATTGAGTTTAAAATTTAAAATGTGATCCTTATTTGTGCCCCTGATTCATGTGCCATTGATTGATTAAGATATATAAGCCGGAGGAGATGGAGTTACTTAACTACGTTCGTTTGACATGTGACATCTGTTGGTTTTGGTGGAGAGGTGAACACTCGGTGAAGGTAGGATATTGTGAGTTGGTTGTTTTGGCTAAATTTAAGTCAGTTTCGACCTTGAGCTGCCTGTTTATGTATTGCAATGTATTCTTGTTGAGTTTTATTTTTGATATATTGTTTTTCGAATTTTAGAAATCAGAATTATAAGCTGAAAAACAATATTTGAAATTGGAGTGTGTGGTGATATTAAATCAGATTGGATATTTGACAATCCCTTTTGAGTGAGTGAGTTTTGTGAAGGTTAGTAGATAATTACTTCTTAATGGGTTGATAAATATATGGTGGGTTATAAATTATGAAGTTTAGATATGTAATGTTATGTCTTTTTGGCAGAAGTGGAAAAACGGTATTTGTTATACCAATGAGTCCCTGATGAAGCCCCGGTGGGGTTAAAACAAGGATCCTGTGTTGGACGAAGTGAATTCATTGAAGGACAGGATGGATTCAGTCCCTGTGAATAGAGACGGGATGGATTTAACCTCATGTGAATAGAGACAGGATGTGTGGATTAAAAAAAAGTTTTCTTTTCTGAAGAATCTATATAAAAAATACCTGTGTGTATTGGGGTAATTTCATTGTGTGTTGCAAAGATATTTTGATAAGAACAAACATATTGAAGTATAATAGTACACATTGGGGCAGATTTTAAAAGGGCCGCACGCGCCGGCGCGCTTATTTTGCATAGGCCGCCGGCGCACATAAAGCCCCGGGACGCGCGTAAGTCCTGGGGCTTTCGAAAAGGGGAGGGAGGGGGCGTGTCCGGGGGCGTTCCCGAAACGATGCGGCATTTCGGGGGCATGCCCCGGCATTTTGGGGGCAGGCCCGGAAGCGTGGCACCGGCCCGGGGGCATGGTCGAGGCCTCCGGACCAGCCCCCGGGACCGGAGGACGGAGCGGGGCTGCCAGCGACACGCGCAAAGTTAAGGGGGGGTTTAGATAGGGCCGGGGGGGTGGGTTAGGTAGGGGAAGTGAGGGGAAGATGGGGGGAGGGCAAAGAATAGTTCCCTCCGAGGCCGCTCCGAAATCGGAGCGGCCTCGGAGGGAACAGGCAGTGCGCGCTGGGCTCGGCGCGTGCAGGTTGCACAAATGTGCACCCCCTTGTGTGCGCCGACCCCGGATTTTATAAGCCGCGCGTATCTTATAAAATCCAGCGTACCTTTGTTCGCGCCTGGTGCACGAACAAAAGTACGCGCTCGCGTATTTTTTAAAAATCTGCCCCATTATGTGGGAGGTTTATATCAATTTAATAATAATTTGATATGTTTTCAACTTATATTTAAACATGATGTATTGAAATATGTATTGTGTCACATTGTTTTCAGATGTCTATTTTAATGGTATGAATGAAGTGAGTGGATGTTGATTAGTTAGTTTTAACATTGTTTAGTGAGGGTTGTGTTTTTATATTTTTGTTACATTAATAAAAATATTTTTTGCATGAATATATTGTAGTTAAAAAAGATTCTCTTATTGTGTAGATTATTACTCTGTCGTATTAGACATAAAAAGTGATTACTGCAGACTTACACCTCATCTGCTGCCTAAGGTTTTAAAATACAGATTTACACGCATAACTGTTGATCCAGCCCTGGAACTCCCATGCCCCACCCATGCCCTACTCATGCACTGTCCCTTTTCTGCTCATTTTATTTTATCTTACTCAAGTTCATAGACATGCATAATTAGCAACTTTTAAAATTTGTGTTGCTCACACGTGGCCTACATACTTACATGGGCCTTTTATCACCAGCAATGCTTTTAAAATTTGCCCCTAAGAGTTTACATCAAGTATGATCATTGTTTAGAAATACCATCTTGGAAGCCCAGATCAGATGTAGTCTATGCTTTAAAATAGGAGGAGCAAAGGCCAAATGACTACTAGCATGGTTGGAAGGATAGGTGAGAGAGGCTATTCTAGCCAAAAGACATTTTTTATAAAACAGAAAAGGGATACAAATGAAGAAAATAGGAAACAGCATAAGTATTGAAAATTTAGATCCAAAGCCATGATAAGGAAGGCAAAGACAGAATCTGAAAAGATGCTTGCTGTGGAAGCAATAATTCATAATAAAAACTTTTTTTTGGTGTATTCAAAGCAAAAAACTGCTAGAGATTCAATTGGACCATTAGATGATCAAGGGCTCTAAGTTAAGATAAGGTCATAGCAGAGAGATTAAATATCAATATTAAGTTGACCATTTATTGGATAAGTTATCTGGCTAAGGTTAGCCAGATAACTTGCCCTGAATATTCAGTGTAATACATGTTCCACTGAATGTCCCTGATTAAACTTATCCAGCTAACCTTAGCTAGATAAGTTCAAACGTAACCAGATATTCTTTTGAATATTCCTGGTTATATCTACAGATATATGGCTTTGTGTGGTTGTATAATTTATCACTTAACTGGATATATTCAAATGAATGTATCTGAATAAGTAGTGTTTTTGAAAAAAATAATAAATTGTGGGCCTGTAGGCCCAAACCTGTACCTATCTCTCTCCCACCCAAACTCCAAAGGCCATGTGGGACCAAACTAGGGCTGTGTATTCATTTAAAATTAGTGCTCAAAACCAGACGAATAAGGGCAATTCATTTCATTTGGGGGGGGGGGGGGGGCTAGAAATGAATTGAGGGCCCTTCAAATAAAAAAAACCTTATTCATTGTATTCATTTTAAATGATTGCCTCGGGCCTAGGCCTAGGCTCGAGGCCAAGGCCTCATGAAGGACATAGACCAAGGCCAAATACATGGGCTGCAGCCTACGCCTGAGCGCAATGCAGGGGTCTTGGCCTAGGACAGAGCAGGTGCTGAGGCTTCGGCTGAGACCCAAGATCCACCTATGAACAATAAATTATCTTATCAGTTGGGTATCCACAGAACTGTCAAGGCCAGATCTCGTCACCTGGGTCTTGACCTGAACTCAGGACTGACACAGTAACCCAGCCCAGATGTTGGGTCTTGATGCTTGGGCCATGGCCTAGGCCAAAGCCTGCCAACACTGTGGTTCATCCCAGAGGCTGGGTCCTGATGTAGGAGCCTCAGCCCGGACCCAAACCTGACTCCAAGGGCCAGCCCAGAGGCCTACTCCCAATACATGGGTCTCGAGATAGGCCAGAGCCTGGGCACAGGCCCAATGCCATGGCCTGCCTGGAGGCTGGGTCTTGATGCTAGGTTCACAGCCTCGTCCAGGCCAGATACCAGAGCTTGGCCTGGAGGCTGGGTCCCAATGCCTGGTCCTCTGCCTAAGGTCAGGCCCAGGCCCAAAGTCCTTGCTTTAGAGTAGCTCCAATGACATTTTCTTCTTCTTTTCTTCTTCAACTGATGCCATCTGCTGGGGTCGCACTTAAGTTATTTAACTCCAAGAACATTCACCCCAGCGGACAATGCCATTTTGATGTATGGCATTGGACATTGTCATACAATGCCATACATCGAAAAGGCAATTTCTACTGGGGTGAATGTGCCAGAGTTAATTAATGCTAGTGTGACCCCAGTGAACAGTGTCAGTTGAAGAAGAAAATAAATGGACTTCATCATATCCGATCTAAGGCCTAGGCTCTGGGCATGGGTCTCATGCTAGGCCAAAGCATAGACATTGCAATCCAGCTCTGGACTGGGCTCTGCATCGGGATTCTGCATCTGCTGGGCTGAAACCTCGGCATAGTGACCCAGCCTCCCGGCAAGACTGCAGCATTGGGCCTGGGCTTGGGCTCCAGCCTAAGCTGAGGCTCCTGCATCAGGATTCAGCCTCTGGGCTAGGCCCCGGTGTCAGGCCTGGGTCTGGGTCAAGGCCTCGGCATCGGGACCCATCCTCCCGGCTGGGCCTGAGCTCCAGACTAAGCCAAGGTCATGGCAGCCTGCCACATCCTCGGCCTGGGTCTAGGCTTTGTCCACGGATTCCACCTGACTGGGTAAATGGGGGTCGGATAGATTCCTAGACCCAGCATTTTTCTCAGTGGGTGGGAGGTCACGTTTTCATTATTTTATCCATTTTTTTTTTTGTTTGACTTGTTTTATTCACATGAATGAAATGAATCAAAACCTCCTGAAAATGAACACAAAAAACCCCACATTTTTTCCCTGCACACCCCTACTTGCTGCCTCCTCTCTAAATAGCTCCATTTTTAACTTACAAGACTAATGCCATTTAAAACACCTTCCCAACCACCTGCTCCCGCTTCTTGAATTTTAAATGTAAATATATTGTGCCCAGACCCCCATCCCTCACTGCAACTGGCAACCATAACCCTAACCCTTTTCGTTCTACACCCACCCAATGGTACCTTAATTTGTTGTATTTCCTCACCCTATTGCCGTAGCAACCTTCTATGATCTGAGCCAGATATGTCTATGATTTCTAGACTACTACTTTGAAAGCGTGCATTCCCAATGTAGTAGCCTAGCAATGGCAGACATGCCCAGCTCAGATTACAGTAGGATGTTATTGTGATTCGAGTGAGCAAGTACAACAATTTAAGGTAATGAGGGGGGTGGGGGTAGGAGGGAAAGTGGTGGGGTGGCCAGAGGGGATGGGGTATTGTATACACAAGATATTTACAATTAAAATATGGAAAGAGGAAGCAGGGGAATGGGGAGGAAGGTATAAATGGCATTGGTCTCATGGCCCTCATATATTTTTTGAAAGTTATAACTGGACCTTTTTAGGGAGGAGGTGGCAAGTTCAGTCCTACAGGGCTATTGGAGTTTTGGTGGGAGTGAGACGGGGAAAGGTTTGGGCCTGCCAGAAATGTTACTTAACCAGACATATTCTTTTGAATATATCCAGTTAAATGTTAAGGTATCCGGCCACATACTGTCACATAACTTTAGACCTGCTTGGAAACAGGTGTGAAGTTATCCAGCTAACTTAGCTGGTTTTAGGGGAAAATCAGCTGAGTTAGCTGGATAACTTTGTCACCCTCTGAAATGCCCCATTTTTATCCTGCTAAATTGTAGCCGGATAATGACTTATCTGGTTATAATTTAGTCAGATAAAAGGCTGAATATCCCACAACTTGCCATTTAGATGGATAACTTTAAGTTTTCCATCTAAATGTCTTTTCAATATCCATGAAACTATATACCTGTGAGCCTGATGTCAGTACCAGGAAAAATGGTTGAAATCACCGTCGCACCAGGTAGGCATGTTACCAGGCGATCCTCACGCCCACCAGCCACCCAGCTATCTACATTCCTAATAATCGAATCACCAACTATGATGGCCGACGGCCGACCTAACCTTACCTCCTGGGAAGAGCAACCAAATTGATAAAGTGGATAGAATAATACCTTATGAGGAAAGGCTAAAGAGATCAGGGCTCTTCAGCTTGAACAAGAGACAGCTGATGGGGTTATATGATAGAGGTCTATCAAATAATGAGTGGAGGGGAACGGGTAAACATGAATTGATAGCTTACTTTTTCAAAAAGTGCAAAGAATCAAGGACATGCAATGAATTTATTAGGTAGTACATTTAAGACATATAGGAGAAAATATTTTTTTATTAAACTCATAACTAAACTCTGGAATTTGTTGTTGGAGGATGTGGTAAAAGATGTTAGTGTAGCTGGGCTTAAAAAAAAGTTTGGACAAGTTCCTGGAAGAAAAGTTCATAAACCATTATTAAAGTGGATTTGAAGAAATTCACTGCTTATTGCTGGGATAAATCGCATGAAATCTATCAACCTTATGGGATTTTGCAAGGTACTTGTGACCTCTCTTGACAACTTTTAGAAACAGGATACTGGGTTTGATGAACCTTTGATCTGATTCAGTATGGCACATTTTGAGGTCGATATTAAAAAAGCCATTTAGATGGATATCAGTACCTCTGTGAACTAGGATGACTTTGAGTCTGCCATCATGTTTATCCAGCAAGTCATTTATTGTATCTGAGAATATGTGCCCTAGGCAACTGTGCCATGTGTGTAGGCAGTTCTGGCATGGTGTTGGGTAGCTTCTTCAGCTTCCTCATTTGTGCAAATAATTTTGCACAGGCGCATCTACAACCCTTTGTGCTACTATCCTTGACCCCTTCATAATCATGAAAGAAGATAGTGAAATCCTTATTTGTCTGGTATTTCATTGAAAAGAGGCTGCCCTTCAGGGCTGGTATAACAAGCACATCTTTCACGAGCATTCTGTGCTTGTATCCAGCCATAGTGGTACATTCTATCCATCTGTGTCCCTTTTCCACTGCATGAATGCATTTTCCATCTGCCACAAATATTTTAACACTGTAGTCTATGAAAAAATCTTTATTACTTTTTATGTAGCTGGTTGTGCTTGAATCAATGAACTAATTTTCCTTATTTCTACTGTCAGGAAGTTTAAATCTACAGCTTCAAAGCAATTCAATGTTTGTCTAGCTGCTTCTGCTGCCTCAGTTGATCACTGATTGCTATCAACATACCTAGGAACTCTCTAAATTTGGCCTGGAGACTATGGAATTCTGAAGGAATTGCCAGGTCTCTGGGCCAACACCCCAAAACTCTGGGTGCTCCTACAGAAACAGGTCCCAGCATAAAATTTGCCAGAGCTATGTGGACAGGAAAAAAGAGGATTATTGGGCCCATTCAAAGAAGAAAAAGGAGCAGCATCTGTCCCAGTGGCCATAAAAGTGGTTTTATAGTATGGCTGCCATGGATTCCATCCCATGGCAGCCAAAGAAGATCAGGGATATTGCAGCAGTCCAAGAAGAGGAGGACTAGCAGCAGGGCTGCCATTGACCACATCCCTTGGCGACCCGAGAAGATGAGTATCAGAGGCCAGGTGGCAGCCAAGGCCCTGATAGTGTGTTCAGGCCTAGATTTGTCAATAGGCACACTAGGCCTGTGCCTAGGGCATCAGAAATCTGGGGGCAGCAGGCTGACTGAGGATTTGCTACTTTTCAACTGTGCTGAATCTCACTCAGCAGAGAACAATGCTCTGCTGTTCCAACCTCTCCCCGCCAGACAGCATGTAGAGAACATGAAAACCTGCAGCAGACAAAGGGAAATCACTTTGGGGACATTAGGAGGGCTTGAGTAGAGATCATTGGAGGGTGGGAAGAGAGGCTGGAGAATGACAGGGGGATTGCCTGGGAGGCATATGTTTGTGTGTGGGAGAGAGAGAAACAAGAATAGGGGGGCAATGTTCATGTGCATGAGAAAGGAGTGATTCATGACATATGCATATGTCATATTGAGTAGGATGTTAGAAAGGGGATGCAAGGAGGAGCAGGACCAGAGCATGGTAGGGATACCTTCTTTCTCTGCTCCCCACCTCTGCAATTTAAAATCTCCCTCCCCTTATCTTGGATAATTTCCACCAGATCATAGAACCTCCCTTCCTACCTCTCCCATCTTCCCAGATCCTGCAACCCACTCCCCATACTCCTTCCTCATTCCAAGAGCCTATCTCTATTTCTCCTCTTCCCCATCCAAAATTCCTAATCTTCCCCTTCTCTAAGGCTCTCCATCCCTAGTTATCTTTCCTTCTCTTCATTTTTTCTCCTCCTATTCCTGGATCCTCTTCGCTTCCTCTCCCCATACTGATTCTTGAGATCACATTTGTTCACCCAATAAAAATAAAATTATAAATACAGTACTATTAATTATAGATTAAAACAATTTTTTTAATATAATATAAAAGTTGGAAATGTTTGCCAGTTTCCTTCAGAAATTTTCTATTTTTTTCTACAGAATCTACCCCCAAGCTTCCACAAGAAACAAGGAGACTGTGCCTTAGACCTTCTAATTCCCCCTTCTTGTCCAACCTCAGGTGGTGGAAGAAGGGGGTATGCCAGCGCCAACAGTGCCTAGGGGGTGCCAAAATCCTAAATCTGTCATATTGCGCTGGTAGCGGACCCTTGGCCTGAGGTAGGGTTGACACAACCCGTAGGGCAAGCCCCATGGGTCCCCACCGTCGGGAGGTGGAGCTGGCTAGGAGACGGAGGTCAACTGGAGCTTCGCCAATACCAGTCCTCGCTCCCCACAGGTTGAGCCCTTGGGTGCTGGGGCTGGCTGGTCTTAAACGGGCCTCCATATGATGACTCCCAGTTGCAGAGATACAAGGATTTCTGACGACCAGCAGAGGTATCAAGGAACTGGCATAGGTCCAGACAAGGCAGACATCCAGAGACCTGGGAGCCAGAAGGAACAGAGCAGAGACAGGGGGCGCTCATGTAGTAAAAGGCCGAAGCCTAACAGGCCAAGTTCAAAGAGATACCAAAGGTGTAGTCAAAGGCAGGCTGGAGTCAAGGCAGGTGGCTGAGAAAGACAAGGTGGAGTCAAACGGAGCAAGGGTCAAAGCCAGAGGGTCAATCCAGAGCATGGTGCAACATAGCAAGGATCAAAGCCAGAAGGTCAATCCTGAGCATGGTCCAACGTAGCAAGGTTCAAAGCCAAGCAAGTCAATCTAGCGAGACAAGGAAAGGACCAAGGTATGGGTCAGGATCAGGAACCAGGAATGAAGTCAGGATCAGGAACCAGGAACGATGAGCAATGAGCACATGAACAAACATGGATACCTGTTGCCAAGGCAAAGAACTAGTGGTGGGCCCTGCCTTATATACCAGGGTCTGATAATGTCATCATCCGGGGCCGCGGGCTAGTTTCCTACCATGGCCCCTTTACAGGTACGAGAGGTGCGCACGTGCACATCTAAGCCAAGGACTGCAAGAGGCTGGACAATGGCGTCTCCCCGCGGGCCATGCAGGGATACCCGCCAGTAGCTGAGGAGGTCCGCGGAGGAGTCAGGAACAGCCGAGGAGGCAGCAGACGCTCGGGAGCTTAGGTGGCTGCTCACAGCAACAAGCGAGGATGGTCCAGGTCTGGGAGCAGAGCTGCAAGGGTGAGTAGGCCCGGTCACGGGCCTACTGCGGAAGGGACATGCAACAGTACCCCCCCCCCCCTTTTCACCCCCCTTATGGAGGCTTGTGTTTGCTTGGATGGGCACAATGGAAACGGAAGAGGAGTCCCTTGTCCAAGATGTTACTTGCAGGATCCCATGAGTTCTCCCCGGGGCCGTAGCCTTCCCAGGAGAGAAGGTACTTCCAACAGCGGCCTCTTCTTTGGCAGTCAAGGACTTCTTTTACTCGACACATAATATCAGTTTCTATGGTAAGCTGGGAAGGTTCAGGAGCCCCATGAGAAGGCCACGAGAGTACCACTGGTTTGAGCAGAAACACATGAAAGGAATTATGTATCCCTAAGATCGGTGGTAACAGGAGCTGGTAGGTAACTGGCCCGATATGCCAGGTACTGGAGAATGGGCCAATAAACCTTGGTGCATACTTCTGTGATGGGGAGTTTAAGTCGAATGTAATGGGTACATAGCCAGACCTTTTGGCCTGGCTGGAACCCTGGAACCGGTCGACAGTAGGCATCAGCAGATTTCTTAGCACGTGTCGCAGCCTGGCAGAGGCATTGATTTGTTTGGGTCCAAAGCACTTGGAAGGCATCTGCTGTAACCTGAGCTGCTGGCGAGGGCACCAACTGTAGAATTGGCAGTGGAAGCCGAGGTTATTTGCTGTATACCATGTAGAAAGGAGAAACTTCAGTGGCTGCTGCAATATGGAAATTGTGAGAAAATTCTGCCCAGGGTAATAATTCCGCCAAGTTGTCCTGCTGGTCATTTGAGTAGGTACGAAGGAAGTTCTTAAGTGAGCAGTTTGGGTGCTCGGCCTGGCCATTGGCCTGAGGGTGGTAAGCTGTAGTCAAATTAATGGTAATTCCAAACTTCTTACATAAGGAGTGCCAGTGACAAACTGGGGACCCTTGTCCTAGGCAATATCCGTGGGCAGGCCATGAAGGCGAAAGATATTCTGAAAGAAGAGACATGCTAGTTCTGGGGCTGATGGAAATGCAGGCAAAGGGACAAGAAATTAGGAAAACACAGAGAAGGGGAATGTGTAAAAAAGAAGCTGGAACCAACCAATTAGGCAACAAAAAAAAATTATGTTGAGTTTTTAGTGATTTGAATATGCTAGCTTTGGAAATATGCATTATATATTTGTATTTGTTCTTTCTTCTGTATTCCTCTATTCAGAATCTGGTTTCTTGGGCTTCTCATTTTATTTTTGTCTGCATGTTTTTGTTTCTAATTTGTAGTTCCTTATTCTATATTAGGTAACACTGGATCTGTGTTCTGCATCTGTAGTTGATTGTAATATTTTTGATAGGGTGTAGTCCAGTGTTAATTCACATTCTGGTTTAGTCTCAAGTACACTCATGAAGATACCATATTTCTCAGGCATGTGGTAGGGAAATGCCACCACTCCTGGTTCTGCTCCTAGACACATGTGCCTAGCAATAAAGACCCTGCAGTAGTGAATTCATGCTCTCGGCACCTCCTGATGACATCACATGACTGGGTGTGAACATGAGAGAAATTGTATTTAAACCCCAGCTGTGCAACACAGCATTGACTCAGCAAACATGATCTGTCTTGTCTTCAGCTTCAGTCACAGTCTTCATTCAGCCTTGTTTCATCTTCAGCCTAACCTGCCTTTGGCTCTGCCCATAGTTACAGATTTCTGGACTTTCTCTTAGTCTGGCCCTTATAAAGACTGTCAGTGCAGACCTTAGGGCTCTACCCCTGAGGTTGCATCAATTGCGCCATGGAAAGAGGGGTTCACGCTTATGTCACTTACAACAATCACATCATAAATCTCTGAACATTTACCTAAATGTCGGAATGTTCTTTTTTTTTTTTTGCATGCAGTTATTACAATTGAAAAGGTCAGCATTTTCCTTTTCCATTAATTTACAAAAATGACATCTTTTGTTAATAGTTCTGCGTGGTTTTTATAATTTTCCATTTTATTTGCTTTGTTAAACAAAAGACATGCATATGTTCCTAGAAAACATTTTAACCCTTTAACTAAAACGGCAAGGGTAATAACTCTAATACACATGGAGAAATGACAGCTTCAGAAATATTTGCTCCAATGAATGAAAAAGGCCAGCCAAATGTTGTGATTAACATGCTATTAACACTTTGATACTGTTCGTAGGATAGCTTAAGAAATTAAGTTCAAATATTATAAACTAGCAGAAACACATTAGACACTGAAATTTGTTATGAGAGGAAGATTCACAGCCTGCACTTTGACTGTGAAGAATGAAGATTCAAAGTTTGCATCTGCTATACTCACTATCATATCTTGAAGTAGATCTGACCAATGTTATACATTTCCAAAAATTTGGTATCAGATCAGTCAGAGAAATTTTAATATTCAAAAGAGCACATCAAGTGCCATGGTCAATGTTTTTTTTCTCAGTACATTGTGAAGGTGATTTTTAGAGAGACTGCTATGCTGACAGGCTTGTGAGTACTTTGTATCTGCCAGCCTAAGGCCCATTTTCAAAGGGAAACTGCTCACCGAGTTTCAGTTTCAAACTTCCATGGCTGCCAATGTTTCAGCAGGGCTGTTTTATCTTGTGTGCTTTGCTCAAGTAAAGAAACGTGTGATAAAACACATGCCAGGGATTTCCAAATGTAATCCTGCAGTACAGTTCATCAGGTTCTCCCCCCAGCACTGCCTCTTTAACCAGCTGGGAAAAGTATGAATGTTATTGATAGCATATATACTTTTCCATGCAGAGTACTTGCATAGACCCTGTGAATATTGCCCTCCCCCTGTGAAGGGAAAAATACCATGAAAACCCCTTTGATAATTGTCACCGAAGTGATGAAAGCAATTTAAGTCGCGTCATTAAGTATGTGGGAAACTTAAAAATGCAAATATTAAAGAATCCTTAAACTATCCTCTCATCTTGAATTAAGGAAGTGATTGCTACTTAGAGAT
Source organism: Rhinatrema bivittatum (assembly GCF_901001135.1). Taxonomy (NCBI): domain Eukaryota; kingdom Metazoa; phylum Chordata; class Amphibia; order Gymnophiona; family Rhinatrematidae; genus Rhinatrema; species Rhinatrema bivittatum. The sequence goes on along the minus strand of NC_042615.1, from coordinate 379,567,888 downwards.
ATGAATCGAGTGATCAAATATTGATGGACAGACATAGTTCTTTCCAGTTGGAAATATATGCACCCTGTGGGCTAGGGTTTTTTTTTTCTTCATTTTGTGTCTTTGAGAAAAATGCTTAGAAAAAAGATCCCCTTAGTCATACAACAATATACTTCTTTTGATCTACTAAACACAAAACAGCTTATTGCAACCATCCTAAAAGTGCTAACAGTGAAAATCATTGCTCCCTTTATCCATATTGCTTATAATTATAAAGCACAGGAGGCTGATCTTTAACTAGATTGCTACATATCTGGTGAATCATATGTCAATGTCTTCAGAACAATCTGGTTTTAAGACTCTGTACCCAGCATGCAATTTCTAAAGTTGCTAATGATATGCTTTGTACTACATCAAAGTCACCTACTGGGTGTTTTCTTTTTTTCATTGATTTCTCAAAGGACTTTCCAATCCATTTACTTACCTGCTAGCTGACACCCATAGAAATGTACAGAAACCCCTATGAATTGTCTTCCCCCCAGCCTCAGCACAGGCTGGTCCCCCCGCTCCGAGCCCCAGTACAGTTTACTCAGCCCCATCAGAGTCTGCTCCCTCCTCCTCTGCAGCCCCAGGAGCACCACAGCCTGATTCCTACTGCCTTCGCCCCAGCCCAAGCCCCAGCTGTACCACAGCCACCAGTAAAAATTTCCAGGAAGCTCCTATTTATAACTTCCCCACCCCCACCCCCACAGACTGACCCTACCACTGCAGCACTAGCATAGAATGCCCTCACCCACCAGCAGGACAACATATACCCACCCCCCAGGCCAAGCCCCTCCCCCCAGACCTGTACAACCTATCTCCCCAGGGTAAGCCCCTCATCCCAGCTACAATGCAGCCTGCCCCCCACCAACCTCAGTCCCAGCCACTCTCGCCTCCAGATATTGGACTCATTCTCTGAGGGCTAGGAGCTCTTTGCATTGAGTGCACACACAACCTCTCACCAACAGGTAAATAATCATAAATTGTATAAATCAATAAAATAATTAATTAAATGTGGCACTCAGTACAGATTGGTTAGCCCCCTCCCCACACACACACACACACATTACTAGACTACAATTTGCATCTTAATTTTGTTCAGTGTTTAGCAATTTAAAATTTCTAAGGAACTGTAGATGTTCAAACTAATCTAAGGTACAGTGCTTTTAATTTATTGGTTTATTTTATATTTGTCAGTGATCCTTCAGCAACTACAATGAAATCTACTTTTAAACTCTCCATTTACACAACTTATTGGCCTTTGTGTTAAACTAATTCCCTATTATTGTATCAAATAAATACATCTGTTGTTGAAATTTTGTAGGCAGCGATGTTTTTTGCATGCCTTTTGATCCTCTCCTGCTGGAAAGAAAAAGTGTTGTAGATGCTGGGCTGTGGGAGCTAAAGCCTAGATGCTTCGCAGTGTCCTCTAGAGTCCTCTACTGTTGTTGGGAAAAATATGCAGATGAACCTGCTGGTCCTCTACTGCTAGAAAGAGTGTGGAGCCTATGAATGTTCAAACCTACAGGCCGATACAGTAAAGAGCGGTAGGAAGAGCTGCGTTAGTGCCGGGCGCACCCGCGTTTGCCGCATGCACAGTCCGGCTCACCTACTGCTCGATACTGTATTAAAATCGCATGCAAATTCAAGCCGCGTCCAACGCGCATCCATGAAGCGCAATCCATTTTACTGTATAGGCACTTTATACAGCACCTATACAGTATCCTGGGTGCGCTGGTACCTGTCATTTCAAATGTCATTTCAAATGACATTTGAAATGACATTTGAAATGCCCTCGCGACTCGACATGTAAAGTATAACTTACTTTTCTTGCAGCCCTCCTCCGGAGATGGACCGCGGCTCCCCTGCCTCCCGGGGGCTGCCCCCTGCCTCCCGGGGGCAGCCGGCGGCGAATGCGGCCCCAGCTGGCGAAGATGGATGCCTGCACGGGCCCTCTGCCACGATCGCTCCCGGGCAAATTCTTTACTAAAGCGCGGCCTCTCCTCCGAAGCTTCTTCGCTCTTCCGCCGTGACGTCAATTTGGGCGCTCAAGCCAGCAAAGCGCATGAACGGGTTTAGCTTTAGTAGCTTTAGTAAAGAATTTGCCCGGGAGCGATCGTGGCAGAGGGCCTGTGCAGGCATCCATCTTCGCCAGCTGGGGCCGCATTCGCCGCCGGCTGCCCCCGGGAGGCAGGGGAGCCGCGGTCCGTCTCCGGAGGAGGGCTGCAAGAAAAGTAAGTTACACTTCACATGTCGAATCGCTGTTCCCCTTTTCCGCTTTTTTCGCTTTTCGTTGCTTCGGGAGGAGGGTAGAGAGGACTGGGCTGCCCCGGAGACCGGCACCCATGGATGCGGTCAGGGCAGGTGAGCGAGAGCTGGGGGAAAGTTTGCCGCCTACCCTTACCCCTGCCTCTAACGCAGGGGTAAGGGTAGGCGGTAAGTTAGCAGGTTAAACGCGCGGCAAAACTGCAGGTTCAAAAAGCAATAATCGGGGCGCACGTTACTGTATGGGAGGGAATAGCTAATCCGATCGTTTACATCTCATATACATGCCGCGGGCAGAAGGGGTTTCCCGTTGATTTAAAGAGGTGGTAAGAATGGGTTAAAGGGGATAGTAAATTGCAGGTTGGACTAACGCGGCCAAATTGTGAGTTGAAAGCGGGTTAGAAGCAGGGTAACCGCGGCCGCACTTTACTGTATTGACCTGCTAGATAGCTTGTAGTGTGCTCTGCTAGGAAAAGTATGTAAATAAATGAGTGTCCTAGTTCTGTGTTGCTGGAAACAGTGTGAAGGATATAGAAGTTGGATCCTAGCCAGCTCACAGTGGGGCCGATGCAATAAATTTTGCGGAAAGCGGGAGCTGACTTTTCAGCAGCCGCATTCTTAGCGCACGAGGGCACCATGCAATATGCAGATTAGGGAGTCACGCTAGCAAGGAGGCTGAGTTTATCGGCATCCGTTTTCATTACTGGCAGACGGCCGGTTATGAAAACTGATGCCGAGTTTACCGGCGATGGTCTTCATAACTCGGAGGTCTGCCGAGGTTTTTCTTTTTATTGAAGAAGTACTGAAAAGCAGGTTTTTCTGCTTTTCTGTACTTCTTCTACGTGCACTCAGCTATTAACGCCTGCTCCAGGCAGGCATTAATATTTGACTGATAAATGTGCATCTGAGACGCACATTTATTTTTTGAATGTGGAGTGAATGATTAATAGCCTCATTCACATGCATTTGCATGTGATGAGTGCTAACTCATTCACTCCGTGTCAGATGCATGTTAAATAGGCGCTAATCCCACTATTGTATTAGGGGGTGGATTAGCGCCTATTTAACCCACATTCGATAGTGGGTTAAACAATGCGCTTGTGCAAACGCACTGTATTGCATTGGCCCCAGTATCCTCTGGAGTCCTCTGCTGGGGCTGCTAAAAAAAGTATGCAAATTAGGGATGTGAATCGTTTTTTGACGATTTAAAATATCGTCCGATATATTTTAAATCGTCAAAAAATCGTTAGGGCCACGATACAATACCAATTCCCCCGATTTATCGTTAAAAAATTGTAAATCGGGGGAAGGGGGAGGGCAGGAAAACCGGCACACTAAAACCCCCTAAAACCCACCCCCGACCCTTTAAATTAAATCCCCCACCCTCCCGAACCCCCCCCAATGCTTTAAATTACCTGGGGATCCGGCGGTGGTCCAGAACGGCGGCGGTCCGGAACGGCCCCCTCAAGAGAATCGTGTTGTCTTCAGCCGGCGCCATTTTTCAAAATGGCCGCCGCAAAATGGCGGCGGCCATAGACAAAAACGATTCGACGGAGGAGGTCGTTCCGGACCCCCGCTGGACTTTTGGCAAGTCTTGTGGGGGTCAGGAGGCCCCCCCAAGCTGGCCAAAAGTTTCCTGGGAGTCCAGCGGGGTTCCGGGAGCGATTTCTCTCCGCGAATCGTTTTCGTACGGAAAATGGCGCCGGCAGGAGATCGACTGCAGGAGGTCGTTCAGCGGGGGGTTCCGGACCGCCGCTGAACGACCTCCTGCACTCGATCTCCTGCCGGCGCCATTTTCCATACGAAAACGATTCGCGGCGAGAAATCGCTCCCGGAACCCCGCTGGACTCCCAGGAAATTTTTGGCCAGCTTGGGGGGGCCTCCTGACCCCCACAAGACTTGCCAAAAGTCCAGCGGGGGTCCAGAATGACCTCCTCCGTCAAATCGTTTTTGTCTATGGCCGCCGCCATTTTGCGGCGGCCATTTTGAAAAATGGCGCCGGCTGAAGACAACACGATTCTATTGAGGGGGCCGTTCCGGACCGCCGCCGTTCTGGACCACCGCCGGATCCCCAGGTAATTTAAAGCATTTGGGGGGGGGTTCGGGAGGGTGGGGGATTTAATTTAAAGGGTCGGGGTGGGTTTTAGGGGGGTTTAGTGTGCCGGCTCACGATTTTAACGATTTTTCACGATAGTTTACACACCCAAACGGCAACAATACGATTCCCTCCCCCTCCCAGCCGAAATCGAGGACACGATTCACATCTCTAATGCAAATAAGCCTTCCAGTTCTCTGCTGTTAGAAACAGTGTGAGGGCTGTGGATAATGAAGCCTGTATAGCTTACAACAGGGGTCGGGAACCTATGGCTCACGAGCCAGATGTGGCTCTTTTGATGGCTGCATCTGGCTTGCAGACAAATCTTTAATAAAAAATTAAAAATCTTAACAAAACCCCCCACCCTCCTGACGCCCCCCCCAAACCTCCAAAATTAATTTACTATAACCCCCCTCCTTACCCCCCCCCCCAAGACTTGCCAAAAGTCCCTGGAGGTCCAGCAGGGGTCCAGGAGTGGTCCGGGAGCAATCTCCTGGACTTGGGCTGTCAGCTGCCAGTAGTCAAAATGGCGCCGACGGCCCTTTGTCCTCACTATGTCACTGGGGTCGACCAATGGCGGTGGTAGCCCCTGTGACATAGTAAGGGCAAAGGGCCGTCGGCTGCCAGTAATCAAAATGGCATCAACGGCCCTTTGCCCTCACTATATCACAGGGGCTACCGCCGCCATTGGTCGACCCCAGTGACATAGTGAGGGCAAAGGGCCGTCGGCGATCCCAGGATGGCAGAGCTGTAGAGAAACTGAAATATAGTGAGTAGGCAGGGTATGCGGAGTTCATGAGCTGAACTAGATGGTAACACTCACACAATGGTCTCTTGAAGCAGCCCAGGAGCTGGAATAGATTAAGCCCTTGAGGAGCGAGTACCTAGTTCCAGGGAAAGCTTTGAGAGAAGGATGGTAACTCACTGGTGTTGTAGGCAGTGATGACTTCCTGGCAGAAGTGGTATTCAGAAGCAGGTCCGAGAACGTGGGCCCTCGAGGAGCAAGTACCAGTTCCAGACTGCGACCTGAAAGGCAAAAGAGAAACAAGGCCCCTGAGGAGCAGGTACCCCTGTTAAATCTGAGGAAGCAGAATAGTTTTGAGCGTAAGAAACCTTTCCATTGGAATCCTTGCTAACTTGATTAGTTAGCAAATTCAGAGACCTTAAATATCCGGTGCGGATGACATCATCTCAGGGGGACGCCCCTGAGGTTCGCGCCACTGCTGGTACTTGAGTCGGGGCCATGCTGCACGCGCTCCCTTAGGCTTATGGGAAACATGGTGGCGTGCAGTGTCTTGCCGGTCCGTGGATGATGGAGGAGGGCGGCAAGATGACGCTGTGGCAGCCAAACATCCAAAAAGCAAAGAGGGAGTCGCCACAGAGGTAAGGTGGGCGGGGTGGAGACGTCAGGCAGCGACAGTCAAAACTGGAGCACAAGATGGCACCGGCCGTCCATTGTTCCTACAATGTGACAGGGGTCGACCAATGGCACCGGTAGCCCCTGTGACATAGTAAGGGCAAAGGCTATCGGCACCATTTTTAATACCGGCAGCCGATGGCCCAAGTGCAGGAGATCGCTCCAGGACCCCTGTGGACCACCAGGGACTTTTGGCAAGTTTCGGGGGGGGTCAGGAGGGGGGGGGTTATTCGTTAGTGATACGTTGCATTTGTGGGGATTCACCATACGTTTCGGAACCCCACGAATGCAACGGATAGGGATCTATACGTTGCAGATTGTGCATTCATTCAAAACAAATGCACATCCCTACTAGATAAGTATTTATATCTCTATGGGAGGCCCACCTAGTAACTTGAGCTGAGGTTTAGGTATTAGTGTAGGGGGTTATGGCCACTTTGACTTTCAAAGTGAGACATACGAACAGAACAGTTCTCTCTTGTGAAGATTTGATGACCTTCGGAGTGAGAAAACTCACTCAAAGATGAGATGTGTACAATGTTTTCTCAACCTAGCTTGATGGACTCTCTACCTGGGTAACAGGAACTTTTAAGTATGACCATAAGATATTTCTTGAACATGTCTTTAGCTAGTTCATGGGGTAATTTGGGAAAATCTATAAAATGTAAATTTTTCCCTCAAGTCATATTTTCCAGATTTTCCAATTTATTTTGCAAGAGTTGATTCTCTTTAATTAAAATTTCCTGGGTTGTTCTAACATCTTGCATTTCCAATTTAATTTCTTCATTCTTTTGTGAGAAAGAAGCATTAGCAGCTTGCATTTCTAAAGTCTTTTCCCCATGTGTATTTACCTTAGATATTAAACAGTGTAATTGTAAAGAAAATGTAATTCCAAGGTTTTCTATTGCCTCCCATATAGTTTTCAAAGTAAATTCTTTATGTTATTGAATCGTAAGGCTTAGCAGTTAGGTGGAAGCTTCCTCAACCCAAATTTGGTGAGCCAGCGGACCTAAAGTCAAGGTCCTCTCTGGCTTCTGCTCCATTATTCCAGATTAGTGTTGGCCTTGCTCAGGGTCGCAAGATAGCAGCGTCTTCTGCTTGTGCCCCCCACCCCCCTCACTAACACTTCTGGGTCCCTTGAAGCAGCTGGATTGGCTGGTGGACTCCTCACAATTGGGGAAGTGAAATGTAAAGGCCCAGAGGTGAGGCAAGCACATCTTCTACAGCCTCCGCTTCCAAGGGCTGCACACCCAACATTTCCTTGTGGACAACATGAGAATCCATTGGGCCTAAAACAGAGGTATCCAATGAGGCAGCAGGGATTATCCTCTACTTAGCCCTCTGTTTACACCCTGTATGCAGCATTCTTCAAAGATAATATGATAGGTAAACATTGAGAACTCACACTGTCAGTATCGCTGATACCATCTTGGATCTCTACCTGCTAGCTCACCTCAGATGTTTTAAACCCCTGAAAAATGGCTCTTTCTGTTTATTTTGTAACTTACACCTTTTCCCTAGCAGAAGTAAACTTACACATCACTGGACCTGGGCACATGCCAAGGTGTGGAAATATATGCATACACATCTCTTGTTCACACCCTGAAACACCCATGCCCCACCCAGACCATGCCTATGCTCCATCCCTTTTGAAAATGTTTGAGATGTGTGCTCAGCAGAAGATATGTGTGTACCTGGGTGGCTTTTAAAATTCAGTCAGAGCGTGCAAGCCTGACTTGGGTACATATCCACCAACTGATGAACATGCCACGCCTCTAAGATGGTAACTTTAAAATGAGTTTGTGTGCACCAACATATATGCATATGTTCTTTCAAGCACACATACGCAGGAATTTTAAATCATCCACACAGGCATGCACATATGATTTCAAATACATGTAAGGGTCGATATTAAAAGCGTTGTTCATGCTAAAATGCCCACATAGGTGAGTATAGGGGCCACACATTAGCGATGTACATTGTAACAGCTGAAAGCTGTATATATATATATATATATATATATATATATATATATATATATATATCTGTGTGCGTAAATAGAAAGAAAAGTGTTTGAAAAGGAGTAGAGTTGGGGGAAGGGCATGGGTGTTCTGAAGCGGGCCAACATTTACGCATGTAATTCCGTATTTCAAAACAGTAGGCCATAGCGCATGGTGGTTTATTAGCCTTGTAAATTAATTGCTGCTTCTGATGAGGAGCAAGTCTGAAGCTCTCATGCTTTCGGGCTTATATTATATGGTGAGGGATCCAGATCAACTGGGGGGTGTTCGGGATGAAGAACTAGACAGGTCTGAATGACCTCGAGATTGACTGGGCAAACTGACTATTTGGAAAATCTGGGAATGTCCCTCGTGTGAGCATGTTTTAAAATCTGCTTGTATATGCTTGTTAAAGCCAGCAAAGTCTTATGGGAAATATACAAATTAGGTGTTCTTAAGTAACCCCTTAAAATTAGGAGCATACTTACAGTAGGAGTATTTTAAAACATACACACACAAGTGCATACACGATTTAAAATGCAAGCGAATCTCTGTTCATATGCAGATACATGCATACATTGGTGCACGTGTGCTCATTTTTAAATTAGACTGTCAGTGCGCATATGTGTGCTAATTTTAAGTGGTTACATAAGCAAATGTTATTTGTGTATCTGTCATAGGAATTTGTCAACTTTAATGCATGCAGCTAAGCTGATTTTAAAACATGCGTGCGCGATGGAAATAGCCAGTTTGACTAATTAGTCCACCAGTTCACCCAGTTTATTTCTTGGTCTTCGAGAACCTCGTGGTTCTTCAGCCTTCATCCCCCCCCACATGTTTCTGTTTGCTATAGAGTATAAGAATCCAAATATATAAATGTGCATGCACTAATTTTGCTTATATTATTATTAATACTACCAATACAATACTATTAATATTGCAATAGTAATATTGTATGTTTATTTTATTTTAAGCTACTTTTCTTTTCTGCTCTAGCCTCTCTTACTCACCTCAGGGGGAACCATTGGTTTGTGGATGTACTAAACATGCCCACTCTAAAACACGCAGCTGAGAGTTTGAGTTGTTTTTGTTGACCCTCTCATAGGTGGGGATTTACACAAATTTGGCAAAGCCGTGGGCTCAGTAAAAGAAAGCTTGACAAGCTATGACAGACTGCTATGGAGATTATTTGTATAGAGGTAACCTGAGTAAGGATAGCAGACCACAAGACAAACGTGTGGTAATAGCTCTGATTTAGCACAGGTTTTATTATATTGGCCCTAAAATGTAATTCTTTCATCAATTTCCAGATATTTGTGCTTAAGAGAGGTACTCTGCTTATTAGAAAAGAGAAAATGGGGGCCGCATGCATTGCACTGATGTTGACATTGTATTACTCTTCTAAGTGGCAGCAATCTGAAAACCTGCATGAAGGAGATTTATTTTGTTTGATAGTGATATGAAGGACCTTTGAGATTAATTTTTAAAGATTAGACATGGTTATTTTTATTTGATGAACTCGAACAATTTTCTGCTTGAAATTACTTCAAAATTCTGTATTTGAATAAATTGCATCCATTCAACTATAATAACTATGAAAAGTGGTATGTATATTTGAATGTATATTTCACTTCATGCATTGTTTCATTTTTTTCTTTGTAGTCACTCAGCATAGAAGGCCATGGGGGGTGTTGAAACCTAATATACATATCTGACATCAGAAGTAAATCAAAACAATATTTTAAAATGTTTATTAATTTTTTGTATATTTTGATAGCATAACTATTTGACATTGTGTTTCAATAAAATGTTTGCCTCTAACTCTTGTATAATATCACTATAAGGTATATTTTCCAGTTAACATATTTGCAGGTTTACATAGAACATCTATACTAATGCTGACAGAATTACCCTCGCTGTTTATATGTCCATAAAATAGTTTTATGATAATACAATTAGTTATGCAGAGCCTAGATAGTATAAATGGTAGTACTGGTTGTAACAGTATAAACTGATGTTTATAGGGAAATAAACGAGCAATATTTCTGTTATCATGTTTTATGACATCATACAATCCCAGTCTAAGAATGTAACACAGATGTCTAGAATGTTTTAATTTCATACTTAAAGTACACTGAAGCAAGACATTCTAATTCATTCTTGTGATGAAATTTCTTGAGCTGGCAGTGACTACAACATAATATTCTTTAGGCACTGAACCAAGGTTTGTAAATAGAAAGGATAAGCTCCATTAGTCTAAAAGTGTCACTCTTTGGCTTTCATATGAGCACATTAAGAAGACATACATGTGAAACTTCCTAATGAGAGTGTTCTTTCTTGATGGTTAGAATTATATTCCATTAAGTAGATGTGATCAGTGATATTAACAGTTATGAGTGAGATGATACTGCTCTTGGAGCATACAGAGATACAGAGAAACTATGAGCTGGAATAACAAGGAGCATTAGGATGGCAAAAAGTCACTGTGTCAGCAGGAGAAAGAGAATTAAGAAACCACAGTAGTTCAAAGAAACTTGTAGTTGAAAAAATAAGATAAATATAATAGTATTCAAGAAATTCTCAGATAAAGAAATAGGAGAACTGACAAAATTACCAAGAGAAACAAAAAGAGGCAGTAAAGACATAGACAGGCAAAGATTTAAACAGAAAAGTAGGTTACCCATCCAGTAAAGGCAGGGCATAAAACTTTCTATAGCTGTATGAGTGAAATAAGGAACACCAAATAGGAAATAGAAACAAATTAAAAGGGGAAGGTACCTTTAGTGAAATACAGGATTAGAAAAAGCAGATATCTTAAACAAATACTTACACACAGAATGTACAGTAAGAAGAGGGGATGATAAGAACATAAGAAATGCTCCAACAGTATTTCAAGCCAAGATAAATTATACACATACAACAACAAATGAGGATTAATATGCTACTTAAAGTATCATCTATTTATACTAATTTTTCTTAACCTAAGAAATTGGTATCAGACTGTGTGCTCAATCGCTTAGGCTCTTGCCCTATACAGGGCTTCAACCACTTTCATGATGGCAATGGTACTAGAATTTTACTTCATTTACCAATTTCCATAAAATAATGCTTTTATTTTGTTTTAATCAACTATATTTTTAAATCATTTTATATTTTATGTTACTTATCTTGCCATATTCATGACAACCTCCTCACACCGTTCCGTGAACTTATCCCGTGAACCTCCAAATCACCTGCCTTACAGGCAGTACTAACGACCACTGTGTTTGTGACTGTTAAAACTCCAACCTCCCGACATTGCAATGTTTCGGCGGCACAGCTCGCCTGCTTCAGGGGATTCCTCCTAATAAAAAAGTAAAATGCCATTCTAATTAATATACTATTCCCATTTACAAAAGGTCCTTTTCAAACATTATTTCTGTATTAAACATAAGACGCTCATCACAATGGGACTTACTCATTTTACTGTCCGTTCCCGGTTCCTCCCCACAGCACAAAACCTTCGGCGCACATGCGCTCAATGTGTATTCATCACCACTTCCTGGTTTTTAAACCTCCCCCTATCCTCAGCGTCTCACCAATCAGGAAAAACTTTCAAAGCTCCAACCAATCTCTCACTATCAGCGCACTAGCGCTCAAAAAAGCTCATCAAAACTTCCTGGTGTTTAAACTTCCCTCCTACCCTCAAATCACAACCAATCACAAGAGTCTATCTGCAGTTCACCCCGGCACTCTCTGCCTTCATGAACACCGACCAGTCTACCTCCTTATTTAACCTGGTAGGCTCCGTGGTCCGCAATTTAAAAATCCACCTTTGTTCTTGTTGCAGTAGCCTTAAATTGAAATCACCTCCCCGTATATCCTGCTTCAACACTTCTAGCACTGTGCATCTCATACTACTAAAAGAGTGATTTTTCTCGATGCAATGTTGTACCATTGGTGCCTCTAACCTCATACACTTTAATGCACTCCTGTGCTCAATCAAACATGTTTTGAGGCTTCTTACTGTCTTGCCAATGTACACCAATGTGCAGGGGCACCATATCGCATAAACAACTCCTTGAGTAGTGCAGGTTGACCTTGCCCGAGGTTTATAAAATTGTAATTTCTCTATTGGAATGCTAATGTTAGAACAAGCATTCTCACATACAGTACAAGGACCGCATGGAAAATGACCCAATGTTATACTGTCCTGTACTTGAAAGGTTTTAAACATAGAATGAACTACTCGGTCTTTGATGTTATTACCTCTTGTAAACGCCATCCATGGCCGCTCAGCAAATACCTGATGAACTTGCAAAATGTGCCAGTGCTTTTTGATGCTGTCTACCACTTTCCTTATGCCAGCTGAATAAGGTAATACACAGGTCAGTTTATTCTTTTTTTATTTCACTTGGGGAGTTAACAGAAGCTCTCTATTGTTCCATCTAGCTCTTTTCTACGCCTTCCAAATTACCTTCTCAGGGTAACCTCTATTCACAAATTTTTCTCTCATCTCCTTAGAACGTACCTTAAAATCTGCTGTTGTTGAGCATAACCTTCTCAACCTTAAAAATTGTCCAAAAGGTATGCTATGAATTAATTGCTGAGGGTGGTGACTTGAATATTCCAACAATGTGGGGCGGATTTTCAGAGCCCTGCTCGCGTAAATCCGCCCAAAACCGGGTGGATTTACGCGAGCAGGGCCCTGCGCGCCGGGAAGCCTATTTTACATAGGCCTCCCGGCGCGCGCAGAGCCCCGGGACTCGCGTAAGTCCCGGGGTTCTCGGAGTGGGGCGTGTCGGGGGGCGGGCCCGGTCGTCGCGGCGTTCCGGGGGCGTGTCGGCAGCGTTTTGGGGGCGGGTACGGGGGCGTGGCTACGGCCCGGGGGCGTGGCCGCGCCCTCCGTACCCGCCCCCAGGTCGCGGCCCAGCGCGCAGCAGGCCCGCTGGCGCGCGGGGATTTACGTCTCCCTCCGGGAGGCGTAAATCCCCCGACAAAGGTAAGGGGGGGGTGTAGACAGGGCCGGGTGGGTGGGTTAGGTAGGGGAAGGGAGGGTAAGGTGAGGGGAGGGCAAAGGAAAGTTCCCTCCGAGGCCGCTCCGATTTCGGAGCGGCCTTGGAGGGAACGGGGGGAGGCAGTGCGGCTCAGCGCGCACAGGCTATACAAAATCGATAGCCTTGCACGCGCCGATCCAGGATTTTAGTGGATACGCGCGGCTCCGCGCGTATCTACTAAAATCCAGCGTACTTTTGCTTGAGTCTGATGCGCAAGCAAAAGTAGGCTGATCGCGCTTCTTTTAAAATCTACCCCTGTGTTTCTATCCGTTGGCTTTCTGTATATTGAGTAGAGATGTGCTTCTTTTTTTCTACCGGGTCGTTTTTTGACTCGGATACTTCGTGGTAAAATTCAGGTTTTCTCGTTTAGTTTTTTTCAAAAATGAAACGAGGAAACCCGAAACCAGGCCAAAAAACGAAGCGGGAAACGAAGCTAAAAAAAACCCCACCCCCAAGCATTTAAAAGCATTTTCGTACATACATACAAACTCCCCCCCCCCCCATCCCGATCCCTCCCCAAGACTTACGAACATCCCTGGTGGTCCAGCGGGGTCCCGGGTGCCATTTGATCCTCCGTGCCCATGTGCGCCATTGCCAGGCTTGCTCAAAATGGTGCCGAATAGCCTGAACTTCCATGTCACAGGGGCTACCGGCGCCATTAGTCAGCCCCTGTCACATGGCCATCGGCGCCATCTTGTGCTCCTATCATGTGACAGGAGCTTACCAATGGCACCGAAATCCTCTGTGACATAGTATGGGCAAAGGCTATCGGCGCCATTTTGATTACTGGCAGCCGATAACGAAATCGCTCCTGGACCCCCGCTGGACCCCCAGGGATTATTGGCAAGCCTTGGGGGGGTCAGGAGCCCCCTCTTGATTCAGAGTATTCTCCAACACTCTCAATTAGAACCATTATTAGAACCAATTCGTGGACACGTTTTTAAGGCCACTGGTTCCAAAACTTCCCTCATATATACGTGACTCAGGCGTTTAATGAACATTTTGGAGAATGCAGGCATCCTGTTACAGGATGTGTCACTAGCTACAATAGATATAGTGTCATTGTACACTAACATACCTCAGGATGGGGCATTGAGAGTGTTGGAGAATACTCTGAATCAAACTGGAATTAGAACTCGTACCCCTGTTTCTTTCATAATTCAACTAGCTAGTTTAGCTTTGAAAGAAAATTTCTTTATGTTTGATGGGATCTATTATCAACAAACAGGGGGAACCGCCATGGGGGGCCACCATGGCCCCAAGTGTGGCCAGTTTGTATGTAGGATGGTTTGATGAGCAGTGGTTGAAAGTTAGCCCTTATTGTAACAATATTTTGTTCTGGCGATGCTTCATCGATGATATTATTATTGTTTGGTCTGGAGGGGTAACATTGTTTGAAAATTTTATGAACTGGCTTAATTCTTGTGACCCCTCTCTTCAGTTTACTCATACTTTTGGAAATAAGGAAGTACCCATTTTGGATATTCTGGTAACTATCAGATCGGTTGAATTTTTCTTCTCAATATACAGAAAGCCAACAGATAGAAACACCTTGTTGGAATATTCAAGTCACCACCCTCAACAATTAATTCATAGCATACCTTTTGGACAATTTTTAAGGTTGAGAAGGTTATGCTCAACAACAGCAGAATTTAAGGTACGTTCTAAGGAGATGAGAGAAAAATTTGTGAATAGAGGTTACCCTGAGAAGGTAATTCGGAAGGCGAGGAAAAGAGCTAGATGGAACAATAGAGAGCTTCTGTTAACTCCCCAAGTGAAATAAAAAAAGAATAAACTGACCTGTGTATTGCCTTATTCAGCTGGCATAAGGAAAGTGGTAGACAGCATCAAAAAGCACTGGCACATTTTGTAAGTTCATCAGGTATTTGCTGAGCGGCCATGGATGGCGTTTACAAGAGGTAATAACATCAAAGACCGAGTAGTTCATTCTATGTTTAAAACCTTTCAAGTACAGGACAGTATAACATTGGGTCATTTTCCATGCGGTGCTTGTACTGTATATGAGAATGCTTGTTCTAACATTAGCATTCCAATAGAGAAATTATAATTTTATAAACCTCGGGCAAGGTCAACCTGCACTACTCAAGGAGTTGTTTATGCGATATGGTGCCCCTGCACATTGGTGTATATTGGCAAGACAGTAAGAAGCCTCAAAATACGTTTGATTGAGCACAGGAGTGCATTAAAGTATATGAGGTTAGAAGCACCAATGGTACAACATTGCATTGAGAAAAATCACTCTTTTAGTAGTATGAGATGCACAGTGCTAGAAGTGTTGAAGCAGGATATACGGGGAGGTGATTTCAATTTAAGGCTACTGCAACAAGAACAAAGGTGGATTTTTAAATTGCGGACCACGGAGCCTACCGGGTTAAATAAGGAGGTAGACTGGTCGGTGTTCATGTAGGCAAAGAGTGCCGGGGTGAACTGCAGATAGACTCTTGTGATTGGTTGTGATTTGAGGGTAGGAGGGAAGTTTAAACACCAGGAAGTTTTGATGAGCTTTTTTGAGCGCTAGTGCGCCGATAGTGAGAGATTGGTTGGAGCTTTGAAAGTTTTTCCTGATTGGTGAGATGCTGAGGATAGGGGGAGGTTTAAAAACCAGGAAGTGGTGATGAATACACATTGAGCGCATGTGCGCCGAAGGTTTTGTGCTGTGGGGAGGAACCGGGAACGGACAGCAAAACGAGTAAGTCCCATTGTGATGAGCGTCTTATGTTTAATACAGAAATAATGTTTGAAAAGGACCTTTTGTAAATGGGAATAGTATATTAATTAGAATGGCATTTTACTTTTTTATTAGGAGGAATCCCCTGAAGCAGGCGAGCTGTGCCGCCGAAACATTGCAATGTCGGGAGGTTGGAGTTTTAACAGTCACAAACACAGTGGTCGTTAGTACTGCCTGTAAGGCAGGTGATTTGGAGGTTCACGGGATAAGTTCATGGAACGGTGTGGAGAGGTTGTCATGAATATGGCAAGATAAGTAACATAAAATATAAAACGATTTAAAAAGATAGTTGATTAAAACAAAATAAAAGCATTATTTTATGGAAATTGGTAAATGAAGTAAAATTCTAGTGCCATTGCCATCATGAAAGTGGTTGTAGCCCTGTATAGGGCAAGAGCCTAAGCGATTGAGCACACAGTCTGATACCAATTTCTTAGGTTAAGAAAAATTAGTATAAATAGATGATACTTTAAGTAGCATATTAATCCTCATATGTTGTTGTATGTGTGTGATTATACTGAGTGAGGATAGTAGCCCTTTAATTTTGAAATATTTGGAAGCCAAGGTAAATGACATATTCTGAGATCTTTTATATTCACATGTTGTTGTCTATCCAGATGATATCCTCATCTTTTCCAATACTGCAAACCAGCATCAAGTTCATGTACGACAAGTTCTGCAGCATCTGCGAGAAAATAAGTTATATACAAAATTTGAAAAATGTGTTTTTTACCAAGAAGAATTACTCTTCTTCGGCTACATAATTTCCCAGACCAGATTGCAAATCGACCCGGGGAAATTTAAGGCGATTCTGGATTGGTTTAAACCAATGGTCTCAAGGCACTACAATGTTTTTTAGGATTTTAGAACTATTATCATCCGTTCATTTCTGGATATTCAACATTATAAGCGCCACTTAGGGCCTTGAATTGAAAAGGGACTGATGTATGTAATTGGACCTCAGAAATTATTCAAGCCTTCCAACAATTAAAGGAGGAGTTCATCAAAGATCCCTGGTTACAACACCTGGACTCTACCAGACCGTTCATTGTGAAGGTGAACGCCTCTCCGGTAGGAGTTGGAGCAATTCTTTTACAACGAGCTGAGACATGCACCTACATGTACCTACTTCAAAATTTTTTTTTTCTACTAAGTCAAATTATTCTATAGGTGACCGAGAACATTTAGTCATCAAATTAGTACTAGAAGAATGGTGGCATTTGCTGGAAGGAACTAAACTTACTGTTACAGTCTACACCAATCATAAGAACTTGACATATTTCTCTCAAGCTCAATGACTAAATCCTTGACAAGCCGAATGTGCCTTATTCGTTAATCATTTCGACTTTAATTTATGTTTCCAGCCAGTAGAGAAAAATCATCAAGCAGACACCTTATCTAGAAGATTTTATCCTGATGAAACTCCTAACCCAGCTCATCACATTGTAGACCCAGCTCAAATCATGGTTGCTTCAACTTTTACAGTTCTGGCAGGGAAGACAGTTGTGCCCAAACACTTAAGGGAATGAGTTCTCTGTTGGACTCATGACTCTCACCTTGCAGGACATCCAGGACGTCAATGGATTAAGGAACTTCTCACCAGTCACTATTGATGGCCACAGTAGGAAAATGATTCTAAACAATATGTGTAATCCTGTCCTACGTGTGCTGCCCATAAAAGTTCCTGGACTCGACCTTGGGGCTTACTCCAACTGCTACCAGTACCCGAGAGACCTTGGACTCATATTGCCACAGATTTCATCACGGATCTGCCTCCCTCAAAAGGGAATAATACCATTTGGGTAGTGGTTGATTGTTTTTCAAAAATGGCCCACTTCATTGCACTCCCTGGATTACCATCAGCACCGGAATTAGCACGACTGCACAACATATCTTTTGGATCCACGGACCTCCTCAAGACATCTTATCAGATAGAGGAGTCCATTTTACTGCATGCTAATGGAAGGATCTTTGTAAAAAATGTGGGATTAAACTTGATTTTTCCTCAGCATACCATCCACAAACTAATGGACTGGCAGAACGAACTAATTAGTCATTTAAAACATGTTTACAATGTTATGTGAATCAGTGTCAGGATAATTGGTCCTCATTACTTTTATGGGCCAAGATTTGTCATAACAACCATGTTAACCAGGTCGCAGGAACTTCACCCTTTTCTTTGGTTTTCAGATGGCATCCTTGAGTACCATTACTTGTTGCCGCTACCTCCTCTTGTCCAGCGGTTGATGATTGCTATTTGAGAATTAATTGAATTATGGCAGAATACCTGTAGACTTTTGCAGCAGGCCACAGCTCATGCTAAAAAACAGACAGATAAAAAATGTCGACCTGCCCCACAGTTCCATCCAGGAGAATTAGTGTGGTTAAGTACTTGCAATCTCAGATTACGGATGCCTTCATTAAAGTTTGCTCTGTGATTTGTGGATCCATTTCCAGTTGAAAGACAAATAGGAAATGTCATGTATAAACTCTGATTATCTTCAACTCTTCGAATCCACAATATATTCCATGTATCTCTTCTTAAACCCACAAATCTGTCCTGGCCTACTAGAAAGAAAAAACAATCCTCACCTACAATATTTGATGATGATACACAGTATGAAGTAGAAGAGATCTTGGATGTTAGGGAAGGAAGAAAGGGACTACAATATCTGATTTCCTGCAAAGGCTATGGCCTGGAGGAGAATTCTTGGGAGCCTGACAGTAACATTCAAACTCCTCAACTAAACTGTGAATTCCATCAATGTTTTCCTCTCAAGCCTAGGTCAAGGAGGCAGAAGGGGCGACCTTGTGGGGGAGGTACTGTTAAGAAGCAAGCTGGATCTTGCTTATGCCCATCAATCCCACAGCATGTCACCATGTTTGAGGAACAGTACGTATATACTTCTCCGTTCTATACATTTTTCAGAATGTGGTATCGTTACATTGACGACATTTTCATCATTTAGACAGGGCCATTTAAGACCTTTAAATAATTTTTTCATCAGTTAAATCAGAGTGATATTAATTTAAAATGTACATATGATATACATACTCATCATATTTCTTTTTTAGATATGAAGATATGTAATGATAATGGGGTGTTCACCACTGAACTTCATCATAAGGCCACAGATAGAAATGGTCTTTTACACTTTACTAGTTTCTATCCCAAACACATTAGGGAGAATATTCCATCGAGTCATTTATTTCGAGTAAGAAGGATGTGTTCTGATATGGGAGTTTTTAAGAAACATGCTAGAGACCTCCAAGAGAGATTTTCTGCAAGAGGATATCCCGATCGTGTAGTGCATCATGCCTATAAAAGACCACGATAAATTAATCGGGATCTCCTTTTGACTCCACGGAAGTCTTGTGACTCCCCATCATTGGTTTGTGTTTTGCCTTTTTCTAATAGAGTTAGAGATTTGATTCAAATTATGAAACAACATTGGCATTTGGTACAAGGTTTTTCAGGATTAAATGACCCTCCAATTTTCTCCTTTCGTAGATCGAAGAATTTGAGAGATATATTGGTACATTCGGATGTGGTATCTCAAAATACACCTGATACAGTGTTGACAAGAGACAGTCCGTGCATGAATTGTGGGGTATGTAAACTCTATCAGTAGAGTATTTTGTTCATCCGATATCAGGATGAAACATTTTTTTTAAAACAAAGAACATGCCAATGAATGTCAGTTGTCTATATTGTTCGATGTCCATGTGATTTGTTTTACGTGGGGAAGACTTCCAGAAAAATTAAAACATGGATTGCAGAACATTGTAGCCGGATTCGGAACATAGTGGACAATGCTTCATTGGTGGAGCATTGGCAGCGGTATCAGCATTCGGTGGAGGACTTGCGATTTTTCGTGGTCCAACAGATAAGTAATAGGAGAGGAGGAAACATTAATAAAATCTTGTTACAGGCAGACCAACGATGGATTTTTTTTCTAAAAACTTTGGCTCCGGTAGGTTTAAATGAGAAAGTTGATTGGGTGGCATGTTTTTTAATTGGAGACATCTGATTGGTTCTTTTACCCTTTAAATTTGGTTTGGGGTGGTTGTGCAGTCATTTGATTGAACAGCTGGAAAGTTTGACGTAACATATGTGGAAAAGACATTGGTTTGTCTTATGCATTTGTGGTGAGTTTCAACTTTACCCTCAATTGTTTATGGTATACATTGTATGATTTGGTGGTTTGTGTAGTGAATTAATTTTGCGTGTTAAAATTTAATTATTTCAGAATTGAAATACATGAAAATTGAAGGATAGCATCTCCTCTGTGGATTTACCTGAAATCTCAGGATCGGGACTTGAGGTTTGCTGTTACACACATATATATATGTATATATATATATATATATATATAAAACATTTGGTTTTTGGGGAAATGAGGTTATTAAAAATATTTTTTGAATGTGGACTATTAATTTCAGCACAAATGTTGAACCACAGCCTCGAACAGGAAGGAAGGAGGGAAAGAAAGGTGCTGCCACTATGTGGGGGAATGTTTTGATTTTTAGAAGGGTGGAGGGAGGGAAGGAGAAAAGAGGATGCATACTGTATGGAGATTATTTTTTAATATTTTAAAGGATGATGGGAATAAAAGAGGAAGTTAGCATGACCCATGGACCATTTTTTTTAAATATTCAAATTGTTGGAAGAAGGGGCAGAAGGAGACAATAGGAGGAAGTGGGGTATTAGTTCATGGAGGAAATGTTCCATCACTGCTTTTTAGTTTAAAATAGAGGACTGAATAACTTGCTAAATTTAGTTAGTGAAAATAGATGAGTAAATCTTGCCAACCACAATTTGACTGGCTAGTTTTTGTTGAATATTTGCCTAAAGATAATCAGATAACAGTTAATTTATCCACTCAATGGCTATTTGAAAATTGACTTCTGTTTGTATAGCTATACAGTGACAAAAAAAGCCACTTCCTCACTTCAACAGAAGCAATTAACAGGACATTTGTATCTGTCCATGAGATGTTTCAAGAACAAATTAGAAACCCTACTGCTGGGATTAGCATGGATATCAGAGTGATTTAGCAGCATTTTGCAGTGGAGGAGGAAAGGATCACCTGCAAGGTCCTAACTCACCACCATGCTGGACAGGTCAAAAGCTGACATGCTAAAATGGGTGATCTACCAGATCTGAGAACTGAGACTGTAACGACAGACAGACAGTGCAACACCTTTGGGTCTGCCTAGTGCTTGAGGCTGCCCCTGCACAATGTAGGATCTTATAGAGGCCAACTCATGAACACTGAAAAGTGCTTGTTGGTGAAAAAAGAATGCAACATTAGTGGATGGAAGTGAGAAGAAGAAGTAGAAAACAATCACAACTTGTAAAGAAAGCAGAGTAAAAGCCTTTAATTTGTCCCTGCCAACAGATTCCAGACAGAAGATAAACTTTCTAAATTTTAGAGGTTAATCATATTGAATTCCTATATTTTCTACAAGTGTTTAGACTGAAATAAGTTTTTAGAGGCGTATGAAACAAATTACCACAAACCAGTAGGCCAATAATAAACAGCGAAGGAGATTATATATATATATATATATATATATATATATATATATATATGTAATGCAGCACAACCCAGCCAGGGCCAGGAAAAGTGGAGGTCTAATAAGAAAAAGACAAACCAAACCCTTGGTAAGCAGCAGAGGGTGCTAAAGGGGATAAGGAGGACTACAACTCCCAGGTTTTTAGAGGTACTACCTGACCCAGGGGCTGAGGAAGAGCTGGAACAGGTGCATGAATTAAACAGCAGTGATTCAGACACAGCTGAATCGATGGCAGTAGAGGAGGAGGGCATGTCGGAATGGTGGAGGTGGGCAGAAAAGCCCTGCTCCTCAGAAGAAGAGCAGCAGGATATGGATGTAGACTCCCAGGTGGAAGAATCCTCAGGTTCTGCCATGGAGACCGAGTAAGTGACCTGATTGAGAAGATAGGACATTGCCTGTAGTTTAAAGGAATGCTTTTACCTTATGTGGGGGAAAACCTGCTGTGCATAAGCTGTTTTGGTTTGGGAAGGTCACTGACCGCAGCACAATAGAGGGGAGGTGGGGAGAGTTGTGCATTTCCCCAAAAGGGAGTAGTAGAGCTGGCTTGAGAGTCAAGTGATTGTTGCTGGGTTCCCAAGAACTGGGGGGTGTTCATGAGAAAAAGAAAGGAGGCAGACTTTATTTGTAAAAACTGTGTTTTTGTGCTATTTTGGAGCTGGGCTGGCTTTACCACCCGTTCCCTCTAAGCTGGACCTTGGGCTGGCTAGGGCCGTACAGGTCTGGACCAAAGCCTGGAAGTTGATAAGCATCTGGACCGCGTACAGGGAGAAGAGTGACCCAAAGGAGAGGAGACCTGGGAGCCAGAGGAGTGGTGGAGCAGTGCAGCGGAGGCTTCGATCCTTAACAATATATATATATAAATTTATATTGTGATACACACTGAATTAATATGCACAATGTACAATGAAAAACAATCTTTGTCAATGTGAGTCACTGGTCAAATAGTTGTACTAAATAAAGCGTGAACAATCAATGTAGAGCAGAGAGTATTAGCAGTCAAAGAAAGTTGGGATTTGTATTTCAAATTCTCAGCCTGTCACAATAAATGAAGTCAAATATAACTGATAGAATAAGTAATTTGATTGAAAATGAAAAAATAGCTTCTTACAAGAAAGGACTACTAAAAGAATGTAAGGATAATTTTTCATAGGCAGGAGTTGTTTTCCATATGGATAAAAATAGTTAACCTTTCCAAATCATCCATATTTCGGGAAATCGATTTTTAGCAGCCAGAAAGTATGTGCATACTTTTCATAGCCGTACAGAAATGAATCATATTGGGGTAGCATTTTGGAAGTATGTTAGGAAATCTACATACTATAAGGCAAATTTTAAAAGCCCTGCACGTGCCAAAACTGGGAGATAAGCGTACAAGTAGGTCCTGCATGCACCGAGCAGTTTTTGAAAGCCACCGGTGTAGACGCATAGCTCCCTCTAAATGCACAAATGAAAAGTTCAGAAAAAGTGTGCCAGTCATCAGCATGATCTGAGCAGGGCCTGGATGTTTCTGGATTTCGCAATGAAACTAGCTCGTAAATACTTACACACACACAAATGCGCACTGTGGTCCCCTATCTCAGAATTTTGCTTCTGCTATGGATGGCGTGTAAGTCATAAAACAAAAAAATATACTCATGTCAGCAGGGTTTTAAGGATCTAGGTTAACAGGGAAAAAAGGGAGGCTATTAAACTAGAGGGGTTTAGCAGTCTTATCCCTTACCTGGGAATGAATTTTTGAAATTGGCAATGGCATGGACTTGTGCCCCTTTTAAAATCCCCCTACTTACATGGGGGAAGTGGAATTTGCATGCACATACACATGTCCACTTTAAATTGCATTCACATATGCATGCTAAGCCTATTTTATAACATACATGCATATTTGCATGTATGTTATAAAATAGCCACATCTATGGTTGCGAGCCAGTAAATGCAGACACATGTGCACCTGCGCCTGTTTAAAAGTTACTGTCTGAACGTACATTTTTTTGTTAAAAATATATGTCATAGTAAGCATTCTTCTAGTATGCATACTTTCATCATTGCTTAAAAATATCTAAGTATATGTGCATTCTTATAGCTGCAATACATGCCAGTTTTTAAACACAGGGATAACTTTCAAACATGCACAATCGTGCCAATAAGCGCTCGCACCTGGACGTGCACGTGCAAATGAATGCGGGAGCCTTGTGTTTGAAAATTGCCTAAGCTTTTGTGGATTGAAAAGTATACATGTACATTGTCAGTTAGGTGTTCCATTAAAAATGTATCAGTAACATTGAAAACAATTTTATTTACAGGGAAAGAGAGCATACCTCAGTTTCAAATGAACAAAAGATCAAGGAACTTAGGAAACATAGTTGCAGTACCAGAATGAGAAAACTCTAAAACTAATCAGTCAAAAAAATTATTCAATTATGCAAAAAAAAATAAATAAAAGGAAAAAAAAAAGCAAACAACCCTTAAGATAAATAATAACAAAGCCAAACAAAACATGACCATCACAATTAAATTTACTTGAAAATGGAAAATATCTCATGGAGATGAAACCCTTAACAGATTACCTAAATTCATATTCCATGAAGTCAAGCGGGTGGCTGGCTGTGCAATTTAAGATGACAGATGGCCAGGTAGTGACAACTGAAGTGACTGTCGTGCTACATAGCTAGATGGAAAATGCAAGAAATGAAAAACCGCTCCATTAAGAATGAAAAGAAAGAGCAAAGTGAAATACTGACAAGCAAACCATGTTGTGTTGGCAGAACAGGAAATTAATAAAACAACTGTGAGAAACAATGCTGAATGGGAACAAGTGAGTCCATCAGAAAAACTCCATGACTGAGCAAACAACAAAGTAGAAAATGAGACAATGTTCAGCATATCAGGTAAAAAGTTTCCAAATGCAAAGAATGCATAGTAAACCAGTTGGTTGCTGGCCTGAAGGGCTGCACATAGGAGAAAAAGCCTAGTTTTTTAAAGGGCCAGTTCATTTTGCAGCATAAGAAGAAAACTGAGCACAAATGGTGATCATAAGTTGGAAGAATGTCTGTATAAGTTTTATTTGATGTCCTTTATCATTTTATATTAAGAAGTAAAATTTAAGACCCGCACGCGCACATGGACAGGCCAATTCTATAACATATATGTGTATATGTGCAAATATGCACACGTGTTATAAAATTGGTTATCCACGTGTACATGTGCGCACAACTTTATATTGACGCGTGCATGTATGAGTGAGTGCTGTCTTGAGCGCGTAAATGGGGGAAATATTAATGGGTATGTGCGGCGACTCATAGACTTTTTTTTACCAAGTTCGCTCCCAGTTCACCCCAATAAAGGAGAGGACTTCCTGAACCCCCTAATTAATTTACCTCCCTTTTACACTGTTAGACCCGGGCTTTAAAACTCCGCTAACTAGCCTTGTTTTCTTTGTTACACGACTTACATGCCATCCATAGCAGAAATAAAGTTTTGCAGTAGGGGACCCCGGTGCACATTTGTGTGCGTAACTACTTGCATGCTGACTTCATGGTGCAATCCGTCCATTCCCACACCCCCATCCCTATTGGTGAGAAACATTTGTATGCGCATACCGGGAGATACCCACACTCCTGCGTGGGTTTTAAAACCTGTGCAGTGCACCAAGCCAGGTCACATGCATATCTCCCAGCTTTGGCATATATAAGGCTTTTAAAATTGACCACTAATGTTTTTTTTTTCATGCTATTTTTAAATTCTTTCACTCTGTCTTCTATATTGCAACAGGTTACTTCATTGTATGCTTCTAATCTCTAACACATATTAAAATATGTATACATAGTGTCATATTTCTATGTATGCTTTCTTTACTTAGAATCATCAATGTCAGAATTACTTAACTAAAATCTGACTTTAATATTGGGATTCACTTGCATATGTACTTCATGAAATGTGAATGATTTATTCTCTCTGTTGTTTCTTTTTTTAATGATTCTAGATGCAGGCCAATGTTATGTTGCTGAGGCATCTCAGCATCAGAGTTTAAACAGAGCAATCCAAAGGTGACTTTCTTTTGCAGTATCAATTTATTTGAGTTTTAGATTGATTGCTCATGCTTTACTTGACACTAAGATTCCATTGTTATCTCAGATTTGTAGAACTTACCGTGGCATTATACATAGGAATGTGTTATAATATTATACTTTTTTTCTATATATAGGCAGCAATTTTGAAAAGCTTAGTCAGATTTAACATGGAAAATGTTGAATTAATACATGTCCTTGTCTAATTTTAAGCCGGGACAAATATCAAGCATGCTGCTGTTTGCTAGCCAACTTGGCATGCAAGGAAAAGGGAGCCTTTTGGGGAAATTTCACAGCTTTATAGATGTAGAATGCTTATATTAAATATTTCCAGAAAGTGCATACTTTTCACCTGCTATTTAAGAGAGCAAGAGAAAGCACAGTTTGATTTAATGTTTGATTTGGTGGCTTATGTGAGATTTGTATGCCTTGTCTCTTCCCACAGCGCATTTTTCTTATATGAGGGTCTTGAATCCTGTTATGCAGAAGAGGCAGAGGCAGCAGAGGAAGAGGAGATATCCTCCAGAAAAAGTTTACAGGCATTGAAAAAGATTTTATGGGTTATATGATTAGAAACTATTCTACATCTAGAAACATAGAAACATAGAAATGTCGGCAGAAGAAGACCAAACGGCCCATCCAGTCTGCCCAGCAAGCTTCACACATTTTTTCTCATACTTATCTGTTTCTCTTAGCTCTTTGGTTCTATTTCCCTTCCACCCCCACCATTAATGTAGAGAGTAGTGATGGAGCTGCATCCAAGTGAAATATCAAGCTTGATTAGTTAGGGGTAGTAACCGCCGCAATAAGCAAGCTACACCCATGCTTATTTGTTTTACGCAGACTGTTATTCAGCCCTTATTGGTTGTTTTTCTTCTCCCCTGCCGTTGAAGCAGGGAGCTATGCTGGATATGCGTGAAGTATCAGTTTTTCTTCTCCCCTGCCGTTGAAGCAGAGAGCTATGCTGGATATGCGTGAAGTATTAGTTTTTCTTCTCCCCTGCCGTAGAAGCAGAGAGCTTTGCTGGATATGCATTGAAAGTGAAGTATCAGGCTTATTTGGTTTGGGGTAGTAATCGCTGTAACAAGCCAGCTACTCCCCGCTTTGTGAGTGCAAATCCTTTTTTCCACATTTCCTCTTGCCGTTGAAGCTTAGAGCGATGTTGGAGTCACAGTAACCATGTGTATGTTTATTGAATAAGGGTATTATCTCCAGGCAGTAGCCGTCATTCTGGCGAGCCACCCCCTCTTCATTGACGGCCTCTTGACTTTATGGATCCACAGTGTTTATCCCACGCCCCTTTGAAGTCCTTCACAGTTCTGGTCTTCACTACTTCCTCCAGAAGGGCATTCCAGGCATCTACCACCCTCTCCGTGAAGAAATACTTCCTGACATTGGTTCTGAGTCTTCCTCCCTGGAGCTTCAAATAGTGACCCCTGGTTCTGCTGATTTTTTTCCTACGGAAAAGGTTTGTCGTTGTCTTTGGATCATTAAAACCTTCCAAGTATCTGAAAGTCTGTATCATATCACCTCTGCTCCTCCTTTCCTCCAGGGTGTACATATTTAGATTCTTCAGTCTCTCCTCAACTACTACTTATTTATTTATTTATTTATTTGTTGAGTTTTATATACCGTCATTCGGTAAAGCCATCACAATGGTTTAAAAAATTTAAATTGTAACTCTCTTAACAATTGTGGAAAAAGTATAACAATGTGCATATTAAACAGAGGTTAAACATTTCAAGTCCAGAAAGTATCATTAAGTGAGAGGAAGAGGGATTGTTTGTTCTGGTTGGAGAGAAGTTATTTTGAGGTTTTTGGATGAAAGTTCATTTGGGAGTTAGGATGTTCAGAAGTATGAAGGTCAGTGTACAATTTGCAAAACAGCAATGTTTTTAGGGGTTTTTTTGAATGTTTTGAGGTTGGGTTGGGTTCTCAGATCTTTAGGTAGCGAGTTCCAAAATTTAGGGGAGGCAATGGAAAAGGCTCTTTCTCTTGTTGTTGTTAGATGTGCATCTCTGATGTGGGGGATGTTTAAGCATCCTGAGTTGTTTGAACGTAGGTTTCTTCGAGGATTCTGGGGGGTTGTGTTTAAGCCATTTAGTCCTTGATTATCATTGTTTAGAATTTTATGAATTTTGGTCATTGATCTGTGTTTGATGCATGCTTTAATTGGGAGCCAATGAAGTGAGATCAATATGAGCATTATGTGTCCATTTCTTTTTCTTCCTGTCAGAACTCTGGCTGCTGAATTCTGCAGAATCTGGAGTGGTTTGAGGTTTGAATAAGGTATTCCAATTAGTAAGGAGTTGCAGTAGTCAAAGGTGGAGAAAATGAGTAGTTGTAAGACCGTTCTGAAATCATAAGGGTTAAGAAATGGTTTTAAGTGTCTTAGGGTTAGAAGTTTGTGATATCCTTTAGTTTTTTTGATATGTGATTCTTGAATGAAAGTTCTACTAGTACTACTAGTACTATTACTATTTATTATTTGTAAAACACTGCTAGACAATTATGTAGTGCTGTTCAGACACAAATAAGAGATGATATCTGTTCTAGATAAACATGTATAACAAAAGAGTCTATAGACAGTGTATTTATTGTAGAGAAATGGTTAGAATTTCAACACAGCTTCAAAAAAGTGAGATGTTAAGCTAGATTTAAATATGGCCAGAGAGAGGAGGTATGAGGCACCATCTCCAGATGTTTATTGCAGGAATACAGCTCGAGAAGGTAGAAAAAATGTAGAAGAGCAATATGACATTTGCCATTCCTTTCTGGATCAGTGCTAATATTCTATTTTCTTTTTAGATCACTGCCATTCACTGAGTTGAGTATTTCAATACATTGTCCACTAGGACTCCAAGATCATTTTTCAGGATGGTGAATAGACACTTAAAAGCAACAGTTATAGAGAAAACCTTTTATTAAATGTTATAAAATAATATAAATCTTAGAAATTAAATAATGTACATTATGGAAAAGCAGAGTGCCATGCAAGTCACTAGAGATGTGCATTTGTTTCAAAGAAATTTAAAAAATGCAATGAATAAGGCAAATTATTTTCATTTTGGGGATCCCAGAAACAAATCGGGGGCCCCCAAATGAAACAAATATTTGTTGAATTCACTTGAAAAAACAATTTATCTGACCTAAGGCAAAGTCTGAGACTGGGTCATTGCCTAAGAAATAGGATAAGGCCCAAAGCAGGGGCCGTGGTATATGCCCTACCATGACACTGGCACCTCAGCCTTAGCCTAGGCCCGAAGCTGGGGCCTCACCTGAGCATAGGCTGAGGCCCAAAGAAGAGGCCTCAGCCTATGCTCAGGTGAGCATAGGCTGAGGCCTCAGCCAAGGCCAAGCTTGATGCAGGGACCTCGGCCAAGAGTTGAAAAAGGTCTTACCTGATCCATCAGATAACTGATAGCAAGACCAGGAGAGGCCGGATTCTGATGCCAGGGCCTTGGCCCAGACCCAGGCCTGATGCCTCGATCCCACCTGGAGACTGGGTCCTGATGCCCAGGCCTCAGTCTAGGCTAGAGCCCAGACCGAGGCCCAGCATTGTGACCCTGCCAGGAGGCTGGGTCTCAATGCCATGGCCTCAGCTGGACCCGGGCCCAACACCAGGGCATGACCAGGAGGCTGGCTCCTGAAGCCAGGGCCTTGGCCCTCGCCCAGGCCCAGGTCTGGATCCCAGTCCTTGCAACTACTCCCTCGTCAGGCTCTTCTTCTCTTCTGATGCCGACCGCTGGGGTTGCACTAGAGTTTACTCCGGCATTTCCACCCCAGCAGATGTCACCATTTTGACATATGGCAACATGTACAGCATTACTGTAAATCAAAATGGCACCATCCACTGGGAAGAATGAGATGAAGTTAATTAACTCCAGTGCAATCCCAGTGGATGGCCTTAGAAAATAAGAAGAGGATGACGAGGGAGCAGTTATGAGGACTGGACTCCAGGCCTGGGCTGACTCCCTGACTTTGAGATATGGCCTCCAGGCCAGGCCCCGGCATCAGGCCTTGGTCTGGTTCTAGGCTCCAGTATCAGGACTCAGCCTACAGACCAGGTCACAGCGGAGGGTCTGGGTCTGGATCAAAACCCCAGTGTCGGAGCCTGGCCTGGGACTCGACCAAGGCCCTGGCACAGGACCCAGACTCAGAGCCAGACGCGGCATTGGGCCTGTGTCCGGGCTTTGGCCAAGGACCAGGTATCGGTACCTGGGTAAGTCATTCATCCTGTCTACTGCTATAGCATAATCATTTGAGGGGTAAACATTTTAAAATGTATTATTATTTAAATATTGTTAAAATGTTTCATTGCTGAGGACTTAGATAAATAGCTTAAAGGGTATTTCATTGTTCCTTCTTAAATTTACAATTTTTTTCTCTGTATTTGATATTATAAGTGCCTGCATTGCTGTTAGCAATATTTCTTACATAACTGTGCTTTACAATAGATTAGATGCCTTCTGTGTTCTGAGTACAATCATGGATCATTTGTTATGATTAATATTAAGAAAACAATGATATTTAGTAAATGACAAAGTTATGTAAGCATTTCTCCTTTCTCCTTTATATATTTTACGGCATTGTGGCTGTAACATGGTTGATTTCCTTCTAGGGTCATGGTAATCCTGATTCACTTATAAATAAGTATTAAAAAAAATTATACAGTGAAGTGCAAAGCTAACAATATGTGCTAATTTCTTGATTATGATGAATACAAATGCATTATTCAATATGATTAATCTATATAAAACCACTGACCATAGTATACGACATCTGTTAAAACATTGAACATAAATTACTGCAAGAAACTGAAAAGCTGAAGATCCCTGGATGCAATCATTTTACTCATCTTAGAATTATATATGTCAATATTCTAGGGATGTATAGAAAAAAAATAGTTTTATTTCATGCATTCATTTCATTGAGACCCAAATTAATTTCATTAGGTTAAAAAAATTGTTTGTTTTATTAGTTCATTCATTTTCCATTAAAGTCAATGAGGGAAGTATTGCAGCCTATTTTTGGCCCAGATTTGTGGTTTTCTTATCAATTATCATGAAATGTGTTGGAAGAAATCATGAGAAGAGGGAAAAGAAAATCCAAGGTACCTAGACTGAGGCAAAGTGGCACCAAAAGGAAAATCAACATTGGCAGCATTTATCCAAGGCATCGCCAGAGGAGCAAATAAGAAAGCTAGTGGGTAAGAGTAACCTAAGGCTCCAGAAAAGAGCACCTGCAATAGTTAAATGAACCGTTGAGGGCATCATGAGCGGCATAAAAAATGGAATTGTAGAGTGATGACAAAGTAATTGATTCTTGTGTTTGTTGCATTGAAAAACAAATACTGAAAATTAGGGATGTGAATCGTTTTTTGACGATTTAAAACAATCGTCAGATATATTTAAAATCGTTAAAGCCGTGATACAATAACAATTCCCCCGATTTATCGTCAAAAAATCGTAATTCGGGGGAGGGCGGGAAAGCCGGCACCCTAAAACCCACCCCAACCCTTTAAAATACATCCCCCATCCTCCCGAAGCCCCCCAAAATGTTTTAAATTACCTGGGGTCCAGTGGGGGGGTCCCGGCACGATCTCCCACTCTCGGGCCATGGCTGCGTTAAAAGAATTGGCGCCGGTGGCCCTTTGCCCTTACCATATGACAGGGTAAAGGTAGCGCTGGCGCCATTTTGGTTCCTGTCACCCGACGTCACGAGTGTAGGAGATCGCTCCCGGACCCCCGCTGGACACCCAGGGACTTTTGGCCAGCTTGGGGCAGCCTCCTGACCCCCACAAGACTTGCCAAAAGTCCAGCGGGGGTCCAAGAGCGACCTCCTGCATGCGGGCCGTATTGCCAATATTCAAAATGGCGCTGGTGCTACTTTTGCCCTCACTATGTCGACATAGTGAGGGCAAAAGTCAAAATGGCACCTGCACTACTTTTGCCCTCACTATGTCAGTGAGGGCAAAAGTAGCGCCGGCGCCATTTTGAATATTGGCAATACGGCCCGCGTGCAGGAGGTCCCTCCTGGACCCCCGCTGGACTTTTGGCAAGTCTTGTGGGGGTCAGGAGGCCCCCCCAAGCTGGCCAAAAGTCCCTGGGGGTCCAGCGGGGGTCCGGGAGCGATCTCCTACACTCGTGACGTCGGGTGACAAAAACCAAAATGGCACCAGTGCTACCTTTGCCCTGTCATATGGTAAGGGCAAAGGGTCACCGTCGCCATTTCTTTTAACACAGCCATGGCCCGAGAGCGGGAGATCTCGCCGGGACCCCCCCACTGGACCCCAGGTAATTTAAAACATTTTGGGGGGCTTCTGGAGGGCGGGGGATTTATTTTAAAGGGTCGGGGTGGGTTTTAGGGTGCCGGTTTTTCCGCCCTCCCCCGATTTATGATTTTTTACGATTTAAAAAAAACAAAAACCATGACGATCAGATTTCCCTCCCTCCCTAGTCAAAATCGATCGTTAAGACGATTGATCACCCGATTCACATCCCTACTGAAAATGACTTCTTAATAATAAAAAGTGCTGAATACTTTTATTGAAGTTTCTGCATTTCTTTAAATATACTACAATGCACACTGTTATGCTGGAAGATCGACAAGAACTGCAGAGGCTCTGAAATGTCATGCAATATGCTTTTTTCAGATGCAGAGATTGACTTGTTTAAAAATACTGCAGATTGACATCTGTTGTTAAGTGGTACAAAATAACCATGCTTATAGCCATTATCATTTCTGGCTACTTTACACCATAGGATTGGGGTTGTGTTGTGATTGGTTAGTTTGAAATATATAATAGTGGTAATACGCATGTGTGGCATCATAGATATTTGGAAGTGAATCAGTATGGAGATTGTGTTTTGGTAAGTAATCAAGATTTTAGTTTTCAGGTGGTTATGGGCTATAAGTATATTCTTCTTAATAAGAATAGAGATTGCATTTTGGTTTGTTCTTGTTTTTACATGCTTTGTTGCAGATGATAGGTTTAAAATGTGATGATATAAACTCGTAGTTTGATATTTGATGGAGAGGCAATGAAAAGAAGCAAAGTGGATCGCGTGTTGAACCCTTTAGGTCAACTGAGATTACTATGGAGTTATTTTAGTTTGGTGGTATAGATATGTTCACTATGGGCTGGATTTTCAAAAGGATATGCATATTATAAAATTGCATGTCCGTGTGCGTGCACCGGGTAGCGTGCGCATATGGACATGCTCACGCTGGTTTGAAAATCTGCCCCTATGATTGCATTCAGAGATTTATGTATGTATAATAATAATTAAATATATTGTTTATAGGAGTCTGGTCACATTTATGTGATTGTGGACCATTAGACTACTTTTGAATGTTAACGGAATACTTCTGACCTACCACCTATATATTATAAGAAGGAGATGCAGTACATTAAGAGCCAATTGAATGGGATATCCCCTGAAGAAGTATTATTAAGGCAAAACATAGTAAGTCCTGTCTGGGATACAATTGAAGATTGAGGTCCAATTGAGTAAATTATGTAAATAATGTAGAAATTTTAAATTTATATGATTTTTTTTAGGGATGTGAATCGGGCTTCGGACAATTGAAAATATCGTACGATATTTTCAAAATTGTCAGAAATCGGAGGCTCCCCCAAAACAATATGAAAACCCCACAATATTGTTCGTGGGGGTTCTCTTATCGTTTTGGGGGAGGGCGGGAAAAACGGCACACAAAAATAACCCCTAAACCCACCCCGACCCTTTAAAACTAATCCCTTAGCTTCCCCCACCCTCCCGACTCCCCCAAAAACTTTTTACAGGTACCTGGTGGTCCAGTGGGGGTCCCGGGAGCGATCTCCTGCTCCCGGGCCGTCGGCTGCCACTAATCAAAATGGCGCCGATGGCCCTTTGCCCTTACCATGTGACAGGGTATCCGTGCCATTGGCCGGCCCCTGTCACATGGTAAGGGCAAAGGGTGAATGTATGTGGTTGGATATTGTGCAACATTAATGTTATATTTATTGAAAATAAATTGCTGTCATTTTCTGCCTTTATAGTATAAAAAATGTGAGTAGTATATTGTACATTTTGAACACTTTTGTAAAAAACATTTTGTAAAATAATTTGTTGATAAAATACATAGTTAATGAAATGGATTCCTTATATTAAGATTGGAATTTATTGTTCAAATCTTAAGATATACCTTCCCATATTATTGTTCTTTATTATTTATTTTATTTATTTTAACATGTTTTGTATACCGTATATTCAGTTTTGCCATCATAACGGTTTACATTAGGAGAGTGACATTAGAGTTTTAACAAATAAGATGACTTGTCTTACCGTAACCTTTGTTCAATGGGCCAATTGTGGTAGCTTGTATATATGTTTTAGGGATGTGCAATTGTTTTTCCTGAATTAGGCAATGTCAATGAAATTGCCTAATTCAGAATGGTTTGGGATAACCGAAAAACAACTGTATTTTTCTGAAATTTTGGAAAAATTTCATTTTCGGGTTAGTGCACACTATTGGGAGTTAGTGCACGCTAACCCAAATATCAGGGCCCCCCCCAAAAAAATACCCCGAACTGCCAGTTCATGGCATTGGACATGGGCCCAGGCCCTGGCCTAGGCTGAGGCCCAGGCATCGGGACCTAGCCTCCGGGCTGGGCCCCAGCATCAGATATGGGTCCAGTCTGGACTCAGCATCGGGCCTGATTCTGGGCTGAAGCTCCACATCAGATCAGGGCAGGACACAGTATCGGATTTGGTACATTTCTGGGTGGAGATTCAATGGGAAATTTCCTGGGCTTGGGCCTTTGCTCAGGTCTTGGCAACTCACTCAGGACTTGATCTTGGTCTTGGGAGGTGGAGAGTAAGAAGCTAGAACCTTAAATGTATTTAATGGACTAGGACTGGGACTACTGAAAGGAGAGGATCACTTTGCTGGTGGCTGATGGTGGCTGAAAGGAATCAGTAAGGATTTGCTTGGGACATTGTCTTTTTTAAAAGTATTGGGGCAAAGCTAACTATTTGGTAATATTATTTAGTGTGTTTGTGCTTTTAATAGTCAGTAAGGCAGCAAATAGAAGTTAGACTGTATTTTTAAATAATCAGTTAGAAAGGCAGCTAGTAAGCAGAAGTTAGTGTTTGTATATTAAAAAAAAAAAAAAGTTTCCAGAAGCTAGAAATAAGCTAGGAGGCAGTGTATACCTAAGTAAAAAGGTTGAAAAGTTCAGTTCAGTTACTCACCTTAGAAAAGTGTTTAGGTAGTGTGGTTTGGTTTCGTTAGGTACCAACATTTGTTAATCAAGAGAGCAGTGAGCCACTCTGGATGACTAACTGAAGTTAGACTGTTTGTATTTCCCAACCCTCCTACCCTTCGTCCACCCACCCTTAGCTCATCCTTTAATTTATAGGCAGGTGACACTTAAAAAAAAACAAAACATCTTATTGAGAGTTTGAACATTCCCATGTAGGCCACCACCAGACATATAGTGAATTCACTAATATATTTACAGGACTTTAATTAGACAAATTCCTACTCCCATAGCAACCTAAAACTGAAGTAGGAACTGAACAAATTTGAGATGAAGGCAGCAGTCAAACAGCAAGAGGGGGGCTTCCCAGTCTTTTGCATCAAGTGTCACATGCATGATTTTTTACCCGCCGGTGAGAAATTGTAGATGTGCATGTGATGCAAGGAGCTCCTGGCTCTCAGAGAATGAGTCCGATCTCTGGAGGCTAGAGTGGCAGACCTGGAGGAGCTGAGGGAGACAGAGGTATATAGATAAGACCTTCAGGGACATAGTAGCCAACTCCCAACTTCAGACTGGCAGCCCTGGAGCTGCCTTGGAGGAAGAAGGTCTCATGATTGGAGAACATCAACCTGATGCAGCAGGAAAGGATCCTGTAGCAAGGACCTGCTCTCCAGGTGATGCATTGTCTTTTCGCACCGAGGATATCTCCCCAAGGCCTACTGCCCAGGAGGGAAGGGTTAGGTCAGCTGTCATAGTTGGTGATTCAATTATTAGGAATGTAGACAGATGGGTGGCTGGAAGGAGTGAGGATCGCCTGGTAACATGCCTACCTGGTGAGAAGGTGGCGGACCTCATGCATCACCTTGATAGGATTTTAGACAGTGCTGGGGAGGAGCCGGCTGTCGTGGTACATGTGGGCACCAATGACATAGGAAAATGTGGGAGGGAGGTTCTGGAAGCCAAATTTAGAATCTTAGGTAGAAAGCTTAAATCCAGAACCTCCAGGGTAGCATTCTTTGAAATGCTCCCTGTTCCACGCGCAGGTCACCAGAGGCAGGCAGATCTCCGGAGTCTCAATGCGTGGATGAGACGATGGTGCAGGGAAGAGGGATTCAGTTTTGTTAGGAACTGAGGAAACCTTTGGGGAAAGGGGAGACTTTTCCGAAAAGATGGGCTCCACCTTAACCAGAGTGGAACCAAGCTGCTGGCACTAACTTTCAAAAAGGAGATAGAGCAGCTTTTAAACTAGAGCAAGGGGGAAAGCCGACAGTCACTCAGCAGTGCATGGCTCGGAGAAATGTATCCTTGAAGGATACTAATGAAACAGGAAAGTTAGAGCAGCTCAACAGAGATGTTCCATTAAAAGCAAACATAGTCCATATGCCTATATGTAAAAAATCACCAAAGCTAAGGATTTCTGAATTATCCCAAACAACTGAAAAGCAGGTTGTTAAAACAAACAAACAACACACTTTGAAATGTCTGTATGCCAATGCCAGAAGTCTAAGAAGTAAGATGGGAGAGTTAGAGTGTATAGCAGCAAATGATAAAATTGACATAATTGGCATCACAGATTTGGTGGAAGGAGGATAACCAATGGGGCAGTGCTATATATGGGTACAAATTATATCGCAATGTTAGGGAGGATCAACTTGGTGGGGGTGTGGCACTTTATGCCTGGGAGAGTATAGAGTCCAACAGGATAAAGATCATACAAGAGACTAAATGCAAGCTTTTAAACTAGAACAAAAGGGATAGCCGACAGTTGCTCAGCAGCGCATGGTTTGGAGAGAGCTATCTTCAAAGGATACTAATGATGCATTAGAATTAGGGCATCCTGACAGTGAGGTTCCAATTATAAAAAAAGTAGTCCAAGTGCCTGTAACTAAAAACTCAGCTGAGCTGAAAAATTCTAACTTATCCCTATGAATTAAAAAGCAGAATGAAAATACAAACAAAAAACAAACTTTGAAATATTTGTATGCTAATGCCAAAAGTCTAAGACGTAAGATGGGAGAATTAGAATGTATAGCAGTGAATGATGGACCCAAAAAGCAAAGCGGTAGCCGATCCAGTGAACTGTGTGACAGTGACGACAAGGAGAATCGGATGATAGCAAGCCCTTTATTAAAATGCCCGACTCTGGCCGAGTTTCGCTCCCTTGCACAGAGCTGCCTCAGGGGCAATTCATTTATCCAGGACTTGATTTGATCAATGTGAAGGATATCAGATTGATTATACCTTGGTCGCAGATGAATTCTTTTTCAGACTAATAGGCTTTCTCTTATCAACATAACATTGTTACGTGATACCGACGTTGGAGTGAAAGAATGTTCCATAAATAGCAAATGCAAACAAACGAGCTAGTCAGACTAGCTGAGAGACGGCTCGTTTGTTTGCATTTGCTATTTATGGAACATTCTTTCACTCCAACGTCGGTATCACGTAACAATGTTATGTTGATAAGAGAAAGCCTATTAGTCTGAAAAAGAATTCATCTGCGACCAAGGTATAATCAATCTGATATCCTTCACATTGATCAAATCAAGTCCTGGATAAATGAATTGCCCCTGAGGCAGCTCTGTGCAAGGGAGCGAAACTCGGCCAGAGTCGGGCATAGCAGTGAATGATGACATAGACTTAATTGGCATCTCAGAGACATGGTGAAAGGAGGACAACCAATGGGACAGTGCTATACCGGGGTACAAATTATATCGCAATGACAGAGGAGCACCCGGGAGGTGGTGTGACGCTTTATGTCTGGGACGGCATAGAGTCCAACAGGATAAACATCCTGCATGAGACTAAATGCAAAATTGAATCTTTATGGGTAGAAATCCCTTGTGTGTCGGGGAAGACTACATTGATAGGAGTATTCTACCGTCCACCTGGTCAAGATGTTGAGACGGACAATGAAATGCTAAGAAAAATTAGGGAAGCGAACCAAATTGGTAGTACGGTAATAATGGGAGACTTCAATTACCCCAATATTGACTGGGTAAATGTATCATCGGTACATGCTAGAGATATAAAGTTCCTGGATGGAATAAATGAAATTTTTATGGAGCAATTGGTCCATGAACTGACAAGAGAGGGAGCAATTTTAGATCTAATTCTCAGTGGAGGACAGGATTTGGTGAGAGAGGTAATGGTGGTGGGGTCACTTAGTAACATGGGGAGGAGGAATAGCCTAAGCCTAGTGGTTAGAGCAAGTGGGCTACAAACCAGGAGACCAGGGTTTGAGTCCTGTTGTTGCTCCTTGTGACTTTGATCAAATTTGAATTTATGATTGGAAGGGGGACAGTAAGAAAATCCATGGTTCTCGTACTAAACTTTCAAAAGGGAAGCATTGATAAAATGAGAAAAATTGTAAGAAAAAACCTGAAAAGAGCAGCTACAAAGGTAAAAAGTGTGCAAGAGGGATGGTCATTGTTAAAAAATTCCATCCTAGAAGCACAGTCCAGATGTATTCCCCACATTAAAAAAGGTGGAAAGAAGGCAAAACAATTACCAGCATGGTTAAAAGGGGAAGTGAAAGAAGCTATTTTAGCCAAAAGATCTTCATTCAAAAATTGGAAGAAGGATCCAACAGAAGAAAATAGAATAATGCATAAGTGTTGGGAAGTTAAATGTAAGACATCTCTTGATAAGACAGGCTAAGAGAGAATTTGAAAAGTTGGCCATAGAGGCAAAAACTCACAATAAAAACTTTTTAAAAATATATCCGAAGCAGAAAGCCTGTGAGGGAGTCAGTTGGACCGTTAGATAATCGAGGGGTTAAAGGGGCACTTAGAGAAGATAAGGCCATTGTGGAAAGATTAAATGATGTCTTTGCCTCGGTGTTTACTAAAGAGTATGTTGGGGAGATACTCATTCTGGAGAAGGTTTCATGGATAATGATTCAGATGCACTGAACCAAATCACAGTGAACCTAGAAGATGTGGTAGGCCTGATTGATAAACTGAAGAGTAGTAAATCACCTGGACCAGATGGTATACACCCCAGGGTTCTGAAGGAACTCAAAAATGAAATTTCAGACCTATTAGTAAAAATTTGTAACCTATCATTAAAATCATCCATTGTACTGGAAGACTGGAGGGTAGCTAATGTAACCCCCATATTTAAAAAGGGCTCCAGGGGCAATCCAGGAAACTATAGACCGGTTAGCCTGACTTCAGTGCCAGGAAAAATAGTGGAAAGTGTTCTAAGCATCAAAATCACAGAACATATAGAAAGACATGGTTTAATGGAACAAAGTCAGCATGGCTTTACCCAAGGCAAGTCTTGCCTCACAAATCTTGCTTCACTTTTTTGAAGGAGTTAATAAACATGTGGATAAAGTTGAACCGGTAAATGTAGTGTACTTGGATTTTCAGAAGGTGTTTGATAAGATTCCTCATGAGAGGCTTCTAGGAAAAGTAAAAAGTCATTGTATAGGTGGCAATGTCCTTTCGTGGATTACAAACTAGCTAAAAGACAGGAAACAGAGAGTAGGATTAAATGGACAATTTTCTCAGTGGACGGGAGTAGTCAGTGGAGTGCCTCAGATATCTGTATTGGGACCCTTACTTTTCAATATATTTATAAATGATCTGGAAAGAAATACGACGAGTGAGGTAATCAAATTTGCAGATGATACAAAATTGTTCAGAGTAGTTAAATCACAAGCAGATTGTGATAAATTGCAGGAAGACCTTGTGGGACTGGAAAATTGGCATCGAAATGGCAGATGAAATGTAATGTGGATAAGTGCAAGGTGATGCATACAGGGAAAAATAACCCATGCTTTAGTTACACAATGTTAGGTTCCATATTAGGTGCTATCACCCAAGAAAGAGATCTAGTTGTCATAGTGGGGTTTTTTTTTGGCAAAATCATTTTTATTGAAGAGTATAGGCAGTACATCCATCAAAACACATAAAAGGTGCACTACACAATACAACAAAGCAGTAACAAACATGTCAAAAACGTGTCCCCCACTGTACTTCCATGCTTTATCAGACACACTGCCCCACTCCTTTTCTAAATCCGGTGGACATAGTCCACCAGACAAAGCCTATGAAACCAAACACGCATCCCATTTACACCAAACAACCCATGTCTCTCGCTCTCCCAACCTCCCCCCATTTCTGTCCCCCCATCCCCTAGAAGAGTGTTGCTGGAACATCATAAAACTTATACTTTCTGGAAAGATATCTTTATAACACACTGAGGCACAGTCCAAAAATCTCCTTGCCAACCCCCTATACCCAGTCAACCTGTTTGGTTGTCTTAGGGCTCATAACACTGGGCTAAATAGGTCTTATCACTTCCATAAAGGGTGGTAACCCACATTGAGCAAATGAGTTTGAATATCCAGTGGTAATAAGGTAAAACAGGTTGCCCAACAACTTCTGTATTCAGGATTAGGGGTCCTCAAACCCTGTAGTGAGGCAATTCTCTCCATTTGCATAGATATGGCAAGCCTATAGTACCAGGCTCTTGTTGTAGGAAGCGTTTTCAGTTGTATCCAGTCTGCCAGGATCGTGCGACAAGCTAGTAATATTGCAATATGACCAAACCGGTCTAGAAAATCTGATAAACTGGCATAGTTCCCTGTAAGCCTGACAGGAGGAGTCTGCCAGTCTTGCCAATAGTGGTATGCGTGCTTTGAGCAATCACAGTCAATACTTCATTCCAAAACCCTTCCAACTGCTGGCACGTGAACAACCGATGGACCAAAGTTCCTCTCTCTTGATTTCATTTGATGTATGTGGGCGATATCAGCCTCCCCATTTGGTACCGACGTACATCATCACAAATAATATGATGTAAAATTTTAAATTGTAATTCCCGGAGAGATAAATCTGGCAAGCTCTTTGGCATATTTTCGAAACAAGAGAGCAAGTAAGCAGTGGAAATATCCATCGTCCCCATCTCTGTCCAATAGTGTGCCAGATATTTGATATGCCGAGGGGTACGGTACGTCTTTCCCATCCTGCACCATCCCCTAATTGAGTTTTGCTGTAAGGCAACATCAAAAAAACGTTGGGCAAAGAGACGTTCCTGTCTATATGTGTTCTCAGTCCATTTGAAACTTGACAAATAGTGACGTGTTTGTAAATATGCAAAAAAATGCTTACCAGGTAAGTGATAATCGGTGACCAATGAGGCAAAGTCTCTCACCACCGGTAAGCCCTCTGAGTAGAATTGGAAGATAAACGGAAGTCCTTTTTGTAGCCAGTCGTCAAAAATAACATACTGCTCACGCCCTGGAAGGAAATCCCAGTTACCCAGCAATGGTATAAAGAGAGAAATAAGACCAGTCATACCTCCCTGTGTCCGGATCCATCGCCCAGCCTATCGACATTGGTGAACCAAGCTACGTGGGATTTGTAGAATACTATAGACATTAGTTCTGGCTTGCAAAAGATATAATGGAGACCACGGGGAAACCACACTAATAACTAGCCCATCTTCACAGTAAGTGTATCGATCCAGGAGCCACTCTCCTACAAAGCGTAATTGGCAAGCCGCATTAAAAAGTCTAATATCTGGCAGCCCTAGGCCTCCCTCCCCCTTAGAGTATGTCAGAACTTTATAGTTCAGCCGGGCCCTCTTCCCAGCCCACACAAATTTTTGGAAGTTTGTTTGTAACCAAGTGACATCTCTGCCAGTTAACCAACAAGGTAACATGTGCATCTTATATAATAGCTTAGGCAAGAGAATCATTTTAAGCAGGGCACATCTGCCAAAAAGAGAAAGAGGTAGATTTTGCCACGACTGGAGTTGGGCAGCTACAGCTGCTATAGTAGTAGTAATATTTAACTCATACATGTCTGCAAGTTTTCGTGGAATCCAAACCCCCAAATACTTTATTTTGATCTGAGCCCAAGTGAAAGGGAAAACTCCTGGCCAGTGACGTTGTACATTAGGGTTTAACGCTAAAGCCTCTGACTTAGCAAAGTTAATTTTCAAGCCCGCTATATTATGGAAAGAGGTAAAGTGTTGAATAATGACTGGGACACCATCTTTCGGATGACCAACAAACAATAAAATGTTATCCGCGAACATTGTAATCAAAGTCACGCCACTTCCATAAAAGTACTCGGGGAGCCCAGCACTTCAATGAGTATTCTCAGGGACAATGAGATATGAGCTTTAGTGCAGTGTCTGCGGGCGGCCGCCATTTTAACTACACGAGGGGCGAATAGAATCGCGCCGTGTCACTCCCAGCGCTCAGGAACTCCAACGCTCCGAAAGACAGCTTCAGGGGCACCGAGACATAAGACGCCCCTTCTAAGGAAATCTCTCCCAAGCGCCGCAATTTTAGCAGATTATGGGGGATAAGTTTGGAAGGGAGCTACGGAGCTCACACTTCCAACTCCCTTTCGAATGACGTCATCACCGGAAGTCCATCATAGTGGTTAACACATTGAAATCATCGCTTCAGTGTGCTGCGGCAGTCAAAAAAGCAAAAAAGCAAACAGAATGTTGGGAATTATTAGGAAGGGAATGGTGAA
Organism: Rhinatrema bivittatum; assembly: GCF_901001135.1. NCBI lineage: Eukaryota > Metazoa > Chordata > Amphibia > Gymnophiona > Rhinatrematidae > Rhinatrema > Rhinatrema bivittatum. Next base: position 379,525,912 of record NC_042615.1, on the reverse strand, counting down.
TAAAACGGAAAATGTCATAATGCCTCTGTATCGCTCCATGGTGAGACCCCACCTATAATAATGTGTACAATTCTGGTCGCTGCTGTTATGAATCGCTCTGCCCACGGGTCTCCCCGCGAGCAGGCTCCGTTGACTCACCATGTTTTCTTCGCCGATGTGGCAGGACGCCGCCGTTGGCCTGCCCACGCAGCCTGGAGGCCGCCCGTGCTTCCACCCTTCACTGCGGCCGGAGTAGAGGACTTTTCCATCCTCTTCGGGGCTGGAAGTGCCCTCGACATTTTCTGCCTCTTCGCAGCGCTCAGGCCGCAGCCCCGGGCTGGAGTAGCGGCAGGAGCTGCCCCCGGGGCCTCCGGCAGCGGCTGGAGTCGCTGCTCACGTTGGGTCTGCGGCCCAGGCCAGCCCTGCCTCGTATGACGTACTACGTCGGTGCAGGCCGCTGTCCGTGGTCCTGCACAGCTCCTGCTCTCCTCCTAGGTGCGCAGCCTCGTCTTCCTGCACAATTTAAAGGGCCAGACACAGGAAGTGTCTTGGCCCCACCTTGGTGACTGTTTCCTGTTTCAGCCCTATAAAGGGCTGCTCCGTCCGTTGTTTCTGGCCTTGCATCGTCGTGGAATCTTCACTCTGGAGGCTCCTGCCTGCCAGAGCCTGTGTAAGGTCTTCCTCTAGTCGTGGAGCTCCTCGTCTCGTCCATTGTGCTATATCAAGTCTCCGAGCCTGAGGTCCATGTCCAGGTGTCTTCATGATCTTCTACGTCCCGGTGTTCCTGCCTTCCTTGATGTTCTTTCCTACACCTCGCCTCATCTTCGCTCTCGAGCCTTCTGGTAGCAGTAGGCCGGGGGTCCCTCAGATGCAGTACTCCTGAGTGGACTAGTCTGCTGGTGGACGGTTGTCCTGTGCTCCTGAGCCGTCAAGTCCCGGATGTTTGTTCCTGTGCTGTCCCGCTCCCGTCGTGGTCCGTGACCAGCCTCTTGGGGCTGTGTAGGGCGTGTAACGGACAGGGTGGTCCGCGACTCAGTCCCGCGGGTGGCCTGAGTAGGGTGCCCTGAGAGACAGTGCCAATGTCCATGCCTCATGTTGCCTTTGTGGATGTCAAGAGTCTCATCCCTGGATGCTGTTGCATCAGCCATGTGTCTTCGTCCCTGGATGCTGTTGCATCAGCCATGTGTCTTCGTTTCTGGATGCCGTTGCATCAGCCATGTGTCTTCATCTAGATGCCGTCGCATCACTCCATAGTCATGTCTTCATGTCAAGGCCCGTCTGCCCTCAACCTCAGGCCAGGCCTGCTGCTCCATGCTGTTCGCAGCAGGTCCAAAAGGGCCCAGAATGGTCGGAGGACCATTCACCTTCCAACATCCTCGGATGTTGGCCATGGGAGCTTGCCGGCCTGGCGGAGGGTAGACTGTCAGCCATGTGGAGCCAAAGTCAACCCTTGGCTCGGCTTAGAAGTTATGGGTCGGGCTGAGGCCCATGGGCACACTAAACCACCATTCTCAACAGCTGCATCTCAAAAAAGATATAATTGCGATGAAGAAGGTACAGAGAAGGGAGACCAAAAAAATAAGGGGAATGGAACATCTCCCCGATGCGGAAAGACTAAAGAGGTTAGGACTTTTCAGCTTGGAGAAAAGACGGCTGAGGGGGGATATGATAGAGGTGTTTAAAATCATGAGAAATCTAGAACAGGTAGATGTGAATCGGTTATTTAGTCTTTCAGATAATAGACTAGGGGGCACTCCATGAAGTTAGCATGTGGCACATTTAAAACTAATCAGAGAAAGTTCTTTTTCACTCAACACACAATTAAACTCTGGAATTTGTTGCCAGAGGACGTGGTTAGTTCAGTTAGTATAGCTGTGTTTAAAAAAGGATTGGATAAGTTCTTGGAAGAGAAGTCCATTTCCTGCTATTAATTAAGTTGACTTAGAAATAGCTACTGCTATTACTAGCAACGGTAACATGAAATAGACTTAGTTTTTGGGTCCTTGCCAGGTTCTTATGGCCTGAATTGGCCACTGTTGGAAACAGGATGCTGGGCTTGATGGACCCTTAGTCTGACCCAGTATGGCATGTTCTTATGATGTAATTGAGGGGAGGGCATGGGGGCTGTCGCCTTACGTCTAAAGTTTTATATTTTTTACATATTTTGAGAGTCAAGGTCGCTTCAAACATGTGCCCCAGGCAGACATGGGGGTCAGCACTGACCCCCACTTAACTTCGAAATTTGCCACATCTTTTATTTTTCTAGCCAGAGGCTCTTTAAGGCGATGGTGATTCCATGAGGCTGAAGCTGACATCGCATTAAAGGGCTGCTTTCCACATTCTTTTGTGCCTCAATGATTGGCCATGACACAAAAGAACACACCATACAACCTCAATGGTTTTTCAGGGGTGGAACACCACTATTGCAGCACCCCCCCCCCCCCCCCTCCACCCACATCACAATATCACAATACTGGCAGCCCTTCTATGATAAAACATTGCAGCTTAGTGCATCTAGGGGTAAGTTAGCTGGATATTCCATCCTGGAATGCCCCATCTAACCCCTCATTTATCCAGCTAACTGTGAAGTCAAATAAGCAACAGCTAAGTGGCAATAGCTGAATGCTGTTGAATGTGCAGATAGTGCCACTTAGACAGCTAACTTAAAATTTTACCGGTTAAGTGGTGCTAAATATCATCCTAAGAGAAGTAATTAAATCTTATTTTCAAATCGATTAATAAACAGGCACCAAATGTAAATCCTATATAGTTGATATTATGTCTAAAAAAAAATACCCCAGGCTATCAGTTTACAATGCATAACCTGTTTGGCATTTACAAAGCAACCTAAATTATATTCCACTTTTATTTTACAGTTCAAGAAATCATAATTCCTTTGACTTATCAGTGCAAATTTATGGTTTTAGTTGAACAAATGCACTTCATTAATACTAAGGATAAAATAAACACCACAGATGAACCTGCACCTATATTGTCATACATATGTACATTCCACATTAATATATATTTATGGATGCAAAGTAGGGTACTTATGTTAAATAAAACAATATCAATTGATTGCATTACCCTTTCAGATATTGCACCTGTCAAGGAGCACTGTAAATAGCCCTTGATAGAGGAAATATTCTAAAAAAATATAGATAGATAAATAGATAGATAGATAGACAGATAGACATTTAAGCTACACATTAATTTGCAATTTCAAAACAATTGGGGAAAATTCAACCTTTTAAATGATATAACAGAAACTCATGTTAACATTAAGGTACAGTAATTAACTACTCTTGAAAAGCAGTTACAATACTTCATTTCATTACTTTTCTATTGCTGCTACTAAAATCAGAATTAAAAATACATTAATTTCAGTTACAACTCCCCCCCCCACACACACACACACAAAAAATCATCCCTTCCTCTTTTCCCCCATCTAATATTAGAGCATGTAGAATACATTGTAAACAAGATCTGGGTGTGTTAATTTTCCTGTTTGGCAACTCTCAGGTTATTTTTTTTCCCCTTGACTTTCTGTAACTAAAGTCAATGTAAAAAATAAGTACATTTTGAAAGTTGTTTTTTTTTCCCAGCAGAATGAAATATGGATGTTTTGTCACATTTTTCTTTTCATTAAAAAAAAAGAATGCACATCCCTATAAACTATAGCCTGGGACAATTGGATTATGTTCACCCACCGGAAAATACTGTATCTAGCTTTTTGTACAACTTAACCTGAAAATATAGATCATTAAGGGGCATGCTGTAATCCGTGCAGAGCCATTATGAGTGGGTAGAAAATAAATGAATAATGAATATTGTAAAAAAATATGCACGAAAGGCAAAATGGCATAAACTAAAAATAGCACGCTATGCAGCAAAGCCTTAACTTATCTGTAAAGACAGTTCCCCAACACATTAAATTTCAAATGCCAAAATTATCATTTACCCAAATGTAAATAACAACACATCATATGAGAGAAAAGGAGAACCTTGGTCACCCTGTGCAATTTTGAAATTTGGCATTGGCAGGGCAGTAGCGATCAGTCCAGATCCTTGTGGAATAAGGTAACTGGGAAGCTGGGGCAGAGAAGGTCAGGGGGTGAAGGAGAATCACAGAAGGAGGGATTTTGAAGGAATGGAGACCAGGAGTGGAGTAAGGGAAGAGACTAGGTTAACATCTGGCTTTCGGTCCAGAATATTCATATTCTAGTTGGGTTTAGTGGAGAGGGCAGGAGAACCTGGCACCAGGGCCAGCATTGCTTCTGTGGATATGGGAAGGGGATGGAGGGGGTTTAACATAGTGTGGGTGTATGTGTAGCTCCCCTATGTGGATGAGAGTAAATGGTGTATTCCTCTGCTATATAAGCTCTGACTACCATCTTAGAGTATGGATTTTTTTTTTTTGTTTCCGTTCTAGGGGGCTGCAAGTTCAAGGCTGACCCCTGTTTTTCGAATTGATTTAAGTTGTTGAACCTCCATGAAGATTTTCAGTTACATTTAGATATGGGAGTTTTAGTCCACCCTCCCCATTTATTCAACTTTCAATTTCCTGAACCTTAAAGGGTAGAGGTTGCTTCCCAAAGAAGAACCTACAGATCTTCAATGTCCAAAGGAGGGATGGCTTATAGCCACCCAGAAGAAAAGGAGGAGAAAAGAGAGAAAGGAGTTGGGATGGACCCCTATAGGGCTAACGTACATCTACAGGAGATTTGGGGAAGATGTATGCAGAAGTAAAAAGGGAAAAGACTATAATAAATGGTGCCAGTCAGGTACTGTGGTAAGGCTGCATGTGAAGTAAAAAGGGGGAAGAGGAGAATAAATGGTGACATTCAGGTACTGTGAGGAAACTAAGGACTTCAGAGGAGAAAACTACATGGAGAGGTAGGAGATAAATGACTGTGGAAAATGGATTTCACCTTTAATACTACACCAACATTGGGAGGGAAGTATAAAGTTTTCCCTATACCAATGGGATGGGAAAAACATCAGATTAAAGACTGAATCAATTGGCTTTAAAATCTAAACCTTAAATAAGACTGTAAGAAGTCACAAGTTTATTTAAAGCACATGTATCATCACTAGTGAACCAAACTACTTTAAAGAACATTTTCATCATTTCATAGTATATCAGTAAAAATATTGTTGGAAACCAAAGACAGCTTCCAGTGTGCTTTTTGCTGCAAAGTGACTTTAGCACTTATCACTGCTGTATACAAGAACTGTGAACTGGGAATTAAGTGTGGCAATGCAAAAGGCATTGACGGTTCTCTTTCCCCCACTCAGGGAACTCTGAAGTAAGGACACTTTAATATTATGATGAGTTTGCCACCTGAAACTGTATTTGAGGTGTGGCCTCTGGTAACACTATCCCAGGTACAAACAGCACAATAATCAATGCCTGTAAACAGAGGCATAGAACACAATGGGGTAGATTTACAAAAAATGCGCGTTCACGTACTTTTGTTGGCGCACCAGTCGCAAACAAAAGTACACTGGATTTTAGTAGATACGCGCGTAGCCGCGCGTATCTGCTAAAATCCAGGATCGGCGCGCGCAAGGCTGCCGATTTTGTGCAGCCGGCGCGCACTGAGCCGCGCAGCCTGCCTCCGTTCACTCCAAGGCCGCTCCCCTCGGAGGGAACTCGCTTTTGCCCTCCCCTCACCTTCCCTTCCCTTCCTCTATCTAACCCACCCCCCCCGGCCCTATCTAACCCCCCCCCCTACCTTTGCCCAGGGATTTACGCCTCCCGGAGGGAGAAGTAAATCCCCGCGCGCCAGCTGGCTGCTAGCGCGCCGAGACGCAACCCGGGGGCAGTTCCGGAGGGCGTGGCCACACCCCCAGACCGCCCCGGGCCGAAACCACACCCCCGGGCCCGCCCCTGAAACGCCGCGTCCCGCCCCCAAAACGCCGCGTCGATCGGCCCCACCCCTGACACGCCCCGACACGCCCCTGACAAAAAACCCCGGGTCTTACGCGAGTCCCGGGGCTCTGCGCGCGCCGGCAGGCCTATGGAAAATAGGCGCGCTGGCGCGCAGGGCCCTGCTCGCATAAATCCGGGCGGATTTACGCGAGCAGGGCTTTTAAAATCCACCCCGATATGAAATTCATGTGTACCCGAAAATGTTTTATATGATGTAAAGTTCAAGTTTGAAAAAAGTTACCTGCATAACTGCATTTACTTGTGGATGCATGCTTAGGCTGGAATTCACAATGACTCCAAGACATTTCACTTGAGATATAATGGGAATCTCATAACCCGCAAAAGTAAAAATAATCGGGCGGATTTTAAAAGCCCTGCTCGCATAAATCCACCCGGATTTACGAGAGCAGGGCCCTCGCGTGCCGGCACGCCTATTTTGCATAGGCCGCCGGCACGCACAGAGCCCCGGGACGCGCGTAAGTCCCGGGGTTTTTTGAAGGGGCGTGTCAGGGCGGGGCCGAATGACGCGCGTTTCGGGGGCGGGACGTGGCGTTTCGGGGGCGTGGCGCCGGCCCAGGGGCGTGGTCGAAGCATCCGGACCAGCCTCCGGGTCGGATGATGGCGCGCCTAGATTTACGTCTGCTTCTCGCAGGCGTAAATCTAGGGACAAAGGTAAGGGGGGGTTTAGATAGGGCCGGGGGGGTGGGTTAGGTAGGGGAAGGGAGGGGAAGGTGAGGGGAGGGCGAAAGAAAGTTCGCTGCGTGGCTTGGCGCACGCAGGCTGCCCAAAATCGGCAGCCTTGTGCGCGCCGATCCAGGATTTTATAAGATACACGCGGCTATGCTCGTATCTTATAAAATCGTGCGTACTTTTGTTTGCGCCTGCTGCGTGAACAAAAGTACGCGATCGCACTTTTTAAAAAAATCTACCCCAATATGCTTATGTCTGGTGGGAGTCCTTTCCAATATTATTACCTTGATTTTTGCCACATTCAATAAAAGTTTGTTATGACACTGCCAGGTTTTAAGAACATAAGAAAATAAAATATGTCATACTGGGTCAGACCAAAGGTTTATCAAGCCCAGTATCCTGTTTCCAACAGTGGTCAAGCCAAGTCACAAGTACCTGGCAAGTACCCAAATATTAAATAAATCTCAAGCTACTATTGCTTATTAATTTATAGCAATTTATGGATTTTTCCTCTAGTAACTTATCCAAACCTTTTTTAAACCCAGTTACACTAACTGCAGTAACCACATTCTCTGACAATGAATTCAAAAGCTTAACTATGCGCTGAGTGAAAAAGATTTTTCTTTGATTTCTTTTAAATGAGCTCCTTGCTAACTTCATGGAGCACCCCCTGGTCCTTCTATTATCTGACAGAGTAAATAACCAATTTCATTAACCTGGTCAAGTCCTTTCATGATTTTGTACACATCTATCATATCGCCCCTCAGCTGTCTCTTCTCCAAGCTGAACAGCCCTAACCTCTTCAGCCTTTCCTCCAGTGCAACTATATATTTTTTTAGATGCAGTGACCAGAATTGCACACAGTATTCAAGGTGTGGTTTCACCATGGATTCAGAGGCATTATGAAATCCATCCTTTTTATTTGCCATTCCCTTACTAATAATTCGTAACATTCTGTTTGCTTTTTTGACTGCCTCAACACACTAAGGTGATGATTTTAATTAATTATCCACTATGATGACTAGATTTCTTTCCTGGGTGGTAACTCCTAAGATAGAACCTAACATTGTATACAGCAAGGGTTATTTTTCCCTATATGCATCACCATGCACTGGTCCACATTAAATTTCATCTGCCATTTGGAAGCCTAATCTTCCAGTCTCACAATGTCCTCCAGCAATTTATCACAGTCCACTTTAGATTTAACTACTCTACATAATTTTGTATCATCCACAAAATTGATCACCACACTTGTTGTACCCTTTTCCAGATCATTTATAAATATTTTAAAAAGCACCAGTCCAAGTACAGATCCCTGAGGCACTCCACTGTTTACCTTTTCCCACTGTGAATATAGATAATTTAATCCTACTCTCTGTTAGGGGTGTACATTCGTTTGCAACGTATTGGCAATCCGCAACGTATATGCCATATTCGTTGTATTCGTGGGGGTCACGAAACGTATGGCAAACCCCCACGAATACAATGTATCACTAACAAATAAACCCCCACCCTCCTGACCCCCCCAAGAATTGCCAAAAGTCCCTGGTGTTCCAGTGCGGATCCTGGAGCGATCTCCTGCACTCGGGCCGTCGGCTGCCGGTATTCAAAATGGCACCAATAGCCTTTTCCCTTACTATGTCACAGGGGCTACTGGTGCCATTGGTCAGCCCGTCACATGGTAGGAGCACAAGATGGTGCCAGCTGTCCATTGCTCCCATTGCAAATGCATCCTGGTTTAAAGCAAGGAAAATTTTCCTTTTCAACTGTGTCACCTTTGTTAAGTCGGGAAAGATTCTAATTCGTGATCCCATGAATGTAGCATTGATTTTCTTAAAATAAGCTTGCATTATTTCTCCCATATCTTTCTTATTAAAGAACAATATCTATAAAGTTGTTTTTTTCAGCAGTCTCATAGGTTGATGACTCAAGAAAACCTGTTAGATTTTCTAAAACATTAGGAGCATCTTGCATTTGTTGATTTTTACGTATAGCTAAAAATTAAACTTTATCTAGGGGTGGAGTCAGCTCTGGGGAAATTTCTAATACATCATAAAAATAACGTTTTATAGTTATCCTAGAAATTTCTCCAATCACACTAGGAAAGTTTAGCACTCTCAAGTTCAAATGCCTCGGTGTGTTTTCAATATTTTCGATTTTCCTATTAATAGATCCTCAGTCCTGTATAATAGTTGTTTGTACCTCTTTAACTTGTTTGAGTTCATTTTCTATATTTTGAAGTTTTTCAGTAGCCTCCTGCTTATATCCCTCAAAGTTCTTATTCATCACATTGATCTGTTCGGATACAGAGTTTATTTTTGTTGAGCAGTCCACAAAAGACTTTGCCATGGCTGATGTTAGATTCCACAGCGAATCCAATGTGACTACCTCTGGTTTCTATGGAATTAAGTCACCTTCGGGAAAGGGAAGAGGCTTCAACCTCAGACTCTCACCTCCTCTCCTAGTCTGGTCTTCTCCTCTTCCTAGATCAATAAATCCAGAGGGATTCTCTCCATTAATCATGGAGGTTTGCACTTGCTCTTCCAACAATGCTGCCCCCCTCAGACTGTTCAGGTCGAGATCCCACTTTGGGGCTCCTGTCTAGTCGCAGCGTTGAGGTCGCATGCACAGCCTGGGGTAGCCTTTCATCCAGTGGGCTGAGGGAAACTTCTTCCGAGGTCGGGTCACATTCTCCTCTCTGTGACCCGACAGCCGGACCTCCCAGCTCAGATACAGCCGGTTTGCCAACGCACTATGCGATCTTCTTCTGCCCCAATGGAAGCGCTGGAATTGAGGGGTAAGTCCTGAGTTTCCCTTTGCATTTCGGAGGCATTATGTATTGGAAATTCCTTTCAAACAGAAAAAATGCCGGAGCAGTAAGCACAGTGCGACCGCTAAGGTTGCCATCTTGACTCCACCCATAGGTTGTTATTTTAAAATGTAAGAATTATTTTTTATGCTCACTATTTCAAAGTAGTGCACACTAAAAACAAAAAAGATTCATAAAAAATTAAGGTTTTTTTTGTTTCATTTTAAAAATGACATCAAATGATATTGTCATTGACATTGTCTATGTCTGTTCAAACAAAAACACATCACTAACAGCATATTACCCACTTTACACGAATGTATTCTATGTTCATTTTTATAATATTGCGTTAGATATAAATAATTTCATGCCTCTGATTTCATCATAGGTTTTCAAATCAAAATTTTTAATAAATGTATATAGATAGATAGATACACCTTGCATTATATGACTCAAGTACAATTATTTAATTCCCAGTTTTCCCATTTTTCCTCTCAAATCAAAATTTTCTGGGAAATGTACATGAATAAATGAGATGATACATATCAGATGATACATAGTGCTAGAAAGCTGTTTTGTCAGTTGTATACTTTTATACTTCATACAATCTATGCTTAACATAATCCTTAATTTGAGAGCTTTGTTCTGACTTACAATGCAATTAATTGTACATACCTTATTGCACTTTTGTACATATTAGAAGAATAATCAACTCATTTATAATCATTTGCATATCCATTACCAAATGTATATTGCAAATCATGATCAATATTATCATGACCACAAGACTCCATTACTTGCATCTTAATAGACACGATAAATGGTTAATCCATAGGATGATGTGTTTATTAAGTGAGTGAATGACTTTTTCAGTTATTATTTGCATTATTTAATTTTAGTTTATTTATCAATTAGTAGAGAAAAAGAAAAAAAGGATATGAGATCCTAGAAATTGAAAGGGGGGTTTCCTATGCTTCCTAAGACCAGGATCTCCTTATTCTCTGCTAAGACCTACAAGTTTTTCAGGAGTCACTAGCAGAATTATATGAAACAGACCTCATTTTGAGTGTTATGTACAAGTGGATACTGCACTTTGAAAAGAATATAAACTGAACAGAAGTGGCCTAGAGGGCAGCTACTAAAATGGTCAATATTCTTCATTATAAAATATATGGAAACAGACTTAAAAATCTAAATATGTATACCCTGGAGAAAAAGGGGAAGGGGGAAATATGATAGAGAATTAAAATACCTCCAAGGAATAAATGCACAGGAGCAGGATATCGTTCATGAGAAAGGAGGCTATGGAATGCAGCATCTTGGGATGAGGAATGGTTAATAGAACGGAAAATGTCATAATGCCTCTATATCGCTCCATGGTGAGACCACACCTTGAATACTGTGTACAATTCTGGTCGCCGCATCTCAAAAAAGATATAGTTGCAATGGAGAAGGTACAGAGAAGGGGATGGAACAGCTTCTCTAGGAAAGGCTGAAGAGATTAGGGCTGTTCAGCTTGGAGAAGAGACGGCTGAGGGGGGATATGATAGAGGTCTTTAAGATCATGAGAGGTCTTGAATGAGTAGATGTGACTTGGTTATTTTCACTTTCGAATAATTGAAGGACTAGGGGGCATTCCATGAAGTTAGCAAGTAGCACATTTAAGACTAATCGGAGAAAATTCTTTTTCACTCAACGCACAATAAAGCTCTGGAATTTGTTGCTAGAGGATGTGGTTAGTGCAATTAGTGTAGCTAGGTTCAAGAAAGGTTTGGATAAGTTCTTGGAGGAGAAGTCCATTAATGGTTATTAATCAATTTTACTTAGGGAATAGCCACTGCTATTAATTGCATCAGTAGCATGGGATCTTCTTAGTGTTTGGGTAATTGCCAGGTTTTTGTGGCCTGGTTTTGGCCTCTGTTGGAAACAGGATGCTGGGCTTGATGGACCCTTGGTCTGACCCAGCATGGCAATTTCTTATGTTCTTATGAGGGTGAAAGGGTATTAACTCAAGAGTAAGGAAATATTTGTTACAGAAAGGATGGTGGATACTTGGAATAATATTCCTTTTGGAGGTTGTAGAGACAAGAATTGTATTAGAATTCAAGGAAATATGAGAGAATCAAAGACAATCCCTGAGGGATTAGAAGGGGCTATGAACTTGAAGATGAACAGAAGATGTGGATGGGCAAACTCAACTGGTCTTATAGTTTTTCTCTGCTGTCATGTTCTATGTTCTATATAAAAAATGCAAAAAATACAATCACTTATGATCAAAATACAAAGAAAACTATAACTATAGGCACTCCTTTAAAAGGGATAGGAACAACAAAAGGGTGGCGTATGAAAATAGAATAATAATGTTTGCTGTGACTCTTAATAGGAATGTACAAAAGTGGAGGCTAAATGTTCAGAGAAATGCACATCATCAGGAGTAGGATGCACATTTTTTCTTTGTTTAAGTTGATGAATAGTTTATATTCTGCATTGAAGGGTGAAAGGGGGAGGGAGGGGAGCCCTGGATGCAAATTTTAAAAAAAATGATTGACCTGGGAGCAGGAAGATGGGGTTGGGGGGAGCTGGAGGCACAGATGACTGACACCATTTATTTTGTATGTAATAGAAAAGCCGAGGGATTAAGGGAGATGTTACAGGCTCTGTCGCATAGGACTGCTCATTTGGAGCCTGGAGGCAGGGGTGAAAGGCTTATATTGGGGTCCTGGTCCCGCAATCTTTTTTTTTTTAAAAGCAAATTGATTCTTAACTGCGATATTCTTTTGAATATAACATTTAAATCTAAATTTGCCTGGCTAGAAATATCCGGGTAACTTTATACCTACTGGCAATATTAAAAAATAGTGATATTCAGGGATATTCAGCAGGATGTTTATCCATTTTCTGGTTTTTTCAATATATTGGCCTATTAGAAAACTGGCCCTTTTGTTCCTCTCTTTTGTATTCAATGAATGAATAAATAACATGTGAGTGGTGAGTGTGTGACATTTATTTATTTATTTATTTATAACTTTTTTTATACCGAAGTTCAGGTAACAGAATTACTTATCACTCCGGTTTACATTATAACAAGTAGAAAACAATGACAACATATGTCTTACAATGAACAAGGGAGTGAACAACTTGGATAATATAACATAACATAACTAGGAACAGTAGCAGTATGCACTATTAGAGCGAGACTAGCGCATGGGGAGGGAGGTTTGCTAATGGGGGGGAGGGGGAAGGAAGGTTGTTCGTGGAGGGGGGGAGGAGGGAGAAATTTCTTATTGATGAGTAAAAACATGAGCATAGGTTCTGGACATCAACAGTATGAAAACAGTCTATGGGAGCTGTGGAAGACTAAGTAAGTTAAGGGAATGCTTGACCGAATAGCCATGTCTTGCGTCTTTTTTTGAACGTGTTGGGGCAATGTATCAGCCTTAGCTCCGGAGGAAGCAGATTCTACTGTCTGGGGCCTGCTGTGGATAGAGCTCTTTTACTTAAAGATGTTTTCATGGGAGGTGCATGTAGAGTTCCTCTTTGTGCTAATCTTAGCGGTTGGGAAGATGTGTGAAGCTGAAGAGGGATTCTGAGGTCCAGTGGAGTGTTGTTGAATATGGCTTTGTGGGTGATTGATAGAAGTTTAAACAGGATTCTAGATTTGACTGGGAGCCAGTGGAGCTTCTTTAGAATTACATGAAGACATTTGTCTTCATTTCTTTAGAATTACATTTCTTTAGAATTACATGAAGACATTTGTCTTCATGTAATACATTAAGGGGTAGATTTGCGCACATGCGTACTTTTGTTCGCGCACCAGGCGCAAACAAGAGTAAGTGGGATTTTAATAGATATGCACGTAGCCGCGTGTATCTGTTAAAATCCAGGATCGGCATGCGCAAGGCTGTGCAAAATTGGCAGCCTGCGCACGCCGAGCCGCGCAGCCTGCCTCCGTTCCCTCCACCGCCCCACACCTTCCCCTCCCTTCCCCTACCTAACCCACCCCCTCAGCCCTACCTAAACCCCCCTACTTTTGTTGCACAAGTTACACCTGCCCGAGGCAGACGTAACCTGCGCGTGTCGGGCCGGCCGCCAGAGTGTGATTCCCAGGCCCGGGAGCCATTTCGGAGGCCTCGGCCACGCCCCCAAACGCCCCCGGGCCAGAACCACACCCGCAGCCCCGCCCCCAAATGGCGCGCTGCCGCGACACGCCCCCCCTCCAGGAAAGCACCGAGACTTACGCTCGTCCTGGGGCTTGCGCGCGCCGCCGAACCTGCTCAACATAGGCTCAGCGCACACAGGGGGAACTTCAGGCAGGTTTTCGGGGGGTACGTGCGTATCTTACGTGCGTACCCCTTTGAAAATCTGGCCCTAAATGTCACATGGGTTTTGTCCAGAGTAAGTATAATAGATTTAAATAAAATAGGGTTCAGATAAAAAGTTTATTTTTATTTTAATCCTCTTATCAGACACTTTTAAATTGTGGAAACTAGTTAGCAAATTTTCATCCTTAGAAAGAAATCATTTTAAAGAAGCTGTCTGATTCATGGTGATATTGTTCACAGTGGCATCAGTGAACAATATCACAGCAGTCCTCATAGGACAGTGACAGTCCTATGAGGACTGTTGTGCACCCCGTCCACGCTCGGCCCTGCTCACCTTCCCAACTCCTCGGCAGGTCCCGGGTAGGCCTCTCCTTTGGCTGCAGCAATTTTAGCACAGGAAACCTTTTGCCCTAAATCTGGCCCTGAAAATGTAGAGACATAGAATCAAAAACCTTGGAGTTATGGTATGAAATGTGTGATAAGGTATGAAATCATCTGCTCTATGGTATCTTGCTACCATGGCAGTTTTTTTGTCTGCCAACAGCTGACTGATTGATTATTGTTAATGGCTGAATATTTTAGAAATTCTGCATGGGAATACCTAGGGCAATGTCTTAAATGTACAATATTTTAGGACTATGAACTTTGAAGTTACATCATAACCTTGGAGAGTGGGTTAATCTCTTTTTTTTTTTTTAAATATTGTTATACAGGAATATCATAGATTTTTCAAGTGTGTTTTCATTGTTGTACTAAATATGTTTAGCAGCAAATATATTCACTTCTCTGACATCATTAACAATTAAGGAAAATCACTCATTTTAGAAGTTATTATTTTTTCAAACATGATTCTATCAAACATGAATTTCTAGTATGTTGAAATAGACTGATGAAATGGTATAACGCTTAGCCAATTGCTGGTTATAATACTGACATTTCCTGTAAACACACTCAATTCAGAAGTCAGCTATAAATCAATCTGTGAAATTAAATTAAGGTTAGCAAAACTGACTTCTTTGAAAAAGGCCATGGAATGTGCAACTGAAGGCAATATTTGCCTAAAGTGTGAAATATAGATGGGTCAATTTCTGAGAATTTATTAACCACAGTTCATCATCACTTTTCACTTCAAACATAAATTTCATCATTACACCTTCTGCTTTGTCTTCAACTTTGTTAAGGTCCATAATTGCAGTGATATATTTCAGTGTATCATAAGCCATCTTGTAATCACTGAAGATAAGCTTTGCCATGTCTAAATATTCTATACTGATATCTACAGTATATTGATAAAAAGTAAAATGTTGAAAATAATGGATATCATTGGATGTCCAATGATCACTTCGTCTTTTTTATCTTTTTGTTATTAAGAATACAAA
This sequence comes from Rhinatrema bivittatum, assembly GCF_901001135.1. Lineage (NCBI taxonomy): Eukaryota > Metazoa > Chordata > Amphibia > Gymnophiona > Rhinatrematidae > Rhinatrema > Rhinatrema bivittatum. The sequence goes on along the minus strand of NC_042615.1, from coordinate 379,510,798 downwards.
TTATTCCTTCTATAAATGTAAGAACATAAGAACATAAGAAAATGCCATACTGGGTCAGACCAAGGGTCCATCAAGCCCAGCATCCTGTTTCCAACAGTGGCCAATCCAGGCCATAAGAACCTGGCAAGTACCCAAAAACTAAGTCTATTCCATGTAACCATTGCTAATGGCAGTGGCTATTCTCTAAGTGAACTTAATAGCAGGTAATGGACTTCTCCTCCAAGAACTTATCCAATCCTTTTTTAAACACAGCTATACTAACTGCACGAACCACATTCTCTGGCAACAAATTCCAGAGTTTAATTGTGCGTTGAGTAAAAAAGAACTTTCTCCGATTAGTTTTAAATGTGCCCCATGCTAACTTCATGGAGTGTCCCCTAGTCTTTCTACTATCCGAAAGAGTAAATAACCGATTCACATCTACCCATTCTAGACCTCTCATGATTTTAAACACCTCTATCATATCCCCCCTCAGTCGTCTCTTCTCCAAGCTAAAAAGTCCTAACCTCTTTAGTCTTTCCTCATAGGGGAGTTGTTCCATTCCCCTTATCATTTTGGTAGCCCTTCTCTGTACCTTCTCCATCGCAATTATATCTTTTTTGCGATGCGGCGACCAGAATTGTACACAGTATTCAAGGTGCGGTCTCACCATGGAGCGATACAGAGGCATTATGACATTTTCCGTTTTATTCATCATTCCTTTCCTAATAATTCCCAACATTCTGTTTGCTTTTTTGACTGCTGCAGCACACTGCACCGACGATTTCAATGTGTTATCCACTATGACACCTAGATCTCTTTCTTGGGTTGTAGCACCTAATATGGAACCCAACATTGTGTAATTATAGCATGGGTTATTTTTCCCTATATGCATCACCTTGCACTTATCCACATTAAATTTCATCTGCCATTTGGATGCCCAATTTTCCAGTCTCACCAGGTCTTCCTGCAATTTATCACAATCTGCTTGTGATTTAACTACTCTGAACAATTTTGTGTCATCTGCAAATTTGATTATCTCACTCGTTGTATTTCTTTCCAGATCATTTATAAATATATTGAACAGTAGTAGTGAGAGCAGTGAGCTAAGAACCAAGGAAGCCAGGGATCAAACCCCTCCTATCCCAATGATGCTCCTTGTGACTTGGACAAGTCACTTCATCATTGCCTCAGCTTACAAGCTTAGGGGTCAATTTACTAAGCTATGGTACAGCAGTACATTCCTGTGCTGTTATACTGTGTGAAAATTCCAGTTAAGCATGGATCTTTCTTACTGCTGTCTCACTGTGAAGATTAGGGAAATCTCAGTGAGTTTCCAATCTACTTCAATAACAGCTGACTCAGCCCTTGAGACATGTTCCACAACAGTACTAATAACATTAAGGGGAAACATTTCTCCTCTCCTAACAAAGATTGACAACTTGTTGTTAAGTAAAGGTATCCTCTCAGATGCATTGAAATGTGCCTCTGTCTCCAATTTCTTAAAAAGCAATTTTTGAATCCTACATGTTTCCCTAACTACCTTCTCATTTCTTTGCTTCCAGTTTTGATAACATTGATAGGAAGCCCAAAGCAGAGGTGACTTTTATATGCATGATCATAGCATGACTTCTTTGGTGCTATTTTCCAGACCCTCTTTGACTAAGTTACACAGGTACAATATACGTTGCTTATTAAACCTGTACCTTGTGAATACTTGCTCTTCAGAGAGTTCCAAAAAATTAATTCTGTGTCTTTACACCCTTTGTGGCTGTTACCTCCTTCTTCTCTGTCTTTGCTGAGTCAATATCCTTTGCAGTGGTTTTGTGCAAAAACCACCATATCGGTAGAATGCTGTGTTTTTTAAAGGCTGCAAACAGCAGATAATGCTGTCCCGTTGGTGTAAAATGCTATCCTGACAAAGACATCTGAGTGTTTTAAAAGGCCCACTTCTTCAGATTTCTAAATATCTGGTCTAAGTTTAGCAAGATATATGTCATCAGGTATGTGGCATAAGGAACTAAAAATTTGACTTAGCCAAATATTTGTTGGCTATGCCCATGAGATGCCCAGCTTTTTTCCGGCTAAATTACGATGCTCATCTGAGATGTTCAGATAAGTGGCGGCCACTGAAAATGCTTTGTAGCCAGATAAGTTTTATTTAGCCAGATAACTGTCTTTTTTATCCAGATAAGTGTTGCCTTTTAAATATTGACCCCCTTAAAAGTACCAAAACACTCAATTTGTATTGACAACACATATAACAAAATAGTTACCAAAGTTATATACCAACAGTAAATCTAATGAGGAAGAGTGTGTGTAAGGCAAAATAGCAGACAAGGAAACCATGCTTAATGCACCTCATTAGACAGACATGGTAATTGTGACCTACCAGTCACGGACAATGGGACGGTATGAAAGACACAAGCCTTCATCTGGTAAGTATCATCTGGCACCCTTATGCTTTATTAACTCTTCAGCAACAGGGTGCAATAGGTGACCTTTTCCCCCATAGAATGAATGTCCAATTTGAACTCTTCCAACTCTAGTTTGTGATCCTCTGATATGTGGGCTTTTATAGGGTGTGGATATTGTGGACTCAGTGGAAGTGGGAGCCAGATACTTGCTGTTTTGGGGATTTCAAAACCTTTATAGTGGTTAGTATTTGTAGATGGCTGTTGTCTGTTTGTCAGTGGACCATTGCTGCAAATATTTTTATTTAGATTTATATTTCACTTTTTGCATTTTTTTCAGCGCTTCAAAATGGATTACATTCAGGTACTGTAGGTATTTCTCTATCCCCAGAGGGCTTACAATCTAAGGTTGTACCTGAGGCAATGGAGGGTAAAGTGACTTGCCCACCACCTTTGTGATTTTATCCATGGATTTTTTGGAATACCTCCATCCAGTGATTTGCAAACACAGCAGCTTTTGCATAGAATAGAGCCCTTGGTAGACTGTGTCATCCAGGCATTGTTGTCAAAAAACTACTTGGTGGTCAACAAGTGAGGAAGGTGTCATGGTGTGACCTTTCATGCTTAATGTAGGTAGATTCCTTCCAGTTGTCAATAAAGGTAGCCTTAGGTAGTTGATGAGGACTGCTTCTCATTGGAGGAGCTCTGCTGCATGCTCACTCTTGAAAATATCGGTTTCTTCTATTTAGGAATTTATATATTTGATTTCTGAATTACATGGTATCAAACAGCTCACTGCAATTTAAAATAACAAAACCCATACAGCATAAACAACTGCATATCATCATATAAAATATCAGTTAGCATAATAAAACATAGTGGCATAAGAGCATAACATGTAAAGAAGCTCAATATATTAAAACACAGTTCCATCCCACTAGGCCCCAAAATATCCGCAGCACATGCCATAGTAAAAAGCCAGGACTTGAGATATTTTCTAATTTTTAAGTAACCATCAATACTTTGAAACAATAATGAAATAATGTTCCAAAGCTTAGAAGCAGCCATGGAAAATGCCCTAGATCTAAACTTTTCAACTTGAACTCATGTATCCCCAGAACATAAAGCAGACCTTATTGAGGGGACCTGAAGGGATCTGTGGAAACAAAATGGAAAAATCTATCAGAAAAAACAGGAAGAGCTATGCCATGAAAAACCATAAAAATTAGGACTAAAATCTTCAAATGAATGTAAAAATGGACTGAGCATGTACAAAGAATTTGTGGCTCTGTGATGTAAGTCTCAGGAACAAGAAACTCAACTTTTCTCCTCTAATTCCCTAGATCCACTGTATTTGGCTTCCTATATTTGGACTTGAATTGCCTTGGTTGGGTCTGGAGCTCTGCCTATGCTCTGAACACTTGCAACACCTCTTAAAACAAGAAGAAGCAAGTAAGTATATGTGTTGTAGCAAATGCATCTCTCTTGTTCCATTGACACTTGCCATACTCTCATGCAAGTTTGTTCCCTTCCTGGGTACTGGGTCAACTTCCACCTTCCAAAAAAATACAATGGCCATCCAAATTTAACCACTTCATATTGAGATGGGTGCTCAATCAAATACTGGATCTTGTTTTATGACTATAAGCTACAAATCTACTGTACATTCCATTCTGAAGTGATTTGAATCACTTCTGTAACACCATGTATAACTTCTAGTCCCATCTTATCACAAAAACCTTTCTCAAGTTTGGTTACCCATGAAGGGCAAGGACTGAAACCTCTGCTCTAATATGCCGGTACTGTGGCTACCTTCTCTCTGATTATATACTTGCAGTCTTGGTAACAATATTTAATTTGTTTGATGGTGATGGGCACCACTCCTATGCTGCTCACATCTGCTGCTATAATTTTACATACTGTATGTGCTTTTTCCCAGCCATAGATTTCTGTACTGAATCTTTGCAAAAAGGATACTGTAACATTTAGAATGTGTTATAGGATCCTGGTGCACTCCTCTTGTTTGTAATTAAACATCCACAAATGAAACCCTGGCTCAACATCACTGGTATTTAACCATGCCTTCTCTTCCTCTTCCTCTTCTCCTTCAGTGCTTTCAAGCTTCCCTGCCTACCTGACATTTAAGATAGAAACATAGGAACATGATGGAACAAAGGCTTTACAAGCCATATCACTCTCTCAGAAATTCCCTATATTAATTACATTTCTTGAATTCAGATACTGTTTTTATCTCCACCACCTCTACTGGGAAACTGTTTCATGCATCCACTACCTTCTCTGAAAAGAAATATTTCCTATCCCTCAACCCATGATCTTTATTCTACTCTCCTTTCCATTGAAAGAAGCCCACCTCCTGTCCGTTGAAACCATGGAGGTTTTTAAATGTCTCTATCATATCTCCCCTATCTTGCCTTTTCTCTAGGGTATACATGATTAGATCTTTACGTCTGTTCCCATATATTATAGAATGAAGACTACTGGACTTTTAACAACCATCCTCTAGACTGACTCCATCCTGTTTATATCCTTTTGAAGGTGCTACCTCCAAAACTGTATACAGTATTCCAAAAAAGTCTCACCAGGGATGTATATAGGAGAAATATCACCTAACTTTTTCTGCTTACCATGCCTTTCCCTAAGCACCCGAGCATCTTTCTGGCTTTTGCTATCACTTTATTCACTTGATTGGCCAATTTAACATCATCAGATACATCACCCTCAGATCCCTTTCTTTCATCATGCTTAGAAAAATTTTGCTCTCTTTTGGGGTTTTGTAACCTAAATGTATTATTCTGCATTTTTTAGAATTAAATCTCAGCTACCAGACCCTAGACTATTCCTTAACCTTCACTAGATCCCTTCTCACATTTTCCATACCTTTCTGGCTGTCTACTCTGTTGCAGATTTTGGTATCATCAGCAATAAGACAAACCATTCCCAACAACTCTCACTCACAAAAATGTTGATTCTAGGCACCCCACCAGGAACACCATCCTCCTCAGAATGAACTCCATTTACTATTACCCCTTGTTGCCTTCTTCTCAACCACTTTCTAACCCAATCAGTCATTCTAGGGCTCATACCAATGGTGCTCAATTTATTTATAAATTGCCTATGTGGAACCGTGTCTAAGAGCTCACTGAAATCACAGAACACTATATCTTCTGCGTCCCTTTGCTCTAACTCTCTGGTCACTGAATCAAAGAAATTAATCAGATTTGTCTGACATGATTTACCTCTAGTAAAAACATGCTGTCTTGGATCTTGCAATCCAATGGATTCCAGAAACTTCACTATCCTCTGTTTTAGCAACAATTCCATTAATTTGTTCACCACAGAGGTCAGACTAACAGAACTGTAGTTCCCAGCCTCTTCCTTACTTCCACATTTATGAATAGGAACCACATCTGCCTGTCTTCAGCCCTCTAGAATTACTCCAGACACTAAAGATGCATTGAAAAGGTCAGCCATAAGAGCAGCCAAAACTTCTCTATGTTCCCTTAGTACTTTTGGATGTATTGCAACTGGCTCGATCACCTTACCTACTTTAAATTTAGTTAGTAGGGATGTGGATTAATTTAAAACAAATGATAAATCTGTGACAAATATGTCCCTTTCATTTCATTCATTGACCCTGAAAAATGAATGAGCTCTTCCCATAAATGAAACATATGTCATTCATTTCATTCTTTTCCATTTCCCATAGAAAACCATTGGCTGCATTGTAACAATAGATCCTGCCTGTCTGAGGCTCAGACTGGTCATGTGGGGAGTCTCCATAGCAACCAGCCCTAATGTCTATGACTCAGGTGTGAGGTCAGAGAATAACTGGTTTCTCTCGTTAAGGAAATCAAACTGACAAAGTTAGAGAAGGTTTCAGAGTGAAGTATTTTTCTAAATCAGATAATCACTGCTCTGCCTATTGTTCTTATCCTAGATGCAGACTTGCTCAACCTGCATTTGAATCTTTCCTGTGGAGACACTTGCTCTTAGCTGTTGAATTAAGTTCTATGTTGCACATTGTTCTGATTCAAGAGTGTGTTCTTGAACATCATTAGAAACATTCCATTCTTTTCTCATCCTTTTCACTGCTGTCATGTTATATTCATTTGCACAGGTTTTTAAATTGTATTTAATATCTCATTGTCACTGCAAATGACAAAGAGGAAGGTTTGTGTTTTCAAGCCCCCATCTCCCCTTCTGGGAAAGGCTGTGGCTGCAGAGATTTAATGTAATTTTAAACTTGTTGCTGTGAACCAGTTTAGCAGTAATGCCAGCATTAGTGTTACTCCACTAGCTAACTGTGCCACAGTGCCCAAGAAAGATAGAGAAACATTTCTCACTCTCTATGTCTGGATAGTGTGTACCAGAGTCAGTGCATCCACAAAGAAAGCAGACAGTGCAGGTCACCACATACTATAGTGATAGGAGTATACTACCATCCACCAGGTCAAGATGGTGAGACTGACAGTGAAATAATAAGAGAAATTAGGGAAGCTAACTAAATTGGTAGTGCAGTAATAATGGGAGACTTCAATTACCCCAATATAGACTGGGTAAATGTATCATCGGGACATGCTAGAGAGATAAAGTTCCTGGAATGGAATAAATGATAGCTTTATGGAGCAATTGGTTCAGGAACCGATGAGAGAGGGAGCAATTTTAGATCTAATTCTCAGTGGAGAACAGGATTTGGTGAGAGAGGTTACGGTGGTGAGGCTGCTTGGCAATAGTGATCATAATATGATCAAATTTGATTTAATGACTGGAAGGGGGACAGTAAGCAAATCCACGGCTCTCGTGCTAAACTTTCAAAAGGGAAACTTTGATAAAATGAGAAAAATAGAAAAAACTGAAAGGAGCAGCTACAAAAGTAAAAAGTGTGCAAGAGGCATGGTCATTGTTAAAAAATACCATCCTAGAAGCACAATCCAGATGTATTCCACACATTAAGAAAGGTGGAAAGAAGGTAAAATGATTACCGGCATGGTTAAAAGGGAGGTGAAAGAAGCTATTTTAGCCAAAAGATCTTCATTCAAAAATTGGAAGAAGGATCCAAAAGAAGAAAATAGGATAATGCATAAACGTTGGCAAGTTAAATGTAAGACATTAATAAGACAGGCTAAGAGAGAATTTGAAAAGAAGTTGGCCGTAGAGGCAAAAACTCACAGTAAAAACTTTAAAAAAATATCCAAAGCAGAAAGCCTGTGAGGGAGTCAGTTGCACCGTTAGATGATTGAAGTGTTAAAGGGGCACTTAGAGAAGATAAGGCCATCGCAGAAAGATTAAATGATTTCTTTTCTTCAGTGTTTACTGAAGAGGATGTTGTGGAGGTACCCTTACTGGAGAAGGTTTTCATTGGTAATGATTCAGATGGACTGAACCAAATCACGGTGAACCTAGAAGATGCGGTAGACCTGATTAATAAACTTAAGAGTAGTAAATCCCCTGGACCGGATGGTATACACCCCAGAGTTCTGAAGGAACTAAAACATGAAATTTCAGACCTATTAGTAAAAATTTGTAACCTATCATTAAAATCATCCATTGTACCTGAAGATTGGAGGATAGCTAATGTAACCCCCATATTTACAAAGGGCTCCAGGGGCGATCCGGGAAACTACAGACAGGTTAGCGTGACTTCAGTGCCAGGAAAAATAGTGGAAAGTATTTTAAACATCAAATTCACAGAACATATAGAAAGACATGGTTTAATGGAACAAAGTCAGCATGGCTTTACCCAAGGCAAGTCTTGCCTCACAAATTTCCTTCACTTTTTTGAAGGGGTTAATAAACATGTGGATAAAGGTGAACCTGTAGATGTAGTGTACTTGGATTTTCAGAAGGCATTTGACAAAGTTCCTCATGAGAGGCTTCTAGGAAAAATAAAAAGTCATGGGATAGGTGGCGATGTCCTTTCATGGATTACAAACTGGCAAAAAGACAGAAAACAGAGAGTAGGATTAAATGGACAATTTTCTCAGTGGAGTGCCTCAGGGATCTATATTGGGACCCTTACTTTTCAATATATTTATAAATGATCTGGAAAGAAATACGACAAGTGAGGTAATTAAATCTGCAGATGATACAAAATTGTTCAGAATAGTTAAATCACAAGCAGATTGTGATAAATTGCTGGAAGACCTTGTGAAACTGGAAAATTGGGCATCAAAATGGCAGATGAAATTTAATGTGGACAAGTGCAAGGTGATGAATATAGGGAAAAATAACCCAGGCTATAGTTACACAACGTTAGGTTCCATATTAGGTGCTACTACCTAAGAAAGAGATCTAGGCGTCATAGTGGATAACACATTGAAATTGTCGGTTCAGTGTGCTGTGGCAGTCAAAAAAGCAAACAGAATGTTGGGAATTATTAGAAAGGGAATGGTGAATAAAACGGAAAATGTCATAATTCCTCTGTATCGCTCCATGGTGAGACCGCACCTTAAATACTGGGTACAATTCTGGTCGCAGCATCTCAAAAAAGATATAATTGTGATGAGAAGGTACAGAGAAGGGCGACCAAAATGATAAAGGGAATGTAACAGCTCCCCTATGAGGAAAGACTAAAGAGGTTAAGACTTTTCAGCTTGGAGAAGAGACGGCTGAGGGGGGATATGAAAGAGGTGTTTAAAATCATGAGAGGTCTAGAACGGGTAGATGTGAATCGGTTTTTTACTCTTTTGGATAATAGAAAGACTAGGGGGCACTCCATGAAGTTAGCATGTGGCACATTTAAAACTAATTGGAGAAAGTTCTTTTTCACTCAATGCACAATTAAACTCTGGAATTTGTTGCCAGAAGATGTGGTTAGTGCAGTTGTTATAGCTGTGTTTAAAAAAGGATTGGATAAGTTCTTGGACAGCCACTGGTATTACTAGCATCAGTAACATGGAATAGACTTAGTTTTTGGGTACTTGCCAGGTTCTTATGGCCTGGATTGGCCACTGTTGGAAACAGGATGCTGGGCTTCATGGACCTTTGGTCTGACCCAGTATGGAATGTTCTTATGTTCTGAGTTAGTTGGCTAAATGCTTTCGACTATGAACCTCTTTAAACCCATTTTCCTTAATTTATCCCCTGTAAGAATATTTAAATTGCAAGCTTTAAACAGGCAAGGTTTTATGTTGCTACCTTTATACAATGTAATATGTACTAACAGAACTATACAACAACAAACGTATTAAAACTGTTATACAGTATACCAATATCTATTCCTTTGTGCCGTAATCATGTTACAGGTTTTCTGAGCTGCATACAGTATACTGACATTTAAGCAACCTTTTCCTTAACAAACTAGGCACACATCAATTTCATTAATACTTAAAATGTCATTTACATTTGTAAGCAAGTTGAATATTTAAAAATGCAAATCTGAGCTGCTCCAAGCAATAACTTTGCATGTAAATTTTATGAGATACATTTGCATTATTTATTTACTGTATGGCAAGAACTAAAAATAATAAAATAACAAAAATGAACTATAGATTTCAACTTGGAAATATTTTACAGTAATAGTTGATATGCACAGTGCTAGTAAGATAATTTTTCAGTGTTTCTTTAGACTATATTTTAATGTGCACTAAAGAGATTATACTGCTATGAACCAGTAGTAGCTAAAGCAACCCAGTGACTGCAGAATATACAAAAGGATAAAATGACAGAGATTCCCAAAGAAACAGATAGGCTCTGAGTACATTGCTAGTTTGGAGCCAGTCATTTTATCTGTGAAATATAAGGGCTGCAATGTATGATTTTATCATGATTAAAATGGTCTTTAAAAACAAGGAAACTCTTCACTGTTTTTATCCCCTAACATTTACAAAAATGCAAGCTAAAGTGGCAGCAATGGATCAGGTTCCAGATGAGGAAGTGAAAGATAGAATTATGATGGGCAGCAGCTTCTCCGCTGCTGGAAACGTATTGATCATGTTTGTCACGCAATGGACATTATCTGCTGATGATTATTTATTGGCAAATATTCTTTTCTTGTGTGTCAGACAGAATCAATAAGACCAGAAATCTCAGTAAATGTGATGTTATCTGCAGAGGTATGATACTTCATGCCTTGAATCTGGCATGATGAAAGTGAAATTTATTTTTTTCTCTAATTGATTAAAGATTGAAAAATAAATAGGTAATGCCATTTTATTTAATATTTTTGAGCTGAAGTTGAAAAGTGACAGAAATCAAATGAGGCAGAGTTCTAACAGGTCATTTGTGGAGCAAAGGACAAAACAACTCTACCTGCTATATAAAAAGAAGATGCATTTCTTATATTATTAAGACAGAGACAGAAAGAAATCTGCAGGAAACAAAATGTTCAATAAGGGGTAGATTTTGTGAGGCGCGCACGTGCATCCATGTGTATGTGGTTCCCGGCGAGCACACATGGATGCACCGATTTCATAACATGTGTGCCCCCGTAAGGGGCGCGCGGCTTGGTCCGGCTTAGGCCGGCGAAGGCGAAGAAGGCGCCAGGAACTTTGCACTAGTGTAGTGGTTACCAGTCCTTACATCTTATTCCGACACCTGAGGATTAACAGAACTGTGAGTAGATCCCCAGCTCATTGATAAAGCTTATTTGAAACGATGCCTCACACGAAACGTAAGGGAAAGGTCAGGCAGGAGTCCTCAGTACCTGCCAGACCGAATCCCATACAAGCAATGATTACAGGTTTCTACTCACCGTCGGGAGTTATAACTCCGGAGAGGCCTATTATGGAGGTAGAAAAAGAGCAAATTTCTCCTTCATCGGGCGAAGTGACTCTTAGTCCCGGGGCACCAACAGTACCGATTCCCCCTCGGTCTAACGGCTATGCCACTGAACCAGACTTTTCAGACATACGGAAGTCGATGTTACTGGAAAGTCCTATTGAGGAGGTACAGGGTATAAAGCCAGTGTGTGTGAGTGTGCTCGAAGGAGCAGCGGGTCCATCATCAGAGGGAGAATATATTGTCGGGGGAAATAAGAAACCCGACGGGAGAACAAAAATTGCTGGAGAACTTAATTCCTCTCCCGATAATGGGAACTTTGACAGACAAGGAACTATTGTTCAAAATGTTCTTTCCTCAACCCCTACTTATGTAGTGTCTCCTCCTAAACAGGTTTCCCTAGAAATGCTATGGCAAGCAATAACGGCTTTACAGACTAATATTACAAATTTAAATGTAAATATTAAGGAGATGCAAAATGTGATATTAAATATATGAGACATCTCTTAGTGCCCAAGTGGAGAATAGGGGTACCCTCGTGGTAAAATTTTCTCGGTCCGAGGACAGAGATAAAATTCTTAAGGTCTATATGTCTAATAGGACCTCGTTCTACTTGGGCCAGAGAATCTGGATCTATCCAGACATAGCAAGGGACACCCAAGTCAGGCGGAAAAAATGTATTACCTTAGCAAACATAGCTAAAACTTATGGGATACGAACTGTAATAAGATTTCCCTGTAAATGTCTGATGTGGGTGAGGGGGAAAAAATATATATACTATGAACCTTCTGATTTGGAAAAATGCATAGAAGGCCAAAGGGCCCGAGGTGATGAGGAAAGTAATGTTAGCCAGCAATAACTGCTTGGTTTGGTAAATTGGCCTGACCAGTTTCTGTTATTATATGATGGTATTAATTTTTTCTTAGAATTATGCTCATTAGCAGCTCCCCCATATTGTTTGGTAAATGGGAAGGGGAGATTTGTTTTATGTAATGCTAATTTGAACTGTTGGGAAGTAATCAGAATTATGTTAATCCCCTTTCCTTGAAAATAATTTCATTGTATGGAATTATAATAGATGTTTTGATTTTTGTTTTGTGAATTAAAATCAGAAATAAAGAATTAAAAAAAAAAAAGACGATGACCTCATGCACATGCTTACCATATTTTATAATCCGTGGGTGTATGTGTGAACGGTGTGGGGGGGGGGGGGCAGAGAATTTAAACAAACTCTGCTCGACAACACATTTGGGCCTTCCCATTTCCCTCCCAGTCCACTCTCAATTAAGGAGTGAACTGAAAGGGAACTTCTTTACCCCCTACCTAAACTCCCTCTCTCTTCCCCTCTTCCCCTCTCCTTTTCTCCCCACTCCCTAAACCTACCTATCTTTCTTTTTCTTTTTTTTTATAACTTACTTCAGATCCCGAGCTGCAGTAAGTTGTGCGCACCGGCTGGCTGCCAGTGAGCAAGTCTTCAGGCAGCGTTCAATGGTGGTGTCCCGGCCCACCCCCTACCCCACCCCCCAGCCCTCCGCTTTGAAGAGGCCCGGCACTTGTGCGCGTGTAAAATCCGAGGTTTACATGCATGGCCGGGCCTCTTTGTAAATCTGTGCGGCTCGCGCAAGGCCCGGCCACAGGCGTAAACCCCGGATTTTACACTCGCGGGCCTTTGAAAATCCAGCAGTAAGATGCAAACAAAATTCTCATTACTGCCATTTGCCTGCCACATTCCTCACAGAGAGAAAGGTGAGGAAAGTTGCACCAGAAAAGTAAGTAGAATGGCTCTAAGGAAGAAAGGAAGAAATGGGACTAGGATTGAGAATATGAGGGGAAAGGAAGGAATGACAAAGGATTGAAAGAGGGAGACAGGAATGCCTGATTGACCTGGTTAAGGGGAGTGAGAGTGGATGGCAGCCTATCAGGGGAGAGAAGGAGAGGACCCCCCTCCCCCAGGAATCCTGCTGGACCTAGATAGAAAGGAAAGGATAGAGGACCTCCATAATCCAGGAGGGAAGAAGGAAAAGATCAAGGGGGAGGGTGGATGAGAAAACAGACAGGTTTGGATATGATTTTGAACACAAAAAGTTATTTAGGGGGGACACGCAGACAGAAAAAGAGCCTCCTTGCCTTTGAGAAGCAGGCTATTGTTTCACGTTTTCTAAATTCTAAATTATTTTGTGACTATCATTTTCTGTATGTAAGAATCATAAAATAGAATATAAATGAAAAGCAGGCTGAAAAGGGGGGGGGGGGGTCAGTTTTCAGGGAGGATACGTTTCAAAGCTTTATATATGGGTGAACACTTCTTTACCCACATAAAAAGACCGTTTTGAAACTTGCTATTCCCTCGCCACTGAGGGTAAAAGTAGCTACATTGACAACACCACGCAGACTTTTACATGCGGAGGGAAAAGGACCAGGGCTAGGTTGGGGGAGGGAAAATACAAGCAAACAGTTACTTTTTAAATCCTTGACCGTACTTTCACACATGTACTTTGCACCCACTTCAAAACAGATGAAAAATACACAGGAACAAAAAGCACTGGCCTTACCTCGCCGCCCCGAGTTTTCAAAAGGAAACACCATCCATGGGCAGTTTCCCTTTGAATATTTAATTGCAGGTCTGCAGGTACTGGTGTTGATTTTCTGCCAGGTCACATCAAGTTACCAACCAGAAACTTCTTTTAACTTTCTTCCTTTTCCCCATTGCAGCTGGATTAGAAGGTGGAATGGCCTCAACCTCCAATTATGAGGGCAGTTTTTAAATAGCTTTGGAAATTCTCTTCCCTACATATTCAGTTTGGATCAATGTTTTATGTATTATGAATGATTCTGGAGTGCTTATCATTATTTCCTTTGTTATGGCATGCAAACAGAGAGAAGTGTTGCGACTCCATGAAACGTTTTGAAGCTGAAAAGGGGTATGTGTTCCCTGAAAGGCTGGAAACCCCTGGGCTATGGTTAAGTTACTGATGAATGGTTTATTGATGTTTAGCTGGCTTTAACCTCATGGCATGACTTCACATCTCCCATTCTATCCGAAAGCTGTGATCAGCTGAATTGCACCTTTGAACCCAGATGATAACCCTCCTTCTTATTTGAAGCTCCAATAAACTGGAGAATTCCCAGAACTCTAATAATAAAAATCCCTCTTGCCCCAAGCCTGGAACAGCTGGAAAAGCACCCTAACCCCCAAGATAATTTCATTCCATCCTGAAGTTCTGTTTAGCTGAAGAACCACCTGAAACTTGCAAATAACTCCCTCCCCCTTCCAAAGCCTAGTGAAACTAGGTGACTATATAGTAGAGATGTGAATCAGAACCAGAATTGGTTCCGATTCCGGGTTCAGGGACTATCGGGGAATTTTTTTCGTGCGGTCTGATCGTTTTTTTTTTTTATCAGCTGCGCTTGAGCCGATAAACAAAAAACCCACCCCGACCCTTTAAAACACATCCTTTAGCTTCCCCCACTCTCCCGACCCCCCAAAAAACTTTTCAAAAATACCTGGTGGTACAGTGGGGGTCCCGGGAGTGATCTCCCGCTCTCGGGCCGTCAGCTGCCACTAATAAAAATGGCGCCGATGTCCCTGTGCCCTTACCATGTGACAGGGTATCCATGCCATTGGTCGGCGCCTGTCACATTGTAGGAGCACTGGATGGCCCACACCATTTTTAAAGATGGTGCTGGCCGTCCATTACCGGGGGTCTGGGAGCGACCTCCTGCACGCCGTCCGTCCGATGCCAGTACTCAAAATGGCGCCGATCGCCTTTGTCCTCACTATGTCACAGGGGCCGACCGTCGCTCCCGGACCCCCGCTGGACTTTTGGCAAGTCTTGTGGGGGTCAGGAGGCCCCCCCAAGCTGGCCAAAAGTCCCTGGGGGTCCAACGGGGGTCCCGGAGTGACCTCTTGAACTCTGGCTGTCCGATGCCAGTACTCAAAATGGCGCTGATAGCCTTTGCCCATACTATGTCACAGGGGCTACCGGTGCCATTGGTCAGCCCCTGTCACATGGTAGGAGCACAAGATGGTGCCGATGGCCATGTGACAGGGGCTGACCAATGGCACCGGTAGCCCCTGTGACAAAGGCTATCGGCGCCATGATGAAACCGGCACTGAGGGTGTGAGTGCAGGGGATGGCTTCCGGACACCCTGCTGGACCACCAGAGGGTTTTGGTAAGTCTTGGGCGGGTTCAAGAGGGTGGGGGGGTTTGTTTAAATTTTTATTTAGGTGGCCGTATAATTCAGCGAAATGCGTGTATTCGTGGGGAATCGCGATACGTTTCGCTTCCCCACGAATACTACGAATAGTGCAATATACATTGCGGATCGCCAATACGGCGAAAACAAATGCACACCCCTAACCTTTTGACTAGTTCAGTTTAATAAAGTCTATGGGGAAGGAAGGGAGCCCAGGAGAGAGAGTGAGGGGGCACCAATTCCTACCTCCACCTGATATAAGAACTGCACGGAACAACCAGGAACTCACTTGTTGAATTCGCGGTGAGAAGACCTGACCCCCCCCCCCCCTCCCGGTCGCAAGAGGGCAGAGTTTGATAATGCTGGAGGAGTGCGTCTGCCCATAAAATCACGGGCAGACGGTTACAACTTGGGAGCCCTGGAGAGAGAGTGAGGGGGCACCAATTCCTACCTCCACCTGATATAAGAACTGCACGGAACAACCAGGAACTCACTTGTTGAATTCGCGGTGAGAAGACCTGACCCCCCCCCCCCTCCCGGTCGCAAGAGGGCAGAGTTTGATAATGCTGGAGGAGTGCGTCTGCCCATAAAATCACGGGCAGACGGTTACAACTTGGGAGCCCTGGAGAGAGAGTGAGGGGGCACCAATTCCTACCTCCACCTGATATAAGAACTGCACGGAACAACCAGGAACTCACTTGTTGAATTTGCGGTGAGAAGACCTGACCCCCCCCCTCCCGGTCACGAGAGGGCAGAGTTTGATGACGCTGGAGGAGTGCGTCTGCCCATAAAATCACGGGCAGATGGCGCACCGCTGCCATTGGCGCGCGCTGCCTAAGCCGCGCGCTCCGTAAGGGGTGCGCGGCTTGGACCGGCTTAGGCCGGTGAAGGCGGGAAGGCGCTCCTCCTCCTTGATGTGGAAGGGGATGTAAAGCCCGTCTCGACTCTCTAACTCCATATTTGATGTCTGTCTACAGGAACTGTGAGTAAAAGCTTCAACTTGTTTTTTTGGATACTATTTTGGTACATTTAAGTAAATATGCCGCATACTAAGCAGAAGGGGAAGGTGCGTCAGGAAGCCTCGACCCCTGTGATTCCTTCCCCAGTGCAAACAATTTTGACTAACTTTTACCCACCGGTAGATTCTATAACCCCGGAGTGTCCCGCTATAGAGGTTGTAAGAGAGCAAACTCCACCCCTATTGGGAGAAGTGAGCTTAAGTCCCAGGGTACCAACTATTCCTCCACCTCCGAGTAGTAGCATGTCTATTGGGGTTTCTGGCCCAGCTGACATACGGACATCGATGGTACAGTTGAGTTTGATCGAGGCGGACTCTAATGATATGAAGCTACAAAGACAAGATCAGGGTAAGGAATTTGGTATCCTATCCTTTAAAGAGGTGAGAGGTGCTGGAGAGACCTTGGAAAGTTCCAGGATCTCTGTATCATCAATAGGATCGGTATCAAGCCCTCCATTGAGGAACAGTGTGGACCAGGCACAAGCTACTGGACTTTTTCCATCTCCAACGCTCGAGGCCTTGCCTGGTAATCCAAAAACAGTGACTGTGGAAACGTTCTGGCGTGCTATGAATACGTTGCAAAATAATATTTTGAAATTAAATAATAGTATTAAAGAGATGCAAAATGTATTGATAAATTTGAACCCCATGGTAGTTAACTATGGGATGGTGCTACACAAAGTTCAAGAGGATATATCCTCTATAGAAAAGGTGCAATCATCAATTATTAAAGGTGAAACAGCTTTAAGTAAAAAAGTTGAAGTATTGGAAAATCAGGTTAGATATGTAAATTTAAGATTTGTCAATTTCCCCAAATGCAGGATGGTTTCTCCTAGGGAACAATTAAAAAATTATTTTCTGGAAATTTTGTCATGGCAACCAGATCAATTTCCACTAATAACTAATGTGTACTTTATTAATGAAATGAAATTTAATTCTCCAGAGCAAGTGGATAACTCTTTGAATATAACTGAGTTAATTGAAACATCTTACACCTCCCAAGTGGAGATGAGAGGAACTCTTTTGGTTAAGTTTGAAAAGTCTTTAGATAGAGATAAGGTTTTTAAAGCCTTTATGTTGAAAAGATCCTCCCTCTACTTGGGACAGAAAATTTGGATTTATCCAGATGTCTCCAAGGAAACACAAGAAAAAATGAAAAGATTTATTGCTCTGGCTAATATGGCTAGGACATATGGTATACAGATAATGATAAGATTCCCATGCAAGTGTGTCATGCGGGTGGAAGGAGTTAGATATGTATATTATGATCCACTCCATTTAGAGAAGTTCCTGGAAGAATGAAGGAATCAAAGGGAGGGCAGTAATACCTCAACCTAATTACCAGTTGGTAAAAATGTAATATCTACAATTCCTGTTAAATATTGAGTACTTAGTTTTAATATATTATAATTTTTGCTCAGTGCTCCCCTTTTGTTTAGTAACTGGATACAAGATATTATGTAACTAACTAGTGATTTAACTTTTAACTTGGTTTCATATTGGAATATCTTGTATACCTAAAGAATATTCAAAGGAATTTGAATAATGTAAAATTTGAATGATACTTATTGTAAGTTGAAAATTCATAAATAAAGAATGAAAAAAAAAAAGTCTATGGGGAAGGAAAGCAATGTATTTTTGGGACACGAAGCCAGAGTTGCTCTGGCTGGGGTTGGAAAGGGAAAGAAGCAGGACCAAGCATGTTTCAGCACTTTTTCAACCAGTCTATCATTTTTAGGTAAAAGTGAAACTAATAGCTCTTGAACAGTGACCATTTTATTCTCAGTCATTCCAGTGTTGGTTCTCAGAGAGAGATGGCACGATATTGAAATTCCTTGTTGCAACACAAATGGTTAAATTTTAAAACTGGTGTGTGGGCGCAGAGCTGCGCACGTTCATCGGCAGCGTCCAGGAATGCAGCTATTTTATGCATGCACGCGTATATGCATGCATGTTATAAAATAGCTTGGCCGTAAGCACATATGTGCTGCATTTTATGTGGGTACGTGCATGTGCACGCAAATCCCACTTCTACTGTTAAGGAATAGGTCTTCAGAAACCCCTTGGTTTAATAACATTTCTTCCCCATGTTATCTCCAACCTTTAAAACCCCACTGATCTGTCTAGATTTTTTTGTTTTATCACTTACACGTCATCCATAACAGAAGTAAAGTTACGCGGCAGGGACCCCAGTGTGCACCAGTACACATAAGTATTTATGCACAAATTTCAGGTTAAAATCCTGGAACATCCATGTCCTTCCCATGCCCCATCCAGACCACACCCATGCCACGCCCCTTTTTCAGAAGTTCCAAGATGTGTGCAGAGTGTCATTTTCGTGTGTTTTTGGGCATCTTTTAAAATCTTCTCGGCATGCGATAGCCCAACTTATTCACACATATCCTGAGTGATGCATGCATTGGGCTTTTAAAATTCACCATTCAGAGTGAAAGAAAAGATTAGAAAAAAAATGAATTTACAATGCAAAGTAAAACATTTGGTTAGAGTCATTCACTGGCACTGTGTGTAGCTGTGTTTTAGGATCCTGCCTAGTAGCAGAAGAAGGTCTGTGAAAGAGTTACAATGTGTATCATCATGGTAAGATTACCATTACAGTGGATACTGTCAGTGGCTGCAGAAAAGAAACAGAAAGATTGTCTGTTTCTTGTGGCACATGAAGTATTTCTGTATTGCAGTGACTTAGAGGAATCCTCCTGTTTTATCTGTGTAAAAGAATCAATGTGACAGTGCACTGATTCTTGTTTGTGTGACCCTTGCAATAACATAGTAACAGTAATGATGGCACAAATGGACCAAATAGTCCATCCAGTCTGCCCAACAAGCTTCTTATGTTAGTATCTGCTGTGGCGTACAAGTTACCCCCATGTTTATCTTAAGGGTAGGAACTGCCCCTCCATACAGCTATCCCTAAGCCTTATGATTAGATAGTAATATTTACAATCAAAATCAAACAACTGTCAATTCTATAAAAAATTACTGCTAGCAACATTTTTCTGGGTGAGGAGCCTTCTTGAAAATTCAGACAATGTTGCTTGATGTGCTTTGCTTATGGACTTGGCCATAGAAGCAGTCCTGTGATGTTTCCCTTATGTCATGTTGAATCACTTTTTAAAAGCCATGAACCACATTTATTTATTTATTTATTTATTTATTTATTTATTTATTTATTTATTTAACATTTTTCTATACCGACCTTCATGGTAATAGCCATATCAAATCGGTTTACATAAAACAGGGAGGAACTTAACAGTAAATAAATAATCATTTAACAGAAGGAGCAAAGTTACAATCAACAAGGAGGCTAAAACTTGGAAGCATAGGTAGCTGGAAAAATGGAGTAGAGGAGAACAAATAACTGAGCACATAATAACAGTACATAATAGTAACAATGGAGAAGCATACAACAAATAGATCAGAACATAATAACAATACAGATAAGAATTTTATATATTTTAGCTGCTTAGGAGTTTCTAATTCCAGAGATCGTGAATTGTGGCTAAGGGCATTTAGTGTGCTTCAGAAGGTTGTGGGAAGGCTTGGCGGAAAAGCCAAGTCTTAAGTTTTTTTCTGAAAGTTAGATGGCATGGTTCCAACCTAAGATCTGTGGGGATGTTGTTCCAGATAGTAGGGCCTGCTATTGAGAATGCCCGGTCTTTCGTGATAGTGAGCCGTGTGGCTTTGGTTGGGGGGGCATGTAGAGTTCCTATGTATGCTTCTCTAATTGGTCTGGTTGAGGTGTGGAGTCTGAAAGGGATTTCAAGGTCAAGCTGTAGATGATTGTGGACCGTTTTGTGTATTAAGGTGAGGGATTTGTGTAGGATTCTGAAGTTTACTGGCAGCCAGTGAAGGTTCCGGAGGATGGGGGAGATGTGTTCTCTGTGGTTGGTATTGGTCAAGATTCTTGCTGCGGCATTCTGCAGCATCTGTAGAGGTTTGGTGGTGGAGATGGGGAGTCCGAGGAAGAGGGCGTTACAATAATCTATCTTGGCAAAGAGCATGGATTGTAACACTGTCCTGAAGTCGTGGAAGTACAGAAGGGGTTTGAGTCTTTTTAACACCTGAAGTTTATAGAAACAGTCTTTGGTCATGTTGTTGATAGCTTTCTTTAGGTTTAGGCGGTTATCGAGGATAATACCGAGGTCTCTTGTGTGTGTGACCTGAATGTTGGGGTGGGTCTGTGGGGGGTAGTTTTCTTGGTTGGAAGAAATAAGGAGGAGTTCGGTCTTGTCAGTATTAAGCACCAAGTTTAAACTGGTGAGGAGGCTGGTGATGGATTGTAGGCAGTTGTTCCAGAAAGAGTGTTTTTGTGATAGATTCTGTTATAGGAATCAGAATCTGCACGTCATCTGCGTAGAGGTAATGTATTAAGTTTAGGTTCGTTAGCAGCTGGCAGAGGGGGAGGAGGTAAATATTGAAGAGGGTAGGAGATAAGGATGATCCTTGAGGTACACCTAGTGAAGAATTTATGATGGGAGATTCTTTATTGTTAATTTTTACCTTGAAGCTTCTGTTACTGAGGAAGGAGATTAACCAATTGTGAACTGATCCTGATAGACCAATGTCTGAGAGTCGATTGAGAAGGATGGAGTGGTTGACTGTGTCGAACGCCGCCGAGATGTCTAGAAGAATTAATAGGAAAAATTGACCTTTGTCTAGTCCCATGATGATCCGGTCTGTTAGGGAGATGAGGAGGGTTTCTGTGTTGCGCGATTTGCGAAAGCCATATTGGGAAGGGAATAAGATTTTGTTTATTTCCAAGTATTCTGAAAGTTGTGTATTGACCAGTTGCTCTGTGAGTTTGGCTATAAACTGAAGATTAGAGATGGGGCGGAAGTTAGATAATTCATTAGGGTCAAGATTAGGTTTCTTGAGTAGGGGTTTGAGAGAAGCATTTTTTAATCTGTCTGGGTAGATACCTTGTGTTAGAGAGCAGTTTATAATGTTAGCCAAAGGTCCGGAGATGATGTCTGGGATAAGCAGCAGAAGTTTAGTTGGGATATTGTCGGCTGGGTGGCTGGCTCATTTCAGTCTCTTCAGTAGGGACTCAATCTCACAGGAGGAGATTAATTCAAAAGTGTTGAGAGTGGCTCCAGTGTGTTTGGGGATGTAGGAGAATGGCGGGGTGGGGGGTTGTATTGGAGGGGAGTTGGGTGGGGGGTGAATTGAGTGGGTTGAGTGGCGGGGTGGGGGGTTGTATTGGAGGGGAGCAGTGCGAGGGTGTTAGAAATCTTCTTCTGAAAGAATAGAGCGAGCTCACTAGCCTTAGATTGTGCCTGTTTGTCTGAGATAGTGGGGGGGGGGGGCTGTTTTTGTGATCTGTGAGACGTATGAGAAGAGAGCCTTGGCATCAAATTGTAGGTCATGGATTCTGATGGCGTAGAACTCTCTCTTTGTCCGTAGAATGGAGGTCCTGTATAGATGGAGGGTTCCTTTGTATGCTGATAGTGTAGCAGTATTGGGGTCTTTGCGCCAACTTATTTCTTTGTGTCTGAGGTCTTGTTTCAACCGTTTGAGATCAGGGGAGAACCAGGGTTGTTTTCCTTTTTGCGCTGAGTTAATAGTTTTAACAACTGAAGGGCATAGTTTGTTTGCAACTGCTTCAGTTATCTTGTGCCAAGAAAGTAGGGCTAAGTTGGGGTTGGATACATCCAGGTTTGTGAGTTCCTTGGATAGATGATCACCGAGTAAGTCGGATGCGCATGATTTCCTGAAGTGTATGGTAGGCTGGTGCTGAGGGATACTAGGCTGTTCTTTAGTGGTAAGGGTAGTGGATATCAATACGTGGTCTGACCAGGGGACTGGAGTGCAGACTGGAGCAGTGGCGAGAGAAATGTTGGAGTTAAGGAAGATGAGGTTGAGCGTATGTCCTGCCTTGTTGGTGGGTTTGTTGACAATTTGATTAAAGCCCATTGCCCTGAGAGAGGAGAGTAGCGCTTCACAGTTGGGAGAGAGAGGTGTGGTGTCTATGTGGAGGTTGAAGTCACCCATGATTATAGCTGGAAGATCCATGTTGATATGTTTCACTATAGCTTCTATGAGGAGTGAGGCGTCTGCGTCTAATACCCCAGGTGGAGCATAAACTAGCAGGATTTGGTGAAGTTTCGATTTGAATAAGCCCATTTCTAGTTTAGAAGCGGACATGATAGTATGTGAGGTAAGTTTGAATTCTTTCTTAGAGGCTAAAAGAAGGCCCCCACCTCGTTTCTTGTGCCTGGGGATTGAGAAAAAGTCATATAAATGTGTGGGAAGTTGATTGATAAGAGCTATGTCTGAACTTTTTAGCCAGGATTCTGTGATAGCACAGATGTCTGGCTTAGAGTCCAGGAGATAGTCATTGAGAATGTGTGTTTTCTTCGTCAGAGACTGTGTATTAAAGAGCGTTAACGAGAATAGGACGAGCCCCAAGAGCTGGGTCAAAGGGGAGGTCATGATTGGGATGAGAGATCTGGATGCCCTTGTTGGGAGTTGATGAGAAGAGTATATGCAAGAATGGTAGCGATGGTATAAGACTGGAATAGGGTAGGTTAGCATCTTTCTTCTCCGTGCTTTGACGGATGGTGGGGGAGGAGGAGCTGGGTAGCCCATGCTAGAAGAGATTGAGAATCCGGGGAGCTTTTATGTCTCAGAGACATATAAAGTTTGAGCTCTAAGAGTTTGGTGAGGTAAAAGGTGATATGATGAGGGGTGTGCACAAGATTAAGGAGGGCTGGCGCCATGGAGGTACTGAGAAGGTTCTCTCTCTCGGTTCTGGCACCGGCTCGCACTAAGGGGAGCACAAAGGGGCAGGCCCCTTTGTTGTGCCCCTTAGGCGCGCGACGCTAGGCGCGCGACACCCGAGGCCGTCGGGCCCTTTAAAGGGGCCTACGTCGCTGCGGTCTCGACATCAGCGGGTGGGCGGGGTAACTGCGTGGCGAGTCTTTTTTTTTTAGTTTTTACTTGCAGGCCCGAGATGGGGGCCGGATGCCTCCCACGCCGCCGCTGCCTCTCGAGCCTCCCCTGACCCCGATGGGTCAGCGCCGACCGCGCGGGGAGGAGGGCAGAAAGGGAGATGGCTGCCTCGAGGCCGTCGATCCCTTTAAAGGGGCCTACGTCGTATTGTATCCTATTGCCATTTTTAAATTTTTGACAGAATCCATTTCAGTTTTGCCAGCTCACCATGTGAGAGTGGACAGAAAAATGTGTCAAGAAGCAAGCGACTCCCTCATTTAATGTATTGGTTTTTCACATAGCCCTTACTGGAATTACATATCAAGACAATATTCCTTTTGGAGACATCTTAGCCCTGCTTCACTTTACCAGGTCAGAAATGGCAAATAAAACTTAGTAAAGGATTTATTTGGATCTCTGTATGCAAAGTCATGAATACCCAGATCATAGTATATTATTCTCTATGGGTTGAGGTCACTTTGAAGTGGATCACCAGTTTCATGACTGGACTAATATACTTAGAAAAGTACACCAAGCAGAAAGAAGGAATGTTTCAATGGAGGACAACAGTTCCACAGAGCATTTGCTAAATGCTGACTTTTGTGGCTTATATACACTATATAAACAATAATTCACTATTCTAATGAAAGATTAATGGCTTCATCAGCTCATGAAATACTCTTTAGGCTAATATTATTCTATATTTGATGCTAATTTTCCTCTTTTTTTTCCCATTTCCCTGTGAGGCAAGATTGTGATATGATCCATTATAATGACTGTAAATAATTGTCCAAAGAAGTGCAACCAATTAAAACTATTTAAAGCCACAGCATAGTTCAATTATGATTATGATAATTTGTGATTCTCATTAAAAAGTAATTGCTCTTTAACTTGATGAAAGCAAGGGTAATCTCTTCGTATTGCTGGAAAGGTAGAAATATTTGATATGATTTGCCCTTGGTATCTCTTCATTTTGCTTCCAGGTTCATTTACCTATTACAAAATTTATAAGCAGAAGCAAAACTGAGAACAGCAGACCGCATAATAAGGATAACTATCCCACATTCTAAAGGAAAACTTATAATGTGGAAAATAGTATGCCAATAAGATTGGAAATAAAATATTTTTAACTAAAACAAATGGGACATTTCAACTCTAATAAGTACAGAATTTCATAGACAAATCTAACTTATTGCACAACAAATCTTCCAGTAAAAGATGGTTGAACAGAGGAAGAGTATAGTATCTGCTGGACCACGGCAGTCTTATTCTATTTGATAGTACTAATATAAAAGGAACCCAGAGTGAAAAATATAAAATCATCTATAAAAAAATTCACTGAATAGCAGCAGTATTGGTGCTCAGTCACATATTCAGAATTCTATATATCAAAATGTATAATGACCATCTTACGTGGTACTGAAGAGATAGTCCTGCAAAAATGGACCAGGATATCCAACAAATCTTTTATCAATTCATCCATGGTGTCAGCAAGCCAGTCAGTGTGCTCTATGTTGCAAGGGCTACCCAGTCTGTTCAATCATCCAACAGGGGATATTGGAACAATTTTTTAGAAGTTTTCTTAAAGAGCAATTAAAAAATAGATAGCAAATTTTACTTGGTTATGAAAAAAAGCAGTCTATGTTTCACAATATACTTCCTCAGGAGCTGCTTAGTAAATGTAATGAACGTCATGTAATTTCAAAATAGATAGATTGTTATCATAATTTTCCATGGGCATGATGTCTCAGAGCTTTCCATCATGTCCATGGAAAATTATGTCTATCTATTTTGAAATTACACAACGTTCATTATTAAGCAGCTCCTGAGGAAGCATATCATGGTACGTAGGCTGCTGTTGAGCTATCTTTTCTTCATACCCAATAGAGATGTGCTTCGTGTTTTGCTACCGGGTCGTTTTTTGACTCGGTAGCCGGACCCCCGCTGGACCCCCAGGGATTATTGGCAAGCTTTTTGGCCAGCTTGTGGGGGGCCTCCTGACCCCCCCAAGGCTTGCCAATAATCCCTGGGGGGTCCAGCGGGGGTCCTGGAGCGATGTCATCGTCGGCTGCCAATAATCAAAATGGCGCCGATAGCCTTTGCCCATACTATGTCACAGGGGCTTTCGGCGCCATTGGTCGGTTCTCCTACCATGTGACAGGGGCTGACCAATGGCGCAGGTAGCCCCTGTGACATAGTAGTTCAGAGGCTATTCGGCACCATTTTGAGCGTGGCTAGCACTAGCACACTGGGCACCCACGGAGGGACAAATCGCACCCGGGACCCCGCTGGACCACCAGGGATGTTGGTAAGTCTTGGGGAGGGATCGGGATGGGATGGGGGGGGGGGGGGGCGGGGGGTGTTATTATAGTTAATGTTTGGGGTGGTTTTTAATTTTTTTTTTAAAAAAGTGCCTCTCTCCCCATACAAACCCGAAAAATGGATTTTCCCCGAAGTTCGAGGAAAATCCTTTTCAGGTTTCGGGGCCCCCGAACCAGGACGAATTAGGCAATTTCTTTGTAATTGCCTAATTCGTGATAAACGATTGCACATCTCTAATACCCAATAAGATTTGTGGTCTATCTATTTTCTAATTGCTCTTTAAAAACGCCTGAAAAA
The DNA here is from genome assembly GCF_901001135.1 of Rhinatrema bivittatum. Lineage (NCBI taxonomy): Eukaryota > Metazoa > Chordata > Amphibia > Gymnophiona > Rhinatrematidae > Rhinatrema > Rhinatrema bivittatum. The sequence continues at coordinate 379,484,883 of NC_042615.1, read as the reverse complement.
TTGTTCCAATATTCCCTGGTGGATGATTGAACAGACTAGCTTGATGACACCTTGGATGATTTGATTTAAAAGATTTGTTGCATATCCTGGTCCATTATTAAAGGATTATTTCTTCGATACTTTGTTGGATGTTTCCCTTTCTGTTCTGATTTTTACTGATTGGGATTTTTTTGGGCACTTCAGGAGTTCTGCTTAAATGTTTTGAAAATGGATTCAAGCATTAAAACCCAACACTGTAGTGTTTCAAATTGAAAATTCTTCCTCAGGGTGATGAAACATTATGCTGAATATATGGGACAAGTTATCTGGCTAACTTTAGCCAGATAACTTGTCCACTAAATGAACTACTAACTATGACCTCCAGAATATTTTGCATGAATTTTCTCTTGCATATGTACTTTTCTGAATTTTTTCCAATTTTGCTTGAAATTTAGACCTAACCCTTAGACATAGTTACATAGTAACATAGTAATGATGGCAGAAAAAAATCAATTTATCTATCCGGTCTGCACAGCAAGTTTCTTAAGGAATTAACCGCTAGAGATGTGAATCGTGTGCCAGATCGTCTTAACGATCAGGTTCGGCTGGGGGGGGGGGGGGGGGGGGCGGGGAATCTGATCGTTAAGATATGTGAATTGGAATCGTTTCCGATTCCAATTCACATCGCTATTTTTTTTTTTAGGGAGGCCCGCGCCGCTAAAAAAAAAACCCATGTGACCCTTTAAATCGACCCCACTTAGCCTCCCCCACCCTCCCGACCCCCCCCCAAAACCTTTTAAAATTACCTGGTGGTCCAGGGGGGCCTCGGGGAGTAATTTCCCATTCCCATTCCCAGGCATTAGCTGCGCTAAAAAAAAAATGGCACCGATGCCCCTTTGCACTTACCATGTGACAGGGTATCCGTACCATTGGCCGGCCCCTGTCACATGGTAGGAGCACTGGATGGCCGGCGCCATCTTTAAAGATGGCGTCGGCCATCTTTACTCATCAGCCCCTATTATATAATAGGGGCTGATGAGTAAAGATGGCGCCATATTTTTCTAGCTCAGCTGATGCCTGGGAACGGGAAATCGCTCCCCGAGGCCCCCCTGGACCACCGGGTAATTTTAAAAGGTTTTTTTTTGGGGGGGTTGGGAAGGTGGGGGAGGCTAAGGGGGGTCGATTTAAAGGGTCGGGTGTTTTTATTTTTTTATCGGGCCATCGGCGTCATTTTAATTAGTGGCAGCCAAAATGGCGCCGATGGCCCGAGAGCGGGAGATCGCTCCAGGACACCCCCCCCCCCCACTGGACCACCAGGTAATTTAACATTTTGGGGGTGTTCAGGAGGGTGGGGGAGGGAAAGGAATTGGTTTTAAAGGGTCGGAGTGGGTTTAGGGGTTGTTTTGGTGTGCCGGTTTTCCTGCCCTCCCCCAAATAATTCCCGTGCCCTATTTAACGATTTAGGACGATTTATGACGATAAATCGGGGGCATTTGTATTGTATCATGCACTCTAACGATTTAGGACGATTTTAAAATTATCTGACGATAATTTTAATCGTTCAAAAACGATTCACATCCCTATTAACTGCCGCATCATGTAGGTTATCATGAAGCCTTATGATAAAAGTTGTAATATTTACAATCAAAACTAAGCATCTATCAAAACCATAATAAAATTACTGCTAGTAACCTATACGATGAATTTTTAAAAACTATATGATAAAAAAAATTTTGTTTTATTTTCTGTCAATTTTTGGGTGAATTATATGTAAATGGTATGTGCTCATTCCCTATGACAAACATTGCCTATCTTCGCCAAGTCTGCCAAACCCCCAGACTTATCAAATCTGCCCTGATGGTCTAGTGGGGGCCAAGAATGACCCTTATGCTCTGGGGCTCAGTGGCAGTCCCAAGCCCAATGCCAAGACCCTCTCTGAAGGCCAGGTCACAAAACCTTGGTCTCAGATTTGGCCAGGCACAGGACCATGAACAGGTCCAATGCTAGGGCCTATTCTAGAGGCCAGGTCCCAATGCTGAGGCCTCTTCCTATGCCCAGACCCAGGCCCAGGCCTTTTTCTGGGCCTGGCATGGAGGCCGAGGCCAAGATCCTGGCCCAAACACAGGCCCAATGCCAAGACCAGGCCTCAATGCCAAAGCCTAGGCCATAGCCAATTCCCAAAATCCAGAGACCTAGTTTAGAGTAATTTTCTCTTTCAACATCCTCTTTAAAATGGCAACCTTTGTTTGGATGGCGCTTTAAAGTGAAATCTCTCCGGTGACTTCCTTCTGAATGGAGGGCACCCTTTTGATGTATGACCATTGAAATGAACAATCATACATCAAAATGACACCCTCCACTCAGGGGAAAGGTACCAGAGAGATGACACTGTCATGTATTGTCCAACTGGAGGGCACCATTTCGAAGAAGACGCCTCAAGACCTAGTCCAAGGGTTCTGGTACTGGGCCTGGATTAGGCTGAGGCCCCAGCATTGGAACCTGGCTTAGGGGCCAGACTTGGGAAATTGCAAAGGCCTTGGCATCGAGATCCAGCCTCTGGGCTGTGCCCTGACATCAGGCCTGGGCGTAAGCTTTGGCTGAGACATCAGCAGCTGCCTCTAGTCCAGGCCCCAGCATTGGACCTGATCCTAGGCCTTGGGTTTGAAATCTAGCCTCTGTGCTGAGACTTGGCATCGGTCCTGGGCATAGGTGGAAGCCCAAACAACAGGTACTGGTCTCCATGCTGATCCATGGTGTCAGGCCTGGGCCTATATCTAGGCCTCCAGCCCTAAGCCTTGGGCCTCTGCCTCATGCTAACTGCATCAAGGTAACCCTCCATGGACAGGTTAAGTGGGGACTGAGGCGTTTCCTGGCCCTTGCAATTTTAGGGGTGTGTGAGAGATGGGGGTGCATTGAGACCTGAAGAGACTTGTTTTATTTTGTTTTTTGTTTGGGGAAAGGCATTTATCTTTATTTAATATGTACAAACTACAGAAACAAAACATACATTTAAAAAAATGATACCTGGGATTAAGAAAATATACAATTTTTTTTCCTGCATACCATTTCTTCATTCATCCTGAAGGAGTACAGCATTGTATCATTACTGAAAAGTAATAATAAATATTAGCAGGCATCATTCTTTTGCTGTCACCTTCTCTCCATTTGTCTTCCTTCTTCTTGTCTTTCTATTAAGGAGGGGTATACTATTTTTATTCTATTTTTGTAACCTGGTCTTTTTATTCAGGACTAATTTTTCAGACATCATATTCTAGGTGGGTCTAGATTGTAGACATTGCACCATTTTGAGAATGACAATAAATCTATGGAATATATGGTTAGATAACCTAAGGGGTTTCTCCTGCATTGTATCGAATATATATGCACAATAATATCATATCTATGAATCAACAAAACATCATCTTTGACAGCTGATGGATGTTTGTGCACTAATTTCTAATTTAGGGCCTTATTTACCAATTTCACATGTTTAATGCATGCGTTAGTAAAATGGGCGTTCCCATGCAAATGAGGCACTTTTCGCAAAGATGGGAATAAATCGCGCTGTGCGATGTTTTCACGAATCGCGAACACGTTTGTACGATTCCACTGAAATCGCACTTTGGGGAATGAAAACAGCGCGCTGCATGATGTTTTTGCGGGGAGCGGAAAAAAAGTTGTTACCAAATATCGCGTATCGCGATAATGTGACATGTATAAAAGGTCACTTCCTGCCCCTCCTCCTTTGAGGGTTTGGAAGGAGTTTTGGAGTGGAGGTAGGTGGTTGGAGCTGTAGGTGTAGTTGGAGAGATTATATTGATTACTGAGTGCAGTGTCTAGTTTTTTTCTGTGTTGTCATCTGTTTCCCTTAACCTGTGTCTTTTGTCATATCTGTTGGAGTGAAAGCTGGTCTGTTAACTGTTTGTCCGTATCTGTGTGGAGGAGGAGTGCGGTGGTGAGGAGGAGTGTGGTAGTGGTGATGGTGAGGAGGAGTGTGGTGGAGGATGGAGCGTGACAGGAGTGGGAGGCGAGGCCAGAAGAGGGGAGTTGAGAGTAGGGGAGGAGGAGGGAGAGGGGGAGGGAGAAAGAGGGACCTAGTGGTAGGGGTATGAGGAGTAGGAGCAGGGACAGGGGTAGTGGGAGAGATAGGCAGGAGGGAAGTGATAAAAGGGTGGGGGTGGGGGAAAGGGTGAGGCAGGAAAGAATGGTGGAAAGAGGTAGGGCTAGCCAGCCAGGCCAGAGGGGAAGGGAGGTGGAAGCGCAGGGTCAGGTGGGGGGGAGGAAAGGAGTGGGGAATCAGGTGGGTCGGAGAGTGAGGGTAGGGAGGAGACCCCTCCGGAAGTGGCACCCCAATCGGGCAGCCAGGCAAGGGTGAGGCAGCGTGCTATACGCTTTAGTCAGGAGGACAACGATCGTCTCATAGAAGGTGTTTTCCGCCATTATGCCCATCTGTTTGGCAACCTGGCAGTGAAGACTTCCAAGGCAGCCAAGGCACAGCTATGGGCCAACATTGCAGCGGACATCAGGCGGCAGAATGGGATACCTCGCACTGGGGAGCAGGTCACCCACCGTTATAGGGACATCAAGGCCCAGCTGAAGCTGAAGATAGCCGAGAGGAACGAGTACCTGCGTGAGACGGGAGGAACGGCCCCTTGCCCAATCTGCTTCACTGACATGGAGAGGCATCTGATGCAGCGGCTGGGACCAGACGTGTTTGAGGGGTTGGATCCACGTCTTGATACATCCCACCTTGAAGATGGTAAGTTGGCCTGTACCCCTCCCCCACATCCAGCTAATAGAGCTCCTGGACCATGTAACTGTGGGCTGCATGAAGCACAATTGCTAAGGATGCACATGTGCTTGGCCAAGTGGCAGGTATTACCACACTGTAGGCTACAATGCCAGGGGCTCATGGCTAGTTTGGCCCTCCTGATATCCCCTTGTGGAGGACATCTCCGGGTGCAGGCATGTGGCCTGCTGCCAGAAGGGTGCACCCTTATATGGTACAGTACATAAAGTCTATGTGTAAATCGGCATGGTATCATGGTTGAGGGGCAAACCTGAGAGCGGTTGCTGCAGAGGAAGGGTGTGTTACGCCGAGGTTGGGTACCACCTGTGCCCCGATATGCCATCTTGGTATTGGCTGCTGCTTTGGCCAGCAACATCGTTGTCATAATGGCAGGGACACACACCAACCTGTGGCATTTACAGAAGCTGATTGGGATGGCTTTTGATAGATTTTGGGCAGACTGGGTGGAGACAGGAGATCTGGTCAGAGTGCAGACCTAACATCATCCCAACTGTTCACCTTCCAGGCCAGCCTACCATTGTACTGTACAATATGATGGTGACAGTGCAGTTACTCCAACATACCTTATCACCCACAAATGGTTCCAATACTGTGATAGTGCAAGACATTAGTTTGGCATCCTGTCTGAACCCCTGTCATCCTCATCACTGCAAGTAGCAAGCGTGGAAACAGCTGTTGCTGTACAGTTATGTGTCTCAGCTAGTGGATTGTCAGTGACACCCATCCACGTGCAGCTGTTCCAAAGAGCTCTGGAATATGTTGTCCATATGTGTTGTGCTGAATGTCTGGTACCCTCTATCCAGACACCTAGCACACATTCATTCTTCCCGCTCATTGATCACGTATTCTTCCTAAACCACCCCTTGTTTGGTGACGCACAGGAGTCAACTTGCGTCACCTTGTTTGGTGACGCACAGGAGTACTACACATTTTAGGAAAGGGGAGTGGGCTTTACACCAATGTACCTCTTCACCTGCATAGCCGTATATCTTGCCCCCTTCATCCATACATTCCACCATGTGCAGCCTCCTCTTGTGTTCTGCCACCTCCATGGGTAATGCGGGATCAGCCAAAGCCTTATGCTCAAGGGACACATTCACATATGGGTATGGAAGTCCTTTATTTGGATGTCAGGACCTGTGCTGGACGGCTGTGTGATCATCTGTCATTAGTGATGGATTACCCGTGGACATTACTTTGTCATCATACTCTGCAGTAAGGCAGCTATGATGATGGCGTTGGTAGAACCAACACGGTTATGATGGGCTCTGTTTGGAGGACCGTGAATGACTGTGTGTCGGCTCACCAGAAGCTTACTGTCGGGGTACTAATGCCTGGTCAGAGGTGCTTCCACAGTACACAGCATGCATTCTGTGCTCTTGAACCAACTGCAGTGGGTAATGTGGCACCACCCACACGCAGATCTGTGCCTTGGGCCACTCTGACCCATTTGTGGCCAGTTGCGCAGGCCATCTGCTGAGGGCCTGGGTGAAGAGGCACTCTGTTACAGTCCTGACAGCCTCATTGGCAATGTGCACAGATCCCCATGTTTGTCTGGATTGCAGGCTGCTACTTTCTGCACCTTATAGACATTTGAAGGGCACCTGACATCACATTGATGGGGACTGCATCACTGTCACATCCACCTGTCAGTCCACTTGTGAGGGCTCACTCCTCAGTAATGGCCATCTATCACTCAATAGAGAACTGTACACATGCATGCATCCTCCCTTTGGCAGCCTGGCCGATCAGTAGTGCTGGAGAAAAGGCTTTCTGCGAGGTGGCTGCCAACTGTCAGACCATCACCTTTGGTGTGGAGGAAGTGACATGTGGGTGTGTACTCCCATGTGGCAGCTCAGTGCAGACAACACTGCTGATACTTTCTACAGGTGACATGTGATGACAGGAGCGTGTCAGGCCTCCATTAAATGGTGGCTGGGTGTCCCAACAGGGGACATCTATATCATGAACAGTCAGACGGACTATGTGTGTGCTCGTACCATGTGCATGCATGGCCAGTTGCCTATTTCCTTGAGTCACATGTGCACTGGGTTGTTCACTAATGGCAACAGATAATGTGTCCCATATCTGGCATGAAACCGGTGTCTGGTAGGCTTTGGATGCAAGTTGTTACGCAGACACCAAGGCTGAGCTCTGCTGCTGTTCCATTAGTAGTTGTACTGTCACTAAACAGTTCGTATTGTTAGTGGTGACATGATAGCCCAGGCATAACATACTGTACTATTATTCACATACCATATACATGTACCATATCCCAATGTGCACATGAGCACCTCACGATTTGCATTCATACACAGGATAAATGGTGGCTGCAGCCTTTGAAGCCCCAACTGCCCTGTGACAGCTATGCCAGGCTGCCCATTGACCTCCACATCACTTGTTTCACAGTCACAGCCAACTACATGATGTGAGCAGCAATTATTGTCAAATGGGAATGCATGGATATGTAGGCCAGAACACATGTACATGCATATTCGGTTAGAGGGAGGACAGTGAAGGGTGTGTGTGAACCACAACCACCGACTCATGGGAGCTGGCACTATACAAACTGTGACCGTAGTTTCATGTCTTTACTACATGTGGCTATGGAGGCTGAAACACAGTATTATTGTCCCCATGACAGCACAGTGGGCTACATACTGCCATAGCAGTGTGGGAGAGCTAACTGTACATGCATCTCCTTTCCTTCACAACGATTCCTTTTAGCAGCATACAGCCGGCACAACCATGTGCATGCAACAACATAGATGGCTCTCCTTCCGGCCAGCTGCAATGACCCCAGAGGTGTGTGGATGTGGGATACTACAGTGATAAGGGACCTTCAGATACATCTGTGCAGTGCCAGATGCTTTTTTTTTCTCAATCACCCATTCATGTGGCATCTGGATGTTGTAGGGCTGGTATGTGTTCCCTGCTGTGTATTGAGGCTGTGCTGCCTAGGCCCTCACTGATACCACTTGCAGACTGAAGGGTCGTTAGTGTTGCTGCAAGACGCACATGACTATAATATTGAGGGCTCGCAAATAAGGAAGGAGTGACATATGTAGGATTCATTAGTCCTAATGGCCGTAAATGAAGCACCTATATGTATGTCACAGTGATGGCATTAGGGACAGACAGAGGTAAGGGCCATTACAGGTACAATTGTTGTAAGGTGTAAGCAAATCTGGTGAGGCCCGTGAGTGTTTTGTGTCTCATGAGGACAAGCGTGTACAATAGGAATGTGAATCGTTTTAGGACGATTAAAATTATCGTCCGATAATTTTAATATCATCTTAAACCGTTATGGAACACAATACAATAGAGATTCTAACGATTTATCGTTATAAATCGTTAGAATCGTGAGCCGGCACACTAAAACCCCCTAAAACCCACCCCCGACCCTTTAAATTAAATCCCCCCCCTCCCGAACCCCCCCCCAAATGAGTTAAATAACCTGCGGGTCCAGCGGCGGTCCGGAACGGCAACGGTCCGGAACGGGCTCCTGCTCCTGAATCTTGTTGTCTTCAGCCGGTGCCATTTTCCAAAATGGCGCCGAAAAATGGCGGCGGCCATAGACGAACACGATTGGACGGCAGGAGGTCCTTCCGGACCCCCGCTGGACTTTTGGCAAGTCTCGTGGGGGTCAGGAGGCCCCCCACAAGCTGGCCAAAAGTTCCTGGAGGTCCAGCGGGGGTCAGGGAGCGATTTCCCGCCGCAAATCGTTTTCGTACGGAAAATGGCGCCGGCAGGAGATCGACTGCAGGAGGTCGTTCAGCGAGGCGCCGGAACCCTCGCTGAACGACCTCCTGCAGTCGATCTCCTGCCGGCGCCATTTTCCGTACGAAAACGATTTGCGGCGGGAAATCGCTCCCTGACCTCCAGGAACTTTTGGCCAGCTTGTGGGGGGCCTCCTGACCCCCACGAGACTTGCCAAAAGTCCAGCGGGGGTCCAGAAGGACCTCCTGCCGTCCAATCGTGTTCGTCTATGGCCGCCGCCATTTTTCGGCGCCATTTTGGAAAATGGCGCCGGCTGAAGACAACAAGATTCAGGAGCAGGAGCCCGTTCCGGATCGCTGCCGTTCCGGACCGCCGCTGGACCCGCAGGTTATTTAACTCATTTGGGGGGGGGGTTCGGGAGGGTGGGGGATTTAATTTAAAGGGTCGGGGGTGGGTTTTAGGGGGTTTTAATGTGCCGGTTTTGCGATTTTTAGATTTTTAGATTTTTCACGATTTTTCACGATATTTTACCCCCCCAAACGGCAACAATACGATTCCCTCCCCCTCCCAGCCGAAATCGATCGTTAAGACGATCGAGGACACGATTCACATCCCTAGTGTACAATACTGTCCTCCTTGGTGGCACATCAGTAAATAGCAAGTGCTTAATCCAATGCCACTGATGAAGTAACACGCATAGAGCACCTCAGCAGTGCCTCAAGACAGCCCTTCGGCACCCTGTTATGGGCTATACCAGGGGTGGGCAATTCCAGTCCTCGAGGGCTGCAAACCAGTCGGGTTTTCAGGATATCCTTAATGAATATGCATGAGAGAGACCTGCATACACACTGCCTCAGTTGTATGCAAATCTATTTCATGCATATTCATTAGGGGTATCCTGAAAACCTGACTGGTTTGCAGCCCTCGAGGACCGGACTTGCCCACCCCTGGGCTATACCCTCAGATGTAGAGCACCACCCCCAAACAGTTGTTGGGTGCACAGACCTAGCAAGTCAGGCAAGAAGCAGACTCAAAAATAGGTCTGCACATTAAACTATGACCTAAGCCATCAGTGGCCGAACTGCCCTGCTGGGGCATGGGTCTGTCCCATGCCTTCCTTAAAAGTGTGTCTGTATAAGGTGTTGGTGAAGCTGGCTGCCACTGACTGTGTTCTCATGCAGTCGTGCATGCACAGATGGGGGATCAGGTCTGAGATCTGGATCTATAGCCATAGGTATTCCATGCCAAAGAGCCACATTATGGAACACACAGCAAAGCAGGATTATCCTTGCAACCTTGAGGGGAGCATACAGTACCGCTCCCCCAGTCTTGTCCAAACATCGGAAGCGGCTCTTCAGAAAACCAAAGGTACGTTCAATGACTGAGCGTGTAGCATGTAAGGCCTCATTACAGGCCATATGTTGCGCCGTGGCAGGCTGGAGGATTGGGGTCATAAGCCAGGGCCTGCATCCATACCCTGAGTCTCCTGTAACAATGAAATAGGCAAGCCATTACAAATAATGATGTTTGTGTCACATGGGGTATGTGCTCAATACATGCAGTAGAACCGGATGGGACGAGGCAGGCCATTCTCTTTCCTAACACCCTAGTTGTGGGGTTCCATGCTTGCTTTGTCCCACAGCAGGTGTGCTGCTAATAGGGAGTATAGCATGTGAAGGGCCCCTAAACAGTGACATTTATGTCAGCAGTGTGTATGTGGTAGGTCCTTAACATCACAGTCCTTAAAGATTATATCCCTGAGTTCGTATCGTATGCATCATGTACTCTAATCATTGTGTACGGACATAAGAACATAAGAACATAAGAAAATGCCATACTGGGTCAGACCAAGGGTCCATCAAGCCCAGCATCCTGTTTCCAACAGTGGCCAATCCAGGTCATAAGAACCTGGCAAGTACCCAAAAACTAAGTCTATTCCATGTAACCATTGCTATTGGCAGTGGCTATTCTCTAAGGGGTAGATTTTAAAAGAAGCGCGATCAGCCTACTTTTGCTTGCGCATCAGACTCAAGCAAAAGTACGCTGGATTTTAGTAGATACGCGCGGAGCCGCGCGTATCCACTAAAATCCTGGATCGGCGCGCGCAAGGCTATCGATTTTGTATAGCCTGCGCGCGCCGAGCCGCGCTGCCTCCCCCCGTTCCCTCCAAGGCCGCTCCGAAATCGGAGCGGCCTCGGAGGGAACTTTCCTTTGCCCTCCCCTCACCTTACCCTCCCTTCCCCTACCTAACCCCCCCCCCCGGCCCTGTCTACACCCCCCCCTTACCTTTGTCGGGGGATTTACGCCTCCCGGAGGGAGACGTAAATCCCCGCGCGCCAGCGGGCCTGCTGCGCGCCGGGCCGCGACCTGGGGGCGGGTACGGAGGGCGCGGCCACGCCCCCGGGCCGTAGCCACGCCCCGTACCCGCCCCCAAAACGCTGCCAACACGCCCCCGCAACGCCGCGCGCTCCGGCCCCGCCCCCCGACACGCCCCCCTCCGAGAACCCCGGGACGTACGCGAGTCCCGGGGCTCTGCGCACGCCGGGAGGCCTATGTAAAATAGGTTTCCCGGCGCGCAGGGCCCTGCTCGTGTAAATCCGCCCGGTTTTGGGCGGATTTACGCGAGCAGGGCTCTGAAAATCCGCCCCTAAGTGAACTTAATAGCAGGTAATGGACTTCTCCAAGAACTTATCCAATCCTTTTTTAAACACAGCTATACTAACTGCACTGACCACATCCCCTGGTAACAAATTCCAGAGTTTAATTGTGCATTGAGTAAAAAAGAACTTTCTCTGATTAGTTCTAAATGTGCCCCATGCTAACTTCATGGAGTGCCCCCTAGTCTTTCTACTATCCGAAAGAGTAAATAACCGATTCACATCTACCCGTTCTAGACCTCCCATGATTTTAAACACCTCTATCATATCCCCCCCCCAGTCGTCTCTTCTCCAAGCTGAAAAGTCCTAACCTCTTTAGTCTTTCCTCGTAGGGAAGCTGTTCCATTCCCCTTATCATTTTGGTAGCCCTTCTCTGTACCTTCTCCATCACAATTATATCTTTTTTGAGATGCGGCGACCAGAACTGTACACAGTATTCAAGGTGCGGTCTCACCATGGAGCGATACAGAGGCATTATGACATTTTCCGTTTTATTCACCATTCCCTTTCTAATAATTCCCAACATTCTGTTTGCTTTTTTGACTGCCGCAGCACACTGAACCGACGCTTTCAATGTGTTATCCACTATGACACCTAGATCTCTTTCTTGGGTTGTAGCACCTAATATGGAACCTAACATTGTGTAATTATAGCATGGGTTATTTTTCCCTATATGCATTACCTTGCACTTATCCACATTAAATTTCATCTGCCATTTGGAAGCCCAATTTTCCAGTCTCACAAGGTCTTCCTGCAATTTATCACAATCTGCTTGTGATTTAACTACTCTGAACAATTTTGTGTCATCTGCAAATCTGATTATCTCATTCGTCGTATTTCTTTCCAGATCATTTATAAATATATTGAAAAGTAAGGGTCCCAATACAGATCCCTGAGGCACTCCACTGTCCACTCCCTTCCACTGAGAAAATTGTCCATTTAATCCTACTCTCTGTTTCCTGTCTTTTAGCCAGTTTGCAATCCACGAAAGGACATCGCCACCTATCCCATGACTTTTTACTTTTCCTAGAAGCCTCTCATGAGGAAATTTGTCAAACGCCTTCTGAAAATCCAAGTATACTATATCTACTGGTTCACCTTTATCCACATGTTTATTAACTCCTTCAAAAAAGTGAAGCAGATTTGTGAGGCAAGACTTGCCTTGGGTAAAGCCATGCTGACTTTGTTCCATTAAACCATGTCTTTCTATATGTTCTGTGATTTTGATGTTTAGAACACTTTCCACTATTTTTCCTGGCACTGAAGTCAGGCTAACCGGTCTGTAGTTTCCCGGATCACCCCTGGAGCCCTTTTTAAATATTGGGGTTACATTTGCTATCCTCCAGTCTTCAGGTACAATGGATGATTTTAATGATAAGTTACAAATTTTTACTAATAGGTCTGAAATTTCATTTTTTAGTTCCTTCAGAACTCTGGGGTGTATACCATCCGGTCCAGGTGATTTACTACTCTTCAGTTTGTCAATCAGGCCTACCACATCTTCTAGGTTCACCGTGATTTGATTCAGTCCATCTGAATCTTTACGCATGAAAACCTTCTCCATAAAAGGTCAGCTCAACCTGACCTTTTATGTAGGTATGCATTCCCAATAACAGACATGGTCTAATCTGGCTGCCCCAGAATGTGCACACTGACTAGAAGTGATCATGAGAAGTTTCATGAACGTCCCAACATCAGGAACACCTGAGGAAGTGAGCTGCCCTGACATCACAGTTGTAGAATCACCTTTGACAATGCCATTAACCATGGCTATACCTATTTATTTATTTATTTATGCAATTTTTATATACCGTTACCCGGAACGCAAGTTTCCATCTTTATGGTTTACAATCAATTAGGAAAAGAAAAATACAATAAAGATCAATTAAAAATAATAAAATAGTAAAATTATTAAACATAAAATTAGCATTAATAAAGATAAGAATATAAAAGAACTATCAATTAAAAAACTGCGGACTTAAATAGCAATCTGGGTGTTAGTTCTGTAAGCTTGTAAAAAGCACCATGTTTTTAAGTCTTTCTTAAACTTCTTTAGATTGACCTGCAGTCTTAGTTCTAATGGCAAACAGTTCCAGAGTTTCGGACCCACAACAGAAATGGCCCTTTCTCTTACTTTACTCAAATGTATATGTATATGTATAGGCTGTCCACTAGTGCAGTGAAGTGAGCAAACCATGCCACATATAGGCCATACTGGGGCTGCTGTGTACCTTGTGCTTGGCAGCCCATGGCAACTGGTTGGGTGCATGAGCCATTCCACCAGTTAAGGTAACACTATGGGCCACTGAGGCCTGTTGTGATGGGGACATATCACTCTATCAGGACAGGCGTAAACATCACATTTGTGTGCCATTACAGAGATAAACATTGCAAACATGGTCGATGTATGGAAACGTATTTCATACCTACAAGCCAACCATCACCGTACAGGCCAGCTTCGAATTTGCGAAACAGAGATGATCACCTGAGTATGAAGGAATCGTGCACTGATCCCGTGAAGCTGGACGTCACTGAGAGGATCCGCATTCCAGCATCACACACCACTTGCATGTTGAGGGAGTGGAACTGCTTTCTGTTGCGGTAGGCTGCATCCATCTGACGGGGTGGAATGAAGGCCACATGAGTGCAGTCAACAGCTCCAATGACATTAGGAAAGCGGGCAATGGCGTAGAAACTGCGCTCGAGGTCCATCAGGTCCTGTCTGATGCATGGAAAAGCTATGTATCGAGGCATGTGGGCTATAATTGCTTAATGACCTGGTCCAGACACCGTGAAAAGGTGCTCTGTGACATCCCACCCACAACAGCTACTGTGGATTGGAAGGAGCCACTTGCTATGAAGTGCAGGGCAGCCAAGAGTTTGGTGAGGCTGGGGACAGCACGGCTCTTTCGGGTTCGAGGCTCAAGGGCACCTCGTATGTCTTCATATATTTCCAGGATGACACGAGCTGAGGAGATATCTGGTGATCACAACATCCTCTGGCATACCCAACAATGAGGTTCGTGGATGATAGATCCACTGCCTGTACCTGCGGCGACGGCGACCAAAGTCACGGCATCTGCGTTGGGCCTGCTCAGTCATGGAGTGAGCCTGCCCCATACATTGGGAATGTGTAGATGGTGTTGGGAACATAGATCTACTAAGAACAAGCCTTTTTATTGGGTAGCAATAGCTTTGTCGGTGTGTGGGGATTGGGTTTAACCATTTTCGCCAACCGTGATACTATCGAGGTGCACGCTATATGCAGTGATACATTCTATCGCACTTGAAAGAGGTGTAGTTATTGGCCACATTAGGAGCCACACTAACGGCGCAGACGTTTCGCGGTTTGCAGTAAGTCCTCCCTACTTTACATATGTTCCGCCCCAACTCCGCCCCCTGAATACTAAATTAAGAATTTGCATTCGCAAACCGCGATAACAGTTCTTATCGTGGTTTGCGATTTTATCGCGAGCGATATGACCTTGGAAAATAAGCCCCTTAATTAGTTATATTTTTTGTATATTTTTTATATATATAATTTTTTTGTTATAGGTGAGTGGAAACCTCATAAATTTTTAAGAGCTTTCTCCGTTATGAGAATAGCTAACTGGTGTTACCGCCATTTTTAGTGGTTAAACTCACCGAATAGTCAAAAGTTGGACATGAGACTGTAAATTGTATTTTTAATCATTGGTAACCACCCACTTTGGAATAACTTTGGAATAACATTTTTTAGCAAACGAGGCACTTAAATGATTGCACGAAGAGCACTTATCGTAATAAGATTTTTTTTTAGCAAAAGAAGCACTTATCAATGCAGAGTGTAGACTCTATCACTGAGAGTGACCCGACATGGTTCGTGTTTCGCTTGCTTCATCAGGGGTCATTAGTGCTTTGTTTCCAATTTGGTTTTTGCTTCAGAAATCCTTTTTGTACTCAATTTGCTTGATCTTAGCGTTTACTGTTGAAAAACTATCATTTAAATGCCTCGTTTGCTACAAAATGTTATTCCAAAGTTATTCCAAAGTGGGTGGTTACCAATGATTAAAAATACAATTTACAGTCTCATGTCCAACTTTTGACTGTATGGTGAGTTAAACCGCTAAAAACGGTGGTAACACCAGGTAGCTATTCTCATAATGGAGAAAGCTCTTAAAAATTTATGAGGTTTCCACTCACCTATAACAAAAAAAATTATATATATAAAAAATATACAAAAAATATAACTAAATTAGAAATTAGTGCACAAACATCCATCAGCTGTCAAAGATGATGTTTTGTTGATTCATAAGAATGGGTATTATACATCATCATATACAGTTTATTTATTTGTAGTTGTAGCAAAAATATCATATGTCAATTTGAATTTTGAAACTTAAAAGGTTTCTTTTTTAAATCTAAGCAATCTAAATTGTTACCTAGTCATTCAATTATTTTCTAAATGAAAAGCATTAGAAATCTTAAAATCAACTAAAAAAATACAGCAAATCAAATCTTATTTTTCTTTCATTACAAATGACTTTTCAATGATCCTCAATGAAAGTAAATATCTGGATCTAAACAGAGATTTTTCAGTACAATACACCCAGAGGCTTTAGAAATTCCATTTTATTTTCCAGCAAGAGTAAAACAATTGCATCAGAACCCCTGGGGATGGAAACTTCATCTTTAGTGCTTAAAGGTAAAATGAAATATGAAATTTTAAAGTGATATTCCATACTTCTCAATTAACTCAAATCTATGAAGCACATTTTGATCTGTTTCAACTTTTTCAACTCCATCCCCCAAGCATTCAAGCATTTAAAGTCCTGTATTTTATGCTCAAAAAGTAGCACATAGACTAGTATTTCAAGGAATGATAATGGTTACGATTTTAGAAACCAAAATAGGATCAGTGCTCCTATGATAGATAGAATAAAAAACTTAGAGGTTAAAAGAACAATAGGTGGCAGATGTTCTACTCCATGGTACTTGGTACAAATTAACAAATTAAAGAGGGCTCAGTGTTGCTTAGAGCAGAGCTGGAGAAAGACTGTTAAAATTGATGATAAAAAGTATTGGAAAGTAGCAGCAGTGGAGTATTTTGAAAAAGTGTCACAGGCTAAAAAGAAACTCTATTCTGATATTATTGTGTAAGTAAATAATGACTCTAAAACAATTTTTTAATTAGTTGACTCAATTTTAGGTAGTTTATGCTTTGAAGACAGGTTGGCGTAGATTAGAGCGTGGTCAGACCATGGGATGTTAGTGATATTTGTGTGGTAATTAGCCCATATGTCAGTATTGCCATGCCGGAAATGACTTTGGGGGTCGGGCTGGCTGGCCTGAAGAAAAGGTAAGAGCCTGCTCGCGGCAATCGCAACAATAATGTTGCCTTAAATGTGTTTTTTTAGATTATTACTTTTGAAATGCTGTTTTTTGTTTTTTGTAATGTTTTATTATTTTACTTATGTTTTTGTTTTTTTGTTGTTCATAGCTTTGGAAGATTTTATTGTTAGATCTGGAAAACAATTCATTAATTTTTATAAAGAAATAAAATAAATAAATTAGGCATTAGGGATGTGCGCGAACAAAAGTATGTGATCGCGCAAATTTTTAAAATCTACCCCTATGTGAATATTAGGGATGTGCAGAGGATCATTTTTTCATCTTGATTTGTTTATTTGTTTCATAGGGCACTTCAATTTGGTTCATTAGTTTCAAACAAATAAAGTTATTATTTTATTCTTTCATTTGTTTACCATTAAATCAATAGGGCATGCACTGCAGCCTATTCTGGGCTTCAAAATTAGGAATTTCTTATCAGTTCCAATGAAACATGGAAATACATCATCAGAAGGGGAAAAGACCTCCAAGGTACATAGACTGTGGTAAAGTGGCACCAAAAGTGGCATGAATAGCCAAAGAGTCTATAAAAGGGCAATGGGATAAATTCTCCAAGGCACAATGAGAAGAGCAAGGAAGCATCAAGAGTAGAGAGAACACCTCAAGTTTTCAAAAGAGCAACAACAACAGTGGTATGAATCCTTGAAGGCAGCATGAGAGGCACCAAGAGTGTTTTAAATATCCAAAGGCACCATGAGGGGGAAAAAGCACAAAATGTGGCAGGAAAAATCCAAAGGCATGGATGAAGGGATAAAGTAGCACCATAGTAGTATCAACATACCAAACCACCATGAGAGATTCAAAGCAGCCCCCAAGAGTAGCAAGAACACCCCAAGGTGTAGATTCTGTGGTATGACAGCAAGGCACAGTGACAGAAAGACAATCAAGGTGCAAAACTTTGGAATAGCAGCACTGCTGAGTGGAAGAAAGACCCCTAAAGTGTAGGATAAGGTATATAACAGAAAGGCAGAGTGGTATGGGAGATGTATGACTTCCTGTTGAAGCACTTGCCTATTGTTAGATTTAATACAAGAGAATGATCTGCCATCACTATCACTTTTGTGACATATACTTTTATTAAATTTCCTACTTGTAATGTATCTTGTTGCTGGATGGAACTCTGGATTTCTTGAGAAATCTACTTTCCAAGTGAAACATGACACAATCAGAACATGACAATGGTATGTCATCAGACGTGAGGGCACAACATTGAATGGCATTCTCCCCAACAGTCTGTAAGTCTTGCTGAACTTGGAGAATCTCTGCTGTCATGGAGGAAGCAAGGCCTGGTTTCTCAAAGATTTGGTGCAACTATTGCAAGAAGTTTGGAAGGCTCTGAAGAAGAGAATTTTCCCACTTCCATATTGTGGGCACTCAGTCTAGTGCTGGGCCTCCTAGAAAGGAGAGGATATGGATGACCTTGGTCAGTCAATGGGAAAGAAGGCTGACTGAAGTTCAACGTGCATGCAGCACTAGTTTAAAAATCTATGGCACTCCTTGAGATCCTCATGGAAGATGTGACACTTGCCTCAGTGGAGAAGCAAGCCTTGGCAGGGGTAGAGTCACCAGAAGTAGAGTCTGGGCTGGTGTCACCTCATCCATGCACACAGCAAGCATCTCAAGAAGTCCTGTGACTTGATTGAGGACTCATTGTTGCAGATCTTGGACACATTGGACCGGGCCAGGGATGGCTTGAAGAGAGGTCAAGTCCACCGAGTCAATACCCTCGGCAATCTGTAAGTGAAGTGGACCCTTGATGCTGTGGTGAGTTTGACACAGCCTATGAAGTGAGCCCCGTAGGCCCTCACCAAAAGCTGGCAGAGGTTCTTTGGTGGGAAACTGGTCTAGGGCTTCACCTTTACCAGCCACTTTCCTTGCAGGTTGAGCCCTTGGCTTCTGGAAGCCAGCAGGACTTGGGTGAGAGTCTCTCAGAGAACAGAGTAGGCAGTAGTTCAGGGCCAGGTAAGGGTATACCTTCTCGGTCTTTTGGCTAAGATCAAGTGTAGAAGTATAGTGTCAGAAGCAGGAAGTGAGCAAACAAAGCCGATGTCCAAGTGAGAAGTCAGTGACAGGCAGAAATCCAGAGTAGCCTGTATCCCAGAAGGGGGTCAATTGCAGGCAACAGTCTATAGAAGTCCATATCCAGTCAAGGGGTAAGTACCAGAAGTCAGTCCAAAGAGAAGGTACAGATAAGGTAGGAGAAACTGGAAGGATGAAGCAAGGGGGGATGAGGCAGGACAGGCTGGGAGGATGAGGCAAGACTTGACAAGGCAACACAGGCTGGAAGGAAGAGACAAAGCTGAATGAGGCAAGGCTGTATGAGGCAAGACAGGCAAGGAAGATAGCAACATGCACCTCAACAGGTAGGAGGACCTGTTGCTTAGGCAAGGTAGGGACTTCTGATGTGCCCTTTTATAGGTCTGAAGGAGATGACATCATCCTTGGGCACTGCAGCATTTTCCTGTTGCAGCTCTTTAGATGCAGAAGCGTTGGGCATGCAAGCACCTAAGCAGGTGCTGGATACAGTGGTTCTGAGGGTGTCTTGCTAGGCACAGGGAGATTGGTAGTGTGTGCCATAAAGGAAGGTGCTGGTGGCTTCAGGGTAAGTGTGGTATCTTGTGAGATGCCCACGCAAGCCACCAAATGTAACACTACGCTCATAAACAGCAGTTAAAAGAGAAGAGTAGCTTCTTTCTATGAAGGCATCAGCATCTATGTACATCTGTGTGCAGTTCTGGTGGCTTAACTGTGTACAGGCATCAGGTCAGCATCTTTCCACCTTAGAAATCAGGTTGAGGTGCAGGCAGACTTATTTTTGTCCCCTAAGGTGTAGTCTCTTAGTTGGAGAGAGCTCTTGGATGGCATGCTCTCTCAGATGGTGGGAACCCCTAGCTCCTTTGTTTCACTTACTTTATAATAGTACATCTGCATAATGTATGCACAGTCAATTCATATGGATGAAGGCCAAGCACACACTCTGACTGAGAGTTTCACATTCTTTTTATAAAAGTGAAGTGTAAATGTTAGCTTAGAGACCTGCATAGTCACAAAATGTCATTAGAGATAAGCATCTCCAATCAGTATCAAAGCCTCTTGTTTCCACAGAGATAACAGTACACAAACTTGTGCTCATTCCAGGATAGATTTTACAATGTATGCATTCCTCCTGTAAAGCCTGCATTTATATAGAAACATAGAAATGATGGCAGAAAAGGAGAAAATGGTCCATCCAGTCTGCCCAGTAAGCTTATGGTTATATCTGCTGCATCTTGTAGGTTACCCCATGCTTATCTGTTTCCCACACCATAAAAGTCAGGGCCCTCATTAAAAATCAGGGCCCTCATTGGTTGCTGTTTGAATCTAATTCCCCATAATGCCTTGCCATTAAAGCAGAAAGCAATGTTTGAATTGCATCAACAGTATCAAGGCTTAATGGTTAAGGGTAGTAACCGCCTCATCAGAAAGTTACCCCCATTCTTGTTTCCCCAAACTGTAAAAGTAGGGGCCCTCGGTCGCTGCATGAATCTGATTCCCCTATTCCTTCTGCCATTGATGCAGAAAGCATTGATGGAGTTGCATCAACAGTATCAAGGCTTATTGTTTAAAGGGTAGTAACCACCACACCAGCAAGTTACTCCATGCACTCTTTTCTTCATTTCTATCCTTTAGCATTTAGGGATCCACAATATTTATCCCATGCAGTTTTGAATTCTTTCACTGTTTTGGTTTTCACCACCTCCTCTGGAAGGGCATTCCAGGTATCCACCACCTTCTCCATGAAGAAATATTTTCTTACTTTGGTTTTGAGCTGTTTTCCCTGGAGTTTCATTTCATGACCTCTAGTTCTACTGATTTCTTTCCAATGGAAAAAGTTTGAAATTTGTAGATCATTAACAGCTTTCAGGTATCTGAAGGTCTGCAACATATCACCCCTGTGCCTCCTTCAGCCTCTCCCCATAGGTTTTCTGATACTGACCCCACACCATTTTGGTCGCCCTTCTCTGGACCACCTCCATCCTGTCTCTATCCCTTTTGAGATAAGGGTTCCAGAACTGAACACAGTACTCTCAGTCTCAGCCCAAATAGAAGACTGCCCATGCTGTTTTGTTGTCCGTCTTCCATTTTCTTTGGTTCAGAGAGAGAATGAGCTCCTTTAAGATATAAAGTATGTTATATTCAGAAAATGTTGGCCTGAATTCTCCCTATACTAACTGGCTAACTACTTAGCTAGATAAGTGATTTATCCGGCTAAGTGGTGACTGCTGAATGTAACTGGATATTCAGCAGCTGCCACATAGCCAGATAAGTCCTATTTATCCAGCTATATAACATTTGAATATCGCCCTCAACAATTTATAGTTCAGTGATTTTTTTTTTTTTTTACAGTATAACACAAGTTTTGCTGCTTGGCAACATATTAGAAATAAACTGTTCTTCAAAAAATGCTACATCAAGAAATGTATTTTAATAAAGGTCAAGATAACAGAGAAATATTGCCTTTTGAGGCTGAGGTTTCTACAAAGAAACTGTAAAGGAAAAATTATATTATAATATTGTAGGTGAAATGGGTTGTGACACAAAATATGGTACCCATTATTGATTATGCAGATTTAATTCATGCTATTGAAAGTGACAAAATCCTGCACATAATGTATTTTCTATTATATTTCCTATAGCTTTTCAAAAAGTTCAATGTCTCTATCAAACTTATCATTGCATTATATATAAATCTTTGAAATGGCTGCTGCCCTCAGATAGGAGAAAATTACATTGGCAAGTTTTATTATATAAATGTAGACAGACCAATGCTGCATGTTATTGGATGGCAAAATTGAAAGACTGGGCCTGGTAGTTATCTCATAAGGTCAGAAGAAAAATGTAGCTTAGCAAAAAGTCTTTGTTGTAAAACAAAACTGAGAGAAATAGCTTAAGAGGTTTGTGCTTTAAACGAAGGAAAGAATAACAACATCTGTGAAACTGAAGTCAGTGCTTCTAAAAGTGAAAAAGGGTAGAGAATTTTGACCCCATACAGGTAAAATGCATCTGATCCTATAATTCTTCGTTTCTTTGCTGTATCTAGCAGCGTTCACTTGCTGAATTTTTTGTACTGCTTGATCAGGACTTAACTTTCAAAACATCAAGATTTTGAGAAAGAGTAAAGTTTAAATTGGGTTTGATTCATTAAAGTTTTTCTCTCAGAATATTTTTTCTTGAATTTTAATATGTTTTCTAAGGAACAGGAAATTGGGCTATGGGGTCATTTCAAATCATTATACATAATGAAATTCACATAAGTATATGGCTTTTAAAAAATTAGATAATAATCTAGAGGTCCATATTTAGACACAGTCTGGATAGCAAAGGTAACTGGAAAAACGTATCTGGCTAACTTTAGAAGTACATTCAATACTGTAGCCACACTATTGAATATAGCTGGCTAACTTTAGGACAACTCTTTGGCCTGACAATACTTAGCCAGCTGACTCTAATAATTTGACCTAGCCAGTTAACTTAGGCCTAGATTCATCATTTTACTATAAAATTGTATCACCTTGCACAGCTATCTTAGCTCAATGCGTGTTAAATTTATCATACCCACAATATTTTGACCTGATGTGTGTGAGACTGTGAGAGAGAGTGTGTGAGAGAGAGTAGAGAGAAGAGAGAGACTCTTCATGAGGCTTGCATATAAGTAAAATATTTATACCACTATGGTAACTAGTAACTCGGGGTGAGGTTTTGTGGTGGGCTAGGTTTTGGGGGCAGTTTTACATGCACGGTTAGTGGTACGAACAGTACAGTAGATATCAGTGAATATTTTATGTGATTTTGAGTGAGGAAAGATACACAAATATAAGATTTGTACATTGTATTCACAACCTAGCTTGAAAGCAACTAGGTAAAGAGTGCATCAAGCTTTGCGAGAGTACATTGTACAAATCTCAACTTTTTATACCTTTCTCACTCCAAATCACATAAAATGTTAGACTCTCTGCCATCCCAGACATGAAGCACCACCCCACCAGCAAGATGCTAGTCTCTGTCATTGCTATAAAATGTGTACCCTGGTTTAGCACTATCCCATTGGTTATCCTTTTTCCACCATGTCTCTGAGATGCCAATTAAGTCTATGTTATCATTCACTGCTATACACTCTAATTCTCCCATCTTACTTCTTAGACTTCTGGCATTAGCATACAAACATTTGAAAGTGTGTTTTTTGTTTGTATTTATATTCTGCTTTTCAGTTGACAGGGATAAATTGGAATATTTTAGCTCAGGTGAGTTTTTAATTATAGGCACTTAATCTACATTTCTTAGTTCTCTGTTGGGATGCCCTAACTCTAATGCTTCATTAGTATCCTTTGAAGATCCCTCCCTCCAAACCATGCACTGCTGAGCAACTATCGGCTTTCCCCTTTGATTTAGTTTAAAAACTGCTCTATCTACTTTTTAAAGGATAGCATCAGCAGGCTGGTTCCACCCTGGTTAAGGTGGAGCCCATCCCTTCAGAAAAGAGTCCCCCTTCCCCAAAAGGTTCTGCAGTTCTTTACAAAACTAAATCCGTCTTCCTTGCACAATTGTCTCATCCACGCATTGAGACTCTGGAGATCTGCCTACCTCTGAGGACCTGTGCATGGAAGAGGGAGAATTTCAGAGAATGCTACCCTGGAGGTTCTGGATTTCAGCTTTCTACCTAAGAGCCTAAATTTGGCTTCCAGAACCCCCCTCCCACATTTTCCTATGTTGTTGGTGCCCACATGTTTCACAATAGTTGACTCCTATCCAGCACTGTCTAAAATCCTATCTAGGTGACGCATGAGGTCTGCCACCTTCGCACCAGGTATTCATGTTATCAGGCAATCCTCACACCCACCAGCCACCCAGCTGTCTACATTCCTAATAATCGAATCACCAACTATGATGGCTGACCTAATCCTTCCCTCCTGGGCAGTAGCCCTGAGAGACACATCCTCGGTGCAAGAGTACAACATACCACCTGGAGAGCAGGTTCTTGCTACAGGATCATTTCCTGTTGTACCAGGTTGATGCCTACTGTTCATGAGACCTTCCTTCTCCAAGGCAGCACCAGGGCTGCCAGACTTGGCTACTATGTCCATGAAGGTCTCATCTATGTACCTCTCTGCTGCCCCATCTCCTCCAGATCTACCACTCTAGCCTCCAGAGATTGGACTTATTCTCTGAGAGACAGGAATTCTTTGCATCAGATGCATACGTACAATCTCTCACTGGCAGGTAAAAAATCATACATGTGATACTCAATGCAGAAGACAAGGAGGCCCCTCTTCTTGCTGCTAAACTGCTGCCTTCATTTTAAATTTGTTCAGCTCTTAGTTAAGTTTTAGGTTGCTATAGGAGTAGAACTCCATACAATTAGGGTCCTTTAAATGTATTAGTGTATTCACTATATATCTGGTAGTGACATACAAGGGAATGATTAAACTCTTGATAAGGTGTGACGAATTTCTGAATTTAAGTTAAAAAACTGATTAATTTTTATTTATTTATTTTTTAGTGTGAAAGTGTCTCCTGCCTATAAATTTAAGGATGAGCTAGGGGTTGGTGGGAGGGTTGGGAAAAACAAACACACAAACTTCTGTTTTTTGCCTGCCTTTCTGACTACCTATTTTATACAAAATACACAACACTCCTGGTTTTTGCCTGTCCCACTACCTATTTAATATAAAACACACAAAACTCCTGGTTTTTGTCTGCCCTCTGACTAATTAATCAATACAGACACACAAACACACTAAATAATGCATCCCAATAGCTTTACTTCTCCCCAATACTTTTAAGTTTTAAAAATTTCCCCAAGCAGTACTTATACTTACTGATTCTTTTCAGCCATCAGCAAGGTGATCCTAACCTCTCAATGTTCCCACTGAATTGTGAGACTGTATATGAGAGAGTACCTTTGTGTGAGAGATAATGAATTCCTCTGTGTGTGAGATCTTACCTCTGTGTGTCTGTGTCTGTCTGTGTATAAGAGAGACCAAGGTTATATAATTTGTGCATCATCCTTCAATCCACAACAATCCCAGTGTGAATGAAATCTGAAGTTCCCAGGTATGAAGAAGGCTAGGGGATATTTTAAAATCCTTATTAATTTTAATTATTGGATGTGTTGCGTATACTATTTTGAAATATTTTATTTGTGTCTGGTAATTTTTTAAAACATTTTTGTATGGTTTTTTTTATTACTGGATGGCGTTTTATTTATTATCTGATCTGACATTCTTTTTATTGGTATGGTTGATGGGTTTATATTTCTTGATTGTATTTTGTCTTTGCACTGCATTCAGAGTCTGGCTTCTTGCAATTTCCAGTTCAGTTTTTGTCTGCACGTTTTGATTTATAATTTATGTTCTTTTTATTCTGATTTGGTGAAGGTCTGTCTGTGTTCTGCATGTGTGACTGAGGTCAGGTATTCTGCTACGGTAGTGTGTAGTTCCTGTGTAGAGATTTACAACAGCCTGCCTTGTTTTGTTTTCCTTATAGAATGTGTATTGGTGATTAGGACCTGGTGTAATATTTGCAGTGTGGCTTTTTCATAGGTAGGGTTGTTACTGGTTGAGTGCTAGCAGTTATGGTATGGAAGGTTTCTATATTGTAATTATAGTTCAGTTTTTTCATGACTTTCTGTGGGTTAAGTCCACACCCAATGCATTTTACTATAGGTCTAATACCTTATCGCAGGGGTCGGGAACCCATGGCTCGCGAGCCAGATATGGCTCTTTTGAGGGCTGCATCTGGCTCGCAGACACGTGTCGCCATACTTCGCGGTTCCCCGCTGACCCAGCTGCTCCCCGGTCCTCCGCCGCCCGGGCTTAAAATGCTGTCAGCCCGGGCGGAACGCGGCAGGACAGCTGGAGTCAGCGGCACCGGCGTGCTCTCTTCTCCTCCCCCCCCCCCCCCCCCCGCGGCCCGGAAGAGGAAGTGGAGAGCATCGGGTGCCTGCGCGGGAAGAAGAGACCACACTAGCGTGGTCTCTTCTTCCGCGCAGGCACCCGATGCTCACCACTTCCTCTTCCGGGCCGCGGGGGGGAGGAGAAGAGAGCACGCCGAATGGAGTCATCCGGGTGCCTGCGTGGGAGTCATCGGGTGTCAGCCAGGTGCCAGCGCTGGAGTCATCGGGTGCCTGCGCGGGTCTTCCCGCGCAGGCACCCGATACTCTCCACTTCCTCTTCCGGGCCGCGGGAAGAAGAGAGCATGCCGGTGCTCTCTTCTTCCCGCGGCCCGGAAGAGGAAATGGAGAGCATCGGGTGCCTGCGCGGGAAGACCCGCGCAGGCACGCTAGTGTCCGACGGGAAGAAGACTGCAGCGCGGCTCGGAGGAAAATGAAAATCTTCAACCGCGGCCGATGGGACTCCGCCTTCGCCTCCGCGAGGGCTGAAAATGAAGGAGGTTAGCGTTGGGAGGTGGCTGCTGCTGCCGCGAGTTCCCGGGGGGGGGGGAAGGGGGAGAGAGAGAGTGAATGAGCGAGCAAGCATGTGTGTTTGAGATCCTGTGTGTGTGAGTGAGAGATTGCATGTATGTGAGTGATTGAGAGCCTGTATATGTGAAAGAGAGTATGTCTGTGATTGAGATCCTGCCTGTGAGAGAGAGAGCATGAATGTAAGTTTACCATTGGGACCCTGTATGTGTAAGTTTGTAATTGAAAACCTGTTTGTTTGAAAGAGTATGTGTGTATGATTGAGATCCTTTGTGTGTGAGAGAGATCATGTGTATGTATGATTAAGAGCCTGTGTGTATAAGTAAGAGAGAGATCATGTGTGTCTGTGTCTGATTGACAGCTGGTTTAGGTGATGGAGCATGTGAGTATGTGATTGAGAGCCTGTGTTTAAATGAGAGAGAGAGACCATGTGTGTCTGTGTGATTGAGAGCTGATTTAGGTGAGGGAGCATGTGAGTATGTGATTGAGAGCCTGTGTTTAAATGAGAGAGAGAGACCATGTGTGTCTGTGTGTGATTGAGAGCTGATTTAGGTGAGGGAGCATGTGAGTATGTGATTGAGAGCCTGTGTGTAAATGAGAGAAAGAGAGGACATGTTTGTAAGCATGTGAATGAGAGTCTGTGTGTGAGAGAAAAAGACAGCATGTATTTATGTGATTGAAAGCCTGTGTGTGTGTAAGCGTGAAAAGATAGACAGCATGTGTGTAAATGTGTAATTAAGAGCCTATATAAGTGAGAGAGAAAAAACATTTGTATATGTGAGTGACTGAGAGCATGTGTGTATAGGTGTGTCATTGAGAGCCAGTGTGAGAGAGAGCGCTGGTATGTGACTGAGAGAGGAGAAAGTTCCAAGCAAACCACCCCACCTCCTGCTAATTCAGAACAATCTCAGGACACCTGGATATCAAACGTTCCCAGGTATGCAGAACAAAAAATTTTTTGTATCCTTATTATTTTTCATTACTGGATCTTTGTGTCTGCTATTTTGAAATATTTTGTTGGTATCTGGAAATGTTTTATATGAGTTTTTAATTATTGGATATTCCACTCATCAGCTGTTTCGAAATATGTTCTTTTTGTTAGTACAGTTTTACTGCTGATGATTTTATATTTCTTGATTTGTTTTATAAGGATGTGTGATGTTTCTTTTTTCCTTTGTTACACTGCATACAGAGACTCTGGCTTGTTGCAGTTTCCAATTCAGTTTTTGTCTGCATGCTTCTTGTTATGCGTTTTGGTCTCTTTATTCTATGTTAGGTGAGGGACAGCACGTGATTCAGGTGAGGTTTTCTGCTGGCGTGTAGTTTCTGTGTAGGACTCTATAGCAGCCTGACTTGGTCCGTTTTCCTAATAGGAGATGTATTGGTGTCTTAAGGCCTGGTGTAATATTTTCAGAGACTTATTGTACTTTAAAAGTGTGATCTTACATAAAATGCACACATTTACTTGTATTTAGTTTTAAACATATTGTATGGCTCTCATGGAATTACATTTTAAAATATGTGGCGTTTATGGCTCTCTCAGCCAAAAAGGTTCCTGACCCCTGCCTTATCGGATCCAAGTGTCTTATTTGCAGTACATGTAAATATAATATAAATTTTGTTTGAAGTATTATTTTAACCTCAGAAGACTGTAATTTGAATGTCCTTTTTCCATATAAAATCTCACATTTTAAGTTGGGAAAACGATCAATAAGAAATTTTAAAATAATTAAAAAAGTCATCATTTTTTAAATTTTAAAAAAAGGCATAATTTTTAATTGTGTAGTTCAGATAGGGAAGGGGGTAAATGGCTTTAAAATTCACCTAAGACATCTAAAAATCTTGCACTGGCCCTATGAGTGTGCTACACACAGACTCCCACCATTCACCAGTCTCCCATATATCCAGGGGTTAAATGCTGGGGAAAGGTGAGAAGCAGGTGATAGGGTTCCCAGTTACTAAATTGTAAATGTAATTTCAGAAAAACAGAAAAATAAATTTCTTGGTTGAGTCCATAGTTACATAATATTAGGTTCTATCTTAGGAGTTACCACCCAAGAAAGAGATCTAGGCGTCATAGTGGATAATACATTGAAATTGTTGGCTCAGTGTGCTGCGGCAGCCAAAAAGCAAACAGAATGTTAGGAATTATTAGGAATTGAATGGTGAATAAAACAGAAAATGTCATAATGCCTCTGTATCGCTCCATGGTGAGACCACATCTTAAATACTGTGCATTTCTGGTCACCACATCTAAAAAAGATATAGTTGCACTGGAGAAAGTGCAGAGAAAGGTATAACAACCTAAAGTTGCAAAGCGCAATAAGCTCACGAAGCTCCAATGTAAAATAGGAAGTCTACATTGATAGAAAAAGCTACTGTCTCAATGCAAGAAGTCACTAACTTCATTGTAAAAAGTCACCATTCTCAATTGTAAAAAGTCACTAATCCCACTGTAAAAAGCTAGCTATTTTATTGTACAATGTATAACAACATAAGGTGACAAAGCACAACAAGCTCACAAAGTTCCAATGTAAAATAGGAAGTCCACATCGATAGACCCCTCTATCTCCATGTAAACCAGTGTGATATGTACGATAAACATTGGTATAGAAAAATAAATAAATAAATAAATAATAATAATAACCAAAATGATAAGTGGCATGGAATGACAGCCCTATGAGGAAAGGCAAAGGAAGTTAGGGCTGTTCAGTTTGGAGAAGAAATGACTGAGGGGGGAATATGATAGAGGTCTTCATAATCATGAAAGGACTTGAACAAGTTAATATAAATCAGTTATTTACTCTCTCAGATAATAGAAGGACCAGGGGGACTCCATGAAGTTAGCAAGTAGCTCATTTAAACAAATCAAAGATAATTCTTTTTCACTCAGTGCATAGTTAAGCTCTAGAATTTATTGGCAGAGGATGTGGTTATGGCAGTTAGTGTAATTGGGTTTAAAAAAGGTTTGGATAAGTTCCTATAGGAAAATTCCATAAACTGCTGTTAATCAATAAGCAACAGTAGCTTGTGATTTATCTAATGTTTGGATACTTGCTAGGTACTTGTGACTTGGATTGGCCACTGTTGGAAATAGGATGCTGTGCTTGATGGATCCTTGGTCTGACCCAGTATGGCATATCTTATGTTCTTATGTTCACTATGCAGTTAGAACATAAGAACATAAGAAAATGCCATACTGGGTCAGACCAAGGGTCCATCAAGCCCAGCATCCTGTTTCCAACAGTGGCCAATCCAGGCCATAAGAACCTGGCAAGTACCCAAAAACTAAGTCTATTCCATGTAACCATTGCTAATGGCAGTGGCTATTCTCTAAGTGAACTTAATAGCAGGTAATGGACTTCTCCTCCAAGAACTTATCCAATCCTTTTTTAAACACAGCTATACTTACTGCACGAACCACATTCTCTGGCAACAAATTCCAGAGTTTAATTGTGCGTTGAGTGAAAAAGAACTTTCTCCGATTAGTTTTAAATGTGCCCCATGCTAACTTCATGGAGTGTCCCCTAGTCTTTCTACTATCCGAAAGAGTAAATAACCGATTCACATCTACCCGTTCTAGACCTCTCATGATTTTAAACACTTCTATCATATCCCCCCTCAGTCGTCTCTTCTCCAAGCTGAAAAGTCCTAACCTCTTTAGTCTTTCCTCATAGGGGAGTTGTTCCATTCCCCTTATCATTTTGGTAGCCCTTCTCTGTACCTTCTCCATCGCAATTATATCTTTTTTGAGATGCGGCGACCAGAATTGTACACAGTATTCAAGGTGCGGTCTCACCATGGAGCGATACAGAGGCATTATGACATTTTCCGTTTTATTCATCATTCCTTTTCTAATAATTCCCAACATTCTGTTTGCTTTTTTGACTGCCGCAGCACACTGAACCGACGATTTCAATGTGTTATCCACTATGACACCTAGATCTCTTTCTTGGGTTGTAGCACCTAATATGGAACCCAACATCGTGTAATTATAGCATGGGTTATTTTTCCCTATATGCATCACCTTGCACTTATCCACATTAAATTTCATCTGCCATTTGGATGCCCAATTTTCCAGTCTCACAAGGTCTTCCTGCAATTTATCACAATCTGCTTGTGATTTAACTACTCTGAACAATTTCGTGTCATCTGCAAATTTGATTATCTCACTCGTCGTATTTCTTTCCAGATCATTTATAAATATATTGAACATTAAGGGTCCCAATACAGATCCCTGAGGCACTCCACTGTCCACTCCCTTCCACTGAGAAAATTGCCCATTTAATCCTACTCTCTGTTTCCTGTCTTTTAGCCAGTTTGCAATCCACGAAAGGACATCGCCACCTATCCCATGACTTTTTACTTTTCCTAGAAGCCTCTCATGAGGAACTTTGTCAAACGCCTTCTGAAAATCCAAGTATACTATATCTACCGGTTCACCTATATCCACATGTTTATTAACTCCTTCAAAAAAGTGAAGCAGATTTGTGAGGCAAGACTTGCCCTGGGTAAAGCCATGCTGACTTTGTTCCATTAAACCATGTCTTTCTATATGTTCTGTGATTTTGATGTTTAGAACACTTTCCACTATTTTTCCTGGCACTGAAGTCAGGCTAACCGGTCTGTAGGGATGTGAATCGTGTCCTCGATCGTCTTAACGATCGATTTCGGCTGGGAGGGGGAGGGAATCGTATTGTTGCCGTTTGGGGGGGTAAAATATCGTGAAAAATCGTTAAAAATCGTTAAAAATCGAAAAATCGAAAAACCGGCACATTAAAACCCCCTAAAACCCACCCCGACCCTTTAAATTAAATCCCCCACCCTCCCGAACCCCCCCCCCAAATAACTTAAATAACCTGCGGGTCGTTAAAAATCGAAAAAATCGAAAAAACCGGCACATTAAAACCCCCTAAAACCCACCCCCGACCCTTTAAATTAAATCCCCCACCCTCCCGAACCCCCCCCAAATAACTTAAATAACCTGCGGGTCCAGCGGCGGTCCGGAACGGCAGCGGTCCGGAACGGGCTCCTGCTCCTGAATCTTGTCGTCTTCAGCCGGCGCCATTTTCCAAAATGGCGCCGAAAAATGGCGGCGGCCATAGACGAAAAAGATTGGACGGCAGGAGGTCCTTCCGGACCCCCGATGGACTTTTGGCAAGTCTCGTGGGGGTCAGGAGGCCCCCCACAAGCTGGCCAAAAGTTCCTGGAGGTCCAGCGGGGGTCAGGGAGCGATTTCCCGCCGCGAATCGTTTTCGTACGGAAAATGGCGCCGGCAGGAGATCGACTGCAGGAGGTCGTTCAGCGAGGCGCCGGAACCCTCGCTGAACGACCTCCTGCAGTCGATCTCCTGCCGGCGCCATTTTCCGTACGAAAACGATTCGCGGCGGGAAATCGCTCCCTGACCCCCGCTGGACCTCCAGGAACTTTTGGCCAGCTTGTGGGGGGCCTCCTGACCCCCACGAGACTTGCCAAAAGTCCAGCGGGGGTACGGAAGGACCTCCTGCCGTCCAATCTTTTTCGTCTATGACCGCCGCCATTTTTCGGCGCCATTTTGGAAAATGGCGCCGGCTGAAGACGACAAGATTCAGGAGCAGGAGCCCGTTCCGGACCGCTGCCGTTCCGGACCGCCGCTGGACCCGCAGGTTATTTAAGTTATTGGGGGGGGGGTTCGGGAGGGTGGGGGATTTAATTTAAAGGGTCGGGGGTGGGTTTTAGGGGGTTTTAGTGTGCCGGCTCACGATTCTAACGATTTATAACGATAAATCGTTAGAATCTGTATTGTATTGTGTTCCATAACGGTTTAAGACGATATTAAAATTATCGGACGATAATTTTAATCGTCCTAAAACGATTCACATCCCTACCGGTCTGTAGTTTCCCGGATCGCCCCTGGAGCCCTTTTTAAATATTGGGGTTACATTTGCTATCCTCCAGTCTTCAGGTACAATGGATGATTTTAATGATAAGTTACAAATTTTTACTAATAGGTCTGAAATTTCATTTTTTAGTTCCTTCAGAACTCTGGGGTGTATACCATCTGGTCCAGGTGATTTACTACTCTTCAGTTTGTCAATCAGGCCTAGCACATCTTCTAGGTTCACCGTGATTTGATTCAGTCCATCTGAATCATTACCCATGAAAACCTTCTCCATTACGGGTACCTCCCCAACATCCTCTTCAGTAAACACCGAAGCAAAGAAATCATTTAATCTTTCCACGATGGCCTTATCTTCTCTAAGTGCCCCTTTAACCCCTCGATCATCTAACGGTCCAACTGACTCCCTCACAGGCTTTCTGCTTCGGATATATTTAAAAAAGTTTTTACTGTGAGTTTTTGCCTCTACAGCCAACTTCTTTTCAAATTCTCTCTTAGCCTGTCTTATCAATGTCTTACATTTAACTTGCCAAGGTTTATGCTTTATCCTATTTTCTTCTGTTGGATCCTTCTTCCAATTTTTGAATGAAGATCTTTTGGCTAAAATAGCTTCTTTCACCTCCCCTTTTAACCATGCCGGTAATCGTTTTTCCTTCTTTCCACCTTTCTTAATGTGTGGAATACATCTGGACTGTGCTTCTAGAATGGTATTTTTTAACAATGACCACGCCTCTTGGACATTTTTTACTTTTGTAGCTGCTCCTTTCAGTTTTTTTCTAACAATTTTTCTCATTTTATCAAAGTTTCCCTTTTGAAAGTTTAGCACGAGAGCCTTGGATTTGCACACTGTTCCTTTTCCAGTCATTAAATCAAATTTGATCATATTATGATCACTATTGCCAAGCGGCCCCACCACCGTTACCTCTCTCACCAAGTCCTGTGCTCCACTGAGAATTAGATCTAAAATTGTTCCCTCTCTCGTCGGTTCCTGAACCAATTGCTCCATAAAGCTATCATTTATTCCATCCAGGAACGTTATCTCTCTAGCGTGACCCGATGATACATTTACCCAGTCTATATTGGGGTAATTGAAGTCTCCCATTATTACTGCACTACCAATTTGGTTAGCTTCCCTAATTTCTCTTAGCATTTCACTGTCCATCTCACCATCTTGACCAGGTGGACGGTAGTATACCCCTATCACTGTAGTCTTCCCTGATACACAAGGGATTTCTACCCATAAAGATTCAATTTTGTATTTAGTCTCATGCAGAATGTTTATCCTGTTGGACTCTATGCCATCCCGGACATAAAGCGCCACACCTCCTCCCGACTGCTCCTCTCTGTCATTGCGATATAATTTGTACCCCGGTATAGCACTGTCCCATTGGTTATCCTCTTTCCACCATGGTTCTGAGATGCCAATTAAGTCTATGTCATCATTTACTGCTATACATTCTAATTCTCCCATCTTACTTCTTAGACTTCTGGCATTAGCATACAAACATTTCAAAGTTTGTTTTTTGTTTGTATTTTTATTCTGCTTTTTAATTGATAGGGATAAGTTAGAATTTTTTAGCTCAGGTGAGTTTTTAGTTACAGGCACTTGGACTACTTTTCTAATTATTGGAACCTCACTGTCGGGATGCCCTAATTCTAATGCATCAAGATAAAAATTACATTTCGGTTTCTCTTCACTTTGGGGTAGATTTTCAGAGCCCTGCTCGCCTAAATCCGCCCAAAACCGGGCGGATTTAGGCGAGCAGGGCCCTGCGCGCCGGTAAGCCTATTTTACATAGGCCTACCGGCGCGCGCAGACCCCGGGACTCGCGTACGTCCCGGGGTTTTCGGAGGGGGGCGAGTCGGGGGCGGGCCCGGTCGTCTCGGCGTTTCGGGGGCGTGTCGGCAGCGTTTTGGGGGCGGGTACGGGGCGTGGCTACGGCCCGGGGGCGTGGCCGCGCCCTCCGTACCTGCCCCCAGGTCGCGGCCCAGCGCGCAGCAGGCCCGCTGGCGCGCGGGGATTTACGTCTCCCTCCGGGAGGCGTAAATCCCCCGACAAAGGTAAGGGGGGGGTGTAGACAGGGCCGGGTGGGTGGGTTAGGTAGGGGAAGGGAGGGTAAGGTGAGGGGAGGGCAAAGGAAAGTTCCCTCCGAGGCCGCTCCGATTTCGGAGCGGCCTTGGAGGGAACGGGGGGAGGCAGCGCGGCTCGGCGCGCGCAGGCTATACAAAATCGATAGCCTTGCGCGCGCCGATCCAGGATTTTAGTGGATACGCGCGGCTGCGCGCGTATCTACTAAAATCCAGCGTACTTTTGCTTGAGTCTGATGCGCAAGCAAAAGTAGGCTGATCGCGCTTCTTTTAAAATCTACCCCTTTATACTCTTCTCTGCTATGACTGAGCTATAAAACTTGTGATTCAGTCAATATTTAATGGCAACTACCCTGATCTGACTCTTAGCTTGAGTAGGTTTCCTCAGGATTAAAATAAAATCTTAACTCACACATACACACACCTGTCAATCATACCAAGTCCGTGTTCCTAACCTCTCTGTGCTTTCTAAACTTTTTAAACACTTTTTAAACAGGCTCTAAGAGAGCTGAGGTTTGAAGCACTCTTGCCCTTGAGCTCTGCCAACTGTCACTCTCTCTGGAAATTTACTGTAACAGTCTTTTAGGGGAATCTTTCTTCAGCTGTGACCTCAGCTTAAACAGTTCATCCTGAACCTTTGAAGACATTTAATTAAATATTCCCCTCATCAATACCACCCCCCTCCCCCTGCTTGTATTTATTAATTAATGGGGGTGTTATTTTATGAATTTTAGAACCAAATTAACTACTTAGTTGATGTTTGAATTATCCTAGCAGGGGTAACTCACAGGTATAAGTACGCCAGCCTCTCCGCAGCGTGACTCCAGTTATGAACCACAAGAGGGCGAGGCAATCTAATTTGTATAGACGCAGACATACTTTCACAGAAATCCTGTCAGAAAATGGAGCTCATAGTGGGGCGGATTTTAAAAGGCCTGCGCGCGTAAATCCTTCTGGATTTACGCGCGCAGGGCCCTCGCGCGCCGGCGCGCCTATTTTGCATAGGCCGCCGGCGCGTGTAAAGCCCCTTGATGCGCTTAAGTCCCAGGGCTTTCGAAAAGGGATGGGAGAGGGCGTGTCCGGGGACGTTCCCGAAACGACATGGCATTTCAGGGGCATGTCGTTTCGGGAACGACATGCCCCTGAAATGCCCCTGAAATGAAGTACTCTGGATTTTATAAGATACGCGCGGCTACGCGCGTATCTTATAAAATCCAGAGTACTTTTGTTTGCGCCTGGTGTGCGAACAAAAGTACGCGATCGCGTATTTTTTAAAGATCTACCCCAGTATGATTAACTGGAATTGAATTTGAGGTGTTATATGCTTAAGGTTAAAATGTATTTCCACAAATTTATTTTTGTTAGCCAGTCACTTTATATATTCTGTGTTAGGCTGCTGCTATATGCATTGCCTCTGCACACTGCATCAGTACCATGCCATTTCCATTCAAATAAATCTTTATACTAGGCAAGAGAAAAATATTGTAGCAATAGCAAGAGTACTGGTAGTGAGGCAGTAACAGCAACAGGTAGTGGCACTGGCACCGGCATCAGAAAAACATCCCACTTCAGGTCACTTCTGGTTCACAGCACACATGCTTGCAGCATCAGGGACATTTCCAGGGGACCCAAATGCAAATTCCTGCCTTTATAGGACAGTGTCAGAATTCCCAAGGCTGCCACTGCAAAAATGTCAGCACCTGAGGCTCTCCTTCACAGCCGCGATACTCAGGGCTACAAGTCCCACCTTTCTGCCACTCAATTCTCTGCCTCCGATGCAGCTGCGATGATCATGGTTATTTTCAAACAGCTGATGCCTGCCTCTCACTCCTGCAGTCACTGCCAGGTCTCTCTCCTTTCCTCCTTTTCTACAGCATCATCCATCCAGACAACGACAGCCCCAAGTCAACCAACCAACAAAAACAAAAATGTTTCTGTACTCCCATCTGGGCCAGGGCAGCCTCAGTCAGCCAGCACAGCAACCCCCCCTCCACAAGAAACCCAGGTATTTTTGTTTAAAAAAAAAATGTTTTTTAAGTTATTATCCCCCACAGCTTTGGTTTTACCCCAGGGGTTACTGCAGCTTCTCTTCAGTCTTCAACCAGCTTATCTCCATCTCTGTTGCCTGCTTGTTCTTGCTCTTGCCTGCCTGCCCTGCCTATCCATCCCTCTTCTCCTCCTCTGGACTGATATCTGGTTTTGACCTCAGCTCGGACCTCAGATAGGCCTGATTACCACCTGCCTCTGACCATTGCCTGGACCTCGGATATGCCTGACCGTTGCCTGCCTCTGACCATTGACTGCACAATGGATACGCCCAACTGCTATCTGCCTATGACCCTAGCTAACTAAGGACCTCTCTTTTGCTCCAGCAGTCCTGCGAGCCCCGGCACCCAATGGCTGAACCCAAGGGGAATGTGGGCTAATATAGGTGAAGGCCCTGAAGAGTCTCTGCTTTGCCTGGGTCTGCCTGCAGACAGTGAGAACCTGCAGGGCTCCTCCCTGCAGATAAAGCCAATCTCACCTCAGCCCGTATGACATAGTGAGGGCAAAGGTAGCGCCGGCGCCATTTTGAATATTGGCAATACGGCCCGCGTGCAAGAGGTCGCTCCCGGACCCCCGCTGGACTTTTGGCAAGTCTTGTGGGG
Source organism: Rhinatrema bivittatum (assembly GCF_901001135.1). NCBI lineage: Eukaryota > Metazoa > Chordata > Amphibia > Gymnophiona > Rhinatrematidae > Rhinatrema > Rhinatrema bivittatum. The sequence continues at coordinate 379,448,258 of NC_042615.1, read as the reverse complement.
GTCAGGAGGCCCCCCCAAGCTGGCCAAAAGTCCCTGGGGGTCCAGCAGGGGTCCGGGAGCGATCTCCTGCACTCGTGACGTCGGGTGCCAGGAACCAAAATGGCGCCGGCGCTACCTTTGCCCTGTCATATGATAAGGGCAAAGGGCCACCGGCGCCATTTCTATTAACGCAGCCATAGCCAGAGAGCGGGAGATCGAGCCGGACCCCCCCACTGGACCCCAGGTAATTTAAAACATTTTGGGGGGGTTCGGGAGGGTGGGGGATTTGTTTTAAAGGGTCGGGGTGGGTTTTAGGGTTGTTTTGGTGTGCCGGTTTTCCCACCCTCCCCCTCCCCCGATTTAAGATTTTTTGACGATAAATCGGGGGAATTGCAATTGTATCGCGGCTCTAACGATTTAAAATATATCTGATGATTGTTTTAAATCGTCAAAAAACGATTCATATCCCTAATACACATACACACACACACATCTGAAATGCCTCTAAGTCTCTTGGGTTGGAATTTCCTGTCTCACACATGAAACATCCCTTCCTAAGTTTCTTGTGATGGAGCTCTCTCTACATCACTGACACATTTGTCTTAGCCCTTCCTAAGTTTCTTTAGGTTGGAACTCCCTCTCTCTCACACATTGAAATGACCCATCCTTAGTCTCTTGGGGTAGAACTCACTGACACATATAGACATTAAAATGACCCTTCCTAAGTCTCTTGCACTGTAACTCTCATATCTGAAATGTCCCTTCCTAAGTTTTATAGGGTGGTACTCTCTCTCACACAAACATCTGAAATGCCTCTTCATAAGTCTCATGAGTTGGTACTTCTTCTATCACACACCTGAAATACACCTTTCCAAGTCTCTTAAGATGGAATTCCCTCTCAAGTATGCTTGGGTTGGAATTCCCTCTTTCACACATTAATATGCCTCTTCCTAAGTTTCCTGGGATATAACTCTTTCTCACACATCTGAAATATCTCTTCCTAGGTAGGTATTATAGGGTGGTACTCTCTCTCACACACACAAATGTGAAATGCCTCTTCCTAAGTTTCTTGTGGTGAAAATCTCTTACATGCACATCTATCCAGGCCCTTCCTATGTCTCTTTGGGTTGGAACTCCCTTTCCCTCACACATGAAATATTCCTTCCTAATTATTTTGTGGTGGAACTCACTCTCACACATATCTGTCCTACCTTTCTAAATTAATTTGATAGTAACACTCTCTCTTCCACACATCTGTCCTGCCCCATCCTAAGTCCCTTGGGGTGGAATCCTTAATCTCTCTCATATCTGAAATTTTCCTCCCTAAGCCTTTTAGGGTGGTACACTCTCTCTCTTTCATACATCTGGCATTTCTTTTCTTAAGTCTCTTGGGTTGGAAACTTCACTTTCTCACATATACTGAAATGCCTCTTCCTATGCCTATTTGGGTCAGAACACTTCTCTCTCTCTCTCTCTCTCTCTCTTTCTCACACACACACACACACACACACACACTCTCACACACTCACAGTGAAATGCCATTTCCTAAGTCTCTTGGATTGGAACCCTCACTTTCTAACATCTGAAAGTCCCTTCCCAAGTTTTATAGGGTGTACTTTCTCACAGACACACATGATATGCCCCTTTCTAAGAATGTTGGGGTGGAGCACACTCTCTCACTTACACATCTGTTCTGGCTCTTCCTAAGTCTCTTTGATTGGAATGTTTCCTTTCACACACATTGAAATGTATCTTCCTAAGTGTCTTTGTTGCAGGCGTGGACCTTAAGGCCAAGGTGGGGTTGACACAACCAGCAGGAAAGAGTCCTTTAAGTCCCCATTATCAACAGGCAAACCTGGATGAGGCAGAGGCCCAGCTGGAATTTCACCCATACCAGTCCATGTTCCCCTCAGGTTGAGCCTTCAGATGCCTGGGCTGGCCGGTCTTCAATGTGGGCCTCTGTAGAGAGATCCTTTGAGGTTACTGGGTAGGAGCAGTAGTGGATGAGATGAATCTGGAGATTGGCTATGGTCAGAAGCAGGCGGCAAGCAGGAAGCTCCAAGAGTCAGGTCAGTAGTCAGTGGCAGCCGGCAAGCAGAAAGAGTCAGGCCAAGGTCAAAACCAGGTATTCATTTGTAGGGGAGAAAGAATGGATAGGCAGGGCAGGAAGACAAGGAGCAGAAAGGCAGTCAAGAAACATACAGAAGAACAAAAGATGGACCACAGACACTGAAGACAAAGACAAGGATCCCTAGAACTGAAGAGGAAGATAAAAATCATTGGAACAGAATGCAGGAACTGAAGAAAGACAAGGACCACTGGAATGGGAACGCAGGAAATGGAGAATGAAGAGAAAGAATTCTGAGGCAACTCAAAATACAGAACATAGGAAAATGGGTTGCTGAGGTGAGGATGGCAGGAAATGTTATAGTTAGTGAGGTTTGGGTGGACCCTTGGACACTGTAGCAGCTGACCACGTCCACGGGGGAAGTCCCGTGAGGGGCCACAGGTCAGACTCAGCTCTGGACATACAAATACAGATAGTTCTTTATTTAGACAGTTTGAAAACTACCACAGGTGGCAGTAGTGAATAGAAGATGTAGCCCGGTTGGGCTAGTATTCCCTAGGGTGCTGGAACAGCGATTCCTCTGGTAGCAGTGCTATAGTGGAGATAACTGAGAAAGTGAGTACAATAGAACATTCACAGAGTCCCAAATATGGAGAAGCCCTACAGGGCTTCTCCATATTTGGGGCTATGTGAGAGCTGGCCCTCAAGGAGCGAGTACCAGATCCCTGGAAGCAGAGAGACTTGTTGGCAAAGTACTCACACAATGGTTCCACGTAGGAGATGGCACTGGTGCTGGAATGGAGGAAGGCCCTCGAGGAGCGAGTTCCTGGCTCCAGGGAGACAGCTCTGAGGAGTGGATGATAGTAGTAATCACTGATGGTGTCTGTAGCAAATTCTTCCAAGTAGAAGAGGAGATAGATGCAGGCAACGGGTCAGGGAACATGGGCCCTTGAGGAGTGAGTACCGGTTACCTGGTAGCAACCTGAAAGAAGCAAAAGAGGCCCCCGAGGAGTGGGTACCCCATTAGCAGAAAGAGTCCAATGGAAGTTGGAAGGCAGAGTAGCTGGGTACGGAGAGAGAATCCCATCCGTAAGAATCACCCTTGCTAACTCAACGGCTAGCAATAAACTGTAGGCTTAAATATCAAGGCAGCATGATGGCATCACGGGGATGCCCCTGAGGAATACACCAATAAGGAAATAAGAATGAGGGCCGCACGGTGCGCGCACCCTAAGGTACCTGAAGAACATGGTGGGAGGCAGCGCCCAAGGCAGTCCAGGGACACCGGAGAGGATGACAGGCAGACGCCGTAGATGCCAGGCATCCATGAAGAGTAGGAGGAGTTGCAAAAAAGGAAATGTAGGCGGAGTGAAGCTGTCGGGAAGTGACGGTTGCAACTGTATCCCCCTTCAAAGGGCGGTCTCCTCTGCGGGTACCAGGTTTTGGTTTCCAGTGATACGAGACATGAAACTGATGGAGTAACTCTTTGTCAAGGATATTAGCCAGAGGCTCCCAAGAATTTTCTTTGGGGCCAAAACCTTCACATGAAAGAAGGTATTCCCAAATCTTGCCTCGTCTTCGGACATCAAGGACAGCTTCGACCTTGTATTCTAGGTCATCTTCTGCATTGATGGGAGATGGTTCCTGAGACTTGTAAGAGAACTCAAAAGTGAAACATGGAAAGCATTGTGGTAGCTTCAGACTGTAAGTGATGTTGGCAAGATGTCGGAGGATTGGAAATGGCCCAACGTAGAGAGGAGCAAATCGAGTGGAGGGTAACTTCAGTCTAAGGTTCTTAATGGATAGCCAGACTTTGTCACCAGGTTGAAAGACAGGCGCTTTGGAATGGTGAGCATCATAAAACCTTTTGGCTCGATCACTCGCTTTGAGTAGCATTTCTTTCGTCTGAGTCCATAATTGATGGATATCATCAGCAATGGATTGAGCTGCTGGGGATGTCACTGAGAGCTTCAGTGGAAGTGGTGGTGATGGTGAACGTCCATCTACCACTTCAAAAGGTGTTGATCCAGTGGATGATGCTGGATGAGAATTAATGGCAAATTCAGCCCATGGTAACAGTTTGGCCCAGTTATTCTGACGGCAACTCACATAGGCCTGAATGAACTGTTTCAGGGTCCTATTCATCCGTTCTGTTTGTCCATTTGATTGAGGATGATAGGCAGATGTATAATCTAGAGAGATTTCGAAAAGCTTGCACAAAGCCTTCCAGAATTTTGCCGTGAACTGTGATCCTCGATCCGAGACTATGTGCTTCGGTAGGCCGTGAAGGCAAAATATGTGGGTTATGAAGGGCTTCACAAGCTCCAAGGCTGAAGGTAAGCCAGGCAGTGCCACAAAATGGGCCATCTTGCTGAAGCGGTTGACTGTGACCCAAATGGTATTCATACCTCCAGAGAAGGGAAAATCGACTACAAAGTCAGTAGCAATATGCATCCAGGGTTGCTCTGGAGCTGGAAGCGGTTGCAGCAATCCCCATGGTTGGTCAGAAGTAGGTTTGTGCTTGGCACAGTTGGCACAAGATGCTACGTAGGAGAGGGTATCTTCCTTGATAGTTGACCAACAATAATAATTCTGTAGCTTCAGAAGGGTAAGGCATTGACCAGGATGGCCAGCAAGCTTGGAATCATGCACCCAATAGAGCACCTTCTTCCTGAGGTGTTTAGGCACGATGGTTTTACCAGTGGGCACAATATGAGTAGCCGCCAAGATGACTTTCTTCGGGTCCATAATATGCTGATGTTCTTCTGGAACATCCTCTGAGAGAAAAGAGCGTGACAGGGCATCAGCTCTGGTATTCTTGTCTCTGGGGCAATATTTGAGCACGAAGTCAAAACGGTTAAAAAATAAGGACCATCTGGTTTGTCTATGGTTAACACGTTGCGCATGTCGGAGATACTCTAGATTCTTATGGTCCGTAAACACGGTAATTTGATTTTGAGCGCCTTCGAGCCAGGGCCACCATTCCTCGAATGCCAACTTAAAAGCCAGGAGCTCTTTATTTCTGATCCCATAGTTCTTCTCTGCCATAGAGAAATGTCGCGAGAAGAAGGAGCAGGGACATAAGGATTTGGAGTTTCTGGTTTGGCTCAATACAGCCCTCACACCGACATCAGAAGCATCGACCTCCACGATGAATGGCTTGTCGGGGTCTGGATGACGCAGGCATGGTTCAATGGAAAAGGCAGTCTTTAAATCCTCGAATATGGAAATGGCCTCCGCAGACCATTTAGAAGTGTTGTCCCCTTTCTGGGTCATTGAGGTTAAGGGCCCATTTAAAGAAGAATAGTTCTTTATAAAGCTTCTATAGTAATTAGTGAACCCCAAAAATCATCTCAGGGCCTTCAGGCTGGTAGGTTGGGACCAGTTTTTAATACTCTCTAATTTTTGGGGATCCATCTGGGAGTCATCTTTGGACACAATATAGCCAAGAAAAGGCACAGAGTCCTTATGGAATTCACACTTGGATAGCTTGGCGTAGAACCGATGTTCTCAAAGTCTTCGTAGTACTTGTTTGACGTCCTCTAGATGAGTAGACAAGTCCTGAGAAAATATCAGGATGTCATCTAGGTATACTACGACACTCTTGTACAACAGGTCCCGCAAGATGTCGTTCATCATGTTCTGGAACACAGCGGGTGCGTTGCACAGGCCGAAGGGCATTACTAAGTACTTGAAATGACCACCTCTAGTGTTAAAGGCTGTTTTCCATTCGTCGCCACTGCGAATGCGAACTAAGTTATAGGCTCCCTTCAGGTCAAGTTTCGAGAATATCTTGGCACCTTGAAGCCGGTTGAACAGCTCTGAGATTAAAGGCAGGGGATATCCATCTTTGATCGTGATCTCGTTCAGACGTTGATATTCGATACAAGGACATAAGGTACCGTCTTTCTTCCCCACAAAGAAGAAGCCTGCGCCGGCTGGAGACTTTGATGGTCTGATGAATCCTTTCTGTAAATTCTCCTCGATGTACTTGGACCTAGCCTTATTCTCTATTACAGAGAGTGGATAGACACGTCCTTTAGGAGGCTCAGTGTTCGGTTTCAGCCTTATGGCACAATCATAAGATCTGTGTGGAGGAAGGATGTCAGCAGCTTCTTTGGAGAACACATCACCAAATATTGTGAATTGAGGTGGCAGTCCTGACATCACTGGAGTTGTAGGCATGTAGGCATGTAGAGGACAGGAGAAACCTCCTTAAGGCAATTGCCATGACAACCTGGGCCCCAGTGGGACAGTTCCAAGGTGGCCCAGTCGAATTGAGGCTGATGCAACTGCAACCAGGGTAACCCCAGAACAATAGGGTGCATGGCCTTCTCTAACACAAAGAAGAAAATCGACTCAGTATGGAGGGCTACGATGCGGAGGGTTACCGGTTCAGTGTGACGGGTCACGTCACCCAGCAAAGGCTCTCCATGGATAGATGATAAGAGCAGTGGAACCTTCAGAGTGATGAGGGGAATCCTCAAATGTTCAACTAGGCATCAAAGTATAAAGTTGCCCCTGCCCCTGAATCCACCAGGGCAAGAGTTTGAATTTCAGACGGTCCATAGATCAGGGAGACTGGGAGAGAGAGTGGAAGAGAGGGCGTAGTAAGGCCTAAGAACAGTCCTCTCGCAGGACTTAGGCCCATCCGTTTTCTGGATAAATTGGGCATGTTGGGACATCTTGTCCACAGTATATACACAGGCCATTCCTCTTCCGAATTCTTCTCTCTTTTGAAGTCAGGTGACTGTGACCAAGTTGCATCGGTTCCTCTCCACTGGCGACAGGTATTGCTGGAACCATCCAGAGTACAGGTTTAGCACGAACCTCCTTCTGAACTGGTCCTTTACTAGGCTTGAGTTCTTTCACCTTATCATGAAGCCAGTGGTCAATTCTAGTAGCCAAAGTCACTAGTTCACCCAGCGAGTCAGGTGTCTCACAAGCGGCCAGCTCGTCTTTCAAGCGAGTATCCAGACCTCTGAAGAAGAGGGTTTTCAGACATTTGGAATCCCAGCATAATTCCGTAGCAAGAGTCTTGAACTCTCTTGAAAAATCAGCCAGTGGTCGGTTGCCTTGCTTCAGGTCCACCAGAGCAGAACTAGCAACAGTCACTCGAGCAGGATCATCAAAAATGGATTTAAACAAATCCAAAAATCCGTCAATATCCTGCAGAATTGGATCCTTACATTCACACAGCATTGAGGCCCAAGACAAGGCCCTTCCATCAAGATAAGATAGAATATAAGTAGTCTTGGCGTAGGCTGTGGGGAAGTGAGAAGGTTATAATGCAAAATGCATGCAGCACTAATTTAGGAAACCTCTAGTTCTTTGAATCTCTCCAGAGAAATGAACTGGAGCAGCCAGAGGTTCTTTAGTCTTTATAGTTACTTCAGGTAACTGACCTTCATTACTGGAACAGCGCTTTGATTCTTCTGTGTCTGCAGCTGATGGAACGCAAAAGTGAGTTTCTCCAATGCGTCTTGTTGTTCAGCATTGCACAGGGCCAGGCCCGGAATGGCCTGCAGGACATTGAGCTGTGCTGGATCAATGGAGTTAGCAATCTGTTATAGTTAGTGAGGTTTGGGTGGACCCTTGAACACTGTGGCAGCTGACCACGCCCTCGGGGCGAAGTCCCATGAGGGGCCACAGGTCAGGCTCAGCTCTGGACATACAAACACAGATAGTTCTTTATTTAGACAGTTTGAGAAGCCACCAGAGGTGGCAGTAGTGAGTTGAAGATGTAGCCCGGCTGGGCTAGTATTCCCTAGGGTGCTGGAACAGTGGTTCCTCCGGTAGCAGTGCTGTAGTGGAGAGAACTGAGAAAGTGAGTACAATAGAACATTCACAGAGTCACAAATATGGAGAAGCCCTGAGACAGGGAGAGCTGGCCCTCGAGGAGTGAGTACAAGATCCCTGGAAGCAGAGAGACTTGTTGGCAAAGTACTCACACAGCGGTTTCACGTAGGAGATGGCACTGGTACTGGAACGGAGGCAGGCCCTCGAGGAGCAAGTACCTGGTTCCAGGAGACAGCTCTGAGGAGTGGATGACAGTAGTACTCACTGATGGTGTCTGTAGTAGGGGTGTGTATTCATTTGCAACGTATTGGCAATCCACAACGTATAGGGCCATATTCGTTGTATTCATGGGGAAGCGAAATGTATCGCGATTCCCACGAGTACAACAAATCTTCACCAAATTATTCGGCTGTCTAAAGGAGTGATTTTAAGCAAAACTCCCACTCTCCTGACCCCCCCAATACTTGCTAAAATGACCTGTTGGTCCAGCGGGGGTCTGGGAGCCATCTACTCCAATCACGCTGTTGGCTGCCGGTATTCAAAATGGCGCCGATAGCCTTTGCCCTTTCTGTGTCACAGGGGCTAATGGTGCCATTTTGAATACCAGTAGCCGACGGCATGACTGCAGTAGATGGCTTGTCAAAAGCCCTTACTATGTCACAGGGGCTACCGGTGCCATTGGTTGGCCCCTGTCACATGGTAGGAGCACAAGATGGTGCCGGCCGTCCATTGCTCCTACGATGTGACAGGGGCCAACCAATGGCACCGGTAGCCCCTGTAACATAGTAAGGTCAAAAGCTATCGGCACCATTTTGAATACCGGGGGAGTACCAGCTTCACCCAGAAACTGGTACTCCCCCGGGAGGAGCCCTTGGGAGCCCAGCCGCTTGGGACTCAGGAGGTTCACCCTGGAAGCTGGTGTCCCCCCGGGAGGAGCCCATAGGAACCCGGCCGCTGGGACTTAGGTGATCTCTGGTCCGGATCTTGAGTAGGCTGGAGCTGAAGCGGATGAAGGAGGCCTGGCAGGAACTGCAGCGGGCCAAAGTCAGGCAGCGTGAAACCAGGCTGGAACTGCAGCGAGCTGAAGACAGGCAGAGAGAAGCCAGGCAGGAACTGTAGCAAGCTGAAGGCAGGCAGAGTGAAACCAGGCAGGAACTGTAGCAAGCTGAAGGCAGGCAGAGCAGGGCCAGGCAGGAACCTGGACAGGTGCTGAAGCAGGCAAGAACTAAGAGGTTAGAAGTGCGAGCAAGTCACGTAGTAGACCAAGCAGGCAGGCAGGAATGGTGTGCAAGGGAGTCACACACTGGAGCTCAGGGCAACTGGGCACTGCATGGGACCCGGTTGCAAGGCGTCATAGTGGGGTCCGTGGGGAGTTTAAGTAGGACTGGGCATCTGACGTCAGGAGCAGGGGCGGAGTGCGCTCTGGTGGGAAACGGGCTATATCAGTGCCGTGACAGCACGAGCGTGCGCCTAAGGAGCCCAGGGTAATGGCATCTCCACCGCGGAGACGCTCACGGAGCTGGTTCAGGCATCGAGTGGCCCAGCTGGAACTTTGAGGTAAGGGCCGGGATGCGAGGGTCGCGGAGCAGACTGCAACAGGCAGCTCATTTAATTATAGCATTGAATGCCCAGGAGAGGTAGATGTGCATGCATTAAGAAAATGGGTGCTCAATATGAGCACCCATTTTATTGTGTGTGATATTGAATCGGCCCCTGAAATAGTGCACACTCCACACAAAATTTATAGAAAAAGATAAAAATTCCTAACAAAACAAAAAAGCCACAAAATTATATTAAATAAAAGCAGAATGAAAATTCTCTCAATGCACACCTCTAATTTTAATATAGATGTAACCCGGACACCTTTCCAGGTTCCCAATAAGCCCTGGGTATCAAGTATCAGATAGATCTAGTGCCGGATGATAGTGGGGAAGGATTCATTCAAATGCAGCTCCACCCTTTGTGGTGTCTGGAATGTCCATCCCTCAAGTGAGCCTTTTGAGTTTGGAAAAGAGTTCAGAGATAGAGAAGAGCGTATCTTTTTCTTATGTAAATCGGTACGATAAGACTTTGTCTTGAATATCAGTATAGTAAAAATTAGTAAATAAATAAATAAATAAATTTGGCAGGCCCAGTCAGAGGAACCAAGCAAGCCTTGCTTGGTGGTCCTGACCAGGGTTGGGAGGAATCTTTCCTTTCCTTTTCAGTACATAATCTGTCTAGTTGGAATCCTCCCTCTGAGTAAGTGTTTTGGAATTTGGACTTTTACTTAGTAGGAGCTTTACTGAAGCCTGTTCAGCTCCTGGGTCCAGGTAGCAAGGAACCCGATGTCTGGGCCTAGGTAGTTTAGGGAAGACCTACCCCAGAATTAGTGGTGACCTGCTGTAAATATACAATCCAATGGTATCTTCATTTTTGCTAAAGATTACTTTCCAGATCCAGGAGGAAGTTTTGATTGCCCCTCCTCTTGACTGGACCACCAAGAATCCTGCATCAGAGGATCCCTCCCATCAAGAATCCAAAGAAATGAATGAAGGTCTGCATTAGAGCACTGAAGATTTGAATAATCTAACAATGAGTAAAGGCAAAGCCTACCATTAAAAGGGGCACCCATCTGGTGATTATCAAGACCCTGGGGAAAGAGATAGAGTTTAATCTCTCTGTACAGAGATTGTAACTTTGTATTCTTGCCATTTGGAAGGGGTTGTTCTGTCCATCAAAAGGACACCCTGACCACCCTATTTTTCCAAGTCCTGGACAACAGGAATTCACCTGGCTAGCCTTTGACATTCCTGCGTTGAGGAGAACATTGTGATAAATCAATACATTGTGCTGCTGTGGCTCAAGATTTGTGCCATTTTCACTCATTGTTCATCAGTAAAGATTTCTTTTGGACACTAGCACAGTGACTCCAGTTGGTTTTGGCACACCCAGCACATATAGGGACAAATATACACTGGTTGCCCCAGGGACAATCGGACAGGCACAAGGAGACAACATAAACACTTGGGGCATTGAAAGTAATCTCTCCCCCCCCCCCCCCCCCACCGCAAACTGACAAAGGATGCAGGCCCTGCAATAAAGAGACTGTGCCAAGCAAGTCTGAAAAGGTGCCTGCCCCAAAGAGTACAACAAATTATTTTACGACCTGATCAGGTAGCAATCCGCACCCGATGGTTACATAGAATGGGGCTTCATAGAAGTATAAAAAAATTTACAAAGACATAGATACATAAGGAAGAAAATCAAATAAGCAATATTATCAATACTTAACATTGCCATGTTTCAGCAAATCATATATCAAAAGTGTGCATAACACATATGTACAAGACTGCAAAAATAATAGTATAAATCATATCCAAATTATTAATCCTGAGAGAGCAAAGTCACATTTAGAGCCTCACTAAAAGGTTTAGTCTGATTAGAAGCTGGTTTCCCACTTAATGAACTCCTACTTTGAAAGTGGCATTTGGGTAGAGTCTGCTAGTACAACCATAAAGCCAAAAGTAGTTAGTGAGATAGTATCCCTAATGTGATTTCCATCAATTGTGGAGTCTGAGTTACTGCAAAAATAAACAGAGTCAGGGATAAACTGACACACCACAAGAATATGGCCCAATGTGTGGAGGCAGCTGCCACAGAATATGCACTACTTCCTCTATTTCTCAAGTCATCTGCACATGGGCTTGCACTTTTTATTTTTTGTACATTGTACTCTCATCCTAACTTGATAGCAGCTAGGTAGACAGTGCATCAAACTAGGTCAAGAGTAGAGATGTGCATCGAGTGCCCGATCTTTTCTGCTTTTGGTTTCGTGTAGCCACGGGAAAAGTTTGTATTCCCGTGGATTGGCATTTTTTTTTCGTAAAGAATCATTTTCGGTTTAGCTCGCACTAACGGGAGTTAGCACGCACTCGTTAGTGCGCGCTAGCTCCCGTTAGTGCGTGCTAGTTCCCCTTAGTGTGCTAGCTCCCATTAGCTCCCATTAACTCCCATTAGTGCGCTAGCTCCCATTAGCTCCCATTAGTGTGCTAGCTCCCATTAGCACGCATCCCAAACTTTTACATTTAATTATTTATAATCCCCCACCCTCCTGACCCCCCAAAAACTTTCCTAAAGTCCCTGGTGGTCCAGCGGGGATCCCGGTAGTGATCACCCCCTCTCGGGCCATCAGCTGCCAGTAAACAAATGTTGGGTTTGTGGCATAATGTGGACTCTTAGGCGAAGTGGTGATGACTCCTCCCATGGGGAGGGGCCCCATGGGGAACCACAACGATAGGCTAGACTCAATAGCAAGCGGACACAGAGGAAAGGAAGCTTTATTATTCTGCCATGATGAAGATGATACTTGTCCGAGGAACGGACAGTGCTGTAGTCCAACGATATCACAGTAAGGCTCCAGATAGTCTCAGCAATAATGTAGCAGATGATCTCACCCAGATGAGCGAAGATCTGGTAGCGTTCCACAGCGCGGAATAGGCCGTGAACCTGAAGGGTGAAGCGAGGAGAGCTTGGAGCATAGTAGTACTCACAGGGTAGCAGCGATAATAGCTTCCTTCGGTAGTCGAGTGAAGAGAAGGATACGTGGTCTGAGGTGCAGGATACCCAGAGCAAGATAGGCCCTCGAGGAGCGAGTACCTAGGAGCACCAAGGGTACCTGGAATAAAGTAGACAAGACCACCGATGGGCAGGTGTCCTGAAGGTTAGGCAGAATAACCCTGGAGGGTGAGTAGAAGCGAGGAGCCCCCGAGGAGCAGGTACCCAGAGCTTCAGTAGGTAGAGAAATACCCCAGAGTGTAGTGAAACCAAGCAGGCAGCTTAGAAGTGATCAGAGTAGCAAAACCGAAGTCCTTGCTAACTCGTTGTATTGGAGTGAAGCGGAGGTTAAATATCCGGAAGTACTGACATCATACGGTGGGGCCTCCCCCCAGGTTCCCACCATGATGTGCTTAATAACATGGGCAGCGTACGCGCATGCACCCTAGGAGGCCTCAGGAAGAAGCATGGTGGACGGAGATGCCCATACTGGCTTGGAGACGCTGAGGGGTTTGGTAAACAGAAGCGGAGACAGCCATCCCTTTGATGGAGGAGGAGAAAGGTAAAAGAGAAGTGAGGCAGAGCGGTCGCAGCCATCGGCGACTGACAAATGCAACAGTACTCCCCTTCAAATGGCCCCCTTCAGGACCTCTTCCTGGTGGTCTGGGTTTTCAAGGGTGTGCAAGATGAAATTGACATACCGTGTCTTTATCCATGATGTTGGTCAGAGGCTCCCATGAGTTTTTTTCTGGTCCATAACCCTCCCAGGAGATGATGTATTCCCATGTCTTGCCTCTCTTACAGACATCCAAGATGTCATCTACAGCATACTCAATATTGGCCTCAGTGTCCAGATTCATGGGTTCTGGGGTCTTCTTAGAAAACTCCGAGAGCATCAAGGGTTTTAGCAGAAAGACATGGAAGGCGTTGTGTATTCTCATTGATTGAGGAAATTTCAAACTGTACATCAGATTTCCCAAGCACCGAAGGATTGCAAAGGGTCCCACACAGCAAGGTGCAAAACATGCTGATGGCAGTTTAAGACGTAGGAACTTGGTACTCAGCCAGACTTTGTCTCCAGGCTTAAACTGAGGCTCTTCTTGATGGTGAGCATCTTAGATTTTTTTTGCTTTCTGTCCTGCTTTTAGCAGCAAATCCTTTGTTTGCTTCCAAAGCTGAGATAACTCCATTGCGGTGGCCTGTGCTGCAGGAGAAGCCATCGATAAGGGAATTGACAGAGGAGGAAGTGGTTGTCTTCCACAGATGAGTTGAAAAGGAGAAGACCCCGTAGATGTAGCAGGATGCGAGTTGATAGCGAATTCTGCCCAATGTAGCAGTTCCTCCCAGTCATTCTGCCTCGAGTTAACGTAGGACTGTAGAAATTGTTTAAGTGTTCTGTTCATTCTTTCAGTCTGTCCATTAGACTGAGGGTGGTAAGCAGAAGTCAAGTCCAAGGGGATGCTAAACGTTTGACATTGGGATCTCCAGAACTTAGCAGTGAATTGTACTCCTCTGTCAGACAGTATATGCTTAGGCATTCCATGAAGGCGGAAGATATGTTTGATCAAGAGTTTTGCTAACTCCACTGCAGAGGGTAATCCTCATAAGGCTACAAAATGTGCCATTTTGGAGAAGCGATCGACGGTGACCCAAATGGTATTGTTCCCATTGGAGAATGGTAAATCTACCACAACATCGGTTGCTATATGTGTCCAGGGTTCATCTAGCGCTGGCAGGGGTTGTAACAGACCCCAAGGACATCCGGCTGGCGGTTTTTGCTTGGCACAAATGGCGCAGGAACCCACATAAGCTTGTACATCCTTCTTCATGGTTGGCCACCAGTAATACCACTGTAAAATGGCCAAGGTACGACTCTGTCCAGGATGGCTGGCCAGGTGGGAATCGTTCACCCACTTCAACAGTTTTTTCCTTTGGCTTCTAGCCACAACCATCTTCCCAGTGGGTACAACATGAGTGGCTGCAAGAACCACCTTCTCAGGATCAATAATGTGATGGGGTTTGTTAGGCACATCCTGAGGGGAGAAGGATCGTGACAGGGCATCAGCCCGGGTGTTCTTCTCTCCAGGATGGTATTTCAAATGGAAATTGAATATGTTAAAAAACAGTGACCATCTTGCTTGATAGTGACTGAGTCATTGTGCATCTCTGAGGTACTCCAAGTTCTTGTGATCGGTGTACACTACTATCTGATGTTGTACACCTTCCAGCCAAGGACACTACTCCTCAAAGGCCAGCTTAATTGCGAGTAACTCTTTGTCTCTGATTCTGTAATTTCTTTCAGCAGGTGAGAACCGCCTCAAAAAGAAGGAGCAGGGATGGAGCACATTGGATTTGCTGTACTGGCTCAAAACCGCTCCCACGCCGATGTCTGATGCGTCGACCTTGACAATGAATGGGCCGCCCTCGAAATTCCCACCAAGGCGTGCTTAAGAACGTGGGCAGCATGCGCGCGCGCACCCTAGGAGGCCTCAGGAAGAAGCATGGCGGATGGGGACGCCCTTGCTGGCTCGGAGATGCAAAGGGGTTCAGCAAACAGCAGTGGAGGCAGCCATCCCTCCGAAGGAGGAGAAGAAAGGTAAAAGAGAGGTGATGCAGAGCGGCTGCAGCTGTCTGTGACTGACGGACACAACAACAAAATGGCGCCGGTGGCCCTTTGCCCTTACCATGTGACAGGGGCTATCGGTGCCATTGGCCGGTCCCTATTTACCGAACTCCTTAGTGTCTCCGAGCCAGTATGGACATCTCCGTCCACCATGTTTCTTCCTGAGGTGTCCTAGGGTGCGTGCGCGCACACTGCCCATGTTCTTAAGCACGTCATGTTGGGAACCTCGGGGGAGGCCCCACCGCATGATGTCAGTACTTCCGGGTACATCCATTGCTCCTACCATGTGACAGGGGCCGGTCAATGGCACCAATAGCCCCTGTCGCATGGTAAGGGCAAAGGGCCATCGGCGCCATTTTGATTTGTGGTAGCTGACGGCCTGAGAGGGGGACATAGCTCCCGGGATTCCCGCTTGACCACCAGGGACTTTACTCAAGTTTTGCGGGAGGGGGGGGGAGTCAGGAGGGTGGGGTATTGTAAATAATTAGATCTGAAGGGTTGGGGTGGGTTTGGGGTTTTTTTCTGTGTGCCCTTCCCTCCCCCCCAAATGATAAGAAAACCACATGAAATTTTGTGCGGTTTTCCTATCATTTTTGGGGACCCCCGATACATAACAAATTATGAAATATCGTACGATATTTTAATTCGTCATAAAAATGATGCACATCCCTATTCAAGAGTACAATGTACTAATCTCATCTTTGTGATCCTTTCATCACTCCAAATTACATCAAATCATTAGGGATGTGAATCGTTTTTTGACGATTTAAAATATCGTCCGATATATTTTAAATCGTTAAAAATCGTTAGAGGCGATATTTAATAGGAATTCACCCGATTTATCGTCAAAAATCGTAAATCGGGGGAAGGGGGAGGGCGGGAAAACCGGCACACTAAAACAACCCTAAAACCCACCCTGACCCTTTAAAATAAATCCCCCACCCTCCCGAACCCCCCCCCCCCCAAAATGCCTTAAATTAGCTGGGGTCCAGTGGGGGGGGTCCCGGTGTGATCTTTTACTCTCGGGCCTCCGGTACGTTGTAGAAATGGCGCCGGCACTACCTTTGACCCCCCCCAAGCTGGCCAAAAGTCCCTGGGGGTCCAGTGGGGGTCCGGGAGCGATCTCCTACGCTCCTGATGTCGGGGGACAAAAAACAATATGGCGCCGGCGCTACCTTTGACCTGTCATATGACAGGGCAAAGGTAGCGCCGGCGCCATTTCTACAACGCACCGGAGGCACGAGAGTAAAAGATCACACCGGGACCCCCCCTCTGGACCCCAGGTAATTTAAGGCATTTTGGGGGGGTTCGGAGGGTGGGGGATTTATTTTAAAGGGTCGGGGTGGGTTTTAGGGATGTTTGAGTGTGCCGGTTTTCCCGCCCTCCCCCGATTTATGATTTACACGATATTTAAAAAAACAAAACCGCGACGATCCGATTCCCTCCCCCCCCAGCCGAAATCGATCGTTAAGACGATCAATCATCACTGATGTTATTTGTACCTCTGACTGTGCATGTAAAACTGACCCATAAAACCTAGGCCACCACAAAAACCTCACTCCGAGTTACTAGTTGCCCCTCTTACAGTGGTATAAAAAGTTGACTAATATGGATGTCTCTCCAGATGTGCTCTCTCTCTCTCTTTCTCTTTCTCTTTCTCTTTCTCTTTCTCTCTCTCTCTCTCTCCCTTCCCCTCAACAGGATTTGTGATTTTTATCGCAAATCCCGTTTAGGGTATAATGCACAGCATAACATTAAATAGTGCGATAGTTTGCATTACACTATCACACACAACGTTAAACACCCCTCATTTTCATACACTCTGCCCAAACTAATCTCTTTTGAATACATTTTTAAAATGTGCATACGCATTTCATGTTGCATTATTTATCTCATGCGTTATGGAGTTATCATGCGTGTTAGGGCCCTAACACGCATGATAAAACCCTAATAAGATTTGATGAATTTCTCTGTATGTAAGCTCAAGGATTCTAAGACAAGATGTTTGGGATATATCATGTGAATATTATTATTTTAATGTCAGAAATATTTAGTCTCACACTGAGTTATTTCAACCCCAGATCATTTCCTACATTACTTTTCCCACTCAACTAGAATGAAGATGTGATCCAAAGTTCAACTTCTAGAAGGACTTTGTACATCTATTATTCCTTTACATTTATTTTACTTTTTCATCAGGGATTTGTGTGTCATCCAATTATAGTATTTTTCTATTGTGTGCTTTCACTAGGCACCTGAGCAAGGCTGAGCCTATGTTCCCCGATTCAATGAATTATAATTTTAACTAAAGGATCTCCCTACTTCAAAAAATACTGCCTCTCATGCTGGTTGAAACTATTTTATTGCTAGGTTGAGAAATGTTCCCATAATAAATACCCATACCATGAAAAGTCAATGAAGGCCAGGTATCCATCAATTGTATGCTTCATTATTTCACAGGGGATAATTTTCAAAAGGATTTATACACTTAAAACTGAGTTTTACAAATGGAAATGCACTTTGAAGTGTGTTAAGTAGGCTTTTGAAAATTGCTACGATATATGCTATTTAATTCTCCATAGTTTTATGCACATAAGTGCAATTTAAGGGGATAACCTTAAAAATAATTTATATGGCATAAAGCAGCATATATCGTAGCAATTTTCAAAAGTCCATTTACACATGTAACATGTATTTACTCATTTAAGCATATAAATCATTTTTAAAATTACCCCCTAAGTGTATAAATGAGCTTTTGAAAATTGTTATATATGCTACTTTTATGCCTGTAAATCCTTTTAAAAATTACCCCTTTAGTGTTGATGGACAGACTACACATGTTCAGGGTAATTTTCAGAAGCCATTTACTCCTAGATTTTTCAAAATGCAATAAATATAGCAGAAATAGCGCTTGCAATAGAAAATGGGTGTGGTTAGGATAATTTCCTAACTTCTGCATTGCATAGGTAATTTCTGCAGTGTGTGTTACTTTACTGTAATAAGCGATACCATACAGCGAATCGCAATGTATCAGGGTATTATACGGCATTAGCTGTGTTGCACATCAATAGCCGCGGCTCACATTAATTTATGTGTACACAAATGTTTTTGTTCGTATATACCAGCTTCATGCAGCTGCCTCTTTGAGGGTATGTTGGGAGTTTGAAGAGAGAGAGGAGGTAGGTAGTGATTACTGAGTTGTCTCGTTTTCTGTTTTCTCTTCTGTTTCCCTTTTCCTTCATCTCTTTTGTCTTTTGGTGTAGGTGAAAGTTTTTTGTAGTGTGTCACTTTTGTCTGTGTCTTTTTCCTTAGAGAAGTGAGGAGGAGTGGTGGTGATGGTGGGCAGGAGTAGAGGCTTGAGGAGGAATGAAAGATTATTGGTGGTTGTGGTGAGGAGGTGTGCGGAGGCATGAGAAGGAGTGGTGGTAGTGGTGAGGAGGTGTGAGGAGGTGTGAGAAGGAGTGGTGGTAGTGGTGTGGAGGCTTGAGAAGGAGTGAAAAGGAGTGCTGATATTGATGAGGAAGAGTGAGAAGGAATGGTGGTAGTGCTGAAGAGGCGTGAGTAGTGGTGTTTTTGGTAAGGAGGATGGAACATAAGAGGCATGGAGAGGAGGAGAGGCGAGAGGAGGGGAGAAGGGCAGAGAGGAAGAGGGAGGATGAGGGCAGAATTGCTAGGGGAAGGAGGAGTAGGGACAGGGACATGAGTAGAGGTAGGCAGGAGGGAAGGGATAGGAGGAGGTTGGAGGGGGAAGGGGATAGGTAGGTGAGGGTGGAGGGAGGAGGTCAGCAGGCTAGGGACAGAGAGACAGAGGGCAGATGGGAAGTGAGTTTGTAGAGCAGGCTGGGGGGATGAAGAGAGGGGAGAAGGGAGTGGGACTGAGCATGAGGAAAGGAAGGACACCTCTCTGGAAATGGAAGTGGCATCCCCTTCTGGCAGCCTGAGGGTCTCAAGGTCCACGTCCAGGATAATGAACTGATTATTGCTGGGGTCCTGGAACATTACCCAATGGTTTTTGGAATCCATGCCAGCAGGACCTCCAAGGTATCCGAGGGCCAGATCTGACATGCAATTGCCCAGGCAATTTCATGAAGGAGTGGTATTCAATGCAGTGCAGTGCAGGTGGCCCACAGGTACCGAGACATCAAGGCCCAATTAAAGATAAAGGTGTGAAGCCACAAGAAGTACTTCTGGCAGTCCGGCAGAGTTGTACCTTGCCTAACAATATTCATGCCATGTTTGAGGGCATGGCTGAGCAATTAAGACACCATGTGATCCAGATCCAGTAAGTTAATTTCACCTGTAAATGGCAAGGCTGCTACCATTGTGCATATCATTTGGCATAAGATGCTCACATTCATTGAGATGCATGTCATGATAAATGTTCCATATGTGTACCTCTTGGCTTATGTGCTCTTCTTTATTTACACAGCTCTCGACAAGGACTCTGCCAGTCCCAGCTGTCAAGCCCCAGGGACCAGCAATGAAAACCTAGGGACTAGCAATGCAGCTGGACTTCTCTGTGTCCCCTTGCTTATGGACGCCTACAATAAGTTTAGTTAGGAGGAGGAGCATAGGAGGATCAGCAGCAGCAGCAGCAGCAGCACAGCCTGCTCCTGGAAGCCCTGGGTTCAGCCAGCCCACTCAATGTCAGTTTGAAGGTTTTGGCCTTAATGGAAGAACATAGCCTGCAATGTCCTCACTACAACACACCTCATCAGCAGCAGAAGGAAATGGGCACTGAGCCGGACCAGCCCACTAGCCCCTTCATGCCCCTTCTGGAGGTCGAATCTGCATCTCGCCACATGACAAGCACTGCACCAGCAGTGGCCATAGTACCACCGCCACCAACACCGTCACTACCACAGGTCTCCATGCATGAGCAGATGGACCGGCTAGAAAAGAGCCATTGTGTCCAGCTACACCACCTTTAGACAGAGCTAGTGCACCTGAAAAGGGCTTTCAATGGGCAAACCCAGGCCCTGAGTGCCCAGATGGCAGCGCAGGCAAAAACTCTGACAGCAGTGGCAACATCAATAAACAATCTCACCACTGTCATGATGGAGATTTTACAACGAATGCCGGAGCCTGCCCCTTTGCCTTTTCCAGCATCACAGGTCTCAACACTATGCAGCAGTCCCTGACCTGAGAAACGACTAAGGGGTTAGGCCTCCCAAGGACATATCCCTCCCAAGTGGCATACCACGGTGTGGTAAAGGGCCATAAAGACCCAATGAGCTGGCTTCTATTGATGAAGTACCAGATTTGTTGGCAAGCCTGGCCAGGCCTCTGTACTAAGTTCCTGTGCTGGCTAGATGGAAGAAGGCTGCAGGGCCCATCCTGACTACAGAGTCCCAATGTTCAATGATGATGGGTATGGACTACTGTGAGACACTGTTGTCCTCCAGGTAACTTCTAATGTCCTCCTTGATGCTCTGCCTATACTCCAGCCTCCTTGAGGCTGTCTCCAGTCATAGTCCAGCTGCTGTCTCTTCTCATCGTGTCTCATCTCCTGCTCCTGATGTTGGTATCCCATCTCATCTCAGCCTGCTGCCACCTGCATGATGGTGTCTCTTTTCATCTCAGCCCGCTGCCACATCCATTCTGTTATTTCTTCTAATGGGACTGCCATCTCCCTGCTGCTGTGTCTTTTCCTGGGCTCCTGCGTCCATGCTGCTGTATATTCTCCTGGGCTCCTCCCTCCATGCAGCTGTGTCTTCTTTTGGGGCTCCTGCCTCCATGTTGCTGTGTTTTCTCCTTGGGTTTCTGCCTCCATGCTGCTGTGTCTAGAGATGTGAATCGGAACCGGAATCAGTTCGGTTCTGGTTCCGATTCAAATCGTGCATTTTGTTTCGTCCGGCCCGATCATTTTTTTTTTTATTGGCTGCGCCCGATCCGATAAACAAAAAACTCACCGACCCTTTAAAACCGCTCCCTTAGCCTCCACCACCCTCCCGACCCCCCCAAAAATTTTTTAAAATTACCTGGTGGTCCAGCAGGGGTCCCGGGAGCGTTCTCTTGCGCTCGGGCTGTCGGCCTATAAACAAAAAACCCACCCGACCCTTTAAAACCACTCCTTTAGCCTCTACCACCCTCCCGACCCCCCCAAAAACATTTTAAAATTACCTGGTTGTCCAGTGGGCCCCGGGAGTGATCTCCCGCTCTCGGGCCATCGGCTGCCACTAATAAAAATGGAGCCGATGGCCCTTTGCCCTTACCATGTGACAGGGTAACCGTGCCATTGGCTGGCCCCTGTCACATGGTAGGAGCACTGGACGGCCGGTGCCATCTTTAAAAATGGCACGGGCCATCCAGTGGATGGCCAGCACCATCTTTAAAAATGGTGCCGGCCATCCAGTGCTCCTACCATGTGACAGGGGCCGGCCAATGGCACAGGCGAGAACGCTCCCGGGACCCCCGCTGGACCACCAGGTAACTTTAAAACATTTTAGGGGGGGGGGGTCGGGAGGGTGGTGGAGGCTAAGGGAGTGGTTTTAAAGGCTCGGGGTGGGTTTTTAGGTTGTGTCCTAACTCCCGTTAGTGTGCACTAACCCGATTAACAATTTTTTCACGATAAATCGGTGGAATTTCTATTGTATCGCTCTCTTTAACGATTAATGATGATTTAAAAAATATCGGACGATATTTTAAATCATCAAAAAACGATTCACATCCCTAGCTGTGTCTTTACTCAGTCCCCCGCCTCCATGCAGTGCTCTTCTGCCAGGCCTCACCCTTCATGCTGTACTCTTCTCCTGGTCCTCGGCCTCCATACTGTGCTCTTTGGTCTTGGCCCTGCTGCCTTCTTGCTGAACTCTGCTGCCTTGACCATTAGGCTGTCCCCCTTTGAGTGCACTCTTTCTACTTGGACTGTCTGGGGCCTTCAATTGAACTCTGCTGCCTTGGCTCCTAGGTTGTCCCCCTTTGAGTGCAATCTTTCTACAAAGACTGTCGGGGGCCTTCACTTCAACTCTGCTGCCTTGGCCCTGTATAAAGCTGCTCACTGAATTGTGTCCTACTAAGCTTGTGTGCCAATATGTGACAGTATGTGCAGCTGCAGGATATTGGCTAAGTCAGCAAAAAGTGAAGGACATGGAAATAGCCCACATAGGATACATGTGTGGTCTGTGTGGAAACCAACTACAAAGGAAAGTGCAGACATTGATGAGAGATGAAAGATGTCTTTCTACAAGCCATGGGGCGATAGAACAGAAGAAGAATAAACTTTTGGACATGAAAGAAAGGGAATAATCATTTGGGTGCAGGAGGTCTAGAGAAAGAAAGCCAAGCCAGAATAACATATTTAGAAAAGATCAATACTTAGCAAAGAAAATCAGGAAAAAATGTATATAAGCCTTGTAAGATTGTGATAGGCAAGGATGAGCCTAGGGTGTTCAGAGATTTGCTCAGCCTCCATTTTTCCTTCCCAGACACATATTCTGATTGACTATCATTTATTTACCATAATAGACATTTTAATAAATTACTAAAATTTCTTAGTCTTGTGTCTAGTCTATTGGGGATAAAACCATACATTAGCTATGAAAGAAAAAGTGTTTTCTTTTCAAACAGGCCTTCTCAGTTGATGTATGTTTCTTCTTTGATCCTCTAATATTTTATTCAAGATTTTCTACATTTCCTGAAGTTTTATTTCCTTTTTCTGAACCAGGGCACTTCTAAATGAGATCTTTCCCTTCTAAATGAGGTCTAGTACAATTACCTTAGTTGGCATTTTTTCATCACAATTGTGTCTTTTCATGTTAAGTTGGTTTTCCATTTCAAAAATGACAATCATCTTGGAGCACAGTCCATGCTGTAATCATAAGATGTCCATAACTAACTGGTACATGAATTTCATGAGCAATCTGGGCATAAAGCATGATGTCTTTGGTTGTGAAATCTACTCAAAACTGTCACTCAGGGTCATCAAGCTTTGAAGACAGCATCTTCTTGACCTCTTCAGTAAAACTTTTAGTTTGATGCTCCCTGTGCCCTGAAAGAATCAGTATTGAAGGACTCAGGAGTCATGGCAATCACTGATGATCTCCCAGCACAGAGAGGGTTAAATATCCTCTTTAGAGAAAATATCAAAGGAGAGGCCCAGGAGTAAGGAACTTTTCTGCTTTTACCACTCGAAGCAAGAGAAGGGTTTCTCAGAGTCAAGTTCAAGCTAAAAGAAACATCACAAAGCATTATGAGAAGGTACAATGGTATCAGCAACAACCTAGACTGGCACATGAGCTCAAAAGAAGGGAAATTATGACCAGTTATCCATCCTACTAAGTAGCTGGAGATGAGTTCAGCTTTCCATATTAAGGCTTAGTCACAATGGTCTCCAAGGATCCATACCAAAGCCATTGGTACATCATCCTTTGTTTCTCAAGAGAACAGTATCTCTCATAAGATGCATCCAGTTTTGGTCTCAGCAATGTTTGAGGAGTATTTGGATAATAAATTGCTTGAGGTTCCTTCTTAGCACTTCAAGAATATGCAGGTGAGAGAATCAAGCACCTCTGCACCAATTATAGTGCTAATGGAACCAGTGCTTGAGTCCTTTGCATTGACATGGAGATGTTTGACACCAATGCTGACATCTCAGTGATGAGATTTGACACAGATGTTGTCTGTGCAAAACAGGAATCATAAAGCACAGTTGAAGGAAGCTTTCTCAACTGTACTGCACCAATCAACCTTGAGCTCAGAGAACCATCATGTATGCCTACTGAGGCTATGACTTTAGGTCAGTGCCATTACAGGTTATAGTTCCATTTATAATGTTACAGGCAAAATCTGAGGAGTCCTGTGTTGATTTTTACAGGTTTTAGGATTTGGGTTTACCAGATATTTCATTATAACCTTCTCCTTCACAGTTGAAGAATAGATCCACTCCCAATTCTGAGTGACTAGGTTTATCCATTACAGTTCTTGTACGGAGAATGACTGAGGCCATTCCCTTAGATTTTTAGGAAGATAATGAGGCCAGATTTCTTCAGCTACCTCAGTTCCCCTAAGGATTTTGTGGAAGTGCCTATCCATTAACTTCTTCAAGATATGCAGAAGAAAATGTGGATGACACCACTCTCAGTATATCCCATAAGAAAGAAATGAGATATCAAATAATTCATTCAGGATGTTTCAAGGATTAGCAAATTCCAGTTCCTACTTCTTATATCTGTCTTTAGTTTTTGAATGAACCCTAAAAAGGACTAAGAAGTCCAAGGTTCCTTATATACCAACTCCCCCTCCCCCCTTCCCCAGGGTGTGAGTAAAAGACCTTGGACCATTATGAGGAATAAATGTAAGATTGTTATGCATAGCTCCTACCTAGTATCCTACAAGTTCTTTATGATTGAGTTTTTGCATTCCATTCTGGAAGGGGAGTAGTTCTCTGAATTTCTTTTTTCCAAGAAGCAAGAAGAGTTTGTTCTTTAATAGAACCAAAGAGAGGAGTATAGAAACCTCTTAGTTTATTCAACCTATGATGCTTTTGAGATGACATCAAGAACTACAAGATCTCATAGGTGCAAGATTTCAAAGAAGATTCACAGGATAGGCTCACAAATGTACCATACAGTTGATTCAATTGCCTCAGACATAAATTCAGGAAGGTAGTGGTATAATTCAAGATTACTGTTCAATGCTTCTGATGCACTGTGTTGCGACCTATGATGCACCTGCAACCTCAAAGAGGTATTTGAGTTGTCCAATGAGGAGACATTATTTTCCTTCAAAATGTCACCCTCCTTGGTCAGCAACAGAGCTTGAGGACTCACCCATATATCTTCAGAAGCATGAAACCCTTCACAGTAACTCATTCAAAACCAGGGATATGATTTTTGATGGTTCCAAGATCATGGTCCTGATTCAGCGTCAGGAGTTTATTGGCAAAATGAATTTTGGAATGCTTCCAATGTGTTGTTGTTTTTTTTTGCCCTAATCAAAGTACAGTAACAGTGTTGCTCGGTGTACAATTCTTTTTCCAAAAGAGACTGTTATGATCGTCAGAGGTAAGTTTTGGTGCTTCTTGACTTGTCATCTGCATTTAATATTATTAACCATGATAATCTTCTGGTATGCTTGGCTGATATAGGTATTTCTGAAGTTTGTTTTGCAATGGTTTTGATTTTAATGGGACATTGCTAGCCTCTTCATTTTGGATTCCTAGAGAAACAGGTGTGCATCAGGATCTGCTTTGTCTGCTGTCCTGCCTTTATGCAGGGGTGTTGTATACCATTTCCATGCAGATGACATCCAGTTTGCAGTTGCTATTACAACAACAGTTCCTAAGACACCAAACAGAATGGCAACAAGAATTATATACAGCTACAAGTCACTGGCTGCATGCAAACAAACTGGTGTTAAACATTAGAAAAATTGACTTTTAGTGAAATTTTGCAGATTCTCGTGATTAGAGATCTCTCCTTTTCTGCAAATATATGGATTTAACAACCCCTTTTTTCTTCACAATTGAGGAATCTAGGTATTATTTTAGATTTCTCTTTCTCCCTAAGACTGAAAGTGGAATGAAGAAAAGGAAGCATAAAGGAAACCTGCAAGGCATGGCAGCTACTAACCCTAACAGAAAGGCATGGGGATTACTAACCTTAAACAATTAGCTTTCATGATTTTGATTCAATTGCAACATTGCTGTCTGCTTCTACAGCAGGAGAAGGGGGGGGAGGGGAGAGGATTGGCTTCAGATTACAACTACTGCTGGCCCTGTCTTTTTTGGTCTGGGGTACTGATACGCAGACATTCGGGGTAAAACCTAGGAATACTTCTATGGCCAAGTCTAAAAACAAAGCATATTAAACCAGTAATGCCTGAATTATCAAGAAGGCTGCTCACTGTGTAAAAATTTTGTTAGCAGTAATTTTGTTATGGGTTTGACAGTTGCTTGGTTTAGACTGCTAACGTTACTACTTTAAACATAAACTTGGGGGCAACCTACATGGACTGGCAGTTACTACCATTAAGAGAAACATGGGGGTAACCCACAGGGAGCAGCAGTTACTACCATAAGAAATTTGCTAGGCAGACTGGATGGACCAGTTTTTTTTGTTTTGTTTTTTTTTTTGCTGACATTACTATGTTACTACATGTTACTAAGTAATTATGTTACTTATGTTGATTTTTTATGATTGTGTTATGTGTATCCCACCTAGTATCTCATAGGGATGTGAATCGTTTTAGGACGATTAAAATTATCGTCCGATAATTTTAATATCGTCTTAAACCGTTATGGAACACAATACAATAGAGATTCTAACGATTTATCGTTATAAATCGTTAGAATCGTGAGCCGGCACACTAAAACCCCCTAAAACCCACCCCGACCCTTTAAATTAAATCCCCCACCCTCCCGAACCCCCCCCCAAA
Source organism: Rhinatrema bivittatum (assembly GCF_901001135.1). NCBI lineage: Eukaryota > Metazoa > Chordata > Amphibia > Gymnophiona > Rhinatrematidae > Rhinatrema > Rhinatrema bivittatum. Next base: position 379,421,877 of record NC_042615.1, on the reverse strand, counting down.
TGAGTTAAATAACCTGCGGGTCCAGCAGCGGTCCGGAACGGCAGCGGTCCGGAACGGGCTCCTGCTCCTCAATCTTGTTGTCTTCAGCCGGCGCCATTTTCCAAAATGGCGGCGAAAAATGGCGGCGGCCATAGACGAACACGATTGGACGGCAGGAGGTCCTTCCGGACCCCCGCTGGACTTTTGGCAAGTCTCGTGGGGGTCAGGAGGCCCCCCACAAGCTGGCCAAAAGTTCCTGGAGGTCCAGCGGGGGTCAGGGAGCGATTTCCCGCCGCGAATCGTTTTCGTACGGAAAATGGCGCCGGCAGGAGATCGACTGCAGGAGGTCGTTCAGCGAGGCGCCGGAACCCTCGCTGAACGACCTCCTGCAGTCGATCTCCTGCCGGCGCCATTTTCCGTACGAAAACGATTTGCGGCGGGAAATCGCTCCCTGACCCCCGCTGGACCTCCAGGAACTTTTGGCCAGCTTGTGGGGGGCCTCCTGACCCCCACGAGACTTGCCAAAAGTCCAGCGGGGGTCCGGAAGGACCTCCTGCCGTCCAATCGTGTTCGTCTATGGCCACCGCCATTTTTCGCCGCCATTTTGGAAAATGGCGCCGGCTGAAGACAACAAGATTGAGGAGCAGGAGCCCGTTCCGGACCGCTGCCGTTCCGGACCGCCGCTGGACCCGCAGGTTATTTAAGTCATTTGGGGGGGTTCGGGAGGGTGGGGGATTTAATTTAAAGGGTCGGGGGTGGGTTTTAGGGGGTTTTAATGTGCCGGTTTTGCGATTTTTTGATTTTTCACGATTTTTCACGATTTTTCACGATATTTTACCCCCCCAAACGGCAACAATACGATTCCCTCCCCCTCCCAGCCGAAATCGATCGTTAAGACGATCGAGGACACGATTCACATCCCTAGTATCTCAAGATAGAGTGGGTTACAATTATTTTTAAATAAACAAATAAATAGTCATAGCAAGAATTTTCAGTGCTGGAGGATTTTCTCTACTGGGGGAAGGGAAGGTTTCCTGTGAATGTTGACTCCTATAATTTGGGTTCTCCATATTACAAAGGAAGGCTGAACCTTTTGTTGAGACGCCATAAATAAAATTGTCTTGAAAAGGAAATAATTGTCTCATTTATTCCCCTTCACGCCTCCCTCTTGCAGACCAAAGAGAATGAACTTTACCGGATACAGGAGGGAGGGTGCGTGAAGATTCTACGCAAAGTATTTTCATGGTACCCGATAGAATTAGAAGAATCCTTCTCATCCTAGATCTAGGGGTCTTGAAAAAAAAAATTCTTCATTTTAATCACTTAAACCAAAGAAAACCAGCTATGCCTCCTAAAATCACAATCATGCATATATCCTCAAAAAAGATATATCTAATAGGGATGTGAATCGTGTCCTCGATCGTCTTAACGATCGATTTCGGCTGGGAGGGGGAGGGAATCGTATTGTTGCCGTTTGGGGGGGTAAAATATCGTGAAAAATCGTTAAAAATCGTTAAAAATCGAAAAATCGAAAAACCGGCACATTAAAACCCCCTAAAACCCACCCCCGACCCTTTAAATTAAATCCCCCACCCTCCCGAACCCCCCCCCCCCAAATAACTTAAATAACCTGCGGGTCCAGCGGCGGTCCGGAACGGCAGCGGTCCGGAACGGGCTCCTGCTCCTGAATCTTGTCGTCTTCAGCCGGCGCCATTTTCCAAAATGGCGCCGAAAAATGGCGGCGGCCATAGACGAAAAAGATTGGACGGCAGAAGGTCCTTCCGGACCCCCGCTGGACTTTTGGCAAGTCTCGTGGGGGTCAGGAGGCCCCCCACAAGCTGGCCAAAAGTTCCTGGAGGTCCAGCGGGGGTCAGGGAGCGATTTCCCACCGCGAATCGTTTTCGTACGGAAAATGGCGCCGGCAGGAGATCGACTGCAGGAGGTCGTTCAGCGAGGCGCCGGAACCCTCGCTGAACGACCTCCTGCAGTCGATCTCCTGCCGGCGCCATTTTCCGTACGGAAAATGGCACCGGCCATACGCGTATGGCCGGCGCCATTTTCCGTACGAAAACGATTCGCGGCGGGAAATCGCTCCCTGACCCCCGCTGGACCTCCAGGAACTTTTGGCCAGCTTGTGGGGGGCCTCCTGACCCCCACGAGACTTGCCAAAAGTCCAGCGGGGGTCCGGAAGGACCTCCTGCCGTCCAATCTTTTTCGTCTATGGCCGCCGCCATTTTTCGGCACCATTTTGGAAAATGGCGCCGGCTGAAGACGACAAGATTCAGGAGCAGGAGCCCGTTCCGGACCGCTGCCGTTCCGGACCGCCGCTGGACCCGCAGGTTATTTAAGTTATTGGGGGGGGGGTTCGGGAGGGTGGGGGATTTAATTTAAAGGGTCGGGGGTGGGTTTTAGGGGGTTTTAGTGTGCCGGCTCACGATTCTAACGATTTATAACGATAAATCGTTAGAATCTGTATTGTATTGTGTTCCATAACGGTTTAAGACGATATTAAAATTATCGGACGATAATTTTAATCGTCCTAAAATGATTCACATCCCTAATATCTAAGTCGCAGGCAGTATCTGAGATTCATAGTAGGGAAACACCATCTCTAGTATCATGTTCTGCCTTTGAGTTGATGCTGGCCTTGCACATTTCAAAAGAGAAAATTTGATAAAATGAAGAAAATACAAAAAAAGTGAAAGGTGCAGCTGCAAATGTTTAGAGTGTACAACAGGCATGGGGATTTTTTTTTTTTAAATACCATCTTAAAAGCACAGTCCAGATATATTTAGACCTGGGGTAATTCTGCGCTACTGTGGAGCACAGAAATTGTGCAGAATCCCCCCCCCCGCCCCCCCGAGCAGAATTGCCATTTTCTGCGCATAATTGCTAAATTCTGTGCAGAAAATAGCAGAGGAGACCCCGGCATGCTGCGAACAGAGCGAGCAAAGACGAAGGCCCACGTATGCCATGGGATGCACGCCACTCGCGTTGAAGATGAAGGTCCAGGCACACCATTCATAGCAAAGATGGAAGGCCCCCGTGAGCTGTGAATGGAGTGTGATCCACTCGCAGTGAAGATGGAAGGCCCCCATGTGCCATGAACAGAGTGTGCTCCACTCGCGGCAAAGATAAAGGCCCTGGTGAGAGAGAATGTGTGTGGGTGTTTGTTTGTGTATGTGAGAGGAGAGGGAGAGGGGTGTGAGAAAGGGGAGGGGTATGAGAGAGGGGAGGGGGTGTGTGGGAGGGGAGGGTGAGAGCAGGAAGAAAGGTGTCAAAGAGGGGAGGGTGAGAGAGAGCAGGGGGGTGAGCGAGCAGGAGGGTGTGAGAGACAGCATGGGAGGTAAGATGGGGGTATGCTTGAGTATGGGTTCCAGAGAGAGGGAGCCTATTTGAGGAGATTGTGAAGGAGTGTGTTTGTGTGTGGGAGATTGGGAGCTCGTGTGTATGAGAAAGGGATCGTGTGTATGTGAGGGTGCTAGCCTGTATGAAGGGATTGTGTATGTGTGAGACAGAGCCTGTGTGAAGGGGTGCATGTGTGAGAGACATAGGTAGCCTATTTGAGGATGTATGTATGAGGGAGAAAGGGAGCTTATGTGTATGCAAGAGAGAGGGCCCTGTATGAGGGGATGTGTGTGTGTGAAAGAGTGAGGGAGCCTGTATGAGGGTGTGTGTGTGTATGAGTATTAGAGAGAGGGAGTATGTGTGTGAGAGACGGAGGGACAGAGGGAGTCTGTGTAAGGGGCAGTACTGAGAACAGGGTCAAACTCTGGGACTGGCAATAGAGTGGAAGGGGTTGAGCCTAGAGGTGGAGGGGAGAGATACTGCCAGGTGGAGGAGTTGGGGCCTGAGAGGGAAAGTGGCTAGAGGAGTAGGGAGAGCAAGTCGAAGGGACACTCCTACAGTGAATTTCTAGGGAAATTCTGCTAAAAATATTTAAAATTCTGCATCTTTAAGTAATAACCTTTTTCTGTATTAGTTTAAAATGTAATTACATGGGGAATCCAAGATGGCCACCGCATGAGAAGGGTAGTGAAAATGCTCTCTCCATGATTTCTTTGAAACTTCTAAAAAAGAAAAATGCCGCATTAAAAAAGTGTGGGGGTTAGAAGTTTGGCTTTCTGACTGTTGGCAAGCCACGTCAGAGAGCCAACGTCTGTCCCACGTCTAACTGTTTTTTCCTTGGGCCTACGCTTAGTGTAGAGAAAATGTCATGCTCTGACCGCAGTAAGCTTTAGCATATGAACAGAATTCCTGTCACCAGCTAACAGGAAGTCAAACATATCTAGTGCAAGCTTTTTGCAACCCCCAGAATAGTTCATGACCTACTTGCATTTATGTGGGTTTTCACACCTAGATAGCTCAGTACAACTGCCTCATGACCAGCTAATGACCTCCCCCCTCCCTGCCTGCAGACTGACCGCTTGCACCTACTGCCCACTTGCACCTACTTAGTAAAAGGTCAGCATAAACACTTATGGTGGAAAACATTGTAGCAGGAAAATATGTGACGTATGTATCATATGAAATGCTATGTAATCATTTACAATAAAAGGAGAGGCTTCCCAGAAGCCGGGAAGACGCTTCACCATGAATCCTGCCTGATGTGTCTTTATCACTGCTACAAAAAAGAAAAGCAAAGCTTAGAGAAATAATTGCATCTTCATCGCCGGTTTTGGAGGATGGACAGAAGAGGACTGAGTCTTTTGCAATCGTTGGTGTAAGTCCTCAAGGATGTTTTCTTTGCCTGGATTATCCAGACACGAGAGTCGCAGTACAGATTTAAAAATGCTCAAAGTGAGTGATTTACCCATGAGCAGTGAAATGGGGGAAATGGAAGCTATCGAGGAGGTGGTGAGAGGGAATATGGTAGGAAGGGAGAAGATGGCCCAGAAATCATTTTTGGAAATGCCTGCTCCGATGGAAAAACCTGCAGTTATAGCTATGGATTCCCTATGGATTCCCTAAGGTCTTGAAAATGCTATTTTGAACTTGACTAAAATAACACTTGATTCAAACCAAAGATTTCTAAATATAGAGAAAGAAATGAGCTTACAAATGACTAAAACTCAGCAGATTGAATCACGAATGGGGAAAATGGAGAATATCCAATTAGAAATATTAAGAGTGGAAGATCTAAATCTGAAAAAGCTTGAAAATATAGAAAACCAAATAAAGTATTTGAATCTACTAGGGATGTGAATTGGGTGCCCGATCGTTCCTGCTTTCTGGTTCGTCTGGCTGTGGGAAAATAGAGATGTGAATAGGAACCGGAATCGGTTCGGTTCTGGTTCCGATTCAAATCGTGCATTTTTTTTTCGTCCAGCCCGATCGTTTTTTTTTTTATTGGCTGCGCCCTATCCGATAAACAAAAAACCCACCCCGACCCTTTAAAACCGCTCCCTTAGCCTCCACCACCCGCCCGACCCCCCAAAAAACGTTTTAAAATTACCTGGTGGTCCAGCGGGGGTCCCGGGAGCGTTCTCTCGTGCTTGGGCTGTCGGCTGATAAACAAAAAACCCACCCCGACCCTTTAAAACCACTTCCTTAGCCTCCACCACCCTCCCGACCCCCCAAAAAATGTTTTAAAATTACCTGGTGATCCAGTGGGCCCTGGGAGCGATCTCCCGCTCTCGGGACGTTGGCTGCCACTAATAAAAATGGCGCCGATGGCCCTTTGCCCTTACCATGTGACAGGGTAACCGTGCCATTGGCCAGCCCCTGTCACATGGTAGGAGCACTGGATGGCCGGCGCCATCTTTAAAAATGGCGAGGGCCTTCCAGTGGATGGCCAGCGCCATCTTTAAAAATGGCACCGGCCGTCCAGTGCTCCTACCATGTGACAGGCGCCGGCCAATGGCACGGTTACCCTGTCACATGGTAAGGGCAAAGGGCCATCGGCGCCATTTTTATTAGTGGCAGCCAAAGGCCCGAGAGCAGGAGATCGCTCCCGGGGCCCACTGGACCACCAGGTAATTTTAAAATGTTTTTGGGGGGGGTCGGGAGCATGGTGGAGGCTAAGGGAGCGGTTTTAAAGGGTCATGGTGTTTTTTTTGGTTGTGTCCTAACTCCCGTTAGTGTGCACTAACCAGATTAATGATTTTTTCATGATAAATCGGTGGAATTTCTATTGTATCGCACTCTTTAACGATTAATGATGATTTAAAAAATATCGGACGATATTTTAAATCGTCAAAAAATGATTCACATCCCTATGGGAAAATCTTGTTTTCCCATGGATCCCTGTTTTTTTTGTAGTGAAAAATAATTTTTTGGGTTAGTGCGCGCTAACTCATGTTAGCGCGCACTAACAAAAACAGTTTATTTTTATTTTTTGTTACTTTTTGCTATTTTTGTTAGTGCGCGCTAACATGAGTTAGTGCACACTAATGGGAGTTAGTGCGCGCTAACTCCTGTTAGCTCGCACTAACCCAAAAAATGATTTTTATGAAAAATCAGGGGGAAAAGTGATCATTTCTTTTTTTACCTGATATATTAATGAATTTAGGAATATCGTATGATATTTCAATTCATTAGAAAAATGATTCACATCCCTAGAATCTACGTATCCTAAATTTTCCTTTTATTAAAGAAATCTCTGCATATGAAATGCTTAAAACCACATGATTAAAGTCTTAAAAATAAATGTAGAAGGACTCCCAGTAATATCTAGAATTTATTACCTCCCAGAGAAAGGGAATAATGCTGAAGGAAATTTGGATCAAGAGATAGAAAATCAATTAAATTTGACTCAAATATTAGAACTGTCGATGGATACTGAAATTCATAAAATAATAACTTTATTTGTGTCATTTACTTTTGCAGCAAACAGAGAATTGATTATGAAGAGATTTATGCGAAATCGATCCAAATTATATTATGGAAAAAAAAATCTGCATTTACCTGGATATCTCTCGCATAACACAAGAAAAGAGAAAAAATGTCTAACTTTAAGACCAGCAGTGGTGGTAAGAGGGGCTTCTTTTAGCCTCAGATATCCCTGTAAATGTACTATAAGAAACCAAAATTCTAAATATATATTTCTTGAACTGATTCAGTTACAAAGATTTCTGGAACCACCTAACCCTTAAGGTCCTATCATGTAATGGTGTTAGTTAAAGATTCTTTCTACAATCATTGACAATACCAATTTCTATGATATGCATACTAATTTCTTATTATCAGCTTATAAAAGATTCCCCGAAGGATTTCTTGGAGAAGCAAATATAAATTTAAGTTAAGTAAAATTTTGTGTTGAATAATAGAATTGTAAATTCAATTATACTTTATCTGCGTATTGTAAAAATGTTTACTATTTGAAAATATTGGAAAAACTTAATAAATTGTAAATTGTAAAATGTAATTACTTAAAGACTGTCATGTAAATTGTGTCATTTTGACCAATATAAAATTTGCAGAATTTTGCAGTTTTGTACACAGGATTTTAAGTTTTAGTGTGCAGAATTTTAATTTTTTTTGTGCAGAATTCCCCCCTGAGTATATATTCCACGCATTAAGAAAGGTGGAAGGAAGGTCAATTGATTACTGGAATTAAAAGGTGAGGTAAGAGACTATTTAGCCAGAAAAAACATTCTTCAAAAATTAGAAGGATCCAGTTGAAGAAAATAGGAAAAAGCGTAAGTATTGCCAGGATAAATGTAAAATATTGATAAGACAGGCTAAGAGATAATGAAATGATGTTGGCCATAGAGGCAAAAATTCACAATAAAAACTTTTTAAAATTTTATCTGAAGCAGAAAACTTGTGAGGTAGTTAGTTGGACTGTTTAAAGGGGCTTTTAGTGAGGATACAGATATTGAGGAAAGTCTAAATGAATTATTTGCTTCTGTGCTTACTAATGAGGATGTTGGATAAATACCAGTTCTGGGGATGGTTTTCTAGTAATGAACTGAACCAAATCACAGTGAATCTGGAAGATGTAATATGCAAGATTGACAAATTGTAGAGTTGTAAATCATCTGGACCATATGGTATACATCCCAGGGATCTGAAGGAACTAAAAAATGAAATTTCAGATCTATTATTAAAAACTTATAACCTAACATTAAAATTGTCCATTGTACCTGAAGACTGGAGGCTGGCCAATGTAACTCTGATATTTAGAAAGGGCTCCGGGTGATCCAGGAATCTATAGACCGGTGAACCAGACTTGAGCCAGCAAAAATAGTGGTAACTTTTCTAACGAACAGAATCACAGAATATATGGAAAAACATGATTTAATGGAACACAGCCAATATGGATTTACCCAAGGAAAGTCTTGCATCACAAATCTGCTACATTGTATTGGAAGGAGTTAATAAACATGTGGATAAAGGTGAACCAATAGATATAGTATATTTGGATTTCGGATAGTGTTTGACAAAGTCCCTCATGAGATGTTTCTAAGACAATTAAAAATTCATGGAATGGGAGGCGATCTCTTTTCGTGGATTGCAAACTGGTTAAAAGACAGGAAACAGAGAGTAGGATTAAATGGTAGGGATGTGCAGAAGGAAAAAAATGTGTTTCAATTCGGTTTTCATTTCACCAGGACCCAAATTCGTTGCATTAGTTTCATAGGGGGAAAAACAATTCATTGATTAGTTTTATTCGTTGTCCGTTTTCCCATTAAAGTCAATGGGGGAAGTATTTGCAGCCTATTTTTGGATGCAGATTTGGGGTTTTCTTATCTATTCTGATGAAACTTCTGGGGAGCAATCATCAGAACTAGAAAAGAGCTCCAAGGTACTTAGACTGTGGCAAAGTGGCACCAAAGTGGCATGAATAGCCTAAGACACTGTAAAAGGGCAAAAGGTTACCAGGAGTGACAAGAATGCTTTAACAGAGGTGCAAAGCAGCAGCGAGAGTGTCAAAAACACACCACAGCTTCAAAATAGAGTACCGATAACAGTTGCATGAACCCTCGAAGGCAGCACAACAGGCAAAGTGGCAAGACAAGTGGCATCAACATCCTACAGAACAATGAAGGGGGAACATAGCAAGCAGAAAGAGTGTCAGAAAAAACGACAAGGCACCAATAAAGGGACAAATCAGCAGAAAGACTAGCACCAACACACTGAGGAACCATGATAGTGGCAAGAACACCACAAGGAGTAGAGTGAGTCGTCTGGTTTATGGCAGCAAGGCAGAGTGGCAGAAAGTTGATAGGGGCAAGACAGGCTGGTAATGCAGAGGTAGACTGGTATCTGTGGTTTTGATAGGGGCAAGACAGGCTGGTCCCGGGGAGAGTTCCCTTTCCTTTGTGCAGGAAAGGGCTCCCTAGAATGGGTTTGCCCCTAGAGTGGGGTGTTTCCGTTGGCGTCTAGTGAGCTCTCGCTGGTCTTTTAAAATCTGGTGGACGTAGCAGATGTACAAACAAGATTTCTCAAGGCCGAGGCAGAGAAGGTTTCCATGTGAACAGTGGTTCAACATGGATCAGACAGGTTAGAGAAATACTCCGAAGGGCAGGAGGCCGTTAGGAGAAACATGTTAAGAGATAGGCTGACTACACCCGGGGAGAGTTCCCTTTCCTTTGTGCAGGAAAGGGCTCCCTGAAATGGGTTGGCCCCTAGAGTGGAGCACGAGCCTTCAAGCATAGCAAATCGACATGGAGGAGGTTTCCATGTGAACAATGGTTCAACATGGGTCAACGGGTGCTAAGAGATAGGCTGGCTACACCCGGGGGAGAGTTCCCTCTCCATTGTGCAGGAAATGGCTACCTAGAATGGGTTGGCCCTGTTGCATCCATCGGTTTCAGACAGCTTCGATCTTTGTGCCTCACCTAGCCTTGGGAAGATGGCTACTGCCGCGTCTGCATGCCGATCTCTCCGGCATCCCCAGAACGGCAATGGCAAAGCCAAATGAGATGTTTCTCCTATGGGCCTCCTGCCCTTCGAGGTATTTCTCTAACCTGGGTACCTGCTCCTCGGGGGCCCTTTGCTTTCTTTCAGTGCCTATCTGGGATCAGGTATTCACTCCTCGAGGGCCTGCTCTCCTGGGCTCGGTGTCTGTGTTCAACTACTTCTGCCTGCTGGGATCTCCACCTATACAGCTACCAACTTATGGGGTCATTTATCAAAATGCGATAAGGTGTTTTCGCATGCGAAAAGCCCCGTTACCGCATGTGAAAACGTGTTTAACACATGCAATCAATCACACCATATCGTATGGTGTGATGCAAAATCAGGAAATAGGAGGAGTGGGTTAGCCTATCTGCGAAGAGCTATTGCACAGCCCTAATGCCAATTTTAACTACACCTCTTTAATTGTGTTAGGTGATAAGGTTTCATCACCTTTTGCAATGTCTCCTGTATGGCCTATTTCAGGAGAGAGAGAGAGAGAGAGAGAGAGAGAGAGAGAGAGAGAGAGAGAGAGAGAGAGAGAGAGAGAGAGAGAGAGAGAGAGAGAGACTGGCCATAATGTCATGGCCCATAGGTAGCTATTTGTATCCCTATGGTAGGCCCACCTAGTAACTCGAGGTGGGGATTAGGTAAGAGTGTAGGGGGTTAGGGGCCACTTTGACATTGTAAATGACACCTACGAACAGAACAGTGGTCTCTTGTGAAGATTTGCTGGCCTTCGGGTAACATCAAGCTAGGTTGAGAAAACATTGGCCAAATCTCATCTTGGAGTGAGTTTCCTCACTCCGAAGGCCATCAAATCTTCACAAGAGACCACTGTTCTGTTCATAGGTGTCATGTACAATGTCAAAGTGGCCCCTAACCCCCTACACTCTTACACCTGGGGAGAGTTCCCTTTCCTTTGTGCAGGAAAGGGCTTCCTAGACTGGGTTGTTGGCCCCTAGAGTGAAGCACGAGCCTTCAAAGTGTGGCGAGTCGACATGGCGGAGGTTTCCATGTGAACAGCGGTTCTTGTTCAACATGGGTCAGTAGGTGCTAAGAGATTGGCTGGCTACACCTGGGGAGAGTTCCCTATACTTTGCACAGGAAAGAGCTCCCTGAAATGGGTTGGACTCTAGAGAGTGTTGGTTCCGTTGGCGTCCAGTGATTACCCAGAAGCTATTAACTGTACTTATGCACTTCAGGTGATGATAAAAGAACATGAAGAGCTCTCAGAAATATGAAGGTCATGAAAACTATTGAGCATATGAAACATGCAAGCTCCAAACATCTGAAGTCAGCTTTTTATGTTCTTACATTCCAAATTTTTCAAAACAGGAAAAAGAATATTCTGGAAAGAAGTGATGCTGAAATACTTGAAACTGAAATTAAAAATACTAGAACTAAACTCAGACAGGCACAGCTTTTGAGGTCAGGCCATTGTAGGGACGTACGGCCTGTAGAGTGGATGGACAGGCACAGCGTTTGAGGTCAGGCCCTTTTAGGGATGTAAGGGTTGGACAGACAGGCACAGTGTTTGAGGTCAGGTCCTTGTAGGGATATAAGGGCTGGATGGGCAAGCACAGCATTTGAGGTCAGGCCCTTGTAGTGATATAAGGGCTGGGCAGTGGAGAGAAAGGCACAGCTGTTGAGGTCAGGTACATGTGCTGATATTATCTGGGGACGTATAAAATGTATTGTTCCATTAATCAGCCCGACTCTGGCCGAGTTTCGCCACACAAAGTGGCTGCCTCAGGGGCTAAAAACAGACATATATAAAACAGTCAGACATAAATATATAAAATCATAAAAACATAAAAATGTATAAAAACTGGTAAATACAATCAAAAACCATAAATAATGGAAAACAAACTTAAGAAACATAAATAACAATGACAGAGGAATTGTGTTTGAGGAACATCAAAGTGTGAAGTACCCACATATAATGTGTCATAAAATGTGTTGAATACCTTAACTTTAAAACAAATCAGAAGAAATCCGATCGGGGGCTTGAGAGGGAGGAGGCAGGGCTCTGTCTTTCACTTTTGTGACAGTGCTTTGCTGGGAGTGGGGGTGGAGCGATGCCCATGTAAACTCTTCCCGAGGTGGCTGAGACCCATGGGCGGCTTGACAGCACTGCCTTCCCCCTCCCCCCTCCCCCCCCCCCCACAGTTGCGGGATATTAACTTGGCTTCTCCTTATCTGCGGGACTCAGGGGCGGGGGAGGAGGGCGAGCTGTCCTCTGTTCAGCTCTTTGCGCTTTGGCTGCAGCCTCTTGTGATCTCTTCACAGCTGCTTTCTACTGCATTTGCTCTGTTCCGTACTCCCTCCCCCCCCCCCCCCCCCTTCCCCGGCGGTGGACAGACTGGCTCGGTAACTTTTCTATCTTTTCCTCCTCCTGTGTGTAACTGTCCGGCAGTCCCTACTCCCTCCCCCCTTCCCCAGCGTCGGAGGAATGGGCTGAGCCGTTTCTCAGAGCGGCAAATCATCTGTCCTTTCCTCCTCCCCTGTATGATACCCAGCACGTAGCGCAGAGCTCTATGGTCCGCACATGCACGGTAGAGCTGCTCTCTACTGCGCATTTGCGGTCCGTCGGTTAGAGCCCATTTATATTGTAGATAGCGTGTGTTGCTTTTACGTCCAACAGATGGCGCTGTTTTTCCAAAAAAGCATGTTTTTACCTGTCACAGGTGTGATATCTATATAATATAGGTATATATAAACAAGTGCGTATTCGAATGCAATGTTGTGTCAAAATTTCAAAGCAATCGGTGAAGAACTTTCGGAGATTTAAGATTTTGAACAAACGAACATTTACATTTTTATTTATATAGATTCCTGCTGATCCCATAAGCCTTGTACCCCTTTGCAGAGTCTTAGCCTACTTTATGCCACTTTTTTGATGCTTCTTTGCCACATTCTAAAGTACCATGTGGCTCTTTCCCCCTTCTGATGATTTCTTCTCACAAGTTTCATTAGAATTTATAATAAAAGATTACTATTCTAGAGCCAGTTAAAAACCGTAATAATTCCATTGTGACACTGTGAAGGAAGTGGACTCTTGTAGCTGTGGCATAGTTGGCGCCACCTAGTGAGTGAACTCACTAGGCCCATATCAGCAGCTGACAGAGAAGCCCATAGGCAGGACCAGCTGCCTCCCCCTCAGGTTGAGCCCTTGGGTTCTGGCAGCTGGCAGAACTTAGGTTGGCTTCTGGGGCTAAACTAAGAGTTTGATCTGGACAAGGTTAGTGGCAGACAGAAGACAACAGAATGAGTAACAGAACAGAGATCAGGGCAGGCAACAGACAGTGGAAGGTCAAGGGCCAGGCAAGAGTCAGGATCCAGGTAGTCAGTCCAAGTGAAACAGGATAGACAAGTAAGACAAGGCCAACAGGACAAGCAAGGAAGGGAAACAAGCAGGGCCAGGAGAAAAGGGGACAGGTAAGGAACCAGATAAGAAAAAGAGCATGGAAAAGGAAGGACAGCATAAGGAAAGAATCAGGAGCACAGAACAAGGCATAAGCATGAACAAGATAAGGATGGCACCATGCATGGGACCACAAGGCACCAAGATACCTGTTTTTGAGGCAGTGGCTGGTTGCAAGAGACTTCCTTATATATTCCTGGAGGATGTGACATCATCAGCCAGCACCTCAGGAAGTTCTGGCTATGGGACTTATAAAGGAGGTCAAAAGTTGGAGGAAATTCTATCCCAGGTCCTTGGAACAGCATGCTGCTGGAGGCTATGCTGGAGTCACTTTGGATCAGAGGTGAGGGGCTTGACATCCCCCATAATTTTTAATGGACAGCAAATGAAACTAATGAAACAAACATATATTTTTTTCATATGGAAACTAATGAAACAAATATGGGTCCCAACAAACCAAATGAATAAACCAAAACACATTTTTTTCTTCTCCACATCCCTACTGTCAGGTTTAGACCTTTCCTTCAACTATAACTATTTATATATACTATCTTCTCTGTGATAGTAGATCAAAAAATATCAGAGGATTTGTTATCATCCCTATGACCACATGTTATGCCCGTCGGTTGCAGATGGCTGTGACCGCTCTTGCTCATCTCTTTCTTTACAGCATTGACTCCGTTGGGTAGACTTGTGGCCTCCGCCAGCTATCGCTGGCCTGCCTACCGCTCCCAGGCCTCCTTGGATGGCATGGACGCTGACGACCGCCACCTTGCCCTTGGAATCCCTTAGGTGCGCACGTGTGCATAGGCCAATCAAGCACATCATGGCGGGAACCTCGGGGGCATCCCCTCCAGATGACGTCATCCCACCAGGACACTTAAGCCGGCTGGCCCTACCTACCGATGACTTGGAAACAAGTTCCCTCATTGCTGAATCCGCTTCGCTCACCACAGACTTCCTTTTCCTGTTGCTGCCTCTTCAGTGTGAGATGCTCTGGGTACCCTCTCCTAGGGGACCCTTTCTTTGTCTCTGGCTATCTGCTCCTCAGAGGGCCTAACAACTTGGATTGCTACCTACCCCGTTCCCTGGGGTTTCTCTTGGAACCTTCGCTACTGTGTGTACCTCCGCTCTGGGAACCATTACTATACCATCTCTAGTGAGGAACCCTCATCGGTGTACCCCACGCTGTGGACCATTACCGTACCATCTCTAATGTGGAAACCTCATTGGTGCACCCAGTGCTGCGGACCACTACCGTGTCATCGCTAATTGAGGAACCCTCATCAGTGTACCCCGCGCTGCGGGCCACTACCGTATCACCTCTACTGAGGAATCCTCACCAGTTTACCCTGCTCCACGGACCACTACTGTATCAGCTCTACTGAAGAACCTAATCGGTGTACCCCGCTCTGCGGACCATTGCCGTATCTTCACTACAGAGGTATTCCCTTTGGGTATACCCCATCGCATAAACTCTGAGACTTTTTCCTGAATTCCCTGCTCCCCAGGCAGTGCCTCTCTATCTCTTAATAAAGATTTTAATCTATAGCTGAGTCCGACGTCACTGAGACCTCACCTCCCGACGGTGAGTCTCACAGGGCTCCTCTTGTGGGTGGCTCCATCTCTCACCTCAGCGCAGGGGCCCACATACCCACAAATCCTAACACCACAGTCATTGTTAGAACCCCACCTAGCTAGGGAATCTAAGCACATGATATCACAGCATTTGTGGATAGTAAAAATTGCAATTGTTCTGTAGGGTGACAACTTGGAGAACTAAAGTGTGTGCTTTCTAATATGTGCCGTGCTCATCCCTTTCAGTTTATATGTGTCATGTTGTGAAGGAGACCAAGGAATACATTTGTTAGCTGACTGATGCAGATCACAGGTTTAAAATGACAACTGCTCAATGTTTAAGTTTGTTGAAAGCACCAGACTCTTGAGACCTTATAATATGCAGACAGTAAGTGGCCCTCCTCATGTTAGATGTTAGTCAACAGCAGGAAGTCAGACAGCTGTTGATTAGCAACACCTGAGCCTGCAATTTGTCAGTTTGACAATATAGCTAGAAAGTGAACTTTATCTTGATTAAGCAGTAAATAAAGACTTAGCATTACAGAAAGTTTATTTAAGATTATCTGTGGGGTGCAGACTCGTTCTATGGCCCTCATCTGCAGTGAAGACTGTTATTTTTACAGTATGCAAGCCCCTGTGAACTTGGTTTTGCTGCAGAACAGGCTTTCTTGTACTTGGATAAGTAAAGAACTATGTACTGTACATTTTGAGGAATGTGAGCAGAAGAGAAAACAAAACCATGGTTACTTGGCATTTAGTGCACACCCTTATGGCACTCTGTACAAGCAAGACCTGAAATACTATATTGTAGTAGCTGAATTATATAGCATGAAACTTGGCAGCTTTTACTAAACTTTTCTTGCCTCTGTTTTTACATAGTAAAATTCATAATATGTCCCTTTCCTAATGACTTATCCAGACTTTATTTGATAGGAGTGGGAATCAACGAGGTTCCCCATTAGAGAAGACAGTTGTAGTTAACAAAGAGACTGATGTTGCGGGACTAAGGGCGGGAGCCCTAGGGGGCACTCCCGACTCCTGGGAAAGTGTGCCCTTGTGGCGAGACATACCTCATCTGGAACAGATCAGTCCAAGCCCTGCCAACCTGCACACCTCAGTTAGACCAGCAATGCAATGTTGGTCTCTGAATGGTCCTGTGACCATTCCAAGCCCTTTCGGACTAGCCACTGGGTAATGGCAGAAGGCGGCAGGCCGGACTGGGCTGAGATAGGTGAGGACTGGAACATGAAAGCTGATGACCTCAGGATTAGACAAACTCAGGATCAGATGGACTCAGTAATAGACGGACATCGGAGGAACTTGGAAGGAGAAGCCTCTAAGGCGAAGATCGAGGAGGTCCAAGACAGCACTCTGAACACTCAATGAAGAACATCTGGGACAGATTAAGAGGAACATCCTGAAGACTACAGGCCTGGAGGAAGAAGAGGTCTTCGACTTCGCCAGAAGAAGGAAAACCACCAGTGCTCTACACACTGCACCTGAGGTGGTCACAGACCACTGGACCACAGCGCGCCCTACACAGCCCAACCAGCTGGTTACGGACCACACTGGGATGGATCAAGGTGAGCCCAGGAAGACATGTTGAGGACAGACATCAGGGCATGGTAATGAGGTCAAGGAACATCAAGACTAGACAATGGGAACATCAGGAATGACGAGGCATCAGCAGAAACCAGGAGAGAAGACAATAGAGAAGGCGATGAAGGATCCAACAAAGAACATGGAATGCCAAGCAGGAACGAGGAGTACACGGAGTCCAATAGAAGACCAGCTCCTGAAGGACAGTTCCAGGAAGGAACAAGCTCCTTGCAAAGGCGAAGTGGAAGTGAGCATGGAGCCCTTTTTAGGGCAAATCAGGAACACCCAAGAAGCAGCCTGAAGAGGGCCACACCTGCATTGGTCCTTTAAATCTGAAAGGAAGCCATGGGCCCACCCCTTAGGAGAGAAGGGGCAGGACCCTGGACAGCGGTAGTGTTGGCGTCAGCCTCACAGGAGAATTCCAGGGGCAGCACAGCTGAATAGGTCCTGGCTTCAGCGGCCTCCAGGCTGTGTTGGAAAGACCCGGTACGGCTCCTGCCATGCCAGAAAGATGGCCGGGCCGCGGGAGCACCCGGTGCCGGCCGCTTCAAGCAAGGCCCCGGCTTCAGCTGTGGCCTCCGGGCCATGAAGGTAAGCACCTCCCATGGCTCCTGCCATGGGAGGAGCGCAACAGCTGATAACCAAAAGCCATTTAGACAGATAACTGAAATGTTATCCATCTAAATATGTCAGCCATGAGATTTAACAACTTATGTGGCTAAATTCTAGCTGAATAATGAGTTACCCGGCTACAATTTAGCCGGATAAGTCAGGGGCATTCCTGGGGCAGGAAGTAGGGTTTCCAGGTAGGAGTGTAGTAAGCTGGATAGCTTAACCAGCTAACTGATATTCGGAGTTAGCCAATTGATTTATGTGACTAACTCTGGTTGTGCCAACGGGCTGTCCTAAAGTTAGTCAGATATAGTTATCCAGGTAACTTAGATAGCTGAGTATATTCAGCGGCGCCGATTAAACTATCAGATGTTACTGAGGTATACTTACTTCTGGCCTGCTCCTACCTGTGTCACAGCTACTGCAACCAATCACCTTCAAGGCAACAGAGCACTCAGGCCAACTTCTAGGTATGTGTATTCATTTGAAACCAATGGATAAAATGCAATGAATTTTAACATTTTTGTTTCATTCATAGACACCCAAAACAAATGGAGAGTGTTTATGAATTTATACAAAAATTTTATTTCATTTATTTATGATTCCCATTCAAGTCTATGGCACATTCAAGTCTATAGATGTACTGAACAAAAAGCAGATGCAGGAAAGGACTATCTCATATCTGTAGCAACCAATTTTTGCCTATGTGGCATGGTAGACTCATGGTAACATAGCAATGACTGCAGAAAAGGATGAAATGATCCATCCAATCTGCCCAGCAAGTTTATTATGGTAGTATCTGCTAGAGGTGTGAATCGTGTAATTGATTGTCTTAACGATCAATTTTGGCTGGGGGGGAGGGAAATCTGATCGTCGAGTTTTTTTTTTTTCTAAAAATCGTTAAAAATCGTAAATCATGGGAGGGCGGGAAAACCGGCACACCAAAAAAACCCTAAAACCCACCCGAACCTTTAAAACAAATCCCCCACCCTCCCGAAACCTTCCCAAAATGTTTTAAATTACGCCGGCGCCATTGGCAATACGGGACCGTATTGCCAATCTTCAAAATGGCGCCGGCGCTACCTTTGCCCTCACTATGTCATACGGGTGACCGTCACCCGTATGACATAGTGAGGGCAAAGGTAGCGCCGGCGCCATTTTGAAGATTGGCAATACGGCCCGCGTGCAGGAGGTCGCTCCCGGACCCCAGTTGGACTTTTGGCAAGTCTTGTGGGGGTCAGGAGGCCCCCCCCAAGCTGTCCAAAAGTCCCTGGGGGTCCAGCGGGGGTCTGGGAGCGATCTCCTACACGCGTGACGTCGGGAGCCAGGAAACAAAATGGCGCCGGCGCTACCTTTGCCCTGTCACATGTTAAGGGCAAAGGGCCACCGGCGCCATTTCTCAATGCAGCGGTGGCCAGAGAGCGGGAGGAGATCACGTTGGGACCCCCCCACTTGACCCCAGGTAATTTAAAACATTTGGGGGGTGGTTCGGGAGGGTGGGGGATTTGTTTTAAAGGTTAGGGTGGGTTTTAGGGTTTTTTTGGTGTGCCGGTTTTCCCGCGCCCTATTTAACGATACAATACAAATGCCCCTGATGATAAATCGGGGGCATTTGTATTGTATCGCGTATCTAACGATTTTGGACGATTTTAAATTTATCTGACGATAATTTTAATCGTTCAAAAACGATTCACATCCCTAGTATCTGCTGCTTCTTGCAGGTTACCCCCATTTTAAAGAAGTTGAGGTAGGAGAAGTTGGTAAGGAGACTGAACAGAGGACAAACCATGATGAAGCAACTTTAACTAACCTATAGCTGCCATCAGGATTAAGTGACATGGATATCCTCCGAATGAGAAGTGAGCATATGTAAAGAAGCTCAATTTGCCCTGTTAGACTTTTCCGAGAACTGTCTCTTTTCAGAAACTCTGATAGTTAAACAAAAACTTTAAAAGTTAGGCATTAGCATTGGTAAATGGATTTTTTCTGATCTGTGCTGCAGTCAGTGTTCTCACTCATTGTGACAAAAAGATAGAGGCATTGGCACTAATTTCTGGAGGTAGAGTAAGAGCAAAGTGGAGACTGAAGCAGTGCTAGTGATTTTTGTGTGTGTGTCTCTCTCTGATGCAGCACAGTATATAGTGCAGTGTAGTGCAGTGAGATTATATGCAAATAGATTGAAATAAAGAAAAGCACAACCTTGCCAGTCTTCTTGGTTTTGTTTCTAACAATATTTTTGGTATGTTCAAAAGGATTTAATCAACAGTGCACACATATACACTGCAAATATCTGTGTATATGTGTGTGTGTGTGTGAGAGAGAGAGAGAGAGAGAGAGAGACACTGAGGGATGGCCCTAGAAAGACAGTGATTAAGTTTGTGCCACCATTAGCAAGCTCCTGCTTACTCTCTGCCTGAAATGTTATCTCTCTGTTTGCTAAGCACTGACATGAACTCAGTCTGTCAACAAGATTAAGTGTGTGTGAGACAGACATACTCATTCAGTACTAGGGTGGTATTGTGAGAGTTAATGCACTATCAATAAATTCTATTGTGATATCAAACCCCCAGTAGGCACTTCAAATTCCATTATGCCACTGTGAGGATAAGGCAGAGGAAAGAATGGCAGGGGCAGAGGATTTCTTGCAGAGCCAGCCAAGCCTGTGAGAAATACAATTAATATTAGTAGCAGCAAGAAAAAAGGAAGTCACGTCTCTAAACATAAAAATATACTTTTTAAGGCACAGAAATCCAGGAATGGAAACCAGCTCAAATCATAAGAAACTGCCACACCACCTGTTCCTCTTCCTCTTGTTTTGGAGGAGGACAAAAAGTGGTAGATTGGACACATGTATTTATTTCCAGCTTTTGGTACTTTAAAGCAGATTACGTTCAAGTACTGTAGGTATTTCCCTACCCTAGAAGGCTTTCACTCTAAAGCCTAGAATCATTAAAACTGTATAAATATAGCAGAAATAGCATACACATTAAAAAGGGGTGTGCTTAGCCAAATACATGATCCTTCACATAGCTATGTTGAATACGTTGGAACTCGCGATGCGTTTCTCCTCAAACCTTTTTTTTCTCTTTTAAAAATATAAGTTGCGTTTTACATATGCGTTCAAAACGAATGCACACCCCTAATAGGCAGGAGGGAAGGGATAGGAGGAGGAGGGAGGGGTAAGTGGATAGGCAGATGAGTACGGTGGGAGGAGAATGGCATGGTAAGGATAGACAGAAAGGGCAGAGGAAAGGAAGTTTGTAGGGCAGGTGCAAGGGGGGGGGGGGGGGAGAAGGAAGGGGAGTGGGAGCGAAACGAGGAATGTGACACCTATCCAGAAGCAGAAGTATTACCCCATTCATCAAGCAGCCAGGCAGCAGGGTACAGTCGTCTTCGGGCGTTAAAGATCAGGTGCAAGCACAATGACATGGTCATCGCTGGGGTACTCAACAACTATGGCATGTTCTTCAGCAACCATGCAGCCAAGACACTGAGGGCAGCCAAAGTCCAGATCTGGAGCACTATCATCCAGGACATATCCCAGCGCAGCGAAGTGAAAAGGAGTGTGGAGCAGGTGGCCCACCAGTACCAGGACATCAAGGCCCAACTGAAAAACAAGGTGGTGATCTCAATAAATATCTGCACCAGACTGGAGGAGGAGTCCCTTGCCCCGTAGTCATGATACTGATGGAGGAGTGCTCATCAAACGGCTGGGACTGGATGTCTTCGAGGGGATAGATGACCTGCTGGACACCACATGAGTCAGAGCTGGTAACTTTGCCTCACCTCTAAATTCCAAGGCTGTTACAGATGTCCACATATTTTGGCATAAGCTGCTCACATTGATTGATGCAAAGTATGCATCTTATGCCAAACAGTATAAGTGTACTTCTTAGCATTCATACTTGTCTTCTTCTTTGTCTCCACACTCTCACCCGAGAATTTGCTGGTCCAGCCTTGAAATCCCAGGGACCAATAGTGCCACCCCAGGGACCAACAGCTCAGCCACACTTTTATATGCACCTTTACAATTAGATGCAGCAAACAGAGGTCAGCAAGGAGGAGAAGGAGCAGAAGCAGCAGTCTGAAGAACCAGAGCTGCAGATGCTGGCACCCCTGGGCTCAGTAAGCTCTCTGAATGTAAACGTCAACATATCAGGTTTCATGGAAGACCCCCACAGCAGTGGGAGGTAGTCAAGCCATCACAACCTCCCTCCAGAACTCCACATCACCAGCGGGAGGCAGCAGATACTGAGTAAGAGCAGCCCACCAGCCTAATAATGCCACATTTGGAGGCCCAAACTGCAGCTGCTTTCACATCAGCACCAACAGAGCTCTCAATGCATGAGCAGCTGGACCGCCTGGAAAAGAGGCATGGTGTATATCTCCACCACATACGGGAAGAGCTAGTGCACTTGAGGAGGGCTGTCAATACTCAGACCAGGCTCTGAATGATCAGACAGCAGCTCACAAGCAAGCTCTAACCACTGTGTAAATATCCATCAACAACATTACCAGTGTGTTACGTGTCCCTGCTGTGCTAGGCCCATGCCCAGGCCTACTCACCCCAGGAATCCAGCTGGCAGTTCTGGTTCACCTTCACTCACAGCGGTGGGCAGCCACCTCCATCCTCAAGCACTTGCAGCTGCCTCTGCCGCTTCTGACTCCTCCACGGTTCCTCCCTCCGCCCGGCAGGCCTCCCCGCATGGGCCGCGGAGTGATGCAGCTGTCCTGCTTTCTTCGGGCCCTGGCTTAGGAGTGCGCCTGCACAACTCGCACACTCTTAAAGGGGCCGCAGCGGGAAAGTAGCCTGTGGCACCGGATGATGACATCACTGGGCCTCTGTATAAAAGGTAGAGCCCAGCCACTTGTTCACTACCTTGGCAACAGGTCTCCAAGATTGTTCATGTGCTCGATGCTCGTTCCTGTTTCCTGATCCTGTTCCTGTCATCGTTCCTAACTCCTGTTCCTGTCATAGCTCCTAGTTCCTGTTCCTACTTGTTCCTTTGCTTCCTCCTTGTTCCCGTGGACTGATTCTCTGGTATTGACCTCTGCTTCGCCTGCACTATGCTTGGACAGATTCTCTGGTATTGACCCCTGCTTCGCCTGGACTGCGCTTGGACTTATTCTCTGGTATTGACTCCTGCTTTGCCTGGACTACGCTTGGACTGATTCTCTGGTATTGACCCCGGCTTCATCCAGACTTCGCTTGATATGATCATCTGGCTCTGACCTCTGCCTTGCTTCCGGAATCTTGCTGTCCTGCTTCCTGTCCTGACTCCAGTGTTACACCCGTTGGTCACAGATGGCTGCGACCTCTGTTGCTCACCTCCTTTTTTGTAGCTTTGACTCTGTGGTGAAGACTTGCAGCCTCCGCCAGCTATCATCGGCCTGCCCACCATTCCCAGGCCTCCCTGGACGCCACGGATGCTGCTGACCACCATCATGCCCTCAGAATCCCCTTGGCGCATGTGCGCGCACACAGGCCAGTATTAAGGATGTCATGGTGGGAACCTCGGGGGTATCCCCTCCGGATGACATGAGTCTAATAGGATATTTAAACGGGCTGGCCCTGCCTACCGATAACTTAGCAATGAGTTCCCTCATTGCTGAATCCGCTTTGCTTGCTACGGACCTCCTGTTCCAGTTCCTGCTCCTTTGGCATGAAACGCTTTGGGTACCCACTCCTCGGGGGCCCTTCCTCATTTCTGGCTATCAGCTACTCAGAGGGTCTATTGCCTTGGACTCTCTTCTACTTAATGTCCCAGGACTTCCCCTGGAAACTTTACTACTGTAAGTTCCTCTGCTCTTTGGACCACTACCGTGACATCTTTACAGAGGTGCCTCATTGGTGTACCCCGTGCTGTGGACCACTACCGTGACATCTCATGTGAGGAACCCTCATCGGTGTACCCTGCGCTGTGGACCACTACTGTGACATCTCTAGTGAGGAGACTCACCGATGTACCCCGCTCTGTGGACCATTTCCATATCTTCTACAGAGGTATTCCCCTGGGTATACTCCACTGCACAGACTCTGTGACTTTTTCTTACACTCCCCGCTTCATGGGCAGTGCCTCTCTATTCTCTAATAAAGACTCTATTCCACAGCTGTGTCTGATGTCTGCTGAGATCTCGCCGACGGTGAGCCCTGTGAGGCCCGGTGAGCCCTGTGAGAGATGGTACCGCCCTGGGAGGAGCCCTGTGAGCCTCACCGACGGTGAGGCTCACAGGGCTCCTCCCTGTGGGCGGTACCATCTCTCACCTCAGCCCAGGGCCCACATACCTACTAATCCTAACAGATTGCCATGTCCATGGACCTGGCACAGGTCTCTGCGATTCAGGCCATCACTGGCCTGGCCCAGTGAATTAAAGAGCAGCAAAAGGTAGTGACTTTGGCTAACACCATTAATCAATTGAGTAATTAGCTGGACTCTGTCCCAATGCCTGTCAAGTCAAGCCCTGCTTATATGCGTCACCGTTCCAGTCTCCAGTGCCCTTGCTGGCACCCCCTCGTTTTGCAGGTGACACCTTGTTGTATAGGGGCTTCTTGAATCAGTGCAGCATGCACTTTTCTCTACAACCTACATATTTCCCCAACATCAGTGTCCAAAACTATGTATATCTTGTCCCTCCTGGACAGAAAAGTCTTGGCCTGAGCATCACCTCTCTGGGAGTGAACACATCTGATCCTCAATGACCTGCAAGGCTTCCTTGCCCTATTTCGCTCCGTATTTGAAGACCCTGGTCGCAAAACCATCGCCGGATCTATGCTCCTGCATCTGCAACAAGGTGCCAGGTCACTGATCGATTATGTCATCGATTTTAAGACTCTCTCCTCAGAATTATACTGGATCTGGGCTGCTTGTGTGTCATATTCCTAGAAGGTATAAGTTCACGCATCAAGGATGAATTAGCAGCATGAGAACTCCCTAAGGCATTGGATTCTCTCATTGACCTCGCCAGTCGCATTGATTGCCATCTGCGAGAGTGATCACACAAGGCTAGGGGATCCAAGAGGATGTCTTCAGGTGTTCCACGCATTCACCCAACACCATCCATCCAGACCACTCCTACACCAAGCACCAAGGAAGAGTAACTGATGCAATTGGGTCACAGCATCTATCCACAAAGGAGAAGTGCCGTCGGCAAAGATCAGGTCTTTGCCTGTATTGTGGCCAACTGGCTCATGCAATACCCTCCTGTCCGCTCTGTCCTGGAAACTCCCAGGCCTAGGATCTGCCAGAGGACTCCTCTTAGGTCTGACCACACCCTCTCCTCCGCTGACACTGCCAGTCTCAATCAACTCCGGTGCTCTGGAATTTGACACCCTGGCACTGGTGGACTCCGGGGCCGGTGGAAATGTTATACTCATACATCTCGTGGAACACTTTTGGATCCCCACCGTCCAAACTCCAGCGCCATTGCTACTTTCTTCTATTCACTGTAAATCATTACCACCTTCTCCACGGTCCCCATTCAACTTTGCACCGGGTCACTGCACATGGAGACCATTTCTTTCTTGATCCTGGATAAGGCTATACACTCTGTGATTCTTGGATTGCCATGGTTACAACTGCACACATCACAATTTGATTGGGGCAATTTGATTGGGGCTCTCTACATTAATGGTGGGGGTGGAAGGGGAATAGAACAAGGAGCTAAGAGTAACAGATAAGAATGAGAGAAAAAATGTGTGAGGCTTGCTGGGCAGACTGGATGGGCCATTCGGTCTTCTTCTGCCGTCATTTCTATGTTTCTATGTTTCTATGTTTCTATACAATTGTCCCACTGGGGCAACTCCTGCCATGGAAAGTGCTTGGAGGTCGAGTCCCCGATGCTTTGCCTAGCTACAGCAACATCCATTCCGGGTCTTCCGCTGCAGTACTCCTTCTTTAAAGATGTGTTCTCCAAGAAAGCCGCAGATACTTCACTGCCTCACTGCTCATTTGATTGTGCTATAAACTTATTATCCAACACTGAGCCTCCGCGAAGAAGGGTATACCCACTTTCTCTAACTGAGACAAAGGCCATGTCTGAATATATACAAGAGAATTTGCCGAAAGGCTTTATTCTAGAGATGAGCTTCGTTTTTTTCTACCGGGTCTTTTTTTGAGTCGGATGCTTCGGGGTAAAGTTCGTTTTTCCTTAGTTTTTTGGAAAAATGAACAAAAACTAAATGGGGAAAAACGAAATGGGCCCAAAAAACAACACGGGAAAACGAAGCTCAAGAAAACCCACCCCAAGCATTAAAATTTACTATAATACATTAAATACAACCCCCCCACACCATCCCGATCCCTCCCCAAGACTTACTAACATCCCTGGTGGTCTAGTGGGGTCCCGCGAGGGATTTCTCCCTCCAAGCCGTCGGGCTGTCTGGCCTGCCTCGATCAAAATAGCACCAATAGCTTTTCACCTACTATGTCACAGGGGCTACCGGTGCCATTGGTCAGACCCAGTCATATGGCCATCGGTGCCATCTTGTGCTCCTACCATGTGACAGGGGCTGACCAATGGCACCGGTAGCCCCTGTGACATAGTAAGGGCAAAGGCTATCGGCACCATTTTGATTACTGGCAGCCGACAGTCCGAGTGCAGGAGGTCGCTCCCGGACCCCCGCTGGACCACCAGGGACTTTTGGCAAGTCTTGGGGGACCCTCCTGACCCCCACAAGACTTGCCAAAGGCCGATAGCCTTTGCCCTTACTATGTCACAGAGGCTACTGGTGCCATTGGTCAGTCCCTGTCACATGGTAGGAGCACAAAATGGTGCCGGCCAGCCATTGCTCCTACCATGTGACAGGGGCTGACCAATGGTAGTTCATGGAAAATCAGTTTCGGGGTTCGGGGCCCCTGACCCACAACGAGTTAGGCAGTACAGGGGTGGAAGCAAGGGAGTTGAAGGCGGCCTGCTCCTGAACAACAGTAGGCCTCATCACTGTGTGCCCCTGGCCAGTGGGCAATCTCGAGACTGCACACCTCCCTGACTCCTCCTCAGTTGTCAGACAGCAGCTATTTAGCAGCCAGCAAGTATTCAGAGGTGCATAATCCAAAGGTTTGGTAGTGGACAAGCAATGCGGCGATAAGTTTGCAGCAAAACTTATCCTCTATTATGAACTAGAGAAATGTAGCACCACTTCAATGTATGCACACTAAATTTATTGAGCAATTTATGGCAGATTATTTGTAGGCCTAACCTGCCAGTAAGTAAGCCTCAAATTATGTGGTCTTGTGTAGCAGACTCTATGCTGAGTTACTAGGATATGTTCTACAGAGAAGAGGGTAAGTAGGTCACTGTCTCCCAAAAGGGAAGCTCTAATAGGGATGCTTGCAATACTCATGCCCCCCGCCCTCCCCCAGGTATAATCAACATACTACCATGCACTCCTTCCCCAACCCATTTGTCTGTGGAACAAAAAAGATGAATGGCATTAGGGTGGCATTGGCACTCCCCCATCCCAGCATCTCCATATTAAGTTGACAGACTCTAAACCCCTTCCCCATAACACCTAATCCTCCCTGCCAGCTGAAGCTCTTGGAACCATGCACACTCTCAAATATCAGTACAATTAAGCCCACTAAAGGTACTAGGTTGAAGAGCCTTGGAGGGGAAGGGAAGTGAACACTATACACAGATATCTACTAATCCAGAAAGTGGTACAGCATATCAGAGGTATGACACAGGCAATTTTCAAAATCCCCCTGTCAACAGAAGTAATAAATAGTGTCAGGCACCCATTGTAAAGAGAAGACGCACAGGATCACTTGTATCCAAAGCTAGTGATTGCTAAATGGGTGCACACACACTGCAGGCTATGGAGTATGCATAGGTGTAGTAAGCAAGGAAACAATGAGGCCAACAGCAGCCCAAGACACAGATATAGACAGAGGCTAACACAGGATGTTACTCACCCAGATGTACACAGACACACGTATCTGTTTGCCCATGGGTTGCCTCAGAAATCATTTGGCACTTTCTTCACCTATACATGCCCAATATGGATGTTCCTGGCCTGTTCGTCATCAACTATCATTGATGTCTCATCCAAGCTTGTCCTTACCTTCTAATGAGGTACTCAGAGTCATGACTCCTCACAGAAGATTATTTATACCTGGCAGCATGACAGACAACTGTCAGAAGCATATATGACAATGAAATTGGTAGATACAGACATGGGCCCCTCCAACAGTCATGTGGCCCTAAATGCTTGTCTTTCTATATAATATTGAAAGTGCAAAAGCCATCATCCCAAATATATGATACCTCTGGGAACGGTTGGCCTACACATTTTGCAGAGCAGCAGGCTTTAGATAAAGGCTGGTGGTTTGCTCCTAAGGTCATCAGGTGACAACACCTTCTCTAGCGCTAATGCTATACACAGAGCTGATGATTGATAGTTTATCAACATATGTGCCTTATTCATAGTATCCACAAACTGTAAATGTCACAAGCATCACATGAGACAAATCCTATAAGACTGCAACTCTTCATTGCTGGCCATAATTCATGGCAGTCATGTGGACATGTAATAACCCTTGCTGCAGTTACACGAAGTTAGGTTCCATATTAGGAGCTCCCACCCAAGAAAGAGATTTAGGCGTCATAGTGGATAACACATTGAAATCATCAGTTCACTGTGCTCCAGCAGTCAAAAAAGCAAATTGAATGTTAGGAATTATTAGAAATGGAATGGTGAATAAAACAGAAATGTCATAATGCCACTGATTCACTCCATGGTGAGACCGCACCTTGAATACTGTGTATAATTCTGTTCGCTGCATCTCAAAAAAGATATAGTTGCGATGGAGAATATACAGAGAAGGGCGACCAAAGTGATAAAGAGGATGGAACAGCTCCCATATGAGGAAAGGCTGAAGAGGTTAGGGCTTTTCAATTTGGAGAAGAGATGGCTGAGGGGGGGGGGATATTATAGAGATCTATAAAATCGTGAGTGGACTAGAACAGATAAATGTAAATTGATTTTTTACTCTTTCGGATAATAGAAGGACAAGGGAACACTCCAAGAGGTTAGCAAGTTTCACGTTTACAACAAATCAGAGCAAATTCTTTTTCACTCAACGCACAATTAAACTCTAGAATTTGTTGGACGAGGATGTGCTTAATGCAGTTAGTGTAGCTGGATTTTAAAAAGGTTTGGATAAGTTCCTGGAGGAGAAGTCCATTAACTGCTATTAATCAAGTTGACTTAGGGAATAGCCTTTGCTATTACTGGTATTATTAGCGTGGGATCTACTTAAAGTTTGGGTACCTTCTAGGGTACTTGTAACCTGGATTAGCCACTGTTGGAAACAGGATGCTGGGCTTGATGGACCCTAGGTCTGATCCAGTACAGCAACTTCTTCTATTCTTATGTTCTTATGGCGTACCTCGATATTATGGAATATACAGTAGGGATGTGAATCGTGTCCTCGATCGTCTTAACGATCGATTTCGGCTGGGAGGGGGAGGGAATCGTATTGTTGCCATTTGGGGGGGTAAAATATCGTGAAAAATCGTTAAAAATCGTTAAAAATCGAAAAATCGAAAAACCGGCACATTAAAACCCCCTAAAACCCACCCCCGACCCTTTAAATTAAATCCCCCACCCAAATAACTTAAATAACCTGCGGGTCCAGCGGCGGTCCGGAACGGCAGCGGTCCGGAACGGGCTCCTGCTCCTGAATCTTGTCGTCTTCAGCCGGCGCCATTTTCCAAAATGGCGCCGAAAAATGGCGGCGGCCATAGACGAAAAAGATTGGACGGCAGGAGGTCCTTCCGGACCCCCGCTGGACTTTTGGCAAGTCTCGTGGGGGTCAGGAGGCCCCCCACAAGCTGGCCAAAAGTTCCTGGAGGTCCAGCGGGGGTCAGGGAGCGATTTCCCGCCGCGAATCGTTTTCGTACGGAAAATGGCGCCGGCAGGAGATCGACTGCAGGAGGTCGTTCAGCGAGGCGCCGGAACCCTCGCTGAACGACCTCCTGCAGTCGATCTCCTGCCGGCGCCATTTTCCGTACGAAAACGATTCGCGGCGGGAAATCGCTCCCTGACCCCCGCTGTTCCTCCAGGAACTTTTGGCCAGCTTGTGGGGGGCCTCCTGACCCCCACGAGACTTGCCAAAAGTCCAGCGGGGGTCCGGAAGGACCTCCTGCCGTCCAATCTTTTTCGTCTATGGCCGCCGCCATTTTTCGGCGCCATTTTGGAAAATGGCGCCGGCTGAAGATGACAAGATTCAGGAGCAGGAGCCCGTTCCGGACCGCTGCCGTTCCGGACCGCCGCTGGACCCGCAGGTTATTTAAGTTATTGGGGGGGGGGGTTCGGGAGGGTGGGGGATTTAATTTAAAGGGTCGGGGGTGGGTTTTAGGGGGTTTTAGTGTGCCGGCTCATGATTCTAACGATTTATAACGATAAATCGTTAGAATCTGTATTGTATTGTGTTCCATAACGGTTTAAGACGATATTAAAATTATCGGACGATAATTTTAATCGTCCTAAAACGATTCACATCCCTAATATACAGCACAGCAGTACTATCTATGCAACTCTGGGTGGGGCATACATTAAAACTCCCCCTGTTTTGTCCAAACAGCAAAATCTACTTTTGAGAACTGCAAAGATGTGGTCTATGATACAGCGGGTAGAACATAAGGCCTTGCTGTACCTTGTCTCTGCCAGCGTGTTGGGTTTAGCAATGGGGGTGAGAAGCAAGATCCTGCAACTGTATCCCAAATCTCCAGTGGCAAAGAGAGAACAGATGCATCAGGCACATCACCTTGACTATGTGATATTGCTGCCAACCCATAGCATATTATAAGACAGTAGAAGTTAAACTCAATCTTAGAATGAGCCTTAAAAGGCTTTTTTTCCATTCCAAAGGCCATATCATCTTTTTCTGTGACATTATATGAACACTATAGCACTTGCTTATGCTGTGTTAGATATTCCAGAATGGGAAACTGCATCTGGGATTCCTAACAAATGGGTGTATTTCACTCACAACCAAGTTCTTGCTATCCATTTCTAGCACTGCTCTAACACAGAAGCAGTACATCACAGCTGTCACACATTTCATAGCAGAAAGACACCAACCTCATGGTATGACCGTGCATGTCCTGGGCTGTTCTGCAGTATGTTCTTCAGAGATACACATTTGTCTAACCTGACACAGTGAATATGCTAGGGTCAAAATGCACAGCTCCCAACTTCTGTGTTACCTGTGTGATGGTCAAGACAATCTGTGTCTGACATCCTGGCTGACCAATCACTAACAGGGCTCACCTGATCTGGGAGTCCCTGCAGTGTGGACACTAAAATATTGTGAATAACGAGTGCGCTTTCAACTGCTCCAAATGGGAGAATTTGAAAAGGCATTTGTTTAAAGTTAACACTTAGAAAGTGTGCAGTGACATGTCACACCCAAAGCTCTGTGGCAAGTTGGGCACGCAACATTAGCAGGCCTCTCCAGCACAGAAAGAGAAAGCCTGGCCCTGGCTCCATGGCTTTAAGACCTAACTGTATAAGCTTGTTGTCATGTAGCCTATGTTGTCACATCTGCAACAGCCACCCATGCCAATGCCATTGGCTGCAAACACATAGCCAGAGAGGAATTAGAGAATGAAGCATCACTCTTACCTACGAGCCAACCATCACCATATAGGCCATCTTCAAAAACGTCAAACAGGGACAATTGCCTAAATATAAAGGAATGTGCACAGCTCCCGGGTACCTGGCCACCACATCGAGGATGCGCATTTGAGCATCACAGACCACTTGCATGTTGATGGAGTGGAAAAGCTTTCTGTTGCAGTAGATCTCCTCCCTGCCACTGGATGGGATGATGGCTAAGTGAGTGCAATCGACAGCTTCCAGAACATTAGGGAAGTTGGCAATGGCACAAAAGCCTTGCTTCAATTCCATCAAATGCTGCCTGTCTCAAGGGAATGCTATGTATTGATTAACATGGTCATGTACAGCTGTGACCTGGCCTAGACAGCGGGAAAAAGTTGTTTGAGACAGTCCCCCGATGACCCCGATTGTCGTTTGAAGGAGACAGATGCCACGGAATGTAGGGTGGAAAATAGTTTGGTGAGGCCCAGAATAGTGTGGGACCTTTCCATGACTGGATCCAGATCCCCTCTGAGTTCTTCATATAATTCCATGATGGCTTGAGAGCTGAGACAATACCTGCTAACCACATGTTCTTCCAACATGCTCAGCAATGTGGTTCATGGAGGAAAGATGCGCTCCCTAAATTGCTGCTGTGCCTTCCTGCCTGGCAAGCACTGTCATCATACTAATGCTCTCCCGGTGGAGCCAGTAGCTGTGGCTCCAGTACAGGGACTTCTCCAAGAGGAGGTTGAACTTCACTTGCCTGTTGTTGTGGTCGATGTTGCTCTTCTTATCTGCGCCGAGCATCCCGAAGCAGCAAGTATCCCACTACAAGTACACTTCTCCCTAATATTGCAGCTTTAGGGAGACTGGTAGAGATGTGAATCGGAACCTGTATCGGTTCGGATTCCGGTTCCGATTCACATCGTGAAATTTTTATCTTGCAGTCCAATCAGGTTTTTTTTATCGGCTGCGCCCGAGCCAATAACCAAAAAATACAGCCGACTCTTTAAAATGAGTTTGTTAGTATCCCCCCACCCTCCGGACCCCCCCCCCCCCCCCAAACTTTTTTTTTAAATACCTGGTGGTCCAGCGGGGTTCCCGGAAGCATTCTCCTGCGCTCGGGCCATCGGCTGCCAGTAAACAAAATGGCCCCGATGTCCCTTTGCCCTTAGCATGTGACAGTGTATCCGTGCCATTGGCCGGTCCCTGTCACATGGTAGGAGCAATGGACGGCCGGCGCCATCTTTAAAAATGGCGCAGGCCATCCAGTGCACCTACCATGTGACAGGGGCTGACCAATGGCACCGATAGCCCCTGTCACATGGTAAGAGCAAAGGGCCATCGGTGCCATTTTGATTAGTGGCAGCGGACAGCCCGAGCGCGGGAGAATGCTCCCGGGACCCCTGCTGGACCACCAGGTATTTAAAATTTTTTTGGGTGGGTTCCGGAGGGTGGGGGGATACTAACAAACTCATTTTAAAGGGTCAGGTTGTGTTTTTCGGTTGTGTCCTTTCTTCCCGCCCCCCCCCCCCCTCCCCCCATAACGATAAGAAAACCCACTAAATTAATCGTAGGGTTTCCTATCGCTATCGGGGACCCCCCGATATCTGACGATATTGAAAATATCGGACGATATTTTCAATCGTCAGATAAACGATTCACATCCCTAGAGACGGGTGAAGTAAGAAAAGGTGTTTTTTTTGGCCCAGGAGGGCTTGGTAGGTGTGTCTGATAGAAGGTCTCATTTTATCGTGCACAGTAATAGCCGTGATCTGTGATAAAGGCTGCTATCATGCGAAAAAATATTTTTCCCCTAACACAAAAAAAGGTTTTATTTCCCACATTAAATTCCACATTATTGTGTGTTAAATCACTGCAAATGCGGTAGGAGGCCGTACTTTGCATTAACTCCTCCAATTTGCATACTCAATAAATCTTACGTACTTGCTTTGCAATATTTATCATCTGTGTAAAGCACCTTAGATGCTATTTAACCTGTTAGGGCCTCAATGCAGTTTGATAAATGACCCTCTAAGTTTGGAGGATATAGTTGCTTGCTAAAGGTCACAAGGGGGTTATGAACCCTTTGCTTTCTGGTTTGGAATTCTCTGCTCTAACCCCTAGGCTACTCCATTGCTCCATAAGTAATCCAAAGTGAGTGTTAACAGGGCAGGAGCAATGACAGGTGTAGCACAAGTGCAATTCTCAAACAGGCTAATTTTAAAATGACCTCACATGTGCACATATATGCGCTTTTATGGGTGCAGGTGGCAAAAAAGCAGGAATTTAATATGGTGTATTATATTAGGTGCATACTTTTGAAAATACATGCATAGACACATGCAAAGATGTGCGCATAACCTCCAGGAATAGCATGCAAATAACACATTTCACGTGCTCCTATGCCTGAGCTGGTTACGTGCCACTTCAACGATGCGTGATTTTCAGATCCGCAGAGGTGAGACAAAAGTGCTGTGACCTTGCACAACAGCCAAATTTTATCACCAGAGACATTCAATGGCTGGTGTCCCTGGTGGTGGCTAATGAAGGCAGTTTGTATTTTGTTCCAGGGGTCTGTCAGGACCTTTGCAAGAATAAAAATGCTTGGCAGTAGCTGAGAACCACTTTCAACCTTGGTGCCTCCTACCCACGCATGGTAAGTAGAATGGGTAATGAAGGAGGATAGGATCAGGCCATGCATGGGTGGGGGCTAGAGGAGAGTAGAGGCATGGGTGGAGAGGGTCAGGCTGTGCATGTGGGGCTATTAAGGAGGGGATTGAGTGTTCTACAGCTATTCACGTCTTAATGATTAACAATACATAGTAACATATGTCCACGCACTATTAATAGGCATCATCTTTTTTTGCCCTATAAATGCAATACGTGCAGAAGAAGACCCAGGAGCTGTGCCTGATGCAGATACACTGGCTGGACCAGATGCACGCTCAGCTGGATGGAGCTGGAGGTAAGATATTCCTCAGGCAAAATGGAAATTGTCAACAAGTTCCAGTGCCCTCTCAGTGTCACATACCACTCTAATCACCCTTTGCTCTGCCACACTCTGTCTCTGTATTGTACTTACACTAATCCTCCTTCACACATCTCTCTGTTGCAGGTTATACTATCCTGAAATAGTTTAGGAAAGACACCCTTGGCGTTTCTTTGGGGAAGCAAGTAAACTACGGTATAAATTACATGCGATAGAGACCTCTCTGAGACTTGATACATATACTCTGGTAAGTCTCTTTAAATTTTTGCATCTTTTATGTCTTCATCTTAAATGCCTCATACAAAGAGGAAAGCCAGAGTTAAAGAACCTTCCTCAACTCCGATTCCACATTTAAATCAGCCACGGATTGAGGCCTGTTTCGCAAGGACTCCATTAACAACGGGGAGGGTTTACAGTGCCATCCCGTTCTTGGGCAGGCTCCAGTGGAGTTAGGAAAGGATGATCAACAAGCAAGAGCTTTGAGCAATTTTTCATTAATAAAACCACAGACATTTACCTTAGAAGAGATTGGGACTATGTTAATTGTCGTGCAAAAATCAATAAATAATCTAACGTCTACAGTTCAAGAGGCATTAAATAAAACTGCGGTATTGGAAACTAAAGTAGAAAAAATAGATAAAGCAGGCAATGTGATTGAAGGGTACAAGAAAGGCAATGTGAAAAGGTACAAGAAAATTTAATAAAATCTGAAAAAAAAAGTATTTGAATAAGATTGAAGTATTAGAAAACCAATTAAGAAGTTAAAATCTTAGGATATTAAAATTTCCTAGGATAAAGTTAATATCACCAAACAACTTATTTAAAAGTTATCTAACCGTAACCAAAAATTTCCTAAAAATGCACTGCCTGCTGTATTCAAAATAAATTATCTACCCAAATCTCAACCCTCTGAAGAAAATCAAGGTCAGGGAAAACAGCCAGATATAAACCTGAACCTGTCTGAGTTATTAGAAAAATCTTATGAAATGACAGTAGAAACTAGGGGTACTCTTATAATACAGTTTGCTTTTTCAATAGAGAGAGATGCTGTGCTTAGAGTGTTTTTCCGATATCAGAAACTAAATTTCTACGGTCAACAAATTAGAATATTCCCTCGCATTGCTCAAAATACATAACTCAGAAGGAGAAAGTTTATTTCTATGAGAAAGGAGGTAATAGAATGGGGAGCTAAGTTTCTCTTAAGATTTCCCTGTCGTTGTCAGGTTATATATCAAGATTCAAAATATGTGTTTAATCAACCTGAGCAACTACGCTCTTATTTGATTCTCACTCCTAGATCCTCCATTGAGCTGGATGGAAAAATAATTTTATGACGGAGTTTAGTACGCTGCAATATTTATTTATTTATTTATTTATTTAAGTTTTTTTTCTATACTGGCATTCGTGAGAGCATCACATCATGCCGGTTTACAATAAACAAGGGTGTGATGAAAGGTATAGTGAACGAAGTAAATAACAGGTGCTGAACAGTTACAGTTACAATAAAACAGGGATAAGTACAACTTGGAGCAGAGAAGTGATAGGAAAATTAACATAATATATTAACCAACTTTGACGAGGTACGTTTACAAATATTTGACAAATATAGTAGAGATAAATGTTTCTTTATATATCTGCTCTTTAATCTACTTCTCCTCCAGGTTTCTCCTGTTACCTATAATGAAATGGATCAATATGCACAGAACTAATAATTGTTTATTTAAAAATTGGGAAAATCTGTTTGATTGTAAAATTTCTTTGGTTTCTGAATATATTGTATACTATACTTTATGATATATTAAACTCAATAAAATTAAAATTAAAAAAATAAATAATATTAAAAAAAAAAAAAAGGAAAGACACTCTCTACCCTAGCTGGCATACTTTCAGAGACTTGCCTCCCACTCCAACATGGATTTCCATGTAAACAGGAATCTGATCCAATAGAACAATGTGAAGCATCACAATGCTACATGTCTTGCTATATACATTTCTAGTGGTCACTGTCAAGCCTGTCACACAATTGTAACCCTCACTGTCTAGCATATAGTAGCCTCCATCAATTTACATCCTGCTCATATCCATAACCAGGATGTCAATTCACCTATCAATATGGAAGCCAGCACTTGTCCCATACCTTATGTTGTCCCATACCTTATGTTAGGATCCAGCCTGCTATGCAGCCTCCCTGCCACCAGAGGTCCCCATGAAGCTACACATGATTCAGCCGGGCTTGGACTATTTAGTCCTTCCTCTTGCAATACCTGAAGCCTTGCCATCAAGTGTACTCGGCTCCCTGCTTTGCCCTGTTCTACCTTGTATTGCTTTGAAGCCTCTGGACCTTCTAGCTCAGTCTTGTCTAGTCCTGTTGCTTCTGGGCCTTCCAGCCTGCGTTGCCTATTCCTGTGGCCTCTGGACTTTACAGCTCTGTCTTGCCTAGCCCTGTGGCTTCTGGGCCTTCCAGCTCTGACTTGCCTTGTCTGGTGGCCTCTGGCCTTCAGTTCACCTAGTCCGGTGGTCTCTGTGCCTTCCAGCTCAGTCTTGCCTAGACCAGTGGCCTCTAGGCCTTCCAGCTCTGTGTTACCTGGTCCTGTGAACTCTGGGCCTTCTAGCTCTGTGATACCTGGTCCTGTGAACTTTGGGCCTTCTAGCTCTGCCTTGTCTAGCCTGTGGCCTCTGGGTCTCCTACTATGTCCCTATCTAGCTCAGAGTCTTATAGTTAGTGGACTAAGGGCCTTCTGAACCGCTGCCTTTGAGCCTTTGGTTTTGAGCTGTTTTGTCTTGTTCCTGCCCTGTCCTGTTCTTATCTGTCTTGTCTAGTCTTGTTCTTTTCTGGTCTAGTCCTGTCCCTGGTATCCATTCCATGCACTGCCAGTGCCTTGCCTTGTCACAGTCTGCCCAACCTGTCTAGCCTAGTTTCATGTTTGCCAGCTCTTGTCTCCAGTTCTACCTTGCCTCAGTACCCAGTTCTGCACTGCCTTAGTATCCAGCCCTGCCTCGCCTTTGTATCCATTCCTTATTTCCAGCCTATGTCTCCAAGTTCTAGCCTGCACCTTGATTCTAGCTGCAGCCTAAGTCCTGCCAGCCACCAGAACCCAAGGGCTCAACCTGCAGGGGAGGAGGCTGGTACAGGCACAAGATCCTCTCTGCCCTGCCTTGTAGGGTAGAGAGGGTTCCACAGCTCTAGCTGAATCCCTCAGTTGTAACACCTTATAATCCTCCCTTTTGACTTCACCTCTCCGAAAAAAGGCAGTTTCTTTAAGTGTCTCTCTCATCCAGCATATCATACTCTGCAGCATGTGAGCTTACAACATCATACACACTTGCTTTTGTCTTCACAGTTAATAACTCATCATCATCATCATCATTTCCTTTTGGTGAGGAGGAAGAAGAAGATGGAGCATACGGTGGCAGCGAGGTCCCAGCCCCATCTCCCACTAAAGCAGTAGCCACTGCTGGGGAGGAGCAGGATGCTTCTCCCAGCCCCATCTACCACCAAGGGAAGAAGAGGTTGTGATCCCACCTCCCTATCCCCAAGAGGTGCACCCTGGGCCTCTGGCCCTCTCTGACCCTCTCCCCATCCATGTAAAGTCTCCTCCCTGGTTTGCCCAGGGAGTTATGGATCAGGCAACTCAGATCAACCAGCCTTAGCTGGCCGAGGGAAGCCTGTATCTCTTTTTGCTTCCTCTGCTCTTCATACACACACACCATGGCAGCCAAGAGGCACATCATCGAGGGCACAGGCTCCTGATGATCTCCTTACAAGGCATGGATTTTATGTTGTGATGCAGCAGATGGCAACAAAGGCATAACATAGGAGGGCACTCAGATTGTTGACCATCCACAGTGGGGGAATACAGCACCTGCCTGTGGCAACCTAGATACTGGTAGTCAGGTTTCCCCCTTCTTGAGCACCTTCCTAATTCTGTGTTTGCATGTGTCCCTAACTCCTTGGGTTTTTTTATTTGTTACTTCTTTGCTCTCCTAGCTTTCACCTACCCTGTGACAAATTTTTTTTTGTTTGTTTTATGTATAAAACATCTTGAACATTTGAAAACAGAATAGTTTGTTTCAATCAAAAAAAATAATTTCTAACATATTTGTGTATAACTGTGAAACATTAACTTTTTCTATTTGGTCAATAATCAAAGCTTACCATTTAAATGGATTTATATTTATTTATCTATTTATTTATTTATTTGATTGTTTTTATATACCGACATTCAATGGGGTACATCACATCGGTTCACATTGTAACTATGTAATAGTAAGAGGAGGGTCTTACTATTTATACATTTAAACACTGCAACATTGATACATAAGAAATTAGAACTTAGAACTAAAGGCTAGGAGGCGATATAAATATAACCGTTGAAAACTAATTAATACATTTTAACATACGACCAGACACATTACCCTCAGAGATCGGGCCACCTCCACAGCTGGCCCTTCTCTATGGAATTCCATTCCTACAGATCTCAGACTAGAACCATGCCTCCTAACTTTTAGGAAAGGACTTAAGACTTGGTTATTCAAGCAAGCTTTCCCAGACACAATCTAATGACACAATCCAAGGACTCAATCCAAGGACTCCCCAAAACATTCAACCATTAACAATACCATTTGTACATAGTATTTAATTAATTTAATTTGTATTTTGTCTAACCAGTTATTCTTTCCTATCTCTTCCTTCTTCTCCAAGTTCTGTGGCCCTTGTTAATTGTAACTGTTTCCTTCGATCACCACAGTTTTAGTTTGATGTATTTAATGCACCCCGTTTCATGTAAACCAGCAAGATATGTCCTCATGATTGCCGGTATAT
Organism: Rhinatrema bivittatum; assembly: GCF_901001135.1. Lineage (NCBI taxonomy): Eukaryota > Metazoa > Chordata > Amphibia > Gymnophiona > Rhinatrematidae > Rhinatrema > Rhinatrema bivittatum. Next base: position 379,383,419 of record NC_042615.1, on the reverse strand, counting down.
AAAAACCTTAAATAAATAAAAATAAAATAAAAAAAATATGACATTTTAACATATGACCATTGATCCATTATAGGTTGGGAACTGTGGGCTAGGGAGCCTTATAGTTAGAACATTATAGTATATAGCCTCAATAATTTGAGGATGAGTAGCCTTACTATTTATGCATTAAACATTGGACATTGTTAAGCTCAGCACTGATGCATTAGAAATTAGAAATAAAGGTTAGGAGGTGATATAAATATGATGGTTGACACATAATTAGAAGCAACAAAAAGGAACTGCTACTAGAGAATTTCAAAGACAAATGGTCTCCCATCAAAAATATGAAATGTGTTTGGTCATTTAAATGTTAATATATATGCTGCATCAGAAAGCCAGGCATCATGTTATTTGCACTGCAGAACTGTCCAGTCTACTAATCATTTGCAGCTTATGCAGCTATTGTTGAAACACAGGATCACAGGAGTGTTGTTTGCGTTGACACATAATTAGCACATTTTAACATATAGCAATTGATACATTGTATGTTAGAAATATGGGCTAGGGAGCCTTATAAGTATAACTTTTTAGTATATAGCCAAAATATTTTGAGGATGAGTAGCCTTATTATTGATACATAGTGACCTTGGGATGATCGAAAACATTGGTGAAAAACATTGTGATGGCGAAAGATGGATAGATTGCTGGGGGGGAGGGGAGTTGGGCTGAAGGGGGAGGGGAGAGGGGTGGGATAGGTGGGAGAGTCTGCTGGAGAGGACAGGGGGGCAAGTTAGTCTGTGTGTTGGTAGGCTTTTCGGATGGCTAACTTGTGAGTTATCCCTTTATACGGCTTTGAATATTGACCTCTCTGGTGATTTGTATGGGAATAGCCATGATGGCAGTTCACACACTTTCTTTTCTTGCTTAAGATGTGGAGCAGAAAGGATCTTGAGGCTGGCTTCGGGTCGTCACTTTATTCTCTCAATTTAAAGATGGATAATTTTTCCACTAATTTTCAGCAGAACTTGTCAGACATACAGACCCAGGTTAATTCAGTATCCTCTACAGTTTCTACTGTTGATTCCGTAAAGATAGTCCAGGAATTCAACAAAACCACTGTGAAGGATCGTGTGACCCTTTCTAGACATATTGAATACCTGGCAAATAATGTTAGACACCTTAACTCGTGGTTTCTCAACTTTCCTAGAGTTGCTGGAGAAATTCCTTATATAACTTTAAAGAAATTTCTTTAAGAGGTCTTGGGATTTACACCTGAAAATTTACCATCTGTTAATACATGTTATTTTCTCCCTAAACCTAGATCCTCTGGGTCTGTAGCTAATAGGGATGTGCCTTCATTTAGAATGAATTAGGCAATTTCAATGATATTGCCTAATTTGTCAGGATTCGGGAGACCCGAATCTCAAAACAGATTTTTCCCGAAATTTGGGAAAAAATCATTTTCTGGTTAGTGTGAGGGGGAGGGGCACATTTATTTAAAAAAAAAACCCAAACCCAACACAACCCTTCAAATTTACTTAATTACAACCCCCCCACACCATCCCGATCCCCCCGCCCCCAAGACATACTGAAAGCCCTGGTAGTCCAGCGGGGTCCCGGGAGAGATCTTCCACTCTCGGGCTGTTGGGCCTGCCAGGAATCAAAATGGCGCCAGTAGCTCTTTGCTCTTACCATGTGACAGGGGCTACTGGTGCCATTGGTTGGCCCCTGTCACATAGTAGCTGCAATGGATGGATGGCACCATCTTAGAAAATGGCATGGGCCATCCATTGCTCCCTCCATGTGACAGGGGCCGACCAATGGCACCGGTAGCCCCTGTCACATGGTAAGGGCAAAGTGCAACCGGCGACATTTTGATTAGCGGCAGCTGACGGCCCGAGAGGGAAAGATCGCTCCCAGGATCCTGCTGGACCACCAGGGCTTTTAGTAAGTCTTAGGGGAGATCGGGAAGGTGGGGGGGGGGGGTAATTGTAATTAAGTAAATTTGAAGGGTTGGGGCATTTTTTTTTGGTCCGTTTCTGAAAACGAAACAAAAAATGTTTCCAGGTTCGGGGAGTGGACCTAAATGGTCCACCCCGAACCCGAAAATGAACCGAAAAAAAATTGTGCACATCCCTAGTAGCTAATGTTCCTTTTCAAAATGATTTGCCTAATTTTCTTGAAAATTCTTCTTTGGATATCATTGATTGAGGTATTTTACTAGTCTCCTTTGTTTCCTCATTAGATTTAAATATCATAATGAGAAATTATTTTGGGAAGTATCCTGTTACTTTTTTGCCTCAACTATTAAAAGTTTTCCTGATTTAGCCTCTACCACTCAAATTTGGCAAAAGGGTTTTTGACTCTTCATCAGGATGTTGTTTCTTTAGGATTTTCCTTTGATCTTCTCTTTCCATGTAAATATATAATTAAAAAAGGAGACAAATGTTTTATTTTTTTTCCTTCCTGAACAGCTAAAATCTTTTGTTGAGTCCAATAGGCCACACACTTCCTGCCCTATGCTTCCATAATTTATTACTTATTAACGTTGGATGTACTATGTTAAGCCTTTATTCCTTAGTTAAATGTTTCAGGTGTATTCTCCCTTAAAATTCTTCTTCTCCTCCCCATTTTTGTTTTGAATCTCTGCTTGGAGTGAATTTTTACTTTATTGAAATTTACCTTGGAAGTTGTTTTTTTTTTAAATATTGAATCTCTACATATTTATCTTACAAACTATTATTATGTTTGTAAATTAAAATTTCTATTAATTAAAAAAAAACATTTTTTTGGAAATTTTCACTTAGCTTCATAAATCGGCCTCTGAGAGATTTGTGTGCTCTAACATGCTGACTTGAAAGGAAGCTGCTGCTCTGAATAATGCTTCAGTGCAGACTTGAAAGGAAACTATTACCCTGACACTCAGCATTTTGCACAGATGGGCTTTCAAGTCCGCTTTAGAGCATTATTGAGAGAAGAACATGGCTTTTAAAATAAGTGCTGCTCACACAAAGCTCACATATGCGTGTATCTGGCCATTTTCACATGAGAAGTGTTTTTAAAATTGACCCCAAAACCAGCCGTGCACTCCTCTATGGTTACTGTTTCTAGGGTAATGGAGGTGTATGTTCAATAACTTATTCTGAGGAAGAATCTTATTTGGGATTCCCTGACTCAGAAGATAATGAAGAACTAGTATCTGAAGAAAATTTGGGAGCTCTAGTCAGTTGTGTCTTAGCCTCCAGTGAGGATAGATGATTTTGATGGTATTGAGAGAACCCCCCCCCCGGGAGAGCAGATGGAGAGCATGAGCAAATCCTCTGGCCTTTTTCCCTCACAGTCCACCCTCAAGTTCAACTCCAGTGTAAGCATCAGTCCCAAAGGATGTAGAGAAGATGTTGTGAAAAACATCCCTGGTCTGGAATCACTCTAAAGCAAGAAAGGACCCACATTGTGCAGTAAGGCCATCGGTCAAGGGAAGGTACTGGGCCATCTCACAAATGGTGGTATGCAGCATCACCTGCCAAAACAGCCCAGGCTAGCATTGGAACGGGGGGGGGGGGGGGGGGGGGCAGTGGCCATACTAGCCTAAGAACTAACCAAAACCATAGGAAAGAGGTTGAAAAGTGGAAGATTTCCTCAGGCTGATCCCATGGTCCCTTCCACAAGTCAGCTGACAGTCCAACAAAGCTTATGACATGCTTTATTGATAGGATATAAAGTATTTTCTAAGTAAAACTGTCCTTTAGGATAGTGAAGTTCCAATATTCTAGAGTTATTTCTTTAGTCTAAGAACAAATTACAGGGGATCATATGAAATGGGAGGCAGGGCTGCATCTATCAAGTAGTGCTATAGAAATGGTTAGTAATAGCAGCATCAGCTGTGTGGTTAGTGGCTTCAAAAATAGCAGCAAACTAAATCCCCCCCTGAGCTTACTGTCTTAGTGTACCACTATTAATCAGAAAGTTAGGGTTCTACTAACACTATCAGATTTATGGTTTGTCATCAATGACAGAATCACTGCATTGTAATGGGAGCAGAGAGCCTGGGCTGTGCAAACCTGGAGTTACAAGCAGGGAGAACCTGAGCTCAGATTAAGAGAGAAAATAGAAAATACTACACTGAGAGGATCAGGGAACTAGAGATAGGATATTTCAGGGATTATTTCTGTCATTATTTTAATTAATTTCTACTGAAATGAACTCAGATCCTCCATATCTGCCACCTCTCCTCTTCTCTCCTCCCTCTATCCATCAGCCTCAGATGGTCTCTCCCACCCTCTTGTGAGGTCATGATGACAGCAGGAGGCTTATAAAAGGCAGAGCTGCCTGAGGTCAGTGTCATTTCACAGGATAGCAGCAAGCAGTAAGCATCTCTGCTGACTATGGCTCTGGATCGCAGGAGACTGAAGGACCTGAAGCTTCTGGAATGGAACTACAAGCATGGAACAAAGGGGAGATTATTGCAACACAGAACTAAAGTTTAACTCTAGATGTAAGCACAAATTTTAACAACTACTTCAATCCCTCTCCTGCCTCTTCTTCCTTCCTCCCCCATGTTGGTGGGGGAAGGGTTAGGAGGGTGGGAAGGATGGGAAGGGTGGAAGGAGGGAGAAAGGGTGGGGAGAAAGGTTAGGAAGGGGGGAAGGGTGAGGAGGGAGGGAAGAATGGGAGGAAAGAAAGGGTGAAGGGAAGGGTGAGGAGGGAGGGAAGAATGGGAAGAGAGAAATTGTGAGGAAGGGTGAGGAGGGAGGGAAGAATGGGAGGAGAGAAAGGGTGAAGGAAGGGTAAGGAGGGAGGGAAGAATTGGGAGAGTTGGAGAGCGGGAGAAGAGGTGAGGAGGGAGGGAAGAAGGGGAGAGTTGGAGAGTGGGAGAAGGGGTGAAGAGGGAGGGAAGAAGTGGATAGGGGCTAAGGGGTGAGGGGTGAGGGGAGAAGGGAGTAAGGGGTGAGGAAGAAAAGGGCTAAGTGGGAGGAATAATTTATTTTCCCATCCCTGAGTTAGATAAAAGTAAGCATTGTAATGTATGGAAAGCCCACACATATTTTTACCAGACTTAGAAGGTAGACAGTTTAGGATAGCAGATAGCTTACTTACCCAGGTAAATGGCTTTTACAATTGCCCCTCCACATGTCATTTGCATTTAATTTAAGAGCATAAGAATCTGCCATACTGGGTCAGGACCCAGGGTCCATCAAACCCAGTATTCTGTTTCCAACAGTGGCCAATCCAAGCCACAAGTTTCTGGTGCTGTGGTCTTTACAGCTCCCATTACAGAGATGGGTTTTAAAGGAAAGCAGTGAGGAGGCACTGAAACCCTTTTTGACATGTCACACATTAAGACATTTTTCTTGTTTTCCTAAGTTTTTTTTATTGTTGATCATAAGCAGTTTTATAATTACTAACAACATTATAAGCATGACATTTGGGTTTCAGCCTTGGACTTGTTTTCTTAGATACACAGATACTGTAAGTTATATAAAGATGCTGAGCTATAAGGTTATGAAACACATTAAGGCCAGCTGACTTTCCATCTAAGATTATAGAACATTCTTAGAGATACAATGCCAATTGACATTCCATCTAATTGTGAGCCATAAAATAACATTATTTACATATGAGGCAAGAATAATTAGTATAGAGACCAAGAGCAAATTACCATATGGCTATTCAGATTATTTGTTTATAATAGAAAGCTAATCACAGAAATCCTAATAATTATGTATCCTAGTTTAGTGGTTGGAAATGTGAATAATTTGAATGGTAGTTTTAGTTCATGTTGATGCATTGATTGGCACTCTGCCTTTCCAAAAGATGCCTTATTATATAGTATTTAAGATTTATATTATTTTATAGCATTTAATAAATAGCTTTTCTCTTGGCTCTAAGTGACTATATTTTAGTGAACCACAATAGATGGGAACCCAGATGGAACCTGGAGGAGACAGTAGATGAGATTGCCTGCTTGGCAGTTCTAATTAATGAAGAGGGGCACAATGGTCTTTTCCTTATCTTTGTCCTCTCTCTTCTGCCATCTGGCTTTCTCTTTCCTCTATTCCAGTAAGGAAACCCTTTGATTTGAGTTTTGTTTTGCAAAGCCACAGCTGAAGAAAATTTTATTGGGATATGATTTAAGATTTATAGAGTTTAGCTTTATAGGGTTAAGATTTATAGAGTTAGATGTTATCCTCAATACCAATAATTCCACTCATGTTGAAGTGACCATGGTGGAGCAGAAGCAATGCAAGGAGAAGCCATGAACCCAGTCTAAGTTCTTGAGAAATGTTAATCGGTGGTTAGTTTAGGCTCACAGAACCAACTAGTCAATAAGGGCAGAGCGCTCAACTTTAGCATAAGGTATAATGAGCTTGAAAAGGAAAGTTACCGTGTGTTTGTTAGTGTGAATTTATTTTATTTGATGTATTATAAATGGTACATTTTTCTGGTGTTAAGTGCAATAATGCACATATTTAACGTGATACATGCTGGATAATGTGTAAGCAATGAATTATTTTTGAAGAAGCAACAATTTTAATACTTTAAGGTAAGTAATTTTAATAGTTTTTATACAATGAAGAAAATGATTAATACTTTTAAGGTGTTTTCATGTTTAACAATGAAAAGATAAATCAATATTTGAAGGTGTTTTTATATCCTGTATATATACTGTCTGTCTGTCTATCCTGTCAGGCCAAAAGGCACTTGAGAGAAAAATAATAGGATTAAAGGAGATTTCTTACTGAAAATATGTATAAGGTTCTTCACTGTATAATTTACATAGAGTAGGAGAAAAATTGCTAACTCACAGGGACACTTATCAAAATGTCGTGCACAATAACATCATAATGCACATGATACTTATCGAGAATGCAAATTTATGTAAAGGGGCGGGAACAATGAAAATGAGGGTCATTATTGCACATGTTTAACACCAGAAATAACTACACCTTTTCTCCTGGCATTAAGCTGGGTGATGTGCCTGAAACACAATTTGTGATAAATATCACACATTTTAAGAGAGAGAGAGAGAATCTCTGGGGTGAGACACATAGTAGTCAACTATTTATATCACTATAGGAGGCCAGCTAGAAACTCAAGGTGAGGTTTTGGTGGTGATCTAAGGTTTTGGGGCCAGTTTTACATGCAGTGTGAGACGTACAAACAGCACAGTAGAACTTGGTGAAGATTTGACATGATTTGGAGTGAGGAAAGTCACACAAAGATGAGATTTCTACAATGTTCTCTCACCCTAGCTTGCTAAGAATACAATTAATTTCATAATTTTTGTTGTTTAAAGTTACCAAAACAGAGTAAGTTTGCTTAATTAAAAAGACATCTGGTGTGAGTATCTGTGTTTACATGTTTGGCAGTGCTTGTGTGTGTTGCAAAGAACTTTTAATCTTCTGTGACAGTGTAACTCTCTGCTCTGATAATGCTGCTTTTCAGTGTGTGAATATACAAGCTCTCTCACAGTATGGATTAACTTTCAGTTTGGAGAATCTCTGTTATCTAGAAGGCTGAGAGAGCCAAAAAGCATCAGCCTTGACGCTTGTGAAAAAAAATAAAGAAAAACCTTTCAGAGTGTGTACTACACCATGCACTTGTATAATTGTTAGATTCATTGAAGTGCATTATGTCTGTTGATATGAAGATCTCTGTGCATTCTAGCTCTGTGAGAGGGTTGATTTATATGTGTGTATGCCTGATGGTGTTTATTTGATCTGTAGAAGCCTGTGTGATGAAAGATAGTTTAACTCTTTGCACACTCCTTCTGGTAATGAATGCTTGATACTTGCAAGTAACATGTGAATGCAGTTATTGTAATTTCACTCCCCTCTTGCTTCCCACAAAGAAGAAAATGATATATTGCAAATAGACCTCATATAAACATGAGAGCCAATGAATTATTTCTTGCTAGAATCCTCTAACTGTATTACCAGCCAAAGGTGTGCAAGAAACAAGAACACAGACAAAGATGTCCTCCTGAAGTTAGACACAATAAGCTGTTAACAAACACTTCCACAGTAATCAGTTATATAAAAGATTTGATATTGCTCACACAGTTTAATAATGCTATTATGCGAAAGTACCTTTATTTGAAGTCTGTCTAAATTTATTCTCTATATTTACAATTTACTGAACAAAAAGGGGGTGAAACTGATTTAATTGTTAAAAGTTAATTTAATTAAATGTATATATGTATTCAATACAAAGATCATTTTACATGTTCCTATCCATACTTTACAAAATATATACTCTCAGCTCTCAATCTCTTATTTATTTTATTAACTAAAATTTTGAGAAATCACACAAAGCATGTGTAACAATCATTAGTTAAGAAAAATTGCTTTTAGAATACATTTATAAGTAGAAATACAGCATATAGAAATTTTATTTTTACTAACAACTTTTCACATTTAATTTATGTTTAGAAACACACAAAAGGATTTTTACTCTGTGAGACTTTTTTTTTTTTAATCAGGCACACACATAGACTAGGATATATGTTAGAAAAGCCACTACTTAAACTATTTTTATTGTTTTTACTTTAAAATTTTATTTTTTTTTCTTCCTAACCACAATCTATGTGCACATTTAGGGGTAGATTTTATAAATTTATGCTAGCATGTACTATTGTTTACGCACCAGGCGTGAACAAAATACGCTGGATTTTATAAGATAGGCGCGTAGCCACGCATATCTTATAAAATCCAGGGTCAGTGCGTGCAAGGGGATGCACATTTGTGCAACTTGCGTGCGCCGAGCCCGGTGCGCGCTGCCTGTTCCCTCTGAGGCCGCTCCGATTTCAGAGCGGCCTCGTAGGGAACATTCCGTCCACCTCCCCTCACCTTCCCCCCCCTTCCCCTACCTAACCGACCACCCCCCCCGGCCCCTATCTAAACTCCCCCCTACCTTTGTTGGCAGATTTACGCCTGCCGAAAGCAGGTGTAAATCTGCGTGCGCCAGCGAGCTGCTGGTGCACCATAACCCGACCCGGGGGCTGGTCCGGAGTCCTCGACCATGCCCCCAGGCCGGTGCGACTCCCCTGGCCCTGCCCTGAACCGCCCCCTGACCCCCGGACATGCCCCCAGACACACCCCCCTCCCGCCCCTTTTATGAAGCCCCGGGATTTACGCGCGTCCCGGGGCTATGCGCGTGCCGGCGGCCTATGCAAAATAGGCGCGCCGTCTCGCAAATGCCCTGTGTGCGTAAATCTGGCCAGATTTACGCGCGCAGGGCTTTTAAAATCCGGCCTCCAATCTCTGCAAAAAGTCTGCCTCTAAATTTAATAATTCAGCACACACCTGATTTTTGCCCTTCCACATCTCATAAGAATATACAAAGATGAGAACATAAGAAATTGCCATACTGAGTCAGACCAAGGGTCCATCAAGCCCAGCATCCTGTTTCCAACTGAAGCCAAACCAGGCCACAAGAACCTGGTATGTACACAAACACCAAGAAGATCCCATGCTACTGATGCTAGTAATAGCAGAGGCCATTCCCTAAATCAACTTGATTAATAGCAGTTAATGGACTTCTCCTCCAAGAACTTATCCAAACCTTTTTTGAACCCAGCTACACCAACTGCATTAACCACATCCTTTGGCAACAAATTCCAGAGCTTTATTGTGCATTGAGTGAAAAAGAATTTTCTCTGAATAGTCAAGCTAGGTGAATAGTAGCACATTTAATAGTAGCACTGAATAGTAGCACATTTAATAGTCTTAAATGTGCTACTTGCTACTTCATGGAATGCCCCCTAATCCTTCTATTATTTGAAACTGTAAATAACCGATTCACATCTACTTGTTTAAGACCTCTATCATATCCCCCCTCAGCCATCTCTTTTCCAAGCTGAACAGCCCTAACCTCTTCAGCCTTTTCTCGTAGGGGAGCTGTTCTATCCCCTTTATCATTTTGCTTGCCCTTCTCTGTTCCTTCTCCATCATAACTATATCTTTTTTGAGATGCGGCGATCAGAATTCTACACAGTATTCAAGGTGCGGTCTCACCATGGAGCGATATAGAGGTATTATGACATTTTAGTTTTATTAACCATTTCCTTCCTAATAATTCCTAACATTATGGCCTAGATTTATCAAAATGCGATAAGTATCGCATGTGATAGCAAAAGGGGTGTGGTTTATGCAAATATTCAGTTCATTGCAATTTGTGCTAATTACCTATGTAAAGAGCTAAGTTAGTGCAAATTGTGATAGCATTATCAGACTTTGTGATAGGTGCCAGACCTGCATGTGAGAGAGAGAGAGAGAGAGAACCAGGCCATAATGTCATCGCCCCTCCCTAGATAGGTATTTGTATCCCTATGGTAGGCCCACCTAGTAACTCGAGGTGAGGTTTAGGTATTAATGTAGGGGGTTAGGGGCCACTTTGACATATGAACAGAACAGTGGTCTCTTGTAATGATTTGATGTCCTTCGGAGTGAGGAAACTCACCCAAAATGAGATTTGTACAATGTTCTCTCCACCTAGCTTGATGTTACCCAGGTAGAGAGTCCATCAAGCTAGGTTGAGAGAACATTGCCCAAATCTCATCTTGGAGTGAGTTTCCTCACTCCGAAGGTCATCAAATCTTCACAAGGGACCACTGTTCTGTTCGTACGTCTCACTTTGAATGTCAAAGTGGCCCCTAACCCCCTACACTAATACCTAAACCTCACCTTGATTTACTAGGTGGGCCTACCATAGCAGTGGCGTAGCCACGGGTGGGCCTGGGTGGGCAGGTGCCCACCCAACTTAGACCCAGGCCCACCCAACTGGCACCGGAACTGCAAGGCTGTCGCGGGATCCCATCCCCGCGACAGCGAACAAGAGAACCCACGCCTCGCGCGCCATCACGGCACACACGGGGAAGCGCTGCTGCGGCCGTATGGCCAACCGGTCTTCCTGTTGAGGGGGGGGGAGCGGAAGCGCCGCGGCGCAGCTTCCGCTTCCTCCCCCCAAAGCAGGAAGATCAGCTGCCTCTCCTGCTGCCACCCGTTCTGCTATCTTCGGACCAAACGGCCCGCCAAACTTCCTGTTTGGGGGAGCGGAAGCGCCGCGCACAGCTTCCGCTTTCTCCCCCAGAGCAGGAAGATCAGCTGCCTCTCCTGCTGCACCGGCCTCCTGCTATCTTCGGGCGTCGGGCCGTACTGCCCGCCGATCTTCCTGCTTGGGGGGTGGGAGGGAGGAAGCGGACGTTGTGCGCTGCGCTTCCGCTCCCCCCCCCCCCCCCGACAGGAAGTTCGGACACCCGAAGATAGCAGGAGTCCGGTGGCAGCAGGAGAGGCAGCTGATCTTCCTGCTCTGGGGGAGAAAGCGGAAGCTGTTGCACGTGCTTGAATGTGTATGTGTGGATGAGAATGGGAGTGTGTGTGGGTTGAAAAATGGAGCCTGGGTGTGTATGTGGGTGAGAATGGAAGCTTGAATATGTGGGTGAATGGGAGCTCGAATGTGTGTATGTGTGGTGAGAATGGGAGCCTGGGTTTTGGGTGGGTGAGAATGGGAGCTTGAATGTGTGTATATATGGGTGAGAATGAGAGCCTGGGTTTGTGTGGGTGGGTGAGAATGGAAGCTTGAATATGTGGATAAGAATGGGTGCTTGAATGTGTGTATGTGTGGGTGAGAATAGTACCTTAAATGTGTATATGTATGGATGAGAATGGGAGCTTGAATATGTGTGGGTGAGACTGGGAGCATGGGTTTGTGGGTGAGAATGGGAGTCTGGGTTTATGTGTGTGGGTGAGAATGGGTGCCTGGATGTGCGTCTGTGTGTGCATAAGAATATAAGCCTGGGGAGGGGTGAGAAAGTGAGAACTTGAATGTGAGCTTGGGGGGGGGGGAGCATATGAGAGTGAGAGCTTGAGTGTGTGAGAGGGAGTCTGTGAGAGAAAGCGTGTATGTGTATGTGTGTGTGTGTGTGTGTGTGTAAGGGAAGAAGACAGTAATAGAAGAAAGACACTGAAAAGGAATTAGGAAATGAGCTATAAGGGAAAAAATGGGAAAAAGAGACCAGGACCAACTGATTAGAAAAATACAAAGATCAGACAACAAAGGTAAAAATATATATCTATATTTTGAGATGTTAGCAATTTAAATATAAGCAACACAACCGCTCTCTCAAAATTTATGGACAGGTAGGAGCCGTGTATAAAATCATAATAATAAGAAGGCTAAAGTACCACAAATCACCGTGAATTATGTTTGTATCATTAAGTAAACCTCATACTTAGGCGTAGATGTGAATGCTGTGCTGCATAATTTGGCATTATTTATCAGTAAAAAAACAACTAGTAGACCTGCATGCCTACAGCCCACCCATGTTAACCTTGTGCCCACCCAAAAAATCAATTCTGGCTACGCCACTGTACCATAGGGATACAAATACCTATCTAGGGAGACACCATTATGGCCAGTCTCTCTCTCTCTCTCTCATCACCCAGTCATGGCAGCTATCACACAGCTTAACACCATTCAAAAAGGTGTAGTTAAGTTTGTGCAATAGCTCTTCACAGACAGGCAAACCCAGCCCACTCCTCCTATTTTGCACCACACAATATGGTGCTATCACATGCATTAAACACATTTTCACTTGCAGTAAGGGCCTATTGCATGCATTAACAGGGCCTTAGCACATTTTGATAAATGACCCCCTATGTTTGCTTTTTTGACTGCTGCAGCACACTGAGCCAATGATTTTAAAGTATTATCCATGCCAATATGGTCTGAACCACCAGAGCAAAAACATGGAATGATAGTTTTTGGCCCTACATTCCTCAGTAAGTACACCAATTTATTTGACTTGTTATCCCATTGAAATAATGTAGTTATTTATTTTTTATTTTTTTATATATACCGACATTCAATCTGACATATCACATCAGTTTACATTCATGTACTGTAGGTATTTCCCCAGAGGGCTTACAGTCTAAGTTTGTACCTGAGGCAATGGAGGGTAAATTTATATTTAAAATATTCCAAATTTTGTTTTGCCTTGAGATCCAGTAAAGCATCCAGATCCCTTCTGGAAGAAGCCAATTGTCGATTTGCTAAGGTCATACAACTAACATGGGTACATTTGGGAAGGGCCACTTTATTAGACAATTCCAATTCTTTTTTGGCAACCAAGCATATTTTCAGAACCTGAAAGGACAAAATATGACCCCTAAGTACCGCCTTCACTACATTTCAAAAAATAGTGGCCGACACATCCTGCGTGAGATTCAGTTCCTTGTACTCCTCCCATTTGGCACCCAAGAACCTGACAAATTCTTTATCATGCTAAAAAAAGGGGGACATTTTCCAAGGCAGTCTGATCCACCTCTCATCAGCAAAAGCCAAGGTGCATACCAATAAGTAATGATCAGAAAAGGAAATATTGTACATTTCACATTTACACAGCTGAGAGAAACAGGATTCTAAGATCAACATTTAATTTATTCTCAAGTATACATTGTGGGCAAGAGAATAGAAGAAATACTCCACATCATAAGGTTGAAGGATATGCCAACTATCAATAACTTTTAACTCTTGAGTTAGAAACTCAATACCTATGTTAGCCTGTGACTTGTTTGTTAAAATCACCACCCAAAATAAAAACATACCCCTCCCAATGCAGTAGCTTGGCCACCAGTGAGGTAAAAAATTGGTGGGAGTAATGGTTAGGGGCATACATGTTAGACATAACAATTTTCGTGCCATACAAGGAATCCACTATAAAAAGAAACCTACCCCCAGGATCAGATACCTGTTTCTCAAGTATGAATGGAATGGCCTTATAAATTAATATAACAACCCCTCACTATCTCATTGAATAGGAAGAGTAAAAACACTCCCACTCAATCCCTCTGTAATTTGGCATGCTCAGTAGTATCCAAATGTGTTTCTCATAAGAAAGCTATAGATAAGCCCCGCTTCTTGAGATCCATTAATATTTTCGTTCACTTGATTGGTGAGTGGAGACCATCCACATTAAGAGAGCATAAGGAAATCTTAGTCAGCAAATAAGGCAATTTTCTAAGACCAAACATGCAAAGGAAATGAAGTGTAGAAACCACTCCACTAAGGTCCAACTGCAAAGTTGCTCCTGATCTCTGCGTGAACCAGCAGCATCGTGGTTGGAGTAGAAAGGTGAAGATGATGGCAGGAAAGTTGCAGAAGATAGGAAGGTAGAGAGAAGGTAATGATGCCAGGGGGTGGGGGAGAGGCGTACCCATCAGTTGATCAAAATGCAATGGCCTGTATGATCTGTGATTGCAAATTTAAGGATAGAATAACCCCTATAATAAAATAACTTTAATGGCTTCTAATGGTATTGCATATTGAATCTATGTAAATAATTTTAACTTTTATAGTCCTGCATGATATTTTGGGAAAACAGACTTTTCTATCAAATTATTTCTCACACATTACAATCTGCTTTCAAATCTCAAAGCGGAATATAAAAATCTAAAATAAAATAAATAAAATATATCCCTTCAGTCACTGAATTTAAATGGAACTTGAGGTAGATCATTCTCGTGTACTACTTCAGTGTTTTGGAACCAACATTAAATCTATACAAACTGAAATGTATTTGAAGTTCTAAAAGCTTACGAAGACTTGGCTATTTGTTCAAGATTTGGTTGTAATACACTTCTTAGGTATTTTATTAGACTAGTGTTTATTAAATATGTATTTCTGATATGTGTACTTTATTTGGTTAATGTATCCATAGGGATGGCCCTCCCATGAGTATTATATTAAATGGTCTTCTGTGTTATTTATTTGTCTGTGGTATTTTTCTACAATTGATTTTAATATCTATCTTCTCAGTTATTAAGTTGAAGGTTTTATGTGATATACATGAGCAGAATCATTCAACACTATTAAGTTATCGCCTTTATGTGATATTCAGCCACAGTATTGTTTCTGTATGATATATATTTACAGTATTTATTTGTATTATTTTAATGAGTCATGGGTCTCTGAGGGGTGTGTTAGTTATAATGCATATTCTTTTATTGTAACTACCTCAATAATATGTTGAAAACACGAGTTATAAATTCTGCAAATAAATAGGCCGCAGCCTTGGCGTTATCATCGACAACCAATTCTCATTAAAGAAATTTCATCACGGCTACAATCAAACGGATTCTTCAAGCTACATACGCTAAAAAGAATCAAACCGCTTCTACATCCATATGACTTCCGAACAGTATTACAGGCAACAATATTATCAAAACTGGATTACTGCAATGCCATATTACTAGGTCTCCCTAAAAATACCATACAACCGTTACAGATGCTTCAAAATGCTGCTGCTCGCTTACTCACTAATACCCACCTCCATGAACACATAACGCCAGCGCTCATGTACCTTCACTGGCTTCCTATAGCATCAAGGATTCTATTCAAAGTTCTCACCCTCATTCACAAGTCGATTTATAACCAAGATATGCAATGGTTCTCTGATCAATTCATATTCCGCACTTCAAAGAGACCAATAAGAAAAATACACCAAGCCAAACTGGCGTCTTCTTCACTCAAACACATCAAACACGTTGCTACAAGAGAACGCTCATTCACGATTGCGGGAACCAACATATGGAACAAAATGCCCACAGACCTGCGTCTGGAATCCTGCCATAGGAAATTCAAGCAGAACCTCAAAACTTGGCTGTTTGAACAAGCCTTCTCCCAATGATCTTTTACATTTTTCTGAAATGTCATTCACTTGTTCTTGTATCTCATATCAATTGATTATGATTAGCTTTTATCTCTGATCGATTGATAATGATCATAGTTAATTTAAGGTTTTGAGTTACTGAATTGTTTTCTTAAATTGTTCTGAATTGATTTATTATGTACATCTGTTTTTCATTATCATATTGACTGTAAAGCTTGTTGCTAATTTACTGTTTATTGTGAACCGAGGTGATGTTATTAACGTGCCGCGGTATATAAAAAAATATTACGACATAAATAAATAAATAAATAAATAAATATGCAAATAAATAATTTATTGCATTGACCTTTATAAGGTCTACCTAAATCTTTAATGGTTTAATGGTTTATTAGATTTTATATACTGATACATCAGACAAGCCTTCACATCGGTTTACAAAAGATTAAAACAAAATCAGAAATACAATATTCATAAAATAGTAACAGCTAAAACTATACAAAGTAAAAAGAATAAATTAGCTGTTAAGAAAAAAGTAAAAAACTCATAAAAACATAAGTCAAATAAACAAGATAGACATTATTATAAAACACTGAAGTTAAAACATATAATAAGCTAAATGACATAAAATAAATAAAATAAAAGGTAGCTCATCAGGATGGTTAAAAACAAAAGCGTGGTTATTCTGTGCTGCTTATTTCTAACATTGCTGAATAATAATTTCATGCTCTGCATGTTGCGGTCTGCACCGCTTCCCCTCTCTTCCCCATGACCAGCGCCTACCTCCGCGTCTGGGGACGCCGCACTCCGCGGTCTCCAGGACCCAAGGACGCGCTCAGTTCCATGTGGCATCCGCCATTTGCCTGTCTCTCTCACCGCGGCCTCGCGCGCGAGTACGGCCACTTTGAGCACCCAGAACCCGGAAGTCAAGCCCCGCTTGCGCTGATGACGTCACGCTCTGAGACAGATATAACCGGCGTCCGGACGTTCCCTCATCACCTTGCAACTAGGTTCACTACAGTCTTGTAGTTCTGAGTTGCGCTTCGTCTTGCTGAGTTCCTGCCGCTGACCTTGGAGTTCCTGACTACGCTCTGCCTGCCGCCTGCCTCGACCCCAGTTCGTCCCTGACTACGCTCTGCCTGCTGCCTGCCTCGACCCCGGTTCGTCCCTGACTACGCTCTGCCTGCTGCCTGCCTCGACCCTGGTTCGTCCCTGACCACGCTCTGTTGCTGCCTGCCTTTGATCCCAGCTCGTCTCTGTTCCTGCTTCAGCCTTCAGCCTTGCCTTCACCTGCTGGCTGCGGACCCCGCTCCAGGTTTCTACTTGCTCCTACTCACGTCTGCTCATTTAGAGACTCTATTATCTTTGGACTTCCTGGTTCTCTATTGCTGGACTCTCTCTCTATACCCAAGTCCCAAGGTGCCAGAACCCTACGGGCCCCTCCTGGGGGGTTCTGGGTACCCAGGTGAAGATCTTGTGCTAGACTCAATTACCATTGGACTTCCTGGTTCTCTGTTACTGGACTCTCTCTCTGGTACCTAAGTCCCAAGGAGCCAGGACCCTACGGGCTCCTCCTGGGGGGTTCCTGGTCCCCGGGCAATCACCTGCTGAACACTTTGAGCCTTGGCTCCACCTCCCGGCCTACACCGCCTCTCGTGGTAGGTCGGCCCAAGGGTCCACTATTCCACAGCAGTACCCAACTGCAACACTGCAGAGGCGCATTTAAATAGCCAGGTCTTCAGTTCAGATTTAAATTGCTTTTTGTCTGAGGCCAGTCTCAATGAGGTAGGTAGAGATCCTCTACCTACCTCATTGAGATGTGTTATATCCTGCGATGGATATAACACGCTCCCTTACATGGGATAACCTGGCTGACCTAATAGTGGGAATTGAGAGAAGGCCTTTATCAGCTGATCGCAAGTCTCTCTGTGGTACGTGAAGACGTAAAATGCAACAAATTAACAAAACAAAAATAGCAATCTCTGAATGCCTGTTGATTATATTGAGCATTCAAATTAATGTAAAAATGTTGGTCTCTAATTGTAAGTTTTTGTCTGCATTATTTATGGGTTGCTATACATAATATTGACTTTATTGATGTTTACACGAGGAAGGCATCCTTGCACAATGATTTAATTAGTTAATATGGAGTTGAAATGCTGAACTACATTATCTTTAATACAATTGAATGAGTTTAAAAATGAACATTTTCATTTGTGGCAAGAAAAAAAAAGAAAGTGAACTGCAATGAAGTTGTAATTCATATTTTCCATAAAATTGGGAAAATAACTGAACTGTCTCACAAACTTTCTTCAATTCCCATTATTTGTGTTTGTTTAAAATTGATTAATATTTAATTTCTTTATTTTTATGTGCAATATTAATAGTGCAGATATCTCTCAATACGGCATCATCATCTAAATTTCAAGGGTTGCTTTTGAATATAAACATCTGTATTTGTGTAAAAAATTATGAAGTCAATAAATGAGAATATGTATATAATTTAGTTCATGGTGAACTGCAATTGCACATTACTTTACAAACATCTTTCAGAAGTTAGGTGTACATAATTTAAATACTGGAAAATGTTCTCATTTTTTTAAATTTTAAGCATAAAGAATGCCCAAGTTGCCCCCCCCCCCCTCAAAAAATAATTAGCAATACAAAAAGACAGAAAAATGAAAGAAAAAGGTTTCTGCATTTACCTTATAATTAGAATATTATCGGGCCTATTTTAAAAAAAAAAAAAAAAAAAAGGTTTGAAGACTTCTTAGACAAAAATAAAGTGACATGGCTGGCAGCCACAGAAATCCCATCTTATTTTAATGGATTAAAAAATGAAGTTGCAGGGGGGGGGGGGGTGTTGTGCAGCGATGAACGCAGACACAATTTCTGGGAAGCTCTGAGTCTCCCAGAGCTTATTCATACTTTTTTCCCATTACTGCAAAATGTCTCATGAGGTATAAGGGCCATCTTTAATATCTCTTGCTGCCCGAGGTAGATGTGTCCCTATGGAAACAACAATTTGATAGTGTTCAGCGGTTTTTTTAAAAATGAGGCTTTCCGATGAATCCGCAGTGCATTTAGATAGGTCCATCATGGATCTCTACCATGAAGCAGGTGAGCCCGAAGGTCTGAGCGGGGTGGTGGGAGAGAGAAGATAGACGATGAAGGGACATGCAGAACCGGCTGAGCAGGCTACAATGTAGTATGGGACTTGGGGGAGGATGTCTTCGTCCATATCCGATATTAAAACAAGATTGGATGACATGTGCCCGTTAGGTACAGGAGTTGGAAGCACTGGGAGTCCTTCGTGGGTAAATTAATTGGCAGCCTTATAAAAAGCAGTTCAAGGCACATGAAGATAAGGTAATTGACCTGGAGGATAGATCCCAAATTGCCCTGAGGGCCCAAATGTGCAGGGGTTTTTGGCACAGATGTTCCGGGATTCTTTGAACCTAACATCAGATGACCCAAAGCTTGAAATAGGTTGGAGGCATCGTATCCTGGGGAGCAAATGGGCTGGTACCTCATCCCCAGGAGCTTTCATTCAAATTTCCACAAATTTCAAGACAAGAAGTGGGTGTTTGGTGGGCAAGAGAGCTGGGACATCTGGTTGTTTAAGGGAAGTAAGATCGCAATATTCCCAGATTTCAGTTATGCAACCCTCAAATGTGAGAGGAATACATGCAGGTTAGAAAATTCTGCATGAGAAAATATGCGGTTTTGATTAACATATCCTGAGAAATTGGCTGATTATGTTAACGGTGCCTGAAAAGGTTTTGATTTGCCAAGTGAAGTGATGGCCTACTTGAATGCATATGGTCAAGGTGAAATCATCTGAAAAAGATGATTGGCAAGAAGCATGGAGAAAGGTTAAAGGACCAGTGAGAGACCCTGCATTCAGTGAAGTGAGTCTGAGACAGCATGGTAACCAGTAGGGAAGCCAGGAGTGAGAGATTCCTGTTCTGAACGATTTGGAAGCTTTGCCAAGATTGTCTGTATGTGCAGGCTCCTTGTCTGCGGAGCTGGGCTCAGATAAGGGGAAGGTCGGTGGTAAGCCTACCAGAGGGCCAGACAAGAACATGTTGGCAGAGTGACTCTGAGACAGGGAGCAGTAAGTGAAACATTGGAGGCATCTGCAGTGCCGTACAGTATATTTTAATGCCCTGTGAAATGATGAAAGGAAGACTAGCTGGTGATCGAGTTTCAGGTGCCTGATATTCTTTGATTTCTTTTTCTATTAAGCTTATATATAATGGGTGTCTCCTCCCTCTCCCCCTCTTTCTTCTCTTTCATTTTCCTGGGAATTAGAAGGAGCGTTCAAAGCAGGAAGTGGGGTATGTTGTTGTGCTTATTTGCTTTGTTGTAAAGAAGGAGTTAACTTTGGAATAGAGCTGGACAAGTTAAGATTCAGAGGGGCTTTTCTGTGAGTAGGGGGAGGGGTTTGTAGGTAGGTAAGGAGGAGATAGGATGGTTGTTTGGGGTTCACTTTTGTGGATTTTCCCTGTCCTGATGACACTTATTCTGCTTATGGGGCTATTGACAGATGGTCTAACTTGTCAGGTGGAAAGCAGAAAAGAGAAAGTGGTCTGGATTACAGTGAAAAGCCCCCTGGACTCAATACATACATGAACAAGAAATTCACACTTACTTGAGTCTCAATTGGGAGCAAAGCTATGTTACAGATAAAATGTTTAATGTCTATGTGACTGCTGGTTACTAGACAAGGGGGAAATATAGAGGGGAAATGGGAGTGGTTGAAGTGGGGGTGGGTAGAGGGACAATGGAGATGGATGGTTTGGTGGAATACGGTGAAGGTTAAAAGAAGGGGTAGTTGTAGGGTATGGGATAAGTGGGGAAGGTTTGTTGGAGGTGGGGAGGGAATTTTCCTGTTTGGGATGCAGGTGGGGGTATGTAGATGGGGGCAGCCCTCCCTTCGAGTCTCGAAGATTTTCCTATTTGAGGAGTATAGGGTTGGGGGAAGTTAATAGGGAGTTTGGTGGGGTGGGATGTGGTGGGATGTTTGTTGATTAGGGTTATTTACAGAGAGTACTGGGTGGGTGTAATGGATGTACACTGCACAGTGGATATTTGGCGGTATTGTCATCCAGGGGATTGAGACTTCACATTCTACACCAAGGCATGACATATACAGTCAAATAGATTATTTTTTGTACTCCCAAAATTTGGTTTCGCTGGTACAGCATGGTGATATTTTGCTTAGCACCTTCTCTGATCACTGCCAGTTCAACTGAGTTTCCTTGTTCAGGCCAACCAGCCTAGATCATTTTCTTGGTAGCTTAATACTTTTTTATTGGGAAATAGGCAGTTTCAGGAGATGGTTAGGGAGGCAATTAAAGAACATGAGACTCGTATTCAGAACCTGACTATGATCCTGCACTTAGCTGAGAAGCCTTTAAGGTGTATTTGAGAGGAAGGATTATTGGCTTTGCCAGTTTTCTTCAAAAGGAGCAGAAAAAGCAAATTGAAGCTCTAACTGTTAAAATTAAAGCTTTGGAAGGCCTACAAAAGCAAAATTGCTCACTGCGAATATTGCGACAATTAGAAGAAGCTCAAAGTGAATTACATTCCTTGGAAATAGATAAGATCAGTAAGGCTTTTCAATTTACTAAGCTCAAATTTTATGAGCATGGTGATAAACCAGGAGCCTTTCTGGTAAGAGCTGTCAAGTGAAAAGCTAACAAGATTTATATTTTTAAGAAACGAAAATGTGATGGTAATATTACTTCTAAATTTAAGGAAGTAGAGCAATCCTTTGATAGTTTTTTTGCAAATTTGTATACAGACTCTGTTTCAGTGACAATGGAAGAAATACAAAGATTCTTAAGTGGTTTAAACATGCCTACATTACAACCTAACTAGATCGAGAAGTTATCAGAGCCAACAACTTTATTGGAGTTCCAAGCGACTGTAAAAGTGCTGCCTGGTGAAAAATGTCCTGGTCCAGATGGGTACCCCATAGATTTTTACAAGAATTTTTTTTTGGACATGGCACACATTATTTTTTACCTTTAATTCGTCAGGTTTGGCGACATCCTCATTGAGGGAAATGGCAGATGCCACTTGTACCCTTATACCTTAGCCTGGTAAGGATGTTAATGAGTGTGGATCATTATAGACCCAACTCTCTTGTTAATGCTGATATCAAGATTTTGACCAAGGTCCTACAACTGAGTCTGGAACAAGCAATCCCTCAATTGAATCATAATGATCAAACTGGTTTTGTTAAGGGCAGGGTGTCTGCCTTTAACACTCAGTGGTTGTTCAATATTTTGCATTTGGCCAAGCAAAAGAGTGTCTCATACATAAGAAATGTCATACTGGGTCAGACCAAGGGTCCATCAAGACCAGTATCCTGTTTCAACAGTTTCCAATCCAAGTCGCATGTACCTGGCAAGTACCCAAACATTAGATAGATCACAAGTTACTATGGCTTATTAATTACCATAATAGCAGTGTATGGATTTAACCTCTAGGAACTTATTCAAACCCTTTTTAAACCCAATAGCACTAACTGCTGAAACCACATCCCCTAGCAATGAAGTCTAAATTTTAACTATGCACTGAGTTAAAAATAATTTTCTTCAATTTGTTTTAAATGAGCTACTTGCTAACTTCATGGAGAGCCCCCTGGTCCTTCTATTATCTGAGAGAGTAAATAAACAATGTATATTAACTTGTTTAAGTCATTTCATGATTTTATAGACTTCTATCATATCATATTCAGTCGTCTCTTCTCCAAACTGAACAGTGCTAACTTCTTTAGTCTTTCCTCATAGGCAGCCATTCCATGCTCCATATCATTTTTGGTCACCCTTCTCTGCACTTTCTCCAGTGCAACTATATCATTTTTGAGATGCAGTGACCAGAATTGCACACAGTATTCAAGGTGCGGTCTCACCATGAAGTGATACAGAGGCATTATGACATCCTCTATTTTATTTTCCATTCCCTTCCTAATAATTTCTAACATTCCGTTTGCTTTTTGATTACCACAGCACACTGAACCACAATTTCAATGTATTATCCACTATGATGCTTAGATCTCTTTCCTGGTGGTAACTCCTAAGAGAGAACCAAACATTGTGTAACTACAGCAAGGGTTATTTTTCCTATATGCATCACTTTGCACTTGTCCACGTTAAACTTCATCTGCCATTTGAAAGCCCAATCTTCCAGTCTCACAAGGTCCTCGTGCAATTCATCACAATCTGCTTGATATTTAACTACTTTGCATAATTTTGTGTTGTCCGTGAGTTTGATCACTTCACTCATCGTACCCCTTTCCAGATCATTTATAAATATATTAAAAACTAAAGCACCATTCCAAGTACAGATCCCGGAGGCACTCCACTGTTTACCTTTTTCCACTGTGAAAACTGACCATTAATCCTACTCTTTGTTTCCTGTCTTTTAACATCTCACAATCCACAAAAGGATATCGCCTCCTATCCCTACTTTTTAGTTTTATTAGACGCCTCTCATGCAGGACTTTGTCGAATGCCTTCTGCAAATCCAAGTATACCACATCTACTGGTTCACCTTTGTCCACATGTTTATTCACCCCTTCAAAAAAATGTAGGAGATTTGTGAGGCAAGACTTCCTCTGGGCAAATCCATGTTGTCTTTGACCATCAAACCATGTCTATCTAAATGTTTTGTGATTTTATTCTTTATAAGTTTCCATGATTTTTCCTGGCACTGAAGTCAGGCTCACCGGTCTATAGTTTCCCCGATCACCCCTGGATCCCTTTCTAAATATAGATGTTGCATTGGCCATCTTCCAATCTTGGACCTTCTTTTGTCTCTGGACATGGATAAAGCCTTCAACAGAGTGACTTGGCCCTTTGAGTTATTGAACCATATGGGTAGTCCGGCTAGATTTGAAGTGTGGGTTGCTGCCATGTATGAAAGTCCCAGAGTGTGATTATAAATTAATTGTACCTTGTCCCCCTTTTTAAAGATAACTCAAGGTATCCGGCAAGGCTGCCCATTACCCCCTTTATTGTTTAATCTAGTTATTGGACCCCTAGCGTGAAGAGTTCATCAACACCCAAATATTACAGGGATGAAGTTTGGGGGTCATGATCATGTTATTTCATTGTATGTGGACAATGTTCTTCTTTATCTAACTAAGCCTTATGCATCCAGGCCTGCATTAATTGATATTTTAAATACATTTGAGAAGCTCTCTGGATATCAATTAAATTTTGATAAGTCTGGAATGTTCTTCTTGTCTGGTTGCCTACCTCTCCAGGAGTATGTTTCTGTTCGTCAAGTAGAAGATGGTTTTAGATATCTAGGGATATCTGTGACTAAGAACTTTAGAAATTTATATTCTAAGAACTATGGGCCATTGATAGGTAAAATAAAGCAGGATATAGTGACCTGGGAGCATCTTCCAGTATCTTGGATGGGATGAACTGGTTACTTAAAATGAATACCTTGCCTAAATTGCTACATTTATTTCAGCATCTCCCATGTTCTGTGCCTGTTTGGGTTTTTGTGGAGTTATATAAAATAATGGCCTGGTTTATATGGAGGCAAAGGAGAGCCTGGGTGTGGCTGGGGCAGCTGTGGTTACTGAAATTGCAGGGCAGTATAGTGCTTCCTAATTTGCATCTGTATTTTTGGGCCAGTAGATTGATTTGTATGCACGAGTGGCTTAATGGGAGTGATGTTTCCTGGTTAGCTTTGGAAAAAGTGCAAGCTGAGATGGTTAATATTGCTATGCTTTCTTTTCTTTCTCCTAGTTCTCCCATTTGTCGAAAAATGTATAGAACTAGTCCTATACTAGGGCATACTCTCTCCGCATGGAGAAAAGTTACTAAATTACTGGGGCTGGATAGAAACTTTCATCTATTGCACCTTTGTATGAATACCCCACCTTAACCACTTGTACTATTTCTGTGATTTTGTTTTTTAATTTATATTTTATTAATTTTCATAAATATCATGACATGTACAGTCAAATACATTATGGATATCTATTGGCCTTGAATATACAATAATCAATCTTTTACCAACTTTAATATCTGAGGAAATTTGAAAAGCAATGTGTATATAAAAGAAAAGAAAAACATTTATAAAGAAACAAATACAAATTGAACTTTAGATATCCTAATTACTTTGCAATATGCAGGAATCCATCATTCAAAAAATGAGCTTTGTAAGGAAATAATATCTATAATAAATGAAAGAAAGTTTGGCTTCTTATTTCATTTTAACGACAAAATTAATAGTCAACTTTACTCCCCAATAACCTTTTTGATTCCAAAAATATTTTCAGATCCTCTGGCTCAAAATATATATACCTAGCATTCTCATACCTTACTAAACACTTACAAGGATATCGAACTAACATTTGTGCACCAACTTGTTCAGCAAATGCCTTCATGTCCAAGAACTGTTTACTTCTAGATTGTGTGGCTCTTGCTATATCTGGAAAAATCCAGATTTGATAGCCACAAAATTTTACTAATCTATTTCGAAAAAACAATCTGAGGACTGTGTCCCTATCAGAAGGAAATACAAACTTGACCAGGACCGTTCCTCTCTTCTATAGTATCATCAGTGGTAGTCTCAAGTATATTGGATATATTTAAATGAGATGTTTGTTCCTCTAATAGATTAGTTGAATTAATATAATATATCTTGGAAATAGGAGGGGAAGTTTCTACTGGAATGTTTAACACTTCATGCATGTACTTCTTAAATTGATCTTGCAGTAATGAGAATCTGTAATTTTTAAGAGCTGGAAAGATAAGGGTCTGGTCTTTGTATCACAGCTATGGAAGGATGATGTGTTTTTTTTGTTTTGGTTTTTTTTAGAATTCACTCAGCTGGAGGAACATTTTAAACTTAACCTTGGTTCCAGGGCCTCTTTCTTCTAATTGAGGAATGTTTTAGAGTGTTACTTTAACTTGGCAAAAATATTGCGGCCATTAAATGTTATGGAAACTTATCTGACTGACAGTGGGACTAGGAAAAATGGAATAGCTAGGACATACAGAGGCATCCTAGAGGAGAAGTATGGTATTGGTACTGCAGCTTCTTTGATGACAGGTTGGAATGAAGGTTTGGGGACAAGTATCGATGTTAAAGTTTGGAAGAAAATAAGGCTATCAGCTCATCATATTACTATTTGTGCCAGGAGAACTGAGCTCATGGTTAAGCTTTGCGTAGAGCTTATCGTACCCCTGCATGCTATTTTTAGTTTTTCCCAAGTGTGAGTCTTTTATGTTGGTGGGAGTGTGGGAATCCGGGAACTTTCATTCACATGTGGTGGTACTGACTGAGTGTATATCAATTTTGGTCACAAGTGTCCCAAGAAATATCTGATATTCTCAGTGTTCCTGTACATGTCAACGCCTTTCGTGGGTCTTTTGGGTAGATAGACTGGATTGCTCATGCCTCAAAAATTTTGTAAATTGGTGGGTCAATTATTGTTGGCAGCAAGGTTTAAAATTGCAATCTTCTGGAAATTCCACCCTAATTTAGAATATTGAAGAGCACAGATACGTAATGTGGCCGATCTTGAAAAACTTCAATTTGATTTAATAGGGAAATCTTTTAAGTATGAGAATATTTTGAGGTATTTACTATCAATATTATGGTTATCCTGTTACAGTCTATTGTGATTTAATGTTATCTCAAAGGTAAATTCAGGATATTGTTTTTTTTTATAGTGTAACATTTAGGCCTGGATTTTCTAAGGTCGCAGACCTTAGAAAATCCGGCAATAACAGGGGGTGGGGTGGGAAAGCGTGGGGTGGGCCTGCGAAAGCCGGCAGTGATCGAACCTCTGTGGTGCGATCGCTGCCGGCTTTCGCACCCAATAGCGCCATCATAAAACATGGTGCTATTGGGCATGCTAGTGACAGCGAAAAGGGTCCTTACCTTTTTGCCATCAGCAAAGTCGTCATGGAGTCCGCCCCAACTGTGCCCCGATTTAGTGATCGCACACGAAAAGCCCCTTTTTGCGTGCGATCGCTTTGGAAAAAAAAACCCTTAGGCCTAGATTTTCTAAGCTACTGTGGCTTCCTGAATCACACGGTAATGGGGGGTGGGGGGCGGGCCTGCGAAAACCAGCAGCGATCATTACCTTCTGTAGGGATCTCCAAAATAGAAAGGGGCAGAAGTGATCCACAATTGCTCCTGCTTACCAACTCCTGCTTCGAAAATAGCATTGACTGGTGCTAAGGCTGATGCCATTTTGTTTTACAACTGTGCAACAATGCCAGTCAGCACCTTTTTGGAACCAGGAGATGGAAAAGCAGGAGCAACTGGGGATAGTTTTTCCCCCCTTTCTAGATTGGATACCCCCATATAAGGGCTACGTGTGGTCCAAGGAGGGTGGTGGGGATTGCTGATTTTTGTTTTTGTAGTTTTGTATTTTACCTTAATGTTTATTTTGGTTCAGCAAACAAAATAGATCAAAAGAAACATTAAACACACACAAACTCAAATTAAAAAGAAGACCCTTAAAGGAAAAAAGTAAACAAAATTATTTTATTTCCAAGTGCATCCCTAAAATTGGACAGGCTAGATGGGCATAATGGTCCTTTTCTGATATCTTACCCTATGTTTCCATATTTATCAAGCAGAGGTTCAACATGTAGAGGTAAATTGACTATATTATTAGTTTAATGGGGAAATACATTTTCTATGCATGCCTGCAAAACTAGATGGCAGAATGAACAGGATGTTGTAAAACATATATAAGGGCTTAGTAGGGCATGAAATGTAAGTGGGCATTGACTGAAAATTATTTTATCTTAGTATTCTATAAAAAAAAAAATCCTTTTGTAATCTGAGCTCATGTTGATTTTATGATTTTCTGAGTGCAATATGACAGTTTAACTAGAGATAATGCAAGCAATTAGATGTCATATATTGATAGCTGGAAAGTGGCAAATAGTGTATCTAAAAACAACATTAAAATCAAAGAATTGTCATTAAATATTTAATATACATTTTATGCCTTCAAACACCAACATTATGTTTTTCAATGCAATCATTTTCATATTGATTGATAGCTCTAATAGGATTGCCATTTTCTGGAAGGAATTCCCAATGCAAGAACAATCTTTGTAACTTAGCAATTCAAGAATACTCTTGATTTGGAATGAAACAATCTGTCAGGAACACTTTTGAATTTTGCATTCATCAAACATTTAAGTTCAATAATGAAAAATACATTGAAATATGCAATTCTATTTCATAGCAAATACTGAAATATTTACTGTATCCACACTATTTTTAGTTATGAAGATTTTATTTTCCTAGCCAGGCATGGTATGCTGATAGAAATGATGACTCCATTGCCCATTGACATAAATTTAGAAGAATCATGGTCATTGTAAAAGAAATAGATTTAATTCTGATAACTTTCTACATAACTTTTCCCCCAGTCCATAGTATAAGAATTGCTTTGATTTAATTTCTCATATTTTACCAACCTTCTGCTGTTTGTGGAACTCAACACATGTACAGTTATACCACTCACATTAACAAGTTCCAAATGGGAGTGGAAGAACTGACATCTTTTAACAATCACAATGATATCTCTAAATAAATAAATTAATAAAAATTGATAAATAAATATCTATAGTGATTTCTCTAGATTAGATAGATTGAGATAGATATACATATCTGTAAGAGATCATCCTTAAAATGTCCCTTTATATAATCATAAGGATAAATTGTTCCACAGGTGCTTAGCAATAAATGGTGTTACCATCCAAATCAGTCTTATTGTTAATTGAAAAGCTGTGATCAGTTTCCAAGTTATAGATGTAATAATCATAAGATAAACATTCTAGGTGCTCTTCTATTGCCAATGGATCTTAAAACAGAGGGGAACCTTAAGATCTATCTTCAAGGGCCAGAATTTTAAAAGGGTTACGCGCATAAGGTACACGCGTAACCCTTTTAAAACCCCCCTGCGCGTGCCAAGCCTATTTTGCATAGGCTCGGTGGCGTGCGCAAGCCCCGGTACGCGCGTAAGTCACGGGGCTTCGCTAGGGGGGCGTGTCGGAGGCATGTTGGGTGGGCGGCGCGACGATCCCGGCATTCCCGGGGGCGTGTCACGGGCGTGGTGCTGGGGCGGGGGCATTCCGGGGGCGCAGCTGAGGCCTCTGGAACAGCCCCCAGGTCGGGAGATGGCGCGCCAGCAGCCCGCTGGCACGCACGAGTTACGCTTGCCAGAGGCAGCTGTAACTTTTAGAATAAAGGTAAGGGGGGTTTAGATAGGGCCGGGGGTGGGGGGTGGATTAGGGAAGGGAAGGGAGGGGAAGGTGCGGGTGGGTAGAAGGAAAGTTCCCTCCGAGGCCGCTCCGATTTCAGAGCGTCCTCGGAGGGAGCGGGCAGCGCGCGCAGGGCTCTGCGCACGCAAGGTGCACAAATGTGCACGCCCTTGCGCGCGCTGACCCCGGATTTTATAAGATATGTGTGGCTACAAAGTAAATGATGGCAGATAAAGAACAAACAGTCCATCAGTCTGCCCAGCAAGTTGCGTTTGATAGTTACTGCTGCTCCATGCAGGTTACCCCCATATCTTCTATCATATTAAGATAGTAATGCTGGCAGATAAAGACCAAATGGTCCTCTCAGTCTGTCCAGCAAGCTATCCATGGTAGCAACTGCCGCTCCATGTAGGTTACCCCCATGTGCCCCTTTCTTAAAAAATGGTGTGGGCCATCCATTGCTCCTACCATGTGACAGGGGCCGACCAATGGCACAGGAAGTCCCTTTCATATGGTAAGGGCAAAATGCCACCGGCACCATTTTGATTACTGGCAGCCGATGGCCCGAGAGTGGGAGATCACTCCCAGGACGCCTGCTGGACCACCAGGTACTTTCAGCAAATCTTGGGGGGGGGGGGGGTCAGGAGGGTTAGGGGTTGTAGTTAATTAAATTTGAAGGGTTGGGGTATTTGGGTTTTTTTTCCCAAAATTGGCCTAAAAAAGTTTTCCGATCCAGGGAGTGGACCGAAATGGCCCGGATCCGAAAATGAAACTCCAACAAAAAAAAAAAATAAATGCATGCACACCCCTAGTGTTATCCACAAAAAGACAAACTTTTTCTTCTGTCTCCTCTGCAATGTTGCTTATGAAGATATTGAACATAATTGGTCCCAAAATTGATCTGTGAGGCACTCCACTTAACACTGTTCTCTTTTCAGAGTTATTTCCATTTACCAATACACACTGTTTCTGGTCAGTAAACCGATTTGTAATATGCTCAACCAATTTCCAGGTTTCTCATTTTATTCATGAGCCTCCTATGCAAGACTGTACCAAAAGTTTTGCTGAAATCCAATTAGATCACATCAAGCACTCTTCCTTGATCTAGTTTTCTATTTACTCATTCAAAAAAATTAGATTCATTTAAGAGGACCTTCATGTGGTGAAACCATGTTGTCTTGGGATAAGCAATCCACTGGATTGTAGATAGTTCCCTATCCTTTCTTCAGTAGAGTCTCTATTAATTTTCCTAATTCCGAGGCTAACTAGCTAGTAGTTTCCATTCTCCTTTCTGCTGCCACCTTTGTGAGGTGGGACCACTACTACTCTTTTCCAATTTTGTGGCACCACTCCCATTTCCAGTGTTCTTTTGAAAAGGTCTTTCAACAATTTTATCAACACATCTCTGAGTATCTTTAGTATCCTGGGATGTACCCATTCTAGCTGCATAGCCTTGTCCATTTTCATTTTTCCTAGTTCTTCTGTAAATAGGTTTACATCACCCCACTCTCATCCAAGCTATTATCAACTAGCATTGGTCCTAGTCCAGGGTCTTCTTTAGTAAACACTGAACTGAGGTATTTATTTAATATTTCTGCTTTTTCCTCATCTTTCTCCACACATTTTTCCTTGTCTCCCTTCCATTTTACATTGCCACCTCTGGCCTTCCTTCTTTCCCTGATATATCTGAAAAATATTTTGTCACTTTGCTTGAATTTTTTGGCGATCTTTTCTTCCGCTTGACCACTTGCTTTCCTGATTACTTTCCTCTTCTCCTTCAAATTCACCAAATATTCTTCCCTGTATTTCTCTTCTTTGGAACCTTTATACTTCTTGAACACTGTTCTTTTTGCCTTAATTTTTTTAGCCACCTCCTCTGAGAACCAAATTGGATTTGTATTTCTCTTAATTGTGTTTATTTTTCTGACATAAATGTTTGCTACCACTTTGTGACTCCTTTCTTAGGTTATAGTGCTGCCAAGTGCAAGTGGGCTACACAGAAGACCTCCCCCTCCCCCCCACCTAAACTAATGGGGTGGGGACGTGTAAGCTACTGTAAAGCAACTGGAAGATGAACCCCATGTTCAATAAATATACTGTCCCTATTTTACCCCTAGACCTCGGGCAGGTCCTGCTGCAAAATCATCTCCACAACATATTATGTAATCACCATACACAGGAAATGGTGAATAAATCTTTACTAGAAAATAGAGGGTAGAACTAGAAAATAGGAGATGGAAAAAAAAAAGTAAATGTGGTTAAACAATATGATACAACACTGTAATATAAAGATATGATAATTTGTGTTCTGAGTAATTATAAAGCAAGCAACATACTCTCCAGCAGAAACAAGAGCCCTATACACAATTACATACACTAGACAACTTCAGTCTTAATTATAATCTGCACAACTGTTTCATTAAACCAGTCCCCCCTGAGTACTCAGGAAACAAATTCCCCAGTCACAGTCTATGGGTATACATACCATCTGTCGGAGGACCTTGAAGATTTGGGATAACACATATAGAAATAGCTTCCAGTGAATATTTTGAGATGGGAGATGGCCCCCTCTCTATGCTGACTCCAGTGCCCCCACTGGGGGGAGGGGGGAGTTTTGAGCATAATCTCGCCATCAATCCGAGGCAACAAGGGTTTACTCTGACCAGCCCTGCACATATTCAGATAGCCTTCAACCAAGCCAAAGTCTGTGTTTATAATAGGCTGGGCCACAAGGCAGGATACAAGACAGAGCAGGTCTAAAGGCTTCAAGACAAGGAAGGAACAAGAAGACCCAAAAGACCACAAGGCAAGAGTGGCCAGGTCAGAGAGCCAAGGGCGACTCCATGAAGAGGCAAGTATATAATGGCAGGGCTAGTTTACATAGGGCTGGAGCTTGGTTGTGGTACAGGCAGTGAGAAGGAGATTGGCAAGGCTGGAGATTAAGCTCACTGAGATCCCCTGTAGGAAAGGAAGCTGCAAGACAGGCTGAGTCAGGAGGCCATTGAGGAATGGCTCGGACAGCTCTGAACAGAACTCACTGGAGCTCTCTGCGGGTGGGATGTGTCATAGAAGTCAGAATCAGGGTACAATGAGGCTGCACAGCAGATGAAATCGTAACAAAAAGAGAATCAATACAACTTTCTTTTTTGATCTTATTATGCACATTATTTTCATTCTCACTGGATACAATGAACTGCAGATCTGAGCCTTGATGTTATGTTTTGCTTGATCTCATATTGCCAAAACCTTATTTCTTTTCAGTGCTATGACTTTATTTAGACCCATGAGAATCAAATTTGTCTTTCCTTCCCACCATACAGGTGCCCATACTTTGACATTTTTCAGGATTTTTCAATATATAAAGATATCCCAATATAAGAATTACCATTGGTTTATGTACTTTTGGTGGCTGGAGTTATGGAAATTCTATGCACTTTTTAAATCTCAAAATTCTTTATAAATTGAATTTCCTGTGGCTTTAGTAGAAACCCCTATCAATTTTTCTAGATCTTCACTCCTCCATTTCTTCTGGAAACCCCCAAATTCTCTAATTGGTTTTTCTGTCCCCTTTATTTGAATCTTCAAATTCTCTTTTCAGTTTAGTAATGATTTTGCCTTTGCCCCATATCAGGTTTCAGCTTATCTTCCAACAAAGACAGATTTTCCTCCATTTCCTCCACTCCCGTTTAAAATAACGAAAATAATGCTGTAAGAGAAACTTTCTTACTTTAAACTCTTTATTAGCACTATGAGTCTCTGACATTAATACCAGGGAAGTTCAATTTTCAAAGCCATTTATTCAGGTACAAAGGGGTTTACCTGAATAAATTGGCTATCTGAAAACTTATCCCCCCAATGTGGATAAATATATGCACAAGTTGATTGCATTTTCACATTTACACGTGTACTTTCCCAACAAAACTCTACATGGACAAAAAGCAGCTGCATATGTCCTCAAGTACACATATGTACTTTCACTTTGAAACTTGGGTTAAATCCATTGGTAAAAAGTACTCATAGATTTTGTCCCAAAGTGGACAGTTTGAAAATTACCCCCTTAGAGGTCACAGCTCCTTTCTGATTATGGTAAGGGAGTTTTCAGTGTCATTTTCAGTTTATTTGCCAGAATTTATTTTAGGTGGTGATGGAAGATTCTGTTTGGGCCTTCACACAGTTTATGATGCCACAAAATCCATTTGCATTTTACAGGGAGAGACAGACCTGAATTTTATTTTTGTGTAGCAGCAACCTCCTCCTGGGGGTTGATGGGATGACTCCTTTTTCCAGCCTCCTCCCTTCTTCCTGACCCCACAGGCTAATCAGAAGCCTCCTCCCTTCTTCCTGCCAGTAGTCAGGAAAAAGGGAGGAGGCCGCAGGCTGAGAAAGAAGAAAGAAGGCCTCTGATTTGTCACAGGGCAGGGAAAAGGAAAGAAGCATCAAATTGGCCCCTGTAGGTCAATCATATGCCTTCTAGTCTGGCTGCTTCACTAGCGCAGCAGCAGAAGGGCACCTGGAGATTATAGATGTTTTTCCCAGAGACCCAGCAATTCCATTAGAATGCCAGAGTCTCTGAGTCGAATCCAGAGTTCCCAGGTATGCCCATATCTTTCTCCACACTGAAGTGGATGTTCATGGTAATGAGTACAAAGCCCTTTTAATTTCTAGCAACATTCTATCTCCTGTTTCTCACTCTCCACAAGTGTTAATCTCTTAGGCTGTTGAGGAGCAATTATGTAAATAGGCTTCAATCCAGCCCAGGCATTCCTGAACCCTGAAGAAGCAGAGAGGAAGTGGATAAATAATTTCCTGCCAAAAGTAATCATTCATGGCCTCAAAGCTTTACATTTCTAGCCCAAGAACAGTGACCTTTCCTATTCAAGGGGCCGATGCAATAAATGCACGTAGAAAGTGGGCGCTGAACAGTCAGCACCCTTTTTTTTGTTAATTCGCCCCAGGTGCCCCCAAGGGGGGCGTCATGCAATATTTAAATTAGGGGGTCGCATTAGCAACGAGGCGCTAGAGTCGCTTGCATGCCACCAGCACCTCCTTGCTAACGCGACCCCGATCGGTTTTCCTAACTCGGCCGTCCACCAGTTAGGTGTTTATTTTTTAGACATTTTTTACGTTTTTCCTCCTACTCAATATCGCACAGATAATAAGTAGGAGGAAGGACAGAAAAGGAGTATTTTCTGTGTTTCTGTACTTGTTTTAAATGCGCTCAGCTATTAACACCTGCTCCATGCAGGCGTTAATAGATGATTGCTAAACGTGGGTCCGAGACGCACATTTTTTTTTTTTTTTTTGCATCGAAGTGAATGCCTAATTGCCTCATTCACATGCATTTGCATGTGATGAGCGTTATTAAGTTCACTCCTTGTTGGACGCGCATTGAATAGGTGCTAATCCCCTTATTGCATTAGGGGATTGATTAGCACGTATTCAACCCGCGTAGGACTGTATTGCTTCGCCCACAAGTTAGCCTCCTTAAAGGCTGGGGCTCATTGAGCCACCAGTGCTATCGGACCCTCCCAACCCCTGCACCTTTAAGGGGGTGACTAAAATTGGACATGACACTGCTGTTAGGTTTGGGGTCTTAAGCCAAAAGTAAAGTGGCTATACGTCTGCTCTATTTACCACTGGTTATGACATCTGAGCCTGAGCACTGCTGCAGCCACAGCCATGGTCACAAAATTCATATTGCTTTCTATGGAAATAATGTTGGGAATTAAAAATGTTTTCTTTTTTACATTCAGAAGAATTTGACAGCAGATGGGAACAAATCAGCCTCTTTTACTTCAGCAAAAAAGAACATTCAAAGATATCAATACCCTTTCCTGATTTTTAATGGTTGTCTAAAGTTTCACATGAAAAATAAAATAAAACATTTCAAGGGGCCAGTGTCACTTGTTCCATAACAGATCATAGCATTTCTTTTTCAAAGGCTGCTTTGACATACCCTACTGAATAAAATGTCATCTACAATATGCATATCATCTCTCTTTTCCAAACATAAGCCAAGATGTTCTAATAGTTAATCTCTCTCGCTCTCTTTCTTAAGCAACTCTGTGAAATCTCAAACACTCACACTTTCTGTGACTGCTGCTGCTGCTCCTGGGAAGGGTAGGAGTAAGTGTCTTTCTGTTCTTCCACCTGCTAATCCCATTAGAGGAGCATTGTGTCATGGTGGGACTGCAATAAAGTGAGGCAACATAAGACATGAGAAACTTATAGCTTTCTTGGAGCTCTACATGACAAATGATACAAGACAGTCAATTCATCACACTCACAGATAAGGAGAAAGAAAAAGCAGCTAGATTAAGTGCCCAAGGCAAGACAGTACTACATAGAAAAGAAGAACACAAGGAAAATCATAAATCAAAAGGTATTACAAAATACCTAAACTAAACCAATCCAATCCCATCATGTAGCAAATATAGAATTAGAAAGGCAAATGAAACATACTATGAAAAACATAGGCATGATATGAACACAACAGGCACATGATCACATTAACGTGTTTATACAGCACATAAAATTCATAGTTGCATCCATATATACACATACAACCAAGGAAGCATTCAAAAGAAAATACAGCTTTATATGCACCATCCTGAAGAAAAGAATTTTCCACAGTCACCTGGGGCACTCTGTACTCATAAAAACATAAAAGTGCTGGCATATTCTCTCAGCTCATTATCCTCTACTCTGAATTCGTGTTCAACTCCATTTTTGAAAGTATCATAACATGAAATCCTTGAAGCAACCTCCAAAACTGTAAACCTTTCACTTTCCTCAGGTAACCTTCCCCCATTTTTTAAAAGTGCATCCGTTCACTTATATTAAAAAAAAACAAAAAAAACTTTTGCTGACTCATCCAACCCCTCAAATATCCATCCCATCTCCTCACTTCATTTTTTCACAAGTAATTGATATAGCAGGGCTAAGGCAACTAGCAAATGTTCTTGATGTTTATTCTATACTGGATTAATAACAATTTGTCTTTAGGTACCATCATAATACTGAAACTCTTTTATTCTCAAGAGGATTTGACTCAGGCACTTCATGCGTGCTGATTTTATTAGACATCACTTCAGTGTTTGATATATTAAATCATAAAATCCTACTGCTATGTCTTACTGAGGCCAGTATCAGCGGCATTGTTCACAAATGATCCACTTCCTACCTTTCAGATAGGTCACAGCATGTCAAAATAGCTAACTTCACCTCGACATGGTAGGCCATTACCTCTGGGGTCCCATAGGCATCCTCACTTTCATCAGCATTTTTTAATATTTATCTAGCCCCACTCTGTCACTAGGGTTGTCGTACAGGCTATTCACTGATATACAGTTCTTCTTTCCCAACAGATCCTCTTGGACTGTTAAACACAATTTTCTGACCCTCTGCCTCTCTAACATTAAAACATGGTTATCACATAATTGCTTACCACTTAACTTAAAGAAAACCTAGAAAGAATCATATTGGGTCACTCTGTAACATATCCAATTCTGGACAATCTACCCTTGACAATCAATTTGAACAAATCACATTTCAAAAAAAGTCTGAAATTTGGGAGTGCTATTTGATCCACTCCTCTCTATGAAATCTTACACCTCATCAGTTACCCAAATCTTCTTTACAAAAGCATTTCAAGCCACTACTAGACATACCTGATTTCAGAACAATTCTGCAAGCATTTATTTTTTTCATCTCTCAATTACTTTAACTCATTACATATTGGCTTACCCCACAGCACCCTTCGATCTCTACAGATTATTCAAAATTCTGCAGCAAGAATTTTAACTGGAAGAAGCATCAGAGATCACATCACACCCATACTTTTCTCACTTCATTGGTTACCTATCCAGTCAATCATTCAGTATAAAATTGACATCATGATTCATAAACTCCTACCCAATATTAACTCTCTCTGGATCAACTCTGAACTAAAATTCTATGAATCAAATTGCACCTTACACTCCTCAGATCAGCATTTACTGGACTTTCCCTCCCTATGACTCACTTGCCTGGATAATACAAGAGAAGAGCTTTTTCTATAACTGGTCCCTCACTCTGGAACAAATTACCCCCACAAATCCATGGCTGCATTGATAAGAAAGAATTTTTAAATGCACTTAAAATCTTCCTGCTCAATATCGCATTCAGGGATTTCCTCAGTCAGTAGGCCCCTGTTATATCACTCTTCATTTTTGTCTTCACTACTCACACATGGCTCTCACATCAAAGAAATATAATAATTTCCCAAGGAGATAATGTAAGCATATGTTTTCACTGTAAGAAGTCATAACTGTATTTGTATATTCAGCATTGTATGTGTGTTTTTATATACCCTATGCTGAACTTTGCAGAGCATGAATTAAAAATGATTTTAAATAAATAAAATAAATATTCTTGAGGCTTGGTCAGCTTCCATCTGGGTATCCTCCAATATGGATGCTTCCATGACACCCTGAACAAGAAGAAGAGTGGTTAATGTTATTTTGGGGGTAATTTTCAAACTGTTCGTATTGATGAAAAGTCCAACTGTAATTTTTCCCCATGGATTTTACAGTTCTCAAAAGGAAACTGCGTGCATAATTTCCTTTGGACATTATACGAGAAAAACATCCCCAGATATTTATATCTGTCTTTTCTGTGACTATTTTTCCACAGAAAATAATATATACTAATTTAAAAATTCAATTTAGGATCAATATTCTCTGCCTGTGCTCTAAACACATCTGTGAGAATCACAGCAGGAAAAGACCTATCTAGGCTGCCCAACCCTGCAATACCTACCACTACTTCAGAGATCCCCATTGAATGCCCCATGCTGTCTTGAATTTTGATACTGTCATTGTCTTCTTGAGGAGGCTGTTCCATGCATCCCCATATTTTCTGTAAATAAGTATTTCCTTAAATTATTCCTAACCTACCCCTTTTGCCCTCAATGCATGGCTTCTCATTACAGATCCTCCTTTTCATTGAAAGCTTCTTGTGCATTGATACATTTGAGATATTTAATTGTCTCTACTATATCTTTATGTCACCTTTCCTCTAGGATATAAATGTTTAAATCATTAAGTCTGTCCCCCAAAACATTTGTTTATTTATTTACAGTTATTTATATACAGGCCTTCCAGGCAAAAGAGATCATGGTAAGAACATAAGAACATGCCATACTGGGTCAGACCAAGTTACGTGTGTAACCCTTTGAAAATCTGCCCCTAAATCTGTTACATGTTACTGTTGCTAATAATAGCAGTGGCTATTTTCTAAGTCAACTTAATTAATAGCAGGTAATGGACTTCTCCTCCAAGAACTTATCAAATCCTTTTTTAAACACAG
This sequence comes from Rhinatrema bivittatum, assembly GCF_901001135.1. Lineage (NCBI taxonomy): Eukaryota > Metazoa > Chordata > Amphibia > Gymnophiona > Rhinatrematidae > Rhinatrema > Rhinatrema bivittatum. Next base: position 379,345,154 of record NC_042615.1, on the reverse strand, counting down.
CTACATTAACTGCTCTAACCACATCCTCTGGTAACAAATTCCAGAGTTTAATTGTGCATTGAGTGAAAAAGAAATTTTTCCGATTAGTTTTAAATGTGCCACATGCTAACTTTATGGAATGCCCCCTAGTCTTTCTATTATCCGAAAGAGTAAATAACTGATTTTCATTTACCTATTCTAGAACTCTCATGTTTTTAAACACCTCTATCATATTCCATCTCAGCCGTCTCTTCTCCAAGCTGAAAAGTCCTAATCTCTTTAGTCTTTCCTCATAGGGGAGCTGTTCCATTCCCTTTATCATTTTGGTTGCCCTTCTCTGTACCTTCTCCATCGCAACTATATCTTTTTTGAGATGCGGCGACCAGAATTGTACACAGTATTCAAGGTGTGGTCTCACCATGGAGTGATATAGAGGCATTATTATATGGGATAATGTCCATCATATTACCATCTATGCGAGACGTATGGAGCTTATGATCTGACTGCTCCATAGGACTTATCGTAGTCCAGTGTTATACGCAAGGCTTTCTGCCAATGTGAGTACAAACTGCTGGAGGGGATATGGTCAAAGAGGCTCTTTTATTCACATGTGGTGGTTTTGTCCCGTAGTTTGCAAGATTTGGTCCTAAAGTGCACTGGAAATTGCTGATATCGTGGATAATGCTATACATGTTCATTTACTCTCCTTGGAAAATGGGACAGGTCCTTAGCACCAGTGAAGTGTAGGACGTGGATGGGTCAGCTGCTATTGGTGGTGCGTTTCACCATTGCCACCTACTGAAAATCTACCTCCAATTTGGGTTACTGGCAGATCCAGGTTCAGGATATTGCTATCTGGAAAAGCAGCAGTTTGACCTAAAAGGGGAATTTTATAAGTATGAATAAGTATGGGGTTCATACCATGCACATTATCCATCTCCTGTACTTGTTATGCCCCACTTTCCTTTTCTTTTTTTTTTTTTTATTTATATCTTTATTGATTTTTCACTATAATACAGAAATAGAACAACAAACTCGGTACTGTTTGATACTCCTTCAAACTCAATACCTACGTCTATTCTTAAGTAATCATACTTATTTATCGACATCATCAATAGAAATTTTTTGTTACAACAATAATAAAAAACCAGAGGCTATGTATTCATAGGAAGATTCTAAGAAATTTTGTCAATATGTAAATTAACATTCACAGTTCTGCTTTGACATTTACCGTTTTATTCACTGGACAGAGGGGAAGAGGTGACTATTCTTCTCTGCTCTATAAAATATTTCAAATGATCAGGTAGAAAGAATACATATACATCTTGCTCTTTCTTTAATAGACATTTACAGGGAAATCTCAGGATAAATGAATATCCCATAGATATCACTTCCTGACGGAAGACCAAAAACCCCTTTCTTCTAAGCTGTGTAACAAATGATAGATCAGGAAAAATCTTTACTGAGTTATCATAAAAGGAAATAGGGTAATTGGAAAAATATCTTTTCATAACCTTATTCAGGTCAAGCAAATTTACAGAGGAAACTAGTAATATACCCTGATGTATAATTTGACTAGAGTTTTCTAGAAAGTTGGTGGGATTCCCTTGAAAAGGCAACTCCATTGTTTCCAAATTTGAGTTTCTCTTGGGAAGAAAATAACAGAAACTAATAAGTGGTAATTCATCTTCGGAAAAAGACAAAACTTCCCTTAAGAATAGGAGTGTTGGAGGAGCAGATACCCCAAGCGACCACTACTGGAGGGATAGATCTGGCTGCCGGAGGTGAGACCTTGGAAACTTTGACATGCTCTGCAGTGGTAACACTGGAACTATTGTGGGACTTGATGGCTGTTATGGCTACTAATATGAAGGGGTTAGAAAAGAAGATGGATTCTATTACAGGGAAAAGTCAGCAGGATATATCAGTAATTCATAATGAGGTTAAAACATCTGAGGAAAGAATTAAAAACCTAGAGGATACAGACAAAAAGAATTTAGAATTTCAGGCAGCAGTAGCAAAAGATAGAGAATTATTATCTAGACGATTGGAAACCTTTGAAAACAACTCCAAACGTCTAAATCTAAGATTACTTAATTTTCCTAGAGTAGTTGGGCAGATTCCAATGGAGACGTTAAAAAAAATTCCTTTTCTTTTATGCAATGTGCTGTGCTACAGATATATTTTGAAAGTATATGTATGTGATATATGTTGAAAACTTTTGTTAAATAAATAGTTTAAAAAAGTGGAAGCTCTTAAAAATTCTAAGAAGCTCAGCGTTTCCTTGGGATGGTGACCTATTTGGGATTATATCTACCACAGGTATATTCAACCACTTATGCATTTCAGAAGCATGGGAATTAGAGATGTGAATCGAAACCGGAATCGGTTCGGATTCCGGTTCTGATTCACATGTGGGTTTTTTTTCATCGGGCCTGATCGCGGTTTTGTTTATCGACTGCGCCCGAACCGATAAACAAAAAACACACCCCGACCCCTTAAAACTAATACCTTAGCTTCCCCACCCTCCCGGCCCCCCCCAAAAAAAACTTTTTACAGGTACCTGGTGGTCCAGTGGGGGTCCCTGGAGCGATCTCCCACTCCTGGGCCGTCGGCTGCCACTAATCAAAATGGCTCCTATCATGTGACAGGGGCTAACCAATGGCACCGGTAGCCCCTGTGACATAGTAAGGGCAAAGGCTATTGGCGCCATTTTGATTACTGGCAGCCGATGGCCCGAGTGCAGGAGATCGCTCCCGGACCCCTGCTGGACCACCAGGGGCTTTTGGCAAGTCTTGGGGACCCTCCTGACCCCCACAAGACTTGCCAAAAGTCCAGCGGGGGTCCGGGAGCAACCTCCTGCACTTGGACCATCAGCTGCCAGTATTCAAAATGGTGCCGATAGCCTTTGCCCTTACTATGTCACAGGGGCTACCGGTGCCATTGGTCAGCCCCGTCACATGGTAGGAGCACAAGATGGCGCCAGCCATCCAGTGCTCCTACCATGTGACAGGGTCTGGCCAATGGCACGGATACCCTGTCACATGGTAAGGGCAAAGGGCCATCGGTGCCATTTTGATTAGTGGCAGCCGACAACCCAGGAGTGGGAGATCACTCCAGGGACCCCCACTGGACCACCAGGTACCTGTAAAAAGGTTTTGGGGGGGTCGGGAGGGTGGGGGAAGCTAAGGGATTAGTTTTAAAGGGTCGGGGTGGGTTTAGGGGTTATTTTTGTGTGCCATTTTTCCTGCCCTCCCCCAAAATGATAAGAGAACCCCCACGATCAATATTGTGGGGTTTTCCTATCGTTTTGGGGGAGCCCCCGATTTCTGACGATTTTGAAAATATCGTACGATATTTTCAATCGTCCGAAGCCCGATTCACATCCCTAATGGGAATAGATAGACATCGGATGAACTTCAGCAAGGAGCTTTTGGCAGATGGTAATTGAAGCTCTTTTTCAATCCTAACCTGCTAATGGTGGTAGTCACTAATGTAAGCTGCTCTGGATATAGGAGAAGTCCTGCTTCAGGATTGCAACACACATTTCAAGCTAGTAAAATTCTGTTCTCACATACTTACAGAGGCAGAGAGTAATATGCTCAAATATGTATTTATTTTGAAACATTTATTACCTGCTCTGTCTTGTATTCTAGTTGGCTACAAGAAACAATCATATATTTACAATACTCACATACAAGATGCCAGCCAGCACTGGGGAGAAGCCACAGCAGGGATGAGTATTAGAGATGTGAATCGGAACCGGAATCGGTTCGGATTCCGGTTCAGATTCACATCTGGGTTTTTTCCCATCGGGCCTGATCGCGTTTTGTTTATCGGCTGCCCAGCCGATAAACAAAAAACCCACCCCAACTCTTTAAAAGTTACCCCTTAGCTTCCCTCACCCTCCCGACCCCCCCCCCCCCATAACCTTTTTACAGGTACCTGGTGGTCCGATGGGGGTCCCGGGAGCAATTTCCCGCTCCGAGCCGTCCTCCGGCTACCAGGCCATCCTTTGCCCTTACCTTGTGACAGGATATCCGTGCCATTGGCCGGATCCTGTCACATGGTAGTAGCACTGGATGGCCGGCGCCATCTTGTGCTCCTACCATGTGACAGGGGCTGACCAATGGCAGCGGTAGCCCCTGTGACAAAGTAAGGACAAGGCTATCGGCACCATTTTGGTTCCTGGCACCCGACGGCACGAGTGCAGGAGATCGCTCCCGGACCCCCGCTGGACCCCCAGGGACTGTGGCCAGCTTGGGGGGGCCTCCTGACCCCCATAAGACTTGCCAAAAGTCCAGCGGGGATCTGGGAGCGACCTCCTGCACTCGAGCCGTATTGCCAGTATTCAAAATGGCGCCGGCACTAGCCTTTGCCCTCATATGTCACATAGTGAGGGCAAAGGTAGTGCCGGCGCCATTTTGAATACTGGCAATACGGCCCGAGTGCAGGAGGTCGCTCCCAGATCCCCGCTGGACTTTTGGCAAGTCTTATGGGGGTCAGGAGACCCCCCCCCAAGCTGGCCAAAAGTCCCTGGGGGTCCAGCGGGGGTCCGGGAGCGATCTCCTGCACTCGTGCCGTCGGGTGCCAGGAACCAAAATGGCGCCGATAGCCTTGCCCTTACTATGTCACAGGGGCTACCGGTGCCATTGGTCAGCCCCTGTCACATGGTAGGAGCACAAGATGGCACCGGCCATCCAGTGCTCCTACCATGTGACAGGATCCGGCCCATGGCACGGATACCCTGTCACAAGGTAAGGGCAAAGGATGGCCCGGTAGCCGGAGGATGGCCCGGAGCGGGAGATCGCTCCCGGGACACCTACTGGACCACCAGGTACCTGTAAAAAGGTTTTGAGGGGGTCGGGAGGTTGGGGGAAGCTAAGGGGTTACTTTTAAAGGGTCGGGGTGGGTTTAGGGGTTATTTTTGTGTGCCGTTTTTCCCGCCCTCCACCAAAACGATAAAGGAAGCCCCACGATCAATATCGTGGGATTTTCCTATTGTTTTGGGAGAGCCCCCGATTTCTGATGATTTTGAAAATATCGATGATATTTTCAATCGTCCGAAGCCCGCTTCACATTCCTAATGAGTATCTAACCCACCACTTTGTTGATTATCCCACTTGAATGGCTAAAGTGACGATGGTATTATTAGGATTTCTGGTGATATCAAGTGAATTATTGTCCACTGAAACCAAAAGTAAGGATCAGGAGAGGAAAATGTGTTCTTTCTCCAGCTGGGTCTTCCTAAAGGAAACAAGGTATAGACCCCACCCAGTCTCCCAGGTATAGAGAGGGAAGATACAGTCTTGTAATAAAATAAAAATCAGTTGGACTCCAACTATATTTTAAACATTTTAGCTGTTCAATTTTATTATTAACACTTTGAAGTTACTCTCAATAATAGATAAAGCATTTATATTTGCAACAAAAGTGATAGCACCTAACACATTTTTTTCCTTCCTAGGTACCAATAAATTAAAATAAGAAATGAACGAGCCCTTCAAATTATCTAGATGAACAATCAGATAAGTATTTTATACCAAAACCAGTTATGTTTTCTCTGGAAATTATACACTAACTGATGATAATTTAAAGAAGTTGAGTCTTTGTGTTGTAACTTTATTTTCAGGTGCAGCTGAGTACGGGTATCAACAAAAATGAAGGTGAGCATTGGAAATGTTTGTTCCCTTGTTTATATATCTCTATATATTTCTCGTGTTCTCTCTTTTCTTATATGAACTTTTTCTCTCTTTCTGTGGTGCTATCTCAGTTCTTGAGTTTAGCTAGACTTGTATATGTGTTTTCCTCTTTAAGTGTACACTTAGCTGTATCCGATGTATAAACTCTGCTTGGCATAGAAAGAGGCTGATTTCAAAATGGAACAGCAGTTCAACATGGGTCAGAGGGTAGAAACAGGCAGGCTACACCCAGGCAGAGTCCCCTTCCTTTGCGCAGGAAAGGACTTCCTAGAATGGGTTCGCCCCTAAACAGCGGTTCAACATGGGTCAGAGGGTAGATACAGGCAGGCTACATACGGAACCCCTAGGGACTTTAGTGTGAGAATATCCTTGACAAAAGACAGGTAGGCTGGAAAGCAGTCAGAGTACTGCTTGGCATAGAAAGAGGCTGATTTCAAAATGGAACAGGGGTTTAACATGGGTCAGAGGATAGATACAGGCAGGCTACACCCAGGGAGGGTTCCCTTTCCTTTGCGTAGGAAAAGGCTCCCTAGAATGGATTTGCCCCTAAACAGCAGTTCAACATGGGTCAACAGGACCTAAGAGATAGGCTGCAACACTGTGGATAGTTCCCTTTCCTAAGAGCAGGAAAGGGCTTCCTTGGAATGGGTTAGCCCCTAGAGTGGAGCGTGAGCCTTCAAAGCATGGTGACATGGAGCAGGGTGCTGAACAGCGATTAAACATGGGTCAACAGGTCCTAAGAGAAAGGCTGCAACATGGTGGATTGGTCCCTAGAGTGGAGCACAAGCCTTAAAAGTGTGGCGACCTGGAGCAGGGTCTTACTGTGAGCATGGTCTCACTGTGTTTGCCACAGTCTAAGTACCTTGGAGATCTTTTCTCGTTCTGAACATGGGTCAACAGGTTCTAAGAGATAGGCTGCAACACTGGGGAGAGTTCCCTTTCTTTGAGCAGGAAAGGGCTTCCTGGAATGGATTGGCCATTAGAGTGTATAATGGTACAAATTGTTAGGATTTAATCATTTGCAAACAGATCATGACTTCATAAGCAAGACGGAGAAAGTTCTCTTCTCTGCCCTGAAACTAAAGAAAACTGTTTTATTTAAGGATCCATGCTGTGAAGGATTACTAATTTTAATTGCCAGAGACTGAGGTTTCCATTTGCAATGAGGGTTCAGCCGTTAGGACTGGACATAAGGCCTGGACAAACAAGCACAGCATTCTAGGACAGAGGTCAGACACTTGTAGGAACATAAGGCCTGGAAGGACAGACACAGCAATCGAGGTCAAATACTTGTAGGAATTGCAGGAAGACCTTGTGAGACTGGAAAATTGGGCATCCAAATGGCAAATGAAATTTAATGTGAATAAGTGCAAGGTGATGCATATAGGGAAAAATAACCCATGCTATAGTTACACAATGTTAGGTTTCATATTAGGTGCTACCACCCAAGAAAGAGATCTAGGGTAGATAACACATTGAAATCGTCGGTTCAGTGTGCTGCGGCAGTCAAAAAAGCAAACAGAATGTTGGGAATTATTCGGAAGGGAATGGTGAATAAAATGGAAAATGTCATAATGCCTCTGTATCGCTCCATGGTGAGACCGCACCTTGAATACTGTGTACAATTCTTGTCACTGCATCTCAAAAAAGATATAATTGTGATGGAGAAGGAACAGAGAAGGGCGACCAAAATGATAAGGGGAATGGAACAACTCCCCTATGAGGAAAGACTAAAGAGGTTAGGACTTTTCAGCTTGGAGAAGAGACTGCTGAAGGGGGATATGATAGAGGTGTTTAAAATCATGAGAGGTCTAGAATGGGTAGATATGAATCTGTTATTTAGTCTTTCAGATAAGAGAAAGACTAGGGGGCACTCCATGAAGTTGGCATGTGGCACATTTAAAACTAATTGGAGAAAGTTCTTTTTTACTCCACGCACAATTAAACTCTGGAATTTGTTGCCAGAGGATGTGGTTAGGGCAGTTAGTATAGCTGTGTTTAAAAAGGATTGGATAAGTTCTTAGAGGAGAAGTCCATTACCTGCTATTAATTAAGTTGAATTAGAAAATAGCCACTGCTAATACTAGCAATGGTAACATGGAATAGACTTAGTTTTTGGGTACTTGCCAGCTTCTTATGACCTGGATGGTGGGCTTGATGGACCCTTGGTCTGACCCAGTATGGCATGTTATATTTTTATGTTTTTAGGGACATAGGGCCTGGACAAACAGGCACAGCAGTCGAGGACAGAGGTCAAGCCCATGTAGGGACATAAGGCCTAGATGGACAGGCACATCAGTTTTTTGTTTTTCTAATTTATTGATATTCCTATTTTCAAACATTTCCAGCACTTCATAGTTGATTACACTCAGGTACTGTAGGTATTTCCCTATCCCCAGAGGAATTACAATCTAAGGAACACAAGGCCTGGATGGACAGGCACAGCAGTCAAGGACGGAGGTCAAGCCCACGTAGGGACATAAGGCCTGGACGGACAGGCACAGCAGTTTTTTTTTCTTAATTTATTTATATTCCTATTTTCAAACGTTTCCAGCACTTCATAGTCGATTACACTCAGGTACTGTAGGTATTTCCTTATTCCCAGAGGGATTACAATCTAAGTCAAACCCTTGTAGGAACATAAGGCCTGGATGGACAAGCACAGCAGTCGAGAACATAGATCAAGCCCACGTAGGGACATGAGACCTGGACGGACAGGCACAGCAGTTTTTTGTTTTTTTAATTATTTATATTCCTATTTTTAAACGTTTCCAGTACTTCATAGTCGATTACACTCAGGTACTGTATGTATTTTCCTGTCCCCAGAGGGATTACAATCTAAGTCAAACCCTTGTAGGAACATAAGGCCTGGACGGACAGGCACAGCAGGTTTTTTTTCTTAATTTATTTATATTCCTATTTTCAAATGTTTCTAGTACTACATAGTTGATTACACTCAGGTACTGTAGGTATTTCCCTATCCCCAGAGGGATTACAATCTAAGTCAAACCCTTGTAGGGACACAAGGCATGGATGGACAGGCACAGCAGTCGAGGACAGAGGTCAAGCCCACATAGGGACATAAGGCCTGGACAAACAGGCACAGCAGTCAAGGACATAGGTCAAGCCCACCTAGGGACATAAGGCCTGGATGGACAGGCAAAGCAATGGAGGTCAAACCCTTGTAGGAACATAAGGCCTGGACAGTGGACGGTCAGGCACAGCATTTGAGGTCAGGCCCTTGTAGGGATTTACGGCCTGGGCAGTGGACGGTCAGGTACAGTGTTTGAGGTCAGGCCCTTGTAGGGATGTACGGCCTGGGCAGTGGATGGTCAGGCACAGCGTTTGAGGTCAGGTGCATGTGCTGCAGTGCTTATATTATCTGGAGCATAGGAGGCAGTTGGAGCTGCTGCAAGGCTTTCAATTGCTTTTATTCATCTTGCCATTCACAGGGAAAAAGCATTTCCATCAACTCTGGTGCCAGCCTTGAGCAGTGAAGGCTTATGATATCCCCTGTCATTGAAAAGACACGTTCACTGGGCACACTGGTTGGTGGACATGACAGATATCGCTGAGCCACTTTGGCTAGGTGTGGCCAGACAGTGGACTTGTGTGCCCAATATTCCAGCGGATCTATCTGCATGTTCTCTATTGGCTCTGAGAGATACCGTGTCACTGACAGCTGTGCTGGTGTCTCCTTTGCTTGAGCGGGCTGAGAGTCACTCATGCCAGCTGCTTTCTCTCTCGCCCATCACACAACAGATGAATTTTTATGGGCAACATGCCTTGGGCATTCTGAAGTGGAGGAGGAGGTACTATCTGTCGCTGACATATTGCTGCTCCTGCTTGGGCTAGCAGCACAACTCTCTGAAGTGCCCACTATTTCCAGCTCTGCTTCAAGCCTAATCTGTCTCTGCCTATGGCGCTCCTGTTCATGGACTTTTGCTAACAGCAGGTACTTCACCAATAAGAGACAATCGTACTGTAGGGCAAGTTTCCCTTTCACACGGGGATCATAGACTGTGGTGAGCATGTATGTGCAGTCTTCTGTTAAAGGTGTTAATTTCTCTTTTATCTGCTGCTGCAAAATGTCCAGACAATCCAGCACCTCAACTGTCATTCCCTCTTCCTGTTTAAAGGCCTCCAAATGTTCATCCAGGAGATGAACTATAGGGATGATGTCAGCCAAGGTGGCACTTCTGGAACTCAGCTCCTCCGTGACATCCTTGAAGGGCTGCAGGATTTTTACCAACTGACTTATGACTAACCAATCATGATGCCCTAGGGGTTTCTGCACACCTATGTCCATTGTACCAGAAAGTTCATGAAGGGGTGTCTTCAGCTCCACTAAACTCTCCAGCATCATAAAGGTGGAACTCAACTGGGTGGCAATGTCTTGAATGAGATGCTTGTGAGGCATCTCCAAATCAATCTGCTTTTGTCGGAGAACCTGCCCCGCCTTGACACTTCTGTGGAAGTGTGCTGCTATGTTCATGCACTTCTGTATTAACCTATGCAGGTATTGATTCTCTTTGTCATTAGAATCCAACCCCAGAGCTGACTTCACTACCAGGTGCAGAGTGTGTGCAAAACCTCGGATGTTCTTAAAGCACCCGTCGTTTATTGCCTTAACCATGTTTGCACCATTGTCTGTGACAAAGAACCCTGCCTGAGTTTTCCTGTCTCACTGTTGTAGTTGCCAGCCCTCCAGCATCTGTCTGATGCATGCTAGAATATTGGCTGCGGTATGGGCCTAGTCCATCAGGTGGTTGTGCAGTAAAGCCCAACTCCACCCTGATACTTGTTCAATAATAGAGCTGCTGGCTGCCCCTGCTTCAGCCAGGTCCCAGAAGTGTGCTGTCAGGGAGAGCTAAGAATGTGCAGCATTCATGGCGATCTAGATATTGCCGGTGAAATGCACTATCCCCTCTGCCTTAGCTAGCAGCGCTTGCATGCAACTGCAACACTGCTTGTACAGGCTGGGGATGACCTTTCTACTAAATGTGGCTCTGGAGGGGACTTTGTAATTTGGAAGTACGACCTTCAGAAAACGCTTGAAACCCACATTCTCCACTAACTGCAAGGGCTGGTCATCAAGGGCAATCATTTCCCCAGTGCTCCTGGATACAACTTTTGAGGCTGCCTGCCTTCTACCCCGGGATAGCGTTACCGCACTCCACCCCATTTCTTCCATGTGGGTTGTTGCTTCTGCCACATATCAGGGGGTTGCTGGCCTGCTACCTGACTGCTGGAATGGATGAGGGTGTGGGCTGACTCTGCTGCTTTTGAACCACTGCACACTGCTTGGAAGGGGCCCCTCGACTGGTACTGCCACCATCCCCAGATGGCAGTAAGCTTGTTGGGTGTTGCCTCTTCATATGATGGTTCATGCCAAAATTAGATAGATGTCCCATTTGCTTGCCTCTGCTATTATCCCTGGCACAGAAATTACACCGAGCAAAACACGGGTCTTCCTTCACTTTAAAGTGGCTCCAGATCGCAGACGTCTTTCGTGATCGTCCCCTCTCTAAAGCCTTGGGGGTGGAAGCTGCCAACGGAGCTGAGGTAGTGGGTGCACCCTGAGAAGCAATGCCAGGGGCCTCAGTCACCCTCTGTGCCTGTGCTGACTGCTCTTCCTACTCCTCCTCATCACCAGTTTCATCTCTCCTCTGCTGCACTGAAGTGGAGGCTAAGACAGGACTAACTAATTCTCCCGAAGATTCATCACCTATTATTTTTTTCCGTTTCTGCTGAGAAACCCACCCAAGATGATTCTTCATCTGAATCAGAAGCAAACAGTGACTGCGCCACCTTGTCAATGCTAAGTGTTAGTCGAGACTTCTGTCCCCCTGCTGCTTTTGGGTATTGACATTTTGTCTGGCATGACTCTGCCTCCCCTTCCCTCACCTCAAAACTACAGGGCCAGAAACATGTGGTGGCGAAGGTGATGCATCATGGTCAGATTTCATTTTTTTCGGGATAGAAGTGCCGGCCCCTACAAAGAGTTTAGATTGCGACAGGTGCCTTTTTAACTTTAATGGGGGAATTGCACTAATGTCTTTTGAAGTGCCTCCTCTGCCAGTCCCAATCACTCGACTACATCTAGCTCTCCCTAACATTATGGATTTAATGTCACTAGTAGTGCCTACCCACTGCCCACTGTCACGGTGCCTTGCTATGCACTAATGTAAGGTGTGTGGAGTGCACACAGACACTGCTTGCTTGTAAGCACAAAAGAGGCAGACTGGGCACTTGACTGCACATACTGACCCAATAATAAGGTTCAGTCTGTTAAATTACCCACTGCCTAATGTCACGGTGCCTTGCTGTGCACTAATCTAAGGCGTCTGGTGTGCACACACACGCAGCTTGCTTGTAAGCACAAAAGAGGGAGACTGGGGATTTCACTGCACAGACTATCCCTATAATAAAGTTCAGTCTGTTAAACTACCCTCTGCCCACTGTCACGGTGCCTTGCTATGCACTAATCCAAGGTGTGTGATGTGTACACACACGCAGCTTGCTTGAGAGCACAAAAGAGGCAGACTGGGGATTTCACTGCACAGACCGTCCCAATAATAAAGTTCAGTCTGTTAAACTACCCACTGCCACTGAAGCCCAGTGCACAGAGAGACTGTGACTTGAATTTAAAAAACTCAGTTTAAAAAAGCAGGAATTTTTGGCACACCAGGAAAATGGATGAAAATATATCTCTCCCAGCCAGCCACAACACCCTAATGGTGATTGCTAGTAGAGATGTGAATCGGAAATGGTATCTGTTCGGATTCCGGTTCCGATTCACATCATGAAATTTTTATCTTGCAGTCCGGGTTTTTTTTATCGGCTGCGCCCGAGCCGATAACCAAAAAATACAGCCGACTCTTTAAAATGAGTTTGTTAGTAACCCTCCACCCTCTGCCCCCCCCCCCCCCAAATTTTTAAATACCTGGTGGTCCAGCGGGGGTCCCAGGAGCATTCTCCCACTCTCGGGCTGTCGGCTGCCAGTAAACAAAATGGCGCAGATTGCTCCTGGCGCCTCCACTGGACCACCAGGTAATTTTAAAACATTTTTGGGGGGGTCAAGACGGTGGGGGAGGCTAAGGGGTCAGTTTTAAAGGGTCGGGTGGGGTTTTTTTTTATCGGGCCATCGGCGCCATTTTTATTAGTGGCAGCCGACGGCCCGAGAGCGTGCGATCGGTCCCAGGGCTTCCACTGGACCACCAGGTAATTTTAAAACATTTTGGGGGGGTTTAGGAGGGTAGGGGAATGTAAGGGATTCGTTTTAAAGGGTCGGGGTGGGTTTAGGGGTTGTTTTGGTGTGCCAGTTTTCCTGCCTCCCCCTCCTAAATAACTCCCGTTAGTGGACACAAACCCGATTAACGATTTTTCACGATAAATCAGGGGAATTTCTATTGTATCGCACTCTTTAACGATTTTTGACGATTTAAAAAATATCGGACGATATTTTAAATCGTCAAAAAATGATTCACATCCCTAATCTCATTCACAGTACTGCCTTGCTGGGAAACCTACACCAGACTCCCCCTATACCAACGGGGTGAGAAGGGTCCCCTCTGCTGAGGGTCCTGAGACTGCTACATCCAGACTACCTTACTACTGCCACCTCTGGTGGTACACCTCAAGCTGTTTAATAAAAGATCTAACTCCGTGTTGTGCGTCTGCATTTATCCCAGTACTGTGGTGCCTCACGGGGCTCCTCCCCATGGGCGTGGTCATCTGCCTCAGTACCAAGAATCCACACAAACACCGCTTAACCATAACACTCCAGTTGTCTTCATGTGGTCAAGACATAAGCAGCAAGGTATGACAGGCCCTAGTTTTAATGATCGGGACAAATCAGGAGGCAGAGAGTGTGACACACCCTATTTGTCATGATGGGAACAAGTCTGGAGCAGCAGCTTGTAACAGGCTCCAGTTTTCTTGATAGGGAGAAATCAGGATGCAGCAGGGTGTGACAGGCCCCTGTTATGATGTTCCCAATGTATCCCAGTATATAAAAACACTTAAATAAATAAAATAAATAAATATCTTGATCTAGACAAGGCAGAAGGAAGTTAGTTGCGTCAGACTCCTGTTTTGTTGATGTGGATAAGTCAGGATCAGCAGAGTGTGACAAGCCCCAGTTTTGTTGATGGGGATAAGTCAGTGGTAGCAGGGTGTGACAGATCCCAGTTTTCTTGATTTGGACCAGTTAGGAGGTTGCAGGATTGGTCATTCTACAGTGATGGTAAACAGAACAAGGCATGAAGAAAGTGTCAGTGCATGTCTCCTCAATAATTTTGTTAAGGGATAAGCAGGCAGAAGTTGTCAGTGCATATGACCCCACTGATGTAGATAAGATCTATGCAGGCAGATGGTGTCAGTTCATGTTGACCCCAGTGATATTGCTAAGGGCTTGTGGGCAGAAGGTGTCAGTGCCTGTTGGCCCAAATAATGTTGCTATGGCCTAGGCAGGCAGAAGGTGTCAGTGCATGTTGGCCCCAGTTATGTTGCTAAGAGCTAGGCAGGCAGAGTTTATTGTGGCCCTCAGGATGGCCTTTCAGGGCATGGAGGCAGCAGCAGTGTGGTCATTGAATTTTGGCCCATCTGGCAGTGTTGGGGTACAGAGTAGGACTCAGCACTGATGTTTTATGGCCCTCAGAATGGCTTTTTTGACCTAGGAGGCAGGAACAATGTATTTGTTGAAGCGTGGCTCAACTGGTGGTGTTGGTGTCATAGCAGGACTCAGTATTGATGTTTTGTGGTCTTTGGAATGGCTTTTAAAACCTGGGATGCAGAAGCAGTGTGGCCCAGCTAGCCTTATTGGGGTCTCTGCAGGACTCATCTCTGCATGTTTTCCAGCTCTCAATCTGGAATCTCGGGCCTGGCAGCAGAAGCAATGTGATTGTTCAAGTGTGTCCCAACTGGCATTGTTGGGGACACAGCAGGCAAATGCAGTTAGACAGTCACTGGATGTTGCTGAATGTAGCTTCCATTGCTGGTATTTGAGGTACAGCAGGCAGACAAGCAGAGCAGCTACAGGACCTTCAAATTCCTTTCATTCGTCTTGCCACTCGCATGCAAAATCTGGAAACCCAAGCAAAGCAGAATAATTTTCAGGAGCACTAGCTTCTCCATCAAGTGTTGAGCACCAGGAATGATGAGGGCTTATGATGTCCTTTGTCTTGGAAAACACTCTTTCACTGATGACATTTATTAGTGGGCAAGAGAAATAGAGCTGAGCCACTCTCGCTAGGTCTGGGAAGATACTGCACTTTTGAGACCAGTATACTAATCCATCTGTGTCCATGTCATCAATGGTTTCTGCGAGATAGTGTATCACTGAGATTTGAACTTCTGTCTCTTTTGCTAGTGTCAGATGTGTGTCTTTCTTCCCAGCTGCTTTTGTGATCACCTGAGACAGAAGTTAGGATTTTTTTATTTTACTGTGGAGAAAAGAGTGCTAAGTGGCGATGACAGGGTGCTGCTCTGACTTGCACTACTGTCTGAACTGAACAATGAAGGTGTCTTTTCCTGTGCTACATCCCTCTCTGTCTCAACCTCTGGCACTCTAGTTATCAGATCTTCTCTGTCAGCAAGCTCTTCATATGTGTCAGATTGCTGGCCTTTAGTGCATGTCTTGCTTTCACACGTGGATCACATGATGCAGTGAGCATTAGGGATGAGCAGAGGGACGCCATACGTTGCATTCATGATTCGGATTCGTCGGGGAACAGATACGTTGCATTCGGCCGTATGGCGCCCCGATGCGTTAATACGGCGATTTCTATTCGTGTCCCAGCTAAAATTAAAATTAACTACAACCCCCCACCCTCCTGACCCCCCAAGACTTACCAAAACTCCCTGGTGGTCCAGCAGGGAGTCCGGGAGCCATCCCCTGCACTCTCACACCCTTGGTACCGGTTTTATCATGGCGCCGATAGCCTTTGTCACAGGGGCTACCGGTGCCATTGGTCAGCTCCTGTCACATGGTCATCGGCGCCATCTTGTGCTCCTACCATGTGACAGGGGCTGACCAATGGCACCGGTAGCCCCGTGACATAATATGGGTAAAGGCTATTGGCGCCATTTTGAGTACTGGCATCGGACGGCCGGAGTGCAGGAGGTCGTTCCGGGACCCCCGTGAGGGTGGGAGGTTTGTTTAAATTTGTATTTAGGTGGCCGTATAATTCGGCGAAGATTCGTGTATTCGTGGGGAATCGCGATACGTTTCGCTTCTCCACGAATACTACGAATAGTACAATATACGTTGCGGATCACCAATACGGCGAAAACGAATGCATACCCCTAGTGAGCATGTTTGCTGGGTTTCTGATCAGAGGTCATAGTTTCTCTGTTGCCTGCTTTCCCAGATTCCAGACAGAACAGCACCTCAGCTCTCATTTCCTCGTCTGTTGAAAGCAGTCTTATTTTTCTAACAGGGTGTTTACTATAGGGATGACATTTCCCATGATGGCGTTTGTGGCACTCAGTTCCTCTGAAGTATCTTTAAAGGGCTTCAGGATTTTCGCAAGCTGTCTCATGACTGACCAATCATGATGTCCTAGAAGAGCCTGCACACCTATCTCCATTTCCTGAGACAGATCACAGCGGGGGTGTCTGCTGCAACACTAGCCAAAGCAGCATCATATATGTAGAATTCCAGTGGGTACCCACATCTTGAATAAGATGCTTTTGAAGCATCTCTAATTCCTCCTGCTTTTCACAGAGAAGATCCCCTGCCTTCACACTTTGGTGGAAGTACCCAGCTATTTTTGTACACTTGTCTAGTAACCCAGGCAGGAACACATGCTCTGGGTGCATGGACCCCAAGCCCCAAGGAATCTTTCACTGCTAGTTGCAGTGTTTGAGCAAAGCATTGTACATGTACACCCTATCCTACCTTGTATACTACTATTGCCATACTAGAGCCATTGTCAGTGACAAAGAACCCTGCATTAAGACTTCTGGCTCTCTTATCCAGCTGCCAACCCTCCAGCATGTCTTGAATCACTGCTAAAATATTGGCAGAGTTATGGGCACCAACTACCAGGTGAGTGTACAGCAAAGCCCACTTGCGACCTGTTGCTCTGGCCCCTGTGGAGCTGCTGCATGCCCCTACCTTACCCAGGTCTCACCAATGTGCCTTCAGAGAGAAGAAAGTGTGTAAGGTGTTTGTAGATGTGCAGATGTCACTTTTGAAATGCACACTCCCCTGTGCCTTTACCAGCAGTGCCTGCAAGTGACTATTGCAATCCTTGTACAAACTGGGGATGGCATTTCTGCTGAAAATGGTCCTGAAGGGCAATTCATAGTTTGGTGCTAAAAGATGCAGCAAATGCCTGAGACCCTCATTCTCCAGTACTTACAGGAACAGATTGTCTAAAGTGATCTCACGAATAGTCTTAGTCACCACTTAGGATGCTGCCTGCCTCTTTCCCCATGACAGTGCCACCAAACACCACCCCAAATCCTCCATTGTAGGCTGTCACTTCTTAGGTATAGCTGGGGACCGCAGCTGCTGGCCTGCCACCTGACTGGTTGAAGGAGCTGAAGGAACACTTGTCCCCTTTTCAAATAGTGTCTTCTGGCTTGCAGAAGGGGCAATCTGCCTACTGCCACTACCAACCCCAGGTGCATATTGAAGGGGATGCTGCTTCTTCAGGTGATGCTCCATCCCAGAATTACTTAAATGGTCCAGTTGCCTCCCTTGGCTGATGTCCTTTGCACAATAGTTACAAAGCGTGGATCCTCGCTGATTTGAAAATAGCTCCAGATCACAGATTTCTTTCTTGGTCTCTTGCCTCTGTTTTCATCCTTAGGGGTGGATAATGCTTGCACTGAAGTTATGTTGGAAACAGATGGAGCCTGAGAAACTGGGGCAGAGGATCTCTCCCTCACCAACATCAGATCCTGCCTCTCTTTCCTCCATCACTGAAGTGGAGCCTATATCGTACTCATTAATCCTCTTAATTCAGGATCTTTAAGAACATAAGAACATGAGAGATGCCATACTGGGTCAGATCAAGGGTCCATCAAGCCCAGCATCCTGTTTACAACAGTGGCCAATCCAGGCTACAAGTACCTGTCAAGTACCCAAACACTAAGTAGATCCCATTCTACTGATGCCAGTAATAGCTGTGGCTATTCCCTAAGTCAACTTAATTAATAGTAGGTAATGGACTTCTCCTCCAAGAACTTTACCAAACCTTTTTTAAACCCAACTGCACTAACTGCACCAACCACATCCTCTGCCATCAAATTCCAGAGCTTAATTGTTCATTGAGTGAAAAATAATTTCATTCGATTAGTTTTAAATGTCTACTTGCTAACTTCATGTAGTTAACTTCTAGTCCTTCTAGTATCCAAAAAAGTAAATAACCAATTCACATTTACCTGTTCTAGACCTCTCATAATTTTAAAGACCTCTATCATATCCCCACTCAGCTGTCCCTTCTCCAAGCTGAACACAGGGGAGTTGTCCCATCCCCTTTATCATTTTGGTCACCCTTCTCTGTACCTTTTCCAGTGCAACTATATCCTTTTTGAGATGCTGCGACCAGAATTGTACAGAGTACTCAAGATGTGGTCTCACCATGGAGCAATGCAGAAGCATTATGACATCCTCTGTTTTATTTTCTTTCCCTCTCCTAATAATTCCCAACATTCTGTTTGCTTTTTTGACTGCTGCAGCACACTGAACTGACGGTGTCAATGTGTTATCCACTATGACAACTAGATCTTTTTCCTGGGTGGAAGCTCCTAATATGGAATCTAACATTGTGTAACTACATGGGTTATTTTTCTCTATATGCATCCCCTTGCACTTGTCCACATTAAATTTCATCTGCCATTTGGATGCCCAATCTTCCAGTCTCGCAAGATCCTCCTGCAATTTATCATAATCCGCTTGTGATTTAACTACTCTGAATAATTGTGTATCATCTTTAAACTTTACATTTTTCCACTGTGAAAACTGACCATTCAATCCGTCTGTCTGTTTCCTGTCTTTTAATCCGTTTGTAATCCACAAAAGGACATGTCCTCCTACCCCCATGACTTTTTAGTTTTCTTAGAAGCCTATTATGAGGGACTTTGTAAAAAGCCTTCTGAAAATCCAAATACATCATATCTATTGGTTCACCTTTATCAACATGCTTATTCACTGCCTAGGTTTCTGTAAGGCACAGGATGTTCCCAAAAAATAAACCGGAAGCCGATCCAATGTGGCTATGTAGCGACCAAAAAAAATATGAGATTGGTGTATTGGCAAAATACTTTATTCACACAATATATGGGTCCATATACTGTGTGAATAAAATATTTTGCCAAGGCACAGGATGTTTGTGTGCTCATATGTGAACAGGTCATGAAAATTGATAGTCTAGTTAAGGATGGAGGAGGTGATAAAGAGCAATGTTCTTGTTCGAAGAAGAAAAAGTTGCATAGGGCATTTACTAACCCTACATTTGAGTCTCTCAGTGGATGAAGGAAAGACCTGTGCTTGGGCTTTGGCCTGTGAGGATTTTTCTATGTACTCTCTCTGTTTGGGTCTGTGAACCAGAATCAGCACATCTACAAAGAAAGCAGGCAGTCACTGTCACGGGTACATTCAGCCACTGTAGATTTATTTTGTTACTGCAGTACTAGTGCATGGCCGGCTGCACTCACATATATTATTGCATTATTCATCATTCTTTGCTTTGTGTATGTGTGTTTTTTAATGCACTAGTCTGAAGAGGAAAAAGTAAACCATGGCGTGCCTCAGGGATCTGTACTTGGACTGGTGCTTTTTAAATTATTTATAAATGATATGGAAAGAGGTACAATGAGTGAGGTGATCAAATTTGCAGATGACACAAAATTATTCAGAGTAGTTAAATCACAAATGGATTGTGATAAATTGCCGGAGGACCTTGTGAGACTGGAAAATTTGGCATCCATATGGCAGATAAAATATAATGTGGATAAGTACAAGGTGATGCACATAGGGAAAAATAACCCATGCTATAGCTACACGACGTAAGGTTCCATTTTAGAAGTTACCACCAGTGATGTGCATAAAAAAACAATTTGTGCCGGTTCTTTTTTCGGTTCGGGGGGTGGGTCATTTTGGTTCACCCCCAAACCAGAAATTTAATTTTCGTGGCCTATTTCATTTTTAAAAAACAAACAAACAAAAAAAGCCCCAAGCCTTCAAATGTAACTAAATGTAAAGCCCCCCACCATCCCAATCCCACCAAGATTCACTCAATGCCCCTGGTGGTCCAGCGGGGGGCCCACAAGCTCAGAGTGATCTCCAGCTCCTGGGGGGAGGCTGTTGGCTGCCAGTATTCAAAATGGCACCGGCGACTCTTTGCCCTTACCATGTGAACGGGTCCGGCCAATGGCACTGGTAGCCCTGTCACATGGTAAGGGTAAAGGGCCACTGGTGCATTTTGAATGCTCCTACCATGTGACAGGGGCCAGCTAATAGCACCAGTAGCCCCTGTCAATGGTAAGGGCAAAGGGCCACCGGCACCATTTTGAATACTGGTAGCTGACAGCCCCCGGGAGCTAAAGATTGCTCTGAGCTCCCGGGACCCCGCTGGACCATCAGGGACATTGAGTGAGTCTTGGGGGGATAGGGAGCGTGGGGGATTTCCATTTAGCTAAATTTGAAGGATTGGGTGGCGTTTTTATTCTTAGATGTGAGGTTCCTGAAAATGCAGCAAAATAGGAAATTGCTGAAATGCAACAAAATAGGAAATTTTGTCTTTATTTCCTATTTCATTGTAAACGACTGCACATCTCTACTTACCAGCCAGGAAAAAGATCTGTGCGTCATAGTTGATAAATAAAATTAGAAACTGGAGTTCCTCAGGGTTCTGCGCTTTCAGCTACTCTTTTTAATATTTATTTATTGCCGCTGTGCCATCTTTTAACTGGTCTTAAT
Source organism: Rhinatrema bivittatum (assembly GCF_901001135.1). Taxonomy (NCBI): domain Eukaryota; kingdom Metazoa; phylum Chordata; class Amphibia; order Gymnophiona; family Rhinatrematidae; genus Rhinatrema; species Rhinatrema bivittatum. The sequence goes on along the minus strand of NC_042615.1, from coordinate 379,324,538 downwards.
TTAATTTATTATGTCTATGCAGATGATATCCAGATTTTATTTCCAATTGAAGGGAGTCTAGAAGATACTTTTAAAACCATCAAGATGTACCTGAATATTATTAGCCAATTATTAACCCAAATGAAATTAATTTTAAATTTAGAAAAATCAGTATTTATGATTTTAGATAGGAAAAATGTGTTTTCAGTACAAAAAACTGTAGTGTTAGATGATGATACCTGTTTTAAATTAGTCGATGCGGCAAGGAACTTAGGTTTAATTATAGATTTTGAATTGAATCTAAAGACCCATATCAAAAAGAAAGTTAATGAAGGTTTCAGTAAATTGAGGATGCTTAAACATTTGAAACCGTTACTTTCCAAAGACAATTTTAGATATGTATTGCAGGTGATTCTATTTACAGGCATTGATTATTGCAATTCTACTATGTTGGGATTACCTAAATCCTCAATTCACCCATTACAGATATTACAGAACGCTGCAGCATGGGTGTTGACGAACACTAAACTAAGAGAACATATCTCTCCTGTTCTACAAAGGTTACATTGGTTACCAATCGAATTTAGAATAAAGCATAAAATGCTGTGTATCATCCATAAAATTTTATACGGAGAAAGGACTGATTGGCTAAATTCAGTTATAAGACTACATGTCCCTCAGCGTGAATTAAGATCTGCGAATAAAGGTCTGCTTACCGTTCCTACAGTAATATCTGCACATCTTAGTGAGGTTAGAGACCATGCGATTTCTATCGCTGGTCCAAAATTATGGAACACCTTACCACCAGATCTGAGACTACAGTCAAATTTGAAAATCTTTAAAAAGGAACTAAAAACCTGGTGCTTCCGGCAAGCTTCTTCATGAGAAATGCAGAGGATGCAGCATGATCTCTGGACAGAGAGTTAACAATTTGATCTTATTCTTTTTATAGTTTTTTACTCTTCCTTTTATAATTTCTTAATCAAGTGCTTTTAGTTATTTTTATCTTGTTTTATTTATATTGATTGATTAATGTAAGTTTTATTCTACACTGTGAAATTTAACTTTTTTTTTTTTTTTTTATATGTTGTAAACCATAGAGATAGAGACATAGTTCTCTCCACAACGGTATAGAAAAGCTGTATAAATAAATAAATGAATAAATAAATAATACATTGAAATTGTTGGCTCAGTGTGCTGTGGCGATTAAAAAAGCAAACAGAATGTTAAGAATTATTAGGAAGGAATGGCGACTAAAACCGAGGATGTCATAATGTTTCTGTATCGCTCAATGGTTATGCCACATCTTGAATACTGTGTGCAATTCTGGTTGCCACATCTCGAAAAAGACATAGTTGCACTGAAGAAAGTACAGAAAAGGAAAACCAAAATGATAAAGAGGATGGAACAGCTCCCCTATGAGGAAAGGCTAAAGAGCTTGGAGAAGAGATGGCTGAGGGGGTATATGATAGCAGTCTAGAAAATCATGAAAGGATTTGAATGGGTAAATGTGAAATGTTTATTTATTCTTTTGGATAATGTAAGCAAGTAGCACATTCAAAACTAATCGGAAAACAATTCTTTTTCAATCAACGCACAATTAAGCTCTGGAATTTGTTGCCGGAAGATGTGTTTAAGGATACATTCCTGGAGGAGAAGTCCATAAACTGCTATTAATCAATTGGGAATAGCCACTGCTTGTTGCCAGCCTTAGTAGCATGTGATTTATTTAATGCTTGGCTTTTTGCCAGGTATTTGTGACTTGGATTGATCATTGTTGGAGACAGGATACAGGGCTTGATGGACCTTTGGTCTGACCCAGTATGGCATATCTTATGCTTTTTTTTTTTTTTTTTTTTTTAAATCATGTTTATTAACCACAATAATCAAGTCATGAAACTTGAAACAGTACACTTGGTACATGGTAAACAGCATAGCAAACAGCATCTCAATTTACCATCCTCGAAAACATTCAGGTTCCAACATCAGAACATATTATACACATTGCATAGTAATGCCCACCAGGAATCGGCCCCACCATAAGAAGCCATAGAACAGAAACTTACGAACTCATATAGTGGTACGAACATTAACCAAGAGGCCTATTATCATGAGCAAATACTAAACAGTTAACATTGAACAAATAATAATTAATCAATCACACCCGTGGACTCTTCTTCTACAGAAATGGGTAAAAAAAAAAGTGAAAGAATGGAAATGAGTCTTCAAAGTGTAAATTTCGCCCGAATGGTGGTCAAAATTTTCTTATTTTGTTCCCCAGAACAGATCCCCAAACTACACTCTACCCTATCCAACCCCCCCCCCCCCCCACCCGCTTCTGAAGGAAGGAGTCTGCCATGAGGGAAGCACCAGAAACAAGAGGGAGATGAGTTAACGTTGCAGTAGTAGGACTAGGAATACACCCGTGATATCGTTACAAAAATTATAACTGCAGTAGATATGCAGAGACTAAGAACAGGGCACAATAACATATCACAAGAACATAGGAGCAGCAAGACAGATGGACAGGCCAATATTAACGCCGATAACAGGGATAGTGCGTGGACACGACCCCACCAGTTCAAACTACCTTATTTAGGCTAGAGAAGTACGTCTTAGGCACCCCATGGTAAAACACATGGCAAACCGACTCTCCCTAAGCTTATAAATCAAGCTCAAACATGAGGCCTTATACGTTAAATAAAAGAAAATTAGAAAGGTTTTGCAATCGCTCCTTTTCAATACCAGGGAACATACCAACGTCTTGCTGCTCTAGGGTGCACATAATACATCCTTGGTTTCTTTGGGAAGTGTGGTTATATATGGACCCCAAACCGCAAGTACATGGCGAAAGCGTTTTTCTGAGCCATATTTTGCTGTTAGATACTCCATATGCAACAGCTTCTGAAACCTCTTTATCCAGATACCCATTAAGGACTCCTTACGGACAGTCCACTGTGATAAAATGGTTAACTTAGCAATAAGTATGATCTTATGAAATAGACTAAGTTGAGTTGGCGTGAGCAGCTGATCTACCTCCAGCAAGCCAAATAACCAAAGCCGAGGGTCCAATGGTAACGTGAGTCCCCAAAGTTTACTGGTAAGGTCCAGTAAAGCGCGCCACAAGTACTGAACCTGCAAACAGTCCCAAAAGGAATGAAGGTAATCCGGAGTTAAATTAGAACAGCTAATACAGGCCTGATTCGGTACCAACCCTATACGATAGACATGCAATTGGGTATAAAATGCCTGATGTAAAAACTTGTATTGTTTGTCTCTTATAGCAACGTTCTCAATGGAACCTTGGATACTCTGAAAACAGCTACTCAAATCTTTAGCTGATAAGGCCAAAGTGGAATAGGATGACCACTTAGAAACCAGTTTATCCAACGCAGTCGATGACTTTAGCTGTAACAGTGCGTGATAATATTGTGAGCATGAAAGGCGCTTCCCATCCGGTCCTTTTAAAAAATCACCCAATTGGCACGACTGATAAAAAGAAGGGTACCGGTGCAGACAGTCAGATAAGAAGTGTCGAAGTTGTAAATATCCATAAAAGTCAGTATGTGGTATTAGAAATTGCTCCTGGAGGTCTTGAAAACTAGAAACATATGGGGGCACAGCCGTCATCTGGATACTTTGATAGAGATGCTTTAAGCCTTGCGTAGACCAGGAAGAAAAAATAGCAGTCTTTAATCCTGGGGTGAAAGTCATACATCCAACAATTGGTAAGTATATAGTACAGTATGGGGAGAGACTGAGCATGTTACAGATAGAGTACCACACGCGACGGAACGGTGCAATGATCACACTAGTCTTTATATCAGCTGACAAGGCGTCCTCCGTGGCATGTAAAATCGCACCCGGAGTATAAGGCGCCAACCATTGACGATAATAAACCAGTGGAGAGTACACTTCTGTATCAAAAAGCCAATCACGTATATGTCTCAGCAAACTGGCTTGATTATAAGCTTAAAGGTTAGGGCAATTGAGACCCCCATCCTTTTTCGGTCTCATCAACATATCCAAGGAGATACGCGCTTTCTTACCCCCCCCATAAATAGCGTCTTACCTCTCCATGAATTAACTGAATATCCCGTCTCTTGAGATATATGGGTAACATATTAAAGACATATAACCATCGGGAAATCTCCATCATTTTCAGTAACAATATTTTGCCAGAGAGAGAAAGCGGTAAGCTACGCCATGTCTTTAAATTGCGGAACATTTTTGTTTTTAAGGGTGTTACATTCAAATTGTATAGGTCCTGTAAATTGGCTGATATTAGAATTCCCAAGAATTTTAAATGAGCCGTCACCCACTTTAACGGGAATAGTCCTGGCCAAGACAACTGTAATGTTCCAAGAACATCTAAGGCCTCGGACTTATCCGTGTTAATTTTTAAACCGGCAAAACTCCCAAAGGATACCTGAAGTTGTAGGAGGTGAGGGAGGGACCTAATTGGGTCATTCAAAAAAACCAGCATATCATCGGCAAAAGCCGCTACCTTAAAACATGCTTGTTTAAATGTAAACCCCACCACCTCTGCGGACTCTGCTATCTTCCGTAAGAGAGGGTCCAACGCTAATATATATAATACCGGCGACATCGGGCAGCCTTGCCGGACCCCTCTCCTTATTTGAAAGGCGTCTGATATAGTATCATTCACCAACAGATGTGATTCAGGGGCACGATAAAGCGCAGAGATGGCATTAATAATATATCCCAAAAACCCATACCTGTCCAAAACTGAGAACATGTACTGCCAAGACACCCGGTCGAAGGCTTTTTCGGAATCAAAACCCACAACCATCGACTGATGTCCAAGCCTTTGAGAAGTCTCTATTGCAGACAATAACCGTATAATATGGGCCCCAGCATTCCTGCCTTTCACAAAACCCGCCTGATGTGGAGATATAAGGGAAGGCAGAACTACCCCCATGCGTAAAGCCAAAACCCTGGCAAACAATTTCAGATCCTGGTTCAGTAAGGATATTGGACGGTATGAGGACGCTAATAGAGGATCTTTCCCAGGTTTCGGCAATATAGTAATATGGGCTTTCGTGAAATTTTGCGGAAAAATTCCTGTTTCCCCCGCCGAATTGTAGAACGCCGTTAATGGCTTCAAGAGTAATGGTCCCAAAATTTTATAATATTCCGCGGTCAGACCATCCGGTCCTGGAGCTTTATTATTCTTACTAGTATTGATGACCTTCAGTAACTCGAATTCTGAAATAGGCTTATTTAGAAAATCTTTCTGAAAGGGTGTCAAAATGGGTAAGGTGAGATCCTTGAAAAAGGCTGCCTCCTCAACCTCGCCACCCCTCCTATCTTCTGTATATAAAGCTTCATAATAGAGACGAAAAACGTCACCAATATCTGATGACGACGTCACTAAGTCCCCTCTGGAAGATCGCATTCCCCCTATGAAGGTCTTTTTTCGTTTAGTGGCTACCAATCGTGCCAAAAGCTTTCCCGATTTATCACCATAATGAAAGAAAAAATGTTCGGACTGCCTCAAAGTTTTCTGCGCCCGAAGATGCAAATGAGCGTTTAGCGAATGCAGACAAGCCCAGTAGGTAGCTGACGTATTTGGAGACGGATCATCTGCCATACATTTTTTAGCTTTCTGCAAGTTTGCTTCCAAAGCTAAAATGTGGGCGTTCAATTTTTTATTTTTAGTGATATTGTAAGCGATGACTGCCCCTCGTAAAACTGCTTTACTCGTTTCCCAGTAAAGTGCAGTATCCTGGCTATGTATGGCATTATCGCCTTCATATTCTTTCCATTTTTCTTTAAGGTATGTATGAAATTTAGTATCGTTAATAAGATGGCTCGGGAACCGCCAGTGTTTAGGGAGGGAGCGATCATCAGAAAACCATATGTCTACCCACACTGGGGCATGGTCAGCTATAACGATAGTACCTATCTCGGCTTTTTCTACCCTGGCAAACAGTTTTTCATCCACAAGTACATAATCGATCCGAGACATTGTCCCATGTGCACGTGAAACATGTGTATATTCCCTAGCACTGGGATTCAGAGTACGCCATATATCAAGTAATTTTAGAGCCGGGCACAGGCAGGAAGCACCCACATCCACCCTATGTTTATATCCCGGGGGGAGATGTGACTTGTCCAGATTCTTATCATGGATGCTATTCAGATCCCCCATTAAAATCAACTCTCCTGTTGTGTGCTGTAGAAGAGTGCTAGTAAGGTGAGAGAAAAAAGCAGGATCAGGCTGGTTGGGGGCATATACGTTACATAAGGTAATCGGTTTGCCTGCTAAATTGCCCTGTACAATCACATATCTCCCGTGATCATTCTTTATCTCAGCACTGACTACCAACGGTGTGTTTTTATGGACAAGTATCGCTACTCCGCCCTTCTTCCCTTGGGCCGGTGAGAAATAACAGGCTGTCGCCCATTCCCTGCAAAGTTTTGCACTTTCCCTCTCATCTAAATGAGTCTCTTGAATACCAGCGATATTAACTTTCAACCTCTGTAAATGCTGCAACATTTTTTTTCGTTTTATGGGGGTACCCAACCCATCTATATTCCAAGAAATACAGCAGAATTTAACCCCCATCGGATATATAAAAAAAATTAGTAATAAGTCGGCAATATGAGAAAAATAGCAGAGGGACCAGACTCCCAGCTGATCCTGTCCCTCTGCAGAAGCCCTGCTCTACGTCAATACGCCCTCTCCCAAATGAAGCTCGTTTGTTAAGTGTGAACAACAGTACTCCCAGTAAGTTGAACATGTTCCCTATCAGAAGCAACCCCTTCCCCAAACCTTCCCCATCCCACATTTATCCCAACTCTTGAAGGACAGACTAGTCCGTCCGGGAGACCCGTACTCAATGTGTTCGGGCCATGCGGCTCCCCTCCGCCACCATTTTATGTGAGGTCCGCTCAGCAATAAACTTACTGCACACACTAACAATTCAAGTGAGAGAGTCCAAAAAGTCCTGCGCTGCTGTGGGAGAGTCGTAGGCACTCCATTTCCCGTTATGCAGAACTCGTAACTTAGCTGGGTATTGCATAACAAATCTTATTCCTTTATCCACCATTACACTGCATACGGACGCATAGGCTCTGCGTTGGCTCGCGACCCGTGCCGAGTAATCCGGGGTCAATCTGATGTTAGAGTTCTGAAGCTTGAGAGATTCAGCTTTCCTAGCTGCTTGCAAAATAAGTTGCTGGTGCCGATAATTCAATACCTTTGCGATCACGATCCGGGGTCTCTGCTGACCTTGTACCCGCGAGCCCAGGCGGTGCACTCGCTCCAGTTCCAGATCCTGCTGAATGTCTTGTATATTTAATGAGTCTTTCAGCCAGGTAAGAAGTACCACTCGGAGGGCTGAGTCCTCTATGGATTCTGGAATCCCCAAAAATCTAATATTGGATCGTCGGCTCCTATTTTCGATATCATCCAGCTTTTCGGCTTGTTCGCGGACCGTTTTTTCTAAAGAGTGTACTTTTGTTTGCAAAGTCTCTACTTCCCCCTCCACACCCGCCGTTCTCATTTCCACGGCGTCTAAGCGAGGAGCGAGATCACTTAGTATTGTCTGCACCGAAGCAATTTGTGCCGAAATACCATCGAATTTAACTTCCAATGCCGCCACCACCGCTTCTTTTATCTCCTCCGTAGTGAGAGGTGGCGGCACTCCAGAAGGAGCAGTATCTCCGGCCACCACTTCCGTCCCGGCCGCCGCCATCTTCCCATCTGGGCCGCGTACTTTTTTATCGTCTTTTCTCGCAATTTTCGCCGGCATGACTGAAGGCGATTTATGCATAAAGCTCGTGATAGACATAGACAAAGGAAAAGCTTCCGAAACAGGCTGAAATGCTGAGTAAATAGCCAATTTTTAGCGAAGGGGAGCCGCACAGCCCGGAGCTCAGCAGAACGTGACCACCTCGCTCACCACATCACGTGGTCTCCATATCTTATGCTTTTATGTTTTTATGGGCACAAGATATTGATAACCCCCAATGTAATTAAATATATTCCCCAGCCTACAGCTTTTCTCACACCCCACACCAGTCAAAGAAGCACAGTGGGTTAACCATTATCTCCAGAAAATCATTGAGCCTAACAACTCCCCCTTCATAAAAACTTGTAGGCTTCAAAACCATCCTTCTCCAGGCAGACACCCACACTAAATGGGTACTTTTCTTAGCATACTGCCCACCATTCAGAAAATGTGAAACCTATATGTCCTCTTTCAACTAAGTTCAGAAATCCTAGAAAACTCGAGAACCCTGGTCCTGGGTGACTTCAATATAAATGCTGATGAACCTCACTTAGACTCCCACAGGAATTTCTTTCCCCCTTAGAAATCCTTGCCCTTACCCAGCTAATCAATAAACTAACTCATAAGGCTGGATACACTCCGAAGCTGTAACTGGTCCTACTACAATTATTACAAGAATGTGAGCAGATCATCACATGGTACATTTTGATATTCAACCATCCCCTATTCGGAAGCCAGTCCGGGAAACCACCACAAATCTGGTCTACCCAACATCCCACCTGGACTCAGAATCTTTCCTGCTTGCCTTACTGGGCCCATTGGAGGGCGCACAGAGACTACCACCACCCTGATAGATCTTTGGTACAATGATCTAATGGAAACCATGGACAAGATCTCCACTGAAACCTGGTTCATGCATGATCTGCTTGAAGTGAAAATAATTGGAAGAAGGCATGAACAGAAATGGTGGATATCAAAGTCACAAGCTGATAGAAATGACTGCAAAAGTCACCAGATAGCCTATAAACAAGCAATCACAGCAGCAAAATAGTTTACTGTACATCAACCAAGCAGAAAACTCACCCAAATAGATATTGTAAACTTTTAATCAGCTTTTGGGGTCCCAATCCCTCATGGCTCCTTCCTACTGCAATAAATTAGTCACACTAGATTCTCTGCTCTTCACCCTCAGACCAATCATGTGCTTGAAGGACCCTGTCCCTCCTGGCTCATTAAGCAAACTAAACATGGACTGATCTATCACAACCATGTAATAACAAACACCTCATTTCTATAAGCACAACTTTTAAATGACCTAAAAAGAACAATCACGAAACTCATATTGAAGATGAATAAACTGGACCCCAGTGATCCATCTAGAACCTCCGTTATCTAAGTAAAATCATCAAGAAAAAGCAGGACTATAATAGTTTTCATACCACTTGCACATGACAAACACTCTTGACTCCTTCCAGTCATGATTTAGACCACACCTTAACACAGAAACTACACTACTAAGGCTAGTGGACAAACTCCAACTGTTTGAAACTCTGACCAAAGGGAAATAAGCTGTTATGTTTCACCACTTGTGGATGCACTTACCCTCGGGCTGGCAGGATGCCACCGAACTGAACACATGGTAGGAAGCCACCAGGATTGAAAGCCCTGGAACTTCCTCTAGGGGTACACCCCCAAAGTCAACTTCTTTATAGGGCCTGTGGTGGGAAAAGCCCGTGGCACCCTTAGATGACATGACTTTTTATCCTATAAAAGGGCTCCCAGACATTCCTTTGTTGCCTCAGCAAAGGTCATCTGTCTTGTCTTCATCTTCAGCAACAACCTTCAGTCTGTCTTCATCTTCAGTCTCAATCATAGTCCTAAGTATGCCTTTGTCAAGCCTGTCTTCAGCCTTGTTCATCTTCAGCCTAGCCTGCCCTTCAGCTATGTCCATAGTTACAGATTTCTAAACATTCTCTTATTCTGGTCTATGCAAAAACTCATTCACCCACTCTTGGTGCAGACCTTAGGGCCCGGTCCCCAACATTGCATCAATTGTACCATAGCAAGAGGGGCTAACACTTTCATCACCCACAACATCAGCCTTACACATTCTCTCGGATCTCTCTACACCTTTAGACACTGTAGAGCACACTTCTCTTCACTCAACTACATGACATAGGTCTGCCTGGTCTGTCCCTTGCCTGGTTCTCATCTTACATCCAAGATCACACTCAAACTGTCTATATAGGATCAGCTCTATCCAAACCCCATTTGCTTTCCTGTGGAGTACTTCAAAGCTCTATTTTCTCACCTACATTTTTCAACATATACCTAACACCTCTCTGTGAACTCATTAGGAATTGCCACATCACCCATTTCTCCTATGTTGATGACATTCAGCTCTTTGTCCCTTTGGACCAAAATCAAGATCAAATCATTACCCACCTCAATGAGTGTTTTGAGAAAATTACAAACTGGCTAAACAAAAATAAACTAAAACTCAACCACTAAAATACAGTGGAACTTTCTGAGTTCTAGAAAAATAGACTCTGACCATCCCCCCCAAAAATAATCTTGGGTGGAACAACCCTCCATCTCAGCTCATAAGTTCATAATCTTGTCTTCGCACTAACTCAAAAATAGAAAAGTTCACAAATAACGCATGATCCCTTTTCAACATAGTTAATGATCTCACCAAAGATAAAACTAACTCTCCTGAAAATCTACCAGAGAATCGTTGCAATGAAATAGCACAATTTTTCAGTGATAAAATAGAGAACTTAAGATCCAAAATCCCTAAGACAACCAAACAAGAAATTAAAATGTATTCAAGAGATGTCACACAATGGTCCAAGTTCACAGAAATATCAAATATTGAAGTAGAGAATATTAGGGATGTGCATTCATTCCCTACGAATTGGGAATCTGCAACGTATAGGGCCATATTCGTTGTATTCGTGGGGAAGCAAAACATATCGCGATTCCCCACAAATACAGCGAATCTTCGCTGAATTATTTGGCCGCCTAAAGGAGCCAATTTAAACAAACCCCCACCCTCCTGACCCCCCCCCCCAAGACTTACCAAAGCTCGCTGGTGGTCCAGCGGGGAATCCGGGAGCCATCTCCTGCATTCACACCCTTGGCTGCCGGTATTCAAAATGGCGCTGATAGCCTTTGACCTACTATGTCACAGGGGCTACCGGTGCCATTGGTCAGCTCCTGTCACATGGCCATCGGCACAATCTTGTGCTCCTACCATGTGACAGGGGCTGACCAATGGCACCGGTAGCCCCTGTGACATAGTAAGGGCAAAGGCTATTGGCACCATTTTGATTACTGGCAGCCGATGGCCCGAGTGCAGGAGATCACTCCCGGACCCCCGCTGGACTACCAAGGACTTTTGGCAAGTCTTGGGGGACTCTCCTGACCCCCACAAGACTTGCCAAAAGTCCAGCAGGGGTCCGGGAGCGAACTGCTGCACTCTGGACATCAGCATCGGCGCCATTTTGAATACTGGCAGCCAACGGCCGGAGTGCAGGAGGTCGCTCCCGGACCCACACTGGAATTTGGCAAGTCTTGTGAGGGTCAGGAGGGTCCCCCAAGACTTGCCAAAAGTCCCTGGTGGTCCAGCGGGGGTCCGGGAGCGATCTTCCACGTGCAGGTCCCCAGAGGCAGGCAGGGCTCCAGAGTTTCAATGCATGGATGAGACGATGCTGCAGGGAACAAGGATTCAGCTTTGTAAGGAACTGGGGAAACTTTTGTGGAAAGGGGAGACTTTTCCAAAAGGATGGACTCAACCTTAACCAGAGCAGAACCAAGCTGCTGGCACTAACTTTCAAAAAGGAGATAGAGCAGCTTTTAAACTAAAACAAGGGGGAAAGCCGACAGTCACTCAGCAGTGCATGGTTTGGAGAAATGTATCCTTGAAGGATACTAATGAAACAGGAGAGTCAAGGCATCCCAACAGAGAGGTTCCATTAAAAGCGAACATGGTCCATCTGCCTATATGTAAAAAATCTCCGAAGCTAATGATTTCCAATCTATCCCAAACAACTGAAAAGCAGGTTGTTAAAACAAACAAAAATCACACTTTGAAATGTCTGTATGCCAATGCCAGAAGTCTAAGAAGTAAGATGGGAGAGTTAGCGTGTACAGCAGCAAATGATGAGATTGACATAATTGGCATCACAGAGACTTGGTGGAAGGAGGATAACCAATGGGACAGTGCTATATCAGGGTACAAATTATATCACAATGATAGGGAGGATCAACTTGGTGGGGGTGAGGCACTTTATGTCCGGTATTGAGTCCAACAAGATAAAGATCATACAAGACACTAAATGCTCAGTAGAATCTAGATGGGTAGAAATCCCATGTGTGTTGGGTAAGAGTATAGTGGTAGGAGAAATCAAGGAAGTAAACCAATTTGGCAGTGCAATAATAATGGGAGATTTCAATTACCTCAATATTGACTGGGTAAATGTAACATCAGGACTTGCTAGAGATATAAAGTTCCTGGATATAATAAATGATTGCTTCATGGAGCAATTGGTTCAGGAACCAACAAGAGAGGGAGCTATCTTAGATTTAATTCTTAGTGGAACGCAGGATTTCGTGGGAGAGGTAATGGTGGTGGGGCCACTTGGCAACAGTGATCATAACATGATCAAATTTAAACTAATAACTGGAAGAGGGACAATAAGTAAATCTGCAGCTCTAACACTAAATTTTAAAAAGGGAAACTTTGATAAAATGAGGAAAATAGAAAAAAACTGAAAGGTGCAGCTGCAAAGGTTAAAAGTGTTCAACAGGCTTGGACATTGTTTAAAAACAGAATCCTAGAGGCGCAGTCCATATGTATTCCACATATTAAGAAAGGTGGAAAGAAGGCAAAACGATTACCGGCATGGTTAAAAGGTAAGGTGAAAGAGGCTATTTTAGCCAAAAAAAATCCTTCAAAAATTGGAAGAAGGATCCTTCTGAAGAAAATAGGATAAAACATAAGCATTGTCAAGTTAAGTGTAAAACATTGATAAGACAGGCGAAGAGAAAATTTGAAATGAAGTTGGCCATAGAGGCAAAAACTCATAATAAAAACTTTTTAAAATATATCCAAAGCAGGAAACCTGTGAGGGAGTCAGTTGGACCATTAGATGACCGAGGGGTTAAAGGGGCTCTTAGGAAAGATAAGGCCATTGTAGAAAGACTAAATTAATTCTTTGCTTCCGTGTTTACTAATGAGGATGTTGAGAAGATACTAGTTCTGGAGATGGTTTTCAGGGGTGATGAGTCAGATGAACTGAACGAAATCACTGTGAACCTGGAAGATGTATTAGGCCAAATTGATAAACTAAAAAGTAGCAAATCACCTGGACCGGATGGTATGCATCCTAGGGTACTGAAGAACTCAAAAATGAAATTTCTGATCTATTAGTTAAAATTTGTAACCTATCATTAAAATCATCCACTGTACCTGAAGACTGGAGGGTAGCCAATGTAACCCTAATATTTAAAAATGGCTCCAGGGGTGATCCAGGTAACTGTATGTTACGATTTCTCCTGTAGCTGCACCACAGGAGGCAACTCACCTTTTTCTGGAGGCTGCTCTGAAGCCAGGGCCTTGCCTGAGCATTGTCCGGATCCTGCTCCACGGCCTGGGAGGCCTTCAGTGTTTGGGGCCTACTCGAGGCCTGTTCCACTGCAGCTTGGATGCTCTGGTATGGGCCACACCCTTTTCCTAAGGGGTGGGCCCATGGTTCCTCTCCACTCTTATGGAGCCAGTGAGGGGCTGACATTCTGGACTCCTCCCAGGGAGTTGCCTGTTTCTGAGCTATAAAAGCCTTCCTCCAGCAGTCATGCTTTGCCTTGCATTGGAGGTATTTATTTATTTATTTATTTATTTATTTATTTATGTATTTATTTTTAATTTTTGTATACCGACATTCTTGTATAATATAAACATTATATATTATACAAGAATGTCGGTATATAAAAAATAAATAAATAAATAAATAAATTGGAGTTACATGACTATGGATGTCTCCTCCTCCAGCGCTCCGACAGGCCTCCGTATTTGCTTCAGTTTGGTGTCCGTGTCTTGCACACCCTGATGTCTCATGATGTTCCTTGGTGTTTGTTCCTCACCTTGATGTTTTTAACTTGCTTCTGACTGCTGGAGTGCAATGATCTGCTTTAGACTGCTGAAGTGCAGTGATCTGCTTTAGACTGCTGGTGTGCAGAATTGGTTTAGTCTGCCGGTGTGCTGTAGGTTTCCCGGGACTGCTTTGTGCAGCATTCTATCTTCCTGCGCTGCTTCCACTCCCATGGTTGTGAGACAGGGTGGTCCGTGACCAGACCAGTCGTACTGGCTGTGTAGGGCACCCTGAGGGACAGTGCCAACGTCTGAACCTCCCTGCTACTCCCTCGGGCCTACTCGAGGCCTGTTCCACTGCAGCCTGGATGCTTTGGTATGGGCCACGCCCTTCTCCTAAGAGGTGGGCCCGCGGCTCCTCTCCACTTTTATGGAGCCAGCGAGGGGCGGACCATCTGGACTCCTCCCAAAGTGTTGCCTACTTCTGGGCTATAAAAGCCTTGCTCCAGCACTCATGCTTTGCTTTGCATCGGAGTTACATGACTCTGGATGTCTCATCCTCCAACGCTAAGTCAAGCCTCCGTATTTGCTTCAACTTGGTGTCCGTGTCTTGCACGCCCTGATGTCTCATGAAGTTCCTTGGTGTTTGTTCCTGACCCTGATATTTTTAACTTGCTTCTGACTGCCGGACTGCAGTACGTTTCACTGGACTGCTTTGTGCAGCATTCTATCTTCCTGCGCTGCTTCCACTCCTGCAGTTGTGAGACAGGGTGGTCCATGACCAGACCAGTTGTACTGGCTGTGTAGGGCACCCTGAGAGATAGTGCCAATGTCTGAACCTCCCTGCTTGTTCCAGAGTCTACATCTACAGTACCTTGCTTCAGCGTCTACTTCTACAGTCTATGGTTCCTGAGTCTTCGTCGTCTTTTCTTGATCCTTCGTCTGCACTCGCCCTGAGTCCAGCCTGCTGCCTCTTGCCATCTCAGCGGCAGGTCCAAAAGGGCCGGGAATGGTCAGAGGACTGTTCATCACCAACACTCCACATGTAGGTTCCAGAGGGATGCAGGTCCGGCTGGGGTCAGGCCCACGCTACACCTACCCTTGGCGCGGAGCCATGCCATGGGCCCATGGGCACACTCCCTCTAAGGGGGACCGCTCTCCTAGCCCTCCCCGATAACACTATAGACCAATCAGCCTAACTTCAGGCCGGGAAAAATAGTGGAAACTATTCTCAAGATCAAAATCGTAGAGCATATAGAAAGACATAGTTAATGGAACACAGTCAACATGAGAAATCTTGCCTAACAAATCTGCTTCATTTTTTTGAAGGGGTTAATAAACATGTGGATAAAGGTGAACCGGTAGATGTAGTGTATTTGGATTTTCAGAAGGCATTTGACAAATTCGCTCATGAGAGGCTTCTAAGAAAACTAAAATGTCATGGGATAAGAGGCAATGTCCTTTCGTGAATTACAAACTGGTTAAAAGACAGGAAACAGAGAGTAGGATTAAATGTTCAATTTTCTCAGTGGAAAAGGGTGAATAGTGGAGTGCCTCAGGGATCTGTACTTGGACCGGTGCTTTTCAATATATATAGAAATGATCTGGAAAGGAATACGACGAGTGAGGTTATCAAATTTGCGGATGATACAAAATTATTCAGAGTAGTTAAATCACAAGCGGATTGTGATACATTACAGGATGACCTTTCAAGACTGGAAGATTGGGCATCCAAATGGCAGATGAAATTTAATGTGGACAAGTGCAAGGTGTTGCATATAGGGAAAAATAACCCTTGCTGTAGTTACACGATGTTAGGTTCCATATTAGGAGCTACCACCCAGGAAAAAGATATAGGCATCATAGTGGATAATACTTTAAAATTGTCGGCTCAGTGTGCTGCAGCAGTCAAAAAAGCAAACAGAATGTTAGGAATTATTAGGAAGGGAATGGTTAATAAAACGGAAAATGTCATAATGCCTCTATATTGCTCCATGGTGAGACCGCACCTTGAATACTGTGTATAAGTCTGGTCGCCGCATCTCAAAAAAGATATAGTTGCAATGAAGAAGGTACAGAGCAGGGCAACCAAAATGATAAAGGGGATGGAACAGCTCCCCTATGTGGAAAGGTCAAAGATGTTAGGTCTATGTTCAGCTTGGAGAAGAGATGGCTAAGGGGGGATATGATAGAGGTCTTTAAGATAATGAGAGGTCTTGAATGAGTAGATGTGAATCGGTTATTTACACTTTCAAAAGTAGAAGAACTAGGGGGCATTCCATGAAGTTAGAAAGTAGCACATTTAAGACTAATCGGAGAAAATAATTTTTCACTCCACGTACAATAAAGCTCTGGAATTTGTTGCCAGAGGATGTGGTTAGTGCAGTTAATGTAGCTGGGTTCAAAAAACGTTTGGATAAGTTCTTGGAGGAGAAGTCCATTAATGGCTATTAATCAAGTTTACTTAGGGAATAGCCACTGCTATTATTTACATCAGTCACTAACCAACCTCTTTCCCTTTTCAAAAATACTCCAACATAAACATGCAAGGGAATATTTGCTTGGTGGTAATCTTGTACGGGGGTTATTCAATGAGGGTAACCGATTTGCAGTTATCCTCTGGTGAACCTCCGTCTATTATTCTTTTATTAAGTTGAACAAAATCTCACGAACTCTTTTTATTAATTTTCAATTTTTCTAAAAATCCCTTCTCCCCTGCTGCTTTTCCGCCCCACTGGTGTCCTGTTTCATACTTATCGGGCCGTCGCCTCTGTAGTATCTTATGGGTACGGAGCTGCTTGTCCGTACCCATAAGGACAAGCAGCTCCGTACCCATAAGATACTACAGAGGCGACGGCCCGATAAGTATGAAACAGGACACCAGTGGGGCGGAAAAGCAGCAGGGGAGAAGGGATTTTTAGAAAAATTGAAAATTAATAAAAAGAGTTCGTGAGATTTTGTTCAACTTAATAAAAGAATAATAGACGGAGGTTCACCAGAGGATAACTGCAAATCGGTTACCCTCATTGAATAACCCCCGTACAAGATTACCACCAAGCAAATATTCCCTTGCATTATTTGCATCAGTAGCATGGGATATTCTTAGTGTTTGAGTAATTGCCAGGTTCTTGTGGCCTGGTTTGGCCTCTGTTGGAAAAAGAATGCTGGGCTTGATGGACCTTTGGTCTGACCCAGCATGGGTCCACATAAAATAGATTTTACTTAATTAACTGCCGATTAGGTGTATCTCATAACACAACAAAAACATAAACCACCCAATATTCGTTGGGAATATCTTTGTATATAATAATCCAGACCTCATATATTGATTAGAGGAGCTTATAACTTAATAGCCCACACTAAAGTTGATTAGGAATTTACCACATTATTATTTATATTGTGGTTTTTCCATTCAAAAACGCTTGAAAGAGTGATCATTAATCACGTTGCCCGACACGGCTCGTGTTTCTTATACTGCTTCATCAGGGGCAAATATTCAATGTAGTCAATTTTAAAACAAAAATTATAAAAAACCATTTTATGAATATCAACACTTATTTCACTCGTTAAGTATACATACGCTTCATACTTTTATACTGTCACTCTGTTTTGCACTGCAAAAGTAATAGCGCTCATCACCCCAAATGCAAAAAAAAAAAAAATGTAAGTCCAATAAGCACATTTTTGTGCTCAGAAATTAACGCCTGCCCAAAGCAGGCACTAATTTATGAGCGCCCCCAAAAAGTTGTACAGAAAAGCAGAAAATGATGCTTTTCTGTACATCCTTCTACTTATTATCGTGGTGATATTAAGTCGGAGAAATGAAAGATTAAAAGAAAAAAAATAATTGCCAGCAGTCAGGTTCAGGAAATGGATGCTCAGTTAACCAGCGTCCATTTTCTGAACCCATGCCTGTGCGCCAATTAGGAAAATGGACGCCAATAAATTCAGCGTCCTTTTTCTTAACCTGCAGATTGCCGCAGACAGCCAACCTCTCCCAGGCATGCGCTGTCAAGTAGGTGCTAGTGGCAGTCAATCGACCCTAGCGCCTCCTTGTCAGCGCGACCCCTAATTTAAATACTGCAGGGAAGGTGCCTGGGGGCAAGTTAGGAAAGTGGCACTGAACACTCAGCGCCCACTTCCAGTGCATTTTTTTTGCATCGACCCGTAAGCATTTTGCCAGCAAAAGAAATATAAAATTGGCAGGCTCTGCCTCAATACTTTAAAACTCTCTTCTTCCCAACATCAGGCTGGCTCCTGACTTCCTCTCCTTCCAGAAACTTGGCTGTTTGAGGCAGCTTTTGAACCCAGTCATTAACATAAACAAACTAAACAGAGCCATTAAGCAAGTCATGAACTATAGCCCACTGTAACCTCCCTCATCTTACCTAATCAGAATACAATAAGACCTCTTTGACTCTATATTTAAGCGATGACTATATTATGTTATTTTTCTTACTGCCTAGCTTATAAAATGTATCTGATTATTAATTAGTTGTAACTCACTTTGAACTCTCTTGGTGGATGCAGATATCATAAATAAATAAATACATGATCATGATGATGTTAATAATGAAATCTCTAACTTTATAAGTTATATAATCAGCTGCTGAATGCCTGTGCTTTTACTCTCCTCCTGAAAGTTCTTACACAAGTCTCTGTCCTGAAACATCAGAAAGAATATTCCATTATTACGAAAATCCTTTCCAAAGTCTCACAAGTGTGCACCAACCATACAAATACAACATCTAATAAATTATTTACTGAGATCTTGAAAGGAGCAAAAGAAAATAAGTTAGTAATTTTCAATAGAATTTATGCACTTAAAACTGGGTTTTACGTTTGTAAATGCACTTTATGTGCATAAGTAAGATATTGAAAATTGCGATGGCATATGTTATTGAATTGTCAATAGGTTTTACCAACTTTAAGTGCACTTTAAGCACATAAATAAGCTTTTAGAAATTGCCTAGATTTATGCAACTTTTACACACATAAATCTTTTTGAAAATTAGCCACTATATTCTCAAAGTTGAATTAACACTAAATGCTACTTTGTCATTTAATGCTTTATGTATGAGGGTAAGGATCTTAAATTGGTACACCATTGCACTGGAAGCCAATTTAAATTGTGCAGATTGGTTGTTATATGATCATGATCATTCTGATAGACTCCTATCAAGATACAATGTTGCATTTTGGACAGCTAACTAAGGGCCTCATTTTCCACACTGCTCGCACTCAATAAGGGACCTTTCGCACGTGAAAAGTCCCTTATTGCGTGCGATACCAGGATGGGGTGGAGTCGGTCCCGGAAGAGGAGGAGTCGGGATGTCATTGGGGCTGACTGCGCCGACGCCGCGGACAGCGAAAAGGTAAGTGCCTTTTCGCGTCAGCTTTTGCTCCCAATAGCTATGCCTCCTATGGTGGCGCTATTGGGTGCGAAACTGGCAACGATAGCACCGCAATGGTGCGATCACTGCTGGCTAGCGCAGGCCCTCCCCCCATTTCGGCCCCCCCGCCCCTCAACTTCTAAAGTTTCGCAGGCCTGCGATACTTTAGAAAATGAGGCCCTAAGCTTTTAACATTTAATACAAAGAGATAACAATGTTTGGTAAGTTTCTGGGCTTCTGAAAGTTTGTGCGTGACTTTGAATCCTGTGGACTAGTGACCAATCACAAACAGCCTTATCAACAGCAAATACCTGGACAAACATCCTTTCAATGTCAAACGTTATTCATCTGACTGATGGGAGTTCAACCCTGTGGCAGAATCAATGCCTGGGAAAGATTTGTTAGTTTCAGGTATGTTGTTTGGGCATCCAGGATAACACTCTACCCCACAAGCATTGGATCAGGAAGTTTCAGCCTTAGTAGAGGGAAGCCCATAGAACAGTAAGGAGCTCACTAATGGCAGCTCTGGTATCAGCAGCATGGACTGAATTTACTCTCACCACTCTGTCTTCTCTTCCTGCAAAACACAAACATGAAATACTATCCATTTAGGGCTTGATTTTCAAAATAACTTACATATATTAAGCCCTGTTTTGAAAATCAATCAGGGCCTAGTGCACATAGCAGTACATACAAAAGTTGGTATTCAGAAGTCCATGTGCGTAAAATTCGGAGGTTATGCAAGTGGGTAGGCCCTGCATGCACTGCATGCATTTTCTAAAGGGCCTGGCCATGCGTATAACCTCTAATATGCACTGAAGTGCCTGGCCAGATGAAAGGGGTGGGCTGGGGGGAGGGGTCTAGAGGGCGGGCTGAGTGTGTGGCGTCTAGGAGGTGGGCCAATACAGCACCATTAGATGCTTTCCTGAGGAAGCGCGCGCCGACCAGCTGCCAGCATGCATAACTTACTTCTGCTCATCAGAGCAGGTAAGTTACAAAACTGAAAAAAAGGGTTAGTTAGGCTAGATTTAGGGGTTGGGGCAGAGAAGGGAAAAGAGAGGAAGGTTAGGTAGGGAGGTAGGGAAGTTCCCTCCCAGTCTGCTCCTTAATTGGAACTGGAAAAAAGGCTGATCATGTCGCCATGCATAATTGAAAAATTCTCCCCTGTGTGTGCGAACGGGGACCCCACCCGTACATGCGCACTGATGATAAAATTAGGCGCGCATGTGTGCGCGGATATTGTATTTTATAACATGTGCTCGGCAATGCGCGCATGTTATAAAATCGGCATGTCCATGTGCATGCATCAGAAACTGCATGCACGGGTTTGAAAATTGAACCCAAGTGCATTTAGAAGAGGCGTTTCAGGGGATGGAGTAAGGGTTAGGTTATACATACTTTTTGATATTAAAAAGTATATATATAAAATTCACCTGCAGAAATTATGCCCTCAATAAAACAGGTGTAACATTGTGTAGGTAGGTTTGTGCATGCCCTCGGGAACTTACGTGCACATTTTCAAAATGTACTTATGCATATAACTTTGCTTTGGAAATTTAGGGTAAAGACTAGGGATGTGAATCGTGTGATCGATCATCTTAACGATCAATTTTGGCTGGGGGGGGGAGGGAAATCTGATCTTCATGGTTTTTTTTGTTAAAAAATCATCAAATCGTAAATCAGCGGGAAAACCGGCACACCAAAACAACCCTAAAACCCACCCTGACCCTTTAAAACAAATCCCCCACCCTCCCGAATCCCCCCAAAATGTTTTAAATTACCTGGGGTCCAGTGGGGGGGGGGGGTGTCCCGGCGCGATCTCCCGCTCTCGGGCCACGGCTGCGTTAATAGAAATGGTGCCGGTGGCCCTTTGCCCTTACCATATGACAGGGCAAAGGTAGTGCCGGCGCAATTTTGGTTCCTGTCACCCGACGTCTCGAGTGCAAGAGATCGCTCCCGGACCCCCGCTGGACCCCCAGGGACTTTTGGCCAGCTTGGGGGGGGCCTCCTGACCCCCACAAGACTTGCCAAAAGTCCAGCGGGGGTCCGAGAGCGACCTCCTGCACTCGGGCCATATTGCCAATATTCAAAATGGTGCCGGCGCTACTTTTGCCCTCACTATCTCAATCGGGTCGTATGACATAGTATCATATGGGTCGTATGACATAGTGAGGACAAAGGTAGCGCCGGCACCATTTTGAATATTGGCAATACGGCCTGAGTGCATGAGATCGCTCCCGGACCCCCGCTGGACTTTTGGCAAGTCTTGTGGGGGTCAGGAGGCCCCCCCCCAAGCTGGCCAAAAGTCCCTGGGGGTCCAGCGGGGGTCCAGGAGCGATCTCTTGCACTCGTGACGTCAGGTGACAGGAACCAAAATGGCGCCGACGCTACCTTTGCCCTGTCATATGGTAAGGGCAAAGGGCCACCAGCGCCATTTCTATTAACGCAGCCATGGCCCGAGAGCGGGAGATCGTGCCGGGACCCCCCCACTGGACCCCAGGTAATTTAAAACATTTTGGGGGGGTTCGGGAGGGTGGGGGATTTGTTTTAAAGGGTCGGGGTGGGTTTTAGGGTTGTTTTGGTGTGCCAGTTTTCCCGCCCTCCCCCCTCCCCCGATTTACGATTTTTTGACGATAAATCGGGGGAATTGCTATTGTATCGCGGCTCTAACGATTTTTGACGATTTAAAATATATCTGACGATTGTTTTAAATTGTCAAAAAATGATTCACATCCCTAGTAAAGACTGAACATAGAAGATATGCCCAGACTTTACCCTACCATGCACAGTTATATAATTATCAACTGAAAGGAAAAGTTTCCAAACATTTTACTCATTTGAAGAGGCTCTTTGAAAACTGCATATGCAATTTCATAAGGTGCATATGTTTACCCACATTTTAGTAGAGATATTCCTTAGGCAAAGCAAGGATGGAGAAGAAAATGACATGCATAGTTTTGGATTTTTCATAGCTTTGAGCACAGTTTTTGTCAGAAAAGTATCCATGGGGAGGGGGGGGGGGGGACAGGTGAAAATCTCTGCAGATTTTGCAGCAATGTGGATAGTATAAAAATTGCCTCCTTGGGGATTAATTTTTTGTGTACTTGTTACTCAGGGAATCAATTGCTATTGGTCAAGCATGTAGTACAGTAGACTGCATTTGAAAGCACTCAAATGAAAGGGCAATCAAAGTATCCCTGGGGCAGCTCTGATAGCTGTAGGGTAATACCAGAAATAATTGCAGACAACTCCCATTGCAGTTCCAAATGGTGTGATGTTTATTTACAGAGGAAAAATATGTACAATGCAGCTTCACAGACACAGTTTAAGCATATACATAATCCCTGAAATAAAGGACATTAAGTACAATTAATGTAGTACAGTATGCGGTAATGAGAAATTAGTTCCAAAGAAACTAAAAGAATCAGTTCTCATATGATGCATGGACATTATTTTAAAGTACCATTTTGGAAGGCCAGATGAAATGTATTCCATATGTTAAAAAAATAAAAGAAACCCAAACAACTGCCAGTATGGTTTAATGTTGAGGTAAAAGAGGAAGTTAACAAAAAGAACATCTCTGAAAAAAATGGAAAGCAGACCCTAATGAAGAAAATAGACAAGAGCATAAGCACTGGCAAATTAGATGTAAAACAGTAGTAAGACAAACAAGAAAGAATTTGATAAGATGCTTGCTAAAGAGGCAAAAAGTCATAATGAAAACTTCTTTGAGTATACTCAAAGCAAAAAACTTATGAGGGAGTCAGTTACTTCCTTAAATATGTCAATAGCAAAGTTTAACTAATGATCAAACTGACTTTTTACTGGAATGGTGAAATGATATTTTAATGAGAGAGAGGCCAAAAGAGAATCACAAAAAGATGAAATGGTGATTCTACTAAAAATGTAGAGGCAGATATAGACAACATTATTTAGACTTTAATAAACCAAATTGATAGAAAAATGTTATTTAAGTAAACAGAACAAATAAACAGAAAAATAACAGCACTTTTAAACTTTTTTCAAAAATATAAATGATGAGATTTTCAAAATTTATATAATGCCACTCATCGAATTCTCCTGGGGTGAAATAAATTTATATGAAAGTCAGAATTTACTGTGATTGTCTTGAGATGAATAGAATCATCAAAAGCTACTTAATGAAGTACTGTAAATAATTCACTAATAAAGAGTGAACATTTATTAACAAAAGTCTTGTTTCAACATGTGTATTCCTGTGTCAGGGGGTTGGATAGCCTCATCTAAAATATTTTTATGAATGATCTCAAAATCTGCAATATTAAGAGGATTTTATTGAGCACTTTCAATATGTACCATTTCTACTGCAGAACAGATATCATTGAAAATGCTTGATGAAATGATTCCACTTTTGAAGTGCTAATTAGCTGTCTACTGCATGAGTGAATGTTGGATGAATTGTGCTCTAGCAGAAATGTATAACTGCTTTTCTTACTATTTATCATGCAGCAACACATTTATTTTGAAGATCTCATCTATTATATTTTTCAATAACTTTTAGTTTAAGTATAGTTATTCTTTTTATTTGTTCTGTTGACATAGGATGTTCTATATTTTTCATATGATTTGATTCATTACAGTTCAAATAATACTTTTTTTTGCATTTATCTTTGTATTTTTTAATGTTTGAGCTTTTATTGGATCACTGAATTTTGCTGTAATTTGTTTTCAGACATAGAGGGCCATTTACTAAGCTGCATGTATTTCTATGATGAGAATAAGCCATTGGAATGATGTGAACTTACTGAGTCACCTGGTTCAAGAAATATATGAATATACATTGAATTAGCTTCTTGGGATTTCACCCTTTCTAGAATTTCCACTTCTCACAACAAAGAATACCTTTATCTTTCAAAAGAGAAGGCTTTATATTAATTGACTTTACAAAGTTCCTCTGAAGCAGGCATTGGTTGCTGAAATATGAAAATAGCCTTGTCATGACTTATTTTTTATTATGATTTTGTGAACTGAATTACATATTTTTCTCTTACTATATAAGACATGTTGCATTATTTTTATTAAGAGTTATATTGGTATGATATATTAACATTTTTATCATTTAATCTATATAAATAAAAATGTTAAATAGTTTGGACAAAATCGCTAATCTCAGAAACCACTGAACCGATTGCTTTCAAATTTGGACACAACCTACATTTCGCATACAGAAAGGTTCTTCTGTACTTATATTACAGATATGTCATACCTGTGACAGGTAAAATAGGTTTAAAATTGTTTTCGAGAAAACGGCGACATCTGCTGGACGTAAGCGCCATCTGTTACACCTTACACTAACACATGCTACACTAATCATTTTGCCAGTCCAGGTCCACATTTTACTTCCATTTTAACACATTTGCGAAGTGTGGTCACTCCAGGGAGTAGTTGGAATAGGAGAAGCACTCTGCCAACTACTACTTCAGTCTCCACTTCAATACTAGGGATGTGCAGAGCAAAATTTTATGTTCATATTTTTTATGTCCGAAAGGGGGTCCCACTTGCGGCCAATATGGACATAAAAAAAATCCAATGAGTTGGGTATATGTACATATGTGCAAAAAAAAAATTTAAACCCCCTCACCCTCCTTAATCCCCCCCCCCAGACTTACCACAACTCCCTGGTGATCGAGCGAGGAGTGAGGACGTCATTTCTGCAATCCTTGGCGAGAAGCATGTGACGTCGGTGGCACGTCTGAGTGACGCGGCGTCACGTGATTCCCGGCTCGTTCGCGCCGGACGGCTCGTTCGGCCCAAAAAGAACTTTTGGCCAGCTTGGGGGGGCCTCCTGACCCCCCCAAGCTGGCCAAAAGTTATTTTTGGGCCGAACAAGCCGTCCGGCGCGAACTCGCCGGGAATCACGTGACGTCGCGTCTGAGTGACGCAGCGCCACGTGATTCCCGGCTTGTTTGCGCCGGACGGCTCGTTCGGCCCAAAAAGAACTTTTGGCCAGCTTGGGGGGGCCTCCTGACCCCCCCAAGCTGGCCAAAAGTTCTTTTTGGGCCGAACGAGCCGTCCGGCGCGAACGAGCCGGGAATCACGTGACGTCGCGTCTGAGTGACGCGGCGCCACGTGATTCCCGGCTCGTTCGCGCCGGACGGCTCGTTCGGCCCAAAAAGAACTTTTGGCCAGCTTGGGGGGGCCTCCTGACCCCCCCAAGCTGGCCAAAAGTTCTTTTTGGGCCGAACGAGCCGTCCGGCGCGAACGAGCCGGGAATCACGTGACGCCGGCGTCACTCGACGTGCCGCCGACGTCACATGCTTCTCGCCAAGGATTGCAGAAATGGCGTCCTCACTCCGCTCCATCACCATGGAGTTGTGGTAAGTCGGGGGGGGGGGGGATTAAGGAGGGTGAGGGGGTTTATATTTTTATTTTGGCTCAACAATCGCGATTTCCCACATATCGAACATATCTATGTTCGATATGTGGGAAATCCGATCGTTTATGTCGAATCAATTTTTTAAGTAAAAAAAAAAAATGAGTTGCGTTTCACTAATGCGGTCAATCCGAATGCACACCCCTATTCAATACATCACAGCCTTGTTGCTCCCCTAGAACTGTCTCTCTTGACACAGTTCATAGCTAGAGCAGCTGGCTGCAGAAACCCTCACCCCACCCCAGCAAAGGAGACCTTAACAGTATTGTCTATGGCAGTGGTTCTCAACCTTTTTTTGGCCGGGACACACCTGACAAATGGTTCTCATATGCGTGACACACTGAACATGTGACCATCACGGGGCTAAGTGTAAACATGCACTCTCCATCCACAGGACTCCCCTCAACCCTCAGCAATGAGTGCAGAGCAGATCTAGGGCATAACCCGTACAACTCACCATACAAAAAAAAGATATTCTGGTTCTGATGACATCTCAGTAAAAGCAAAACAAACTCCCTTTACTACCAGGCACAATAGCCTTCCTTATGAAAAGACAGTAATTTACCACTAATGCATATCCTATTGAGAAAACACATCAAATAAGATTGATACAAATGCCTACATGCTAGTAAAACACCTCACTTTGGTCACACACCCAGAACTGACCTTCACCAAGTACAGAAAAAACACAAATTATAAATATGGAGACAGAAACTGGAACGGAAAACCAAAAAAGCCACTCTGCATACAGTGCGAACCTGGAGAAATGGAAAGAGAAATATAGCACCTAACAGACTCAGGATTTGCAATAATGCACACAAACTAACCTGCACAAAGTTACACCTGTATTACGGAACACACGCAAACAGTAACAACACTATCTAAGAAATACAACTATTAAACCAGGCCCTAAACACTAAAACATTTCCTATTGGGAAAACAGAATAAGCCAAGCTGCTACAGAGCCCCACACAGAAATCATTGTAAAGTTATAACAAAAATGTTACAAAGCAGCTGCTGAACAGAATAATATTCAATTAAATACTCATAAAAATTATTAAAACATGTCCAAATATCAATAAAATATTTCAAAACAGCAGACATCGCATAATACCCAATAATTAAAATGGCAGTCAATCAAGAAAAATAAATTTAAAAAGCCACCTTTACTTACCTTCTCCAGCAACTCTCCTACTCCTTTCCCTTCCAGGCCAATAGCACTAACCAGAAGCAGCAAGGGCTGCTGAAGCTCTGTCCTCAATCTTCTTCCTTAGCACCCACAACCAGTCACTCACAACACACACACCCCCAAATAGACCCCACGACCAGTCTCGGTCTCTTTCACACCAGTCATCTTCCTGACCAGTTTCTCTCTCTCACACAGAAACACATCACCTCCCTGACCAGTCTCGCTCTCTCAATCACACTCATGTTCTCTTATATACAAGCTCTCAATCACACACAAAAGCTCTTACACCCATTCACACCAGCTCTCACCCAGGCTTCCATTCACACCCCTACACACAAGCTCTCACCCAAGCACCCATTCACACCCAATGACACAAGCTCTCACCCAAGTACCCATTCACACCCTCCGACACAAGCTCTCACCCAAGCACCCATTCACACCCACAGACACAAGCTCTCACCCAAGTACCCATTCACACCCTCCGACACAAGCTCTCCCCCAGGCACCCATTCACACCCACAGACACAAGCTCTCACCCAGGCACCCATTCACACCCACAGACACAAGCTCTCACCCAGATATCCATTCACACCCACAGACACAAGCTCTCACCCAGGCACCCATTCACACCCTCAGACACAAGCTCTCACCCAGGCACCCATTCACACCCACAAACACAAGCTCTCACCCAGGCATCCATTCACACCCACAGACACAAGCTCTCACCCAGGCATCCATTCACACCCACAGACACAAGCTCTCACCCAGACATCCATTCACACCCACAGACACAAGCTTTCACCCAGGCATTCATTCACACCCTCAGACACAAGCTCTCACCCAGACATCCATTCACACCCACAGACACAAGCTTTCACCCAGGCATCCAATCACACCCACAGACACAAGCTCTCACCCAGACATCCATTCACACCCCTCAGACACAAGCTCTCACCCAGACATCCATTCACACCCACAGACACAAGCTTTCACCCAGGCACCCATTCACACCCACAGACACAAGCTCTCACCCAGACATCCATTCACACCCTCAGACACAAGCTCTCACCCAGGCATCCATTCACACCCTCAGACACAAGCTTTCACCCAGGCATCCAATCACACCCATAGACACAAGCTCTCACCCAGGCATTCATTCACACCCTCAGACACAAGCTCTCACCCAGGCCCCCATTCACACACAGACACAACAGCTCTCACCAAAAATAACTTCTTCCTTCATTGCAGGGATAGGCTCCGGTTCCGCCGTGGCTTTAATCCGGCGGGCCTTCTTTTTTCGGCGCCACAGGGATGGGCGCCTCAGTCAGAGGTCGGGTTTCCTCTTCGTCGCTACGGGGCTGGGCACCCATAGCGGCCTTGCACCGTTGGGGTTGGGTTTTCTCTTCACCGCTACGGGGATGGGCTCCCGTAGCGGCCTTGCACCGTTGGGGTTGGGTTTTCTCTTCACCGCTACGGGGCTGGGCTCCCGTAGCGGCCTTTGCACCGTTGGGGTCGGGTTTTCTCTTCACCGCTACGGGGCTGGGCTCCCGTAGCGGCCTTGCACCATCGGGGTTGGGTTTTCTCTTCACCGCTACGGGGATGGGCTCCCGTAGCGGCCTTGCTTCGTCGGGGTCCTACACTGCTATTCCTCCCACCCCACTCCCGGACAGTGCCATGCCTGCCTCACCGGCCAATCAAAGGCTTCCTCCCTTCTTCCTACTACCACTGGCAGGTGGCAGGGAGGAGGCTTCCGATTGGCCTGCGCGGGGGAAGGCAAAATGAAGGAGGCTTCCCATTGGGCAGTGGGGGTAGGAAGAAAGGAAGCTTTCAATTGGACTGCGGGGGCTGGAAAAAGGGAGAAGGAAAGTACAATGGGGCAGTGGGACACCGGGAGACGCGACACACCTGGCGGTGTTTGGCGACACACTAGTGTGTCGCGACACACCGGTTGAGAAGCGCTGGTCTATGGCACACTATTTGACAAAGCCCATAAAGAACATAGCCATAATTCCACTGGCATATTGGGCACACAAGTCTGCAATCTGACTAGAACTGGCCAAGATAGCTTAGCATTATTTTTTCTGTCTACCAACCAGCATGTCCAGAAAATGTGTCATCTCAATGGCAGGTTCATCTTGAGCCCTTATCAATCAAGATTGGCTCCAGAGTTCATGGAAAAGTTAGTGCTCTTGAATATCAATCTGCCTTGGCTGGATTTCCCAGAATTTCCATGCAAGTGGCAAGATGACTGAAAGCACCTTGTGAGTCTTTCATGTACTCTTCCGTGATACCCTGTTTATGACATTACACATTGGTGGCTACTGTTGTCACTTGGCCTTTCTACCTAGCTCCTGAAGCTACACCTTGGGAATCTAGCTGACACTCTGTCTTGCTGCCCTGCTTTTGTTGTGACACTTTGACATTTTCACTGCCACTCTGCCTTGGTGCCCTGCTCTTGATGCAACACATTTGATATCTTACTGCTACTCATCTTTGGTGCTCTGCTCATTATGCTACACCTTGATGGTGGTGCTGCTGCCACTCTTCCTTGCTGCCCTGATCCTGACACTAAACCTTGGGATTTTTGCTGCCACTCTGGCTTGCTGCCATGCTCTCATCTCTGCACCTTGGGGGGATATTGTTGCCTCTCTGCCTAGCTGTCATGCCCCTGATTCTATACATTGAAGATTTTGCTGCCTCTCTGC
Organism: Rhinatrema bivittatum; assembly: GCF_901001135.1. Classification (NCBI taxonomy): domain Eukaryota; kingdom Metazoa; phylum Chordata; class Amphibia; order Gymnophiona; family Rhinatrematidae; genus Rhinatrema; species Rhinatrema bivittatum. The sequence continues at coordinate 379,295,009 of NC_042615.1, read as the reverse complement.
CATGACTCTGACACTACACCTTGGAGTCTTACTGCCACTCAGCATAGCTGTCATGCCCCTGATGCTGCACCTTGACTATTTTGATGCCTCTGTGTTGTTTGCTACTTGGATCCCAGCTTTGTGTTTCTACTCTACTTCTTTCTTGGTTATACTGTGGTATTTTATACCCAAAATAAAATGATAAAAGAAAAAATACAAGTTTCTCCTCCACCCTACCTCTTTTTTTCATTTTTCACCTTATTTTGTTGTATACCTCTAGGATCCTGACCTAGTTCTCTAACTCTTCTTCTTTTTTGGTTATACTGGATTCCTTTGAGCCCAAAATAGACTATAAATAAAGAAAGAAATACCAGTTTCCCCTCCTACCCCATCTCTTTCTTGGTTTTATGCCTAGCAGTCTAAGAGGTGGATTTTAAATGCCCTGCACGCGTAAATCCAGCTGGATTTACGCGCGCAGGGCCCTCGCGCGCCGGCGTGCCTATTTTGCATAGGCTGCCGGTGCACACAGAGCCCAGGGACGCGCGTAAGTCCCGGGGCTTCGTAAAAGGGGCGGGGAGGGGGCGGGGAGGGGGCGTTCCCGAAATGGCACGGCGTTTCGGGGGCGTGACGCGGCATTTCGTGGGCGGGCCCGGGGGCGTGGCGCCGGCCTGGGGGCATGGTCAAGGCCTCCGGACCAGCCCCCGGGTCAGGTGATGGCGCGCCAGCAGCCCGCTGGCACGCGCAGATTTACGTCTGCTTTTAGCAGGCGTAAATCGAGCAACAAAGGTAAGGGGGGGTTTAGATAGGGCCGGGGGGTGGGTTAGGTAGGGGAAGGGAGGGGAAGGTGGGGGGAGGGCAAAGGAAAGTTCCCTCCGAGGCCGCTCTGAAATCGGAGCGGCCTCGGAGGGAACAGGCAGCGCGCGCTGGGCTCGGCCCTCGCAGGTTGCACAAATGTGCACCCCCTTGCGCGCGCCGACCCCGGATTTTATAAGATGTGCGCGGCTACGCGCGTATCTTATAAAATCCAGCGTACTTTTGTTTGTGCTTTTTGCGTGAACAAAAGTACGCGATCGCGCAAATTTTTAAAATCTACCCCTAAGTCTGTTCCTAGCTATCCTTTTGTTCATTGGAGAACGCCTGATACTATGGGTACCATTTTTCCACTTTGTGGTGCCTTGGGGAATTCTTGCCACTGTTGGTGCTGCCTTTGCTGCTCTTTTAATGACTTCACTGCATTGGTATTTTTATACAACTATTGTTGTTTCCTTTTGCCCCTCTCATAAGGCCTTGGTTGTTTTGATGCCTCTGTGCTTATTGTGCTATCCATCTGCACACTACATTTTGGGATTTTTGATGACTCTGCACTGTTTGTAATACCTTACCCATACTTTATGGCTTGGGAGTTTTGATGTCTCTGTGCTCTTTGCAATTCCCCACATTGTATGTCTTGGGGTTTTGATAGCAAAAAAATGGAAGTGTGAAGTCATGCTTAAAGTTAAATCAAATAGGAGGAAGGGAAAGGTAATAATATCTTTATAGTCTTCTAATAAAGGTGTTTGGTGCACAGAATCAATTATGAAATTTTTTATTATAAAAACATATTCTAGAGCGTCAAAGAAACTTTAAACTAATTAAAGATACAGTAACAAGCATGTCCCTGGGGCCGTACCAGTTACCTTTATTGGAGAACTATAAATATGTTATCATGTTTGTCTTCCTCCCATTTGAGTTTTTGATGCCACTCTGTAAGCTGCTGTCTTGCCTTGTACTCTGCATTTTTATAAACTTCAGGAGCAGTTTGCAGTGAACATTAGCCTGAACCTTGTCTGTGTCTCAAAGTTTGTCCGTGTGCACAAGGAGTCAATCCACATACATATAGTAAGAGAGACATTTTTGCACACACAGAGTTGCAGAGTATAGTACTGTATTGTACCACTGTAGTATACTACATTTGCATAGCTATCTAGTAGAGAGTGTGTGTGGCACTACCAAGCATTCTCACTCTGCTTGCTGAGCAATGCTACTATTTTTACTATGATGCTCTGTACCTACTGCTTGTGATGTGATTCTACTATGCCACTGCCACTACTGCTCCAGCTGTCTTAGAGATTATTTTCAAATTCCCTTTCTGTATGATACTTGCTGACTTAAGGGTGTTTTTGCCTTTGTTACAGCTGTCTTGCATGCTCTTTTCAAATTCCCTTCATTACGGTACTTTCTGATTCATATTTTGCTCTGGAAATCCAATGATTTATACTTGTTGCACTATTCAAGGGCCCTTTGTTCCTTCATGCCACTCTGGGTACTGCTTTGCCCTTCTTGGTGCATTGGGCTTTTAATGGCATTCTTCTTCCTGCTTCAGCACTCTTTGTATATCTTGGAGCCTTATTGCCACTCTTCTTGCTGCATTGCTCTGCACCTACCATTTGTGATTTTAATCACCTGTACTACTGCTTCTGCTACTGCTCTAAGCCACTCTTAGTATCTTTGGGTAGACCTGCTTGATGATGTCTACTACCAGTTTCATTAAAAATGATTAGAAAATCCCAATTTAGGAGCCTCAAATAGGCTGCATTGCTCCCCCTTTGACTTTAAAGTAAAACAATGAACAAATACAACAAACACAATTATTTTTGTTGTTTGAAATGAACCAAATTGCGATCTACAAAATTAATAAATTAACCAAAATATTTTTTTTCCTCTCCACATCCCTAGGACTATAAATCAATGCAGCTCCCTGTCAACTTACTTAGGCCCCCCAGGAACAGAGGGGCAAATGCAGTTGCATTGATTGCTACACCCTTATACTGTCCCTGCAGAGCAGTATTAATGTTATACATTTTAAGAAAAAATGAATGTTCATTGTTGAAAAGAATAATCTGTCTCCCTAGTGTTTAAGCAATTACAGATAGTTCAGCCTCCACATTTAAAAGACCAGTGACACCAAACAGCGTCTAATGCTGTGACATATTGGAGCAATAGCTTAATATTGTAGAGTGCCATTCCATTATACCGAACAGATTAAAAATGACATTGGAAGCTTAATTATCCCTGGAATTTACCATTTCCAATTACAGTATTTGCAGCTTAAGAAGATGAATGCTCTTGGATAATGAACCTTTCAGTTTTATTAGCCACTTGACTAAAGTCCACAAGTTATAGAGAATAAGTATCTTGTAGATGACATTAATTATTGTTGGAACTCAAGTCTTCAAAGGAATTTTTTTTGACCCTGTGGTTTTCTCCTGCTGATTTGGAATTCCAGCTTAAATGGAATCTGCTTCTGTTATGCTATGGCACCATGAGCCTTCACTAATAACTACCAACAGCTAACACCCCCCCCCCCCCTTCCCATACACTCATACACACAACACACACCATACACAGGAAGGTACACCTTCTTTTTTAAACCCCTTCCTGTCACATAACTTAGCCTCTATCCAGAACCCAGCATACAGGAAACAAGAATCAGGGCAGTAGTCATCACTTTTGAGACATGAGCGAGACTCACTGTCCCAGGAGCAGCAAATGCTTCATCCTCACTCCTTATTCCCCTGCATGACAGCATACAGGACTGCTGCTAAGTCAGTGATTTGCATCATACATACAGATATAAAATGTGTAATAATATAATATAATGCCTGCTCTTTTTACCACACTTGTTACTACTTGAAACCTTTAAACTGGTAATACTGGAAACTGGGAATTTAATGTAAAGATTTATAAACCATCTTTACAAATAAAACAGTTCATCCTTACAAGCATGTAAGGTCATTTTAACATAGCACCTGTCATTCATTGGTAAACAAATTTCATCTTTATGATTTCATAGTCTACTAATAGCATCTAGCTTTTCTCCAGTAGCATGCTACTTACAGTGTTATTTTTTGTGGTAATATTTATCATTAGACCAATGCGCTATATGATGTTAAATTTTAAACAGACGTGCAGGCGAACATGTATTTGTGCATATGGCAGCTCATGTTAATGGGTATGGACATTTCATAACATACACGTATATATGTGTACATGGTATAAAATAGGCTGCATGTGCATACATGTGCGTGAAATTTTATATAGATGAGCGCATGTACAAGTAAATGCCACCTCTACTATGTAAGTGGGGGGATTTTGGTAGACACATGCACCAATGCAATAACCAGTTCCCCAGTCCGTTCCAAGTTTGCCCAGTTAAAGGGTAGGACTTCCTAAACCCCCCCCCCCCCTTAGTTAATAAGCCCCCATTTTACCCTTTAGTCCCATCCCTTACCTTAAAACCTCGCTAACTAGCCTCATTTTTTTTTATTTTATTAATTACACGCCAACCATAGCAGATGTAAAGTTATGTAGGGATGTGCATTCATTTTCAATGAAATAGACAATGGCAATGAAATTGTCTATTTCATCTTGCTTCAGGAGCACCCCGAAACCAAAAAGGAATTGATGAAATTTCATGAAAATTAGTATTTCATGTTACTGTGCATTCCATCCCATTAGAGCAAACTAACTATAGTTTTCCTATTTACAGGCTTAGTGCACACTAGGGATGTGCATTCACTTTCAACGCATTGGCAATCCACTAGGGGTGTGCATTCGTTTTCGCCGTATTGGCAATCCGCAACGTATGTTGCACTATTCATTGTATTCGTGGGGAAAACGAAATGTATCGCGATTCCCCACGAATACAACAAATTTTTGCCGAATTGCTCGGCCACCAATTTAAACAACCCCCCCCCACCCTCCTGACCCCCCCAAGACTTACCAAAACTCCCTGGTAGTCCAGCGGGGGGTCCGGGAACCATACCCTGTACTCATACACTCTTGGTACCAGTATCAAAATGGCGCCGATAGCCTTTGACCTACTATGTCACAGGGGCTACCGGTGCCATTGGTCAGCCCCTGTCACATGGCCATTGGTGCCATCTTGTGCTCCTACCATGTGACGGGGCTGACCAATGGCACCAGTAGCCCCTGTGACATAGTAAGGGCAAGGCTATCGGCGCCATTTTGATTCCTGGCATCCGACGTCACGAGTGCAGGAAATCGCTCCTGGACCCCCGCTGGACCCCCAGGGACTTTTGGCCAGCTTGGGGGAGACCTCATGACCCCCACAAGACTTTCCAAAAGTCCAGCGGGGGTCCGGGAGCGACCTCCTGCACTCAGGCCATATTGCCAGTATTCAAAATGGCGTAGGCGCTACCTTTGCCCTCACTATGTCACAGGGGCCGACCGCTTTTTTAAGGGTTACGCGCGTAACTTACGCGCGTAACTCTTTTAAAATCCGCCCCAAAGTGAATATATACAAAACTGACCTAAAAATGAGAAACAAATATATAAAATATATATATAAAAATCTGCTCTGTTCAAAGGAACGACCAGAAGGAAAAGAGTTCAAAGTATAAAAGAAGGAAAATAACTATATTGTTCAAAATCTGTCAATATTGTTATCCTTACTATTTAAACACTTCACTACCTTTGCATAGCTTCAAGAATTTTTTGGTATCTGTTGTAAAATTGTAGTCAGTCATGCATGTCTGGAGGAGAGAGAGCGAGATTCTTTATGGGGCTCAGTTTGATACTCTATATATGGACCATTGTAATAAAGGATTTTAGTTCGGGGTGAGTTTTAGAAGGTGGGTTTAGGGGAGTATTGTTACAGACACATTCAGAGGTATCCATTGTACAATTGACCTCAATAAATAATTTTTGAACTTATAAGTGATGAAAAGGAGTTGATTTGTACAATGCAGCTAACAGTTCCCTAGGAGTTGAGTTTTACCAATCTCTGTGGGCATTGAGCCACAAGGTGCCCCCAGGCCGTGCAGGACAGGCAGAGACCCTGCTGTCCATGATGGAGTTCTCCTCTAGGGCCAAGCAAAAATGTACCAATTGCATTGGCTCTTCTGGAGAGGAGAGGATGAAAGAATGGAAGCTAGAGGTGAGAGCAGGTGCTGAAACCAGGGTGCCAATGTGACACTCCTTCATGCTGGATTGGTCTCTCATACCTTCTGCTGTAGATGCAATCTATTTTGCCAGTTAGGGCAATGAGCTACTCTAGTGAGGTAGGGAGATCCCGGGTAGCGAGCTCATTTTTTATTTTAGGATAGAGGCATTCAAGAAAGATAGTGAGTAAACTGTCCTCTACCCAATTTAGCTTAGTAGCCAGTGTCCAGAGCTCTATTGTGTACTCTGCCAGGGTTCTCATGCCTTGACAGATGTGACACAAGACCAGGCTACTCAAAGACAATTCTAAACTGCTCAGTGAAGTGGTGCAATTTGAACAATTGGAATCCCCTTATTCCCAGAGGGGAAAGACCCATGTTAGGGCTGTTCTGTCCAACAGAGACAGAATGTATGTAGTTTATGCCTGGTCATAGAGGGAATTGAGGTGCTGTAGTTGAAAGTGTATGTGGCATAGTTCAAAACTCTCCAACATCACTTGAGGTCCCTGGAGTACTGAGGTGGAGCTGGTAATTGTGGTATGGGATGGTTGGGGGCCATGAAAGGTGGCGGTGCTGGTGCAGGTGAAGGTGGGACCACAGAAGTGGTCAAGGCATCCAGGTAAGTGGGTAGCTGATCTATCAAGGTGGCCAGAAGTTCCAGGGTTCTTTGCTGATCATGTAGCCTGTGAGCTAGACCCAGAATTGCCTGCAAGGAAGTCAAATCCACTGGTTTCATGGCCTCAGCATTCTGTTGTGTCTGTGGATCATTAGACTGAGGCAAGACTGGAACAGCCTATAGGGAGAAGCCCTGCAGATTCCCACTGTTGCCAGGCAGACCCAGGCAAAGCAAAGATCTAGCAGGATCTTTGCCTATATAAGCTCTTGTTCCCCTTGGGTTGAGCCTTTGGATTCCGGGGCCAGCAGGTCTTAGGTGAGGTCTCTGCTGAAGGCAGAAGTGGTGGCCCTTTGAAAGCTTGGATCATAGTCTGGTAGAGGTCAGATAACGCCAAGGTCCAAGCAATGGTCAAAGGCAGGCAGTGGTCAGGAATATCCAAGATCAGACAGTGGTCAGAAGAAGGCAGATGTCAGGCAGTGGTCAGAGGTTGGCAGCAATCAAGTGTATCTAAGGTCATACCATGTATCCATCCAAGAGGAGAGGAGGGGCAGCTAGGCAAGGCAAACAGGTAAGGAGAAGAACAGGCAGGCAATAAGGAAAGAAATGAAGACTGAAGATAAGGCTGGAACTGAAGACAGGATGCTGGAGGACATGCTGTACTCTGGAGTAGGTAGACCTATTGCTGAGGTATCAAAGCAGAGACAGCAAGGGCCTTTTATAGGCCTCAGCATCTAATGCCATCCAGGGCTGCTATGGGGCTTTTCCTGCCATGGGCCCTTTAAATCAGGCACACCTAAGGGGAAGCACCAGTGATTGTGATCATCAGCATCCTGCTGTGTGGAGGTTGGGTGGCATTTCACTACATTATAGCATGGCATTCCACTGTGGAGAGAGCAGGAGGGCCTCAGGTACATCAGGGGCCTGTGGCCTGACCAAGACGGTGAGTGCAGCGGTCCACCAAAGCAACCCATGGACCACTAAATGCAATATTGGATTTACCAGAGGTAGGTCTTGTCAGATGAATCAGATCAATTTATTTGATTGGGTGACAAGAGAATTCAGTCAGGGAGAGTGTTAGATATTTTGAACTTGGTTATCAGTAAGGCCTTTGAAATTGTTCTGCATAGGTGACTTAACTTGATGGTTTTGGTGCTAAAGTGATTGAATGAATTAGAAGCTGGTTGTAAAGTTAAAAATGGTAGTGGGGAATAGAGTTCACTGAGATGAGTGTTATTAGCAGTGTACCACAGAGATCGGTCCTTGGACTGGATCTTTTCAATATTTTCATACGTGACATTGCAGAAGGATTATCAGGAAAGTTGTATCCTTGAGCTGATGATTCCAAAATCTGCAACAGGCTAGATAGCCAGGAAGATGTTGAAAAGAGAGGAGGGCTCTAGCAAAGCTCAAGAAATAGTCTAGGGTCTAGCAGATAAAACTGAATACTAAAAAAGTGCAGAGTTGTGTATTTACAATGCAAAAACCCAAGGGAGAGGTACAGAACAGGAATGAAATTCTTCTAAGCATGAAAGAAAAGTGGGATCTCTGAATGATCATATCAGATGATTTTAAGGTGGTCAAACAAATGGATAAGGTAGCGACAGAAGCCAGAAAGCTTGGGTGCATAGGGAGAAGAATGGTCATCAGAAAATAAGGAACATAAGACCATGCCATACTGGGTTAGACCAAAGGTCCATCAAGCCCAGCATCCTGTTTCCAACAGTGGCCAATCCAGGCCATAAGAACCTGGCAAGTACCCAAAAACCAAGTCTATTCCATGTCACTGTTGCTAGTAATAGCAGTGGCTATTTTCTAAGTCAACTTAATTAAAAGCAGGCAATGGACTTCTCCAAGAACTTATCTAATCCTTTTTTAAACACAGCTACATTAACTGCACTAACCACATTTCCTAGCAACAAATTCCAGAGTTTAATTGTGCGTTGAGTGAAAAAGAACTTTATCCGATTTGCTTTAAATGTGCCACATGCTAACTTCATGGAGTGCCCCCTAGTCTTATTATCCGAAAACGTAAATAACCGATTCACATTTACCCATTCTAGACCTCTCATGATTTAAACACCTCTATCACAGCCTCCCTCAGCCGTCTTTTCTCCAAACTGAACAGTCCTAACTTCTTTAGTCTTTCCTCATAGGGGAGCTGTTATATCCCCTTTATCATTTTTGTTGTCCTTCTCTGTATCTTCTCTATCACAACTATATCTTTTTGAAATGTAGCAACCAGAATTGTACACAGTATTCAAGGTGTGGTCTCACCATGGAGCAATACAGAGGCATTATGACTTTTTTCATTTTATTTACCATTCCCTTTCTAATAATTCCCAAAATTCTGTTTGCTTTTTTTTTTTTTTAATTCTTTATTTATGTTATTTTCATTTCACATATACAGGAAACATAAACAGTTCAGATCATAACAAATACATCGATAATTCTCAAAAGTAATTTCAATTAAGAAATCCATCTTAAATTGTACATCTGAACTCCTAAAACAAAACATCAACTTTCATTAGGACAAAAAAAGAGGCTAAATTAGGAACTAAAGTAACATATGGAGATAATTATCTGAAAATATAATAATAAGTAAGCCGTAACCTAGTCAATTGGACTACTTACATACATATGCCCTATTAAGTTACTCACTATTTGGTATTACATTTGAAGGAGATGACTCTGCTATGGGTACTACTGCTGAAACCATATATTGTTGGGCCTCTATAAATTGTTGAATCTGATCTATCTGAAAAAATACGTATGCATGTTCTCCCTTCTTTACTTCGCACCTGCAAGGATACCATAAAAAGAATGTAAATCCCAGTGAAATAATCTGTTGCCGTAAAGCTAGAAATTCTCTTCGCCTGGTTCCAGTGATTGGCGCTAGATCCAGATACAATTTTACTACTTGGCCATGAAAACTTGTAGGAAATTTCTTAAAATATATTTTCATTATACTGTTTATATGCTTTTTTGACTGCCGCAGCACAATGAACTGGCAATTTCCATGTGTTATTCACTATGACACCTAGATCTCTTTTTTGGGTGGTAGCTCCTAATATGGAACCTAACATTGTGTAACTATAGCATGGGTTATTTTTCCCTATATGCATCACCTTGCACATCCACATTAAATTTCATCTGCCATTTGGATGCCCAATTTTCCAGTCTTAAAAGGTCTTCCTGCAATTTATCACAACCCGCTTGTGATTTAACCACTCTGAATAATTTTGTATGATCTGCAAATTTGATTACCTCACTCGTCGTATTCCTTTCCAGATCATGTATAAATATATTGAAAAGCATGGGTCTCAATACAGATCCCTGAGGCACTTCACTGAGAAAATTGTCCATTTAATCCTAATCTCTGTTTCCTGTCTTTTAGCCAGTCTGTAATCCACAAAAGGACATTGCCACCTATCCCATGACTTTTTATTTTTCCTAGAAGTTTCTCATGAGGAACTTTGTCAAATGCCTTCTGAAAATCCAAATACACTACATCTACCGGTTCATCTTTATCTACATGTTTATTAACTCTTTAAAAAAAGTGAAGCAGATTTGTGAGGCAAGACTTGCCTTGGGTAAAGCCATGCTGACTTCATTCCATTAAACTATGTCGTTCTATATGTTCTGTAATTTTGATATTAAGAACACTTTCTACTATTTTTCCTGGCACTAAAGTCAGGCTAACTTGTCTGTACTTTCCCAGAGTGCCCCTCGAGCCCTTTTTAAATATTGGAATTATATTAGCCACCCTCCATTCTTCAGGTACTATGGATGATTTTAATGATAGGTTACAAATTTTTACTAATAGATCTGACATTTCATTTTTGAGTTCCTTCAGAAGCCTGGGGTGAATACCATCTGGTCCAGGTGATTTACTACTCTTCAGTTTGTTAATCAGGCCTGGCACATTTTCTAGGTTCTCCGTGATTAGGTTCAGTCCATCTGAATCAATACCCATGTGAACCTTCTCCAGAATGTATATCTCTCCAACACCTTCTTCCGTAAACACTGATGCAAAGAAATTGTTTAATCTTTCTGCGATGGCCTTATCTTCTCTAAGTGACCCTTTAACCTCTTGATCATCTAATTGTCTAACTGACTCCATCACAGGCTTTCTGCTTTGGATATATTTAAAACGTTTTTACTGTGAGTTTTTGCCTCTACGGCCAACTTCTTTTCAAATTCTCTTTTAGCCCATCTTATTAATGTCTTACATTTAACTTGCAACACTTAGGGGTAGATTTTATAAACTTACGCGCGTGCGTACTTTTGTTCGCGCACCAGGCGCGAACAAAAGTACGCCGGATTTTATAACATACGCGCGTAGCCGCGCGTATGTTATAAAATCTGGGGTCGGCGTGTGCAAGGGGGTGCACATTTATGCACCTTGTGCGCGCCGAGCCCTACGCTTGCTGCCCATTCCCTCTGAGGCTGCTCCAAAATCAGAGCAGCCTCAGAGGGAACTTTCTCTCCACCCCCCCACACCTTCCCCCCTTCCCCTACCTAACCCCCCCCCCGCCCTATCTAAACCCCCCCTACCGTTGTCGGCAGAGTTACGCCTGCCCGAAGCAGGTGTAACTCTGTGCACGCCAGCGGGCTGCTGGCACGCCATCACCCGACCCGGGGGCTGGTCCGGAGGCCTCGACCATGCCCCTGGGCCAGCATCACGCCCCCGACACGCCTCCCGCCCCACTCCGCCCCGAAATTCACGCCGCCCACCTGACACACCCCCTTTGCGAAGAACCGGGACTTACACACGTCCCGGGGCTTGCGCGCGCCGCCGAGCCTATGCAAAATAGGCTCGGCGCGCGCAAGGGCCTTTTTTAAGGGTTTCGCGCATAACTTATGTGCGTAACCCTTTTAAAAACCGGCCCTTATGTTTTATCCTATTTTCTTCTGTTGGATCCTTCTTCCAATTTTTGAATGAAGATCTTTTGACTAAAATAGCCTCTTTCACCTCATCTTTTAACCATGCTGGTATTTGTATTGCCTTCCTTTAACCTTTCATAATGTGTGGAATAAATCTGAAATGTGCTTCTAGGATGGTATTTTGTACACTTTTTATCTTTGCAGCTGCTCCTTTCAGTCTTTTTCTAACTATTTTCTCATTTTATCAAATTTGATCATATTATGATCACTGCTGCCAAGCGGCCCCACCACCGTTACCTCACTTACCAAATCCTTTGCTCCACTGAGAATTAGATCTAAAATTGTTCCCTCTCTCATCAGTTCCTGAACCAACTGCTCTATAAAACTGTCATGTAATCTTTCCAGGAACTTTATCTTTCTAGCATGTCCTGATGTTACATTTACCCAGTCATTTACCCAGTCAATATTGGGGTGATTGAAATCTCCCATTATTACTGCACTACCAATTTGGTTAGCTTCCTTAATTTCGCTTAGCATTTCACTGTACATATCACCATTTTGGCCAGGTGGATGGTAGTATACTCCTATCACTATGCTCTTCCCCAACACACAAGGGATTTCTACCCATAAAGATTCAATTATGCATTTAGTCTCATGCAGGATGTTTATCCTTTGGACTCAATGCCATCCCGGACATAAAGAGCCACACCGCCTCCCGGGTGCTTGTCTTTGTCATTGTGATATAATCTGTACCCCTGTATAGCACTGTCCCATTGTTTATCCTTCTTCCACCATGTCTCTGAGATGAAAATTAAGTCTACGTCATCATTCACTGCTATATCAAAGAAAAAAAAACCCTCTTAATGTGAGAAAAAGAAATAATATATATATATATATGCAAAGATTTCTCACTGTTGATGGGACTTATAAAGGCAAATGCAACTGTGATAATAGCCCTGCAACCATCATCTCATCCACGCATTGAGACTCCAGAGCTCTGCCTGCTTCTGGGGACCTGATCATGGAACAGGGAACATTTCAGAGAATGCTACCCTGGAGGTTCTGGATTTAAGCTTTCTACCTAAGAGCCTAAATTTGGCTTCCAGAACCTCCCTCCCACATTTTCCTATGTTGTTGGTGCCCACATATACCATGACAGCTGACTCCTCCCAAACTGTCTAAAATCCTATCTAAGTGATGCGTGAGATCCGTCACCTTCGCACTAGGTAGGCATGTTACTAGGTGATCCTCATGCCCACCAGCCACCCAGCTGTCTACATTCCTAATAATCGAATCACCAACTATGATGACCTACCTTATACTTCCCTCCGGGCAGTAGCCCATGGAGACACATCCTCGATGCTAAAGGATAACACACCACCTGGAGAGCAGGTCCTTGCTACAGAGCCCTTTCCTGCTGCACCAGGTTGATGCTCTCTGATCATGAGACCTTATTCCTCCAAGGCAGCACCAGGGATGCCAGTCTGAAGTTGGGACTTGGCTACTATGTCCCTGAAGGTCTCATCTATATACCTCTCTGTCTGCCTCAGCTCCTTCAGGTCCTCCACTCTAGCCTCCAGAGATTGGACTCGTTCTCTGAGAGACAGGATCTCTTTACATCGGATGCACCTGTACAATTTCTCACCGGCGGGTAAAAAATCAAATATATGACAGTTGATGCAAAAGACTGGGAGGCCCTCCTCTTGCTGCTGGACTGCTGCCTTCTAAAATTTGTTCAGTTCCTAGTTAAGTTTTAGGTTACAATGGGAGTAGGAATGTGTCTAATTAGCATCCTTTAAATGTATTAGTGAATTCACTGTATGTCTGCCATACTGACTATTAAAAATAAACACTCCTACTACTGCTTTTTAGCTTCCTTACTGACTGACTATTTAAAAATAAAACATTCTAACTTCTGTTTATTGCTGCCTTGCTATTAAAAGCACAAACATGCTAAATAATATATCCCAATAGTTTACTTCACCCCAATACTTAAAAAAAAAAAATTCCCAAGCAAAACTTACTGATTCCTTTCAGCCACCAGCAAGGTGATCCTCTTCTCTCAGTGCTCAGTGATAATGACACTGTATTGATCCCTGGTGAGCCCTCATTTGTAATACTAGGTACAATTCTGGAGACTGCAACTTTAAAAGGGTATAAATCGATTGGAGTTGGCTACTAAAACGATCAGCTGTTTTCATTCTAAAGCATATTGTGATAGATTTAAAGATCTGCACATGTGATGGGGAAATATGAAAAAGACCCTGGGCCAGGAAAAATAGTGGAAAGTGTTCTAAACATCAAAATCACAGAACATATAGAAAGACATGGTTTAATGGAACAAAGTCAGCATGGCTTTAGCAAGGGCAAGTCTTGCCTCACAAATCTGCTTCACTTTTTTGAAGGAGTTAATAAACACGTGGATAAAGGTGAACCAGTAGATGTAGTATACTTGGATTTTCAGAACGCGTTTGACAAAGTTCCTCATGAGAGGCTTCTAGGAAAAGTAAAAAGTCATGGGATAGGTGGCGATGTCCTTTCGTGGATTGCAAACTGGCTAAAAGACAGGAACCAGAGAGTAGGATTAAATGGACAATTTTCTCAGTGGAAGGGAGTGGACAGTGGAGTGCCTCAGGGATCTGTATTGGGACCCTTACTTTTCAATATATTTATAAATGATCTGGAAAGAAATACGACGAGTGAGATAATCAAATTTGCAGATGACACAAAATTGTTCAGAGTAGTTAAATCACAAGCAGATTGTGATAAATTGCAGGAAGACCTTGTGAGACTGGAAAATTGGGCATCCAAATGTCAGATGAAATTTAATGTGGATAAGTACAAGGTGATGCATATAGGGAAAAAAAAACATGCTATAATTACACGATGTTGGGTTCCATATTAGGTGCTACAACCCAAGAAAGAGATCTAGGCATCATAGTGGATAACACATTGAAATCGTCGGTTCAGTGTGTTGCAGCAGTCAAAAAAGCAAACAGAATGTTGGGAATTATTAGAAAGGGAATGGTGAATAAAACAGAAAATGTCATAATGCCTCTGTATCACTCCATGGTGAGTGATACAGAGGCATTATGAGATGCGGCGACCAGAATTGTACTGTGTACAATTCTGGTCGCCGCATCTCAAAAAAGATATAATTGCGATGGAGAAAGTACAGAGAAGGGCTACCAAAATGATAAGGGGAATGGAACAGCTCCCCTATGAGGAAAGACTGAAGAGGTTAGGACTTTTCAGCTTGGAGTACAGATGGCTGAGGGGGGATTTGATAGAGGTGTTTAAAATCATGAGAGGTCTAGAACGGGTAGAAGTGAATCGGTTATTTACTCTTTCTGATAGTAGAAAGACTAGAGGGCACTCCATGAAGTTAGCATGGGGCACATTTAAAACTAATCGGAGAAAGTTCTTTTTTACTCAACACACAATTAAACTCTGGAATTTGTTGGCAGAGGATGTGGTTAGTGCAGTTAGTATAGCGGTGTTTAAAAAAGGATTGGATAAGTTCTTGGAGAAGAAGTCCATTACCTGCTACTAAGTTCACTTACAGAATAGCCACTGCCATTAGCAATGGTAACATGGAATAGACTTAATTTTTGGGTACCTGCCAGGTTCTTATGGCCTGGATTGGCCACTGTTGGAAACAGGATGCTGGGCTTGATGGACCTTGGTCTGACCCAGTATGGTACTTTCTCATGTTCTTATGTAGACATTTAAATACATCCAAGAATTCCATACATTGGCGGTAAGCCTCTTTTAGTACAAAGGATGCTCTAGTACAAGGGGTCATGGGATGATGGTGAAAGGAGGAAGACTCAAGAGTAATCTAAGGAAATATTTCTCCACCCTGTGGGGGTGTTAGAGATTAGAACAATTCTGAATTCAAGAAAGTACGTGATAAACACATTGGATCTCTGAGGGAATGGTAAGGACTATAAAGCTGAATTAGTTGATTTGGATGGTCAGATTAGATAGCCCCTATGATTTTTTTTCTGCCATCATGTTTCTATGTTTCCCCCATCTCTGCCTGTAAGCTAAGGTCTGACAGAACCTGGCTGGGCTAAACCAAGCCCAGCAGGAGATCACTAGGTCCTTCCTACCCCCTGAAAATGAGATGGGGTGGGAGACCTCTCCAGCCCTCACTTCCCCCTTCTGTGAGGTCTATGAAGATGGCAGAAGTGATTTCCAGTCACTCCTGTCTCATCAGTGTCCCTTTAAAAATGGCACTAGCCTATTCTGCGACTGTAGCCAAATTGATATAAACAAAATGGCACCAGCCAGCACCATATTCTTGTACTGTCATATGTCTGTACAGTTGTACATTGTAATAGCTCCATCAAGCCCTGAGACTTGTGCTTTTTTAGTGTCACACTCGGCATCAATCTCAGGGCTGGCTTGTACCTTTTTTAAAGGGATTCCAGCAAGGCAGGAATGAGGAGGGTGCTTATGCTCCTTTCTTGCTGAAGTTCCCCCAAAGAAGTGTTAAATTGGGACAGGGATATCCCTAGTCTTGGTTCATTTATTGTTGCAGGAGTAGGGATTGTAGGGGACCTGGGTGGCCCCAGCTGGGCTTGGTTTAGCCCAGCTGGGTAGATATGAGCTATGGTTTATTGATGGTCAATGGGGAGGGGTTCAAAGTTGACTGGGAAGGCCCTGGGAAGGAGGAGAAGGGTTCCCAGAGGGCATTAGAGGTCTCTTTTTAAATATTTATTTTGGTTCTGCAAACAAAATGAACTAAAACAAATAAAAAAAGGATAACGCCTCAAAAACAAAACAAAAAACTAAAACAACATTTTATGAGCTGCACAATAGGGATGTGAATCGTGTCCTCGATCGTCTTAACGATCAATTTCGGCTGGGAGGGGGAGGGAATCGTATTGTTGCCGTTTGGGGGGGTAAAATATCGTGAAAAATCGTTAAAAATCGTTAAAAATCGAAAAATCGAAAAACCGGCACATTAAAACCCCCTAAAACCCACCCCCGACCCTTTAAATTAAATCCCCCACCCTCCCGAACCCCATCCCTCGCCGGAACATCGTTAAAAATCGAAAAATCGAAAAATCGAAAAACCGGCACACTAAAACCCCCTAAAACCCACCCCCGACCCTTTAAATTAAATCCCCCACCCTCCCGAACCCCCCCCCCCAAATAACTTAAATAACCTGCGGGTCCAGCGGCGGTCCGGAACGGGCTCCTGCTCCTCAATCTTGTCGTCTTCAGCCGGCGCCATTTTCCAAAATGGCGCAGAAAAATGGCGGCGGCCATAGACGAAAAAGATTGGACGGCAGGAGGTCCTTCCGGACCCCCGCTGGACTTTTGGCAAGTCTCGTGGGGGTCAGGAGGCCCCCCACAAGCTGGCCAAAAGTTCCTGGAGGTCCAGCGGGGGTCAGGGAGCGATTTCCCGCCGCGAATCGTTTTCGTACGGAAAATGGCGCCGGCCATACGCGTATGGCTGGCGCCATTTTCCGTACGGAAAATGGCGCCGGCAGGAGATCGACTGCAGGAGGTCGTTCAGCGAGGCGCCGGAACCCTCGCTGAACGACCTCCTGCAGTCGATCTCCTGCCGGCGCCATCTTCCGTACGAAAACGATTCAGGGCGGGAAATCGCTCCCTGACCCCCGCTGGACCTCCAGGAACTTTTGGCCAGCTTGTGGGGGGCCTCCTGACCCCCACGAGACTTGCCAAAAGTCCAGCGGGGGTCCGGAAGGACCTCCTGCCGTCCAATCTTTTTCGTCTATGGCCGCCGCCATTTTTCGGCGCCATTTTGGAAAATGGCGCCGGCTGAAGACGACAAGATTCAGGAGCAGGAGCCCATTCCGGACCGCTGCCGTTCCGGACCGCCGTTGGACCCGCAGGTTATTTAAGTTATTTGGGGGGGGGTTCGGGAGGGTGGGGGATTTAATTTAAAGGGTCGGGGGTGGGTTTTAGGGGGTTTTAGTGTGCCGGCTCACGATTCTAACGATTTATAACGATAAATCGTTAGAATCTGTATTGTATTGTGTTCCATAACGGTTTAAGACGATATTAAAATTATCGGACGGTAATTTTAATCATCCTAAAACGATTCACATCCCTACTGCACAATCCTACAACTGAGTGCCATGGCTGGTGAGGAGGACCTTAGATCCTGCCAGCGGAAGATGAAGAGAGATCCGATAGTGGAGGGATTGGAGGTATGTGAAGGGGAAAGAAAGGAGAAAGAGAAGGGGAAAGAGGAAAGAGGAAAGTTGAGAGAGGAGAAGAGGGGAGAGATAGGGGAGAAGAAAATATGATTTGGAGAGTGTAAGTAGGACAGAGGAGCCATCCACATTCTCTCCCTTGTAAACCTACAGCACTCGAAAAAATACCCTCTCTTTCCTCAACACTCACATACCTCATTTGCACATCATCATCCCACCCAGCCACACCCAACTACTCTATCCTCACTACACAGCCCTCCCCATCCAGCCACAGCTTATTTATTTTTTTTTTTTTTTTACAAAATGAAATCAGTAAAGAGAAGTTTGTTGTTATGCCCTAAGAAAAGGTTTAGGAAACAATACCATAAAGTCCCAACTATTAATCTGAGAGAAGAGACCTAGCAGACCTGTCCTTGTGAAACTCCTAAAGTCTATGAGTGAAAAGCAAATCAATCCACTGCATATGCTTCTGTAAGTGGTATCATCCTATTTTTACTGCAAAATAATGTATTTTTTCAACCCTCGGGGCCATTTCAATGAAATAGAATCCATCTGTACTTACTAGTGATATGAAAAGATAGTAAATCATACATAGTACTCAAAGCTTGGTAAATGAAGCATGAACTTTATCAGCTAACAGTATATCATGCTGTAGTGAAAAACAAGTAGAAAAGCAAAACCTCCAAAGAAGAAAAGCTTCAAAGTCACATCTTAGGCTTACATAAGGTGCACATCACAATGCAATAGGCAATTTATTAGTCAATTACTGAAATCAATCACTATTAGATCAATTTGCAGACAATGGCTTGATTGTCATTTTGAGAAGTTAAACAACATTTTTCAGCATTCCTGCTGTGCTTTGTACCCACCAGCTGAAAGCCGATTTTCAAAGTATCCTTTAAAGATTCATGGTGGTTGGTGCAAAATTCATCAAAATGGAATCCCCATGCTTACTTTTCCTATCCTAGCTCAAAATTCACCCCTGCATTTCCCTTTTCCCACATGGGGGGCACAAGTTTCCAAAGGCCATTCTTCATCCATTTACTTATGGAGAATCTAATTGATAGCTACCACAAGGAGGGCAATAATGAGCCTATCTATAGACCTTTCAGTCTCACTAGTATTCTACTAAAGCAGGTACATGCCAGAATATACTCACTGAGGTCCATATTCAGAAGCATTTATAAGAACATAAGAAATTGCCATGCTGGGTCAGACCAAGGGTCTATCAAGCCCAGCATCCTGTTTCCAACAGAGGCCAAAACAAGGCCACAAGAATCTGGCAATTACCCAATACTAAGAAGATCCCATGCTACTGATGCAATTAAAAGCAGTGGCTATTCCCTAACTAAACTTAATTAATAACCGTTAATGGACTTCGCCTCCAAGAACTTATCCAAACCTTTTTTGAACCCAGGTACATTAACTGCACTAACCACATCCTCTGGCAACAAATTCCAGAGCTTAATTGTGCGTTGAGTGAAAAATAATTTTCTCCGATTAGTCTTAAATCTGCTACTTTCTAACTTCATGGAATGCCCCATAGTCCTTCCATTATTCGAAAATGTAAATAACCGATTCACATCTACTCATTCAAGACCTCTCATAATCTTAAAGACCTCTATCATATCCCCCCTCAGCCGTCTCTTCTCCAAGCTGAACACAGCCCTAACCTCTTCGGCCTTTCCTCATAGGGGAGCTGTTCCATCCCCTTTATCATTTTGGTTGTCCTTCTCTGTACCTTCTCCATCACAACTATATCTTTTTTGAGATGCGGTGACCAGACTTGTACACAGTATTCAAGGTGTGGTCTCACAATGGAGCGATATAGAGGCATTATGACATTTTCCGTTTTATTAACCATTCCCTTCCTAATAATTCCTAACATTCTGTTTGCTTTTTTGACTGCTGCAGCACACTGAGCCGATGATTTTAAAGTATTATCCACTATGATACCTAAATCTTTTTCCTGGGTGGTAGCTCCTAATATGGAACCTAACATTGTGTAACTACAGCAAGGGTTATTTTTGCCTATATGCAACACCTTGCATTTGTCCACATTAAATTTCATCTGCCATTTGGATGCCCAATCTTCCAGTCTTGCAAGGTCATCCTGTAATGCATCACAATCCGCTTGTGATTTAACTACTCTGAATAATTTTGTATCATCCGCAAATTTGATAACCTCACTCATCGTATTCCTTTCCAGATCATTTCTATATATATTGAAAAGCACCGGTCCAAGTACAGATTCCTGAGGCACTCCACTGTTTACCCTTTTCCACTGAGAAAATTGACCATTTAATCCTACTCTCTGTTTCCTGTCTTTTAACCAGTTTGTAATCCGCAAAATTACATTACCTCCTATCCCATGACTTTTTAGTTTTCTTAGAAGCCTCTCATGAGGGACTTTGTCAAATGCCTTCTGAAAATCCAAATGTACTACATCTAGCAGTTCACCATTATCCACATATTTATTAACCACTTCAAAAAAAATGAAGCAGATTTGTTAGGCAAGACTTCCCTTGGGTAAATCCATGTTGACTGTGTTCCATTAAATCATGTCTTTCTATATGCTCTACAATTTTGATCTTGAGAATAGTTTCTACTATTTTTCCCAACACTGAAATCAGGCTCACTGGTCTACAGTTACCTGGATCACCCCTGGAGCCCTTTTTAAATATTGGGGTTATATTGGCGACCCTCCAGTCTCTAGATACAATGGATGATTTTAATGATGGGTTACAAATTTTAACTAATAGATCAGAAATTTCATTTTTTAGTTCCTTCAGTACCTTAGGATGCATACCATCCAGTCCAGGTAATTTGCTACTCTTTAGTTTGTCAATCTGGCCTACTACATCTTCCAGGTTCACAGTGATTTTGTTCAGTTTGTCTGACTCATCACCCCTAAAAACCATCTCCGGAACTGGTATCTCCCCAACATCCTCATTAGTAAACACGGAAGTAAAGAATTCATTTAGTCTGTCTGCAATGGCCTTATCTTCCCTAAGAGCCCCTTTAACCCCTCGGTCATCTATTGGTCCAACCGACTCTCTCACAGGTTTCTTGCTTCGGATATATATTTTAAAAAGTTGTTATTATGAGTATTTGCTTCTATGGCCAACTTCATTTCAAATTCTCTCTTCGCCTGTCTTATCAATGTTTTACACTTAACTTGACAGTGCTTATGTTTTATCCTATTTTCTTCAGATGGATTCTTCTTCCAATTTTTGAAGGATTTTGTTTGACTAAAATAGCCTCTTTCACCTCACCTTTTAACCATGATGGTAATCGTTTTGCCTTCCTTCCACCTTTCTTAATGTGTGGAATACATATGGACTGTGCCTCTATGATTGTATTTTTAAACAATGGCGATGCCTGTTGAAAACTTTTAACCTTTGCAGCTGCAGCTTTCAGTTTTTTCCTAACTATTTTCCTCATTTTATCAAAGTTTCCCTTTTGAAAGTTTAGTGTTAGAGCTGCATATTTACTTATTATCCCCCTTCCAGTTATTAGTTTAAATTTAATCATGTTATGATCACTGTTGCCAAGTGGCCCCACCACCGTTACCTCTCTCACCACATCCTGTGTTCCACTAAGAATTAAATCTAAAATAGCTCCCTCTCTTGTTGGTTCCTGAACCAATTGCTCCATGAAGCAATCATTTATTACAACCAGGAATTTTATGTCTCTAGCAAGTCCTGATGTTACATTTACCCAGTCAATATTGGGGTAATTGAAATCTCCCATTATTATTGCACTGCCAAATTGGTTTGCTTCCCTGATTTCTCTTAGCATTTCATCATCTGTCTGACCATTTTGTCCAGGTGGATGGTAGTATACTCCTATCACTATACTCTTACCCAACACACATGGGATTTCTACCCATATAGATTCTACTAGGGATGTGAATCGTTTTTCAACGATTAAAATTATCGTCCGATAATGTTTATATCGTCTTAAATCGTTATAGAACACGATACAATAGAAATTCTAACGATTTATCGTTAAAAATCGTTAAATCGTGTTAGTGCGCACTAACTCGAGTTAGTGCGCACTAACTCCCCGTTAGTGCGCACTAACTCGATTTAGTGCGCACTAACTGAAAATGATACAAATAAACACTTTCCAGGTCACTGAAGGTCAGTTAGGAATGAATATGAGTTCCTATTGGCTGGCTGCCCTCTTATCTATTGATATTACCAAGGTTACCACTGAGGTGATGGTTGGGGGGATGGGAAATGGAACTGGAAACTAACGAACACCAACAGAAAATGAAACAAAGTGTTCACACTTCCCAGGTCAGTAAAGGTCACTTAGGAATGAATATGTATGTATGTATTCCTATTGGCTGGCTGTGCTCTTATCTATTGATGTTACCAATATGGTTGGGGGGATGTGAAATGGAAACAGTTGGAAGCTTGACAAAAAAAGTAATGTAATGATCAGCACTCACGTGACTAGAACTTGTTTGTTTATTATTTTTGTTAGCAGGCACCTGAAATGCTAGTGCATGTTGAATTTGCCAATCACTGTGCATTTTAGAAAGGTGGTCCTGGCTGGAACTGTACACAGTTCAAATATATGTAATTGATTGTTGGTAAGTGTATTTTTTAAGTAGCCACACTGGCACCAGTAGGTTTACTTTTCCTCCTACTTAACTCACTAGCTCAGCTTTGTAAGAAGGGCTTCTCTGCTTGTGTGTTGTTTTTGTTTGGTGTGAGGAGAGCAGAAACATCAGATCTTTATTCAATCTACTACAGTCATCTCTTACAGTGCCCTATCCCTATTAATACCAGGAGTGTTGTGATCTTCCTGCACACAGTGCCCTAACCCTGATACCAGTCTGAGACAGCTCCCTCCCTGCATTACTAGTGAGAGGCTGGCTTCACAGACAGGGGGGAGCTGCCTGACCCTCACTCCTGACTTCCCCCATGTCCCAGCTAGTGAATGGTGTGTGGGTGAGGGGGGGGGGGGGGAGGATGGTGAAGTCTGAGACAGCTCCCTCCCTGCATTACTAGTGAGAGGCTGGCTTCACAGACAGGGGGGAGCTGCCTGACCCTCACTCCTGACTTCCCCCATGTCCCAGCTAGTGAATGGTGTGTGGGTGAGGGGGGGGGGGGGGGGGAGGATGGTGAAGTCTGAGACAGCTCCCTCCCTGCATTACTAGTGAGAGGCTGGCTTCGCAGACAGGGGGGAGCTGCCTGACCCTCACTCCTGACTTCCCCCATGTCCCAGCTAGTGAATGGTGTGTGGGTGAGGGGGGGGGGGGAGGATGGTGAAGTCTGAGACAGCTCCCTCCCTGCATTACTAGTGAGAGGCTGGCTTCACAGACAGGGGGGAGCTGCCTGACCCTCACTCCTGACTTCCCCCATGTCCCAGCTAGTGAATGGTGTGTGGGTGAGGGGGGGGGGGGGGGGGGGGAGGATGGTGAAGTCTGAGACAGCTCCCTCCCTGCATTACTAGTGAGAGGCTGGCTTCACAGACAGGGGGGAGCTGCCTGTCCCTCACTCCTGACTTCCCCCATGTCCCAGCTAGTGAATGGTGTGTGGGTGAGGGGGGGGGGAGGATGGTGAAGTCTGAGACAGCTCCCTCCCTGCATTACTAGTGAGAGGCTGGCTTCGCAGACAGGGGGGAGCTGCCTGACCCTCACTCCTGACTTCCCCCATGTCCCAGCTAGTGAATGGTGTGTGGGTGAGGGGGGGGGGGAGGATGGTGAAGTCTGAGACAGCTCCCTCCCTGCATTACTAGTGAGAGGCTGGCTTCACAGACAGGGGGGAGCTGCCTGACCCTCACTCCTGACTTCCCCCATGTCCCAGCTAGTGAATGGTGTGTGGGTGAGGGGGGGGGGGGGAGGATGGTGAAGTCTGAGACAGCTCCCTCCCTGCATTACTAGTGAGAGGCTGGCTTCACAGACAGGGGGGAGCTGCCTGTCCCTCACTCCTGACTTCCCCCATGTCCCAGCTAGTGAATGGTGTGTGGGTGAGGTGGGGGGGGTGGATGGTGAAGTCTGAGACAGCTCCCTCCCTGCATTACTAGTGAGAGGCTGGCTTCACAGACAGGGGGGAGCTGCCTGACCCTCACTCCTCCGGGGTATTGTGATCTTCCTGCACACAGTGCCCTATCCCTGATACCAGGGGTGTTGTGATCTTCCTGCATGCAGTGCCCTATCCCTATTAATACCAGGAGTGTTGTGATCTTCCTGCATGCAGTGCCCTATCCCTATTAATACCAGGAGTGTTGTGATCTTCCTGCATGCAGTGCCCTATCCCTGATATCGGGATGTGTGCAAGAAGATCACAACACCCCCGGTATCAGGAATAGGGCACTGTGTGCAGGAAGATCACAACACCCCCAGTATCAGGAATAGGGCACTGTGTGCAGGAAGATCACAACACCCCTGGTATTAGGGATAGGGCACTGTGTGCAGGAAGATCACAACACTCCTGGTATTAATAGGGATAGGTCACTGTGTGCAGGAAGATCACAATACCCCTGGTATCAGGGTTAGGGCACAAGTTCTAGTCACATTGACTGATCACATTACTTGTTTTGTCAAGCTACCAAATGTTTCCATTTCCCATCCCCCATATACTGTCAGTAGGAAACTTGGTAACATGAATAAATAAGAGGGCAGCCAATAGGAATACATATTCATTCCTAAACTGACCTTAACTGACCTGAAAAGTGTCAAATTGTATCATTTTCAGTTAGTGCGCACTAACTCCCAGTTAGTGCGCACTAACTCCCGTTAGTGCGCACTAACTCGAGTTAGTGCGCACTAATCGAAAAAAACGATTTTTAACGATTTTTTAACTAAAAAATCGTGCCTAAGACGATTTTCTTGCCCTGCCACACGATTTCTATCGTTAAGACGATATGGAAAACGATTCACATCCCTAGATTCTACTGAACATTTACTCTCTTGTATGATCTTTATCCTGTTGGATTCTATACCCTCCCTGACATAAAGTGCCTCACCCCCACCAAGTTGATCCTCCCTATCATTGCGATATAATTTGTACCCTGATATAGCACTGTCCCATTGGTTATCCTCCTTCCACCAAGTCTCTGTGATGCCAATTATGTCAATCTCATCATTTGCTGCTATACACTCTAACTCTCCCATCTTACTTTTTAGACTTCTGGCATTGGCATACAGACATTTCAAAGTGTGGTTTTTGCTTGTTTTAACAACCTGCTTTTCAGTTGTTTGGGATAATTTGGAAATCATTAGCTGTGGTGATTTTTTACATATAGGCGTATGAACTATGTTTGCTTTTAATGGAACCTCTCTGTTGGGATGCCCTAACTCTCCTGTTTCATTAGTATCCTTCAAGGATACATTTTTCTGAACCATGCACTGCTGAGTGACTATCAGCTTTCCCCCTTGTTTTAGTTTAAAAGCTGCTCTATCTCCTTTTTGAAAGTTAGTGCCAGCAGCTTGGTTCCACTCTGGTTAAGGTGGAGCCCATCCTTTCGGAAAAGTCTCCCCTTTCCCCAAAAGTTTCCCCAGTTCCTTGCAAAGCTGAATCCCTCTTCCCTGCACCATCGTCTCATCCACGCATTGAAACTCTGGAGCTCTGCCTGCCTCTGGGGACCTGCATGTGGAAAAGGAAGCATTTCAGATAATGCCACTCTGGAGGTTCTGGATTTCAGCTTCCTACCTAAAATCCTAAATTTGGCTTCCAGAACCTCTCTCCCACATTTTCCTATGTCATTGGTGCCCACATGTACCATGACTGCCGGCTCCTCCCCAGCACTGTCTATAATCCTATCTAGGTGACGCATGAGGTCTGCCACCTTCGCACCAGGCAGGCAAGTTACCAGGCGGTCCTCACATCCACCAGCCACCCTGCTATCTACATTTCTAATAATTGAATCACCAACTATGATGGCCAGCCTAACCCTTCCCTCCTGGCCAGTAGCCCTGGGAGATTTGTCCTCAGTGTGAGAGGACAATACATCACCTGGAGAGCAGGTCCTTGCTACAGGATCACTTCCTGCTACACCAGGGTGATGTTCTCCTACTGGGAGACCTTTCTGATCCAAGGCAGCACTGGAGCTGCCAGAATGGATTTGGGACTTGGCTACTATGTCCCTGAAGGTCTTGTCAATGTACCTCTCTGTCTCCCTCAGCTCCTCCAAGTCTGCTACTCTAGCTTACAGAGACCGGACTTGTTCCCTGAGAGCCAGGAGCTCTTTGCACCGAGTGCACACATACAATCTCTCACGGCGGGTAAAAAATCATACATGTGACACTCCATGCAAAAGACTGGAAAGCCCCCCTCTTGCTGCTGGACTGCTGCCTTCATCTTAGTTTTATTGAGTTCCTAGTTATGTTTAGGATACTAAGGGAGTTGGAATGAGAGTACTTTAAATTTACAGGTGAATTTAGTAGTGTAGTGTCCTACAAGGGGATGATTAAACTTTCAATAAGGGCTGGTACAATATTATGTTTTAGATAAGACCCTGATTGATTTTTAATGAGAAAGTGTCTTGTGCCTAAAAATCAGGGTTTGAGTGGGTGGGGAAGACAGACACTAGAATTAACTATCTCTGGCTTGCTTATTACTTCAGACACAAACAAACTCTAAAGAATATATCCCTTAATTTCACCTTTCACCAAACTTTTATAAGCTCAAAAATTTCTGAAAACTATACTTACCAATCCTCTTAAACCACGGTTAAATTAATCTTAACTCAGTCAAAGGAAGGATTTGAGATGCTTCCGGTCCTCCTCTACTGCAAACCGTGCGGGGCCTCTGGAAGCTGGGGCGTGGAAGTCAATCCCTGGATCGCTTGCAGTGACCTCTGGACTCCTCTCCCGGGGAATGCTGGGAGCAGTATGCAGATGAGCCTTCTGGTCCTCCTCTACTGCAAACCACGCGGGGCCTCTGGAAGCTGGGGCATGGAAGTCAATCCCTGGATCACTTGCGGTGACCTCTGGACTCCTCTCCCACGTGATGCTGGGAGCAGTATGCAGATGAGCCTTCCGGTCCTCCTCTACTGCAAACCGTGCGGGGCCTCTGGAAGCTGGGGCGTGGAAGTCAATCCCTGGATCGCTTGCAGTGACCTCTGGACTCCTCTCCCGGGGGATGCTGGGAGCAGTATGCAGATGAGCCTTCTGGTCCTCCTCTAATGCAAACCATGCGGGGCCTCTGGAAGCTGGGGCGTGGAAGTCAATCCCTGGATCACTTGCGGTGACCTCTGGACTCCTCTCCCACGTGTTGCTGGGAGCAGTATGCAGATGAGCCTTCCGGTCCTCCTCTACTGCAAACCGTGCGGGGCCTCTGGAAGCTGGGGCGTGGAAGTCAATCCCTGGATCGCTTGCAGTGACCTCTGGACTCCTCTCCCGTGGGATGCTGGGAGCAGTATGCAGATGAGCCTTCTGGTCCTCCTCTACTGCAAACCATGTGGGGCCTCTGGAAGCTGGGGCGTGGAAGTCAATCCCTGGATCACTTGCGGTGACCTCTGGACTCCTCTCCCACGTGATGCTGGGAGCAGTATGCAGATGAGCCTTCCGGTCCTCCTCTACTGCAAACATGATCTGTTAAATAATCAAGACAACATCTGGCTCTGTACATCTTTGTGTCTTTACAAACCAGCAAGACAATTAAGATCCACCAACATGAACCTTTTAGAGGTTCCTTCAATCCGGCTAGCTGGACTACATATAACAAGACAGAGGGCTGTTTCAGTAGGTCCCATTTTATGGAACTCGCTACCAAACGCCTTAAGACAAATATCAAACCATAAAGAATTTAAAAAATCATTAAAAACACATCCTTTTATAGAGGCATTTGGATATGCAGGCCAATAGGTCATTTATTCATACCAGATTAGAGCAAGCATCTCACATTATACATTCTTCTAGGTTTTTCGTACTCTTCGCTTTCTCTCTGTACTTGAGTTAAGTAAACTATATTAGGGTTGTTTTTTTCTAGTTTATAAAGAACCAGTAAGTTTAGCATAGGGATTTGAAACAAATTGTATTTCTCTCCAACTTTATTATTTTTTTGTTTCTTTTATTTTATTTTTGCCTGATTTTTTAGATATTTTTTTGTTCTAACAAAGGCCTAGATTTATCAAAATGCGGTAAGTATTGCATGTGATAGCAAAAGGGGTGTGGTTTATGCAAATATTCAGTTTATTGCACTAATTACCTATGTGAAGAGCTAAGTTAGTGCAAATTGTGATAACAACACCAGACTTTGTGATAGGTGCCAGACCTGTTGTAATTCCCACATATATGAGAGAGAGAGAGAGAGAGAGAGAGAAAGCAAGCCTGGCCCTAATGTCATCTCCCTAGATTGGTATTTGTATCCCTATGGTAGGCCTACCTATTAACTCGAGGTGAGGTTTAGGTATTAGTGTAGGGGGTTCATACGTCTCACTTTGACATTATTCAAAGTGAGACGTATGAACAGAACAGTGGTCTCGTGTGAAGATTTGATGGTTGAGAGAACATTGCCCAAATGAGAGAACATTGCCCAAATCTCATCTTGGAGTGAGTTTCCTCACTCCGAAGGTCATCAAATCTTCACACGAGACCACTGTTCTGTTCATACGTCTCACTTTGAATAATGTCAAAGTGGCCTCTAACCCCCTACACTAATACCTAAACCTCAACTCGAGTTACTAGGTAGGCCTACCATAGGGATACAAATACCTATCTAGGGAGATGACATTATGGCCATTCTCTCTCTCTCTCCCTCCCTTCCTCCCCGCCCCCACAAAAGGCAGTAAGACCTCATCAAACAGCTTAACACCACCTGAAAAGATGTAGTTAAGTCTGTGTGATAGCTCTTCACAGACAAGTTAACTCCTCCAAATTTGCATCACATCATACAATATGGTGCTATTGCATGCATTAAACACATTTTCACATACAGTAAGGGCCTTAGCACATTTTGATAAATAACCCCCAAAGATTGGAATTAATCAGTGCACTTTATTTTTGTAATTCATTTTTATCTTTTTAGTTGCTATGATTTTATTGTTGGCTATGTAAACTGCTTTGATTAATTATATAATTGCAAAAATGGTATAAAAATAATTGAAATAAATAAACACACCTCAATCATGCAATTTTCTAAAGAGCCATTACTAAGCTTAAAGATCTCCTTTACCTGCAGAAGTACCACTGTAAATTACCCTCTTGTCATAGTTCACACTAACCATGTTTTTTTTGTGAGTCTGCAGTATATTTCTAAAATGGATCTGCAGAGAATGGTTAGCAGCTGAAAATAGCAAACAGAAAAAACCAATATAACAGAAAACAGTAATCACACAAAAAAATGCTATTCAGTAATTCCTTTCATAGTCTAGAGCAACACAAATACAATATCTCAGGTTGTACTGACAATGTACCAAGACTCATGCATTATTTAATAGTTGACTTCTCCTTCAATAGAAAAAGACACAGAAAAACATTTTAATGTGCTCTTTGGTACATGGCTCACATTGTAATCTTAATGAACCCATCCTGTTGGTTACTGGGTCAGAAATGTACTTGATTGATAGGCATTACCAAAAGAAGGACAAAAAGATATAGCAAATCAGATCCCATCTATGTTGTTTTACAATTATTTTATAAGCACACACCAGATATAAAACTCTGATGTGGGCAAAATATAACTTTTGTAGAAAGACTGGATGGAAAAGGTAAAAGAAAAAGCCTTCAAGTCAATTTGCTTGGACAGATTGTGCATCAAGGATATAAATGCATGCAACTTCTGCAACAGAAATATAATCAACAGGGAAAAAAAAACGTATGAGGAAAGGACTGTGAAACTTTTGCCATCTTCTTAACTTTTGCAGTTTTTGACATTATCCTATTGCCATGAAGTGAATGATATTAAAAGGCACCTTGAAGTACCAAAATGGGATTCTGAAAAGTCAAAAAATAGCAAATGCATACACAAATGTATCTCCTTTCAAGCAGAGCTCTAAGCTGCTCATAATGGTGTCAGTTCAATGAACGCTGGTATTTTGTACTCACTAAAACTAATTTTTAAAAGGAAGCTATATGCATAGCTTTCTGGAACATTTCCCATGGGTACAAAGGACCTGCAGACTTGTACTGCTTTATATTTAGACAGAGTTTAACTGGAAAACAATGCACATAGATTTCAAAATCCCATCTGTGTTTGCTGCTTTCCAATCCATCCCCTAAACACGTCCTCAGAAACACCTCTCCTCCCCTCCATCTCTTTTAAAGTTGGTGCACTACAGATTCCCTGTGTATATTTTTAGCTTGATTGAGAGACTGCAATTCTCAGATAGACCAATTTGCTTGAATAAATTGCTATTTACTCAAGTAAATGGCTTTCTAAATTATCTTCGGTGTTCTCGGGGGAGGGGCTTGTTTAAGGCTGGGGTGTAAAATGTATGTAGATGAGATTCTCAAACCTGTTTATATTGTTTGCCACCAAAAATCTACCCATAGAAAAATACAGACACAACCTCTAAAGCTCCTTTGTACCTTTGGGCAATGTGTTCAAAGGAATACTTCACATGCAATTTCCCTTTGAACATGAGGTACAAAATACCTGATGACTTAGAATCTAGGCAGGCTTTTTGAAAACTGCCTCCATGTGGTCATATCATCTATAGATTTATACTAGCATTTGTTTATTGATTCTGGCATTAAAAGGGAATTAAACTGCTATTTAATTGCCATATAAAGGCAGTAAATTGTTCATTTTAACAAGAACAAATCAACCCTCTGCCTTTGTCTCCACCCATAACTATCCCATCCATATCTTCCTGCTAGGCCATTCATTGCCTTAGGGATTTCCTATCCTTCACAGCTGACGGAGATAGAGGCAAACCTCTTTTATGACCTCACTCTGGGTGTTACGAGTGTCAGCCGCGGCAGAAACGTGGCCCGGCCCCCTCACCTCTCTCTGGCTAACGTGAGTGCAGTCACTAGCTCCCAGGACATTGGCAAAGTTTTAGAAGGCATAAAAGAGGCATTTCTGACTCTTATGAAGGGCCCACGGCGGGAACTTGGCTGCGGCCCCTGATGATGACATCGCCGGAGCTCTGGTACTTAAGGCTGGGCTCAGCTTCCAAGGTTTGCCTTTGCAACAGGTCTCCCTGCTGGTCGTATACTCATTGCCTCCTGGTGATCCTCCTGCATTCTTGGTTCCTGATCTTCGCAAGTTCCTGTTCCCCTTGTTCCTGCATTCCTGATTCCTGACCTCTCCTCGGATTGTTTTCTCAGACACGACCTCTGCATTGCCTGACTACGCCATTGACTCTCTCCAAGCCCAGACCTCTGCATTGCCTGATTACACCACTGACTTTCGCCAAGCCCAGACCTCTGCATTGCCTGACTATGCTATTGACCCTCTCCAAGCACGGACCTCTGCATTGCCTGACTACGCTATTGACTCTCTCCAAGCCCAGACCTCTGCATTGCCTGACTATGCTATTGACTCTCTCCAAGCCCGGACTTCTGCATTGCCTGACTACGCTACCGACTCTCTCCTTGCCCAGACCTCAGCCTTGTCTTGCCACCACTTCTTGATCACCGCCGGCCCTGACTCCAGCTTACTCTATGATGCCTCTTTAGTCTACATCCTGGACTTGGTCAATTCAGGCTTCGGCCTGTTCTTGCTCGGGCACCCCTGTCTGACTTTGGTTCTCCGGGCCTCCGCCTCGTCCAGTACAGACTTTTCCAGTCCACTGTTGCTGCCTCTGGGCTGATCTTTCTGACCTTCCACCAATGACGACATACGGAGGCCCACCTAAGTCCAGCCACCCCCTGTACCCAAAGGCTCAACTCACGGGGAACGAGGGCTGGTATTGGTGAAGCACCAGCCTTCCTCCGTCCTTCAGCCCACTCCACCTGCCGACCATGGGAACCCGTAGGATCCCTCCTATGGGTTGCATCAACCCCACCTCGGTCCAAGAGTCCACCTCCAGCGCAACACTGGGCTTAAAAGGGAAGTGATCCTGGTGCTATCCCAGTAGTCTCTGTCTCCAGCAGTTGTGACAGATACACAGGATTGGCTCCTGGTTGAGCCCTCAGCTCTTGGGTTGCCAACCTCTCAGGGCTGACTCTCCCGATGGAAGTCATCTCCTGGGTTAATAATTTATTACATTTCGAGCGAGAGAACCCCATTGAGTTCCTTGGGTCACCTCTCAGTTTGATACTGATGAGTACCCTGGAAGGGAGGCTTCTCCTACCAAGGAGGTGAGATAGGGTTGTGAGCTGTTCCTCGACCCCCCCCCCCCCCTTTTTATTTCTTCATTTTCCACCATCAATTCTCTCTCTCTCTCTTTCTCCCTGTCTTGCCCTCTCCCAAACCCCCCCTCTAGGTCTCCCCTAAGGGCTACCTTGCAGGCCATGTTGATTTAAGGAAAGAAAAAGCCAGGCCCTGGGGCAATGGACTGCTGACATAACTGTACAAGTCACTATCATAGCAGCAATGCTTTTTTACCACCCCAGCCACCTCCTATGTCTGGGCCGTTTTCCCCAAACACATAGCCAGAGATGGAATATAAAAAGAAGAGTCTCTCTTACCTATGAGCCAACCATCACCGTAGAGGCCATCCTCAAAATTTTCACACAGGCCCGATTGCCTAAGTATAAAGGAATCATACACGGCTCCCAGGTACCTGGCCACCACATCAAGAATGTGCATTCAAGCATCACAGACCACTTGCACATTGATGGAGTGGAAGAACTTTCTGCTGCAGTACATCTCTTCCCTGTCACAGGGAGAAGTGATGGTCACGTGAGTGCAGTCACTAGCTCCCAGGACATTGGCAAAGTTTTAGAAGGCATAAAAGCCTCTCTTCAAGTCCTTCAAGTCCTACCTGTCCTGAGGAAATGCTATGTAGCAATTAATGTGGTCAGAGACTGCTGTGATGACCTGGTCCAGACAGCGGGAAAAAGTAGTTTGGGACATTTCCTCCACAACCCCTACTGTCATTTGGAAGGAGCTGGTTGCCATGAAATTCAGGGTGGCCAACAGTTTGGTGAGGCCAGGCACAGCATGGGACCTTTCAGTACCTGGATCCAGATCCCCTTGGATTTCTTCATATAATTCCAGGATAGCCCGAGTGCTGAGGCGATACCTGCAAATCACATAGTCCTCTGGCATGTCCAGCAAGGATGTTTGCGGAGGAAAGATGTGCTTCCTGTATCTCCTCTGTCATGGCTGCTTGTA
This sequence comes from Rhinatrema bivittatum, assembly GCF_901001135.1. Taxonomy (NCBI): domain Eukaryota; kingdom Metazoa; phylum Chordata; class Amphibia; order Gymnophiona; family Rhinatrematidae; genus Rhinatrema; species Rhinatrema bivittatum. Next base: position 379,262,206 of record NC_042615.1, on the reverse strand, counting down.
TGCCAGGCACTGCCCTGGACCCCAACTCTTTGGGTCCCATGGCTCAGCCTCCAGTGCAGGGACTTCCCTAGGAGGGTTGGTCTTGCCTGTTTTTGAGGTTACTGTTGTTCTGCTTTTTGTTGTCTGTGGCAAGCCTCCCAAAGCATCCAGTATCCCCTAACAATTAAGCCTGCCACAAACATTATGGCTTCAGGAAGCTAGACCAAGTAAAATCAGGTGTTTTCATTGAGACGGAAGTCCTGGTAGGTGAGTCCATTATAATTTTTCTTTTATCATGCCCGATTATAGCTGCGATAATACCCGCGGTCTGCGATATCTGCCATGGAAGCACAATGGTTTTTCACTGTATCGCACAAACAAAAAAGGTGTAGTTATTTCTGGCATTAAATCCCGCAATAGTGTGTGTTACTCTATCACATTCCACACTAGCAGACCCTCATTTTCATTTACTCCACCCAGACATCTCCTACTCAATTACTCCATGTTTAATTTGCATGCACATTTTGCGTTGCATTATTTATTGTGTGCATTACGGCATTATCGCCAGTAAGATAACTAAAACATTTAATCAGTAAGTTGTGAGATACGAATGTGTCAATGAAGTGATACAATGCAAAAGTTCAGCAATAAACCTGGCACAATAAATAGCTTTGCATACTGGTACAACACATGATTAGAGGGTGACAAAATATTCTAGCTGATAAACAATGTGTGATAACAAAAATGTCAGCTACCACTTATACACTGAATAAATTTGAACAATTTATAGCTATGGTTATCTGCATATTCATGTGCCAAAAATACTAATCTACATACATTCATTTGTTTTTCTCATAACATCTGCAAACCTTGCAGCAAAAGAATCATTATGAGACATCTAAATCAAACCTGTCTCCCTTTCATTGCGATCAAAATTTCTGGGTGAATGTAAAGTCCCCAACAAGGCCCTGTTTCGCCTAGACCGGCTTCCTGAGGAGGGACTCTTGGAGCAAAAGAGATCAAACAGTACGAATGCTGTTTATGCAAAGTTAGAGGTTGAACATGCGCGTACAGAATGCAGGCATGATGCTGCCTATAATGGATAGGTGGTCAAAGGTAAAGTTACACCAGCTGAAATAGGGTTTCTGAAAGTTTGGAGTAAGTGACCCAACAGGGTTCCAAATCTGCTCACAAGACCACTGGTCAATCTGCCCTTTTTGGTAAAGGAGGGCAGAGTATTTATGAAAATGTTGTGGCCGATCCCAGAGATGGTGTTGCTGAGCCTATGATGAAGGTTTGAGTAGTGCACCAATGTATAAAGTTATCTGCAAAAATCTATAGGTCTGTCTGGTGTGACCTTCCTCCCGCAGCTTCCGTGGCAGGAACCAAAGTGAGGTGCCTATAAGTGCAGCTTACATCTATGAATAAACTTGTGCTCATTTGACAGAAACAACCAAAGAATACTCAGCGAGTTAATAACACTCTTAACATACAAAAATCCCCCAAATTAGAAGGGTGAAGGACACATACATATAACAGATAAAAAGAAAAGCTTACAAGTAAAACAAAAAGACACAATCCTGACATCCAAGACACCAACTTAACTCAGGAGATTTTGGAGACTGAAAGATATTATTTCAAAACATCTACACAGAACTGTAGTTAGTAGAGTTGTGAATCGGAACCAGAATCGGTTCGGATTTCAGTTCCGATTCACATCTCTAGTAGTTAGCCTATGACTAATATGGCCTCATCCATAGGTACTATACACCAGGGGGAGCCATCATGCTCACAATTTGGCAGCAGAGGTGCCTCCCCTCCCCCCACACAGCTTTTGGGCCTCAAGAGCTCTGCTGCCCGAGGGGAGAAGAAGAGCTGCTGTGCATGCTCCTAGTGTTGCCCTTCCCCTCAGGGCTGTTATTCAAAGGGGGGATAAATCAGGACAAAAAAACAAAACAAAAAACAAAACATTGATGCTGCCCAGATAGAGGCAGTGTGTCACAGGACTGCAAGAAGAAACATCAGCCTTCCACCCCCTTCTCCAGTAGTCAGGAGTAGTGTGGCCCCTGGGGCTGCAAGAAGAAGCATCAGCATCTTCCACCCTTGGCTCCTGCAGTCAGAAGCAGCATGGCCTGTGGAGCACAAGAAGAAACATCAGCTTTATATCTTCACAGTCAGGAGCAGAAGCAGTGCAGCCAGGAGGCTTGGATCAGCATTACCCATGTGTATACCACAAAGAGTATTACAATCTATTAACAAAGGCCTTTTACAGGTTTCTATACTCCACCAAGCTCATCTAGGCGAAGTCAGAGAGTGCTCAATCTCTGTAACTGAGATATGCCTCCATTTCTTTATTTTATGACTTACATGCCATCCATAGGAGAAGTAAAGTTACGTGGCAAAGAACCCCAGCACATGCTTCTGCGTATATATATTTATGCACTGGTTTCATTGAGAATTACTGGAACTCCCATGCCCCATACAAACCATACTCACACCCCACCCCATTAAAAAAAAAAAATTGTGCATTGTAGCAGGAGATATGCATGTACTCAGGCACTTTTTAAAATCCACTCGGCGTTGCTAGATCAATTTATGTGCATATCTCCCAGTTTTGACGTGTGCCAGGCTTTTAAAATTCACCATATAGGAATTAAAACAGACACTTAGGGCCTCATTTTCCAAGCTGCTCACACGCGATAAGGGACCTTTCGCACGAGAAAAGTCCCTTATCGCGTGCGATACCAGGATGGGGGTGAGTCGGGGCAGAGTCGGCCCCAGAAGAGGAGGAGTCGGGGCGTCACCAGGGCCGACTCTGCGCCGACGTCACGGACAGCGAAAAGGTAGGTGCCTTTTCGCTGCCTATTTCGCTCCCAATAGCTGCACCTCTTATGGTGGTGCTATTGGGTGCGAAACCGGCAGCGATCGCACTGCGACGGTGCGATCGCTGCCGGCTAGCACAGGCCCGCCCCCCGTTTCGGCCCCCCGTCCCTCATCTTCTAAAGTATCGCAGGCCTGCGATACTTTAGAAAATGAGGCCCTAAGACTTTTAATATAGGCCTAAGACCATCGTTATATTCACAACCCTTTGGTGCAGCTAACAGCTAACTATTATGAATAATACTAAGCTCTGAAGATTAGTCTAAATGATGTCAAACAGCAATGAGAATGTATTAAAAAAAAAAAAAAGAAATAACTGATTACCTTCAGTGTGAAATAGGCTGTGATTTTGCTAGACATACAATTTATATGCTATTTGTGTAACATTTGTTTTATGTATTATTAATTATATATGTTTTAATTTGTAAACCCAACTTGTCTGGTTGTAAACTTCTTTTTAGTAATATAATCCCCAAAGTCCCATCAATCACCATGTTTTGAAGACTATTTCTGTAGCAGGGGTTTGAAGTTTCAGATAAGAGCATAAGGACATAAGATATGCCATACTGGGTCAGACCAAGGGTCCAAAAAGTCCAGTATCCTGTTTCCAACAGTAGCCAATCCTAGTAATAAGTACCTGGCAAGTACCCAACAATTAAATAAATCTCAAACTACTATTGCATATTAATTAATAGCAGTTCATGGATTTTTCCTCTAGGAACCTATCCAAACCTTTTCTAAACCCAGTTACAGTAACCGCCATAACCACATCCTCTGGTAATGAATTCCAGAGCTTAACTATGTGCTGAGTGAAAAATAATTTATTTAATTTGATTTAAATGAGCTACTTGCTAAATTCATAGAGTGCCCCCATTCCTTCTATTATCTGAGAGAGTAAATAAAGATTTACATTAACTTGATCAAGCCCTTTCATGATTTTGTCGACCTCTATCATATCCCCCCTCAGTTGTCTCTTCTCCAAACTTAACAGCCCTAACTTCCTTAGCCTTTCCTCATAGGGCTGCTATTCCATGCCTTTTATCATTTTGGTTGCCCTTCTCTGTACTTTCTCTAGTGCAACTATATCTTTTTTGAGATGCGGCAACCAGAATTGCACATTAGGGATGTGCAATATTTTTTTCCAGAATTAGACAATTTCAATAAAATTGCCTAATTTGGAATGGTTCAGGAGAACCAAGAAATGATTTAAATGTTTCCTAATTTTCGGAAAAAATTCATTGTCCGGTTAGTGCGTGCTAACTCTGCCACATTAGTGAGCACTATTGGGAGTTAGCACGCACTAACCTGAAAATTGGGGGCCCTGAAACCCCCCCCCCACTGAACAATAGGAAAAATGAAATTCCCGCGGGGGGGCCTCGAAATGAAGCCCGACACGAAATTCTAACTGGGAACACATCTCCATTGCACATAGTATTTAAGATGTGGTCTCACCATGGAGCAATACTGAGGCACTATGACATCCATTATTTTATTTGTCATTCCCTTCTTAATAATTCCTAACACACTGGGCCAACGTTTCCAATGTATTATCCACTATGACACCTAGATCTCTTTCCTAGGTAGTAGCTTCTAAGATAGAACCAAACATTGTATAACTACAACAAAGGTTATTTTTCCCTATATGCATCATTTTCCACTTGTCCACGTTAAATTTCATCTGCCATTTGGAAGCCAAATCTTAAAGTCTCGCAAGATCCCCCTGCAATTTAACACAATCTGCTTAAGATTTAACTACTCTGCATAATTTTGTGTCATCCATAAATTTGATCACCTCAGTCATCACACCCCTTTCCAGATCCTTTATAAATATATTAAAAAGCACTAGTTCAATTACAGGTCCCTGAGGCACTCCACTGTTTACCTTTTTCCACTGTGAAAACAGACCATTTAATTCTATTCTCTGTTTCCTGTCTTTTAATCAGGTTGCAATCCGTAAACAGACATCACTTCCTATCCCATGATTTTTTTATTTTCTTAGAAGCCTCTCATGTGGGACTTGTCTAATGTCTTCTGAAAATCCAAATATACCACATCTACAGTTTCACCTTTGTCCACATGTTTATTCACCCCTTCAAAAACATGTAGGAAATTTGTGAAACAAGCTTTTCCTTGGGTAAACCCATACAGGCTATGTCCCATTAAAACATGTCTTTCTAAATGTTTTGTGATTTTATTCTTTATAACAGTTTCAATTATTTTTCCTGGCACTGAAGTCAGGTTCAACAGTCTATAGTTTCCCGGATCACCCCTGGAGCCCTTTTTAAATATCGGGGATACTTGGCATCATCCAATCTTCAGGTACAATGGATGATTTTAATGATAGATTACAAATTCATTGAAATAGGTCTGAAATATTTTTTATTTCTTTCAGATGGGGGTATGTCATCATATCCAGGTGATTTACTACTTTTCATCTTGTCAATCTGGCTTACCACATGTTACAGATTTACCATGATTTGGTTCAGTTCATCTGAATCATCACCCTTGAAAACCATCTCCAAAACAAGTATCTTTCCAGCATCATCTTCAGTAAACACTGAAGCAAAGAAATCATTTAATCTTTCCGTGATGGTCTTATCTTCCCTAAGTGCCTCTTTACCCCCTTGATCATCTAATGGTCCATCTAACTCCCTCACAGGCTTTCTGCTTCAGATATATTTTAAAAAGTTTTATTGTGAGTTTTTGCCTCTATGGCCAATTTCTTTTAAAATTTTCTTTGTCTATGTATTTATTTAAAAACATTTCTATACCATCATTCAGTAAATTAACCATCACAACAGTTTACATAAAGGCACATATAGTAATAGAAATTAATTAGGATAGCTAAAACATTATAATCGTGCCAATAATGCACGGTAACAGGATTCTTTCAATATAAAACTATTTGTTGGGTATTGATTTTGTTAGGTTGAAGTTTCTATTGCAGCTCATATATAAAGAAAATAATCTTAAGTGTATTTAAAGGTGAGAAAGAAAAAGGAGTTTAAAAACTACCTATCCGGTGCTGGGTTATGCTCTTATTTGCTTTCTTCATTCTCTTTATAAAAAGCATGTTTAAAGAGCCAGGTTTTAAGGCTTACTCTGTCTTTTCAATGTCTTACATTTAACTTCTCAATGCTTATGCTTAGTCCTATTTTCTTATAATGGATCCTTCTTCCACTTCTTGAATGAAGATCTTTAGGATAAAATAGCCTCTTTCACCTCATTTTTTAGCCATGCTGGTAATCATTCAACCTTCCTTCTGTCAGAAAATATTTTATTATTTTGTGCTTTATTGATAATTACCTATATTCAGTGTTGTCGGTAATCAATAGGCCATAAGAGACATGTAAGCATTAATACCCATATGCCTTTTCTTCTTTTAAAAATTATGGGCCAGATTTTAAAAGGGTTACGTGCATAAGGTACACGCGTAACCCTTTTAAAACCCCCTGCGTGCGCAGAGCCTATTTTGCATAGGCTCAGTGGTGTGCGCAAGCCCCGGGACGCGCGTAAGTCCCGGAGCTTGCAAAAAGGGGCGGTCGGGGACGTGGCCAGGGGGCATGGTTTTCAATCAGGGGCGTGTTCGGGGGCGTGTGGGCGGTCCGGGGGCATGGCTGAGTGCCCCGAAACAGCGGCCTGTGTTGGGGCATGCCACACTGGTGTGCGTAAGTTACTACTGCTCGGAGGCAGTAGTAACTTTTCTGATAAAGGTAGGGGGAAGGGTTAGATAGGGCCGGGAGGGTGGGTTAGGTAGGGGAAGGGAGGGGAAGGTGCGGGGGGGTGGAAGGAAAGTTGCCTCTGAGGCCGCTCCGATTTCGGAGCGGCCTCAGAGGGAACAGGCAGTGCGCGCAGGGCTCGGTGAGTGCAAGTTGCACAAATGTGCACCCCCTTGTGCGCGCCGACACCAGATTTTATAAGATACGCCCGGCTACGCTCGTATCTTATAAAATCCAGTGTACTTTTGTTCACGCCTGATGCGCGAACAAAAGTACGCGCGTGCGCTCTCTTTTAAAATGTACCCCTATGGCTTTAGTCAAAGCCCTGCTGGCAGGGCCGGTGCAAGGGTATTAGGCACCCTAGGCGAAACGTCAGCTATGCCGCCCCCCCCCCCCCCCCCCGCCTCCACACACAATTAACTTACATTGTGCATTAATGAAAATAGCGGTCTGTATTTATAACAGAACATTTATTTGACATTTTTATGTCATGTAAACCATTGAGATGATTTGTCTTATCGACGGTATAGAAACTCTTTTATAAATAAATAAATAAAAATAAATAAAATAAATAAACATAAACCAAAGCTATACTTGTTGCTCAAACACAACAAAACAATTTACAGTATGGAACAGTCAACAGGACAAAAAATATAGAATATTCAATCCAAATGTAAACAATTTGTGCTACACTTTATACAGGATCTGTATTAGAAAGACTGCACTTTAGAATTTTACTTTCCTTGCTTTCAGTTTAGCAAATGTAGAAATAAGTTTCTGCAAGTCAAGGTTTTGTGCAATTTCATTTTCTATTGACAAGGTGGCCAGCCCAACAAGTCTTTCTTGCATCATTGAGGAACGAATATATGTTTTAATCAACTTTAACTTGGAAAAGCTTCGCTCACCACTGGCCACAGAAACAGGAAGGGTTAAGAGGATGCGGAGGGCAAGAAATATGTTAGGGAAATTATCTGTGAGTTTATGTCTGCATAGAAAGTTCAATACATCTTGTGGTGATGAGTAGGGATGTGAATCGTTTTCCATATCGTCTTAACGATAGAAATCGTGTGGCAGGGCAAGAAAATCGTGTTAGGCACGATTTTTTAGTTAAAAAATCGTTAAAAATCGTTTTTTCCGATTAGTGCGCACTAACTCGAGTTAGTGCGCACTAACTCGAGTTAGTGCGCACTAACGGAGAGTTAGTGCGCACTAACTGAAAATGATACAATTTGACACTTTTCAGGTCAGTTAAGGTCAGTTTAGGAATGAATATGTATTCCTATTGGCTGCCCTCTTATTTATTCATGTTACCAAGCTTCCCACTGACAGTATATGGGGGATGGGAAATGGAAACAGTTGGTAGCTTGACAAAACAAGTAATGTGATCAGTCAATGTGACTAGAACTTGTGCCCTAACCCTGATACCAGGGGTATTGTGATCTTCCTGCACACAGTGCCCTATTCCTGATACCGGGGGTGCTGGGATCTTCTTGCACACATCCCGGTATCAGGGATAGGGCACTGCATGCAGGAAGATCACAACACTCCTAGTATCAGGAATAGGGCACTGTGTGCAGGAAGATCACAACACCCCTGGTATTAGGGATAGGGCACTGGTGCAGGAAGATCACAACACTCCTGGTATTAATAGGGATAGGGCACTGCATGCAGGAAGATCACAACACCCCTGGTATCAGGGATAGGGCACTGTGTGCAGGAAGATCACAATACCCCGGAGGAGTGAGGGTCAGGCAGCTCCCCCCTGTCTGTGAAGCCAGCCTCTCACTAGTAATGCAGGGAGGGAGCTGTCTCAGACTTCACCATCCTCCTCCCCCCCCCCCCCTTACCCACACACCATTCACTAGCTGAGACATGGGGGAAGTCAGGAGTGAGGGTCAGGCAGCTCCCCCCTGTCTGTGAAGCCAGCCTCTCACTAGTAATGCAGGGAGGGAGCTGTCTCAGACTTCACCATCCTCCCCCCCCCCCCCTCACCCACACACCATTCACTAGCTGGGACATGGGGGAAGTCAGGAGTGAGGGTCCGGCAGCTCCCCCCTGTCTGTGAAGCCAGCCTCTCACTAGTAATGCAGGGAGGGAGCTGTCTCAGACTTCACCATCCTCCCCCCCCCCCTCACCAACACACCATTCACTAGCTGGGACATGGGGGAAGTCAGGAGTGAGGGTCCGGCAGCTCCCCCCTGTCTGTGAAGCCAGCCTCTCACTAGTAATGCAGGGAGGGAGCTGTCTCAGACTTCACCATCCTCCTCCCCCTCCCTCACCCACACACCATTCACTAGCTGGGACATGGGGGAAGTCAGGAGTGAGGGTCAGGCAGCTCCCCCCTGTCTGTGAAGCCAGCCTCTCACTAGTAATGCAGGGAGGGAGCTGTCTCAGACTTCACCATCCTCCTCCCCCCCCCCCCCCCCACCCACACACCATTCACTAGCTGGGACATGGGGGAAGTCAGGAGTGAGGGTCCGGCAGCTCCCCCCTGTCTGTGAAGCCAGCCTCTCACTAGTAATGCAGGGAGGGAGCTGTCTCAGACTTCACCATCCTCCCCCCCCCCCCTCACCCACACACCATTCACTAGCTGGGACATGGGGGAAGTCAGGAGTGAGGGTCAGGCAGCTCCCCCCTGTCTGAGAAGCCAGCCTCTCACTAGTAATGCAGGGAGGGAGCTGTCTCAGACTTCACCATCCTCCTCCCCCTCCCTCACCCACACACCATTCACTAGCTGGGACATGGGGGAAGTCAGGAGTGAGGGTCAGGCAGCTCCCCCCTGTCTGTGAAGCCAGCCTCTCACTAGTAATGCAGGGAGGGAGCTGTCTCAGACTTCACCATCCTCCTCCCCCCCCCCCCCTCACCCACACACCATTCACTAGCTGGGACATGGGGGAAGTCAGGAGTGAGGGTCCGGCAGCTCCCCCCTGTCTGTGAAGCCAGCCTCTCACTAGTAATGCAGGGAGGGAGCTGTCTCAGACTTCACCATCCTCCTCCCCCTCCCTCACCCACACACCATTCACTAGCTGGGACATGGGGGAAGTCAGGAGTGAGGGTCAGGCAGCTCCCCCCTGTCTGTGAAGCCAGCCTCTCAGTAGTAATGCAGGGAGGGAGCTGTCTCAGACTTCACCATCCTCCTCCCCCCCCCCCCTCACCCACACACCATTCACTAGCTGGGACATGGGGGAAGTCAGGATTGAGGGTCAGGCAGCTCCCCCCTGTCTGTGAAGCCAGCCTCTCACTAGTAATGCAGGGAGGGAGCTGTCTCAGACTTCACCATCCTCCCCCCCCCCCCCCTCACCCACACACCATTCACTAGCTGGGACATGGGGGAAGTCAGGAGTGAGGGTCAGGCAGCTCCCCCTTGTCTGTGAAGCCAGCCTCTCACTAGTAATGCAGGGAGGGAGCTGTCTCAGACTTCACCATCCTCCCCCCCCCTCACCCACACACCATTCACTAGCTGGGACATGGGGGAAGTCAGGAGTGAGGGTCCGGCAGCTCCCCCCTGTCTGTGAAGCCAGCCTCTCACTAGTAATGCAGGGAGGGAGCTGTCTCAGACTTCACCATCCTCCCCCCCCCTCACCCACACACCATTCACTAGCTGGGACATGGGGGAAGTCAGGAGTGAGGGTCAGGCAGCTCCCCCCTGTCTGTGAAGCCAGCCTCTCACTAGTAATGCAGGGAGGGAGCTGTCTCAGACTTCACCATCCTCCTCCCCCTCCCTCACCCACACACCATTCACTAGCTGGGACATGGGGGAAGTCAGGAGTGAGGGTCAGGCAGCTCCCCCCTGTCTGTGAAGCCAGCCTCTCACTAGTAATGCAGGGAGGGAGCTGTCTCAGACTTCACCATCCTCCCCCCCCCCCCTCACCCACACACCATTCACTAGCTGGGACATGGGGGAAGTCAGGAGTGAGGGTCAGGCAGCTCCCCCCTGTCTGTGAAGCCAGCCTCTCACTAGTAATGCAGGGAGGGAGCTGTCTCAGACTTCACCATCCTCCCCCCCCCCCTCACCCACACACTATTCACTAGCTGGGACATGGGGGAAGTCAGGAGTGAGGGTCAGGCAGCTCCCCCCTGTCTGTGAAGCCAGCCTCTCACTAGTAATGCAGGGAGGGAGCTGTCTCAGACTGGTATCAGGGTTAGGGCACTGTGTGCAGGAAGATCACAACACCCCTGGTGCCAGGGTTAGGGCACTGTGTGCAGGAAAATCACTTAAAATCTACACTTACCAACAATCAATTACATATATTTGAACTGTGTACAGTTCCAGCCAGGACCACCTTTCTAAAATGCACAGTGATTGGCAAATTCAACATGCACTAGCATTTCAGGTGCCTGCTAACAAAAATAATAAACAAACAAGTTCTAGTCACGTGAGTGCTGATCATTACATTACTTTTTTTGTCAAGCTTCCAACTGTTTCCATTTCACATCCCTCCAACCATTACCTCAGTGTTAGCCTTGGTAACAGCAATAGATAAGAGCACAGCCAGCCAATAGGAATACATATTCATTCCTAAGTGACCTTTACTGACCTGGGAAGTGTGAACACTTTGTTTCATTTTCTGTTGGTGTTCGTTAGTTTCCAGTTCCATTTCCCATCCCCCCAACCATCACCTCAGTGGTAACCTTGGTAACATCAATAGATAAGAGGGCAGCCAGCCAATAGGAACACATATTCATTCCTAACTGACCTTCAGTGACCTGGAAAGTGTTTATTTGTATCATTTTCAGTTAGTGCGCACTAAATCGAGTTAGTGCGCACTAACAGGGAGTTAGTGCGCACTAACTCCCGTTAGTGCGCACTAACACGATTTAACGATTTTTAACGATAAATCGTTAGAATTTCTATTGTATCGTGTTCTATAACGATTTTAAGACGATATTAACATTATCGGACGATAATTTTAATCGTTAAAAAACGATTCACATCCCTAGTGATGAGCTCTTCTGAATTCGTCTTGCGATGGCTTCCAATTCACTGCACATATCAGAAGCAACAATATCTTTAGAATCCCCATGTTGTAAAACTTTCTCCAATTTCAAGCACTGTTCCAGAATGTCTTTTGATGTACTAAACTGCAAACTGTGAATATTGTAGAGGAAGCCAAATCCAGAACTAATGTCATGCATTTGTGTGAATCTTTCCTCAATTGATTGTATTGCTGCATCAAGGAGTGCAAAATAAAAGTTCACTTTGAAGTTTTGTTCAGCACTCTGAATAGGGTTATCATCGGCTTCATATGTGAACTGCTTCTTTTTTTTCCTAATCCGGACTGGATCTGGTTCAAAGCTTACTGGTATCTCCAACTCCTCAGCAAGTTCACGTGCATCTACCAGTGTTTTTGCAAACCCTTCATCACTCCTGCAGTCTAAAAGAAATTTCTTGGTTCCACTCAGTTGCTCAATGGCATTGTGAATGTCAAATTCCTTCATCTGAAGTTGTTTGCTAGTTATATTGATCTCAAAAAGGATGTTATGCCACACAACAAGAGAAACCACAAACTTGAAGCATGAAATACTTTTTGCAAGAGCTTGTGCCTCTACCCGTGAGGTATTACCAGATGATCCTGTTAGGGTAGTGTTGACAGCAATTTCAGTTAGTGCATCATAGATATCACCTAGTTGATAGCGAAGAGGTTTCAGTGCATGAATTCGACTTTCCCATCTTGTTTCACTCAATGGTTTCACTGTAAGAGCAGGCACATTGCGCATTAGAACTTCCCAACGTCGTGTTGAAGCAGAGAAATACACATAAACATTTTGTACTAGGCTAAAGAAAGCCATTGCTTCCAAGCAACATTTAGCAGCATCACTAACAACCAAATTCAAAGAATGTGCACTGCAAGGAACAAATAAAGCCCGTGGATTAATATCCAAAATTCTTCGTTGTACACCATTTTCTTTCCCTTTCATATTGCTTCCATTATCATAGCCTTGACCACGTAAGTTTTCAATGGGCAATGACATATCTTCTAACTGGCGAAGGACAGTGTCTGCCATTACAGCACCAGTGGTCTCCTGGAGTGGCACAAATCCCAAAAAATGTTCCTTTATGGTTACAGGTTGAGAATTATCAGGGTCTGAAGCAGTGTCCACAAAGCGAAGGATCATGGTCATTTGTTCAACATGGCCTACATCTGGTGTACAATCTAAAATGATTGAAAAGTACTTGGCAGTATGAGCAGATTTCAGGATTTCTTCTTTGATAGCACTGGATAAAAGCTGAATCAGTTCATTTTGTATAACTTTGCCAAGGTAGTGGACATGTGTCTCAGCGTTTCTTATCTTACGAAGATGTTCATCCATAAGTGGATCAAACAAAGCTAGATATTCTACAAATTTCAGGAAGTTTCCATTACCAGGTGTGTGCAATCTATCATGTGTTCCCCGGAAGGCCAGATTTTGCAAACCAAGAACTCTCACCAAAGCAATCAGTCGTTCCAAGATTTGCTGCCAATACTTTTCTTGTTGTTTAATGACACGCAAATTTTCTTCATCAATTGTTTTCATGTTTTTCAATCGCATTTCAAGTTCCTTCCAATTCTGAAAGTTCTCCAAGTGTTCACCACTTCTCTCGTGCAAAGCTAGAATTGCAGATATGTTCTTCCAATCTTTGGAACCTTTCTTAGCAAGAGATGAGGCACCAGGGTTAATGGTAAACAGCATGCAACAAAAGCAAAACACAGAGTCCTCTGACACAGAGTAATGTAGCCACGAACGGGGAATTTCATCTCCATTGCCAAGGCTCCTTTTGTAATGAACTGTTGAAAATTTTCTTTGATTACTATCTTTAGGGAAATGAAATTGCATAACTTGTTCTGGTCCATGTTCCACCAACATTTGTCGCATACGATCATCGCTTTTGGATAGTAAATTGACCCAAGTAGCAGGATCACCGTAGTTCAACTTCATGGATTGTTCTTCTTCACATCCTTTCAAATCTTGATCCTTTTGGACCTCACTTGGTTCGCCTTCCATATTTTTATGTTCTTCAGATTCTACTTCAGATTGTGAAACTGTAGGCAAAACAGTCATCTCTGCTTCAGTCTCAGACAGATCCCTTGAACTACCTTCTTCTTGATGCTGTAGGTGAAAATATTTCAGCAAGGAATCTTCTTGCTTTGCCTGTTCTTTTTTCCTATCAGCCTTCCGTTTGCGATACTGTGCCCCTGACAATTTCTTTCTTTCTGCCATAATGTCACGTGAACTGAAAAATCAAAATTTTGTGTTTCTAGATATTTTTTACTATGATATGCATAATACATTTAAATGCACTGACCAAACATTTAAATCCATGTAAAATAGACACTCCAAACATATGTAGGAAAACTGCCATACCATAAGAGCACTAACTCCCAGGGCTCAAACAGCAAAAATCCTATTTATGAAAAATATTACAATAGGTGCTAGATACATCAATTCACCTTCTACTGGAAAACAGAACAAGTTGGATTGCTCTAGATCCCTACCCAGAAAACAATAGCAAAATACTTCACCTTGGTCATGCATAACACAGACCCTTACCAAATGCAAAATAAGTAACTGCAAATTAGAACTCAAAAACTGAAATGGAAACCACAAGTAGCCAGACTCTGCATGTAGTGCAGTACTGTAGAAACTAACACATTTGACTCCTGAGGGAATTCTGCACAAATGTGCAATGCAAAATTCCCCTTTTACACAGAATTCTAAAATTCTGCACAGAATTTGCAACTGTGTATGGGCAATAGCATAGACTAGAAGTGGAAGGGTGTCGATGGTTGTAGGAAGAAACTGGCTTGGTAAAGTGTGCAGAATTTTGTTATTCCAGGAGTGAAAAATACAAACATAAAAGATGCACATTCCCCAAAGCTGACATATTGCTATCACTAAACAGAAAATGGTGGGACAAAGCACAGACACACACACACACCCTCAAACAGGCTCCCTCTCTCTCTTGCACACACACACATACACCCTCACATACATTCCCTTTCTCTATTGTACATAGGCACTCTCTCTCTCTCTGGCAAACAGGCTCTGCTCTCTCCTTCAGATGCTTCTCCAAAGTTTCCTTCCTGAATCTCAATTACTTCCTCAATCTTTCCCTATTGTCTTCTCCAACCATCTCTTTCTCCCTCCAGGCCCTATCACAGTCCCTGTTCTTTCTCCCCTCAGGACTATTCCTCTTCCTTTTTCTTCCCTCAGGGCTATTCCACCTCCTCCCCACCCCCCCTACCTCCATCTAATGGCCCAACCATTATTGTCCTGAGATCCCCCCTCCCTCCTCAGCAGAAGAACAGGCCAAGCTACTACAGATCCCTACAGAGAAACCACATGCTAAAAGAATGCTTCATCTCAGTCTTTGCATGCAGAACACAAACTCTCACCAAATACAGAATAAAGCCACATAAAGTATAAATAGAAATGCGCAGACAAAAACTAAACTGTAAAATGTATCACGCCAGACTCTATACAGTGCAACAATGGAAAAACAAAAATGTCACCATTCTTCATGAAACAATCAATAAAATCAAGATATATAAATCATGAACCATAATATCATACTAATAAAATAATTTCAAAACAGCTGATGAATAGAATATCCAATAATTAAAGACTCAAGCAAATTTTGAAACCTTTATCAAAACACCAATAAAATATTTCAAACAGAAGACATCACACACTACCCAATAATTAAAATGGTAGTCAATCAAGAAAAATTAATTTTAAAAGCCACATTTACTTACCCTCTCCAGCAGTTCTCCTACTTCTTTCCCTTGCAGGCCACACCAGAAGCAGCAGTAGCTGCTGAAGCTGTCCTCATGGTCCTCTTCCTTAGGGACCACAACCAGTCTCTTCTCTCTCTCTCACTCACACACACACACACACACCAATCACACCCTCAAGACCAGTTTCTGTCTCTCACACACCAATCATCTCCCCAACCAGTATCTCTCTCTCACACACAAGCACACACATACCACCAGTCATCTCCCTGTTCAGTTTCACACATATGTCGCCTCTCTGGCCAGTCTCTCTCAATCACACAATGCTCTCGCTCCCCTTACTTATACGCAGGATTTCAATCACACACACATGCCCTCCTCTCACAGCCACAAGCCAGCCAAAAACACGCTCCATCTCTCTCTCGTACACACGCGACTCACACACGCACCATTCCTTTCTCACACACGCGACACACACACACACACACACGCGCGCCATTCCTTTCTCTCACACACAGAAGCACACTGAAGCGCCATTCCTTTCTCACACACACAGAAGCACACTGAAGCGCCATTCCTTTCTCACACACACAGAAGCACACTGAAGCGCCATTCCTTTCTCACACACACACACACACACACCCATCCACCCAGAAGCGCCATTCCTTTCTCACACACACACACACACACACCCATCCACCCAGAAGCGCCATTCCTTTCACACACACACACACACACTCTGCCGATCTAAGGCCCCCAGCTGAACAGCTGGTCTCCATTGGGGGTTAGCAGCACTGGTGTTGATTTTTTCACCGCCGGCCACGATTTTTTTTTCTTCGGCCCCCGCTGCTTGGTCTCTAGCGGGGGCTGACTAGGCGGCGCCCATCTTCTTTCTTCGGCTCTCGCGGGCTTGGTCTCCCGCGGGGGCTGTCTTGGAGGCGCCGGGCCGGCCCATCTTCTTTTCTTCGGCCTCCGCCGGCCACGATTTTTTTTTCTTCGGCCCCCGCTGCTTGGTCTCTAGCGGGGGCTGACTAGGCGGCGCCCATCTTCTTTCTTCGGCTCTCGCGGGCTTGGTCTCCCACGGGGGCTGTCTGGGAGGCACCGGGCCGGCCCATCTTCTTTTCTTCGGCCTCCGCCGGCCACGATTTTTTTTTCTTCGGCCCCCGCTGCTTGGTCTCTAGCGGGGGCTGACTAGGCGGCGCCCATCTTCTTTCTTCGGCTCTCGCGGGCTTGGTCTCCCGCGGGGGCTGTCTGGGAGGCACCGGGCCGGCCCATCTTCTTTTCTTCGGCCTCCGCCGGCCACGATTTTTTTTTTCTTCGGCCCCCGCTGCTTGGTCTCTAGCGGGGGCTGACTAGGCGGCGCCCATCTTCTTTCTTCGGCTCTCGCGGGCTTGGTCTCCCGCGGGGGCTGTCTGGGAGGGGCAGGGCCGGCCCATCTTCTTTTCTTCGGCCTCCACCGGCCTCAATTTTTATTTCTCCGGCTGGGGCTGGCTGGGTACAGCTATTATTGCTTCAAGGGGGCTGCAAATAAAAATTCGCCACCTACCTTGAATTGGAGGTCACTGGGCTGAATGCAGGCTGCACGCGGTCGAGACCACGTGACCAGCTAGACCGGCCCACCGGGGGAAGCCCGATCCCCCGATAGGTCAATCCGCCCCTGCTGGCTGAGCAATCAGATTGGGTCTTGTTAATTATCATGGCCGGCGCCATGATAATTAATTAAATCTGTCTTTGGGGCGGGCTGCCGGCAGCGGCTCTTTTATTTTTATCGGGGAGGGGCGGCGGCGGCTTAATTCAGCTCTTTTATTTTTACCGGGACAGGCTACGGCTCTCTTAATTTTACCGGGGCAGTGCCGCCCCCGGGAAGCTGGCGCCCTAGGCGACCGCCTAGTTCGCCTAGTGCTTCCGCCGGCCCTGCCTGCTGGACACATTTCAGCTCCCCCCTTTACAGACTTTGAGAAAGGCTGTTTACAGCTAATCCCTTATCTATAGTGGGAAAGGAATGTTTAATTTTATGGCCTTGGGCAGCCTCAACCATTTGGTTACTCAGGCGTGTATCCTAGGATAGAGGGGAGTATGTGGTCTCTTTTTTCTGAACTATTAGAAGAAAGAAAAAAAGACTGAAAGAATGTTTTTTGCCTGGCACACCTTGGCATTAAATAAAAGACTGGAAATGGGCAACGCTTTAATCAAATAGGAAAAACTCCTATATTTTCCATATCCTGATATTAATTATATTGTTTGAACCTTTATCAAGGTTTTTTAAAATAGTGTCTTCAAAGGCTAAAGATAAACATATTGACAGAATTAATACAGTTACTATTAGATCAGAGGATTTTTAGGGTATAAAATGGGAAGCAGACAAAGAAAGAAAAACTGAGACTTTGGTTTTTTCCTTACACGTGGACAGAGAGAGACAAAGAACGGGCTGCTTCAGATATCTGGTAAAGAAAGCATATGAGAACCGTTAATTGCTATTGTTTCTAGATTGGCATATGTATTAGAAATGCATTCATTAATTAAAAGATGTCATTGGTCGATATTTATCTAATTTTAATCTTTTCGGTCACCCTATTAATGGCTTTCACATTGATTGTAGGGTATAGTCTGTTAAAATTAAGGTTGGAACATAGAAATGTTTCTTATAATCTTTTAGAGATGTTAATATTGATATCTTTCTTTATCTGAAATAAAGAAAATATTTTTTACAACAAATTGTTTGGTTTTATTCTAAGTGCATGCTGAGTTGCATAAATTATTGGTCAATAAAGTTCTGGAGTAAAAATGAAAACACATCTCTTTAAATAATAAACTTTTTGTCTATAAGGCAAGAAGGGTAGAAGGGAAAATTTAAGTGTAGGGCTTTCATCCAAGCAGGATTCCCTGGTAATAGCTTTTAATTCTGCTAGTGGTGAACCCCTATACTTCTATCAAACCTTTTCACATGGCACCCCATAGATGGTTAAATTTACTGTTGAATTTTAAAGTGTTGACCAGAGAATATTTGAATTTGGATTTATTTTCCAGTTTTATGATTTTGCCTGTTGAAGGTATTTTTGTTTTAAGTTGTCATGGCTGATCCTTATCGCATATGGGCTTCGCAAGAAGAGGCATTCCGTCAGTGAGTTGAAGCCATTGATATCAGGGAAAATCAGTCCTTTGTTCTTCATTTACAGGTAGATAGTGATTCTTCACCTTGTTTTCACAAGGACGTCTGTCGCCTAAAGGGCCTTACTGCACAAGGAAGATACCAGGGTTTAAATAGCAGGGGTGAAGAGGATTTTATTCCTTTTGCACTGCCTGACTGTCAGATGTCATTTACACTTAGTAAATGTTTATTTGTGGGAAATCCGGTGATTCCGGTTTCTGAAAAGAGGGAGGTTTGGCATTCACTGAGCAGAGACCCCCTCTGGATGCTATTCTGTCATACAATGCACCGCCCGTGGACCAGGTCCTGGCTGGGAAAAAGAATGTTTTTTACAATGGTGTATTTAGCTGCTTTCAGACACTCTGAGACCATTATGGAGTACATTCCATTTCAATAGGGACGCCTGTTGAACTTGGAGCCCGTAGTGAGATTGATTGTAAAGCAGACAGAGTAAGGCGGGCATTGGGGACACTACCAGCTGATGTAAATCTGGTGCCGGAGCATTTGGCGACAAGGCTGCTTGCCCTTGAAGTCGTCACTGGCACGTGTGATACGCGTCCTAGATATTATATTATTTCTACTCTGATGCCACAGAATTTGGTTCCCCCTCCCTCTGCTTGTGACTCATGGGGAAGTTATTATGCATGGACCTATCGTGCTATTTTTGGCAAGCCTTTGATTACAAATCTTGGTGAGGTGTTGCGTCATATTTTGCAGAAATTTGGTATCTCTGCGTCATATTCTCTTGGCATGCTGGTTACAATGGGTAATTTTGACCAAGTTTGGGAGATTTTAAAAGACATAATGCCTGATACCTCTATTCGTATTTATCTTGGTAATCGTTTAAGTTCATTAGCGCCTGCTGAGAGACATGAGCGTTATCCTTTCATAATCCAGCAGGTTTTTGAGGTGGCTGGTCTACCTTTGATCCCTGGTAAGCCGCTTAGACAGGCACAGCCAGGGTCCGACAGGCAAAGGGAGAGAGGCAGAGACGTGCAGAGATCTCAGCCTGAAAAGCCCAACAGAAGGGTGAGTTTTAATTTCAGAAATCCTTCTTCCCATGATAGAAATCAGAGGGAAAATAGGGGGTTTGGGAAATCTAGACAGGATTATACACCCCCCCCCCCCTCCAAGAAATCCCTCTAATACTGGGTGGGTTCCCCGTTATCCTGTAAGGGACAATAGAGGGACCCACCTGCATGGTTTCCAGCTCCTAAGAAACCTCCAGGGGTGTCTGGGGCTGTAGCTAAAGTTGAGCACCCACCCCCTTCTTCACAGAAAAAGCCTGCTAAACATGCCACTCACCATGGTAGTGCTGGCTCCTTGACTCAACCCTCTGTGGGTCCAGAGTAAGGAGCGGGACGAGTTATTTGTGGGTATGATTGATTCTGGAACTTCAATTAATATTTTGACTAGAGAATGGGACACTATTCAGTACTTAAATGAGGATGTTACAATTACTATGTTTGCAGGGAAGCAGTCTCAGGCTCCCTTAGCAAACGTTGAGATATTTTCCCCTTACTTCAAAGGGTCTCACACGATAAAAGTGGCTTGTTTGTTTGATGATGAGGATCCGTTTGCAGTTTATTTCACACAGGCTGATGTGCCTGTCTTGCCATCTATGATGAGGGAGGGCCCATCATTTGGCTTTGAGGCTGTAAAAGCTTCAGTTTCACCTCAGCTCAAGTCCTTAATAGGGGAAGCTGAGCTGGAAAAGAGATTTTCTGAATGGCTTAAGTTAGGGGTTGTTCAGCTTTACCATACACACACAGGTTTGGTGCAAATCCCTAAGCCAATAAAGATTGTTTTAACTAAGCCTTTCAGTCCTCAAAAACAGTATCCTGTACATAAAAAATTCTGGGATGACCTGACCATTATAATTTCTCAGAAGGTTACTCAAGGGGTTTTGATTGAAGAATATTCTTAATTTAATTCCCCTCTCCATCCTGTGCCCAAACCAAATGGGAGTACCCACATGGTCAAAGACTATCAGGTCCTTAATGCCTCTTCTGAGACAGTGGCAGCGCAGACTTTAAATCCTGCTTCTACAATTGATAATTTGCCATGTCCTAGGTGGAAAGCCACCTTGGATTTAGCTAATGGTTTCTGGAGTATTCCTATAAGTTCTTCACTTGTAACTGCTTTTACCTTTAGGGGCAAGCAGTATCAATATACCAGGCTCTCTCAGGGTTTTAAAAATTCCCCTGTGTTGTTTTCAGCTGCCATTGAAGAACTCCTTCAATGACATAACATTGATAATGCCACTCCATATGTTGATGACATATATGTGGCTTCAGACATTCTGCAGGTGCTCTGGAATTCTGTTGTTAAACTGATACAGGTACTGGGTGAGGAAGGCTTTGTAGTAAATTTTGCCAAGGCTAGAATTGGATTTGAGGAAGTTAAGTTTCTGGGATTTTTAATTGGGGTGGCAGGTGCTACACTGGCCCCCACCCTCCAAGAAAAAATTATATCCTTTCCTGAGCCTAAATCAATCCGCCAATTGCAAGTAATAATGGGGAGCCTCAATTTTGCACATAAAACTGTACCTAGTTTTGCCTTATTAGCAGCCCCTTTATATGATTTGCTTAAAGGTGATGCCGTTGTGGCAAGGGATTAGACTACTGTTCATTCTGAGTGTTTGAGGGTGCTATAGGAGGCTGTCAAAAATTCAACCCCTCTGGCACCCCGTAAGCCAGCAAAATATTTAGATGTTTTGCTGCAGGTATCTGACTCTCATTTTTTAGCCACAATCAGTAATCATACTGAATCTCAGCCCATATGTTACATCACACACACTTTCTCTCAGCCTGTGAAGAAATTTAATATTGTTGAGCATACACTGACAGCTGTCAGATATTGCTTGTCTAAAGTCTCTACTCTAGCACAGGGTAAGACCTTTCATTGCTATACTGGGATACCCCAGTAACAGGCTGTCACTCGCCATTCCCTCCCAGAGAGTAGGGCGCTCTCCACACGCTGGGTATAATTGCGCGCCGATCAGTATAGAGATGATGTACAATTCCATTATCAGAATGGTTTGGCTGATTCTGACATTGTTTTGACATATGAGGATCTTTGCTTAAAAACTGAGCAAGATAGGCTCAATCCTCCACTTCATCAGAAAGTACAATTGGTAATTTTTACTGATGGTTCTGCAGATGCAGCTAATGTAATTTTGACTCCTAATAGGAGGGGACAGTAGAAAGTGTCTGACACGCACACTTGGAAACTGGGTGATATGAGTTCACAGCAAGCTGAACTCATTGCCTTTCAAATGGCTTTAACACATATTGAACACATGTCCAATTTGGACCCTGACAGGTCCGTTATGGTTTGTTCTGATTCTACATATGTGGTGTCTGGGTTTAATTCACATATGAAAGTGTGGGAAAACAATTATTTTTTAGATGTTACAGGCAAACCTATAGCACATAGAGCTCACTGGAGACTAATATTTTCTACTTCACAGAAACTTACTGTCTAGGTACTAGTTTTGCATGTGCCAGCTCACCAGACTGTGGGCTGGTACTCTCATTACAATTCTCTGGCAGATGAAGCAGCAAAATTGGCTGCCTCTCAGCAAGAGACAACTGTAAGGGCCCGTCTCGCTAGGCATGGTTCCTTACATTTGAATGTGGCAACTTTGTGCCAGCATTCGGATGGGGTTTTAACTAGAGGTCAGGCAAAGAAAATGGTCAGTGACTGTTTGGATTGTCAGCACATGAATCCAAAACGTACTGGACCCCCTTATGTAGAAGGGACTCTCCCATGGGGGATTAGACCAGGGCAGGTGGTCTATATGGATCATGTTGGTCCCCTTACTTCTTCCCGTGGCTACACACATATTTTGGTTGTACTTGATTCCTTTACTGGCTTTGTGTTTTTATTTGCACAGAAACACATTACAGCTGTAGTAACCGTTAACCGTCTGGCTATAGTATTTGGTATTTTGCCTTTTCAGTTTCTCTGCACAGACAGTGGTTCAGCCTTCAAAAATTCTGAGGTTGAGACCTTTTGTACTGATCATTGCATTACTCATCGATTCTCCTACCCACATCATCCAGTGTCTAATGGAATGGTTGAAAGGGTTAACGGTGAGGTTAAGCATAGTCTGAAAACTTTTGCCTTGAAATCTAGCCCCAGTAATTGGTACCTTCATCTTCTGGAGATCCAAATCCAGATTAATAGTACTATAACTGCCGATCATGAAGCTCCCGCTATGTCTCTCTTTGGTTTCTCTATGCTAGAAAACATGGCTTCCTCAGAAGCATTGGTTACTTCTGACAAAGCCCCTCAGAATCCAAATCCTTTTCCGATTGATTCCGTGGTTTTGAGCAAAACGCATGTTCATGGCTCATTAGAACCATTCTGGTCTAAACCCTTTATTGTTACAGAACTTCTAGGTACCTCGGGACTGTTGCTTTCTGACTCTGAGGATCCAGAGAACAGAAAAGTTGTGTCTGTTAGAGATGTCAAGCTGGTACCCGAGACATTGGGGGTTTCCGGTCCCTATGCCTCCATTCGAACTCCAGTCTCTGCTGCATCCACAGTTTCCGCTGATGCCAATGAGTCAGGAGGAGCTACCGCTGTCCAGCGCTCCTACTGCTCCAGCAATTGATGTCATTCCGAGAAGTGACATGACTGTGCCTACCCCGGAGCAGGAAGATCAGATCGTTCTCGGCGTAGCTAGTCCCGCATCTGAACGTCCTCCATGTTTAACCTGCTTCCAGCAGAAGCTTCTGCTTGCATGCTGTATGGTTTGTTCCCCAATCAATACCTTTTTGCATGCGGTGTTTCTTTTTTATAAACCTTATTGTAAGTATGTTATTGCATGTTGGGTATTTTTGATTATTGCTTCTCCCATCTCACTCTTTTACCTCTTATCTCACACCCAGCTGCATTCCACCTCTTTTCCTGCAGCTTCATAGGAGCTCTGTTATTCTCACTCACATATCAGTAAGCGCTCGCTTTCTGAGCCCTTGTCTCTTCTAGCTGTGCCTTTGCCTTCTGGTGTAATTTTGGTTCCGAACATGGCTGGCTGGTGCAAGATCCTATTTTGTTGCATATTGATGTTCCTTTCATGTTTTACACTCACCAGGTCTGGAAAGGCATCTCTCCGGAATCCCTACCTGCGGGTCTTGAGTCCAGACTCGTTGCTCTGTTCCAGCAACTGGAGCGTTCCTCTTTGCAGCTTTCTTCCATCATTTCGGAGTCTCCTCTTGATGGCTTTCATGCTGAGTTCTGTTCAATCAGGTATCACAACTTGTTCCTGGGTTTCAGGAAAGTGAGTGTTAATCTTACTGGAATCCTTGAAACTCCCTCCTGGAAACTGCAGCACTGCTCTCAACCACATATTGTTGCTTCTGAACAGTTCCAGCGGCAATTTGCCCTTTGTCCTTGTTTTCATAATGGATCTTGTGCCTGTATAAATCCCCTTTCGAAGGTGCCTCTGGAGCTTGTCTGGATCTATGTATGGATTTTCAGGTTTGATTAAAGGTCTTGTTTTCTCCTGGATGGACATCTTTCCTGAGTTAATGCTCTCTTATGATAATTCTTCCATATGGGGGGGAGAGGATACAGGATTCCCCCTCCCACTGCTTAAGGATTCTTTGTCTTATGTTTGTAGACTACCATATGAAATTCTGTTTTTAAATAGTACACATTATCATGCTTTTTGTGATGAATTACCAGTTTCTTTTACACATTGGGGTGGAATCTCATATCATAACTTAACTTTATGGAATAATGCATGTGGAAATAATAAGTTCTTTCATGCCCGGACCTCGTCCACCTAGACAAACTGATTTTTTTGCCCTAGTTGGCAATATCAGGTTAATCTTTGTAATAAAAAGTTTTCTAATAGGGTATGGGGACCCTTCTGTACTCAGAGGGCTAATATTTTTCAAAATACACCTGTGCTGGGCCGGTCCTTGATCGCTGCCTGTATCAGGGGTTTAGCTGAAGGGCTGAATGACACTGAGGTTACTTCTGTGTTAGATTTAATTGTACAGACAAAATGGCTAAATGACTCATTTCCCCTGCCTGATTGGGTAATGAGAACAGCCAACAGAAAACGCAGGAATGCTTTGAAACATGAGATTCAGAACACATTCCTTAATCTTAATGATAGAATTAAATCTGCTATAAAAGGTATTCAGTCTAATGAATATCAGCTAAGAGCAGGTATTTTTCAGTTAAGGGATTACTTAGCTCAAACCTTACAGTTAGGGATTGAAACCATAACCACAACTGATGAAAAGATACATGTTCTAGCAAGAATAGAACAGCTTACTCACTTTATTGATGGTCTTACTTCCCCCAAACCCAAATGGGGAGACCTTCAATTGGGAAAAATGTTAGAGGAAATAAATCTCACAGCTGAGCAAATTCAGTATGCCCATGTTGAGGCCTCACAAGTTATTTTGCAGGTCACCAAACATGAAATTGTAAAAGAACAATGGGCAACCTTAGGTTCAACTCTAGTACAAGGGGTTAGACGTATTTTTCTCCCAATTACTACTCAAGTATTTAAACGTTGCTGGGAAATCCAAAACTGGGGTCGGTACCTGGAAAGCTCAAATGGAAGCAATACCTGGATTAAAACAATTAAAATCTTTGAACCAACACATTTGTGTATTAATAATGATGGTTATCACTGGATTATAGCACAGGGTTGCCACAAAGTTCCTGTAACTGTGTGTAATTCCCTGGTGCAGGTCTATAATACTTGCCTCAGACTACAGGGAGAGGCTGATTGTCCTCTAGAACCGAATCCCGGTCCTCTAGTAGAGGTTTTTTTTAAATTATCCAATGGATCTTATATCCTACGGTCAAACAAAACACAGTGTGGGTTTCAACCGAGAATATTGTATTTAGTTACTGCACAATCTGTCATTAAGTGTGGACCATGGGAGTTTTATCCTACAGTGTAGTTGGTTTTATTCTAAGTGCATGCTGTGTTGCATGAGTTATTGGTCAATAAAGTTCTGGAGTAAAAATGAAAACACATCTCTTTAAATAATAATTCACAACAAGAACAGATAAGTAGTACTTGATTTAAATAAAGTTATGAAACAATATTTTGGGAAATACCCTATCATTTTTCATGAAAGTTGGGTTAAACGTTTTCCAGATTTATCCATTACTACTTAAGTTAAAAGAAGAGAGTTCCTGACTTTTAGACAGGAAGTGTTATCAATGGGATTTACATTTACCCTCCGATATCCCTGTAAATGTATTGTTAAGAAACATCAGAGTATTTATATATTCTTTGTCCCTGATCATCTAAAAACCTTTGTTGAGCAAAAAAGATTAGCCATGTTACCAGCACAGACCAGTGAAATGTAATTAAAAGCAGGATTAGAATGCATGATCGTGGATTATATTAATTTCTGTTTTGTTTCTCCCTTAGTTTGCCATGTCTCTGGTACTACAGATGTGCAATGTAATGATATCCTTTGATTAGATCATAATTAGACCAATAATTGTTATTGGAAGGTAAATTTTGGATTTTGAAATCTTAAACTATGGTGTAATTATTTACTTATTTTTCTGTCTAATTTTGAAAAATTAATAAAAATTATAAATTAAAAAAAAAAAGAACAGATAAGTAGTTTAAAAAACATTCTTATTTGCAAAATAAAAAAAAAAATACTAAAAAATGGTGGCACACTGGGACCAATAATTAAATATAAAGCAATGAAGGTAGAAATACTGTTAGTACTTTTTATGAGGGTCCAATAAAGATTGTTAATATTATATTTAAGACTGATAATTGGCAAATAGTATGTGTGTAGTTACAAGCTATGGGATAGATTTTAAAAACCCTGTGCACATAAATCCTGCCGGATTTACACGCGCAGGGCACTCGCATGCCGGCACGCCTATTTTGCATAGGCCTCCGGTGCGCGCAAAACCCCGGGACGCGCATAAGTTCCGGGGCTTTGTAAAAGGGGCGGGAGGGGGCATGTCCGGGGGCGTGTCAGGGGGGGGCGTGTCTGGGGCATGTCTGGGGTCAGGGGGAGGTCTGGGGCGGGTCCGGGGGTGTGGTGATGGTTCAGGGGCGGGCCAGGAGGGCAGTCTCGAGTCCCCCGGCACTGCGGCCTGTGCCGGGGGATGCCAAGGTGGTGCGGGCAAGTTACGCCTGTCTCAAGCAGGCGTAACTTGCACAACAAAGGTAGGGGGGGACTTAGGTAGGGCTGGGGGGTGGGTTAGATAAGGGAGGGGAAGGTGTAGGGACGCAGAAGGAAAGTTCCCTCCGAGGCCACTCCGAACGAAGGCAGGCTGCGCGGCTCGGCGCGTGCAGGCTGCCGATTTTGCGCAGCCTTGCACAAACCAACCCCGGATTTTATAAAATACGCACGGCTACGCACGTATCTTATAAAATCCGGCGTATTTTTGTTTGCGCCGGTTGCGCGAACAAAAGTACGCGTGCACGTACTTTTTTAAGATCTGCCTCAATATGTGCCATCCTGGTGAGAGGGAGGTAATTTGTAAACCATCATGACTGATGGAGTGAGAAGTAAAAAAATTGCAAATAAATATATACAGAAATGGAAGAAAGAAGAAGTGTCTGAGTGGCCACAAGGCTGAAGAAGGATGCTGCTGCTGCTATCACTTTTGCTTCCAGAGGAGGAAACAAGTGAAAGAGAATATGTGTGTGTATGACTGAGCATGTAAGAGAGAGAGAGAGAGGGAGAGATAGAGAGAGAGAGAGAGAGAGAGAGAGAGAAACAGGCATGCTTGTGTGTGTGTATGTTTGTATGACTGAGAAAGTAAGAAAGAGAGAGAATGAGCAAGCATATGAGTGTGTGTGTGTGTGTGTGCATGACTGAGCATGTGAGAAAAAGAGAGAATGAAAGACCATGTATTTGTGCATGTGTGTTTGTATGATTGAGCATGTAAGAGAGAGCACAAACAAGCATGTGTGTGCATGTTTGTGTGTATATGACTGAGCATGTGAGAGAGCAAACAAGGATATATATGTGTGGGTTTGTATGACTGAGAAAGTGAGAAAGAGAGATAATGAGCAAGTATATAAGTAAGTGTGTGTGTGTGTGTGTGTGCATGACTGAGCATGTGAAAGAATGAATGAGCATGTGCTTGAGTGTATGATTGGGCATCTGAGAGAGTGAGAGTGAATGAGTGATGTGTGTGTATGACTGAGCATGTGAGAAACAACATGTGTGTATGTAATTGAACATGAGTGAAAAACTCATGTGTGTGAGACAGAGCATATGCCTGTAAGTGTGTCAGCGAGAGAGAGAGGAGAAAGTTTGTGTTTGATAGCGATGTGCAGAAGGAAAAAAAATTGTTTTGTTTTGTTTTTCGTTTCGCTGGGACCCAAATTTGTTTCATTAGTTTCATAGGGGGGAAACTAATTTGTTTATTAGTTTCATTTGTTTTTTGTTTTGCCATTAAAGTCAATGGGGGAAGTATTTGCAGCCTATTTTTGGATGCAGAATTGGGGTTTTCTTATCAATTCTGATGAAACTTCTGGGGAGCAATCTTCAGATTTAAAATATCGTCTGATATATTTTAAATTGTCAAAAATCGTTAGAGGGATTCCCCCGATTTATCGTCAAAAATCGTAAATCAGGGAAAGGGGGAGGGCGGGAAAACCGGCACACTAAAACAACCCTAAAACCCACCCCGACCCTTTAAAATAAATCCCCCACCCTCCCGAACCCCCCCCCCCCAAAATGCCTTAAATTACCTGGGGTCCAGTGGGGGGGTCCCGGTGTGATCTTATACTCTCGGGCCTCCGGTGCATTGTAGAAATGGCGCGGCCATACGGTGCCATTTTGTACGGCAAAACGATTTGAGTGCAGGAGGTCGCTCCCGGACCCCCGCTGGACTTTTGGCAAGTCTTGTGGGGGTCAGGAGATCCCCCCAAGCTGGCCAAAAGTCCCTGGGGGTCCAGCGGGGGTCTGGGAGCGATCTCCTACGCTCCTGACGTCGGGGGACAAAAAACAAAATGGCGCCGGTGCTACCTTTGCCCTGTCATATGACAGGGCAAAGATAGCGCCGGCGCCATTTCTACAACGCACCGGAGGCCCGAGAGTAAAAGATCACACCGGTACCCCCCCTCTGGACCCCAGGTAATTTAAGGCATTTTGGGGGGGTTCGGGAGGGTGGGGGATTTATTTTAAAGGGTCGGGGTGGGTTTTAGGGATGTTTTAGTGTGCCGGTTTTCCCGCCCTCCCCTGATTTACGATTTACACGATATTTAAAAAAACAAAACCATGACGATCCGATTCCCTCCCCCCCCAGCCAAAATCGATCGTTAAGACGATCGATCACATGATTCACATCTCTAGAAAACAGCAAGCAGAAAGGGTGTCAGAAAAAACCACAAGGTACCGATAAAGGGACAAAGCAGCAGAAAGACTAGCATCAACACACTGAGGAACCATGATAGTGGCAAGATCACCACAAGGAGTAGAATCATCTGGTGTATGGCAGCAAGGCAGAGTGGCAGAAAGTTGATAGATGCAAGACAGGCTGGTAGAGCTGAGGTAGTCTAGCAAACAACCTTCTCAGATAGAAAACAAGAAGAAAGTGCACTGTGTGCTAGGGATGTGAATCGTTTTTTGACGATTTAAAATATCGTCCGATATATTTTAAATCGTCAAAAATCGTTAGGGCCACGATACAATACCAATTCCCCCGATTTATCGTCAAAAAATCGTAAATTGGGGGAAGGGGGAGGGCAGGAAAACCGGCACACTAAAACCCCCTAAAACCCACCCCCGACCCTTTAAATTAAATCCCCCACCCTCCCGAACCCCCCCCCCAAATGCCTTAAATTACCTGGGGGTCCAGCGGCGGTCCGGAATGGCCTCCTGCAATTGAATCGTGTTGTCTTCAGCCGGCGCCATTCTGCGCCGCCATTTTGCAAAATGGCAGCGCAGAACGACCTCCTGCAGTCGATCTCCTGCCGGCGCCATTTTCCGTACGGAAAACGATTCGCGGCAGGAAATCGCTCCCGGACCCCCGCTGGACCCCCAGGGACTTTTGGCCAGCTTGGGGGGGCCTTCTGACCCCCACAAGACTTGCCAAAAGTCCAGCGGGGGTCCGGAACGACCTCCTGCAGTCGAATCGTGTTGGTCTATGGCCGCCACCATTTTGCGCCGCCATTTTGCAAAATGGCGGCTGAATAGTAGCTCACTTCAAATGTTTGAGAAAGCAAGTAACATATTTTTATTAAATATATATATATAAACCTAGAGATTACTAATTAGTTGGCTAGAAATTAATAGTTAGTTCTAGAAAAGATTCATACAGACTAAAAAGTACACTTTTGAAACCCAAGTAAATAGGGATATGCAGGGGAAAAAAATTCTTTTTTTGTTATTGTGGTTTTTTTTTACCCACTCCTGGGAATTATTTTATTTAATGTTTATTTTGTTTCTGTCCTTTGTACAAATTAAATAAACATTGAAAAAAAAAGAAAGAAAGAAAGAAATGGGTCACCCCAAGCTCCCTTGCAGCCCATTTTACTCACCCCAACACTTCAGCCCCTATTAACGCTCTCCATGGAGGATTCTGTCACTGTGACCTGGTCCCATCCTGAGGCTTGCTGCCATTGCTGAGGCCTAGGCCGGATGCCGGAGTCTGGCCTGAGACTTGGTCCCGTTGCTGAGGTCTAGGCCTAAGCCCATGCCCAGGCGAGGGGCTGGAGCCTGGCCCAAGGTCTGGTCCTATTACTGAAGTCTAGGGCTCAGGCCTGGGGAAACTTCAAGAAGGCCTTGAGTCATCCCAAGGGGTTTTTCCCTTTTATTTTTATTTAAATTGAACAAAAGAAAAATCAACATTTTTTGTTGTTTTTTCTTTCATTCTGTTTTGAAAACATCATGAAACGAATGTACATCCCTATATCTCACACTTACAGATAAAATGAATAATAGTGTCATGTTTTAAATTAAAAAAAAAACCTCCAGTGTTGTCCCACTTTGTAAGTGTTGTACATTGCCATGCAGAAGGACTCTGATTCAATCCTCAGATCAGGTCTTGCCGAAGGGTAACTTCTAATGGTTGGATTGGGGGCCCATAATTGCAGGGTTCTGAAGGGAGCCCTGGAGTAAATATAAGTTGGGAGGGGATCTAAAATAAAGGG
The DNA here is from genome assembly GCF_901001135.1 of Rhinatrema bivittatum. Taxonomy (NCBI): domain Eukaryota; kingdom Metazoa; phylum Chordata; class Amphibia; order Gymnophiona; family Rhinatrematidae; genus Rhinatrema; species Rhinatrema bivittatum. The sequence goes on along the minus strand of NC_042615.1, from coordinate 379,231,645 downwards.
AACAGAAAGATCCACGGTAGTTCTGAATGCAGGTTCATGACGCCAGGCTCTCTGTACTGGTTCCAACTGAGCTGGAAGCCCAGAGGAGGAAGAGAAAACTACCAGGTCAAAATAAAAATCAAAGCCTCCTACATTTAACACAGCCTTTCAGCTCTCGGTGGTGTTTGTTGTGTTTAGAGTGAAGGATGCATTTTTTCATGTGTGCCAAATGGCCTGGCTACAGCTCTGACTCTACAACCCTATCCTAGGGTGAAATTTCAGTGGAAGGAGGGAGAATCTTATCACTTAGAGACATAGATTTAAAAAACATACTTAACATTACTAAATGTAATCATACATTTACAAGGAATCTTTTAAAAAACAATGCCCCAATCTGGAAGATTCTATTTCTTAAAATACAAAATTGTCTTCTTTTCTTTGTGTGGCTTTCACCCATTCAAGAAAAATATGCACTTTTAAATTTTCAAAAAGTGTTTCCTTGTGCTTGAGAAATAATCTTAAGACCCAGACTCTGTCAGGTTCCAGGACAAAATTTAACAATTAAAGTTGCAGGAATAGCTTGTAACTTTCCTATATTTTTCACAAAAAAAAAAAAAAAAATCCCAACAAATCTAATGTCAGAAAAAATAGATGACAATTCCAGTTTTCTTCCAAATTAACATTTCTCTTCAACTGTGGTAAATAAAACCCCAGAGGCAGGAGACTGGATGGTATTTTTAAAACTTTCAAAGGATTCTTTATAAACACTTCTTTTTGGGATAGCTTCTCCACCTTAGGAAAGTTAATCAAAGGTAAATTCCGCGGTTTGAAAGCATTTTCAAGATTCCCCCACTTTACTAATCAATGAAACATTATCTGTTTCTGGGCTAATCGATGCTTCAAATGTCAGAGAAGAGGCTACTCACCTGACCTCACCTCTCCTTTCAAAGGGCCAGCTCTGGAAACAACAGGTATCAAGGACTCTTAGTGGACAAAACAAGGAATTGGACCAGAATCAGTGGCAGGCCCAGAGTCAGTGAGGAGAAGACCTAGTGCTTTCCCTTCCTTTTTACCATCACAAGAAACAGAGCGAGGCAGGTTAAAAACAAAACAAAACATAAATGAAGCAACCACTGAAGTGTATCAGAACAAGTCAGCCATCTTGCTCTGCCATTCTAAACTCTGTAAATTTATCTTCTTAAGCTACACAATTCCATTCTTCTCACATTTCCAATTATATTCAGTTATGGTTTTAGGTTCACATTTCTGATTAATTGCTACATACAGGGTTTTGTTTTTTTTTCATGTGTGCCAAAGGTTTGCAATCCTCAGATGGATGGATTATCTATCCAGGGCTATATTTCAGGGGTACTTACTGGTTTTGAATACCAGCAACTTTTTCTTCACTTGCTTGATTTTCACCGCAATCCTTCAAGAAAACATGCATGTGATTATTGGCACCATTTTTTTTCCTGAAAGAAAGCACTGTGCACCATGAGGATAACTTTCAAACTGCATGTGGCAGTATATGTGTATATGTGGCCATGAGCATATTTACTAATGTATTTTATGGTATGCGCATCTGATATGTGTGGTTTTTATAACATATGCATAATTCTCCAAGCAATAAATGTGCATATGTAGGCTTATGCACATATACATGCAATACATTGAAACCACTTATATCAATGGATTGCATATTCTTACTTTGACCACCTCTTTTAAATATACTGTATACATGCATATATTTAACTCATGAAAGTAAATATTAAAATATGCGCACATCAAGGAAATAAATAAATACAGTTCCCAGGTTAGAGAATGTAAATGGCTACAGTGGAGGCTAAAAAGATCTCTCAATTTAAAACAAGCAAAAAATTAATCCTAGAGCTTTTTGTGGCCTGGTAAGAAATTTCTTAGATGAATCTTTAAGGCCTTTAAGTAAGATAGAAAACAGAGGTATAAACTGTGATGAGTTTGCTGATTTCTTTGTGAGGAAGGTAAGACAGATTAGAGAAGTTTTAGAACAATGTCCCTATCCAGATATTCAGGCAGGGGATTTAACATTTCTTAGGTTTTGAAGGAGACAGAAAATATTCTTTTATGCAATAAGCCATCAGGTAATTTCTCAAATCCATACCCCGCTTGGGTTACTAAAGGATGTAAAGAGGCCTTGATTATGACATTGAATTGTTTGATAAATGCTTCCCTTAAGGAAGGATTCATGCCATGAAGGTTAAAAGATGATCTTCAGGCCTTTACTGAAAAAACAGAATGTAGATCCACTCAAATTGCTAATTAATGCTAGACTAGCTGGCAAATTGATTAAAAGGGTGATAGTAGGATAGCTGACGCAAATAATGAAGAATAGGAACATTCTGGACCCCTATCAATTGAGATTTTGACCCAAATTTAGCACAGTTATGCCTGTTGGTCGCAGATGGCTGCCACTGCGAGTACTCACAGCTTGTTCTGCTTTCCTACCCTCCCCGGGTCTCCTTGCTGCATGGCCCTCTCTGCATTGCTGCATTCCGCGGACCTCCTTGCGAAGGCATGGACGCCATTACTTCTGGCTCAAATGTCGGCTCCTCCTAGGTGCGCGTGCGCGTCACAAGTCCCGCCTTTGAAGCCACTTCGACGGGAACCTCGGGGGCATCCCCTGTTGATGATGTCATCAGACTCCGGTATTTAAGCTCCTGCTTCGTCCCCAGCAAGCCGACTTGGCAACAAGTTCCGTACGAGTTCTACGCCCTCCTTGTTCCTGAGACACCACTCCTGCTTATATCGTGGACCCTGTCTGGCACCCGCTCTTCGGGGGTCAGTGTGCGCTCTACTGGGACCTGTTTCCTGGCCTACCCCACTCCTAAGGCTGGCCCTGCGCCTCTTGGGTTTTATGTGGCTTCCTGCTCTACCTCGGCTCTCCTTGGGAACTAGTGCAGCGACTTGTGAGTTCTCAGCCGGACATCCCCGCTCCTCGGGGTTGCACCGTATCCTTCAAAAACTGTTCACGCCTTCCGACTCCTTGGGCCACACTCACCTACTCCAAGATCACCCTGAGCTTCCCTGCTGCTCGGGGTTTGCTCCTTGTGATTCTACAATTGACAGCTGTCCCTCTCCACGGGCCTGTTTCTCCATTATTCTGCCAGCTACCCTCTGATCTCCAGGTACCTGTCTATCGGGCCCGCTCTCCTGTGCACGCGATTCTCTATTCAAATGAGGCCCGGCGGTAAAAACAGGCAAAAGGAGGCGCTAGGGACACTAGCGCGTCCCTAGCGCCTCCTTTTGGACCTGAGCGGCGGCTGTCAGCCTCGGGCTCGGAAACTGGATGCCGGCAAAATTGAGCGTCCAGTTTTCGACCCGACAGCCGCGGGCCAACTTCACTTTTTTTTTTATTTTTTACTTTTCAAAACTTTCGGGACCTCCGACTTAATATCGCCATGATATTAAGTCGGAGGGTGCTCAGAAAAGCAGTTTTTACTGCTTTTCTGTGCTAATTTCTGAAAGCAAAATGTGCGGCTTAGCTGCACATTTTGTTTTCTGAATCACGCAGGAATACCTAATAGGGCCATCAACATGCATTTGCATGTTGCGGGCGGTATTAGGTTCGGCGGTTGGACGCGCGTTTTCGACCCCTTACTGAATAAGGGGTAACGCTAGCACGTCGAAAGCGTACTGTACTGTATCGGCCCATATGTGAGCTACTGGACTTGGACTTGGGCTTTCTGCTCCAGGGGGTTTGCCTACACTCTCCCTCTATGCCCTCTGCACTGAGGCTCCGCCCCTCGGGCTGCACCATCGGAGAATATCCTGCTTGGCTGTTCAGGCACCCATCATCCCGTGATCTGCCTGATGCCCTCTCTCTTCAGTCTCTCCAAGTACCATCTACAGACCGCTACCCTACGGGGGTCTTTTCCTGGTCTCTGGTGCTCTCCCCTCAACTGTGCACAGAGCTTCCCTACACTCCAACACCTCACCTCCTGACGGTGCGGATCTGTGGGTCTCCTCCCCACAGGCTGTATCAACTCGCACCTCAGACCAAGGGTCCACATGGACACTAATCATATCACACAGAAACACCATTACTGTCATACTGGGTCAGACCAAAGGCCCATCAAGCCTAAGATCTTGTTTCCAACAGTGGCCAATCCAGATTACAAGTACTAGGCAGTTTCCCAAAAAAATAGATTTCATGTTGCTTGCACTTGGGTATAAGTAGTGACTTTCCTCTAGTCTTCCAGGTTAATAATGATTTATGGCCTTTTCCTCCAGTAATTTTCCAAACATTTTTTTAAATCTAACTACATTAACACCCTTTGCCACCTCCTTGAGTGAAAAATTATTTTGCTCAAATTGTTTTGAATGTGCTACTTAGTAAATTCATGAAGTATCCTTAGTCTTTATATTTTTTGAAAAAAGAAACAACTGATTTGCATTTACCTATTCCACTCCATTTGTAATTTTATAGACCTCTATTATATCTCCTGCCATGGGGCAGTGAGCTGGAATCAGGGAGCACCCTCACTGAAGCAGTGCAGGACCACAGAACTGGACTAGGGTTGGTCTTCTGCTTAAACAACCCCTCCCCTACAGGTTGAGCCCTTGGGCTCAGGGGGCCAGTAAGTTGTGTCTCTGACAGAATATCATGGTGCAGACACAGAAAAGGAGCTTCTGTGCAGGCTGGGAGGTGGGGGTTGGGCATTGGTTGGAAAATGAGGTCAGGCACAGGCTAGACGCTGAGGTGCAGAATAGGACTACATAGAGATGGAACAAGGACTGGGCAAGGACAGGACTGAACTGGACAGGTAACAGGGAACATGAAAACACAATAGGGCACAAGGCTGGACTAGGTAATTCGAGGAGGCCTGGAAGATATAAGGGAAGCCAGAAAAGCCCAAAAAGGCACAGAGCATGGTGGGGAGACATGAGAGGGTACAGAGCAAGGCCAGAAGACCTGGAAGGTCCCAATACAAGGCAAGAGGCCAAAAGAGGTTGCAGAGCAAAACAAGAGGCAAAGAGAAGCCACAAGGCAAGGCAGAATACCAAGTTAAGAGAGGCCAGGTCAGATAATCAAGGTGACTCAGCAAAGAGGCAATGAGGAGGCTAGGATAAGTAGGATTCGGGCATAGTAGGATCAGTGAGAAGCTAACTGTTAGAGCTATGAGCAAGGCTCACTGAGGACCCCAAGTGGAAGGAAGGTTGTACTGTAGGCAGAACCTTGGCAAAGGGAGACTGCATAGAAGGCGAAATTGTGACATCTCCCCTTAGCCGTCTCTTCTCTAAGCTGAAGAACCTCTTTATCCTTTTCTCATAGGGGAATTGTTCTATCCCCATTATCATTTTGATTGTCCTTCTCTGAACCTTTTCCAATTCTGCTATTTCTTGGCAATTAGAATTGCTCACAGTACTCTAGATCCAGTTGTAACATGGAACAATTCAGAAGTAATATGATATTCTCTGTTTTATTCTTAATTCCTTTCCTTTTCAGACCACCAGAGAACACTGAGTTGAAGATTTCAACATATTGTGCACAATGATGCCTTCACAATACATTTTTGGAATTGCATTTTGGACATTGCTGGGCTGGGCTGCAGGGGGAGGGGGGAGGGGGAGAGAGAGAGAGAGAGAGAGAGAGAGAGGGAGAGAGAGAGAGAGAGAGCTTCACTGTGTGCACCTATTTATATCTCTATAGGAGGGACAACTAATAGGTTGAGGTGAGGTGTTGGTGGTGGTTTCAGGGTTAGGGGCCAGTTTTGAATGTAGAGTGAGATGTACAAACAGCACAGTACACCTTGGTGAAGATTTGACTTCATTTGGAATGAGGAAAGTCTCACAAAGATGAAATTTTGTGAGACTTTCATATGATAAAAATAAATCAAACATTAACTCCTCCCCAATAAAATGGGCAAAAAAAAAAAAGGAAAATGAAAACAGGGCCTCCCACTCACCCACAAAATTGCTGAGGCAAGGATACCCTCAGCCCCCACCTACCTAGTCTGGTGGGGATTTACAGGTGAGGCATAGGCTCAGGCCGAAGCTTCAGCTTTGCATAGGCTGAGGCCACAGAAGGCCACCTTGATCTTAGACTCAGCCTATTCAAGGCTGAACTCACAGCCAAGGATGGATCCCAGACCCAGCCCAATGCCATGGCCTAGTCCAAAGGCCAGATTCTGATGCCAGGGCCTCGACCTTGTCCCAGGTCCTATGCCTGGACCTAGTCTAGAGGCTGGGTCCCGATGCCTGAGCCCTGGCCTAGGACAGAGCTTGGACCCAGATCTGATGCTACACACAGCTCAGAGGCTGGGTCCTAAAGCCAGAACCGGACTCCTAGAATGGGTCCTAATGCCTGGACATTGTCTTAGGCTGGAGCCCAGACCCTGGCCCAATTCTGTGATCCAGCTTGGTGGCAGGTCCCGATGCCGAGGCCTCAGCATGGCCTCAGACCTGATGCCAGGACCTGGTCCAGATGCTAGGTCCCAATGCCTGGACCTCAATCTAGGCCAAAGTTTGACCTAGGTATGATGCCACGACCTGACCTAGAGATGGAGTCCTGATATTGGGGCCTTGGCCTGGACCAAGGCCAGATGCAGAGACCTGGCCTGGAGGACGGGTCCCGACGCCTGGGCCTTGGCCTAAGATCAGGCCCAGTCCCTGATCCCAGGTCTTGCAGCTCTTCAAGCAACATCCTCTTCATCTTCTTTCTTCTCTCATACAATCACTGTACATCAATATGGCACCACATGCTGTGGTGAATATACCAGAGTTAATTAACTCTGATGTGACCCCAGCACAAGGTGTTAGAGCAAAGAAGAAAAAAGAGGAAGATTACTTCACCTCAGGAGCTGGAAGGCCTGGGCTCCAGGCTTGGGCCCTACCCTAGACTGAGGCTCTGTTGTCAAGATCCTGATAAATGGATCAGGTCCTTCCATCAGGCCTGGTTCCGGGCTCAGGCCCCAGCATAAGGACATGGACTCCATGGAAGGCTGTGGTGTTGGGTCTGGGTCCTGACTCTGGCCTAGGCCGAGGTCCAGGCATCTCGACCTGGCCTCTGGACTGGGTCCTCGCATCGGGGTTGAGCCTAGGCTGAGGTTCCAACATTGGAACCCGGACTTTGGGCCAGGCCATGGTATCAGGCCTGGGTCTGGGCTCCGGCATAGGCTGTGGCACAGATATTGTGATTCGGCCTTTGGACTGGGCCCGAAATCATGCCTGGATAGAGGCCTAGCCTGACCATTGGATATCTTACAGATTAGGTAACAACCTATTCAGGTGTTAGGGTCTTTGATGAGCAGGGTCTATGACCTATGGTCAAGCATGACACCAGAGTCTCTGCCTAGGCCATGGCCCCTGCTTTGGACCTATGTCTATGCCCTAGGTAAGGCCCTGGCTTTAGGCCTAAGCATAGGCCCAATTAATTCATTTCAAACCAATGCAACAAATAAGGTTTGTTTCATTCGATGCCCCCCCCCCCCCTTTAGAAACAAATTGTCCTTATTAGTTACATTTTTTAAATTTGTTTGAATTGAATGCACATCTCTATTTCTCTGTTGCTGTCCCAATATTTTAGAATAGTCTTCCTGAATTTATAAAGTAACGTGGATATTCCATCAAGCTAGGTTGAGAGAACATTGCCCATGTAGTCCATCAAGCTAGGTTGAGAGAACATTTCCCAAATCTCATCTTGGAGTGAGTTTCTTTACTCCGAAGGTCATCAAATCTTCACAAGAGACCACTGTTCTGTTTGTACGTCTCACTTTGAATGTCAAAGTGGCCCCTAACCCCGTACACTAATACCTAAACCTCACCTCGAGTTACTAGGTAGGCCTACCATAGGGATAGAAATACCTATCTAGGGAGATGACATTATGGCCAGTCTCTCTCTCCCTCCCTCCCTCCCTAGTGGTTGTATGCAGGAAATAGAACAGGCCTGGCACCTATCACAAAGTCTGATAATGTTATCACAATTTGCACTAACATAGTTCTTCACATAGGTAATTAGCACAAATTGTGATAAACTGAATATTTGCATAAACCTCACCCCTTTTGCAATACTTACTGCATTTTGATAAATCTAGGCCTTAGATTGTAAGCCCTCTGGGGATAGGGAAATACCTACAGTACCTGAATATAAACTGATGTGATATCTCAGATTGATTTCAATAATAAAAAATGATTGACAGTCCCTTAAGAGAAGATAATTTATGTTTATTCAAGATGTTTTTGTAATGTGTTTTTAGTATTTCCTATTTGTTTATTTTATTTTTTATAGTTTTTATGTACATTTCTTGTTCCCCATTGAGGAATATGCAAAACTCTACTTCCTTAGCATGTCCCAATGTTACATTTTATCAGTCAATATTGGGGTAATTAAAATCTCTCATTATTACATTGCTGCCAAATCTTCAATCTGTTCATTCTGGCCAGGTGAACAGTAATATAACCCCAAATTACTCTTTTCCAATTACACATAGAATTTCTATCCATACAAATTCCACTATACAATTAGTCTCCTGCATGATTTTTATCCTGTTTGACTCTGTGCTGTTCCTAACATATGGCATCACCAATGACCCAATGACCCCAATGACCACCACAAATTTGGTCCACCCTATCATTATAATATAATTTGTACCCTGGTATTGCCCTATTTCATTAGTTATCCTACTTCCACCAGATCTCTGAGATTCCACTTATGTCAACCTCTTAATTCAGTGCTATACATTCTAACTCTCCAATTTTATTTTTTAGAATTCTGAACGTAGATATTCAGCACCAGTTAGCTGGATGTTTTGACTTATCCAATTAAGTGGCAGGAGCTGAATATCTGTCCAGAATCAGCAGTCACCACTTAGCCATATTAACTACTTATCCAACTAAATAGCCAGATAAATAGTGGGCAAAGCATGGGCATAACAGGGAGGAGTTGAATTAGCTGGCTAAATTATCTGGCTAACTCGGATATTCAGAGATAGCCAGATAATTAATCCAGCCAATTCTGGTCACTCCAGAGACCTGTCCCAGAGTTCATTTAAAATGGAACAGCAAAATGCGACGAATAAGATTAACTTTATTCATTTGGGGGGCCCAAAAGGAATTCGGACTTCCCCAAATGAAACAAACCTTATTTGGCTGGGATCCCCAAAAATTAAACTAAAAAATCAAAAACTTACCTGATCTGTTGGGTATCCAATGAAGGCCAGGTCCTGACACCAGGGCCTCAGCCAGGCCCAACACCACGAAACAAGACAGAGGCTGGGTACTGACCCTGGGGCCTCAACCTAGGCCTGTGCCCATACCCAGCCTTGATGCCGTGATCCATAGGCCAGGTTCCATACCAGGGGCTCAGCCTAGGCTGGGGTCCAGACCCAAGCCTGATGCAGCAAGCTGGTTCAGAAGCCATGTTCTAATGCCAGAGACTCAGCCCAGACCCAGGCTCGACACCGCGACCCAACCCAGAGATTAGGTTCCAACACCGTGGCCTCAGCCTAGGCCTGGGTCCGAGCCAAGGCCACAGCATCAGGACATGGCCTCAGGGTTGGTTTGTGGCATTGGGCCTGGTTCCAGGCCAAGACTCTGGGTCAGGACCCTGACTCGGCGTTGGGCCTAGGGTTAGGCTGAAGCCTCAGCCTATGCAAGTACGAGATGGCAAATCCCCACCAGACCGGATAAGTGGGGGCCGTGGGGAAGGGGGGGGGAGGGCTTCATTTCATTTTTTGGCCATTTTTTTTAAATTGCTGGATTCCTTTTCTTCACACGAATGAAACAAATCAAGCAATCCACGAACCAAAATTTGTGGGGAAAATACTCCTAAAAATGAACTGAAATCAAAATTTGTTTTTCCCTGTTTTTCCCAAACTTATCTGGCTAACTTTTAAATAGCTGGGCATATTCAGTAGTGCAGTTGTGCTGCTGAATATCCCTGCTAAATTAGCTGGATAGGTTTATCCATCTAACTAACTGAAATGCCCAGGGGCTGAATACTACCCCTGGGCATTTGCATTCGGACATTTCAAGGTATGATTTTTGTTTGTATATACAACCTTTCTTACAGTTGTCGCAGCTGCACAGTTTATGAAATTTTACGTATTTCTGCCATAAGTATATGCACATATGTTTTAGTACATGCAAATATTTGTGATGTAGGAAAACACATACTTTCCTTACCTATTTTATACAAAATATGTCTATGTATTTTATGTGTATTTTTTTAATAAAGAATGAAAATATTTACATGTGCACATACTTGCAATCACCAGTTCCCCGACACCTCACTAGTTCACGTAGATCTCTGTCAGTTCACTCTGACCCTCTAGCTCTTTATCCTGTACCCCCACCAGTTTACCCAGATCACCCATCGAAAAGCTGAAGACAAATGATAAGTATAATTTCACTTCTGTGACTTAATTACCAAATGCAACAGTGTACAGACACGTTTGTAAATGTATGCTTGTATACCAGTTACAAAATAGTAAGATATGCACATACTCCTGGACACCTCTAAACTACCCATTTACCCTTGTGAACATTAATGCATCACACCACAAGTATGCATGCACTTACGAGGTTTCCAAAATAGTATAAGCAAGCATGCATACACTACTTAGATGTGCATTTACCAATTTTTGGTATGAAAACATTTTGAAAATTAACCTCTTTAATTACAGTCAATGGGGAGGGAGCATTCTTGCAGTTGCAGTGTCTGGCTTGAACCATCCAAGTTAGGTGGCAAGCAGTGAAAATCAGTGCTGGCCACCTAACTTTCTGCTACTGATCTAACTCTATCCCCAGGCCTACCCAGGGCGTAAGAGGCAAAATTGAGATGCTTGGTGCAACTTAAATAGTAAAATTTTGCTATAAAGCATAGCATATTTTCAAAGGCTTTGATCTTGTTGGCTAAGTCCTTACTCTCTGGCTAGATCACTTTGAATATTTACTGCTTTTTTCTGAAATTTTGAGCATTGAATGGCATTAAGATTGACAATGTTTTCTCTGAATTTCAGAGAAATGTACTATTTTATATGAAAATCATAGTGTAACATAGAATTGGCCATATATTTGTTTTTTTTTATCAATGAAATGAAGGGAACAAGGCAGGCTTTACTATATGGGCACCAATAGGCAATTGAGATAGTACCCCCCCCCCCCCCCATATTTGATAATGCTTGACTAGATCCTACCCCCCTCCCCCCCCCCCCCCCCCCCCCAGATTGGATGTCCTGTCTCCATCCTACATACTGACCCCAGCCCTAATTAACAACTGATACTTCAGCAAGGTAAGTTAGCTCAGAATCTGAATTTCACTCACTCAGAGGTCATACTGTGCCCAGCTCCCATCTCCTGTATGGGCTTCCTGTTACCATGGAGACCTGTGCAAGTGGCAGGATGCTGCAGGTCCTCTGAGCACTCAAGGGCTTCTCCAGGCCACACGCTGAATTTCCTGCTGCCGTGGGACTGGTGCTGGTGCTGGCACTAGTATGCAGGAGAGAGGCATGGCTATGGGTCCAAATTGGTAGCATGGCAGTAACAGTGCTCCAGCGCCTATGAAAATGTATCACTAGTTGCATAGGTTGCCTGGGCTTAAACTCAGGTCTGGAAGGGAAAGCCCAGAGAGAACAGTTTCTATGAGTCTGCAAAAGGAAATAAATTGAGCAGACTAGATGAGCTTTATGGTTCTTTTGTGCTGTTCTGTTCTCTGTTTCTATGTTCAGCTGCATAAAGGATGAATATTCAGATTTTCTTTCTGATTCAAGATGATAATTTGCTTATAATAAATATTTCAACATTTAACTTTTCCTACAAACTGTGGATTATTTTCTATTATGATGCTGCTAATTACAGGTCAAGGCACTACCAGGCAGTCAAGCATACTGGACCTTTAACATTTGGTGACTAATATATAAACTTTAATAGCTTTTTTTTTTTTTTTGGTGATCAAATATGTAACACCAATAAACAAAAGAAACAGTTTGTGATAAAATTAAATATTATTTCTAGTTATCAGCACATGTTGTATGCCAAAAGTATCTATCAAACTGTTAGGTTTTGCTTTTGAAGCTTCTATTTAAATGCAAATTCTGCCATTTATATGAGTCCACATATGATTTATTACACTATAATTACCATGTCCCACCTTACCATGGATGAATAGATAAAGCACATAGATTAGATTTTCAATCCTTTAAAACTACAATAGAAATAATAGATATAATCATAGGTTCCTGCATTGCTGACTGGTACACATTTGTTAGGGGAGGAAAAGGGAGCTAACTGAACATGTCCCAGAAATGTAATCACATTCCCACCCATAAAAAATCAAATTCAGACACATGCTATTCAAAAGCAATGTGCATTTGTTTAAATTGACTAAGGATTCTGAATTAAATCAGGCAGATTTGTTTGTTTTATTGAAAATAATAAGAAGTGGTCAGTTCCCCAAAACTGAAAAATGTTATTTGCATTCATTTTCTTGATATAACCTATGAGGGATTTTTCTTTATTTCTCCTGAATGCCAACAGCAATCAGTGATTTCAAAATTGACTATTGAGTGACCGGTAAAGGGGCAGAAAGTGAGAGGGCATAATCTAGGAAGCAGGACAAATCAATCTGAAGCATTTTTTATAACCAGTATATTAAACCTGGAATCTGCATGTATAGACAAAGTTTTATTTTTACTTTCCTATCATGCTGGAAGTGAAAGAAAGTTTGAATCAGGCACTATTTCAACTCATTTATCTCTGAGTGGGAGTGGAGAGTAGATGAAGTTTGAGCTTTTAGAGCTGAAAAAAATTGAGAAAAGACTGAGACTAGGAGAAATGAGGTGAATTCTAGCTCTGTTGTTTTCATTTGTCAGGCATGCACTTTAAAGTCAATTTTCTTTCTTTCTTTCTTTAATTAGCAGTTTTTATATACCGATGGTCATTGGGAACATCTTATCGGTTAACAAGAAACAAAATGCAGCAACAGGCTTTACAATGAACACAGAACTGGTGAATAAGTGTTATGTGAGGGTTTTTCGTGTGCCCTTGGGCCTCGGCCTGACCCCAGATGGATCCAGGACTGAACCGAGGGTTGGTGGCGTGTCCCGGCAAGGCGGAGACACGGTCTTACCCTCCACCGGACCAGCAAGCTCCCAGAGCCAACAAGATGATGTTGGAAGGTAAACAGTCCTCCGACCGTTCTGAGCCCTTTCGGACCTGCCGCTTAGAATCGGCATGGAGCAGCAGGCCGGCCTGAGGATGAGGGCAGATGGAGGCCTTGATACGAAGACATGAGACTATGACTGAGGTGAAGACCTCACAAATGAAGGCTGATGCGAAGACATGACACCAAGGCTGATGCGATGGCATCACAGACAAGATGAGGAACTTGACGAAGTCCAGACGAGACGAGAAGCTGGGAAGGTTGGACATTGGCACTGTCTCTCAGGGCGCCCTACTCAGCCCAACTTCATGGGCGGACCCAATGGGCTGGTTGTGGACCACCCTGTCCCACTGCGCGCCCTACACAGCCTAAGGAGGCTGATCATGGACCACAAGGAGAGCGGGACAAGTGCAGGAAGGAATCCAGCCGAGGTGGGACTTCGACGACGGAGCCGGTGTCATCCGGAGCACCACAAAGGCTGGCAGGACAGGATGCTCAGCAGCGCAGGACAAGAGTCCACTGCCAGCATCTCCACAGACAGAGACGTGTCACCCGGAGATCCACGGCCAGCAGAACGGAAGGCTCAAGAGCACAGGAGCAAAGCATCCAGAAAGGCTGGAACATCAGGTAGGCTGAGACATAAGGAAACCTGGACGAGGGACCTCAGGCGACGAAGACATGGCAAGAAGCAGACGAGACGAGGAGCTCCACAAAGAACACAAAGGACCTGATGGAGCGCTGGGAGGCAGGAGCCTCCAGGACTGAAGTAACTCCGATGCAAGGCGAAGACGGAATGCAGGAACAGCCCTTTTATAGGGCTGGCACAGGAAACAGTCTCAAGGTGGGGCCCAGGGCATATCCGGCCGTGGGCCCTTTAAATCTTGCAGAGGGGCGCAGCTGCACGCCTAGAGAGGAAGCAGGAACTGTGCAGGACCGTGGACAACGGCCCTGCACTGACGTCTGCGTAGAGGAAGCAGAGCTGGGCCTGGAAACAGGCCCCGATGACGGCAGTGGCTCCTGCTGCTGCAGGAGACCCCGAGGGCAGCTCCAGATGCCAATCCAGACCGGGGCTTGCGGCCTCCAGCCGCGAAGATGACAAGGACGTCGGCGGTGGCACCAGCCACGAAGAGAAGGCAGACAGAAGTTTGCGGTTCCTGTCACCGTAAAAGGAGACCCGATGGGCGGCCTCCAGGCACCGTGAGGAGACAGGGTCCATGGCTCTGGCCACGGTGGAGGCCTGACTTCGGCGGCTCCGTGCCACGATGGAAAACACAGCAAGCAGCATGGTAAGGAGCCTGCTTACGGGGAACTACGGGCAGGATTCATAACAATAAGGGGGGATGGGATGGGAAAAGGGAAGCAAGAGGGATGGGGGGGGGGGGGGGCCTCTAACTTGGATGAGATAGAATAGTGGGAGAGATCAAGTAACTGACATTTACAAGAGCATAACTTTAAGCATCAATATATTACAAGAGCATACAATTAAGCATCAACTTTTTACTTTTTACATGTTAAAAGCCCTATGTGTGCTAAAGCCAGGAGATACGTACGTGTCTTGGACTGGCACATGCTGCATGGATTTTAAAAAGTATGCGAGAACACACATATCTCCTAGTATACACACAAATAAAAAATGTTTAAAAAGGGGTGAGGGCAGAGCATGGACGGGAAATGGGTGTTCCAGGAAGTTACCTTGAAATGTGCGCATAAGTATTTATGTGCACAAGCGCGCACCAGGATCCTCTATCGTGTAACTTTACTAGGTGAATCAGCGGAGTTTTAAGGGACAGGATTAAAAGGGTAAAAGAGAGGCTAAAAAAACTGAAGGGGGTTAGGAAATCAAATCTGTTAACTGGGTGAACTGGGAGCAAACTGGGAAAAAGAGCTATTGTGTTGGCGCACTTTGTTTTTACAATTCCCCTCCCCCCCCCCACTTACGCAGTAGAGCCGGCATTTGTGCACACATGTGTGCATCCATATACAATTGTTCATACATGTATATGCATACAGTCGATTTAATATCATACATTCATATACGTGCGTATGTTATAATGGCCGTGTCTCTGGGAGTGAGCCGGCATAAGTGCATACAAGTACGCCTATGCAACTCTTTGAAAGTTATCCTCTTTGTTTTTAATCTTTTATCATTTTTAAAGTAATGTAAAATTTAACTCTAATGCTACAAAGGAAAAGGAAAAACGTAATGTGAACTATTCATAGTACAATAGTGACACATAATTTTAAACCACAGGTGTGCACTGCACCATGTGCATACAGGCCAGAAAATAGCAACTAAGCCAGGCTTGAAATTTTACTTCTCTATGTCTCCTTGGAGTAGAAATGTAGTAAACTGTGTGTTAATGTGCTATTTTTCTTAAACTCTGACACCACCTGTTATAAATACAAACAAAACAGTAGCACTATCTAGGTACATACAATAATGCTACAAAATAGTACTTACAAAACTAAAGCCATAAGCAGTGGACATCATCCCAAGGGGATGGAAAGAAGATGAAGGCATGATAGAAGAAGAGGAAAAGTGTTGCCTCTTTCTATAAAGGCACCTATAAGAGAATATCCCAGTTCATCTAGTAGAATAAGTGGAGCTAACAGCACTACTCCACCCATGCTATAGAGAAATTTTATAACAGAGGGAAACTACAAGCACAGGCTATTAGGAGGGCACCCTTGCTTGTATCAGAAAGATAGCTCTCTGACCACTCTGTAAGTTCTTTCAGACTGCAGGCAGTGATGTGGAGCCCTATGTGGTGAGGCAACAAGAAACACCTACAATGAGCCTGACCACAGGCATAAGTGTCAAAGAGGGACCTGGGGAGGTTTCACCTATACTAACCATTGTTACCTAAGGCTGAGCCCATGGTGCGGATTAGGGATGTGAATCAGGCTTCGGACGATTGAAAATATCGTCGATATTTTCAAAAACGTCAGAAATCGGGGGCTCCCCCAAAACGATAGGAAAACCCCATGATATTGTTTGTGGGGGTTCTAGTATCGTTTTGGGGGAGGGCGGGAAAAATGGCACACAAAAATAACCCCTAAACCCACCCCGACCCTTTAAAACTAATCCTTTAGCTTCCCTCACCCTCCCGACCACCCAAAAAACCTTTTACAGGTACCTGGTGGTCCAGTGGGGGTCCCGGGAGCGATCTCCCGCTCCTGGGCCGTCGGCTGCCACTAATCAAAATGGTGCAAATGGCCCTTTGCCCTTACCATGTGACAGGGTATCCGTGCCATTGGCCGGCCCCTGTCACATGGTAGGAGCACTGGATGGCCCGCGCCATCCACCACCCTCTCTGTGAAGAAATACTTCCTTAAAATGGTCCAAGGTTGAGACAGGCAGCAAGCAGGCAGAATCCAGAACAGTCCAAGGTTGAGACGGAAATCAAGCAGGAAGGAGCAGTGTCTAGAACCAGGCACACAGCAAGTGAGGCAGGAACCACGAACAGCCAAGGAACTGTTGCAAAAGCAAGGAGTCCAGGTGCAGGCAAGCTAAGTAGTCTTGAGCGTGCAACATCATTATTTGGGTATCCAATTCTCTTGTCAGAGTGCCCTATGCGACTCTTTGATGGGTTCTAGTAATATATACATCAGAGCATGCAATGGCAGCCTCTTGCTGTGCAGTAAGTGTCCAAAGCCAAGGAGTCTGGTAAGGTGGCTGAATTCTAACAGTACCCATTCTCCAAAGTTTCCTCCCCAGTTTCCTGGGCCTGGGTTTCATTGGGTATCTAAGGTGAAATTTGCAGAGTCTTATTATTTGTGATATTTGTGGGTAGATCCTTGGGCCAGTGGCAGATGACCACACCACCGGGGGAAGATCCCGAGAGGGACCACCGGTCAGGCTCAGAGTTTTTATTTATTTTATTTATTTAATGCTTTTTTATACCGGTATTAGTGGACACATCATACCGGTTTACATTAGAACTGCAGGTAGAAAATACATCAAACACGTACTGGGAATGGGATAACAGAGTATAGAGAGATGAGAGGTCAAATATTGGCATAAGTAAGCAACATAAAATGTAAATAACAGGAGAACAATGTAAGAAACTTTATACATAATTTCTGGTCAAGTTGGGAGACAGACACACACTAGATCTTTTATTAAACTGTATAGTGAACCACCAGAGGTGGCAGTAGTGAGCTGGAAGATCCCGGCTGGGCTGAAGTCCCTCAGGCACTGGAACAGTGATCCCAGGATGGCTGAGCTGTAGAAAAACTGAATATAGTGAGTAGGCAGAGTATGCAGAGTTCAGGAACAGAACCTGGATGGTAACACTCACACAATAATCTCTTGAAGCAGCCCAGAGGCTGGAATGAAGTAGGCCTTCGAGGAGCGAGTACATGGTTCCAGGGAAAGCTCTGAGAGAGAGATGGTAACTCGCTGGTGTTGTAGGCAGCGGTGACTTCCTGGCAGAAGTAGTATTTGGTAGCAGGTCCGGGAACGTGGGCCCTCGAGGAGCGAGAACCTGTTCCAAACTGTGACCTGAAAAGCAAGAGAGAGAGCGAGACCCCCAAGGAGCGGGTACCCCTGGTAAAGTCCAAGGAGGCAGAGTAGCAAGGTATGCAGAGAGCGAATCCCATCCGCAGCGATACCTGGAGGAATCCCTTGCTAACTCGAATAGCTAGCAAAAACGAAGACCTTAAGTATCCGGTGAGGATGATGTCATCTCAGGGGGATGCCCCAGAGGTTCGCGCCACAGCTGGTACTTGAGTCGGGGCCTCGCGCGCACCCTTAGGCCTCAGGAGAACATGGCGGAAGGCAGCATCTAGCCGGTCCGGGGACGCCGGAGGAGTTCGCAAGATGACGCCGCGGCAGCCAAACTTTCATCAACCAAAGTAGGAGTCACAAATGAGGTAAGGTGGGCGGCGTGGAGACGTCGGGCAGCGACGGTCGCAACACAGAGCAATTGGAGAGCCTATAGATTAGGAACCAGCTTCTATGAATTTTCCTCAAGACCATATCTCTTCCAAGCAACAAGATACTGCAGTCTATTGCATATTTTTCTTGAGTCCAAGATCTCTGCAAGTTACTACTGCATCTCTTCTTCTACAGGGATCTCCTGTGGACAGGATAGCAGTCTGGAGGGCCAATAAATTACTGTAGGCTTTAGCAGAGATAAGTGAAATACATTGTGAATATGTAGTGAAGGTGAGAATTTAAGCTTATAGACTACCTGGCCTATAGGACAGATCATCGGGATATGTCCGATGAAGCAAGGAGTTAACTTGAGGGATGGCATATAAAGCCTCAAGTTGTGAATGTTCAGCCAGATTAAGTTTCTAGATTGAAAATGAGAGGCTGGCTAATATTTCTTATCCACCTGTATTTTTGAATGGATTAGGGCCTGTTTGAGAAGCTGATTGGTTGAGCTCTAGGGGGTCTAGTAATTCCTGTCCCTTGATCTCAGCAGCTGGGCATTCCATGGTGGTGGTCAGTGGTATCAGAATTCGGGAGTGGTGTCTAATATACTAGGAAGAAGAGGGGCAAACTGGAAGATTTATTGATGTGATTATTATGGCAGGCCTCCACCCAGGGAAGGAGGGAGGAATGGTTATCCTGTCTTTGTTTGATGAAGGACCATGAAAAGGCTTTAAGAAATTGATTAGTCCATTCAGTTTGTCCATTTGTCTATGGGTGATAGGCAGAAGAAAAGCTCAAGGTGATCCCAAATTTGATGCACAGGACTTACCAATAATGAGCAGTGAACTGCACCCCATGATCAGACTGGATATGGGTAGGCAGGCCATATAACCAAAAGAAGTGCTGCATAAACAGACAAGATAGTTCAGGAGCAGATGGAAGCATTGGAAGGAGAATGAAGTGAGCCATTTTTGAAAACCAGTCCATAATCACCCAGATGGTAGTGTTGCCATCCGAAGGCAGGAGATCAGTAATAAAATCTGTGACAAGATGGGTCCTCAGTCCCTTGACAATAGGTAACGATTGTAGTAGACCCTAGGGTCAGACTCTTGGTGTCTTATTTGCGGCACAGATTGGACAATATTCCATATAGCATTTAAGATCTCCCGAGCCGATAACCAAAAAACCCACCCTGACCCTTTAAAACTAATCCCTTAGCTTCCCCCACCCTCCCGACCCCCCCCAAAAACATTTTATAGGTACCTGGTGGTCCAGTGGGGGTCTCGGGAGCGATCTCCCGCTCTCAGGCTGTCGGCTGCCACTAATCAAAATGGCGCTGATGGCCTTTGTCCTTACCATGTGACAGGGTATCCGTGCCATTGGCCGGCCCCTGTCTCATGGAGGGAGCACTGGATGGCCGGTGCCATTTTCATATTACACATTTGAATCTTAGTAATTGAGGACTCCATTGACTCTAATTGAGTTTTAACAATGTTACTTTGTCCATCTACTTTAATTTCCAAAGTTTCTATTTTAGTAGATAAATTCTCCAATTTTATCTGTTGATCCTTTAGTGAACAACCAAATCTAGCCACTAGGTCCCAAAGCGCTTCCAATGTCACCACTGCTGGCTTAGGTGGGAGATGAAACAACTGACCCCTCAGTCCTGGAGCAGTGAGTTCCACCTCTGCTAGAATTCTCGCTGAACCAGATGCAGCTCCCCTGGTAACTCCTAGCCTCTCTGTTTGGGTTGAATTTGTGGAAAAGATCCTAAATCCAAAGGACCAGGAGCCTCTGAAGAGCAAGGAGGAATTGAGGGCAGTGGTGATTAGAGATGTGCATCATTTTTTTTTTTGCCAAATTAAAATATCGTACGATATTTCTTAATTCATCATGCATTGGTAAAACCAATAAACAATCACATTTTTCATGAATTTTCGGGAAAAATTGTTTTTCGGTTTAGTGCACACTAACGGTTTTATGTTAGCATGCACTACCGGGAGCAAGCGCACCAAAGGAAGTTTGTGCACACTAACTCCCATTAGTGTACACTATCCCGGAAACAATTCGTCATGAAAAAAAAAATACCGAACCGCAGGAATACAAACGTTTCCCGCGGCTACATGAAAACGAAAGTGGTAATGATCGCCGGCCTGATGCACGTCTCTAGTGGCGATATTCCTCCACTCTGGCCCCCACCTCTTGCGGTTGCAGTGGCAAAGTCATCAATCTGCGCTGGGGTCAAGAGTGAGAGGTCGGCATTCACAGAAGCCAGCGGTGTTCGAAGATTCAGAGGACTCAGAGTAAATTCCCCGGGTAGTTCTGATGTTCCCTCGCAAAGAACCACAGTAGGGCTATGCTCCCCCTCTATCGGTGCCATTCCAGGCATGTAAAAAGTAATTAAGCACTGTCCAGAGGGAAATGCAGTGTTGGTTGGGGGCGATGGGAACACGCACTTTCCCCTTTCCTTTTGAGGGCATCATCAAGGAATTAATTAAACCAGGGAGAGCACTGATCCACAACCTGGCTCACTCCACCATCTTGCCCCCCAATTCAGCATGTAGATTCTTTCTCACTGGGTGAAACAGTAACTCAGAATCAAATCGGTTAAAAAATAGAGAACTGCAGGCTTGACGAGCATTCAAGCGTTGGGCTTGAGCCAAATATTCAAGATTTTTGTGGTCAGTGAACATCGTTAACAGGAATCGGGCACCCTCCAACAAATAGCGCTCTTCTTTGAGAGCCAGTTTTATTACTAAAGGTTCCTGGTCACCAATGGTGTAATTCCTCTCTGCCAGGAAGAACTTCCTTGAGAAAAAGGCAGAGGTAACAAGACCACCATGAGGGTCATGTTGAAGCAGAACAGCCCCTACCCCAAGCGTGGAGGTGTCAACATCTACGATAAATGGTCAGGGTGGGTAAATTCCTGTTGAAGGCTTGAATGGCTTCCTCATTGTAAACCCAGGGTTCTGTTCCTTTCCTGGTAAAGGTGGGGCTAGTGAAGAGTAGTCTCAGACAAACTGTTGGTAGTAGTAGTTAGAAAACCCAAAGATGTGCGGGAGAGCTTTAAACCCCATTGAGTGAGGCCAGTGAAGAATGGTAGCTAACGTTTCTGGATCCATACGGAACCCTGTAGAGGATATAATGCACCCCAGAAAGGGAAGCTCATTCTAGTTTAGCATAGAGCTGATGCTGTCTAAGAAGTAGCACTTGCCAAATTTGTTGTGTTTATTTATTATTTATTGAAATTTCAGAATAAAATGTTCACAAAGAATCTAATTTGCTTTAGCAACATGATGCTTCTTGTTATTGCAGAAATAAGAAACAATTAAAGGAACAATTACTAAGACACCGTATCCATTAGACCACAATCTACTGGGGAGGTGAGCCTGATCCAGAGATATAAAGAGAAAAGGAAAATGCATGAAGGAAAGACATAGCTTAATTGCAGTTACCAACATATGGGCTGGATTTTCAAAGCTCTACGCACGTAAATCCAGTGGATTTACATGATTAGAGGGGGTTATGCATGCCAGGTGTCTAAGTTCTTGGGCTTAAAAAAAGGGGCGGGGCCAGAGGACTCCGGCACAGCGTCCATTTGCTGCTGTGTCAGAGGATCATGTGCTGGCACTTGCAACTTGTGCCTGCCTGGAGGCAGGTGGAAAAGGTAAGATAGAGGTCAGGGGGGATTAGAATAGGGCTAGGAGTGGGAAGGTTAGGGGAAGGGGTAGGAAGGATAGAGTAGGGGGAAGGGAATGAGTGAAGGCCACGGGCATTGGCATGCGCAGGGTGCCCAATTGGACAGCCCCTTGCGCATGCCAACCCCTAACTTATAACATACATGCACCTGCGCGCGCATTTTATAAAATCGGGCATCCATGTGAGTGCCAGGTAGCACACGCACATTTACGCCCACACGCTTCTTTGTAAATCTACCCCTATTTATATAGATGTCTCTTACACTTTACTTCTACTAGATGGTAGCAATTTCCTGGAGTCAATAAAATCTTAAGTTGTTCCGGTGAAAAAAAGACAAAGCTATCTCTGTTATACTTGACTAAGCATTTGCACGGATATCTCAAAAATAAGGATGCCCCTAGGGCCAGTGTATCCTGACACAAGGCCAGGAATCCCTTCCTTCTTTCTTGTGTAACCTTAGCCAAGTCTGGGAATATCCTCACAGATTGTCCTATAAATGGTACATTAGATTTCTTAAAATATTTCTTCATTACTGAACTTAAGTCGCTGTCAGGAAAGAACGACACCAATAAAGTAGCTCATCATAATTAGATGACTCGAGGTATTCCATAAGATTAGCCATATCAATAGCAGGTGATTGCATTCGAGAGCCTGGGCTAGCTGGTAGAAAATACACTTTATCCAAAGAGGGAATTGCATCAGAAGGAAATTCCAATATTTCAAGAAGCAAACCTCTTCAAGGTATAACACGGTAATTCTCCCACCACCCTTGGAAAGTTCAAAAATCGAAGATTTAAATGCCTCTGTCTGTTCTCAACAAATTCTACTCTTCAATTCAATGAGACACTCTTTTGGATTAAATAATTTTGTACTCCTCTGATAGTATGAAATTCTTCTTCTATGTGTTTAAATTTTTGATGACTATCCTGTTGCTGAGATACATTATTTCAACAAAGTGTATCAACTTGTTGTGAGAAAACATTAATCTCAGAGTAGCACTCAGAGAATGCTTTGCCCATCAGAGAAACAAGGTCCCATAATGATTCCAGGGTTATCACCAGGGGTTTCTGAGCAGAGAAAGGGACTCCCTCTGCAAACCAAGTCCCAACCTTACTGTCTTCACCCCTTCTCCCCCCTTGGTGATTCTCACCTAACAGGGGGGTGTCCATACCACCAGCACTGATCACAGAGGCTTCCATCATGGGAGGGTATATCGTAGCTGCTCCCTTGGTGTTGTCAACTTGAGGAACCACTTCAGGGCCCAGCGCGACAAGCTGCTGCTGCCCTTCCCAAGCAAACGGTGGTAGATGGAGATCTATGGGACTCAACAACACCTCCTCTGAGGTTGTGGTAACTTCTCCACCACTCACCACAGCAGCTGGATTCACAGATACCAAAATTGTAGCTACAGTCAGGCATTGCTGAATGGTTTGCTGCCCAGCCAGCGGAAGGGGCTCCAAGGGAAAAGATTTCACTTTCCCTTTTCTCTTAGACTGTATCAAAGAGGTAATTTAATACCAAGGAAAAGAAACATGAAGTAATGTCGAGCAGAGCAGTGTTGGTGTCAATTTGAGTGCAGTTTGAGTGCAGTGCTGTTCCAAGGTCTTCCAGAAGATGAGGACAGGCATCAAAAAGGCAAGAGCAGTGTCCAGAACCAGGCACAACACAAGCAAAGCAGGAACCACAAAAAGACCAAGAAAACTGTTACTAAGGCAAGGAATCCAGGTCAAGGCGTAAGTAGTTTTGAGAATGTGACATCATCATTGGGGCCACTACCCAATTCTTTATCCAGAGTACACAGATCGTGCACACCCTATGCATCTCCTCACTGGGTCCTATGATACATGCATTAGAGCATGCAATGGCGGCTCCCTGATGTGCAGTGAGTGTCTGAAACTGAGGAGTCTGGGAAGGCAACTGAATTCTAACACAGCTGGGTCAAGCAAGAGGCTGGAAACAGATATACTGCCTACTGCCACTGTTAGCTCTATTCCTAAGGTGCATGGACAGAGGAAGGAAGTGTCAGTGGAAGGTAGCATTGGCAGTGGAGTGGAAGGGCAAGTCCATGGACAGTACTAAGAGTGGAGCATTCAAAAGCAATGCATTGCTCATCTCTGATGCCTGCTGCAACTCCTGCAAGAAACTGCTGATTCAGAGGAATCATGTGAAGGCTTCTAGGGATGTACAGAAGGGACAGGTTCATCCAATTCGGTATTTGTATTCATCGGGTCCCAAATACGTTGCATTAGTTCAACTCGATCCGTTGATAAGTTTTATTCATTTTCCGATTCCCATTAAAATCAATGGGGGACGTATTTGTAGCCTATTTTTGGCTGCAGAATTGGGGTTTTCTTATCAATTCTGATGAAACTTTTGGGGAGCAATCATCAGAACAAGAAAAGAGCTCCAAGGTACTTAGACTGTGGCAAAGTGGCACCAAAGTAGCATGAATAGCCTAAGGCACTTTAAAGGGGCAAAGGGGTACCAGGAGTGGCAAGACTGCTTTAACACAGACACAAAGCAGTAGCGAGAGTGTCAAAAACACACCATAGCTTCAAAAGAGAGCACCGATACCAGATACATGAACCCTCGAAGGCAGCATGACAGGTAAAGTGGCAAGACAAGTGGCATCAACATCCTACAGTACAATGAAGGAGGAATATACATAGCAAGCAGAAAGACTAGCACCAACACACTGAGGAACCATGATAGTGGCAAGAACACCACAAGGAGTTGAGTGAGTCATCTGGTGTATGGCAGCAAGGCAGAGTGGCAGAAAGCTGACAGGGGCAAGACAGGCTGGCAGAGCGGAGGTAGTCTGGTCCCTGTGGTTTTGATAGGGGCAAACACAAATATACCACAACAACCCCAGTAGTGTACTTTTTTTTATTTTTAACAGGTAATTTGTACGAACTTCATGACCTCAGCTTGCCAATAACACCAAGCCGTATCGACCTCTGGTCCAACTTTATTTTAATTTAATTATTGTGCTCACTCGGAGTCAAACATCATTTTTTAATATTATTTCATATTTTTCTTAAAAAGTCATGAAAAGTCCACGGGGCAGGGAGAACTTTGTAAAGCAGTGTATTTGCCCCTAACCAGGAGCCAAACAAGTAACCGGTACTTAGCTTTAATGTCAAACTCTGTACATCATTTCTCTTCTCTGCCCTGAAACGAAAAGAAAATTGTTTCTTTTATTTAAGGATCCATGCTGTGAAGGATTAGTATTTTGAAATGCCAGAGACTGAGGTTTCCCTTTGCAACGAGGTTTCAGCCATTAGGACCAAAAGAAGCGCTGACGTCATCTCCCACCCAAATCTACAATATCAATCTATGTTGACTTTGTACCCTACAGTGCCTCTGTAAACTATGGGAACACAGAGGATGAACTAGAGTGCAACTACCACCAGTTTTCCATAATACTAGAAACATTACTGTTGGCACCTAAGAAAGATTTTGGGAACATGGCCCATATTATGAAGGTCAGGAACACTATTAAGCAATTGAAATATGCAAGTTCCAAACATCTGAAGTCAGCTTTTTATGTTCTTACATTCCATATGTGGACGGACAGGCACAGCATTCGAGGATAGAGGTCAAGTCCTTTTAGGGACATAAGGCCTGGTTGGACAGGCACAGCATTAGAGGTCAAGCCCTCGTAGGGACATAAGGTCTTGATGGGCAGGCACAGCATTCGAGAACAAACCCTTGTAGAGACGTACAGCCTGGATGGGCAGGCACAGCATTCAAGGATAGAGGTCAAGCCCTCGTAGGGGCGTACAGCCTGGACGGACAGGCAGGCACAGCATTCGAGGATAGAGGTCAAGCCCTATTAGGGACATAAGGCCTGGACAGGCAGGCCCAGCATTCGAGGTCAAGCCCTCATAGGGGCATAAATCCTAGATGGACAGGCACAGCATTTGAGGTCAAGCCATTTTAGGGACATAAGGCCTGAACAGGCAAGCACAGCATTCGAGGTCAAGCCCTCATAGGGGCATGAAGCCTGGATGGATAGGCACACCATTCGATGTCAAGCTCTCGTAGGGGCATAAAGCCTGGATAGACATGCACAGCATTTGAGGTCAAGCCCTCATAGGGGTGTAAAGCCTGCATGGACAGGCACAACATTAGAGGATTTCCTTTGTGCAGGTATGTTGTGGTTTGATCTGTCGCTTCTTCTTGAACAGGTTCACTGCCAGAAGAAAATGGCATCTTTTTCAATTCTAAAAGATAATTCAACAGAGGATGCTTTTAGAGCAATAGAGACTGCCATTTGTGAAGCAAGAACTGAGCTGGAGATTATTTGTGAATAAACAGAAGCTATTAACTTTACTTATGCACTTCAGCTGATGACAAAGGAACATGAAGAAATCTCAGAAATAAGAAAACTGGTACTCAAGTCCAAGTCTACATTATCAACCTATGTTGACTTTGTAGTTTACACAGTGACTTTGTAAACTACGGGCAGACAGAGGATGAACTAGAGTGCAACTACCACCAGTTTTCTATAGTACTAGAAACATTACTGTTGGCACCTAAGAAAGATTTCAGGAACATGGCCCATATTATGAAGTCATTAAAACTATTGAGCATATGAACTATGCAAGCTTCAAACATCTTAATTCAGCTCTTTATGTTCTTATATTCCAAATTTTGCAAAATAGGAAAA
This sequence comes from Rhinatrema bivittatum, assembly GCF_901001135.1. Classification (NCBI taxonomy): domain Eukaryota; kingdom Metazoa; phylum Chordata; class Amphibia; order Gymnophiona; family Rhinatrematidae; genus Rhinatrema; species Rhinatrema bivittatum. The sequence goes on along the minus strand of NC_042615.1, from coordinate 379,205,275 downwards.
GAATATTCTGGAAAGAAGTGATGCACAAATACATGAAACTGTAATTAGAAATACTAGAATTAAACTCAGACAGGCAAAGCGTTTGAGGTCAGACCCTTGTAGGGATGTACGACCTGGACAGTGGATAGACAGGCACAGCATTTGAGGTCAGGCCCTTGTAGGGACATACGGCCTGGTCAGTGGATGGACAGGCACAGCATTTTATTCATCTTGCCATTCACAGGGAAAATTTGAAACCCAAGCAAAGGCAGGTTTATTTTCAAAAACAATAGCATTTCCATCAACTCTGATGCCAGCCTTGAGCAGTGAGGACTCATGATATCCCGTCATTGAAAATACATGATCACTGGGCAAACTGGTTGGTGGACATGACAGATATTGCTGAGACACTTTGGCTAGGTGTGGCCAGATAGTGGATTTTTGTGCCCAATATGCCAGAGGATCTGTCTGCATGTCCTCTGTGGGCTCTGAGAGATACCGTTTCACTGACAGTTGTGCTGGTGTCTCCTTTGCTTGGGTGGCCTCAGAGTCACTCATACCAGCTGCTTTCTCTCTAGCCCGTAGCACAAAAAATGAATCTTTATGGGCAACCTGTCTTTGGCATACTGAAGTGGAGGAGGAGGAGGTACTAGCTGTCGCTGAAAGAGTGCTCCTCCTGCTTGGGCTAGCACAACTCTCTGAAGTGCCCGCTGTTTCTTCCTCTGCTTCACGCCTAATTGTCTCTGCCTATGTTGCTCCTGTCCACAGACATTTGCTAACAGCAGGTCCTTCATCAATAGCAGACAATCATACTGTAGGGCTAGTTTCCCTTTCACACAGGGATCACAGACTTTGGCAAGCATGTATGTGTGCTCTTCTGTTAAAGGCCTTAATCTCTCTTGCACCTGCTGCTGCAAAACGTACAGACAATGCAGCACCTTAGCAGTCATTCCCTCTTCCTGTTTAAAGGCCTCCAAATTTTCATCCAGGAAAATAACACTAGGGTTGATGTCAGCCAAGGTGGCACTTCTGGACCTCAGCTCCTCCGTGGCATCCTTCAAGGGCTGCAGGATTTTTACCAACTGATTCATGACTAACCAATCATGATGCCCTAGGGGATTCTGCAGCTCCACTAACCTCTGCAGCATCATATAGGTGGAATTCCACCGGGTGGCAATGTCTTGAATTAGACGCTTGTGAGGCATCTCCAAATCAGTCTGCTTTTGTCGGAGAACCTGCCCCGCCTTCACACTTCTGTGGAAGTGCCCTGCTATGTCCCTGCACTTGTGTTTTAAGTCTTTTAGGTATCCATTCTCTTGGTGCTTGGACTCCAACCCCAGAGCTGACTTCACTACCAGGAGCAGAGTGTGTGCAAAACATCGGATGTTCTTAAAGTGCCTGTCGGTTATTACCTTAACCATGTTTGCACGATTGTCTGTGACAAAGAACCCTGCCTGAGGATTCCTGTCTCACAGGTGTAGTTGCCAGACCTCCAGCATCTGTCTGATGCATGCAAGAATATTGGATGAAGAATGGTCCTGGTCCGTCAGGTGGGTGTGTATTAAAGCACACCTCCACTCTGATAATTGTTCACTAATAGAGCTTCTGCCTGCTCCTGCCTCAGCCAAGTCCCACCAGTGTGCTGTCAGGGAGAGGTAAGAGTGTGCAGCATTCATGGTGATCCAGATATCGCAGGTGAAATGCACACTCCCCTCTGCCTTAGCTAGCAGCACTTGGATGCGACTGCAACACTGCTTGTACAGGCTGGGGATGACCTTTCTCCTAAATGTGGTTCTGGAGGGACCCTGCCTGGACTCTGACTCTGCCTTCAGCCGCCTGCCTGAACCTGCCTGGACTCCGACTCTGCCTTCAGCAGCATGCCCGACCCTGCCTGGCCTCCAACTCTGCCTTCAGCCACCTGCCTCGACCTCTGCCTGGACTCGGACTTCGCCCATACCACCTTCTGGAGACGTTTCCATCGAGGCGGTTCCTCGGTGAGTTATCACTCCTCCTCTCCGGACTAAGAGTCCACAGTGGTACAGAACATGAGGTCACTGATGACTCAAAGGAAAGGGCTGGTTTTTGGCTATGGATACACCCAAATGGCATTCTCCTATTTCAAATAGCCGCTAAGAAATCACTGTGAGAGCGCGGTGCTAAACATATGGAATGGATGATATGTTGTATCGTGGGGGATTGCGATGCGTTTCGCGACCCCATGAATACAACAAATATGGACATATAAGTTGTGGATTGCCAATACGTTGCAAATGAAAGCACACCCCTAAAGGCTTCTCTGTATCATAGGAGAAGCAATAACTAGGAGCTCTGGAGAACTGGTTGGTGGTGGTGGTGGTGATGGAAGAATTTGTATCAAACTGTCCTCTATTAAGCATACAGAGGAGGCAAGAGGCAATACTTCCAGAGCAAAGAGCAACCACTAGGAAGAGGATTTAGTGAAGTGCTTGAATGATGACTCTGGCCTTTTGCCCCTCGGTCTGACCTCAAATCCAGTGCCATCCCCAAGCTGAAGAGAGGGAGAAAATGTCCTGTAAGTAATCTGAGGTATGGGGGCATTTCTGAGCAAAGGAGGACACTCATTTTTCAGATATTATTCATTATTTTAAGTGCATTACTAGAGGAATATTACTGGAGTATCTTACAAAGAATTGCATGCTATATCACATCAAAAGAGAACACCTGCTAGCAGGATCTTCGGGGGGGGGGGGGGGGTAATCAGTACTAGTCTAAGGACTCCATTAACCAGTCAGAAAAGCAGTAGCAGAAATAACAGCAAAATGTTAGAGCGGGAGAAATCAGTCTCCCAAGCCAACCCCTTGGCTTTTTCCTCCATTGAGGTAACAGACAATTGGCCCTCAATTCTACATCAGCTGCAAGTCACCAAGCAGCAGATGGGATGTGTTACCACCTCTCTGTCCCATAGTCAGAGGCACGCAGCAACAAAGGTGGTCACATTGTGGAAATTAATGCCTTGGATGACCATCTTTTGCAGATGGTGGTGAAAGTGGGATTTAAGCAGCAGTTCCAGCCATTAGCAACCAATTATAAAGTGCCCTCCTAAACAATATTCAGCAGGCATGTTATCCCTAGTATGTACACTCTGTCAAGACAACAACTGAGTCAGTTATAATACAGCAAATGAATGACTAGTTGCCCATCATACTAAGCATTACCGATTATTTAACCTTCATTGTTATAATCATCTGTCCGAGTTCAGATCCATTATTTTTACAATTTGTTTAGTCTCTTGCAAATAAAATTGTTAGAGGTTATGTATCTTTTCCATTCATCATTGTGTTTCAAAATCTAGTCTGCATCAGAGGAATCAATTGTTTCTTCTTTGTTGCTTCATCGATACCTTAGAGTCAGCCTGAGAGTTTGGGGTCTACTCTGAGCCATGATTTCATGCAGGTGTAGCTGGCCAAGGTAGAAAGGGGAAGAATCCATTTTACTTGTAGTATCTGGATCATTTTTCTTTGATGGCACATTGGTGGCAGCAGTCTAAGACAGGGACAGGCAGCAGGGCTCAGATGGTCTATGCTGTACATTTAGGTGATGGAAATGAACCATAATGCAGTGAATAGAGGGCTGGAAGCTTCAGTGGAGAGATAGGACTGTGGTTCTTGTTTCTTTCATCACAGAAATTGGTAAAAATATGAAAAAAGGAGTAGAAAATAGGGGCTATGAGGGGATCTGTTGTTTTGTACACTTGCTGCACCTGGCAGTAAATTATGCCCTGGAGGCCATAGATTAACAGAGCAGCTTAATCCTGAAAGAAGTGTTTGAGAGGTGCAGGAAAAAGCAAGGAATTTCCATCAGAATGTGAAGGGTGGCTAGCAGCTGAATGAGAAGTAGGAAGCAGTAGAGGTGCCTTTGCATTACTGATGTATTTTCAACAATATCATCTATATTGTTTCATGTTGTATTTTAAACAAAACAACAAAAACAAAATGTTCAGGGTTTGTTTTTTTTTCATTTTTAGCACGCACTAATTCAAAGTACTGTGCAGTAACTCAAAATAGTGCATGCTAGGGGTGGGAATTCATTTCCAATAAAATAGGAAATACTGATGATATTTCCTATTTCATTGCATTTCGTGGGATTAAAAAAATGGAGAAAAAACCATGACATTTTATGTGGTTTCTTTCTTGCTTTTTTTTAAAGAAGCTACACTAATTTGAAAAAAAAAAAACTTCGAGAAACCACCCCAACCCATTCCCTTTTTTACACTATTGAAAACTGACCCACCCTAACCACCCTCCTGAGCCCCTCCCCCCCAGACTCACCTAAATATACTTAATGATCTAGTGGGAGCCCAGAAACAATCTCCCACTCCCAGGCCCAGTAGCTGTCATTCAAAATTGTGCCAGCCACCCTTTGCTCCATCATGTGATAGGGGCTACAGGTGCCCTGTCACATGATGGAGCAATGGGCAGTCCCTGCCCAATGGCACTGGTTGCCCCTATCACATGATGGGGCAAAGATAGTCGGCACCATTTTGAATAATGGCAGTTGCCAGGCCTGGGGATAGGGGGTTGATCCCAAGCCTCCACTAGATGAAGTGGGATATTTTGGTGTGTCCAGGGGGCTATGAATGATGGGCCAGCTGATCAACGTTGAAAAGTGTAAAAAAAAGGAAAGGTTGGGGTGGGATTTTGCAGCGGGTTTTTTTTGCAAACAAAATTAATTAAAAACTTGCAATCCAGGGATGGATCTGAAATGGCTTACCCTCAAAACTATAGGAAAAACACACCAAAATTATTTTTTTGGTACCACCCCTAGTATACTCATTCAAAATAGCGCTTTACTCAAAATAGCATGCACTAATTTCAAATTGTGCACACAATTTTGAATTAGTTCATTAATTTAACTTAGTGTGTGGTTTTGAGTAGGTGCACACAAATTTGAATTAGAGAGCACTAAAAAAAGAAAAACAAAAATACTATTTAAAACAAAACTAAAGAAAAAAAAAAGCCCTAAAAATGAAATGAAACCAAAATGATACAAAATTGTTTGTCATGCTAACCTCTATTGTACATCAGCTGATTCAGGATGTAGGCACCAGATAGAATTCCACCTATCTCATGATACAGATGTTATTGTAGAATGGATAGCCTTCATCATTTGACTCTGGAAGGTAAAATAGGTGTAGATTACCCCCGGGGCATTATGATTGGCTATACATAACAGAGTAGATACATGTCTTGAAGCCCTTCAAGCCATAAAGGATCTCATTTCCTCATTTCCCTGATTAAGGTGATCCCTATGGCCAGCATCCTACAGAATATGAAAATGAATGTGCACTAAAAAGAAACAAAATGAAAAAATTAATGAAATGGAAAAAAAAAAAGAATGTGTAGCTGTATATCTACTCTATGCTTTGGGGGTTTTGATGACACTCTGCTGTTTATTTTACCCCATACTTAAAGTTACATGGTGTTATTCCTCTTTTACTGCGGCTTTGTCTCTCTCACTATATCTTGGAGTATTCATGCCACTGTTCCTGCTGTAGATGATCTGTAGATGTTGGTGTATTTTGTAATTTGCAAGGTGCTTTGTAATAGGGATGTGAATCGTGTCCTCGATCGTCTTAACAATCGATTTCGGCTGGGAGGGGGAGGGAATCGTATTGTTGCCGTTTGGGGGGGTAAAATATCGTGAAAAATCGTTAAAAAATCGTTAAAAATCGAAAAAATCGAAAAACCGGCACATTAAAACCCCCTAAAACCCACCCCCGACCCTTTAAATTAAATCCCCCACCCCAAATAATTTAAATAACCTGCGGGTCCAGCGGCGGTCCGGAACGGCAGCGGTCCGGAACGGGCTCCTGCTCCTGAATCTTGTCGTCTACAGCCGGCGCCATTTTCCAAAATGGCGCCGAAAAATGGCGACGGCCATAGACGAAAAAGATTGGACGGCAGGAGGTCCTTCCGGACCCCCGCTGGACTTTTGGCAAGTCTCGTGGGGGTCAGGAGGCCCCCCACAAGCTGGCCAAAAGTTCCTGGAGGTCCAGCGGGGGTCAGGGAGCGATTTCCCGCCGCGAATCATTTTCGTACGGAAAATGGCGCCGGCAGGAGATCGACTGCAGGAGGTCGTTCAGCGAGGGTTCCGGCGCCTCGCTGAACGACCTCCTGCAGTCGATCTCCTGCCGGCGCCATTTTCCGTACGAAAACGATTCGCGGCGGGAAATCACTCCCTGACCCCCGCTGGACCTCCAGGAACTTTTGGCCAGCTTGTGGGGGGCCTCCTGACCCCCACGAGACTTGCCAAAAGTCCAGCGGGGGTCCGGAAGGACCTCCTGCCGTCCAATCTTTTTCGTCTATGGCCGCCGCCATTTTTCGGCGCCATTTTGGAAAATGGCGCCGGCTGTAGACGACAAGATTCAGGAGCAGGAGCCCGTTCCAGACCGCTGCCGTTCCGGACCGCCGCTGGACCCGCAGGTTATTTAAGTTATTTGGGGGGGGGGGGGTTCGGGAGGGTGGGGGATTTAATTTAAAGGGTCGGGGGGTGGGTTTTAGGGGGTTTTAGTGTGCCGGCTCACGATTCTAACGATTTATAACGATAAATCGTTAGAATCTGTATTGTATTGTGTTCCATAACGGTTTAAGACGATATTAAAATTATCGGACGATAATTTTAATCGTCCTAAAACGATTCACATCCCTACTTTGTAATGCTCATGCCACTATTATTGGTACCCTTTGATCCTCCATAGGTGGCTTCGTGTGTTCATGCTACTATTATGGTATGTTCTCTCTCCTAAGCTGTTTTATCATATCTGGAAAAACAAAGTGCAACTACCAGACACAGACAAACACTCATTGTGCTTGATAGCACAGTAGTTGAGCAGAGTGGCGTGCTTTTGAAAATGAGAGTGTGATCCTGTATGTGCTGCAGTCTCTGCCTGTGTGTGTGTGTATGTGTGTGTGTGAGAGAGAGAGAGTGTGTGAAAGCAGTATAGTAGGGTGTAAGTAGCATGTAAAATCTAACACTACTTGGAGAAAGAGAAACTACTTTGCTTAGGCAGTCCCATTGCTTCTGTTGCTGTTTCACCCCTACCACTGTGCCTTGAGGTGCTCATGCCACTGCTGCTCCTCCTTCACCCCTCTTCACCGTGCCTTGGTTTGTTCGTGTCACTGTTGTAGCTGCTTTGTTTTTCTTTAGGTGTCTTGTTTGCTCCTGCCACTATTGTTGATGCCCTTTGTTGCTACTTAGGTGTCTTGTGATGCACGTGCATATATAGTTGGTGGCCCTTGCTCCTCTCTAGGTGCCTTTTATTTTTGCCCTTTGCCCATCATGTGGAGTTTTGTGGTGTTTTTGCCACTGTGGGCGATAGTTTTTGGAGATTTAGGATCCTCATGCTATAGTTTGTGCTGCCTTGACTCTCTATCAGTGCACGGGGGTATTTTCTATTGCATTTGGTGCTTAGTTCCCCTTCTCATGATACCTTAGGCTATTCATGCCACTCTTGATGCTGTTTTGTACCTTTATTCCTGCACTGGGGTCTTCATACCATTGTTGTTGTTGCCCTTTACTCCTATTTTGGAATCTTTGTGTATTCTGTTTTTGCTGTTGCTTTGTTCTTCTCATGGTGATTTGGGCTACTTTGCCCAGTCATGATGCCTTTAGCTATTCATGCCACTTTTGGTGCTACTTGACACAGTCTTGATATCTTGGAGTGTTTTTCCCTTTTCTGATGAAGAGATTTCAATACAACTGATTAAAAAACACAATTTTGGAGCCCAAAATAGGATGCTTTGCTTCTCCCATTGACTTTAATTGGAACTTAATGAATGACGTGAATATCAGGGGTTTTTTTCCATTTGGAATTAACAAAAATGAACTTTGGGGACATACAAAATGAATGAATGAAAGAAAATGAAAATTTTTCTGTGTACTTCTGTACTATTCAATTCCTTTGAAAGGATTGTTTTTATATTCAGTGTTCAGTACAGTGGGAACATCAAACGCATGTATTGTGTTTCTGAGAAATGTCTGAAAGCTTGTTTCACAATGTGACAAGAGCTAATATTCACACCTATATTGAGAGAAAACAAGAAAAAGTCAGATGTGTTTCTTGTAAGCCACATTTATACAACTGAAAGATAATGATTTATTTTCTAAAGTGAATTTTAATGATAGCTACCATAGAATGTACAGTTATGTAAATAGTTGTGTTTAGTAGGAACAAACTATGAGGTCAATATTCAAAAGCCATTTGTTTGGGAAAGTCACTTAGGGTAAATTATAGCCAAATAAGTAGTTATATGGCTATAATTTAGCTGGATAAAAAAAGGAATGTTCCAGGGGTATTCTGGAGAGGGGTTGAATTAGAGCTGGCCTAAAGTTGTCTGGTCTTGTATGGCTGAATAACTGTACACTTAACCAGCTATATTCAAAACAACATAGCCAGGTAAGTTAGGTGCCTTTTTATAAAACAAAAAACACACATTGTGGGCCTACGGCCCAAACCTGTTCACTGCCTCCCAACTTCCAACGGCCCTACAAGAAAAAACTTGCTAGACCCTCTCGAAAACAGCCCATTTCACAGCTAAAAATACATTATTTGAGCTGGGAATCCCCCCTGCCCCTGTCCTAGTATTTGCTTCAATGCATGGCAGCTCACGTTTGCACCCTCAGTCAGAAGAAATAACAAATGCTGAGGCAAATCAGCCTATTTGTAAATTAGACAGTACACCTAACAGAAGTCAACTGAATGCATACTTTATCATGGATGTTAATTGCCACCACAGTGATCCACATGTTCATATGCTTATGAATGCACTTCAACCAGCTCACAATCCAGGTACTAGAGAGTGAATCGTGTGATTGATCGTCTTAACGATCGATTTCGGCTGGGGGGGGGAGGGAATCGGATCGTCGCGGTTTTGTTTTTGTAAATATCGTGTAAATCGTAAATCGGGGGAGGGCGGGAAAACCGGCACACTAAAACATCCCTAAAACCCACCCCGACCCTTTAAAATAAATCCCCCACCCTCCCGAACCCCCCCAAATGCCTTAAATTACCTGGGGTCCAGAGCGGGGGTCCCGGTGTGATCTTTTACTCTCGGGCCTGCGGTGCGTTGTAGAAATGGCGCCGGCGCTACCTTTGCCCTGACAGGTCAAAGGTAGCGCCGGCGCCATTTTGTTTTTTGTCCCCCGACATCAGGAGCGTAGGAGATCGCTCCCGGACCCCCGCTGGACCCCCAGGGACTTTTGGCCAGCTTGGGGGGGGCCTCCTGACCCCCACAAGCTGGCCGGCGCCATTTTGTACGGCAAAACGATTCGAGTGCAGGAGGTCGCTCCTGGACCCCCGCTGGACTTTTGGCAAGTCTTGTGGGGGTCAGGAGGCCCCCCCAAGCTGGCCAAAAGTCCCTGGGGGTCCAGCGGGGGTCCGGGAGCGATCTCCTACGCTCCTGATGTCGGGGGACAAAAAACAAAATGGTGCCGGTGCTACCTTTGACCTGTCATATGACAGGTCAAAGGTAGCGCCGGCGCCATTTCTACAACGCACCGCAGGCCTGAGAGTAAAAGATCACACCGGGACCCCCGCTCTGGACCCCAGGTAACATTTTGGGGGGGTTCGGGAGGGTGGGGGATTTATTTTAAAGGGTCGGGGTGGGTTTTAGGGTTGTTTTAGTGTGCCGGTTTTTCCGCCCTCCCCCTTCCCCCGATTTACGAGTTTTGACGATAAATCGGGGGAATTCCTATTGTATCTCGCTTCTAACGATTTTTGACGATTTAAAATATATCGGACGACATTTTAAATCGTCAAAAAATGATTCACATCCCTACCAGGTACCCATGTGCAAAGGGACACTTTTTCAAGCCTACAAACTAACATCCTATGTGAAGTGGGTTCAAGATATAGTTGAGAGTGTGTCATCAGCCAGAATGTATGCCAGTTGTTCTCCACACAAACCAAATGTACGTGATCAACTTCACACTACCTCAATACCTAGACTTAACACAGCAGAAAAGAAATACAATGACATATCGCATAACACAAGCCCTTCATCACCTCAGAACAAGTGTCATAGAGGTCCAATCTGGCCAAATCATCCACCTTTAGTGCAACTGCTATTTTTTTTTAGAGAATTTTGTAGAAAGCATATAAAATCAGTTAATCACAATAGTCTTAAGTGTAAGAAAAAAAACCCAACATGGCCAGTGTTTCACTAATGATAGCTTCTTCAGGGGTACAAAGTTTCTTGTAATCCAATAATATGACTGTGGTCATGCAAGGTGGGATCCAATGTCTCTGCAAAGGTGTCTCATCATACCCTGAAGGAAGACTTGAGCGTCTTTTTAAAGGTCAAGAATGACATCAACCAGGGAATTCACCTTTAGCCGTAAGTGGTCTTAACATATGCTGGAACTCCATCAGCATCTAAGCCTTTTCTTGGCAGGACACACTGTCAGGTTTGCTGACACCTTTCAGTGATAAATTTGGTTTATAAAATACGTTTGCTGAACACTGCCATCTATATCTATATCTTAGGTTCCTTCTATTTTACTATTTGATCATTTGTTTTGGTTCCTTTCTTGACTCATTGTTGTTTTTTGATTTATGCTGTAAATGTAAACCATACCTGTAACTTTCAATAGATAATATGGGCCTGAGTGGCTCCTATATCTATGCTTGATTCATATCATGTGTAATTTCAGGAGAATGATTCTTAAACCTGCAAATGTTGTGCCTTTGAAAACACTATTAGTGTGTAATTCAGGTTTCACCCATAACTTGGATGAACCCTCAAGTGTGCAATTTTATTTAGAAATTAATCTGAGGCTTAAAATGGAAAGTGCATGTGCCTCCGCCAGGGAAAATGTGAAAGTTTATCCCATTAAGTTTATTTTACTTTACCCTTCAGTTCATATTTACTTTTTAATTATGAGTTCATACTGATTTTACAGTCACAGATTGTGCTGTAATACTGCTGCATGTTATGAAGCATTTTACAAGTCAAAAATCTTAATTATTAAAGACGATTTTATTGTACTTGTCATTGCTTTTTTTTGTTGCTCTTTGGAAAAGGAGAAATGGATTTCAGATTGCATGAATGTCAATAGTTGTGTTATGATGCTATTGATGTCCTGGTGCATGACTGTATACACTTAAAAAACAAAAGCCCCAATTTTGTAATAATGGAGTAAAGGCAGTGAAGAGAAAAAAATATAGACTATTATTTATGAAACTAGAGATGGGATATGGCTTATAGTCAAGGATGTGAAATCCTGAGTATCCTTTACAGAGATTAATTCTAGTGCTGCTAGTATAATTTATTATTTGTTCCTCTGTTTCCCTTTCCCCTAGATCCTCTTTCCCTGCACTTCTTTCCCTTCCTCTGTATTCTATGTCCAAAGGATAGTCTATTCCAGGTTATGTTCCTTTCTCCTTAGTCCTTCAATCATACATACAGTTTAAAGGTAATACCTAACATAAACATGAATACACTAACTTCACCTACACCTACATGCCTGTGCTTGCATTTATATACACATTTTCGTAAATGTGCATATAGAGAGACAAGAACAAACCCAGCAAATGTTGCTGGGTTTGTTCTTGACAGTATTTCTGCATACCCAGCAGTCTCCCTTTGTTGAAGTTACATATAAGCATATCAAATAAACTACCGAAAGAATATATTAGATCCTCACAACAAATAAATGGTACAATATTGAGGCATCTATTTATCATATATTACCATTTAAACACAATCCTATATATAATACATTTTAATGCATATGCAGTAACCAGAAGTCACAATAGATGCATACTTACAATTATTAGTACATCTTAATACAACGGTAACAATATATCATTTATCTTTTCATGCACCCAAGGCTTTAAAAATATCTAAAACAAGCACACCAACCATACGTATCACATCCTCTCACAACATCCATTATATAATGTAAAACCACATAGTCACACTACTAAATATAATACAGATTATATTCCCTTGGATGTCCATACACACCTTTCCCAGAGTATATGTTCTCATCGGTAACTGCCCATTAGATCAGGATCCTTTATGTTTCGCAAAAATATGGCTTCTTCAGGGAAAATCTCAATATTATAATGAATTATATGTTTAACATCCCAATTAAAATCGTTCAATGTGCTTTAAAGTCCACTCGCAACTCTAGATAAATGCAATTCAGATCTTGATAGTCAGGGGTCAAATGATCTTCATAAGTATTCAATGGTATAATGATATCAACTATATTTTCTGTTCAAATGTTCAAATTCCAACCTCATCACATCATCTCTGTAAAGGAAGAAATCAAATGTCTGTATATTCTCTAATTCTCGATGAAAATATATGTACAGTGCTATAACAAATGTATAAACTCTTACCTACATGGCAACATCCCATTACTTTCTGTTGCTACTGATTCTTATTACTACAAACCGCATTCCTCTGTTTGATAGACTGTCACAATCACAGTTCACTGGGCACTCTGATTTCATCATATACATGCAATCTATAAACCAAATACAATATTAACAAAACAATCCTGTTGCAGTTGTGAACCCTTGAGCTGGAGCGTGTAGTGATGACCACTGAGGGATTGCCCCCAATGGAACTCGTCTCTGGGAGGTGGTGCTGGTGACAACAACCCGACAGGACCTTTACCTATACCAGCCCTTGTTCCACGCAGGTTGAGCCCTTGGTTGCCAGGGCCGGCAGGACTTAGGTGCGGGTGCCTCAGAGAAGCAGGTGAAGTATATGACGGAGACAGGGTCAGCAGTCCAGGTCTGGGCAGTGAAGAAGCGGAAATGGTGAAAGAGGCCAGGGGTCAAGATGGGCAGCAGGGAAGCAGAGACAAGAAGACAAGCCGAAGTCAAACCTGGAGATCAAGCTGAGGACTGGATACAGAAGCAGGGATGAGGCTGGAAGCAGGAATGAAGGCACGGGCAGGCAGACAGGAACTGGAAGTAGGAAAACCAGAACTGGAACTGGAGCAGGAATGAAGGCAGGAACTGGATCAAGGCAGGAGCTGGATCAAGGCAGGAATGAAGGATATCTGTAGCAACTAGCACTCAAGCAGAGAAGACCTGTTGCAAAGGCAATCTTCTGTGGCAGCTGTGGTGTTTAAATACCCTTTCTAATTATGTCATCTTCCGGGGCTGGACTTGGCTTTCCCGTCACTGCCCTTTTAAAGGGCGGGGCCTCCGCGCCTAGGGAGAGCCCCACTGGAAGGAGAAGGACGCATTGGCGGCCATGCGGCAGGCCGTGGGAGGCCTGCCGCGGAGCAGAACTTGCTGCACTGGGCCGCGGCGAAGAGAAGCAGAGGAGCAGGTAGGACAGATCAGCCAGGGGTTGCTTCGGCTGAGAGCCGCAACAGTACCCCCCTCTTATGCCCCCTCTGAGAAGGATCAGGCTTGCCAGGGTGCGTTTGATGGAAGTGCTAGAGTAAAGTTTTATCCAGAATATTGGACGATGGCTCCCATGAATTTTCTTCAGAACCAAAGCCTTCCCTGGCAATTAAGTATTCCCATCATCTGTGATTATGACGGACATCCAGAACATCTTGAACCTGATAGACCGGGTCATCTGTAGAAACCATCTCTGATGTGGGTGGAGCGGCATTATATGGAGAAAGCACCAAAGGCTTCAGGAGAGACACATGGAAGGAGTTGTGTATCCGGAGACTGGAGGGAAGTTGCAGATGATAAGTCACCGGACCTAGACATTCAGCAATGGAAAAAGATCCAATGTATTGAAGTGCCAGCCGCATGGATGGAACCCGAAGGCAGATGTGGCGAGTGCTGAGCCAAACCCGGTCCCCTGAATTAAAGAGGGGAGCCGGCAAAGGTGTTTATCAGACTTGCGTTTGGCAGAATCAGCAGCCTTTATTAGATTGGCATTGGTGATCTCCCAAAGGTCGTTTATCTGGCTAGCGGTGAGTTGAGCTGCAGGAGAAGGCACGGACAGTGGTAGTGGTAATGGAGGCCTAGGATGTCTCCCATAGACCACTTGAAATAGAGAAGACCCTGTGGCAGAATGGACATGTGAATTATGTGAAAATTCTGCCCAAGGCAACAGTGAAGACCGATCTTGGCGGCTTCCTACAAAGGATCGGAGGAAGGTCTTCAACCCCCGGTTAAGCCACTCGGCTTGTACATTCCCTTGTGGGTGAAAAGCTATAGTGAAATTCAAGCATACCCTAAATTTCTTGCACAAGGCACGCCAGTACTTGGCCATAAAATGGGAGCCTCGATCTGATGCGATGTGCCAGGGAAGACCATGCAGCCAAAATATGTGCAACATAAAGAGTCATGCCAACTCAGATGTATTTTAGCATTTTCATAAATATATGTGTATGCTTTCTTAGAAAACTATGCACTCACATCAGGTATAAATGCATGTGGGTAGTTATGGATGGGTAATTTTAAAAGAGAAATTATATGTGTACATGAAAATTGTTAACCATATGCTATTCATGGACTTTATATTTGTGTGGGCTTTAACAAAATTATACTTTAGGTACACAGTTCATATAGGAAGTGTTTAAATAACAAGATATGAAAAACATTAGAATAACAGCTGTCATCTTGACCTCTAAGCTTCAGTGTGGAGGGGCCCCTGTCACTCAAAGTGTCTTGTTCTCCCCTGCTTCATGATCCATCCCCTTAGATGCTACCTTTCAATATTTGTGGTGACTTAGAGGAGGGAAGAGAAAGGTTCCATCTGGGATTTTAAGGGCTTCCTTTTGCAGCGATTGTGTGTTTAAAAGCTCCCTCTCCAAGTTTGGGCAGTGCCAGTTCAAAGCTGGAATGCTACTTTCTGAGTTTAGAGAAGTTGGACTATCACCATGGTACTATAAAGCATCTGCCTTTCCTCCTCATCTTCCCAATGCTCCTTGAAAGTTTTTATTTTTTTTCCATGATGAGACTTAGGCATTCTTGGTCTTCAGTGATAGATATTTCTAAGTTGGTGGGCTCTGAAGGGGAAAAGGTTAGCACTAGAGATGTGAATCGTGTCCTCGATCGTCTTAATGATCGATTTCGGCTGGGAGGGGGAGGGAATTGTATCGTCGCCGTTTGGGTGTTTAGAGTATCGTGAAAATTGTTAAAATCGTGAACCGGCACACTAAAACCCCCTAAAACCCACCCCCGACCCTTTAAATTAAATCCCCCACCCTCCCGAACCCCCCCCCCCAAATACCTTAAATTACCTGGGGGTCCAGCGGCGGTCCGTAGCTAAATCGGGGGAAGGGGGAGGGCAGGAAAACCGGCACACTAAAACACCCTAAAACCCACCCGACCCTTTAAATTAAATCCCCCACCCTCCCGAACCCCCCCCAGATGCCTTAAATTACCTGGGGGTCCAGCGGCGGTCCGTAGCTAAATCGGGGGAAGGGGGAGGGCAGGAAAACCGGCACACTAAAACACCCTAAAACCCACCCCCGACCCTTTAAATTAAATCCCCCACCCTCCCGAACCCCCCCAAAATGCCTTAAATTACCTGGGGGTCCAGCGGTGGACCGGAACGGTCTCCTGCAATTGAATCGTGTTGTCTTCAGCCGGCGCCATTCTGCGCCGCCATTTTGCAAAATGGCGGCGCAAAATGGCGGCGGCCATAGACCAACACGATTCGACTGCAGGAGGTCGTTCCGGATCCCCGCTGGACTTTTGGCAAGTCTTGTGGGGGTCAGGAGGCCCCCCCAAGCTGGCCAAAAGTCCCCGGGGGTCCAGCGGGGGTCCGAGAGCGATCTCCTGCCACGAATCGTTTTCCGTACGGAAAATGGCGCCGGCAGGAGATCGCTCCTGGACCCCCGCTGGACCCCCGGGGACTTTTGGCCAGCTTGGGGGGGCCTCCTGACCCCCACAAGACTTGCCAAAAGTCCAGCGGGGATCCGGAACGACCTCCTGCAGTCGAATCGTGTTGGTCTATGGCCGCCGCCATTTTGCAAAATGGCGGCGCAGAATGGCGCCGGCTGAAGACAACACGATTCAATTGCAGGAGGCCGTTCCGGACTGCCACTGGACCCCCAGGTAATTTAAGGCATTTGGGGGGGGTTCGGGAGGGAGGGGGATTTAATTTAAAGGGTCGGGGGTGGGTTTTAGGGGGTTTTAGTGTGCCGGTTTTCCTGCCCTCCCCCTTCCCCCGATTTACGATTTTTTAACGATAAATCGGGGGAATTGGTATTGTATCGTGGCCCTAACGATTTTTGACGATTTAAAATATATCGGACGATATTTTAAATCGTCCGATAAATCGAGATGAATGTGCATTTAAGGAAAATCGAGATGAATGTGCATTTAAGGAAAGAGTCTAAAGCATCATCAAGATAGAAGTGATAATTGGCAGTGTAGAATTCTGCAGGGATTGGGATTTGGTCTTCTTTACTCAAGGCTTCTGCAGTTTACACTGCTGCTGCTGCTGTTGCTCAGGTTGATCCTTTTTCTTTTCCTTTTTTCTTGAACATTATCATCCTCCTCTGCCCTTCTCCTCTTCAGATTCAAATAGTGATACCTATGGCTCACTGTCATCCTGTTGATTTTGCAATGATGCAACAGGAAATTGCAGACTATCAAATAAATAAATGAAATAAATATAGGCCACTCCCTGCATGTTCATCTGGGATTATTTCCTCTTTCTTAACTAGAATTAGCACTGTATTCTCTGGGGGGTAGATTTTTAAAAAATGCGCGTTCGCGTACTTTTGTTGGCGCACCAGTCGCAAACAAAAGTATGCTGGATTTTATAAGATACACGCGTAGCAGTGCGTATCTTATAAAATCCTGGATCGGCGCGTGCAAGGCTGCCGATTTTCGGCAGCCGGTGCGTGCCGAGCCGCGCAGCCTGCCTCCGTTCCCTCCGAGGCCGCTCCGAAATCGGAGCGGCCTCGGAGGGAACTCTCTTTCGCCCTCCCCTCACCTTCCCCTCCCTTCCTCTACCTAACCCACCCCCCCCGGCCCTATCTAAACCCTCCCCCTACCTTTGTCCACGGATTTACGCCTCCCGGAGGGAGAAGTAAATCCAGGAGCGCCAGCGGGCTGCTGGCGCGCCGAGACGCAACCCAGGGGCGGTTCCGGAGGGCGCGGCCACGCCCCCGGACTGCCCCGGGCCGAAACCACGCCCCCGGGCCCGCCGCCGAAATGCCGCGTCCCGCCCCCAAAACGCCGTGACGATCGGCCCCGCCCCCGACATGCCCCCGACAAAAAACCCCGGGACTTACGCGAGTCCTGGTGCTCTGCGCGCGCCGGCAGGCCTATGGAAAATAGGCACGCTGGCGCGCAAGGCCCTGCTAGCGTAAATCCGGGTGGATTTACGCGAGCAGGGCTTTTAAAATCCGCCCCTGGGTGTTTAGTCTTATTCTCCAGAAGCTCCTTCATTGCATGAACATCCTCATGGCATCCGGTGCCATTTTTAAAAGGAATGGGCTGGGATAGCAGCTCCTGCCCCTTTCTTCACCATTGACCACCATGAAAAGGGTAAGTGGGGACAGGGGAAGTTTGAAAAGGGGTTGGAGGGGCCTAGGAAGGCCCTGGCTGTGCTCAGCTCAGCTCACTTCAGCCCAGCTCCATAGGCCCAGGCCACGAGGCTTTCTCTGCAGAGGAAGGGCGAGGAAGGGGGTTGGAAGGGCTTGAGAGCAGGGTCAGTGCTTCCATTAGGCAAACTAGGTGGTAGCCAAAAGTGGCAAAATCCTACCACATGAGGCCCAGAGGTATAATGTGCTAGGGCCAATACCAACAAGGAAGGGAGCACTGTGCTGCAGCCACTGCAACTCAAAGGAGGGAGCATTGTGCTAGAGGAAAGTTGGTGGGGTATATGAATAACCGCAGGTGCATCTAGGGCTCCAAATATTCTTGCACTGGCCCTGCTCAAGGAGTCTCTGGCTATGCTTGGCTCTGCTCAGCCTGGTAGTCCAGGGGCGTGTGGCATTTTTGGGGTTGGAAAGGGGATGGGGTGCCTTGAGGAGAACTTTTTTTAAACAAAACAAAAATACTCAAACATTGCCAGGTATTTTCAAACAAGGCCATTTTCAGTTTGGATGTGTCAGTCATTTAAAATTAATGGCATATCTCTACTGGCCAAAGAAAGGTGTAGGGCAGAGATTAATAAGAACAGAATAACATAAGATATGCCATACTGGGTCAGAGCAAGGGTCCATCAAGCCCTGTATTGTGTTTCCAACAGTGGCCAATCCAAGTTACAAGTATATGGCAAGTACCCAAACATTAGATAAATCACAAACTTCTATTGCTTATTGATTACTGTAATAGCAGTTTATGGATTTTTCCCCTAGGGACTTACCCAAACCTTTTTTAAACCCAGTTACGCTGATTGCTGTAACTACATTCTCTGGCAATGAATTTCAGAGCTTAACTATGCACTGAGTGAAAAATAATTTTCTTTGATTTGTTTTAAAAAAGCTACTTGCTAACTTCAAGGAGTGTCCCCTAGTCTGAGAGAGTAAATAACTGAATTTCAATAAGTTGTTCAATTCCTTTCATGGTTTTGTAGACCTCTATCATATTCCCCCTCAGTTGTCTCTTCTCCAAACTGAACAGCCTTAACTTCCTTAGCCTTTCCTCATACAGCAGCCGTCCCATGCCACTTATCATTTTGGTTTCCCTTCTCTGCACTTTCTCCAGTGCAGCTATGTCTTTTTTGAGATGCAGAAACCAGAATTGTGCACAATATTGAAGATGCGGTCTCACCATGGAGCAATACAGAGGCATTATGACATCCTTCATTTTATTTGCCATTACTTTCTTAATAATTCCTAACATTCTGTTTGCTTTTTTGATCTCCACAGCACACAGAGCTGACAATTTCAATGTATTATCCACTATGATGCCTAGATCTCTTTCCTGGGTGGTAACTCCTGAGATATAACCTAACATTGTATAACTACTAGAGATGTGAATCGTGTCCTCGATCGTCTTAACGATCGATTTCGGCTGGGAGGGGGAGGGAATCGTATTGTTGCCGTTTGGGTGTGTAAACTATCGTGAAAATCGTTAAAATCGTGAGCCGGCACACTAAAACCCCCTAAAACCCACCCCCGACCCTTTAAATTAAATCCCCCACCCTCCCGAACCCCCCCCCCCCCCCCAAATGCTTTAAATTACCTGGGGATCCAGCAGTGGTCCAGAACGGCGGCAGTCCGGAAAGGCCCCCTCAATTGAATCCTGTTGTCTTCAGCCGGTGCCATTTTGCAAAATGGCCACCGCAAAATGGCGGCGGCCATAGACCAAAACGATTCGACGCAGGAGGTCGTTCCGGACCCCCGCTGGACTTTTGGCAAGTCTTGTGGGGGTCAGGAGGCCCCCCCAAGCTGGCCAAAAGTTCCTGGGAGTCCAGCGGGGTTCCAAGAGCGATTCCTTGCCGCAAATCGTTTTCTGTACGGAAAATGGCGCCGGCAGGAGATCGACTGCAGGAGGTCGTTCAGCGGCGGTCCGGAACCCCCGCTGAACGACCTCCTGCAGTCGATCTCCTGCCGGCGCCATTTTCCGTACGGAAAACGATTTGCAGCAAGAAATTGCTCCTGGAACCCCGCTGGACTCCCAGGAACTTTTGGCCAGCTTGGGGGGGCCTCCTGACCCCCACAAGACTTGCAAAAAGTCCAGCGGGGTTCCGGAACGACCTCCTGCGTCGAATCGTTTTGGTCTATGGCTGCCGCCATTTTGCGGCGGCCATTTTGCAAAATGGCGCCGGCTGAAGACAACAGGATTCAATTGAGGGGGCCGTTCCGGACCGCCGCCATTCTGGACCACCGCTGGATCCCCAGGTAATTTAAAGCATTTGGGGGGGGGGTTCGGGAGGGTGTGGGATTTAATTTAAAGGGTCGGGGGTGGGTTTTAGGGGGTTTTAGTGTGCCGGTTTTCCTGCCCTCCCCTTCCCCCGATTTACGATTTTTTAACGATAAATCGGGGGAATTGGTATTGTATCGTGGCCCTAACGATTTTTGACGATTTAAAATATATCGGACAATATTTTAAATCATCAAAAAACGATTCACATCCCTAATAACTACAGCAAGGGTTATTTTTCCCTATATACATCACTTTGCACTTGTCCACGTTAAATTTCATCTGCAATTTGGAAGCCCAGTCTTCGAGTCTTACAAGATCTTCCTGCAATTTATCACAATCCGCTTGAGATTTAACGACTGCATAAGTTTGTGTCAACCACAAATTTGATTACCTCACTCATCATATTCCTTTCCAGATCATTTATAAATTTATTGGGAAGCATCAGTCCAAGTACAGATCCCTGAGGCACTCCACTGTTTACCTTTTTCCACTGTGAAAACAGACCATTTAATCCTACTCTCTGTTTCCTGTTTTTTAACCAACTTGAAATCCACAAAAGGACATCACCTCCTATCCCATAACTTTTAATTTTCTTAGAAGCCTTTCATACAGGACTTTGTCAAATGCCTTCTGAAAATGCAAATGCCCCACATCTACTGGTTCACCTTTGTCCATATGTTTTTTCACCCCTTGAAAAAAATTTAGATTTGTAAGGCAAGACTTCCCTTGGGTA
Source organism: Rhinatrema bivittatum (assembly GCF_901001135.1). Taxonomy (NCBI): domain Eukaryota; kingdom Metazoa; phylum Chordata; class Amphibia; order Gymnophiona; family Rhinatrematidae; genus Rhinatrema; species Rhinatrema bivittatum. The sequence continues at coordinate 379,184,762 of NC_042615.1, read as the reverse complement.
AATCCACAATAAAATCTGCAAAGCAGTAGCAGAGGCAGCATTGTACAAATCATCTCCTCTTGTTATACTTTTCAACCATTATAATGACTACTAATGTTTAATGATGACAGTATTATTATTGTCATAACTCAGAATGCTTTTGTTACAATACCCCCAACACCCCCAAACCCTCAGCCCACCTTTTGAAGCCCACTCTGATTGAAAGAGTCCCTTTTCAGTGGTACATATATAGAGTGTGATACTGCTCCTATACAAAGGTTCTCTCTCTCTCTCTCTCTCTCTCTCTCTCTCTCTCTCTCTCTCTCTCTCTCTCTCTCTCTCTCTCTCTCTCTCTCTCTCTCTCGTACTCATATGTATGTATATATTCATTGTGGATATCCTGTAAACCTAACTGGCTGGGGACTCACAGGACAAGTTTCAGAACCCCTGATTTAACATCAAGAAGGATAAGAGTTCTGCAGAAAATAAACTGCACTCTGGAATCTCTGTGGATAAAAATTCCATATGTGATTGGTGGGGATATAACAGTAAGGGTATTTTCTTCTCTACCTGACCAGGGTAATGAAATGCTTATGGAGATTAGGCTAATGTCTCTTCTGGGTATGCTAAGAAGGTAAAGTTTCTAGATGCCATAAATGACTGTTTTGTGCAGCAGCTGGTCCTGAAACAAAGAGGAGGTGGGTCTACTTTAGATCTAGTTAGTAGTGGAATGAAGTACTCCATATTTCAGTGAAAACTACCACCAGGGTATGTATATCTTTACTTGTTGGCTTCACTGATTTTTTAAAAATTTGTGTAGCTGGCAGCTGCATATATGTTGCTAGAACATTAAACCATTAAAATTTAATCCAACCTTCAATCAATAGAGGTTCCTCGTGTGCACTTTTATTTACTATACAGCTGGCAATTTTCTAAAATCCTATTTCCATGGGAAAAGCACTCTTTAACTAGGTTTGCCAATTTACCCCAAGTTGATTGTCCAGGCTGATCCATTCCTGGTTTTGCCCCATTGCAGGCACAGAATTGTAGATCTGGTAGTCTCATTGGTTTCTCTTAGACATTCTGAATTGCAGCCTGTTCAGTTGACCTGGGGTGAGTTAGCATCCCGAGATGGAAGTCTTTGGTCATTTAGGGCCTAATTTTCAAGCCATTTATGTGCATACAACATGGTTTTATGCATGCAAAATGCAGTTCTATTTGACCCAGGCTCAGCATGCATAAAAGCATGCATGCAGCTTGGTTTCACACATACTTTTATGCAAACTAGAGAGGGGGGAGGATGTTCAGATTTGGGGCAGAGTTGAGACTTATGCACAATACTTGTTCATTGTGCCTGAGTTCACTTACATAACTTACATCCTGGATAGAGCATTAGTAACTGTATGGACAAATTTGTATGTGTAACATTGCACATTCATGCAAATTTTCAAAGTGAACTTATGCACAAATATTTTCTTTGAAAATTTTGGATAAAGCCTACGTATTATGATGGTAACTTTCAAACCAGCTCACAGGCACACGAGCACGCGTGCATCAGCCCGTACCCAAGGAAGTGGCTATTTTATAACTTGCACGCGTATATGCACACATTTATAAAATAACCTGGCCATATGCACATGTGTGCCAATTTTTAAGTGGGCTTGTAAATGTACATGCAATTGCTGTTTCTACTGCATAAATCGGGGGATTTTAAAAGGGGCATGCTCAACGCTATTCCCATTTTTACCAGTTCATCCCCAGTTCATCCAGCTAAGAGATAGGTCCTCCAAATCCCCCTAGTTTAAAAGCCTTCACTCCCCCCCATTTACCCACGATCCTTAAAACCCCACAAATCTGCCTATTTTGCTTCCATTTTTAACTTACACGTCATCCATCACAGAAGCAAAGTTATGAGGCAGGGAGCCTCCGTGCACACTGGATCTCGTAAGTATTTACGTGCAATCTCAGGTTCACACCCCAAAATGTCCATGCCCCACACAGACCATGACCATGCCCCACTCTTTTTGAAATCTTTTGAGATGCGTGTGTAACATACCTCTAGGAACTAGGGCAGAGAAATGTTGAATCATCATTGTGACATGAAAAGACTGACAATAGAGTGCTGTCTCTTTAAGAGCTGAGGGGGGGGGGGGGGGGAAAGAAGATTCAAAATTTGATTGTATTGAGCGTGTGCGAACAGATCACTGCTCAGCTTGAACAGAGTTCCTGCCCTGCTCTGAACTAATAAATATTATCTGTGCTGATTAAGGTGAGCAGCCCTCTATAATTGTATTCATGTGTAATGTATTTATGTTAGTTAACATTGTTTTGAGATGTATTGAAATTGTTTTTTACTTTACCTAAAGAGATTTATAAAAATTGGATTGTATTGAGCGTGTGCGAACAGATCACTGCTCAGCTTGAACAGAGTTCCTGCCCTGCTCTGAACTAATAAATATTATCTGTGCTGATTAAGGTTCTCTTTTCTGGAACCCTGCTGTGGACGACTTGGGAGTAGTTGAACTGTGCCCTGTCAGGATTTGAAGCTCTTCTTTCGGATAGAGGCTGCTGTATTGTGGATTTGGCAGTTGAAGCAGCAGTACTGACGCCCTCTTCAGCTCTAAATTCAAATGGACACACAGTAGGGTACAATCTGGGACTTTGCTTGTTCAGAGACTGCTTAAGGTCGGGTGCTATATCACATGCTGATTCTGGTTGAAATACTTAACATGAGTTTATGACAAAGTTGAGTTTTCTCTTGTACTATATACATGTTTTTATATGACAAATGCAGATGCTTAGGAAGTGAACAGATTTATTTCAGTCATTCATTCCAGTAAAGATAAAACTGTTACTCACTAAAGAGCGTGTGGATTCATTTCTGATACTGGGTTGGGAATCAAAGTGCAGGTTTCAGACACAAGGAGTCATAAAGAAAATTGAACTTCAAGGGTTACAACAAATTCTGGCGCATCAACGTGGGGCGGTGTTTCTTTTTTTTTTTTTTCTCTCTGTCTGACCTGCTACTGAGCGACCCAGCATCATTAGTGAAGTGAGCACAGTATTCTCTTTGTTTCTTTCTCATACAAAATGGAGTATTGCAAGTACTATGATTGTATTCCTGATAGATCTGTTATTCTGAGTTCTGTAAATCCTGAAATATCTTTAGCAAGTGTAGAAGATGCCTTAAGCCCAGCAGGTGTAGTTACAAAATTGAAACGTTTAAGAACTGAGTCATCTGATCAAGTTTTGTGTGAGTTTGAAGAACCGCTTTCTATAATTATTTTAGAAAGAATGAGCTTAAAAGGGGAACTGGACAGTCAGTGGATAATTTTACCTGTCTTAGATGAGACAGTATCAGAACAGGATGTTGAGTCAATGTCCCCTGAAGCATGCACTGACCCACTAGTGAGTGACATACTTTTAGATATGACAGATCGACTTCAAGAAGAATTAGCATATATAGCTGACAGTCATAAAATCAATATTCAAGATCTGAGAAAAAGAACATCTGCTCTCATGATTGAGAGTTTGGGGTCACAAGAAAAAGAAACACGAGATATAGATCAATCACCCCAGAGTATATTGCAGACTCCAGTTAAAAGCTGAAAAAGAGTCCCCAAGTGCTTGGATGCTATGCTAACCCAACATCCTGTGGCAGTCAATTCTTCTCAATATTTCATCCCACCAATTTCTATTCCTGCGGATGTTTCAAAGGTTATAGTGGAGCATGTGATCAAAACTCCTAAGGAAAAGGGCGCAGAGTTGAATCATACGTACTACAAAATTAAAGTTTTCTCTGGAAATGTCCCTAAACCTAGTAATGAAGGAGACTATGAAACTTGGCATATTCAAATTAAGCAATTACTGCAGGATCCAGATCTCACCGCAGGTGCAAAAAAAAGGAAATTAATTGAAAGTCTCCTTCCTCCAGCTTTAAATATTGTCTCTTACATAGATAAAAGCGCCACAGCAGAGCAGTGTTTAGAGGAACTGGAGAAGGCATATGGCAGTGTAACTAATGGAGAGGAATTATTTTTTCAATTTATTGAAACTTTCCAGAATGGCAAAGAAAAATCTTCAGACTATTTGAGAAGGCTTCAGGTCCTGTTACAGAAAGTCGTGGAGCGGGGAATTTTCTTTGGGCTCGCCCCAGACAGGCAGTTACTACAACAGTTTGTACGTGGGTGCTGGGAGGAGACCCTGATTACCCGACTGCAATTGAGGGACTTATTAGAGAGCCAGTTGAAGAAACTGCCACAGTACTCGGAGCTGCTATTTAAAATCAGAACGATTGAGGAAGAAAGAAACATGAAAGAATCTAGGAGGATACGTCAATTGGGAGTTACCCAGATTAAACCTGTAAGCAGGACTTACCTAGCAAATGACATAAGCATTGCTCAACATATGACACCAGAGGCAAGTGAGTTTAAGGTGGGATCTGAGTTGGGAACATTTTCAGGAGAAGATAATGTTTTGCTCGCCCCATTGATCACTCATTGTAGAGCTGCCAATTCAGAAATAGTAAATAGCCCTGTTGCAAACAGCATGATGCGAAGAAACTCTTGGGTAGAGAAGATGCCTCAAAAAGGGAGGCATCATCCCAAGATACTTTCATTTTGCTATAACTGTGGAGAGAATGGACACATGATGGGAGAATGCATCAATCCTGTAAATGCTGCTCTAGTCCAACAGAAATTGCGGGAAAAATTTGAAAAAAAAAAAATACCCAGCATTAGGCAGGTTTCAAATACTCCTTTAAACTAAAAAGGTGCTTTTGCGAGGGGCAGACAAAGGCACCAAATACAATTCAGATAAGTCCCAAAACAAAAATATCCAGTGATCATATCCCACCATGTCCTCTACCAGATGATGTTTTGAAACGCCTCGTGGGAAAGGTTTGTTCTGCAACCGCTTATTTGGATGGTGTGCAGTGCCCTTGCTTAGTGGACACTGGCTCTCAAGTGACGTGCATAACACAAACCTTCTATGAAGACTATTTATCACATCGGAAGCTATACCCGCTAGAAGACTTACTTTGTGTTACGGGTGCAGGAGGTCAACCTGTTCCTTATCTGGGGTATATTGAAGTTGAAGTACAGTTTCCCAAGGAGGCCTGTGGAAGTGGGAACAAATATTCTGTCCTTGCTCTAGTCTGTCCCGATCAAAAGAACAAACCCCTGCCTTTAATAGTGGGAACAAATATTCTCAGACATCTAATACATGACTGTAAAGAACTGGCTGGCCCAAATTACCTTAAGGAGTTAGCCATGGACAAAAATTGGGTAACTACATATCAGACCTATGTTTCTCATCAAAGTTCCAATCAAAGAGTTACTAGGCCAATGATGGCTAGATTGACCAGCACCAGATCAATAGTGTTCGAAAGGGATGAAGCGAAGGAAGTGGAATGCTTTCTGAGAATGCCCAGACATGGTCAGAGTTTGTCCATATTGCTTGAGGCTTCAGAAAATTATCCTCTACCCGGAGGCTTACTAGTACAACCTCAACTCATCCGAACTGGCAGTAAGTCGCACACAAAGGCTAGGGTGCTATTGAAGAATATATCGGATTGTAGCATCAGTTTGCCTCCTAGAAGGACATTGGGTGTAGGTGAGCCAGTCGATATAGTGAGGACCATGAACGTTACAGGCTCGATCTATAAGGATGGTGCTAAACTAGAATCTATTGGAGAGGGTAACATGGAGTCTGAGAAGGTGTCGCTAGACTTCGGAGATTCTCCAATATCTGAAGAGTTTAAACAGCATATAGAAAAGAGAATTAATCAAGAGGCAAAAGGAGCATTTTCCTGTCATGACCTTGATATTGGATGTATTCCAGGAATAATGCATAAAATCACCCTGTTGGATCCAACTCCATTTAAAGAGCGCACACGTCATGTATCCCCAGCTGACTTTGAGGATCTCAGGCAGCACCTGAAGGAGCTATTAGCCACAGGAGTGATTGAGGAGTCTGATAGCCCTTATGCTTCACCTGTGGTATTGGTTAGAAAGAAGAATGGTACCTTGAGGATGGTTGTTGATTATCGTAAATTGAACAACATAACCAGAAAAGACTCCTATCCGTTGCCTCGAATTGAGGAGACATTCACTCTCCTATCAGGTAGCAAGTGGTTCTCAGTACTAGATCTCAAGACTGGGTACTATCAGATTGAGGTAGAAGAAATGGATAGGCCTAAAACTGCATTCACCACGCCCTTTGGAAACTGGCAGTTTAAGAGAATGGCTCAAGGACTGACAAATGCTCCAGCAAGTTTTCAAAGAATGATAGAGAAAGTAATGACTGATATTAATCTACATGAAGTTGTGGCCTTCTTGGATGATCTTATAATATTCTCGGACACACTGGAAGAGCATGAGGACCGATTGATGAGGGTGTTACAACGACTGTTGAAATGTGGATTGAAGCTCTCTCCATCTAAATGTAAATTCTTTCAGAAGTCAGTGAAATATTTGGGTCATCATATCTCAGAGAAGGGGGTGCTCCCCGATGAAGAGAAAATTTCAGCCATTACTAAGTGGCCACAACCTAAAAACATTAGAGAGCTGCGATCTTTTCTAGGATTTTCGGGCTATTACCGAAGATTCGTGAATCAATACTCACGCTTGGTGAATCCGCTCAGTAATCTGTTGGTGGGACTAACAAACAGTCGAAAGGATAGGAAAGAAGCCCTGATTCAAAGTCAGCAGCTATTGGGTACGCGGTGGACCTCAGAATGTCAGAAAGCATTCGAAATTATAAAGGAAAAACTCACGGTTGCCCCTGTGTTGGCTTTCGCAAATTGGAAGCTACCTTATGTATTACACACTGATGCCAGCACTACAGGTCTAGGCGCTGCACTTTACCAAATTCAAGAAGGAAAACTGCGAGTGATTTCATATGCCAGTCGTGGGCTCACTAAAAGTGAACGGAATTACCCTATCCACAAATTGGAATTTTTAGCCCTTAAATGGGCAGTTTGTGAAAAATTTCATGATTATCTATATGGTGCAGAGTTTAAAGTAGTGACAGATAATAACCCTCTGACGTACGTCCTGACGACTGCTAAACTGGATGCCACAGGTCATCGATGGTTAGCATCCCTCTCCCTGTACAACTTTGACATCGGATACAAATCTGGTAAAGCCAATATAGATGCTGATGGGTTGTCTAGGAGACCACATGATCCTGAAGAAGATGATGAAGAATTTTTGAAATATGAGGAGAGGGTTGCCAAGATGCTATCTCGTGTGAAGACAGATCAAGAAGGAATGGACACTCTATCTAAGGTAATATGTAAGGCGGCATTCCAGAAGCATGATGTCTCTATTTTGACACATATTTCAGAAGATTCGGGAGACTACAACACTCCCATTACACCTCATTCTACTTCCAAGTTTGAGTGCAGCCCTGGTGCCTTGGTGGAAATCTTACCTGCAGGAGGAGATGCTGTTCCAGATGATTTTGATGACCCGGACCTGTGGCCTGGACAACCCACCCTACCTGGGTTTACCTTGGGTGACTGGAGAGTGTTCCAGAGGGAAGATCCATGTTTATCCCAAGTCATAATGATGCTGGAGAGAGGTGAGAAATTTGAAGATCGAGACAGGAATCGGGAGCATCCAGAATTGCGATTATTCTTCAGAGAATGGCAAAAACTATGTCTTCAAGAGGGAGTACTTTTCAGAAAAGTGATGAGGAGTGGAGGACCACACCAACAACTTGTGATTCCAAGAAAATATCGTCAGAGAGCTCTGGAGGGGGTACATGATGAAACTGGCCATCTGGGTTGTGAACGGACCTTGGACTTAGCACGTGCACGTTTTTATTGGCCGAGAATGGCACATGGGGTAGAGCAATGGGTGAAGACATGCGAAAGATGTGTGCGGAGAAAAGCTAGAGCAGAAAAAGCAGCCCCCTTGGTAAATATAAAAGCTTACGCCCCCATGGAGCTAGTTTGCATTGACTTCCTTACCTTAGAGCCTGACGACAAGGATACACGAAATGTTTTGGTAGACACGGATCACTTTACTAAGTATGCTCAGGCATATCCCACTAGAGATCAGACTGCAAGAACTGTTGCTGTTACCCTGTGGGAGAATTTCATCTGCCACTATGGATTTCCAAAACGAATCCATAGTGACCAAGGAGCCAATTTTGAATCTGAACTCATTTCAGAGCTATGTAGAATAGCAGGCACTAAATCCAGAACCACTCCATATCACCCTCGAGGAAATCCAGTAGAACGCTTCAATAGAACCTTAATAGAAATGTTGGGTACATTAGAGGATAAGCGTAAGGAACATTGGAGAAAATATGTTCGGCCACTAGTACATGCCTATAATTGTACTCGGAATGACAGTACTGGAATTTCTCCGTTTTTTCTCATGTTTGGAAGAGAACCTCGACTTCCAATAGACTTATGCTTCGGCATCAGTCCATTGGGTCATAACGCTAAAACTCATCACCAATATGTACGAGAGTTACGTCAGAGGTTGAAGTATGCATACGAGCTGGCTACTCAGGAAGCTGAGAAACATCAACTAGCCAACAAACGCAGATGGGATGCGAAAGTAATGCCATCCTCAGTGGAAGAGGGTGATAGAGTATTGGTCAAGAATGTGAAGTTGAGGGGCAAGCACAAATTGGCTGATCGGTGGGAGTCTTCAGTGTATATTGTGGTAAAACAAATTGAAGGTATACCAGTCTATGTGGTGAAGCCAGAAACAGGGGATGGACCCGAAAGGACGTTACACAGGGATCTACTGCGCCCCTGTGGATTTATTTCTGGAAGAGAAGACGCTGATATTCACTGTGAACCATTCAATAGTACCAAGCAATTGATGAAAAAGCAGAAGGAGGACGCTGAGGATAGTATGGATGGCTCTATCATGGAGAGCGGAAGTTCAGATCCAGCTGAACTGGAAGAGAGTCCAATTACTGGTGAAATTCAGTCAAATGGAACATTAAATCCTAATGCGGAGGAGTTTCATCCAGAGTCATGGGAAGAGGATCCTGTGGAAGTTAGTATACCAGTAAATCATAACAATTCATGCGATTTGAACAGCTCAGTCAATGAAGAACAGCGTGCATCCTCCTCGGGGAAGAGGAAAACTCTTGATGAATCAATGACCAAAATAGGACTTCTACCGTTACCTCAAAGATCGCAGAGACCAAGGAGACTGCCTAGTAGATTCGATGACTTTGAAGTGCAATTGCCCAAGGGGTTGCACAGCCACAACATATTGAGACAGTCATATTCAAGGAATCCATTGGAGACGTGTATATCCATGCAGCAACTAAGTAGTATGATGCAAGAGATATTGAGCAAACAAACAGAGTTAATATATAAGCTGTGGACATAAATACCTGCCGGGGACGTCAGGTTTTAGGAGGGGACCATGTAACATACCTCTAGGAACTAGGGCAGAGAAATGTTGAATCATCATTGTGACATGAAAAGACTGACAATAGAGTGCTGTCTCTTTAAGAGCTGAGGGGGGGGGAAAGGAGATTCAAAATTTGATTGTATTGAGCGTGTGCGAACAGATCACTGCTCAGCTTGAACAGAGTTCCTGCCCTGCTCTGAACTAATAAATATTATCTGTGCTGATTAAGGTGAGCAGCCCTCTATAATTGTATTCATGTGTAATGTATTTATGTTAGTTAACATTGTTTTGAGATGTATTGAAGTTGTTTTTTACTTTACCTAAAGAGATTTATAAAAATTGGATTGTATTGAGCGTGTGCGAACAGATCACTGCTCAGCTTGAACAGAGTTCCTGCCCTGCTCTGAACTAATAAATATTATCTGTGCTGATTAAGGTTCTCTTTTCTGGAACCCTGCTGTGGACGACTTGGGAGTAGTTGAACTGTGCCCTGTCAGGATTTGAAGCTCTTCTTTCGGATAGAGGCTGCTGTATTGTGGATTTGGCAGTTGAAGCAGCAGTACTGACGCCCTCTTCAGCTTTAAATTCAAATGGACACACAGTAGGGTACAATCTGGGACTTTGCTTGTTCAGAGACTGCTTAAGGTCGGGTGCTATATCACATGCTGATTCTGGTTGAAATACTTAACATGAGTTTATGACAAAGTTGAGTTTTCTCTTGTACTATATACATGTTTTTATATGACAAATGCAGATGCTTAGGAAGTGAACAGATTTATTTCAGTCATTCATTCCAGTAAAGATAAAACTGTTACTCACTAAAGAGCGTGTGGATTCATTTCTGATACTGGGTTGGGAATCAAAGTGCAGGTTTCAGACACAAGGAGTCATAAAGAAAATTGAACTTCAAGGGTTACACGTGCACTGTGGCATTTATGTGCATATCCAGGCAGCTTTTAAAATCCACTCAGCAAGCATGAGCCCGTCTTATTCGCGCATCCCCTGATTGAGAGGTGTGCCGGGCTTTTAAAATTCACCTTGAAAGGTCCTGCAGCCTTTACTCCATCGTTCTCAGTTATAAAATTATCCTCTTGGAGCATCTCTTCAGTCCATCTAGCCAGGAAGCAATACTTTTCATTTCCCAAATAATTGCCAGGAGTTGCTAGGCTAATGTTGGTGGCCTTTATTATTGCAGATAAAATATGGTTGAACCAACTGTGAACGTGTTGTTCGGTAATTGGAAAAGTGACAGGTTGGCCATTGTATTGAATAGTATCAACAGATTTAGTAAATCACTAGACAATCTATACCCATAACTTAATGAAGGAATAAAATGGACAAGTATCAAAGCAGAAATATTACTGGCTTCAGTACCTATAAATTGCATGATTACTAACATGATTTATTCCAATCGGGCCGTTATTTCAGTGGTTCTTGTAGGCTGCAATTACAATGAAATGCTAATACTTTTGGATTAGCACAACTAGAACTGTGAGTTTAAAAGCCTGCATTTCTACCAACATTTCTTAAACTATCTCATACTTAGTCCTTCCAATCCTTATGTCATACCATTCTTTAACTTATTTAGATACTATATTATATTTACTCTAGTTATTGTTATGCTCAGGCTTGTGGACCCTTGGGCCGACGTGAGGATGGAATACCTTGCAGAAGTCCCATAGGCTCTCACGCCGGGTGGCGAGGCAGAACAAGAGGCGGGACCAGCTGACCCTTGGCACTGGAGGCTGAGGCGAATATGGAGGCGATGAAGAGGCGAGAAGAGGCGCTGTGTCTTCACCACTGGTGGTCTGCGGTCCCCCCAGGAGGAGCCCGTAGGGACCCGACTGCTGGGACTTAGGTGGACCTAGGGAGGTCAGAGCAACGGTGCAAATGCCAACTGGAGCTTCGCCCTGAAGCTCGCGGTCCCCCCAGGAGGAGCCCGTAGGGACCCGGGCCGCTGGGACTTAGGTGGGCCTTTGGTGACGGAGTCTTGGAGGAGTCCTAGGTCGAGTGCCAGAGGGTCGTCACTCACCAGTCCGAAGTCGTGCACTAGAGAATCGCCGCTTGCCAATCCGAAGTCAGGAACCAGAGAATCACTGTAAGCCAATCCGAAGTCAGGAACCAGAGAATCACCGTAAGCCAATCCGAAATCAGGAACCAGGAAGACAAAGCAGAAGCCAAGCTCGAAGAACTCACTGAAGCAAGCAGACTGGACAAAGCTCACAGGAGACGTTGCCAAGTCGAGGAATGAGCAGAGGAAGCTTCCTTATATACTTCCTCTGCTCAGGATCATTGGAAGCAGGTGAGTCTGGTTAAAGGGACCAGTTCCCTTTAAATGCAAACGAGTTGATGGCGGCCATCTTGATCCTCTCGATACTGAAGACGCTGAGCCCCGGGGAGGCTAGGAGAGCTCCCGGTGAGGGGGCACCCCGCGGGCCCACTCCAGCCCACAGGAACAACTGCCCTGGATCCGGGCTTCCATGGGAACTGTTTGCCGCGGCGGGTCGCCGCTGCGGCCAGGTAGGGGGGACGCGCCCGCGGGCGGCCGCGGGTGCGAAACACAACAGTTATCTTGAATACAGTATTTAATAGCATGTCTTTTCATTTCATGCTATATCCAAGTTTAGAATACATTTGTGGAAAATTAATCACAAATAAGGACAAATTGCATTGGTAATTCATACACATACAGTACTAAAATGGTTTTAAAGTACTAACAGTGTATGTCACAGTGGAAAATGAGACGGGTAAAAAGATGCTAAGTGGGTAGAACAGAAAAAAGGAAAGTAAAAAAAAAAAAATTGACAATTTAACTTGCAGTTGAAAAATGAGCAGCTGAAGAATCACACAGAGAAGAAAAGAAATAGCAATAGCCAAGATCAAAGGAAACAAAGTTGCAGTTTTTCAAGCTTCAGAGGCAAAATATTTTTATGCCATTCCAGAAGGAAAATGTAATCATATCCCCACTGGCTATAAGAAAGTGGTTGAGTTATCAAAGCCATCATAATATGATACTTAAAACCAAATAAATCTTCTACACCCCACATCCCTGGCCTTCATACACCACACATAAAGGTGCCTAATAGGAATATTCATTCATTTGTAGTTTTCAGAACTTAAAGTCAATTTGGTTTGCTCCAAATGGAATGAAGCAAAAATAGGCTTGCTGAAAATAGTCGAAATCTTTTGGGCATTTTCAGTTCATTTCCAAAAAGCAGTCACAATTTCTTTTTTAAAAGTGGTTTCCATTAGTTTTTAAAAAGTAGCCTCCCTTCCTGGCCTCGGGTTTTCACTTCCTGCGGTCTCTCAGGGCCTCTCCAGGTGCAACTGAACTCCTAACCATGTCACTAAAGCCAGGAGCTGTCTGAATGGGCTGAGTCAGGCCCAGCTGGGACCTCTCCAGGATCCTAGCCCCCACTTACCCCTTCCATGTTTGCCTTCTACCAAGAAAGGGCCAGGAACATTCTCTAGTCTCTCCTGCCCCTCCAGTGTCTCTTTAAAATGGCACCAGTCAGCCCTGAAGAAGTGTGGACGGGAGCCTGGGGCGGCCCTGTTTTGTTTTTGTTTTGGGTAAGCTGAAAAAAGACAGTTAAACAAACCAAAAAATGAATTAGAAAAAAAAACTGAGGTGAAAAAATGAAATACACTTTTTTTTTGTCTGCACATACCTAAAACTAACTGCTTCTCTTTTTTTTTTCTAATTTTAGGAAAGGTTTGTCTAATTTTGTTTTACAACAGTGCATTCATGGACTTGCAGTTCATATTTCCATAGTGATTTTCATAAGAAAAGCAGGACTATAAAGTCCTGGCCAGCTAGATTTAGGGAGCTCTGACTTTTTTGGCTCCTAAACTTTCCCAGCTATTGCTGAAAATCATTGCTATCCAGATGCTCTCTTAAAAATAATAATAATTTTAAAAGTTAGCTGTTTATCCTGTCTTTCTCCAGCCAACATAAAAAAGTGCCTTCTCAGTCCCAATCCTCTTCCCTCCCTTCTGAATTAAAAAAAAACAAACAAACTGAAGGCCCAATCTCTCTCTTTGCTCCAATCTAAAATAAAAAAACAAACTATGGGCCCCCATTCCTTTCCCTCGACCCTTATCCTGCAGAACACTCCTAAGTTTTCCCAGTCTGAGCCGCTTTGTTGATGCAGAGCCTGGACTCCAGACCCTATGTTCACTAGCCCCTGTTGCTCAGTGTGGCAATTTTCATCACATAGTGGCAAATAAACAGGCACTTTTACCCACTGATTTTCTGCCAGTATTCAAAGGAAAAGTGCAAGCATACTATGGAGGTAATTTTTGAAAGTATTTTTGCACTTAAAATTGGGTTTTACACACATAAATAGAATTTAAGCATGGAAATTGTTGCTCGTTCCGGCCATGCTGGTGCCGCGAACCGGGCTTGCTCACCTCGCGCTTCCTTCCTCCAGCTCCGGGCACTCCTCCCTCGTGTCTGCAACCAGCTCGCGGCATCCCCGGCAAATCCCCCGAATGCCATCTCCTTCGCAGGCCTCACAGCAGAGCTCCCGTCGGGGTTCCGTGTCCTCGGCATCCTCGGCCCCGCCCCTAGGTGCTCGAGCAGCACGCGCTCCCATATTTAAAGGGCCCAGGGCTGGAACCTCGGGCCGGACGCCGCCTGATGAAGTCACCTGAACTCACTACTTAAGGCGAGGTACTTGCCCCAGAACCTCGCCTTGGCAAACGAGTCGTCTCATTTTGAGAAGCTTGTTGCCGACCTGTGTTCCTGTGTTCCTGTTCCAGTACTTGTTCCTGCGTTCCTGTGTTCCTTTGTCTTCCAGTGCTCCTGCGTTCCTGTGTCCCTGTGTCTTCTAGTGCTCCTGCGTTCATGTATTCCCGTGGTCCTTCTGTGCTCCAGCATCCGTTCCTGTTCCACTTCCCAGGTAGTACCCTTCAGACTGATACTCGGTACTGACCTTGGCTTGCCTCTGACTATGCTTGGACTGACTCATGGTATTGACCTCTGCTTGCCTCTGACCACGTTTGGACCTCTGTCTGGAACTGACCTCTGCCTGCTACTGACCATGCACGGACTGATACCTGGAACTGACCTTTGCTTTGGCTGACCACTCTTGGATGGATACCCTGGCTTTGACCCTTGTGCTCCACACGGACACTCTCTTTGCTACTCCTGTGGCCACCAAGCCTGCCTGCTCTGAGGTCATTCGTGGCCTTCTATCAGCTAGACTACTAGGCCCTGCCTATCCTGACCGGAGGATCTTCAGTTCCTGCTCCATTCCAGTGGTCTCCGGTAACCTCTGTTCCAGTCTACCTCAACTGTTCTCCAGTAGCCACGCACCCTTGCTCTTGGAGGGCACACCTCTCCGCTACCTCTCCAGGAGATCCTCTGAGGCCTACCTAAGCCCAGGTGGTTTGGGTACCCAAGGGCTCAACCCACGGAACCCCTAGACTGTTATTGGTGAAGCTTCAGCTTGCCTCTATCTCCTCATTTGCTCCACCTCCTGGCGGCAGACGCCCTCTGGGAACATTCAGAGGGCCATACCAATCCTGTGCCAGGCCAAGGGTCCACCTCCAGTGCAACAGAAATGGGCTTTTCAAAATTACTATGATATATTATGGTTCATTTAGGTGTATATATTTTTTTGAAAATTTTGGCCCACAGAAAACATGTGTTGAAATGCATGCAAATAGATGTGTTTAGCTGAACTTGCCTTTCTGCATAGGCTTGTAGGTGAGGGTCCTTGCATGTAAAGAACATAAGAACATAAGAAATTGCCATGCTGGGTCAGACTAAGGGTCCATCAAGCCCAGCATCCTGTTTCCAACAGAGGCCAAACCAGGCCACAGGAACCTGACAGTTTTCCAATGTGTCTCGCAATCTCAATCTCTCTTATTTGAAGTTGGCAAGGGATCCCCTGGAACACACAGCTGTTCATGTTTCTCTGTAAGAGAAGAAAGAAGGGGCATCCAAAGTCTTACTCCCAGATCTTCTAACCAAACTGCATTTCCAAAAACATGTCTGAAAACGAGAAGATGCCGCATTGGCTCCCCACCATTCCTCTACCTCCTTAGGTCACAGTGGGACAGGTTTTCCCACTGCTGATCCCTCCAGGGAGAGGGTCACTGTGCCCTCTCCTCAGGCAATGACCAGGGGTCTCACAAGCTTCAGACAATGAACAATTGCAGGAATCCCCATATAACCTGGGATAGAAACCCAGCTAGCCAGTGAGAGGACTGGAAGGGCAGATCCTCAACCTTTGCCCAGGGACTGCAGGCAGATGGTGCCTAAGATCCAGGGTAGGGTGGCATTTTTAAAGTTAACTATTTCAAGGAAAAGAAGGAGGGCAGCTTTGAGGCCTGCGAAGGAGATGGCGTTCAGGGGATTCGCCGGGGATGCCACGAGCTGGCTGCAGACACGAGGGTAGAGAGAGAGGAATTCATATAGCATTAGCTGTAGATGCCTTCATTACACACCAAAAGAGGACAAGAGAATATCACGCAGTACATTACCAGGCTACACATCCATGTCCAAGGAGACCAATGAAGACACCAAGTACACACCAGTAGCTTTCAGCTCCCATAAGCAGAGGAAAGTGACATGATGAGGAAACCTGTACTTGAATGTTTAAGGAGAGAAGAAAATTAGATGTGGGTCTTTGTAGCCCCTAAGGAAGTGCAACTGCGTAGCTGGAGAGAGGGCAGGGAATGAAAACTCTCCTAAATGCACAAACTCATACATAACATAGATATCAAAACATTTTTCTGCTTACTTATCCCAGTGATTCTTCACCTCCAGCCTGCTGCAGTGCTCAGCCCTCAGTCATTTTAATTCTAGAAGAGCACAATAAGCACTGTAGGGCAAAGGCTAACTGGGAGTTGCTGGAGGCTGAGGATGTAGTGTCACCCAGGTAAGAAGGAGGGGAGATAGAATTGAACTCCTCTGCTCTAGCCTCCCTCCTGCTTTCTGCTCTGGTGATTTTGGTCCTCCATGGCAAGGTCCCCTACCCTCCACCACATTAAATCTGTTGGTATTCTCCTCATCCTCACTTTGCTTCCTTCCTAAACTTTCATTCACTTCTCCCCAGGTTAGATGTGTGCATAGGCAACATCCAGGGCCCCCAGATTTCATCTAGTCAGGCTGTCAAGGTTTTCTATCTCTAGGGATATGTACCTCAAGGCAGGGTCTGGGATCATGCCTAGCCTCCAAGAGATAGGGGTGGGATCGCCTAACAGTGAATGTATCCAATACCGCAGTAGTGGATGCAGTTGTGTGGTCCACGATGAATCCCAAAGTCCAAACTGCTAGTATCTTGTGCCCCAGCAGTGGAAACTCCATTTGTACTTTCTCTACTTCTCTTCCTTTCACTCCTCTTCAAAAGATAGGACAGTGTCTACATGTCTGTGCTAGACTGGGGACCTAACACATAGAACATGCTGATTCTGCTCCTTCTCCTTTGAAATCCAAAATACCCTGCCACAATGCATCCAGGCTTAGCCTCTCCCTCTTGCTCGGTGACTCCCAAATCAAGTCTATTTCAAGGGAGGGGTGGTATACAATAGTATGCCCCTTTATAGCTCTGTACCGAAGGACTAGGAACTGGGGCCACCTAGAGACCACAGAGGATATTAACGTAAGGATATCACATTGAATGGCATTGTTTGACATTTACCTATTTCATTTGTTAAGGTATCCTGCTGAGGAGCATCCTGGTCCTGCACCTATAGGGCCACAAAGGCTGTACCTCCCTGTGTGGGTAATGTGTGACACCTCAGATGAAGAGGAAGAGGGAGGCCCTGAGGTGCAGCAACAGCCCATGGAGGAGGAGGAGAAGCAGCAGCTGAAGGAAGAGGAACAGGAGGACCCAAAGACTTATCTCCCAGAGGGTCACCCACAGGACAGCAGTTTGTCCCACAAGGGGCAACACCTGCAGAAGAAATGGTGACCACTCAGGTGGAGAGGTTGCTAATACAGCAGAGCGGCAGCCTCTTGGAAGAGATCCATGGCCTCCAGTATGTGGTGAAGCAGGAAGCACAGGGCCCCTGTGACACCATCTGGGAGGAAGTACAGGGTCTCCATGACACTATCATGAAGAAGCACAGAGTATACAGCAGGTGGTATGGGCCCTTTGCCACAAAGAACCAAATTGCAATGTGAAGGGAGATGCTGCAGAGGATGCCCTCCTTCCAGCCGCAGCCACCAGTGTCTCCATGGCATTTCAGGCTGCGCTGGATGCAGTAACCTCCACCTTACAGTGCACCGTATACATGGATGGGGCATCCCCATGCTTAATATCCCTCTATGCCCCAGCCGCCTACACCTCACTCTGCTCCACCTTGAGCCTGGATGTCACCTCAGCAGGCACAGGGTGTGGCTGCATCACCTTGCCTGCGCCACCTGTCATGCTGCCACCACTGTCACCAACACCACCGCAGCCAATGCTGCCTCAAGCTGAACCTTTCTGCAGCCATGAACCTGAACTGCTACAAGCTCTTTTGCTCTCTGAAGGCAACATGAGCACTGACAGAACTCCACTGTGAAGGAGCTCCCGGTTAGGCCAGCCTAAGCCCTGTGAGCTTCCTGCAGCCAGAAAAAGAGGCAGGCAAAGGAAGCCATAGTTTATTTTCTTCTCATTTATTTTGGTGCAATTTTTAGTAAATAAATTCATTCACCTTCTGAAATGTCTTTGTATCAGAATGCTCCTTTGTTGTATAGCCTGCATTTGACTCATGCAATGCATCTCCTGCAATTGTGCCTGAGTCAACTCCTCTTCCTCCTCCTCCTCTTCATCCTGATTCTCTTGCTATCCCTCTGGAGGAGTCATGCATATGTTTTTGGCCAAGTTATGTAGTACACAACAAGACTTTATGTGGTCTGTAAATAAGGCCGCCTCCTGCTCTGTCCAAACAGCAGAAAGGGCTTTTAAGGAAGCCAAAGGTTCTATTGATAACAGCCCTAGTCTTGCAGTTCATGAGCCAGGTTTTGAGTGGATAGCCTCTGTCACCTGCAGGGAAGAAGTCACAGAAAACCTGGGTTTGAGAGTGGGACAGTTCACAGGACTAGCTTTGAGCAGGTCTGCAGTGCAAAAACTCATTCAAACTAAATATAATGGAGACAATAAGAAGCTGTGAAATAGGTATGTGGTAGAAGTGATCGGTGCCCTCCTACCTAGAAGCCATCCCCCAGTGATGTATCGTTGCTGGCACTGGTCATGAATTATTGTTTGTGAGAGAATGTAGGCATTATGAGTGGATCATGATGTTCATGATGATGCCATTGGCATTGCAGACCACTTGCATGCTTAGAGAGTGGAAGCCCTTGTGGTTGTGGTAGGCAGCTTTTACTCCTCCTGGTGCCCTTATGGGGATGTGAATGCAACTGATAGCGCCCAAGACAAGGGGGAAATGTGCTATTTGATAGAAATCAATCATAATTTGGTGTTGTTCCTGTCCTCTGCAAAGGAAGGATATAAAGTGTTGTGTCTTCCTGAGCAAGGCAGCCAGGACCTGCTCTATACACCCAGAGGTGGCAGACTGAATGATTCTAGATGTGACACCTAGATGTGTCTGGAATGCAAAATGGTGAAAATGGCCAGGGCAGTAGTGACCTTGACATGTACTGGCAAGGCATGGCCCCTTTGTTTGCTAGGTTACAATCTTGCTCTGACAGTTGGCATAGGTACTATATGGTTTCCTTGTTGAATCTGAACCTGCACATTACTTCCTCCTCTGAGATATCCAGAAACTATGTCCTAGTCCTGTAAACTCTGTGTAATGGATATGTCCTCCTCCTGTGATTCTTTTCCTCCTCTCTCTTTCTCTTCTCAGCTGAATTGATCTGAGTAACCAGCTATTATAATCATAATCTTGAAAAGGGACTCCCAAGAATGAGTATCACCCCTCAATAGATGTAGGTACAACATACTCCCCTAGCCTCCTTGGTAAACCCCCTTGTTCCTGTCTCATCCCTATCTATTTCTTTAAGCACCAATCTACACCTGAATATCTGATAACATCAGTGATACCCTTTTAATCCATGAGTCAATATCTGCAAGCCACATGTTATGTCCCTATATACTTCTCCCTGCCTCCTCCAGTAGGTCCCAGTCTATCTTTGGCATATACCCTCCCACTTCCTAACCTGCTTCTGAGTCCACTCACCCAGAGAGAACAGCCCAGCCAAGGAAAGAACATGAGCAAAAATGAACATTTGCACTACCTCGCATAAATAGGCAGTAGCAAATATACGTGTGTGTATGCTCCTAAACACGCCGCCTCATGGGCGCATGTCCCTTATAATTTACATCATACATGCATATGTACAAGGTCTGCCCCCGACATGCCTATTTTTATGTATGCAGCTTTGCACATGCACAGCTACATACACGCACAAATGCTATATATGTAAAATACTGTCCCCGCATGCCCGGAACACTTGTGCACGTATCACTATGACTTCACGCATGCAGCCCCTTTAAAATCTACTTGAGTGCCATCCTTTGCATTGCCCAGTAATGTCACTGATGTGACCAAAGGCCTGCAGAGCTCCAGAGCTTATCACTCTATTGTTTCTGCACCCCAACTTTTTCAAAGGCCAGTTGCTCTTGAAAAATAAGTAAATAATATTAAATGCCAAACTTTAGCTACTGTTTATAGTAAACTAGAGGCAAATGTGTGATCACCTTGTTTATAAAAACAAAACACTTTCATCTCCAGAGGTTGGACGTTTCTATTTCTGAATTTTCTATCCTAGATATTATTGAAATATTGCTTTTTTTCATTAGAACATTTGTCTTCTGAAACAGGCTCTGGGAATCCTAAATGCTAAGAAGACTGAGAAGGACACAGTCAAAGATTGGTGCATTCATTCATATTCACATCGGAAGTGAATCCAGAAGCCTAGTTTCCCTTTTTTTCTGTAGGGTCATGGGCTTCTTGTCTTGTCTTGTCCATTACTTCAGGTTGCCATAAACAGAGAGTTCTGATGCTGAAAGCATTGACACATGTTTAAAAGCGAGATAAATCCATATATATGTATTTGTAAAAGCTGTGAATTTTGGGTCGGTTTCATTTTTCCATGTTTAGCTTTTGTTCGTTTTTCCAGAAAACTAACCGAGGAAAAACGAACTTTACCCCAAAGCGTCCGACTCAAAAAATGACCCGGTAGAAAAAAACGAAGTTCATCTCTATTAAACAAGCAATTGTCAAGCCTATATTAAAAAAAACCTAAGCTTGATCCTTCTGATCTGTCTAATGACCGCCCAATCTCTAGTCTACCCTTCATATCCAAAATCCTTGAAAAAACAGTCAATCAACAACTCACAGACTATCTCGACAACCAGCTACTCCTCTCTCCTTCACAATATGGTTTCTGAAAATACCACACACAAAGGCCAATTGTACATTCTGGCCCTTCTAGACATATCCTCGGCCTTTGACACCATCAACCATAACACGCTCATACAGCACCTCAGTGAAATCGGAATAGCTGGAGTTGCTCTCAGCTGGTTTAAATCTTATCTTAGCAATAGGCAATAAAAAATCAAAATTGAAACAATGAATCCAAAGCAATCTCCCTTAATCAAGGTGTTCTGCAAGGCTCCTCCCTTTCCTTGACCCTATTCAACATATATCTCTACCCCTCTGCCACCTCCTCTCTGACCTCAGTCTTCCACACTTTATATAGGCTGATGATGTGCAAATACTCATAAGAGTGACTGACTCCGTACCCAATGCCATCAACACCTGGGAATCTACTCTGTTCTCAATTAACAATCTTCTATCCAACATCCATCTTGCCCTCAATACTGCCAAAACAGAACTTATGCTCATTTCACCACAAAATAGCACTAACATCTCCCCCCTACACCATTTGCCCCCCCCCCCCCTCAATTTCATTCTCTCAGCATGTAAGAGACCTAGGTGTCACATTAGACAACCAAATTAACTTAAAAAAATTCATCAACTCTTTACTAAAAGGTTCTTTTTTAAATTACATACCCTAAAAAAACTAAAACCCCTTCTTCACCTTACTGATTTTTGTACTGTACTACAAGCCACCATCTTTTTGAAAATTGACTACTGTAACGCCCTCCTCCTATGTCTCCCCAGAAACAATATTTACCCACTCCAAATTCTTCAAAATGCTGTTGCCCGTATCCTCACTAACACTCTGTATCGCTCCATGGTGAGACCGCACCTTGAATACTGTGTACAATTCTGGTCGCCGCAACTCAAAAAAGATATAGTTGTGATGGAGAAGGTACAGAGAAGGGCAACCAAAATGATAAAGGGGATGGAACAGCTGCCCTATGAAGAAAGGCTGAAGAGGTTAGGGCTGTTCAGCTTGGAGAAGAGATGGCTGAGGGGGGATATGATAGAGGTCTTTAAGATCATGAGAGGTCTTGAACGAGTAGATGTGACTCGGTTATTTACACTTTCGAATAATAGAAGAACTAGGGGGCATTCCATGAAGTTAGCAAGTAGCACATTTAAGACTAATCGGAGAAAATTATTTTTCACTCAACGCACAATAAAGCTCTGGAATTTGTTGCCAGAGGATGTGGTTAGTGCAGTTAATGTAGCTGGGTTCAAAAAAGGTTTGGATAAGTTCTTGGAGAAGAAGTCCATTAATGGCTATTAATCAATTTTACTTAGGGAATAGCCACTGCTATTAATTGCATCAGTAGCATGGGATCTTCTTAGTGTTTGGGTAATTGCCAGGTTCTTGTGGCCTGGTTTTGGCCTCTGTTGTAAACAGGATGCTGGGCTTGATGGACCCTTGGTCTGACCCAGCATGGCAATTTCTTATGTTCTTATGTTCTTATAAACTCATATCACCCGTCCTCAAGGAATTACACTGGCTCCCTATTGCCTCCCGCATCCAATACAAGACCCTCTCCATCATCCACAAAGCACTACATAATCCCGGAATGAAATGGTTCAATGACTCCTTACTATTCCACACCATCTCAAGACCTACCAGAAATCAATACCTGGCCACCCTACGTACCCCTACTCCCAAACTCATTAACTTTTCAACCACAAACGCTTGTGCGCGTTCCACAGCCGGACCTGCTCTATGGAACAATATGCTAGCTGATTTATGCCTAGAACTCTGTCCAAAGAAATTTAAGCAGAAACTAAAGACCTGGCTGTTTAAACAGGCAGATACCTAAACCCCCCCCCCCCCCCCTTCCTCCCTATCCACTCATTTCCCTGCCATGCCTAGGTCTTATGAGTTCCATTTACACTATTCCCAGTGTATCCACTTTTCCTGCCTACTCAGCACATAACATGCAAACTCCTCTTATCCTCTTAACTTTTGTATAGTCAATTTAACCTGATAACATGCCACATTGTATATAATTACCTAGCTATCCAGCTACTAACTTGTAGTATTCATCTGTAATATGGATAACCCTGTACATAGTTATCTAACTGTCCAGTTTCTAATTTGTCGTATTTATAAAGTTCTCTGTAAAGCGTGTTAAGCTAAGTTCATGCTGAATGTAAACCGATGTGTTACTCCCAATGAATGTCGGTTATATAAAAGTATTAAATAAAATAAAATAAATAAATAAATGCATGTTGATGAGGTTATTAGTTAGTCCTCTGGATACTGAAAGTAAAATGTGTGGCCAAACCGCACATGTTGCACTCAGAAATTAATACCTACCCAAGGGCAGGTGTTAATTTCTAAGCAACCCAGTAAAGTATACAGAAAAGCAGAAAATACAGCTTTTCTGTACACCCTCCGACTTAATATCCTAGCGATATTAAGTCGGAGAAACCAAATAATTAAAAAAAATAATAAAAAAAAAATCTGCCTGCCGGTCAGCGGTATGCAAAACGGACGCTCAATTTTACCAGCGTCTGTTTTCCTAACCCATGGCTGTCAGCGAGTTTGAAAACAGTGCTGGTAAAATAGAGCACTGGTTCTCAGACCCACTGACAGCCACCTCTACTGCTATTAAGGAGGTGCTAGGGACATGCTATTGTCCCTGACACCTAGTTATTAGTGCACTGCTTCATTTAAATACAGTATCATGCACCCAGGAGAGGTGCCTGGACATGTCAGGAGAGTGGGCGCTCAACATAGAGCGCCAGCTCTCCCGCATTTTTCACTGTATCGACCTATTTGTGCACCTACACATGGCCAATGTGTAGGTTCCTGTCCTGTTCTAATCAACCATCAGCCTGGCCCAAACTGCTAATGAGGGAGTCAGAGTCCTAACTACACACAGAAGATTATCTACACCTGCTAGAATGACACATATCTGAGAGAATCATATATGATAAGCACTTTGTCAGAGGTACTGACATGGGCCCCTCAAACCCTCAGGTGGCACTAAATGCTTGTCTTGCAAGAGACCAACACAGAATGTGCCTAAGACATCATGCCAAACACGAGACCTCTAGGAAAAGTTGGCCTATACAAACAGCACAGTTGCCACAGATAGCATAAGGAATGTAACTGAAACTAGTTACCAAAACAAAAAACCTACTCTGCATATTTTCCTGCTATGTACAAGACTAGCCCTGAGCTGCACTGACCAAGGGCCTTGCAGCACCTTGACATCTCCATATTTGACAAAGGCTACCTGTTTAAAGTGAACCCAAAAAAGTATGTAGTGGCTGCTCACACAGAAAGTTTTATGGCAAATGCATTGTTTGGCATCACAAGATTAGCAGGCCTCTCAGTATGGGGAGAGAAAGCCAGGCCCTGGCGCAATGGCGTGCAGACCTTATACAAGCCACTTGTCATGTCAGAAAAAGAATCACCTTTCCTACCTACAAGTCAGCCATCAGAATAGATGCCATCCTCAAAATTTTCAAAGCGGCCCAATTGCCGAAGTATAAAGGATAATTGTGTGTGGCTCCTGGGTACCTGACCACCATATCATGGGTGCGCAGTCAAGCGTCACAGACCGCATACAAACTGATGGAGTGGAAGAGCTTTCTGTTGCAGAAGGTCTCCTCTCTGTCACAGAGTGAGATGATAGTTACATGAGTGCAGTTGTTAGCTCCCAGAACATTAGGCAAGTGAGCTATGGCATGAAAGCTTCTCTTCCATTCCATCAAGTCCTTTCTGTCCTGAGGAAATGCTATGTAGCGATTAATGCAGACAGATATAACCATTAGGGATGTGAATCGTGTGCCATATCGTCTTAACGATTGAAATCGTGTGGCAGGAGAAGAAAATCGTGTTAGGCACGATTATTTCGTTGAAAAATCGTTAAATATCGTTTTTTCCGATTAGTGCGCACTAACGGGAGTTAGTGCACACTAACAGAAATTTATACAATTTGACACTTTTCAGGTCAGTTAAGGTCAGTTTAGGAATGAATATGTATTCCTATTGGCTGCCCTCTTATTTATTCATGTTACCAAGGTTCCCACTGACAGTATATGGGGGATGGGAAATGGAAATAGTTGGTAGCTTGACAAAAAAAGTAATGTGATCAGTCAATGTGACTAGAACTTGTGCCCTAACCCTGATACCAGGGGTGTTGTAATCTTCCTGCACACAGTGCCCTAACCCTGGCACCAGGGGTGTTGTGATCTTCATGTACACACAGTGCCCTATCCCTATTAATACCAGGAGTGTTGTGATCTTCCTGCACACAGTGCCCTAACCCTGGCACCAGGGGTGTTGTGATCTTCATGCACACAGTGCCCTATCCCTATTAATACCAGGAGTGTTGTGATCTTCCTGCACACAGTGCCCTAACCCTGATACCAGGGGTGTTGTGATCTTCCTGCACACAGTGCCCTAACCCTGGCACCAGAGGTGTTGTGATCTTCATGTACACACAGTGCCCTATCCCTATTAATACCAGGGGTATTGTGATCTTCCTGCACACAGTGCCCTAACCCTGGCACCAGGGGTGTTGTGATCTTCCTGCACACAGTGCCCTATCCCTATTAATACCAGGAGTGTTGTGATCTTCCTGCACACAGTGCCCTAACCCTGATACCAGGGGTGTTGTGATCTTCCTGCACACAGTGCCCTAACCCTGGCACCAGGGGTGTTGTGATCTTCATGTACACACAGTGCCCTATCCCTATTAAAACCAGGAATGTTGTGATCTTCCTGCACACAGTGCCCTAACCCTGGCACCAGGGGTGTTGTGATCTTCATGCACACAGTGCCCTATCCCTATTAATACCAGGAGTGCTGTGACCTTCCTGCACACAGTGCCCTAACCCTGGCACCAGGTGTGTTGTGATCTTCCTGCACAAAGTGCCCTAACCCTGGCACCAGGGGTGTTGTGATCTTCCTGCACACAGTGCCCTATCCCTATTAATACCAGGAGTGTTGTGATCTTCCTGCACACAGTGCCCTAACCCTGACACCAGGGGTGTTGTGATCTTCCTGCACACAGTGCCCTAACCCTGGCACCAGGGGTGTTGTGATCTTCATGTACACACAGTGCCCTATCCATGTTAAAACCAGGAGTGTTGTGATCTTCCTGCACACAGTGCCCTAACCCTGACACCAGGGGTGTTGTGATCTTCCTGCACACAGTGCCCTATCCCTACTAATACCTGGAGTGTTGTGATCTTCCTGCACACAGTGCCCTAACCCTGACACCAGGGGTATTGTGATCTTCCTGCATGCAGTGCCCTATCCCGCCTGCATTACTAGTGAGAGGCTGGCTTCACAGACAGGGGGGAGCTTCCTGACCCTCACTCCTCCCCTCCCCATGTCCCAGCCAGTGAATGGTGTGTGGGTGAGGGGGGGGGGAGGATGGTGAAGGGTGAGACAGCTCCTTCCCTGCATTACTAGTGAGAGGCTGGCTTCACAGACAGGGGGGAGCTTCCTGACCCTCACTCCTCCCCTCCCCATGTCCCAGCCAGTGAATGGTGTGTGGGTGAGGGGGGGGGGAGGATGGTGAAGAGTGAGACAGCTCCTTCCCTGCATTACTAGTGAGAGGCTGGCTTCACAGACAGGAGGGAGCTGCCTGACCCTCACTCCTCCCCTCCCCATGTCCCAGCCAGTGAATGGTGTGTGGGTGAGGGAGGGGGGAGCATGGTGAAGGGTGAGGCAGCTCCTTCCCTGCATTACTAGTGAGAGGCTGGCTTCACAGACAGGAGGGAGCTGCCTGACCCTCACTCCTCCCCTCCCCATGTCCCAGCCAGTGAATGGTGTGTGGGTGAGGGGGGGGAGGATGGTGAAGGGTGAGACAGCTCCTTCCCTGCATTACTAGTGAGAGGCTGGCTTCACAGACAGGGGGGAGCTTCCTGACAAAAATAACAAAAATAATAAACAAACAATTTCTAGTCACATGAGTGATGATCATCACGTTACTTTTTTTGTGAAGCTTCCAACTGTTTCCATTTCACATCCCCCCAACCATTACCTCAGTGGGAACCTTGGTAACATCAATAGATAAGAGCACAGCCAGCCAATAGGAATACATATTCATTCCTAAGTGACCTTTACTGACCTGGGAAGTGTCAACACTTTGTTTCATTTTCTGTTGGTGTTTGTGAGTTTCCAGTTCCATTTCCCATCCCCCCAACCATCACCTCAGTGGGAACCTTGGTAACATCAATAGATAAGAGGGCAGCCAGCCAATAGGAACACATATTCATTCCTAACTGACCGTTACTGACCTGGAAAGTGTCAATTTGTATCATTTTCTGTTAGTGCGCACTAACGGGAGTTAGTGCACTAACTCCCGTTAGTGCGCACTAACACGATTTAACGATTTTTAACGATAAATCATTATAATTTCTATTGTATTGTGTTCTATAACGATTTAAGACGATATTAACATTATCGGACGATAATTTTAATCGTTGAAAAACGATTCACATCCCTAATAACCATTATGTCCTGGTTTGGGACATTCCCACGTGGACCCCTACTGGCAGTGTTTTACGATCAAAGAAAATACCATGGAGTACCATACACTGAAGTTTAATACACCTCTGTGGTATTTTAGCCTCCAGAATAAAATGCCACAGCTTAGTAAATGACCCCTTTAGCTAGGCAGCTTTTTAGTCAGATAAAAAATTAGCCAGCTAATTGGCAGCTGCTGACCATGTCAGAATTTTAAAATCCTGCCATTTGTCCAGCTAAGTCTTAGCGAGACAAATGGCAATAAATACGGACCCCATTCAGCTGTTTTCATTCAGTCACAGAAATACACGCCTAGTGCAGTTTCAAATATGACTTTAGTGGATAGACCAATAAATATATAGAGTATGACAGTGCAAAGAAATGGACTTTCTCCATCCTGAAATCAGATATGACTACTCTGCAAACAAGTCAGCTTCCAGGTCCTCAACAAACACCTGAAGCTCAAATACAAGCAATCATTACCAGGCAAAACACCGAAAATGAAGCATCAAAATAGTCCTCAGATCATAATGAGAGCAGCTTACAAAAAATAAACATCAAGGTGGAAGCTAGATAATTTCTGGTTACATAGTCTTTTATAAAGATTTCACAAAGGACCACACTGCAAAATGTGCAAGGGAGCTGGAATTTGTGATCCAATCTCATACACAACAATTTCTTTTTCAATGGTAGTTTCTTTCTAGAGTTTATGGAAATTGCATTGGTCACATGATTGGCATCAGACCAACTTAAAAAAAGTAATTTTCAGTCTATGGCAGCATAAAACTCTGATATATCTCAAATACACAGATTATATATATTGTTCATTTTATGCTAATCATAAAAAGAAACTGAGAAATCAGTGTCCATAGCCTATATTCATACAGTACCAACTGAATGATTTTATAAGGGGTTGTAAAATGTGTTATGATGGGCCAATCTGGAGCTAAGGCTTCTCAGATTTACCACAGGAATAGTAACATTTTTTTATAGGCAAAAAGGCTTCAAAAATTATTTTTGAGCAGGTTAATGTATGCATTGCAGACCCAGAAGGGAAAACAATATGTGCAGCAAAAGAAAGCACAAACAAAAAACCTAGCTCTGTCTGAGCTTTGACAATTTACATCATTGCCTACGGCAAAGCTTACTAATGGCAGTTTAAGCCTTTTCTGAAGAATTCCATACTTTTGCTTTTTATGTTGCTCTATTCCAACAAAGAATGCAGGGCAGCTTTCAACATTATATCAGCTAAAGCATATACATCATATGAACCAAATATTTTTTTTGGTGGGGCTTGACTTCTTTATTAAAACAATGTAAACATGAAGTTATAATGTTTACCAGCAGAATTGTGACATGTTGTAATGGCCTGCTAAATCAGCATAAGGGCAGCACAATGTGCTGTCAGGCAAGCAAACACAAAAGAGGAATAAAGTCCTCTCAAGCAAGGAATAGCTTCATAGTATCAACATCAATAACTGTCAAAATCAAACAAGTTTATCCACATCTGAATATTTCCACAACTTCTTTTGAACTGAAAACACAAAACTATCTCTCACCCTACGCAAGTCGTAAGCCAAGACCTCATACTGGGACCTACAAACCTCAAAAGTAGGTCGTAGATTTTAAATCCATTATCTATCCCTCACATAAAAGGTGATGGGATCCATGGTACAGATCTTCCAGATTAGTTGGAACATTGTATCTGCCCTCTAGGTCTTGGCTGCACTGGTGCCAAAGAGCATGGCGTAGTGCTCCAGGACCCTTTCAATCACTATCCTGTTCTCCTGCACAATGAAATTCAAGGCTCGCTGACGAACGTGCCCTGCTGCCTGCCTGCCAGAATGGTGTGCCACTTCTACTTCAAGAGAGGTGTCCTCTCTTCCCTCACTCTCACTCTCCTATCCCCTCCCTTCCTCCCCCTTCCTGCCCTCCAAACTCCCTTCCTCTCTGCCCTCTCATTCTATCCCTAGCCTGCCATCTTCCTCTCTCCATCCTTGCCTGCCAATCTCCTTCCCCTCCTGCCTCCTCCTATCCCTTCCCTCTTGCCTGTCTCTACTCCTGTCCCTGTCACTACTCTGCTACTTCTTCTAGCACTCCTGCCCTCGTCCTCCCACCTCCTCTCCTCACGCCTCTCCTCTCCTCTCTCCCCATGCTTATCACACTCCATCCTCTCCAGGAGTAAAGAGGCAGATAAAAATGATGGTGGCTTCCAAGAGCAGACGCTTAGATGGAATATTGCATTGCTGCAGATCTCCCAGTCACAATGTGAAAGGCAAGCTAGGTTCCCAGGTCTCCTCCAATATACATATAAATAACAACAATTTTGGCTACTGATAGTAGATGTATTGGGATTACTCTATGATTGTAAATACAATTAAGAACTGAGTAACACCCCTAAATTGTTAAAGGTAACAATTTTACAACGTATTTTTAAGTTTTAATGCTAAATATTTTACAAATTGCATTGGCCACATCGCCTTACACTGCTTCACATCGCTATTCTACACCAAAAAAAAAATGTTTTTATCTAAAATACATAAGAATATTTCCCCCTTACTTCTTGCAACATCATATCCATTGATACCACAACAGCCACACCTCACACTATAAAACATTCATGAGTACTCCACAACTTATTGCAAATAAATCTTCTACCTAAGGGGGATATTTTCCAAGCCGTGATAGGCCCTTATCGCGACAGTAAGATTTAAATTAGGGGGAGGGGAGGAATCGGGGCTGAGTTAGGGAGGGGATTATGGTAATCGGCGGCGGCACTGCTGCCAGCGATAATGTTTCAAACATTATCACAGGCAGTAGCATGGGGAATAGCACAATCTTTTATGGTGGCGCTATGCCCGCAATAGCCTGCAGCCGGCCGCACCACGGCATGAGAAATCATATTGTCGTGGTGCGGCCGGCTGCAGGCTATCGCCCGACTGCCTCCTGCTTCGCCGCCCCACCCCCCTGTAGCGCAGGATTCATCATTCCTGGCCTAAATTTGTTAATTTATACATACTGGGGTAGATTTTTAAAGTTATGTGCGGGCGTAGATTTGTTCGCGCAACCCGGCGCGAACAAATCTACTGCCTGATTTTATAACATGCGCGCACTGCCACACGCATGTTATAAAATCCAGGGTCGGCGCGCTCAG
Source organism: Rhinatrema bivittatum (assembly GCF_901001135.1). Taxonomy (NCBI): domain Eukaryota; kingdom Metazoa; phylum Chordata; class Amphibia; order Gymnophiona; family Rhinatrematidae; genus Rhinatrema; species Rhinatrema bivittatum. The sequence goes on along the minus strand of NC_042615.1, from coordinate 379,154,413 downwards.
GGGGGTGCACAATTGTGCAACCTGTGTGTACCAAGGAGCCGAGCAGCTTGCCTCCGTTCCCTCCGAGGCCGCTCAGAAATCAGAGCGGCCTCGGAGGGAACTTTTTCCAGCCCCCCCCCCCCCCACCTTCCCTTCCCCTACCTAACCCACTCCCCAGCCCTAACTAACCCCCCCCCTTTGTTCAGAAAGTTACGCCTGCCAGATGCAGGAATAACTTGCGCGTGCCGACTGGCTGCCGGTGCGCCATTCCCCGACCTGGGGGCTGGTTCGGATGCCTTGGCCTGCCCCGGAACACCCCGGGCTGGCACCATGCCCACAGCCCCGCCCCTGACCCCCCCCCCCCAGCACGCCTCCCAAGCAAAGCCCTGGGACTTACACGTGTCCTGTGGCATTGTGCGTGCCGGCGCGCCTATGCAACATAGGCGCGCTAGTGCGCAAGCCCCCTGCACGTGTAAATCCGGCTGGATTTATGCACACAGGGCTTTTAAAATCTGCCCAACTGTTTCCAAATTCCAAGTACAAATAGCTTGTTTCACACATACAGTCGAGTATCAGTTTTCACTCCCTACAAAGACCTCTGTTTCACTCGCTACTGGCTAGCGGCTTCCTCAGGGGAATGTATTAAACTGAGCAAATCAATCTGTTCTGTCTTCAATGTCCATTTCCAAAGGTTTCCCTGTGCTGGATACAGTTTAAAAATTATGTGCAGCATTGTTCTTCTCAGAATGACAAGTAGACCTTACACTCATTCACCACTGGACTTCCTGTCATGCAGATATTTTATCACACCTAAAGGCCCTCCAACAGAACACGTGTATTCCAGGAACCAAAATGTAAACAATGTATCAAAAATTATGGTATACCTGGTATCTCTTTTATATAACTTATTCAAGCTGTCACACTACAGAAAGGTATATAATTTTGTAGGACCACTACTCATAGGGTCAAGGTATTCTACCAGACTCTCTTTATGGTCTCAGGTCCATTTTACTTTATATATAGGGGCAGATTTTAAAAAGTTGCGCGAGCGCGTACTTTTGTTCGCGCAGCAGGCGTAGCCGCGCGTATCTTATAAAATCTGGGGTCGGCGCGCGCAAGGCTGTGCAAAATCGGCAGCCTGCGCGCACCGAGCCGCGCAGCCTGCCTCCGTTCCCTCCGAGGCCGCTCCGATTTCGAAGCAGCCTCAGAGGGAACTTTCCTTCGCCCTTCCCGCACCTTCCCCTCCCTTCCCCTACCTAACCCACCCCCCTGGCCCTATCTAAACCCCCCCTTAACTTTGCGCGCGTCGGCCGGGTGCCCCGCTCCGTGGTCCGGTCCCGGGGGCTGTTCCGGAGGCTACGGCCACGCCCCCGGAACGCCCCCAGGCCGAAACCACGCCCACATCTCCACCCCCGAAACGCCGTGCCCCGCCCCCTAAATGGTGCGTCATCTCGACACGCCCCCCCGACATGCCCCCAACAGGAAGCCCCGGGACTTACGCGCGTCCCGGGGCTTTACGCTCGCTGGCGGCCTATGCAAAATAGGCGCGCCGGTGTGCAAGGGCCCTGCGCGCGTAAATCCAGAAGGATTTACGCACGCGGGCCTTTGAAAATCCGCCCCATATTTTTTTGTGATTTTTTTCATTTTATCATAGATATTTTCTTTCCAGCAAACTGATGAAAGCTCCAAAGTTCAAATAGTATAAATACTGCGAATCAAAGTCAGATAGCGACAATGTCACTTTTTCAATCTAGATTCAAAACAATTCAGCAGTGATACTCATCTGCAAAGCCCAACACGATCGCATTTCAGACCCCCACCATCGGGGTCCTGCTTCAGGGGAAAAGTCCTTCGCGCTTATTCCGTGACACTCCCAGGGCATTCATCAGACAAACATTCATAATCGCCAGCAGCTGTTTTAATCCAATAATGTAGACGCGGTCCCGATTTGGACTCGCCTTTCTTTCAAACACAGCAACCAACTGGCTCACATGGCTTCCCTGGATGTGGAATGGAAAAACACTCTAAGTTTCTTGGACTCACAGATAGCAGCTATAGCAAAACAGACGTCATTGTTTGACTCAGGAGATCTGAATGAGACTGGTGACATTGTCGCTATCTGACTTTGATTCACAGTATTTATACTATTTGAACTTTGGAACTTTCATCAGTTTGCTGGAAAGAAAATATCTATGATAAAATGAAAAAAATCACAAAAAAATATATATAAAGTAAAATGGACCTGAGACCATAAAGGAAGTCTGGTAGAATACTTTGACCCTATGAGTAGTGGTCCTACAAAATTATATACCTTTCTGTAGTGTGACAGCTTGAATAAGTTATATAAAAGAGATACCAGGTATACCATCATTTTTGATGCAGATATTTTAAACATTTTGCAATTTGTAGCACAGGTTTATCCTCTTCTTCTATATCATATAACAGCAACAGCTGTCAAAAACCTAAGTGATTACTCATTTATATCATCACATCATGTAGTTTGTGCTCGCTCACTATAAAAACAAATGCTCACAGATAGACCACCATTTAAATTAAAGGCAGTAACCTTTGCTGCCTTTAATTCTCCAGAGTTCCGCATACAGTATCCATTTTGAGGTTCAAGCATCTTGTGATTTGAACATTAGACATTCCATTACCAACTAAATGTGAGGAATGATTCATATAAGAAGCTTGCATTAACATTTAACAGACTGAATATGAAGTAAAGAAAGGACTTCTGGTTTATATTTAAAAAAAAAACAATACTAAGGATACACAGTTACTTGCATAACGATTTTATTAATGTGCTCTGCAAACATATTGGGCTGGATTATTGATTCAAGATATTCATTTCATTACTATACAGACTTATTTTCTAACTGGTTTTGAGGAAAAGGATATTTTTTAGGCTTTTTCAATGATTGTATGCATGCTTTTGATAAATGTGTTGTTTTTTTGTATGATAAGAATAATAACAGATATTTTTTCTTCTAATTTATAAAAAAAATGTGCTATCATTGTGTTCAATTTTTTGTTTAGTTTAGGTTTATATATATATATATATAGATAGATAGATAGATAGATAGATATAAAGAGAGAGAGGGCGAGAGAAAAAGAATGAACATCAAAGCAAATGACAGTTACATCTAATTTCTATTCAGGTTTAGTAAAGTACTTGTAGACTACACAGCTAACCTTTGCAAAGTTAAAGGTTTCAGGAGGAAATGTGAACTAGAAGGCAGACAGAGAGAGAGAAATAATGAAATGTTTCCTCTGCAGAATATATAGTTACCTGACTTTACTCTTTATCTGTTATCATAGGTTGTATTTTCAAGGCCTTTCTTCTGCATGATAATGGGAAAAAGAGCAAAAGCTGTACAAATCACAACTTATCACATATATGTCAGAAAAAAAAGAGGCTAAACAATATTACCACAAACTATAATAAAGTTCAGACAACAAAAATATAATAATACATTAAAAAAAAACATAAAAAATAATTCAAAAATAAGCCATAGCATCAGACTTCAAGAGCATGAGATGTAATAACCCATCTCTTGCCTCGCAATGGGCTGCAGACGGTGTCAGAACTGCAGCAAGGATTCTATCATCTACTAATCGGCTACACCTATATTTATTCAATTAGAAAAAAATGTTTACTTATCCGAATATGGATAACTTTTCGGCAATATGGGAAAAATCCTTCACAACCAAGCATCACTCAAAAGTGTCCACGCTATGTGCTCTCTTTCGGGTCGATACAGTAAAGTCTGCCACTCGCCGGTGCGCGCGATGCAGTATTTAAATTAGGCCCAGTGGTAGATCCGAGCAAAAGGAGGCGCTCGGGACACTAGCGCGTCCCTAGCGCCTCCTTTTTGACAGGAGCAGCAGCTGTCAGCGGGTTTGACAGCCGACGCTCAATTTTGCCGGCGTCGGTTCTCGAGCCCGCTGACAGCCACGGGCTTGGAAACCGGACGCCGGCAAAATTGAGCGTCCAGTTTTCGGCCTGACAGCCGCAGGCCAAATTCAAATTTTATTTTATTTTTTACCTTTTTTTACTCTTCGGGACCTCCGACTTAATATCGCCATGATATTAAGTCAGAGGGTGCACAGAAAAGCAGTTTTTACTGCTTTTCAGTGCACTTTCCCGGTGCCGGAAGAAATTAGCGCCGACCTTTGGATCGGCACTAATTTCTGAAAGTAAAATGTGTGGCTTGGCTGCACATTTTAATTTCTGTATCCCGCGTGCATACCTTATAGGGCCATCAACATGCATTTGCATGTTGAGGGCGCTATTAGGTGCCACGGGTTGGACGCGCGTTTTCCTCCCCTTACTGAATAAGGGGTAAGGGAAAACGTGCATCCAAGACCAGGCTAACAGTGCACTCCGAGGGAGCGCACTGTACTGTATCGGCCTGTTTGTTATTTATGCAAATGAAAACCTGACACAGGCCAGTGTTTCAACAAGTACTGTTGCCTGGTTCAGTGACTCTCAACTTTCTACAAATTCTCAGGCCGATACAGAACAGTGTGCTCAGCTGAGCACACCGTTTAGCCCCCCTTTGGCCCCTTATACAGTAAGGGGTAATAGTGAGTGGAAAACGCACGGCCAACCCCCCCGAAACTAATAGCGCTCATCACATGCAAATGCATGTTGATGAGCCTATTAGTTACTCACCCAAAATACAGAAAGTAAAATATGCGGTCAAGCCGCACATTTTATTCTCAGAAATTAACGCCTGCCCAAAGTAGGCATAAATTTCACCAAAGGCACCAAGCAAGTGTATAGAAAAGCAGAAAAAACTGCTTTTCTGTAAACCCTCTCACTTAGTATCATAGCGAAAAACCTTCTTTAAAAAAAAAAAAAATCTGCCCATGGCCCGCAGGTTGGAAAACAGACGCTCAATTTTGCTGGCGTCCGTTTTACGAACCCGTGGCTGTCAGCGGGTTTGACAACCGACACTGGTAAAATTAAGTGTTGGTTGTCAGACCCGCTGACAACCGCCACTTTCACCAATAAGGAGGCCCTAGGGATGCGCTAGTGTCCCTAGCGCCTCCTTATTAGCACGGGCCCTAATTTAAATACTGAATCATGTGCCCAGGAGAGGGGCCTGGGCACACATCGGGAGAGCGGGTGCTTGCCTCGGAGTACCAGATCTCCCGCAGAGGTTATTGAATCGGCCTGAAAGTAAAAAAAAATTGTATGTATTTATAGAAAGATAAGAACATATAAGCAAAACATGCCTATCGAAAAAATAATCAAGCACATACCAATGTTAGCATCTCTGCCAGCTTCATAGCTCGCCAACCCCGACAGGAAATGGCTTTTAAAGGTCCTGTCATTATGTTATATCCCCTTTCCCGTAATATAACCGACAGCTGGTAAAATCACTGTAAATCCTAACAAGATCCCCAATCTATTTCTTTATTCAATCCAAAAGGTCAAAGTGGCTTGTGAGGCAGGGAGTTTCTACCTTGGGAAGTGTAGTCACTCTGGTTGAGCAGCATTTACAGGCAGAGACCACACTCAGTGCTGATGAAGGTGCCATCTATTAGGGTAATTGCGCCGGAGTTAATTAACTCCAGCATGACTCCAGCAGACAGCATCAGTTGAAGAAGAAAATGAGAAGAGGACGTTGTCGGAGCTGTTTCAAGGCCTGGGCCCCTGGCATTGGGCTAGGGTCCAGGACAAGGCCCTGGCCTCCAAGCCAGACCATGGTGTAGGACCCTGGTTTAGACTCTGGCCTAGGCCAAGCCATTCGACCTGAGCTTAGGCCTTGCCACTAGATCACCACCAGATCAAGTAAGTGGGAGTTGAGGGTGATCCTGACCCCAGAATTTTCCAGGAAGGTAGGAGGCTTTTGGGTTTTGTTTTTTAAATGTTTGATTAATTTCTTCTCAAGAATGACACAAATCAAACATTCCATGAACCAAAATTTATGGGGTAAAAAACTCCTGCACACCCCTAATTATGATCAACACAGAAAAGTGAAAACCTCTAGGAAATAGATGTGAGCTGTCTTTGTTTCATAGGCATGTATGAACCCTGATTAATATAGACAGAACCAGTTTTTCTCTTCTAGCAAAACAATGAATTGGGTGTAAACTGCTTATTGCATGAATTTCCCTAGAAATGAGATGTTTGAGACTGGTCGGTAGTTGTCAAACGTATCGGGGAGATACTTTGTGGATGCTTCTTAAAATACGCATGCCATGTGCCAGCCCAAGAGGTGCGCATATCTCCCTGATTTGGCATGCGTAGGGCTTTTAAAATATGCCTCACACTTTTCAATTGTAAAAAGCATGCACATCAATTTTCCCCCCCAAAAAAAACATCTGCCATACAAAGTCCCAGGTGTAACTTTGTGCAGGCAGTTTTCATAGGATAATTTTCAGGATAATTTCATGCCCATAAATTAGCTTTGAAAATTAGTGTATCTGGCAAACACCTGCCTTCATAGGCAGCAACATCAAAATTATGAACTCTTTTCCAGATGCTATAAACAGCACTAATTTTGGGCTGTGGTGTATCACTTACTGGAAAAGAGCATTATCAAGTGATACGCGCACAAAAGAAAAAGTCCAAGAAAGGGGTGGGGAATGGGCGTGGCCTGGGCAGGGCAAGGGAATTCCGGCAATATAAATGGAAACCAGCACCTAAATATTTACGCACACAAGCACATGCTGGGGTCCTCTACTGCATAATTTTACCTTTGCTCTAGATGGCTTGTAAGTTATAAAACAAAAATAAAATAGGCTAGTCAGCGGGGTTTTAAGGATTGGGGCAGCTAGGGTAAAAGAGAGGTTAGTTAGCTAGGGGGCTTAGAAAGTCTTATCTTGTAACTGGGCATATTGGGAATGAACTAGTTTAACTAGTAACTGTGTCTACCCATGTGGTAGAAGTGGCAAATGCATGCATCCATATAAAATGGCACGCTTATTACTCATGTCCAGCCGATTTTATAAGAAGCACACATATACGCCCGCATGTTATAAAATGGCCATGTCCATGGGCACGAGCTGGCATATGTCGTTCATGTATGATTGCGTGGAGGTTTTAAAGTTACTGTCCCTGTGCGTAAATGCAAACCCTATAAACTCCATACTCCACCCCACAGGAGTGCCTCTCCCTATTACACTTAAAATTACATGCATACAGGATTTATGAGCATAATTTTGTGTGCATATTGGCCAGGAAATTTTGAAAAAGACCTTTCCTGTGGGTAAATCACTGTTTTACCCATAAAAGCCCCTTTAAAAATTGCACTCCCTAACCTCACAGCAGGCAATTTCCTGTATCAACTCCTGATAAGCATTCTCAGAAAATTTCAGCCAAGAAACAGCCTTTTAATAGCTATTATTTGAGCAGATCTTCCCCTGCAGACCTTGCTCCTAATAAGAGAGCATGAAAAATGGCAGTAAAGGCCTCACTGATTTGCTTAGTCTAAGGTAAGTGAGCCAGTAGCATCTCTCACCCCCTCTAATTGATCTTTTCTTTCTAATTTTTTTGTAATTTAGAAGCTAATAACATTTCAGTCTTATTTCTTTTATTATAATAAACTTGCCTAGTGTGCCTTAGGCAACCTTCAATTTTCTGATCAATGAAGAGCTTTTTTTTTAAGTAGCTAGGAAGTAGACTTTTTTTTTAAAGGTAACTGAATTAAATGCTCATTCCAGTAGCTAGGACTGACACCTTTATGGTTTGCAGTACTACTCACACTTATGATAATTCAGCACTCTTGTGCATCTGCCACCATGTACCCATTACATACACTCACATTCTTCTCTGCATATGATAAAAGATAAGCTGACAGTATCTGCTTTTCTTTACGGGTTACAAACAAATTTGTACTGTAAAATTAGAAAAGCAGGCTATGAAGTTTTCAAGTGCATCTCAAACTTCCTGCATTTCTCATAAACAACAATGGAACTCAGCAGGACACCGTTCATTCTTCACGGTGCCATCTTTATTTATTGGGAGAAGGGGACTTTGAGGGCAATTTTTGAAGATATTTACCCAAGTAAATTGGCTGCTGAAAATGCCACTACTGTTTCATAGCTTGGGCACATTTAACTTCATTTAAGAGAGACATTTCTGGGACTGTTGTGGATCAGAGAATAATATGCGGACACTGTATTTTAAAGCACATGTACATTGTTTTTCTTGATAAATTTTACTTGCACAAGAAACTGATGCAAAAGTCTGTGGGTATTTCTCAACCATGCAAGTTTCTAAAGGAAAATATTGAATACATTTTCAAAGGGATTGCACACAGAAAAATAACATAATCATGTATAAAATTGCATACATGCTATTTTATAAACCTCAAATGTACCCACTTATGCTTGGTTTTATATGTACAATTATCAGTGTAAACAAAGGGCATTCTATGGTACGGTCAAATGCACGTGCAGAAGTTGATATTTTATTCAAGATTTACTCATTTATTTATTTATTTATTTATTTCGGATTTTTATATACCGGCATTCGAGATAGCAATCACATCATGCTGGTTCACATAGAACAGGGGTGCAAAGTAAAACATTAACTATAACAATGGTGCGGAAAAAGGCTGTTACATTTAACGGGGAGACTAGAACTTGGCGAAGAAGGAAGAGAAAGGGCAGATTATTAATTCAAAATAGGCTAACGATAGTGGATGGAGTTGAGGGATGACGTTGAGGTGTTAAATCAATTGGAGTCCAGGAATGCTTGTAAGAATATCCAGGTCTTTAGTCTTTTTTTGAAGGTTGATAAGCATGGTTCCAGTCTGAGATTAGGGGGGATGGAGTTCCATAATGTTGGACTGGCTGTAGAGAACGCCCGATCCCTTAGCGTGCTGTGTCTGGTAGATTTGGACCGCGGTACCTGTAGTGTTCCCTTGTAAGCGTCTCTTGTTGGTCTTGTCGATTTATGTAGTTGGAGAGGGATCTGTAGGTCAATGGGAGCCAGTAGATGGATGTTTTTGTATGTGGTAAGAATGGCCTTGTATATTATTCTAAAGTGGATAGGTAACCAGTGGAGGCTCTTTAGTATGGGGGTTATATGATCCCTTCTCCTGGTATTTGTCAGAATTCAAGCAGCTGCATTTTGCACCATCTGAAGCGGTTTGGTGTAAGAAGCAGGAAGGTCAAGTAGGATGGTGTTACAATAGTCTAATTTTGAGAATATGATTGCTTGCAGAATGGTTCTGAAGTCTTGGGCGTGGAAAAGAGGTCTAGTTCTTTTCAGCACTTGTAGTTGGTAGAAACAGTCTTTGGTGGTTTTGTTGATGGTGGCTTTGAAATTCAGGCAATTATCAATTAGGACTCCTAGGTCTCTCACTTGTGTGATTGTTGGCGTGGCTTGCTGAGTAGAGGCGATGGTGCTGTTCTCTGGGGCGATGAGCAGTAGTTCTGTTTTGCAAGAATTTAGTACCAGGTTTAGGCTGGTGAGAAGGAGTTTAATTTTTTGGAGGCATGTATCCCAGAAAGCCAGGGTTTTAGCGAAGGAATCCTTGATGGGGATCAGGACCTGGATATCATCCGCATAGAGGAAATGTTTGAGGTTGAGGTCGGTGAGAAGTTGGCATAATGGTAGAAGGTATAAGTTAAATAAAGTAGGCGACAGGGAAGACCCCTGTGGGACTCCAACTGATGAGAGGTGTTGTGAGGATTCTTTGTTCTGTATCTTGACCTTGTATCCTCTATTGCTGAGAAAGGATATGAACCAAGAGAGTGCTGTGCCTGATATCCCTATGGAGGCTAACTGGTTAATGAGAAGGGAATGATTAACGGTGTCAAAGGCTGACGAAAGGTCCAGTAGGATCAGAAGGAAGGCTTGTCCTTTATCAAGGCCCAGGATGAGGTAATCTGTCATGGAAATGAGGAGGGACTCCGTGCTTCGTGTTTTGCGGAATCTGTATTGTGATGGGAATAGGAGATTATTTTCTTCAATATAGTTTGAGAATCGGGTGTTCACCAGTTTCTCCATGATCTTGGCTATGAAGGGGAGGTTAGCGATCGGTCGGTAGTTGTTTGGGTCATTGGGATCCAGATTTGGTTTCTTGAGTAGTGGTTTGAGAGGGGCCAGTTTGAGGTCATCTGGGTAAGATCCTTGTGTTATTGAGCAATTTATGATGTCTGACAGGGATTTGGAGATGGAGTCAGGAATTGATAGAAGCAGTTTCGTGGGGATGTGATCCGATGGGTGAGAGGATGGTTTCATTTTCCGAAGAATGCCTTGGATCTCGATGGAGGAAGTGAGCCAGTTCTTCTAGGCGAGTATTGTTGAAGGAGGTCTGAGGTGGTGTTGATGGAGAGATGGTGTTAGGAGGGAGCTGAGTTAGTAGTTTGCTGATTTTGTTGCTAAAAAATAGTGCTAGTTCTTCCGCTTTAGATTCGGCTTGGTTGTGAGCAATTTCTGGAGGGTTTATTTGAGTAAGGTTGGAAACGTAGCTAAAGAGGGCTTTAGCGTCAAATACTAGGTCGTGGATCTTGGATGCGTAATAGTTCCTCTTGGATCTTAGAGTGTTGGATTTGTATTGATGAAGAGTTGATTTGTAGATAGATAGAGTGATGGTGCATGGGTTTTTACGCCATTTAGCCTTATTTTGTCTTAGCAGTAGTTTAAGTTTTCTTAGCTCTAGGGTAAACCATGGTTGTCTTTTGGAAGAATTTGGGTGAGGTTTTTTTGTTGTTAGAGGGCATAGCTTGTTGGCAATAGATTCCATGATGTTGTTCCAAGATTGAAGAGCTGAGTTCGGTGTGGTGAAGTCTACTTGGGGGAGATGTGTAGATAAGTGATTGCTAAGATCTTCTGTGGAGCATGTTTTCCTGTAAGTGAAGCAGGGAGAGGGTATGCGAGATGTACTGATATCTTTTATTGAGAATGAAGTTGTTATGAGGGAGTGATCTGACCAAGGGACCTTCGTGCAACTGGTGTGTTGAAAAGTTTTGATTGCAGTGTTGACGAAGATGAGGTCTAACGTGTGGCCGGCTTTGTGTGTGGGTTTGTTAACTAGTTGAGTGAAACCTAAAGCGGAGAATGCTGTGAGTAAGGCTTCGCAGTTGGGTGATAGTATGGAGTTGTCGACGTGCAAGTTGAAATCTCCTAAGACTATAGCTGGGGCGTCCAGCTTGATGAGGGAGGTGGTTAGTTCGACCAGAGGAGAAGGGTCTGTTTCCAGGACACCTGGAGGAGCGTAGACAAGTAAAATTTGGAGTTTGTCTGATGAGAAGAAGCCGATTTCGAGTTTAGAGTCAGAATTGTAGGAGTGCTGAGTAAATCTGAGGTCTTTTTTTGTAGCTAGGAGGATTCCTCCTCCTTTTTTTTTTTTCCCTTGGCGTGGGATGGAGAAGAAGTCGTATGTCACTGTGGGTAGTTGGTTAATTATTGCAGTGTCTGAAGGTTTGAGCCAGGTCTCAGTTATTGCGCATATATCCGGTTTTACATCGATGAGATAGTCGTTTAGTATTACTGATTTCTTGGTTAGGGATTGAGCATTGAATAAGGTTAATGAGAATAGTGTGAAGCCTAGCAGTTGGGTATTAGGAGAGATCATGATTGGGCAGAGTGATTTAAGGTTATGGAGATGGGACTGTCGAGTTGAGTTTCCTTTGGGAGGTAGACAATGAGGGAGGATTGGGATTGGGAAAGATGGAGACATTTTGAAGAGGGCTGTGGCAGGCTGTGGCAAGCGAGTGATGTCGGCTGGAGAGAGTAGGTAGTTGCTATCCTTAAGGGGGGCAGGGTTATTTAAGATGTAGATTGCTGTCCGGTCTAGTCAAATGCTTGGGAGAGTTCGTAGATGAGGAAGACGCATTGCAGAGGGATACAATCTGTTCAGTCCACGATACTCAGGGGCTGCACGAAGGGGCGCACAAAGGGGCAGGCCCCTTTGTCGCGCTCCTTCGGCGCGCGACGCTCGGCGTGCGATGCCTAGACGAATGGGGCTTAAAGGTCTGCCGGGCTGACCCTGATTGGGTCGAAGGGCTTCCCGTGGGCGGGCCTTGTCGCTGTGGGCTGCCTTTCTTTTTTGCAGGTTTTTTTCTTTTTTAGGAGGAATCGAGCGCGGCTGGCGCTGGGGCCTCCCCGGAGTGGAAGGCGGGCACTGACCTGACCTTCCCCCGGCGGGGCTTGGGCGCCAGTCGCACAGGTCTTCAGTCGTGGGCCGGGGACGGCGAAGAAAGGGAGATAGCGCCTCGGAGCGCGAAGATTTGAAGGTCCGCTGGGCTGACCCTGATTGGGTCGAAGGGCTTCCCGTGGGCGGGCCTTGTCGCTGTGGGCTGCCTTTCTTTTTTGCAGGTTTTTTTCTTTTTTAGGAGGAATCGAGCGCGGCTGGCGCTGGGGCCTCCCCGGAGTGGAAGGCGGGCACTGACCTCATAAATTATAGAACTTATTCATACAATTTTACACTGGCTGATTGACTAGCTCAAGTAAAATTTGACTTGTCTGTTGTCTGCAATTTTGAGGGTGGGAGGTTTAGGTGTACTGGTAGAGATTCTGGGAGAAGTGCTAGAGGGTCTAGTTGAAATGGAAATGGAACTGGATGAACTGGCAGAGGTATTGATGGACTGGTGATTTCAAGTAAATGCACAATTAAGTATTTGCAAAACTGTATACATGCACACTTTAAAGCAGGGGTCGGGAACCTTTTTGGCTGAGAGAGCCATGAACGCCACATATTTTAAAATGTAATTCCGTGAGAGTCTTACAAGACCTACCAAATTAATTTACTACAACCCCCTACTCTCCTGATGCCCCCCAAGACCTGCCAAATTAATTTACTACAACCCCCTACCCTCCTGACCCCCCCCCCCCCCCAAGAACTGCCAAAAGTCCCTGGTGGTCCAGCGGGGGTCCAGGGCTCGCAGACAAATCTTTAATAAAAAAGTAAAAATCTAACAAAACCCCCCATGCTGCTTCCTATGGCCTCCTAGGGCGTGCACGCCCCACGCTGCCTACACTTATCAATACATCGTGGTGGGAACCTCAGGGAAATCCCCACCACATGGCATCAGTACCTCCGGGTATTTAAGCCTCCGCTCCGCTCCTATTCAACGAGTTAGCAAGGACTTCGGTTTTGCTATTCTGACCGCTTCTAAGCTGCTTGTTTGGATTCCTTGCTCCAGCAGAAGCTCTGGGCACCCGCTCCTCAGGGGCTTCTCATTTCTATCTACCCTTCGGGGTTTCTCTACCTAACCAAGACAACCGCTCCTCGGGGGTCTTATCTACTTTCGTTACAGAATCCCTTAGTGCTCCTCGGTACTCGCTCCTCGAGGGCCTTTCCAGATCAGGGTATCCTCCACCTCGGACCTTGGGTCCTTTTCTTCATCTGCTACCAAGGAGGATTCCTGCACTGCTCCTCTGTGAGTACCTCTATGTTCCAGCTCTCCATTTCCACCCTTCAGGTTCAGCTTATCCCATTCTGCGGAACACTACCAACCTTGCTACATCTGGGTGAGATCTTCTACATCTGAGACTGTCTGAGCATATTGGAATTTCGCTGGACTACAGTGCTACCCATGCCTGTGCAAGTATCATCTATCTACAGCAGAACAATAAAGCTTTCTCCCTCAGTGTCTGCTTTCTGAGTCTAGCCTATCATGTGGTTCCCCACGGGGCCCCTCCCCGTGGGAGGAGTCATCACCACTGCGACCAAGAGCCCACACTATGCCACAAACCCAACAGCACCATGTATAAATGACATTTTAACAAGCCACAGGAAATAGTGTGGTATGCTCTCCATACCCATTATTTTCTGTAGGCTTGGTAAGGCCTTTAACTTTAATACTTACCTTGAACCAGATGTTGAAATTTTAATAGGCTCATGCCAACTGAAATCCCCCATGCAAAAAACCTAAAATGAAAGGGCTAGTAGCATAGACAATATTATTACCTAGTTGCACCTGACACTCTCAATACCCAGCAGGCAAAAACTCATAATAAAAACTTTTTAAAATATATCCGAAGCAAGAAACCTGTGAGGGAGTTGGTTGGACCGTTAGATGATGGAGGGGTTAAAGGGGCTCTTAGGGAAGATAAGGCCATTGCAGAAAGACTAAATAAATTCTTTGCTTCCATGTTTATTAATGAGGATGTTTGGGAGCTACCAGTTCCAGAAATGGTTCTCAAGGGTGATGAGTCAGACAAACTGAATCAAATTACTGTGAACCTGGAAGATGTAGTAGGCCAGATTGCCAAACTAAAGAGTGGCAAATCACCTGGTACAGAAGGTATGCACCCTAGGGTACTGAAGGAACTAAAAAATGAAATTTCTGATCTATTAGTTAAAATTTGTAACCTATCATTAAAATCATTCATTGTACCTGAAGACTGGAGAGTGGCCAATCTAACCCCAATATTTAAAAAGGTCTACATGGGCAATCCGGGAAACTATAGGCCCATGAGCCTGACTTCAATGCTGGGAAACATAGTGGAAACTATTCTAAAGATCAAAATCATAGAGCATATAGAAAGACATAGTTAATGGAACACAGTCAGCATGGATTTACCCAAGAGAAATCTTGCCTAACAAATCTGCTTCATTTTTTTGAAGGGGATAATAAACATGTGGATAAAGGTGAACTGGTAGATGTAGTGTATTTGGATTTTCAGAAGGCATTTGACAAAGTCCCTCATGAGAGGCTTCTACGTAAACTAAAACGTCATGGGACAGGAGGCGATGTCCTTTCATGGATTACAAACTGATTAAAAGACAGGAAACAGAGAGTAGGATTAAATGGTCAATTTTCTCAGTTGAAAAAGGTAAACAATGGAGTGCCTCAAGGATCTGTACTTGGACCGGAGCTTTTCAATATATTTATAAATGATCTGGAAAGGAATACAACAAGTGAAGTTATCAAATTTGCAGATGATACAAAATTATTCAGAGTACTTTAATCACAAGAGGATTGTGATACATTACAGGAGGACCTTGCAAGACTGGAAGATTGGGCATCCAAATGGCAGATGAAATTTAATGTTGACAAATGCTAGGTGTTGCATATAGGGTAAAATAACCCTTACGGTAGTTACACGATGTTAGGTTCCTTATTAGGAGCTACCACCCAGGAAAAAGATCTAGGCATCATAGTGGATAATACTTTGAAATCTTCGGTTCAGTGTGCTGCAGCAGTCAAGAAAGCAAACAGAATGTTAGGAATAATTAGGAAGGGAATGGTGAATAAAATGGAAAATGTCATAATGCCTCTGTATCGCTCCATGGTGAGACTGCACCTTGAATATTGTGTACAATTCTGGTCGCCGCATCTCAAAAAAAATATAGTTGCGATGGAGAAGATACAGAGAAGGGCAACCAAAATGATAAAGGGAATAGAACATCTCCCCTATGAGGAAAGGCCGAAGAGGTTCAGGCTGCCAGCTTGGAGAAGAGATGGCTGAGGGGGATATGATAGAGGTCTTTAAGATCATGAGAGGTCTTGAATGATTAGATGTGAATCGGTTATTTACACATTTTGATAATAGAAGGACTAGGGGGCATTCCATGAAGTTAGCAAGTAGCACATTTAAAACTAATCGTAGAAAATTATTTTTCACTCAAAGCACAATTAAGCTCTGGAATTTGTTGCCAGAGGATGTGGTTAGTGCAGTTAGTGTAGCTAGGTTCAAAAAAGGTTTGGATAAGTTCTTGGAGGAGAAGTCCATTAACTGCTATTAATCAAGTTTACTTAGGGTATAGCCACTGCTATTAATTGCATCAGGAGCATGGGATCTTCTTGGTGTTTGGGTATTTGCCAGGTTCTTGTGGCCTGGTTTGGCCTCTATTGGAAACAGGATGCTGGACTTGATGGACCCTTTGTCTGACCCAGCATGGCAATTTCTTATGTTCTTATGATTTAAATGTAAGATGCTGGGGAGGTAGAGCAAGGTGGCAGATGCATGCTGAATGTACCTGAGTGTTTCCTGTATCCCCCCCCCCCTTGCTGTCTGATTATATTTTGTTATGGTGAAATGAAAATAGAAGGCACACATTTTTCCAGCTGATGAGCCTTCCAATACTCTATGGTGGAGGCCATAGAGTATTTTATTATCTGATCACAGGATGCTTCAGTGCTCAATTGACAGCTTTTGAAGGCTTCAACTGGGAAAGGAGAACCATCTGCCCTTCCTCTGTTTGAAGCATCCATTAGCCCTGAGATGATGACTCCCCAGATAAACCCAGCAAAAGGATGCATTGAAATAGACAGTTGGGTGTCGGAGAGAGAATTCTTCTCATTCTGAATGATATGCCAACCAAAGGCCAGTGGCAAAGCTAGTTCCAGCATGGAGCTTGCTTGAAACCTCTTCAGAGACTTGGAAATGCTGCCTGGGCAAGCAATGCAGGCAATTGTAGCAGCAGCTGATGAGCCAAATCTCAAGGTAATAAAGAAAGGGCAGCATTTGGATGGGGGTCTCCAAATCAACTTTTCTGACTGTATTCTTTACACAGATGATTCTGGCCAAGACTTAAGTGGTTAGTTTAGTTAATTTATGAGATGTCATTGCTTAACTTGAGAAGACTTCAGAGAGAGAGAATTTGTCTTATCATACTCAAAGCTCAATGGAAAATGTGGCACTACTGGAAATTAATATAACTTCTGTGATACTTGAACCTGGATTATATTTTATGAGGCCATATCTCACATTCCTATTTAGATGGAAACTGTCATTATGCATAAGGTTCATGTTGCAGGTTTTTCTGAATCGTGAAGGGGGGGGGGGATTATTTTCAAGGCCCTCATAATGCTTTTTACTTTTCCCATAGTTAAATCTCTTGCATACAGCACTGATAATCTCATCATAGACGATAGCAAAGTCACTACTCAATAAGATACAAGGAAAGTTGTTTAGGGGTTTCCAACATTTCCCTTTTACTGATAAGGTACAATGGTGATTTAAAGTCTTTGTTTTGCATCCAGCCCAGGCGGAATGTGGGGAGCAACACCTCCGCAGTTGTACATGATGACAGGGCAAGGCTGGAGCAATGCTTGGGCAGTCTGGTGAGGCTGAAGCAAGACTTGGACAGTCTTGCATAGTTGGAACAAGGTTTGAACAACTTGGCAAAGCTATAGCAAGGCCTGGACAGTCTGGTGCAGTGGAAGCAAAGCTCGGACATGTTAATAATCTAGAACCAAGGTTTGGACTGGAAAGGAGAGCAGGTAAGGATAGGAAATCAGGAATAGCATTCAGGCAAGACTGGAACTCAGGAGCAGTATACAGGCAGGACTGGAGCTTAGTAGCAGCGTGCAGATAAGACTGGAACTCAAGAACAGAGTGCAGGTAAGACTGGAACTCAGGAACAGCATGTAGAAAAGATTGGAACTCAGGAACTGATTACATGTAAGACTGGAACTCAGGCTGGAACAGGAATTGACTGAGACAGTGCAATACAAGGACAATACAGAACATGAAATATAAAGCCTGAAGGCAGCAATACAGGAAGGCCTCAAGGGGCAGGACAGAGAGAGGCCCAAAAAGGCCACAGAGGTAGGCAAGGCCTGGATAGGCCAGAGATCAAGAGTAGGCCAAGATAGGCCGCAACTCAAGGAAGAGAGCCAGAAGTCCCAAAGACCGCAAGGCAAGGCTAGGAGCTGAAGGCCAGATGGCCACAAGGCAAGACAAGGCTGGGACAGAAGGCCAAATGGCCAACAGGCAAAGCAAGGCTGAGGTTAGAAGGCTGGAAGCTATGAGACAAAGAATGGATAGGCCTGAGAAGGCCACAAGGCAAGAGTAGCTAAGACAAGGATCTAATAGAGACTCGATGCATAAGCATCGAAACAAGGAACAGACAGGGTTAAGTAGGGCTGGAGTATGGGTGTAGTTCAGGCATGAAGGAGGGACCTAGCCAGCCTAGAGAGTATGCTCGTGGAGGTCCCAAGGTGGAGCAGAAACTACAAGACAGATTGAGACATGATACCAGGGATGAGAGTAGTTCTCATCGGAGGCCTTTGCTGATAAGGAGGTGTCTTTACAGCTGTGTACTACATTTTTAAGATAATAACGTATATATAGTAAGTCTTTTAATTCTTACAGTCTTTTTAAGTTCAGATATTATTTATTTATTTATTTAACATTTTTATATACCGAGGTTCTGGTAACAATGTTACTAATCACGTCGGTTTACATATAACATTGAAATGACTTAACACGTGTGTCTTACAGAGAACAAGGAAATGAAGAACTGGGAAATAATTAAATTACATAACATATTATGAAATACATCATTTTAAATTATTCCATTAGTTCTTTTAGTTACTTGATCTCATCCCTCTCATTGGAATCTGGGTAGACCTTTTGTGCTTTCCTCCCACTATACTTTGAAGTATCAAAGATGTACTTTATAGTGGTTATGGATGAGCATTAGTTTCAAACAAATTGAAAAAAAATGCAATGAATAAGGGCAATTTTCTTCATTGGGGGGAGGGCCCGAAATGTTGTTTAAATCTTGTGACTGCACTCATCAGCATATATTACCTCTACTATCAATCACTACAGTTAACAAGTAACAGATGAAAATATTAAATATGTGTATCTTTTTTTTTTTTTGTTTATGGTTAGGTTCGGGTCCCCCCCCCACCCCCCCCTCCCACAGGTAATTTCATTTTTTCCACAGTTCAGGATTTTATTTTTTTTTCGTGGTTCCCAAATCGCGTGTTAGTGCACACTAACACAAAATGCAAATTTTTCAAAATTTTGGAAAATTTTCCTTTGTTTCAGAGCCCTCCCGAACCATGATGAATTAGACAATTTCATTGAAATTGTCTAATTTGTTTAAAATGAATGCACATCTCTAGAAAACATAACTGATTTAATAAGCCCTTCACAGATTCATTCTACTGGTTGTACATGCATAACACATGCATGGCTTGATCTTTACAGTCTGATAGAAGCATATGCTAATCTACTAGTAAGATCAACTATTTTTCTTCTACCAAGGAAGGCATCCCCCACTCCAGCTGTCTTTGAAATTATGTCCAAAACCATTTCCCTTATGGTCATTGCTGACTCTTGGTCTTCTTCTACACATCCATTGCTTTCATAGCTGCTGCAGCACTCTTTAGTTTTATAATGCCACTCCAGGTACCACTTGAGCTTTTCAGTTTAACTGTGGCATGCTACTGGTAGAATCAAATGCATTCCTCCTACTGAGACAGGCATCCTCTACTCCAACTATCTGAACTTCTGTCCAAATCCTCTTTCCTTATACTACTTGCTGACTCTTGCACTTGTCCTTGCCATCTCTTGCTTTCCATATGTGCTGCACCACTCTTTGGGCTTCTAATGCCATTCTTCCTCCATCTCAGCCCTTGAGGTATACAATGGGAGATTTTCAGCTACTCTTCTTGCTTCATTGCTCTATTCTTTCCACTTCAGTTTTTAATAATCACCAGCATGACTGCTGCCAGTACTACTCCAAGACAGTCTTGGTTCCTTAGAGTATTTCCTCCACTGCTTCAGCTGTGTATGAATTTGCTTCCAAATCCCATTCCCTGGTGGTATTTGCTGACTCTTTCTCTTGTTCTAGCTATCCGATGCTTTACACAGGCCTTACTCACCAGATATCTTTAATGATTTCATGCTCTCTTGGATTTTTTCTTCAAACTGTTTCCTTACAGCTCTTCTGATTATTGGTCTCATACAATATTTAGCCTTCAATGGATTATACCACATCAAAAGGCAAGGGTTGCAGAAGTGCAGGACACAGAAACACCAGGACCATAATTCTCCATGAATACTGCTTCTAATTTAATGGAGCTAGCATTTGCAAAAACTAATTCAGAATTGTGTCCTGGATTCCCTGAATCACAGGATATTAAATAGGTAGTTGCTAAAGAGCATTTGTGTCTCTAGTCAATAGCATTTTAGCCTCCAGCAAAGACCAGCTCCAAGCCCAAACATCTAGCTTTTTCAGAAATGACATAAGGATTTTCCCTGCCTAGGGCTTTCTACCAATTTGGTTGATGCCCTTTGCCACCCATTTAGAGACTTGGGATTTTCTTGCCTATCTGGGTGGCTGTTTTTTACCTTTCATTATGCTTTGGCATCTTCATGCCATTCTGTGTTGCTTTCACACTCTTTCACTGCCTTGGGGGAGGGTTTCTGCCTCTTTTGGTGATTTGTTCCCACTTCATGATGCCTTGAGCTATTCATGTCACACTTGGTGCCACTTTGCATCTCTTATACAGCCTTGGGGGGTTCATGCCTTGGGTTGATTTCCTTTGCCATATTTCTGCAGGCTTGGTGTTATCTGGCCAGTGTTGCTGCCGTTTTGCTCTTCTGATGGTGCCTTGAAAAACTCCTACCACCGCTAATATTGGTTTGCCTTATTGTAGGCCTTTGAGCTCTTCATTCCACTTTTGAAGTCACACTGACATAGCCTTTATGATGTCTACCCACAAGTTTCTTTAGAAATGATTAGAACAACCCAATTTGGAAGTTCAAAATATGCTGCATTGCTTCCCCCTTTGACTATAATAGTAAACAAATTAACAGTTTAAGAAATTTAAGAATTAACAATTTAAGAAAAGGGATTTAAGGAAGCTGGAAGAGTGGTCAAAGATATGGCAGCTGAGATTCAATGCCAAGAAGTGCAGAGTCATGCATATGGGGAGTGGAAATCCGAATGAACTGTATTCGATGTGGGGAGAAAGGCTGATGTGCACGGAGCAGGAGAGAGACCTTGGGGTGATAGTGTCTAATGATCTGAAGTCGGCGAAACAATGTGACAAGGCGATAGCTAAAGCCAGAAGAATGCTGAGCTGCATAGAGAGAGGAATATCAAGTAAGAAAAGGGAAGTGATTATCTCCTTGTACAGGTCCTTGGTGAGGCCTCACCTGGAGTACTGTGTTCAGTTCTGGAGACCGTATCTCCAAAAAGAGACAGAGACAAGATGGAGGTGGTCCAGAGAAGGGCGACCAAAAAGGTGGAATGTCTTCATCGAATGACTTATGAGGAAAGATTGAAGAATCTAAATATGTACACCCTGGAGGAAAGGATGAGCAGAAAAAAATCAGCAGAATCAGGGGTCACGATTTGAAGCTCCAGGGAGGAAGACTCAGAACCAATGTCAGGAAGTATTTATTCACGGAGAGGGTGATGGATGCCTGGAATGACCTTCTGGAGGAAGTGGTGAAGACCAGAACTGTGAAGGACTTCAAAGGGGTGTGGGATAAACACTGTGGATCCATAAAGTCTAGAGGACGTGAATGAATGTGGAAAAAAGGATTTGCATTCACAAAAACGTGGGGAGTAGCTTGCTTGTTACGGCGGTTACTACCCCAAACCAAATAAGCCTGATACTTCACTTTCAATGCATATCCAGCATAGCTCTCTGCTTCAATGGCAGGGGAGAAAGATTGATACTTCACGCAAATCCAGTAAAGCTCTCTGCTTCAACAGCAGGGGAGAAAGTATGATACTTCACTTTCAATGTATATTCAGCATAGCTCTCTGCTTCAATGGCAGGGGGGAATGAAGAAAAGTGGATCTATATACAGACAACAACCAACAAGGACTGAATTACATAGCCTGGGTAAACAAATAAGCATGGGTGTAGCTTGCTTATTGTGGCAGTTACTACCCCTAACTAATTAAGGGGGTCAGTTTTCAAAATGTGGTAAGGTGTTTTTGCATGCGATAGGCCTTTAACGCATGTGAAAACGTGTTTACCACATGCGATTGCACCATATCGTATGGTGTGATGCAAATTCAAAAAAATGGGCTGGGTTAGGCTCTCTGTGAAGAGTATTGCAGATTTTTAACTACACCTGTTTCAAATGTGTTAGTGGCTGTGACAAGGGTTTATCACCATTTGTGATGTGTCTTGTAAGGCTTATTGAGAGAGAGAGAGAGAGAGAGAGAGAGAGACTGGCCATAATAGCATGGCCCATAGATAACATCAAGGGTCTCTCAACCTAGCTTGATGTTACCCAGGTAGAGAGTCCATCAAGCTAGGTTGAGAGAACATTGCCCAAATCTCATCTTTGAGTGAGTTTCCTCACTCCGAAGGCCAGCAAATCTTCAAAAGAGACCACTGTTCTGTTCGTACGTCTCATGTAGAATGTGAAAGCGGCCCCTAACCCCCTACACTCTTACCTAATCCCCACCTCGAGTTACTAGGTGGGCCTATCCTAGGGATACAAATACCTATCTATGGGACATGGTATCGCAATGTGCACTAACTTAGCTCTTCGCACAGGTAATTATCGCAAAATGCAATAAATACTATATTAGCATAAAACACACCCCTTTTGCTATCGCATGCGGTACTTACAGCATTTTGATAAATCCAGGCCTAAGCTAGATATTTCACTTAGATGCAGCTCCAACACTGCTCTCTGCATTAATGGTGGGGGTGGAAGGGAAATAG
The DNA here is from genome assembly GCF_901001135.1 of Rhinatrema bivittatum. Taxonomy (NCBI): domain Eukaryota; kingdom Metazoa; phylum Chordata; class Amphibia; order Gymnophiona; family Rhinatrematidae; genus Rhinatrema; species Rhinatrema bivittatum. The sequence continues at coordinate 379,132,081 of NC_042615.1, read as the reverse complement.
AGCCAAAAGGTTACTAAGAGCCAAGAGTAACATAAGTATGAGAAAAAAAGTGTGAAGCTTGCTGGGCAGACTGGATGGGCCGTTTGGTCTTCTTCTGCCGTCATTTCTATGTTTCTATGTAACAAATAAAACAATCAATTTGGGTTTTTTTAAACTAATGAAATGAATGGAAATGCAATATAATGCAAATGAATAAACCAAAACAAAATATTTTCCTCTGCACATTGCTAGAATACTTCCTACTTTCCCCTCCCCTATTTTTCACAAACAGGTGGATCTGTTCAGACTCAGAACTCATAGCTCTCATTTGATTTTGTTTTTAATAACTCTGGTCCTGGATGAGGAAGATGAGAAATTGACTTTAGCTTTATTAATTGTTAAAATTTTATTCTAGATTTAAATAGGGACTGAGTCCTCTGCCTGCTTTTAAGCATCAATGGTCCATGTTCTTAATAGCAAAATACAAGCATTTCCAAATATAGCAAAAATCATGCAGAAAAATGACTCTGTAAAGACAAATTGGGATCTTTGTTGGCTTAATTTCTCTTGTAAATGTGTTTTGAAGCATCATTCCATAAGGTATATATTTTATGACCCCCCTCATGTCTGACTGACAGTCTCAGCACCAAGGTGACATTTTTATTTTTTATAATTTATTCTTTTTTGTCTTTTTAACAAAAAAACCATGTTATTTGCCATACAGGATAAGATTATTAAGAAGGAAAATTAAAAGGGGCCACTTTTACATCCAGAGTGAGACGTACGAACAAAACAGTACACTCCTGTGAAGATTTTATGTCCTTCAGAGTGAGGAAACTCACAGAAAAGATGAGATTTGTACAATGTTCTCTCAACCTAGCTTGATATTGTCCAGGTAGAGCGTCCATCAAGCTAGGTTAAGAGAACATTGTGCAAATCTCATCTTTGTGTGAGTTTCCTCACGCCGAAGGACATCAAATCTTCACAAGAGAGCACTGTTCTGTTCGTACGTCTCACTCTGCATGTAAAAGTGGCCCCTAACCCTTACACTACTACCTAAACCTCACCTTGAGTTACTAGGTGGGCCTCCTACAGTAGCATAAATAGCTAACTACAAGAAGGGTCTTGTAGATAGGTGTTCTCTATCTCCATCTAAGGAAGGTTTTGAGCATGATATATTTGTTTACTTCTCCTGGTTCAGCCATTGATTCAATGTTCCCATTCATACCTATGGGGACCAGAACAGGAACTGGTACTAGTCTCTCCTCCTCTATAGGTGGGGAACTAACCCTGTCCACTCCAAATTCAGTGGAGGATTCCAAACAAGCTGGGGATGGGGTAGAGTTTGGAATTACCCAAAAATCTAATCCTCTGGTTGCTAACATTTCAGGGAACAACTCCACCGGTGCCAAGGCTGAAAGTGGCAAACAAATTGCTCCCAGCAATGCATTCCCACAGACATTTGGTAAAGCAGTAGGAGGAGGTGGAGGGGAAGAGGCTAAGCAACTCACCTGCTGAGCCAATAAAAGTTGTTTCTCCTTTGCTAGCAGAATAGATCAAATGATCATTCGTTCTTAGGCCCTCTCATACTTAATTGGACAGCTGTAGAAGCCAGAATCTTCCCTTTTCTTTTCTTCCCCATGTCATTGGCCAAATTTCTTCCTAAGGGGCATGCCCGTTAGGCATATGGCTTTGGTGCACGAGCAGTGGTGCACCGCAGGGTGCCCACTGATGTAGTTTGTTGGAAGGACCCCGAGCCTTGGCTATCCTCTTCCCACCTTATAGAATGCAGGTACCAGCAAAAATTCAGAGAGGGAAGCTTGCTCACACCTCAGGATACCTGATGATGTTGTTTGCAGAAAGGACCCCGGGTCTTGGCTGTCCACTCCCCATCTGATAGAATGCAGGTACCGGCAACAGTTCACAGAGGGAGGCTCCACAAAGGTGATTTTTGAGCCTGCTGCAACATCCTTATTGGTCGCAATTTCATGTTAGATTTATAACGCTAGAGCTCATGCATCCTTCTAATTTTCTATTGGTTACCCTAAAATAAGATTCTATTTTCCTTGTATTTTTCTGTTTTCCTTGATCCCCCTTCCCCCTCCACACATACTCACAATGTAGTAGACTGAATTACCTGGAGTAATATTTATTATTTCTTAATGGCCATAGCTATGTTGCAATATTGCTATGATTTAAAAGTTTGAGGTTTTTGAATCTATACTATTATACACAAGATTTATTTACTGGTTTTTATTTGGTATAAATTTAAATAAATACTTCTTAATAAATAAATACATAAATGTAAAATGCTGAAGCTAACTATAATATTATTTTTGAAAAACAGAAACTCTTAGTCTAGTGCAATCTATGTTTATAGAGTCTTAACCTTCCAGACTTCCTGGCTCCAACTAAATCAAATAGATAATCTATAAACTCAATTTCTTTTATGTAATATCAGTAAATCTGTGACAGTAGTAAGTTCTTGACATGCTATTTATTGCTGTTTCTTAAGAAGAAAAATAACTTCAGAATCAATTCCAGTTCAAATCACTGACTGCTGATTGTAAATGTTGGTTTGTAAACCACCTTATTTTTTTTCTCAACAGAATCAAACTAATAGAAAAAGGTAAGATATGGGGAAAAAACAAGATATTGATAGAGGAATTCTTATTAACTTAATTCCAGAGGGCTCAATTTACTCATTCATTTTTAATTTGATAGGGATGAGCATTTGTTTTCAATGAATGTGCAATCCGCAACAAATAAGTTCCTGTTTGTTTGATTTGTGGGTTTGCGAAATGCATGGCAATCCCCCACGAATAAAACATACCATATTAGTTTCATTCTTTTGGTTGGCAGTGCTTTCTGCTTTCTTAGCAGCTATTTGAAATAGGAGAAGACCATGTGGGAGTATCCATAGCAGCAACCAGCCCTTTCATGTGAGTCATAATTGACCTCACTGCCCTGTCATAGAGTAGGTCAGACAGATTGGCAAGGAGACCAGAATGTCAACATATCAGAGCAAAGCATTTTTCTAATTCAGCCAATCGCTGCTCTCAGTGCTCTGTGATGATGTTCCTGCTGTACTATTTCTACTTTAAGCACACGGCGTGCCATGCACTTTCTTCTTGGCTTTTGTCTGGGGAGGCACCTTTACTCAGAACTAGTTTCTAAGTGTCTCAAATCTGTATTCAATTGCTATTGCTTGCTACTTTGATAGAATTTTCCATTGAAAAATATATTTGTTCATTTTTACTGCTGTGTCAGCCAGGCTTTTTTTTACTGCACTTTTTTTTTATTGAACTCAGACTGTCTCTCTGTCTCTCCCACTGAGACAAACTGCAGCAGTGGCATTTTTCTGCTGATCTTACCCTCCTGGGGTAGGTTGCAGCAGGGTATGGGTGGTGTGGTTGGGAGATAGTGTGAGAGTTGCAGTGGCTGTCTGGGAGTTGATATTTTCAAACAACAAGCAGCATCACTAGGAATTGTGTTTGCTCAGGCTTCCAGTCTTTTCTCTGGAGTTTCATTTTATTGTGCACTCAGAGCAGTCTCAGTTGTAGTGTACAGCAAGGTACTGCACTATGTGTGTGTGTGTGTGTGTGTGTGTGTAGTTTTCCACTCTCACATATATTGGTACAGCAGTGTTCTTTTAATCCAAATCCCCAGTAGGCCTCTGGAGTTTAAACTTTTTTTGTGCACATACAGCAGTCTCAGTTGTAGTGTACAGCAAGGTACTGTACTGTGTGTGTGTGTGTGTAGTTTTCCACACTCACATATATTGGTACTTGCTATGTTCCTCCTTCATTGTGCTGTAGGATGTTGATGCCACTTGTGTTGCCACTTTTCCTGTCGTGCTGCCTTTGAGGATTCATGCAACTGTTATTGGTGCTCTCTTTTGAAGCTGTGGTGTGTTTTTTAAACTCTCGCTGCTGCTTTGCAACTCTGTTAAAGCACTCTTGCCACTCCTGGTACCCCTTTGCCCCTTTATAGTGCCTTAGGCTATTCATGCACTTTGGTGCCACTTTGCCACAGTCTAAGTACCTTGGAGCTATTTTCTCATTCTGATGATTGCTCCCCTGAAGTTTCATCACAATTAATAAGAAAACCCCAATTCTGCAGCCAAAAATAGGCTGCAAATACTTCCCCCATTGACTTTAATGGCAAATGAAAATGAATGAAACTAATGAACAAATTGTTTTTTCCCCTAATTAAACTAATGAAACAAATTGTGGCCCCCATGAAATGAAAATATGAAATGAAACAAATTTTTTCCATCTGCACATCCCTAGAATTTGATTTGCTCAATTTCAAATGAGAAAAAAAAGGTCATGCTGAATAGTTATTTAGAAAGGTAGAACATTTTAATAACATTTCTATTCCAGGTTTCACCATGTGCTGTGCAGGATGATGAATAGCAGTGAATGTACATGAGTAAAAAAAAATCCTGTCTCTTGGTGCTGTTATTATTTCTTGTTTCTGTTATGTCTTGAAGGTGTGTGGGCCCTTGGGCCGTGGTGAGTCTCACCATCGGTAGACGTGGTCACAGGAGATGTCAGACACAGCTGTGGAACAGATTCTTTATTATGGAGGTAGAAAGGCACAGCCCGTGGAGCAGGGAGTGCAGGATAAAGTGAGTAGATCAGAGCAGAGGAGTATACCCAGGGGGAATACCTCAGATGTGGAGATCAGGTTGTGGCCCACAAAGCGGGGTACGCCGATGAAGTCTCTCTGTAGTGGTGATGCAGTAGTGGCCTGCAGTGGAGGGGTACACTGGAGCTGTTCCTCACTTAGAAGTTGGTAGTAGAAGTAGTCCGTGGAGTCGAGGTACTCACAGGGTGGTAGTTCCAGCAGAAGTCCTGGGGAACAGGAACAGACAGCAGTCCAAGGCAGAAGGCCCTCCGAGGAGCGGATAGCCAGAGACGAGGAAGGGCCCCCGAGGAGTGGATACCCAGAGTATCTCACGCCAAAGAGCAGTGACAGGAACAGGAAGTCTGAAGGATGAAGCGGATTCAGCAATGAGGGAACTCCTTGCTAACTCGTCAGTAGGCAGGGCCAGTCAGCTTAAGTACAGCAGGGTGAACACGTCATCCGGAGGGGATGCCCCCGAGGTTCCTGCCATGACATGTTTAAGACTGACCTGTGCGCATACGCCTATGTGATCCTGAAGGCAAGATGGCAGTCGCCAGTGTCCACGCTGTCCCAGGAACACCAGGAAACATAGAAACATAGAAATGACGGCAGAAGAAGACCAAACGGCCCATCCAGACTGCCCAGCAAGCTATGCACTTTTTTTTTTCCCTCTTACTTGTTACGCTTGGCTCTTAATACCTTTTAGTTCTATTTCCCTTCCACCCCACCATTAATGTAGAGAGCAGTGTTGGAACTGCATCTAATTGAATATGTAGCTTAGTTAGGGGTAGTAACCGCCTCAATAAGTAAGCTACACCCATGCTTTTGTTTACTCGACTATGTAATTCAGTCCTTGTTAGTTGTTGTCTATATTTAGATCCTCTTTTCTACATTGCCCCTGAAGTTGAAGCAGAGAGCTATGCTGGCTATGCTTTGAAAGTGAAGTAACAGACTTTCTCCCCTGCCGTTGAAGCAGAGAGCTATGCTGGCTATGCATTGAAAGTGAAGTAACAGACTTTCTCCCCTGCCATTGAAGCAGAGAGCTATGCTGGCTATGCATTGAAAGTGAAGTAACAGACTTTCTCCCCTGCCATTGAAGCAGAGAGCTATGCTGGATATGTGTTGAAGTGAAGATTCAGACTTTCTCCCCTGCCGTTGAAGCAGAGAGCTATGCTAGATATGCATTGAAAGTAAAGTATCCGGCTTATTTGGTTTAGGGGTAGTAACCACCGTAACAAGCAAGCTACACCCCGCTTTTTTGTGAATGCAAATCCTTTTTTTTTTTCCACATTTCCTCTTACCATTGAAGCTTAGAGCAATGTTGGAGTCGCATTAACCGTGTGTATGTATATTGAATAAGGGTATTATCTCCAGGTAGTAGCCGTCATTCCTGCGAGCCACCCCCTCTTCATTCATGTCCTCTAGACTTGATGGATCCACAGTGTTTATCCCACGCCCTTTTGAAGTCCTTCACAGTTCTGGTCTTCACCACTTCCTCCGGAAGGGCATTCCAGGCATCCACCACCCTCTCCGTGAAGAAATACTTTCTGACATTGGTTTTGAGTCTTCCTCCCTGGAGCTTCAGCTCCAGGGAGGAAGGTCGACTGTAGCTGGCGGATGCCACCATTCTCCCCATAGGTGTTAATGCAGCAAAAAAAGAGGTGAGCATCAATGTTTGCAGCTGTCTTTGACCGACGGACGTAAAAGTACCCCTGTTTTTAGGGCCCCTCCCTGGGGGTTTTGGTTTCCTAGGATGAGAAATGTGGAACTGTTTAATCAGTTCCTTGTTGAGGATGTTGGTTGTGGGCTCCCAAATATTCTCCTCAGGACCAAATCCTTCCCATGAGATGAGGTACTTCCAATGCCTTCCACGCTTCCTTACATCTAAGATGTCTTCAATCTGATAGGTGATATCCTCTTCAGCTGTCAGAGGTTGAGGTTAAGATGGTTTCTTTGAAAACTCAGACAAGATGAGTGGCTTCAAGAGAGATAAATGGAAGGTGTTGTGAATTTTAGTGAAGGTAATTGAAGGCTGTAGGTATCTGGACCCAGGCGGCGAAGTACAGTGAAGGGCCCAATGTATCTGGGAGCAAAGCGAGCTGAAGGCACTTTTAGCTGGATGAAGCGGGTACTGAGTCACACTTTATCTCTGGGGTGTAACTGAGGGGCAGCTCAGTGATGGTCATCGTAGAATTTTTTTGCCTTTTGGCCAGCTTGCTGGAGAAGTTGTTTGGTGTGCTCCCAGAGTTGGTGTAGTTCTTGCGCCGAGATATGTGCAGTGGGAGATGACACAGACAGAGGCACTGGAAGAGGAGGCAGAGGTTGGCGGCCATAGATGATTTGGAAAGCTGAGGATCCAGTAGAAGCAGACTGGTGAGAGTTTAAAGAAAACTCTGCCCATGGGAGTAGATCGGACCAATCACTCTGCCTGGAGTTTACATATGCTCGGACAAACTGTTTTAACGTACAATTCATCCTCTCCATCTGTCCATTGGCCTGCTGATGGAAGGCTTATGTGAGGTCCAGGGATATGTCAAATTTTTTGCATAATGATCTCCAGAATTTCACTGTTAATTGCACCCCTCGATCAGAGAGGATGTGTTTTGAGAGACCATAGAGACAAAAACATGGTAGATAATAGTTTCACCAATTCTGGAGCCAAAGGTAGACCAGGTAGTGCCATAAAATGAGCCATCTTTGAAAAACGGTCTACTGTAACCCAGATGGTGTTGTTGCCCCTGGATAGAGGTAAATTGACAATTAAATCCGTGGCTATATGTATCCATGGCTCACTAGATGCCAGAAGTGGTTGAAGAAGTCTGAAGGGCAACCTACCGGTGGCTTTTGATGAGTGCAGGTAGGGCACAAGTCTACATACGTCCTTCTTCATGGTTGGCGACCAATAGAACCTTTGTAGAGAAGAAAGTGTTCTAGCTTGTCCGGGATGGCCTGCGAGCAGAGAGTCATATGCCCATCTGAGAATCTTCCTTCTGAGTGGTTGAGGGACCACTATCTTCCCAGCTGGAACCGTGTGGGTTGCGGAGAGGAGCACCTTGTAGGGTCGATGATGTGTCATGGAGTATCAGGAATGTCTTCCATGGTGAATGAATGGGAGAGTGCATCGGCTCGGGTATTTTTATCAGCTGGCTGGTATCGCAAAAAGAAATTGAACAAGTAAAAAATAAAGACCAATGGGCCTGGCTGTGATTCAGGCATTGAGCATGATGTAAGTACTCAAGGTTTTTGTGGTCTGTGTAAAGTGTGATTTGGTGTTGTGTTCCCTCGAGCCATGGATGCCATTCCTCAAAGGCTAATTTAATCACCTGCAATTCCTTGTCCCCAATTCCATAATTTCTGTCAGCAGGAGAATCGGGAAAGAAACGAGCATGGGTGCAAGGTGTAATTGGCTGAGTGTTGGCTGAGAACTGCATCAACAATGACATCAGAGGCATCCTCCTCAGCGATGATGGGTCATCGAGGATCCAGGCGCAATAAGCATGTTTCTTGAAGGAATGCCTCCTTGAGTTCTTGAAAGGCAGTCACAGCTTCAGGAGACCACTGAGAGGGATTGGCTCCCTTTCGAGTCATAGCTGGAGCAGTCAGGGTTCAATAATGATGGGTGAATGACCTGTAGTAGTTAGTGAACCCCAAGAATCTTCTCAGTGCTTTAAGACCAGTGGGTTGTGGCCAATCCCGAAAACTCTTGGTTTTATGAGGGTCCATCTGAAATCCCTGGCTAGAGATCACATAGCCCAGAAAGGGCACAGACTATTATGGTTTTGATGTGTTTGAGTGGATTCTTGGGTACTGTGGAAGATGACCACACCCACGGGGATGAGCCCCGTGGGGAACCACAGTACTGGGCTAGACTCAGGACGCACAAACACAGAGTTTTGTCTTTTATTGTATAGCTGATGTATACCACCAGAAGTGGCAGTAGTGAGATGATCCAGAGGTAGTAGTCTAGGGACCCTCGGCAGAGGCAACCCGTCTTACCAAGATGGTATAGGGAGATCCAGCTGTGGGTTTCCCAGCATGGCAGAGCTGTAGATGAGACAGACTAAGAATTAGATAACTCACTAGATGGTAGCTGTAAGGTTGACGATTCTACCAGGCAGAAGTCGATGGTTACAGGCACCGAGGCAGGGAGAACAGGCCCTCGAGGAGCGAGTACCTGATCCCAGTAAGGTACCTGAAAGAAAGCAAAGGGCCCCCAAGGAGCGGGTACCCAGGTTAGAGAATACTAGAGATGTGAATTGTAACCGGAATTGGTTCGGATTCCGGTTCAGATTCACATGTGGGGTTTTTCCCATCGGGCCCGATCACGTTTTGTTTATCGGCTGCCCACCCCGACTCTTTAAAAGTAACCCCTTAGCTTCCCCCACCCTCTCGACCCCTCCAAAACCTTTTTACAGGTACCTGGTGGTCCAGTGGAGGTCCCGGGAGCGATCTCCCGCTCCGGGCCATCCTCCGGCTACCGGGCCGTCCTTTGCCCTTACCTTGTGACAGGGTATCCATGCCATTGGCCGGATCCTGTCACATAGTAGGAGCACTGGATGGCCAGCACCATCTTGTGCTCCTACCATGTGACAGGGGCTGACCAATGGCACCGGTAGCCCCTGTGACATAGTAAGGGTAAGGCTATTGGCGCCATTTTGGTTCCTGGCACCCAACGGCACGCGTGCAGGAGATCGCTCCCGGACCCCCGCTGGACCCCCAGGGACTTTTGGCCAGCTTGGGGGGGCCTCCTAACCCCCACAAGACTTGCCAAAAGTCCAGTGGGGGTCCGGTAGTGACCTCCTGCACTCGGGCCATATTGCCAGTATTCAAAATGGTGCCGGCACTAGCCTTTGCCCTCAAATGTCACATAGTGAGGGCAAAGGTAGTGCTTAGACTGGACGAGTCCAATCCTTGCTAACTCAATGAGCTAGCAAACAAGTGAAGGCTAAATACCCGGATGGCATGACATCACTTGAGGGGGATGCCCCTGAGGTTTCCACCATGACGTGGATAAAGATGTGGGTGGCGTGCGTGCGTGCACACTTGGAGGCCCTTAGGAGAAACATGGTGTGAAGCTTTGCCATAGCCGTTCCGGGGACGCCGGAGAATGCGGCTTGCAGATGTGTCAGTAGCCATCTTCCCAAGGCTAGTGGGGAGAGCAGAGAAAAAGGTGAGGCATAAGGGTCAAAGCCGACGGACACAACACAGACTCCTGGTGAAAGGAGCATTTTTCCAGTTTGGCATATAACTGGTTATCCCTCAGTCTTTGTAAGACGTTGGTGACGTCTGAATGATGACTCTGAAGGTCTTGCAAGAAAACCAAAATGTCTTCCAGGTATATCATTACGCAGCTGTAAAGCATGGCCCTGAAGATTTCGTTCATCATATTTTGAAATACGGCCAGGGTGTTGCAGAAGCCAAACGGTATTACTAAATATTCAAAATGGCCGTCACGAGTATTAAATTCTGTTTTCTATTCTTTACCCCGGTGTATCCTGACCAAGTTATATGCACCCCTGAGGTCCAATTCAGTGAATATTTTGGCCCCTTGGAGCCTATCAAAAAGTTCAGAGATTAATGGCAATGGATGGCAATCCTTCAGGGTAATCTCATTTAAAGCATGGTAATCTATACATGGCCAAAGGGAACTGTCCTTCTTTCCCACAAAAAAGAACCCGGCTCCGGCCGGAGACTTTGAAGGCCGGATGAAGCCTTTTGCCAAATTCTTTTGAATATATTCGGTCATGGCCTTGGTTTCCATCAGAGAAAGTGGGTACACCCTTCCTCTGGGAGGTTCAGTGTTGGGTAGCAAGTTTATGGCACATTCAAATGAGCTGTGAGGCAGTAGAGTGTCTGCAGTTTTCTTGGAGAATACGTCCTGAAAAGAGGAGCACTGCAGGGGAAGGCCTGGAAGAGATGTGGTGGTGGTCAAACAAGGCATAGGAGTCACGAACTCTAAACACTTCTTATGGCAAAACTTGCCCCATTGGGACAGTTGTAAAGTGCTCCAGTCGAATTGAGATGTGTGCATTTGTAACCATGGCATACCAAGTACCACAGGATGTATAGCCTTATCTAAAACCAAGAAGGAAATATAATCTGTATACAGTGACTCGGTGCGAAGTTGGATAGGTGTGGTAGAGTAGGTAATTTCACCTGGTAATGGCTCACCGTGAATTGATGACAAAAGCAAAGGTGTAAGTGTCCGGACAGTGGGGATTCGTAGGTGCTCCACGAGTTGTCTGAGTATAAAGTTCCCACCAGCCTCGGAGTCCACCAGAGCTAGAGTGTGGAATTCCAAGGCATCCGAGTTAATTGAAACAGGGAGTGTTAGCAGAGGAGCTGGTATGGTCAGTCCTAGGAGGCATCCTCCAGCAGATCCTAGGCCTGGGAGTTTCCCGGACAGAGTGGACAGGAGGGTACCACATGGCCTGGCTGCCCACAGTTCATGCAAAGACCCGATCTTTGCCGATATCTTTCTTTAGCAGCTAGATGGCTTTGACCCATTTGCGTAGGTTCTTCTTCTTCGATACTGGGTGCAGGAGCAGTCTGGATGGTTGTGGTTAGCCGGGTGCGAGAAACCCCTGACGACATCCTCTTGGATCCCCTAGCCTCGTGTGACCGCTCACGTAGATGTCGGTCAGTTATGACCGGCTAGGTCGATAAGGTAATCCAAGGGTTCGGGAAGTTCACGTGCTGCTAGTTCATCTTTAATACATGAACTTAATCCTTCTAGGAATATGGCATGTAGGCAGCCCATGTCCCAGTGTAATTCTGAGGATAAAGTTCTGAATTCAATGACATATTCAGCCAGTGATCTGGAACCTTGTTGTAGATGCAGATGTGTGGATCCAGCGATGATCTTTGACCGGGGTTGTCAAATACAGTGCGAAATAGGGCGAGGAAGCCTGTTAAGTCATTGAGAATTGGGTCCATTCGCTCCCAAAGGGCTGACGCCCAGGCTAAAGCTTTCCCATCCAGTAGGTCTAGGATGTACGTAGTTTTGGACACTATGTCTGGAAAATATGCAGGTTGCAAAGAAAAGTGCATGCTGCACTGGTTCAAAAAGCCCCTACATATCAAGGGGTCACCTGTGAAGCGAAGGGGTGCTGGCAAGGGCACTGGAGGCCGGCATGGCAACATCTGGGAAGCATAACTTGGCTTGACAGGTGTCGAGGCAGAGTCCAGCTGAGAGTTTACCTGATTGATGGCATTAGCCAGAGTCTCTAATAACTTTTGTTGCTTTGAGATTCACTGGGCCAGGCCAGGGATGGCCTTAATCATTGAGACCTGTGCCAGGTCCATGGAGTTAGTAACCTGTTATGACTTGAAGGTGTGTGGGCCCTTGAGCCGTGGTGAGAGGTGCTACCACCCACAGGGAGGAGCCCCGTGAGTCTCACCGTCAGTAGGCATAGTCTCAGGAGTCGTCAGACACAGCTATGGAACAGTCGTTATTATAGAGTTAGAAAGGCACAGCCCACAAAGTGGGGAGTGCAGGAGAAAGTGAGTAGATCAGAGCAGATAGGTATACCTAGGGGAATACCTCAGATGTAGAGATCCGGTAGTGGCCCACAAAGCAGAGTATGCCGATGAAATCTCTCTGTAGTGGTGATGTGGTAGTGGCTGGAAGTGCAGGATACACTGGGGGATCCCTCATTTCAGGATGGTATGGTAGTGACCTGAGGTACGGGGCAACAACGAGGTTCCTGTAGTGATGATGTGGTAGTGGCCTGCAGCACAGGGTACACCGGAGCAGTTCCTCACTTAGAGGTTGGTAGTAGAAGTAGTCCATGGAATCGAGGTACTCACAGAGAAGTAGTTCCAGCAGAGGTCCTGGGGAACAGGAACAGACAGTAGTCCAAGGCAGAAGGCCCTCCGAGAAGTAGATAGCCGGAGATGAGGAAGGGCCCCTGAGGATCGGGTACCCAGAGCATCTCATGCCAAAGAGCAGCGACAGGAACAGGAAGTCCGAAGGATGAAGCGGATTCAGCAACGAGGGAACTCCTTGCTAACTCGTCAGTAGGCAGGGCCAGTCAGCTTAAGTACAGCAGGGTGAACATCCGCAGGGGATGCCCCCGAGGTTCCCGCCATGACGTGTTTAAGACTGACCTGTGCGCGCGCACGTGTGCCTATGTGATCCCAAAGGCAAGATGGTGGTAGGCAGTGTCCACACTGTCCCAGGAACAACAGGAAGGTTGGCTGTAGCTGGCAGAGGCCGCCATTCTCCCCATAGGTGATAATGCAGCAAAAAAAGAGATGAGCATCAGTGGTCACAGGCGTCTGCGACTGAAAGGGCATAACAGTTTCCTTCTTTATTTGATGGTTTTGTATCTGTTAACTCTTGAATAAAGATATATAACTGGTTGTGATGGAGTTGCTGAAGTACCTGGCGAACATCCTGGTGGTGAAAAGTGAGATCCTTGGAAAAGATGAGTATGTCATCGAGGTACACCACAACATAATCATAAAAGAGATCCCTGAAGATTTTGTTCATTATCTTTTAGAACACTGCTGGAGTGTTACACAACCCAAAGGTTATTTCTAAGTGCTCGTAATGCCCATATCACATGTTGACTGCCATCATTCATTCATCATCAGCTCGAATTAGGATTCAATTTTAGGTCCCTCTGAGGTCTAGCATGGAAAACATCTTTGCCCTTGGAGGCAGTTGTATAGCTCTTAAATCAAAGGACGTGAGTAGCAGTTCTTTTTGGTGATCAAATTTAAACCCTGACAATCGATGCAGGGGCGGAGGGACTCGTCCTTCTCTGAAAGGAAGAAAAAGTCAGCACTGGCTGAAGAAGTGGAGCAGCGGATAAATCCCCTCTCAAGGTTCTCTCTGATATACTTGGACATTGCCTTCATCTCTGGGAGTGACAATGGGTATACCCTGCCTCAGGGTGGTTTGGAAAATAGTAGCAGCTTGATTTCTGAATCATATGCTCTGTGAGGGGGTAGACCTTCATTCTTTTTCTTAGAGAAGACATCAGAGAATTCAATGTATTGCGGAGGAATGCCTGATGAGGTGAGAGCCACAGAATGGCAGTGAGAAACCTCCATTTTCTTCAAGCATGAGTTGTGACAATTGGGCCCCCACTTGAAGAGCTTCATGGAGGCCCAGTCCAACTGACTGGGCCTCCATGAAGCTCCATGAAGCTCCATAGCTCCATAGCTCCAGTGCTATGAGGTGGATAGCTATGTCGGTAACATGGAATGTGATGTGCTCGACATGGAGATTGCCGATACTTAAGGTTACAAGAGCTGTGGTGATGTAGTGGGCTGAAGGCTTCACCCTGACAAGGGACAATCTGAAACTCCTGCCAAACAAGACTTCATGTACCAGAATTCCCTGCTTCATGACGGGTTTACTTACAGTCTGCAATACAGCTGTAGTTAGGACATTGAGAAACTCTCTGTCAGCACGTTTTCATTTTTGGCTTCGCTGTTCTTATTCTCTGATAAGCTTTCACTGCCTGTCAAGTCTGCTAGATTAGAACAATGAATGTATTATGTGCAGGACAGTATTACTACAGACTCATGAATTCCTTTCCAGAACTGCAAGTCCCGGCAGCCTCTCCTGCAGAACATGGGAGAAGTTTCACGAAAGTTCCAGGGTGTCTAGGGAGGGGGGTCAGTAGCCCCTCAGTCGGGATATGCTTGCTCAGCAATGCGTAGAACGCATGTGGAAAAGATAAGAAATGTGGAATGTATAAAAGCCAGCTCCTGAAGGGGAGGGGCACGCAGATTTCTGAGCCATTGTTCTCAGCTGTGTCTTGCATGCAATAAAGGTCTTTCTTTTCGGACCAGTTGTCTGGGGCCTCTTTTCTGACGGTAACATTTGGCACCCCAGATGGGACAGGGGCCCTGGGGTCGCCACATTTGGCCCCCCAATCGGTCCGGGAGATTTTGTGGTGGAGTGATCCCCCAGACTTGCCTGGTGAGTGGCCACCGCTGAGTTCAGTGATCAGGTTTCTGAGGGGGTCATTCCACAGAGATCCTCTGAGACCTTTGGGATCGGTGGTCCGGGAAGACGACTTTCTTGACGACCCGGGACTTGGAACCCTGCAGGCGAGTATTGGGAATCTAGTCCGATCCCGTAATGGATTGAAGGGGGCCCTGATCAAGCCCTGCCAAGTGGCCGGGTAGGAATCAGAAGATTCTAGGTTCTGAAACCGCACAGCGGCTTGGGAGGTATTGGTTTCTTGTTGTGTGAAGGAGAGTGTCTGTCTGTAATCAGACACAGAATCTCTGCCGGGTTCAGAGAGCCGCCTGAAATAGGGGGGCAACTGGGCAGATGTGTCCGCAAGGAGCGGGAATCAGACAAAGAATCACTGCATTTTCAGCTGAAGGTACCTTTAGAAAAATTATGGCAGTTAAACAGAATTTCTGCTGTGGTAGATCGGTTAGAGAAATTTCTTTTTGTGGTCAAATGCATTATTTCTTTTGATCTACTCTGGTGATGCCCATTGCAGACTATTTTTACTTAAGGAAAACTTATTAAAAGGGATTGTGAATTATTTATCTGTATATATGTTAATAAATGTGTACTGATACAAGGAAAATTAAACAACAGTGCCAGTTAGCCTATGGTTTAAAAGCCTGCGAGGCTGAACGTGTAGCTTGCAATCTGTTTTTTTTTATTTATGTCCGGTTTCTGCTGTAGTATAATGCATTACAATTGTTATGCACAAAGAGCATTGGGAGTTGAAGAGTTAACTAGTTTGGCAGGGTAATTGATTTATGGGTCTGAAGAATGAAGAGTCTGCTTCTCAGTGGGACAATTTAACCCCTAAAACATTTCTCTGGTAAGTTTGTTTGGGTTTTCAAATTATTAATTAAGGATTGTGATGTATGTAGCTGCTATCTGTGAATTGCAAGCACATGTACCAGGGATTTTTTAAATTGTTTTTAATTGTTTTAAACCCTAATAGGAAGAGATTTTTGGTTTACAGATGCCGCACAAGATCCTTCATTACTTATTCCAGAGAGTTAAGATATTTTAGTTTGTTATTAAAGTAGAGATGTGTTTCCTGCATTCATTGTATTAAAAGGTAAACTTCGAATGTGTCAATTATATTGCGTTTTGCATTTCCTTGATTACTCACAAGATGATCTGCAAATATGTTCTGCTTAGTTCTATTACCCTCCCTATTAAACCCTCCACCTTTCTAGACCCCCTGGTTGTCCCTCTCCTTCTTCAATCCCAGTGTCCTCCCTATGCTTATCCTTCCCTTGCTCCCTTGCCTATACATCCACAGGTTAGTCAATTATTTATTGTTTTTTTCATCAGCCTATTTCAAGGCACCTGTACAATAGGAATATTCTCTAATACCATGTTAATTATTGTTCTTACTTGTTTCCTATATATTATCTGTTTAAAAGTTCTGCATTATATGTAATGCTATTCAAGCAAGTTTAATTGTTCTCTATATAAGAAGATCGGTATATATATATAAAAAAAAAACAATAATAATGATAATAATGCACTCAGGCAGTTACATTGGAATGCATGATAAAGTATGAACTCTCTTTTGCTGACGCAGTGAATTTGGAAGCTGTATCTGGGAAAATGAGAGGAGAAATGATTAAGAATGGGTCCTTTGTTAAAACTTTTCTTGTTGCTTCTCTGGCTAGCAGTAGTTAAATATGCAGGGCCTAGCAAGGAACTGGCAAGATAAGACAGCCAAGCATGCAGTTCTGACTGTGGGAATTACAGGATGCCGTTTGTAAAAACATAGAGAAAACAAAGACTTAATATTAAAAATTTTGATTCAGTGGCAGGCGCAAGATAAGGATTATTGGAAGTTGTGGGCAAGAGGAGGGGCCCACTATGCAAGATCAGGAACAAGATCAAATATGATTCGGCCCAAATGACAAAGTAGTGGTCCCCTCACACATATATATATACTGCAATTATGTTCTTTTACCACTGGTGGGGGCTGGTTACAGCAGTCAGGGCTCAAAGCGCCCCTGGATCCTTTCCTGCGACTTTATTGAAATTCTACATACAAGTATGTAGGAAGCAATGTTCTGCAGCTTCTCAGCATCGTCAGAACTGATTTGCCTCCAGGCGCAGGTCACCTATTCAATTTCCAGATGGACTGTGATCTTTTCATTGTATTTTGAGGTGTATGGGAACAGGGATCAGGAAGAGAAGAAAAGGGCCCGTCTCCCTGCAAACAGGAACTTAATAGTAGTATCGGACGGGACCTGCTGTTTAAACTACAGACCACACTGAGATTTCAACCAACAGGGGAAGTTAAAGCCTCCTTCGGACCATCCAGTGATACTCATCTGCCCCCTCAGGGAGGAATGGAGATTACATGCCCCTCTGATATTTCCTCAACCAGTCAATACCCAGAGGACACTCCCCATCATCGACAGAGACGGGATTTGTCCTGGAGGATTAGCCGTGAATGCCCCCGGTCTGGATCGATCTAAAGCACGGCGTCCAAATAGTTAACCAACCCCAATACCCCATGCCATATGCCGCCAGATGCAGTAATCAGATCTGAATCAGAAACACTCCTGAAACAGGGAGTCCTGGAAGCAATCTGAGTGGAACACGCCTCTGTTGCCAGAAAAGAAACCAGATTCCACAGAATACAGACCAGTTCAGGACCTGCGGAAGGTCAATAGCCAGATCATGGACCTGGTGGCCCTGGTCCCAACTCGTATTCCATCATGGCCCAAATTCCAGCAAGAACTGTGCAGGACTTGAGGAAAATGAACAATCAAGTGGCAGATTAGTGGCATTCGTGCCAAATCCGTACTCAATCCTGGCTCAAGTTTCTTCCAGCTCCAAGTGGTACAGTGTCATCGATCACAAGGATGCTTTCTTCTCCGTTCCAATAGCAGAGGAATGTCAGAAAATTTTTGCCTTCACATGGGAAAATGCCCAAACTGGAGAAAAGCAGCAGTATACTTGGATTCGCCTACCCCAAAGATTTAAAAACTCACCCACTTTGTTTGGAGAACAATTGGCCAAGGACCTGAAGATGTACCAGGTCATACATGGGCCCATTGTGCAATATGTGGATGATCTCTTGATATTTAGGGAAGCATACCATGAATGTGCGGTATCAACCCTACACTTGTTGAAGACTTTGTACTCGAAGGGGTATCGTGCGAGCAAAAAGAAAGCGCAGATTTGTGGAGTGGAAGTAGAATATTTGGGCTTCCGTATCAGAGAAGGCACTCGTCGTCTTGGAATCTCTTGTGCAAGTTCTATAAGAGATCAACCTGTACCCACTTGTAAGAAAGAACTTCGTGCTTTCCTCGGAGTTGCAGGAGACTGGATTGCTAACTATGCTCTTATTGCTCAACCACTATATGATAAACTAAGAGGCAAGGAAGCAGAATCCCAGCCCTTCAAGTGGGAAAAACAAGAACTAATGAATTTACATCAACTGAAAGAAGCCTTGATCTCACCCCCTGCTCTAGGGTTACCTGATATAGCAAAACCATTTCATCTGTTTATAGATGAGAAGAAAGGCATAGCCATTGGGGTATTGACTCAAACTTTTGGATCGTGGGAATGACCTGTTGCATATTTGTCAAAAGGAATGGACAATGTTGCTAAAGGATGGCCTGGTTGCCTTCGAAGCATTGCTGCCGCATGCTTATTGATACCTGAAGCTGTTAAATTAACATTTGGTCAGACTTTACAGATAACAACTCCCCATACTGTACGGGGACTGCTCGAGACTCATGGACCAAAATGGATGACTAATTCACGTCTCGTCAAGTATCAAGGCTTACTGTGTGAAACACCTGAAATTCAAATATTAGACAGCAAAAACTTGAACCCGGCCACTCTTATGCCGGCACCTGAACCAGTTGCCCATGACTGTGAAGAAGTCATGACTACAATACATTCCAGTAGGCCAGACCTGAGGGATCAACCCTGGCAAGGAGCTTGGACTTTATTCACTGATGGGAGCAGCCAAATCATTCATGGGATACGTTCTGCTGGATATGCTGTAGTATCCGAAGATGAAATCAATGAGGCTCAACCTCTTCCCCCAGGAACCACGTCTGCACAAAAAGCTGAACTAATTGCCCTTACTCGAGCTCTGCAGTTGGCAGAAGGAAAAACTGTAAATATCTATACAGACTCTAAATATGCCTTCCTTACAATTCAAGTGCATGGAGCATTATATAAGGAACGAGGTTTCTTGACTGCAGAGGGAAAACAATTGAACAATGCATCAGAAGTACGTGAATTACTAGACGCAGTTTGGCTACCTCGCAAAGTGGCTGTAATGCATTGCAAAGCACACACCAGGAAATCAAATCCTATTGCTCAAGGAAATCAGAGAGCAGATGAAGCAGTAAAAAAGGGAACCCTTCCAAGCAGCATTAATTGCATCGAATCATCAGGCTTCAGGCAGTCCTGGAGCTCATCACCAACGATACTGCTTTCACTCTTAAACTCTGGGCAAAACAAAATACCAAGATTATGACTGCAGTGTACCAGAATAGACTGGTTTTAGATTACCCTCTGGCCCAGGAAGGAGGGTTTGCGGAACATTTAGCCTCTCCAATTGTTGTTTACAGGTAGATGACCAAAGCAAGGTTATCCAAGACATCACTGATCGCATGGTCAAGATGGCTCCTGTCCTTGTCCAGTAGTAGAATAGTGCTTGGGACTGGGCCAACAGATTCCGTGGTTGGTTTTCCATGATCGGTAGATTTAAGAGCTTGTTTGTTATCCTAGCCAGTTTAATTCTGTTTTGTCTTTTAGGACCCTGCATTATTCCTTTCTTCCTCAACCGCCTTCGTCGGATGATGGAGGACATTGCTGAACGCAAAAAAGCCACGCAGCTCCTGTCACTGTACATGTATTCCTCTGAGCCTATAGAACCTGTTTAACCATCCTCATGTTTTATCCTGGGCCATCTTCCCATACATGACAAGTCGGGCTACAAAGGGGGAGTGGAACCAATAGGGCCCATCCGTCTCAAACCCGTGAAGAAACCATCGGACTGTTTGGGAAATTAGGGCCCTCTGAGAACTCAAATTGCTAATTTTTCTTGTTTCTGTTTCTTTCAGCTCCACAGCTGCTTTGTGATGGTGTGATACTTATCAATCTCTATGAAAAGTATCAAAGGGGGGAATGTAGTGGGCTGAAGGCTTCACCCTGACAGAGGACAATCTGAAACTCCTGCCAAACAGGACTTCATGTACCAGAATTCCCTGCTTCATGACGGGTTTACTTACAGTCTGCAATACAGCTGTAGTTAGGACATTGAGAAACTCTCTGTCAGCACGTTTTCATTTTTGGCTTCGCTGTTCTTATTCTCTGATAAACTTTCACTGCCTGTCAAGTCTGCTAGATTAGAACAATGAATGTATTATGCAGGACAGTATTACTACAGACTCGTGAATTCCTTTCCAGAACTGCAAGTCCCGGCAGCCTCTCCTGCAGAACATGGGAGAAGTTTCACGAAAGTTCCAGGGTGTCTAGGGAGGGGGGTCAGTAGCCCCTCAGCCGGGATATGCTTGCTCAGCAATGCGTAGAACGCATGTGTAAAAGATAAGAAATGTGGAATGTATAAAAGCCAGCTCCTGAAGGGGAGGGGCACGCAGATTTCTGAGCCATTGTTCTCAGCTGTGTCTTGTATGCAATAAAGGTCTTTCTTTTCGGACCAGTTGTCTGGGGCATCTTTTCTGATGGTAACAGTGAGGGTAATCCTCTCAGTTAATGGGTCACCATGGATGGAGAAAATGATTAGTGGGACCTCCTGGGAGAAGGTTGGTATGTGAAGATGATCCACCAAATTCATCCATAAGAAGTTCCCTCCAGCTCCAGAATCCACCAGAGCCACGTGGTAAAGTTTTAATCACCTGTGGAGATTGTGGCAGGAAGGGTCAGTAGGAAAGCCAGAGTTGTGAAGCCTAAGGTCAGCCCTCACTAGACCCCTGGCTCATGAGTTTCCTGGACTGATTGGACACTAGACTATAGGATGCCCAGAGTTGCCACAGTAGAGGCATAATCCAGACTGGCAATACCTATGGCGCTTATCTGGAGTAAGGTGGCCTTGCTCCAGTTGCATAGGTTCTTCAGTGCAGGCTGCTGAATGAGAGCATGACGTGGGTGGAGATGGTGGCCACTGGGAAATGGGGGCCATGGGAAGACCCCTTCGAGACAGTCAGAGCTCTCTGGTATGTTCCTGGAGATAGCAGTTGATGCTGCCTGCCAAGTTGATGAGAGCCTTCAAGGACTCCAGGAGTTTGTGAACCACCAGCTTGTCTTTTATTTGGGATGGCAGCCCCTCTAAGAAAAGGGTGCATAAATAGTCCTTTCCCCAATTGAGTTCAGTGGTCAGGGTCTGGAACCCTATTGTGTAGTCCAAGAGGGGCTGGGTCACTTGACAGAGGTGGAGAACATCCATTTCTGATGTTGCCAGATGACCAGGTTTGTTAAAGATGGTTTTAAAAGCTGAGATGAATTGTTGGAGGTCACAGAGGATCAGGTCAGACTGTTCCCAAAGTGGTGAAGCCCATGCTAGGGCCTTGCAATCGAGGAGGGAATGATAAATATCATCTTGACCGAGTCTTTGGGAAACAATGCTGATTGGAGTTAGAAGTGCATAGAGCAGTGATTGTTACAGTTCTAACACTTCCTCGGGTCCCCAACGTATTGAGGAGGAGCAGGGAAGGGAATCGTGGGATGTCTCATTGCTGCAGGAGCAGGAGGAACATCCATAGGTAGTGATGGGGTAACCCGAGGTTGCATTGGAATCCAGGCAAATGTTGAGAAGTTCTATGGAGGCTGCCAAAATCTTGAGACAGCACTGTTGTTCCTGGATTTTGTGGGCCAAACCCGGAATGTCCTGAAGAGCAGCTGCCTTCACCAGGTCCTTGGCCTCGGCAGTCTATTGGAGATGTGGACCTTTGGGCCAAGGTGGAGTTGTTGCAACCTGCAGGGAGGAGCCCTATGTGTCCCCACCATTAGCAGGAGAAGGGTGCTGAAGCAGAGGCCCAACTGGAGCTTCACCAATACCAGCCCACATTCCTCTTACCATTGAGCCCTTGGGTGCTGGGGCTGGCTGGTCTTAGGTATGGGCCCCTGTGAAAGAGAAGATTCATAGTGATGAAAACATTGCAGGCCAGCAGAGGGAAGGAAGCAGAGTCAGGTCAAGCAGGAAACAGGGCAAGTGGCAGGCAACAGGGATGGGAACAGGCTATGGTGAGAGCCAGATGGAATTCAATCAGTGATGTGGTCCAGGTGTGGTCAAGGCAGGCAGAGTTTAATCAGCATCTATGTCTAGTCCAAGGGTCAAGCCAGAAGTCCAGTCAAAGAAGCAAGGAACAAAGAGGAGAACGAAGGACCGCAGGAGCAAAGGACAGTGATGACAGATGAAAACAAGAACTCAAGAAAAACGAAAAGCCACGGAACCAAGGAGGAGACACAGAAATGCAGGAACACACAGCAGGAACATGAATCAGGAGCAGAAGTAAGAACCAGGAACACCATGGCAAAGCACACTCAGAAAGAGTCTACCTATTGCCGAGGTGTACGAATGTAGAATGAGCTGGCCTTTATATTCAAGGAGTCTGATGCAATCAGAGGGTGCTGTGGGTATTTTCCCACCATGGGTCCTTTAAATCACTGGCATTCAGGCATGTGTGCACCTTCAGGCAGGTCTGGAGTGTGACGGTATGTCCCTGCGCATCCTGTCTTCATGGCACAGCAGCCTATTTCGGACTGCGTCGTGGGTTCTGCCTTGATGATGGGGATATCTGGCAGCCAGTTGGGGTTGGAGGTAAGAGTGACAGTCCATGGGGCAGACCCGTGGACTGATCACAACAGATACCCATACAAAACACCTTTTCTGCACTTGAAAATAAGGATACTCCAGAAATAGAAACTGAAGTGGCAGAAATCTCTAAATACTTTCAAACATAACAAGAAGCCCCTTCAACTGAGAGGCAATGTAGCACTGTCCCACAGAAACTTCAAAATACTACCAAACAGCATAACAGAAATCTCCTTCTTCTAGAAGACTATCATTAGAGGCACCAACTTGAGGACTCATTTTGTGGGACACAATATAGTTAAATGCCTGCCAGGATTCTCTGCTGGCAGAAATGCAAATCAGATTGTCAATTACATTAAACATGAAAGCAACAACTATAACATTGTTGGTATTATCAATTTGGGGACCAATTACATCACTAGAAACTGCATCAAAGCAGTACAGAGAGACTTCCAGAATCTGGGGAAGCCACTTGGGCACATTAAAAAGACAATTGCCTTTTCAGAAGTGTTACCTGTTCATGGAAAAGGAAGGGAAATGCTCAGCTACATAGACAACTTCAATACATGGCTCAAGATCTGGTGTAATGACAAAGGATTTAGATATATTGGGGGGCTAGAACCATGTTTGTAATATTAAAGACTATACAGTAAAGATGGCCTATACTTGTCTTTGACAGGGAAGAGGATCCTAAGTGAGAAATTTAGAACCAATGTCATCAGGCATTTAAATTATTGGATGGGGATGGCAGAAGAAAGTCAATGAAATGGAAATGTCACCCTCAACACATCCAACACATACAGGAAGCAGGTAGAGAAAAGAGAGAACGTAGTCCATTCTTAAGCAGAAAGGAAGAAACCGTACCCAGGAAAATCAGCAAGCTGAGGAAAAAATCTGGAAAGCTATGTAGTTCCAGATTTGCAAGCCCTAATGATGGAGGCAGACTTGGATGTTGTTGGTATCAGAGACATGGTTCAATGAGTCTTACAAATAGGACACAGCCATTCTACGCTTCCCTCCTTGAGGAAGGAGAGAAGATAGAAAAGGGGGAGGAATAGCTCTTTATGTCAAGAACAAAATCCTGGTAACAGAAATGCATCAGATGTGAGGAAAGCAGAAAGCACTGCAGGCCATCTTCAAAAAAAAAAATGATGTCACTTCTATTTACTATGGTGTGGTTTACAGACCCTTGAATCATACAGAAGAACTGGTCAGAAATCTGACTGAAGACATACAAAATGTGGGAATGAAGGATGAAGTTTTGCTCATTGGAGATTTTACTCTCTCAGATATTGCAGAATCTATAAGAAATAGAGAGATTGTGAATGCCCTTCAAAGTGTTCTGCATAGACAAATGGTGATAAAGCCCATGAGAAGAGAAGCAGTACTGGACTAGGTGTTTACAAATGGAGATAGTATCTCTAATGTCTGGGTAGGTGCCCACCTGAGTGCCAGTGATCAACAAACGGTATGCTTTGATATAGCAGCCAAGATGGAAAGAAGTCACATGAAGATCAAAGTCCTTGATTTCAAAAATACAGACTTGATATGGGGATTTTCTTTGAGGAGGAGCTAGAAGACTGCATGAAAAATGGGTAAAAATGGGTGAAGTGGAACAACAGTCGTCCAAATTAAAAGAAGCAAAAATAAATGCAACACATATTTATGTAAGTAGTCAATAAAAATAGGAAGAAAAGGAAACATATGATTCTGCAAAGAGATGGCTGAAAAAAATAAAAGCATTAAAAATACAAAAGAACTCAAAATGAGTAACACAGGTGAGAATATCTGGTAAAGCTGAAAGAGATTAAGAAAGAAATCAGGATGACAAAAGATCAAGTGGAAGAAAGAATTACGAGAGAAGTAAAGAGATGTGGCAAAACATTTTTCAGATTTATCAGAGAATGGAGGAAGACCATAGCTGGTAATTGTAAGACTGAAAGGAGAACAAGGGTCATGGTGTGGAGAAAGATGAAGAAAAAGTAGAAATATTAAACAAATATTTCAGTTTGGTGTTCACTAAAAAAGACCGTTGGTGATGGACAAGAGAATGGAAGGGAATGGAGTAGAAACAACTCCACTTACAGAAGAGAATGATTGTGTGGAACTAGAAAAACTGAAAGTGTAAAAGTCCATGGAGCCTGATGAGATACATCTCAGAATACTAAGGAAGCTCAGATAGGTTCTGGTGGGTCCACTGAAAGACTTGTTCAATAAAATCCTTAGAAATGGGAATGGTGCCATAAGACTGAAGGAGAACGGTAGTGGCCCCACTTCACAAAAGTGGGAATAGAGAGGGGGCTATAAACTACAGGCCAGTAAGCTTTACGTTGGTGGTGGGAAAATTAAAGGAAACATTTCTGAAGGAAAGGGTAGTCATCTATCTACAATCCAATGGGTTGCAGGATTTGAGGCAACATGCTTTTACCAGAGGAGGCCATCTCAAATGAATCTGATTGATTTTTTTGATTTGGCAACTAGAGAATTAGAGGAAGGAAAAATGCATAATGTAATTTACCTGGATTTCAGCAAAGCTTTCAATACTGTTCCACATAAAAGACACATGAACAAAATGAGAAGCCTAGGACTGGGTCCCAAGGTGGTAGAAAGGATTATAACTGGTTGACTGACAGATGACAGCAAGTAGTGTTAAACGGAACCTATTTAGAGGAAAGAAGAGTGATTAATGAAGTGTCTCACTATAAGTTCTGGAGCTGTTTCTATTCAATATCCTTGTGAATGACTTAGCAGAAGGAAAAGTTTATCTTTTTGTGGATGTCACCAAAATCTGCAACAGAGCAGATATGCCTGAAGGGGTAGAAAGAATGAAAAGTGGATCTAAGAAAGCTTGAATCATGGTCAAAGGTTTGGCAGATGAGATTTGATGCCAAGAAGTGCAGTCATGCATCTGGGGAGCAGAAATCCAGAGGAGCTCTATGTGTTGGAGGGCAAGAGACTTAAGACCATGGATCGAGAAAGAGATTTCAAGGTGATGGTGCCTGATGATCTGAAAGCAGCAAAGCAATGTGAAAACATGGTGGCTAAGGCCAGAAGGATGCTGGGCTACATCAAGAGAGAGGCATAGCCAACAGGAAAAAAGGAGGTTGTAATAGCCCATGTACAGGTGTTTGGTGGGGCCTCATCTGGAGTACTATATTCAGTTCTGGAGACTGAATTTCAAAATGAAAAAAGACAGGATCAAACAAGTCCAGACAAAAGCAATCAAAATGGTGTGGGGTCTGCATCAAAAGTTGATATGATATGAGACTGAAGGACCTAAATATGTATACCCTGGAAGAGAGGGGGGATATAATACAAACTTTTAAATACTTGGAAGGTATGAATGATGCACAGGAAACTATCCTTTTCCAATGGAAAAAGATCTGTAGAACTAGGAGTCACAATATGAAGCTTCAAGAAGGTAGACTCAGGAACAGTATCAGGAAATATTTCTTCCCAGAAAGGGTGGTAGATAAGTTAGTGAAGACAAGAACTGTAATGGAATTTAAAAGAGCTTGGAATAAACACAGAGGATTCTTAATTTTTAAAGGATCGAAATAAAGATAAGAGGTAATCTGCATTGGAGGTAACCTGCATAGAGTAGCACTACCTTTAATAGAATAAAAAATAATTACATTTATTTAAAAAACAAACAAACAAAAAAAAAAGCTTGCTGGGTAGACTGGATGGACCACTTGGGTCTTTTTCTGTCATCATTTATTATATTACTATGTTAGTAATGTCAAATATTAGTTTTGAATTTTATGTTTGATTGATTGTTCCCCACTTTGAACATTGGATATATGCAGGATCTATTTTTTTAAATAAATAAATAAATGAATAGGTAGATCTTAAAGTATAAATGCATAAGGCAGGGTTGGCCAACTTCAATCCTTGAGAGCCACAAACAGGCCAGGTTTTCAGGATGTCTACAATGAATATGCATGATATAAATTTACATACATTACCTCCATTGTATGCAAATCTCTCTCATGTATATTTATTTTCGATATCCTGAATACCTGTTTGTGGCTCACAAGGACCAGAGTTGGCCACCCTAGCGTAAGGAATATGATCAATAAAACAGAATCAGAACTGGAGAATGAAAAATACAGGGTACTAGAAGCAAGGTGGAGAGATGACTTGTTAAAAAGATTTGAGCTTGACCAAATTATTGTGGAAAAGAGTTTTGAAGGAAGTGAGTGTGAAAGAACCTTACTAATATGATATGGCCTACAGAGAACAAACCTACACAGTGGCAGAATATACTGGTGGATTTGGCACAGGGGAGAAAACTTAAAGGATGCTGGAGGCAGAAGAGTCTTGGAGGAGTACCACTAACAATGAAAGAAAATAAGTAAAAAGGAGGTGAGTTATTTAGAGCTTGAGGAGGTACAAAGCAAAAGCTGAAGGGTGAGCAGAGGCAAAAGGCAAGTCATCAAAAAAAAAACAAAACAGAAGGGAAACAGCACATTAAAATTAAGAGATTAGAAAAACAAACTATACCAATGACAACATTTGTCAGTATTTAATATTTATAGCCATATCTTGTTTATTTGTACTTAGCAGATTCATTATGGACCATTTTAACTTGTTGCCCTGATCATTTTTTTCTATGTAATCTTGTTGCAACATTGAAAAATGTTATGTTTATTACGCTATGTACATTTTTTTTTATTGTTTTTAAAGAGCATATTTATGTTGCTGTTGTCATGTACAATCAAAAGTTCATTGCAGTCCCCCTTTTAGTTATTTGCTTGTCAATGTATATATAAGGGGAATGGTCAGTTTTAAAATACCCAATTGAAATGGATAACAATGCCTACAAACTTGGAAGCAAATATCTTCAAGAAAAAAAAATAGTATAGATCATGGTCTGTAATTTTTTTTTACCATGTTGTGTTGTAGGCTATTCAAAAAATGACTTATGTTCCTTATGATATGTGCTTTACTAAAACTGGAACAGCATGCAGCAAGTGCATATAGAGTCGTGTAGCTATATGCACATGGGAGTATAAGCATAAGTCTCAAATCTGCAAGCAATACTTCTGTGTCATAAAGCTGATCAAATTCTTTATGATATTCAGCCCACAGCATTTTTTTCATTCTTCAAGAAAAGCTATTCAAGCTTGTGCTTCTCTATGCCCTGGAGAATTTCTTCTGTATAGAAAATTTTCCTCACTTTCAACTGTTGCAGAATTGAAGCTGTAGTTTCACTATGTAGCATGTTAGAAAAGTTTGCCAATTTATTTCTTTCCTAATTGCAAAGGCTTATTTATTTATTATCCTACTTTCCAAAGGAAGAAAAATAGGCTTGTGAGATCACTATGGATGTGAGTATGTGTGTGTGTGTGTGTGTGGGGGGGGGGGTCGGGTCAATATATGAGAATGTGTCCCGGTGATATTCCCAATAACTTTGCAATATCCTACACCAAATTATGAGGACCCTCAACGTTTTGATAATAATTTAATTCAAAAGTCTAAACAAATAACCCACCAAATACAGACATCCAATTCGTTAGGTACCTGATTGACCTTAAGCCCAGATCCTGTGACTTTTTCATCTTGGAATACATTTGAAAGTATTGGATTGACTGAGATTGAAAATTGTATGGGGTGTTTAAAAAATTCTCATTGTTTTCTGGACCCCTGCCCCTTTTCCTTGATTTATTTATACTGAGAAGAATTTGTAAAGGTTGTACAATCATTAACCTTTCTTTAGAAGAAGGAAATGTTCCCCTTATGCTAAAGAGAGCAGTTATTCAACCAGTTCTTAAAAAATGGAAAACTTTCTAAGGATGGGCCTTTATGCTACCTCCCAATCTGCACTTTGACTATAGTGGTTAAACTGTTAGAAAAAGTAGTGTACACTCAATTTTCAGAATTTATTAAAGAGAACAATATATTACATCCTTAACTGTGTGGTTTTCATGAAAATCATAGTACCAAGACCCTCTTGCTTGCGGTGTTCAATTTCTTGTTACAAGAATGCGGTCATGTCACTCAGTAATGTTAGATCGGTTGAAATCCTTGGGAAATGGAGGAACAGTATTTCAATGGTATAAGACTTATTTGGAAATGAGAGAATAACAAGTTTTCTCTATTGATTCTTCTTCTGATTGGTTTATTATCATATCAGGGATTTATTTATTTTATATACCATCATTTAATCTGAGCTATCACATTGGTTTACATTCAGGTACTGTAGGTATTTCTCTATCCCCAGAAAGCTTACAATTTAAGTTTTGTATCTGAAGCAATGGAGGGTAAAGTGACTTGCCCAAGGTCACAAGGAGCAACCACAGGACTTGACCCCCTGGTCTCCTGGTTCATAGCCCACTGCTCTAACCACTAGGCTATTCCTCCTCCCACACAGGATTTTGTATTAACGTCAGCTGTATTTAATATACTTCCTTGTTAGATAGTTTTTCAATTGTGTTCAATTCTGGAAACCGTATCGCAAAAGGGACAGAGACAAGGATGGAAGTGTGTTCAGAGAAGGGCGACAATAATGGTGGGGGTCTCTATCAAATGTCTTATGAGGAGAGGTTGAAGGACCTAAATATGTATAAATGGAGGAGAGGAGGTACAGGGGAGATATGATACAGACTTCAGATTTCTGAAAGGGGTTTTTTTGGGTTTTTTTTATTATTTATTTATTGAATTTTTCAAAAATATACAGAACACAATGTTCATGATTTAGACAACAGGTTTCAGAATATGATTCTATATAGCAAAAATCAATAACAAAAACATACTGGGGTAGATTTTCAGACGAGCGCGAACAGCCTACTTTTGTTTGCGCTCCAGGCGCAAACAAAAGTACGCTGGATTTTAGTAGATACGCGCGTAGTCGCGCGTATCGGCTAAAATCCTGGATCGGCGCGCGCAAGGCTATCGATTTCGTATAGCCTGCGCGCGCCGAGCCGCGCAGCCTACCCCCGTTCCCTCCTAGGCCGCTCCGAAATCGGAGCGGCCTAGAAGGGAACTTTCCTTTGCCCTCCCCTCACCTTCCCCTACCTAACCCACCCGCCCGGCCCTGTCTAAACCCCCATCCTACCTTTGTCGGGGGATTTACGCCTCCCAGAGGGAGGCGTAAATCCCCACGCGCCAGCGGGCCTCCTGCGCGCCGGGCCGCGACCTGGGGGCGGGTACGGAGGGCGCGGCCACGCCCCCGGGCCGTAGCCACGCCCCCGTACCCGCCCCCAAAACGCTGCCGACACGCCCCCGCAACGCCGCACGCTCCGGCCCCGCCCCCGACACGCCTCCCGACACGCCCACTCCGAAAACCCCGGGACTTACGCGAGTCCCGGGGCTCTGCGCGCGCTGGGAGGCCTATGTAAAATAGGCTTCCCGGCGCGCAGGGCCCTGCTCGCGTAAATCCGCCCGGTTTTGGGCGGATTTAGGCGAGCAGGGCTCTGAAAATCCGCCCCACAATTTCCCCCATTTGTCATATTTATAGGAAATTGATGGATCCAAGATATAAATCAAGCAGTGATACTAGGAAATACAAACACATGTAATATACAATTGCTTCAAAATTAACCGGTGCTTTACTTTTATGCCTTCCTATCCCTTTGGAAGTTATTCAGAGCGGGAGTCGAGGTATACTCGCAGTTGTTCTGGCTCTCTGAATATATACTGTGAGTTGTGATAAGTGATCAAACAATAGCACAGATATCTAAGCATATACTCCTCTTGCAAGGACTTCTTCCCTCATGGCAATACATTTTAACCTGAGTGTGCTTGGTTATATCCGGGAATATCTTTAATCGATATCCGTAGAATTTTAAATGCTGGTTGCGAAAAAAAGTTCTCAGAATTAAATCTCTGTCTTTCTTCCACAATTAACTCATGTGATTTTTCTAATATAGATGTTAAATCAAACGAAAGATTTTCCTTCTCATTTTGTTCTGAATTTTTCCCTTTATCAATCTGAGGCAGATAATATATTCTGACAATCGTTAGAATAGCTTGCTCAGGAATTTTGAGCAGATTCTGTAAATAACTCTTGAATAGTTCACGATGAGATAACAACCTGAGCTTAGGACCTTGCATTGGCAATCGGGTCGACACCTTGGTGTGTTAGTTTGCCTACTCCGTGTTCCAGCATTTCCTTGTTCCAGTGTCTTCCTGTTCCAGTATCTCCTTGTTCCAGTGTCTCCTGTTCCAGCGTCTCCTTGTTCCAGCCTCTCTGTGTGTTCCTTCCTATGTCCTTACTCAGGTAGTACCTTTCGGACTGATCTCTGGTACTGACCTCTGCCTGCCAGACTACTCTCTTCATCTGCTGCCTGGAACTGACCTTTGCTTGCCTTGACTATGCTCGGACTGACCCTGGTATTGACCACTGCTTTGGCTGACCACTTCTGGACTGATATACTGGCTTTGACCCTTGCGCTTCACTCGGATACTCTCTTCTGGCCTTCCGTGACTTCCAGACCATCCTGCTTGGAATCCATCCGTGGCATTCAACCGACCAGACCCACAGGCGCTGCCTGTCTCGCCCGGAAGGGCTTCCTGAGCTGTTACCTCCCTGAGGTCTCCAGAGCTTCCAGTTCGGGTCTGGTCTATCCTCTCTGCATCAGCGGCGCACCCTTGCTCATGGTGGGCACAACCCTCTGCCACCTCTCCAGGAGATCACCTGAGGCCCAGCTAAGTCCAGGTGGTCCGGGTACCCAAGGGCTCAACCTGCGGAAACCCTTTGTATGCAGTCCAACAATGGAAATGCAAAACCATTACCATTCCTCAAAACAATAAATCAAGAAATATAAATCAATCAGAATTGTAAAACTATATTCCTAAATATATATATATTTCAAAACAGCAAACAAATAGAATAAGGTCAAATAATTAAAAACTCCTGCTCAAATGTTTTAAAAGTTCCTAAACATCAATACAATTTTTCAAAACAACAGGCACATCAAATAACACATGTTTAATTAAATCATTAAAAAAATTGCTCACTTTCCTTACCTTTGAACTTTTGACTTCCAGTCATCGAAAGAGTGTTGTGGATTCATGGGAGGGGAAGGGAGGGGCACAAACTTTGTCTTCTCTCATATGCACACAAACGCTCTCTCTCTCTCTCTCTCAAACTCATATATACTCTCCTTCTCTCACTTTCACACATGCTCCCACAAACACATGCTCTTTTTCTCTGAGACACATATGCTTACAGACACGCATAAACATGTTTCTTCTCTCTCAGGCACACATGCTTACATACACACATGGACAATCATACACGTTTCCTTTCTCTCAGGCACACATGCTTACACACACACAATAACAGTTCATTTCTG
Source organism: Rhinatrema bivittatum (assembly GCF_901001135.1). NCBI lineage: Eukaryota > Metazoa > Chordata > Amphibia > Gymnophiona > Rhinatrematidae > Rhinatrema > Rhinatrema bivittatum. The sequence continues at coordinate 379,100,403 of NC_042615.1, read as the reverse complement.
GCAGGCAGGCAAGACATGATCCCTGACAGCCATGGGACCACCTCCAGCTGGGCCACTGTGCAGGATAGGATCCCCTGGGAGCCTTTTCTTGGCCAGACGTGACAGGATCTATGAAACACTCCCTGCTGCACCCTCCTGCCAGTTTTCACCTGGGGCAGACTGCCTCCTCCCCTTAGTACATAATCTATATTAGTCTATATTGTCTGTTACTGAATAGTACTGGCACCACCTATGTAAATTATGATCCATATTCTCTTTAATATTGGTGCACTATTGTAAACCGTTATGATGGTAAATAACTTAATGACGGTATATAAAAACTATTAAACTATTAAATAAATAAATAAATAAATAAATAAATAAATAAATACTTACATGGGTAATGTGCATTTACATGTGTAAAACCCAATTTTAAGCCTGGAAATGCTTTTTAAAATCAGGTCCTAAATCTATACTTGTGGCAATAGAGGGCAAAGTGACTTAGCCAAGTTCACAAGTAGCAGCTGTAGGATTTGAATTCTGATTTTCCTGGTTTATAGTTTGCTGATCTAACCATTAGATTGCTCCTCTATTCAGAAAAAAAGGAAAGCATTTTTTTATTCACATGGTACTCAATCTAAGGAGAAGCAAGCCATGGGGACTGTCCTACAGTGCAGCAGAGCAGAGCCTTTGGAAGTCAGGTACTATGGGATGCTCTAGCAAGTAAAATAATCCCAAAAATAGACACGTTAGGGGATTCTGCAAGTGAAAAGCATGGTGATATTGAAAGTGTGTGGTTGGGGACTATAAAAGGAGGAACACATTTATTTATGTATTTATTTATACATTTTATATACCGTCGTTCCAAATGAAGATCACAACGGTTTACAATAGTAACATAATTATTAAAGGTTAACACAGCAAGATTGATATAAATCTTCATCTAGTTAGATTTCCTCATATATAATAACTAACAGACTAGGACAGCAGAATGTAATAGTTATGTTCTATTTCAAATTCAATCTTAACTAAATATACTTTGTGTCAGATTAGCTGTACTGAAAAAAATGAATTTAAAGTAAAAAACTATTACTTGGAACATCACTCAAGTGTGTGGAAAGCGAAGTATCCCTAAGTTCAGCTGTCTAAATCAAAGGGCCTAGAGGTTTATCTTCCCCCCTCTTCTGGCTTAAAAGTGGACCTGCACCCTCCCTAGCATAGCCCTACTGCAGCAAGGACCCAGAATGGGGAGTTATATTTGGGACAATCTTTCTACAATATTAAAATAAAATGAACTATGTGATCTATCATCATCCATGTAAAGAACACAGGTTCTGTGACAATCTGCTGAAGCTCCAGTGAAGCAATTGAAGCTAATTGTGGATTGCAAGTGCACCTCAGATATTATGAAATGTTGCAGATTGTTGTCAAGATTTGACTGACTGCATTATCTCTGTGACTAATGGATCATCTTTCTTCAGTGGTGTTGGTATGAGGTCATTTCTGTCTAAAAATGATTATTTATGTGTGTGCATACATAAATGCATGCCTACATGAGTAAACACTTGTCTGCATGGATATTTGCTTCTGTGTGTGTATGTGTGTGTGTGTGTGTACATGTGAAAAAGATACTGTCCGAGTGATATATATGAGTGTGAGCAATCATGATGGTGTATGACAGTGTTAGACTGTAAAATGCGAAGTACAATGAAAGACATTTGCAGTAGGACAAGAATAAATTAAGCAGGGAATATCGGAGGAGAAAAAAGAGTGAATGAGGTAGGAAGAATAAGAAATGAGACAGATAAGAATAAGACAACAGAAAGAAAAAGTCTAAACTAAAGCAGACACAGAAATATAACTTTAGCTAGACATCATTTTTTCATGTTTACCAGGTAAGTCAGATTAAGACAAATGCTTTGATATCAACCAGTTCCCTGAAGTACAAAGAGATAAAGTGACTTGCCCAAGGCTACACGAGATTCAGTGGTAGAAAGGAGTCTTTAATTCACATCCTAAGACTTATAATTTATATTCTAGCACTCTAACCACTGGCCCACACTTCCTACCAGCATGTAGCTAGGACTGCAATAAGCTCCATGAAGTAAGTCTTAAAATTTTTAACTCAGTTTTCAGATCCACTGAGCTAAATTGAGTTTGGAAATTAATTTACTGTATGCTAATTTAAGATTATTCTTATAATCATGACCATGCTCTAAATGCGGTAATGAACTGAGGTGGAAATGTAGCATAACGTAGCTTTCCAAAGCAAAGTCATTAGGATTCAATTTGATTTCCCCATAGAAATACTGTCCATCATTTCGACCCCCAAAGAAATCTTTGTCAAAGTTTTAGAACATGATTCCATATGCTCCTTATATACAAACATTTGTGCCTGTCAAAAATCCCAGTAATACACCTTCTCATTTTCAACCAAAAATATAAATATACATCATTTCATTTAAGTTGCCATAATCAACTTTCAATAATGACATTTTTCCTTTTCATTACAGCACATACCACTTGCCCATGTGCTTTCAGTCCATTCTTGTCCCCCTTAGTAAATAATGAACCCAATCAGAAATCTATTACAGAAGGAAATAGGGATGTGCAGAGGGACCGCATATGTTACATTCGGTATTCGTATTCGTGGGGGGGGGCAGATACGTTGCATTCGGCAAGGGGGGGCCCCGATCCGTTCATGGTCTCCATTCTTATTCGTTACCCAGCTAAAATTTAATTAACTACAACCCCCCACCCACCTGACCCCCCCAAGACTTGCCAAAAGTCCCTGGTGGTCCAGCGGGGGTCCTGGAGCCATCTCCTGCACGTGGGCCATCGTTTGCCAGTATTCAAAATGGTGCTGATAGCCTTTGCCCTTACTATGTCACGGGGGCTACCAGTGCCATTGGTCGGCCCCTGTGACATAGTAAGGGCAAAGGCTATTGGCGCCATTTTGAATACTGACAGCTGACGGCCCGAGTGCAGGAGATCGCTCCCGGACCCCCACTGGACCACCAGGGAGTTTTGGTAAGTCTTGGGGGGGAGGGTCAGGATGGTTGGGGTTTTGTTTAAATTTGCTCCTTTAGATGGCCGAATAATTCGGTGAGGATTCATTGTATTTGTGGGAATCGCGATACGTTTTGCTTCCCCATGAATACAACAAATATGGCCCTATACATTGCGGATTGCCAATGTTGCAAACATGTATTCAGTGAGTGACAATCCAACTGCAATTAATTAATATCATATTGGTATATTAGGAAAAATTTTGACAATTTTCTATAACCTTAATTAAGATTTGTTTGGAAATAAAACATTGGACATAAAATATAATTATGACTCTCTGTTGGTGTATGATGATCATCGTCCCTTTTCAAGATAATACTAGACACCAAGGAGAAGTCAGGTCTCAGAGATTCTCTGTTTCATTATGTTAATCATCTGAAAAATAATTGTTTCTCAACAACAGTAATCTATTCTACAAGTACAGTGTAGCTGCCAGAGCAGAGAGCAATGACTATGGTGTGCTTGATTATATTGTCCTTTCTACGTGTGCTCATATATTGGACTCATGGTACCAAACAGAAAGGAATTGAATTAGCACACAATTTTGAAAATTGTGAGCAATAGCACAAAAGATGTGCAAATGGAAAGAAGCCAGGTCTGAAGCCTTGGCAGTGGGTACTACTGCTCACAATTTTCAGACCTTTGCTATTTCAACTTTTTTCTGCATCTCATATGTGTGCATGCATTTTCCTGGTGTAATTTACAAATGGTGGAATTTTCATATGTACCAAGGTTACTCTCTTTACAGGTCCAAGGAAATAGTTCCTCTGTGTGTCAGAGACTAACTTGGCTGAGAATGTACAAGGAGTACTTTTAATTTAAATTGGATAGTCTAAAAACTAATTCTGAAATTTTTATAGTAAGAGTGTGAGGATGGTGGTAGGATCAGCGGCAGTATATGAATCTTGCTAGATTTCTTTTTTATTTTGATCCATACCCTAGGACAGCATTCTAACTACTTTGCAACTGTGAAAAGAAAATCATGCTTCTTTCCCAGCCCATTTCCATCCCATTCTCAGGGACAATCATTTCCACCTACAAAATGTTCACCAGTTGATAAGAGTTGAAGCCTGAATGCTGTTCAGCCATTTTTGATCCAAGCATAAGGTAAGTAAATCTGAGAATTGCTCTCCCCTTTAGATAGATATTATTTTAAGATGCTTGAATTATAAATGTATATGAAAGGTACATGAATGGACATTAGCTAGGGTTGAAGGTTTGGCAAACAGTGCTACAGCTCACAAGTTTCAAACTTGTACTAATTCAACCCCCTTTTTGATTTCTTTCTATAACTCATGTTTTAACCTTAATCCAATCACTTAGCCTACGTACAATCTTAGACTACACATTTTTAGGAATGATGTCATCCAAATTGTCTTCTGTAAAGATGCGTATACTACTACTACTACTACTACTACTACTAATTATTATTATTATTATTATTATGGCAGATATTAACTAGGTTTATAGTATTTATGCAACATCCAAATCCTCCCCAGACTAAAATTAAGATTAAATCAAAATCAGAATGGAACTGGAAATGCAAACCTATTTCATCCTGGATTTCCTGTGTCCTCCTTCCCAACAACACATCCGGTGGCAATGACCACAGGCAGCCGCCATCATATAGCAGCTGAAGGAATGCCCTTTGAATAGTTAAAGGAGTTGTGCTTTCAGTACTTTGTGTAGCGCCTTGCCTCGCCTTGCTTCCTTTCACAATCCACACTTGGGCTTATTTAATTGCCTTTAGCAATAGTTAAAGCATTCATGTTCATGGAACTGAAGCAGCAAATAATGATTATTTTTGTTTGAAATACAATAAGCTTGATGGCTTTCAGTACAGCTTGCTACTTTATTTATAAAGAACAGTTAGTCACTGCACAGATCAAAACATTGCCTCTCATGAGTATTAAGAAGATTGTGCAAGTGTTTCAGATCTGTGTCTTCTTTATTAGACACCATATAGATTCCTCAACTTTGCTAGTTTATAGTAAATTTTCTTTTCGTTTTACAGTGAATGTTTTCCTTACTATATGACTGATCTTTTGCCAGCTTGGGTTGCTAGCTGCTGGTTCACCGTTTATGTCTGTGTTCAAACAATTGCACTACAATCTGGAAACTTTATTGCAGCAAGTCTGAGAAAGTATTTGATACATCTCAAATGAAAAATAAAAATGTCTCTCATTGCAGAGTTATAGTTCTATACTGAGATGTAACTGTGAAACTGTAACATCTGAAGCAGAGTTTTCATATCTGTTTCAGGAGCTTTTAAGCTTACTTTAATTTCTAGCCAGAATTGCTGGGACAGAGGCCACAAGAAAATCCCTGATTTGGAAAAGAATAGTTTGTGACATCGGCCTTGGATCTACATGCCATTGTTGTCCTCTCAGACGTATGTGTACAGTATCGGCAATACACCGGGGTAAGCTCATAAGTTACCTGCATTACCACATTATAAATGAGGAACACGAAGCAAGAGCATTAAAAGTGTTTGCAGGGCTGTCTTACATGGCCAGATGTGTCAATTGAGCTGATAGGAGGTTACAGGCCTAGAGGACAGAGGCACTTTGGGCTGGAGTGATGGCCACATTGAGTGTGGGACTATTTGAGAGGGAGGGTGGGTGGGGGTAAATTCAAGCCTAGAGCTTTTAGAAAGATTTGCTAAGGCACTAACATATTTCAGGACAGGGGAACTGTAAGGTAGGGGACATTGCTGGGATGAGCCCAATTTTATTCTGATGGATGAAAAGTAATGTACTAGATATGCTTTAACAATACAACTTACTCATACTTGTTCATTTTCTCTGGTTCAGTAGGTTCACAGAGTCCACCCCTTAAAAAAACAAATATGAACATTGCTTTTATAGTTTTATTTTGAACATTTTTGTCAGTCAATATAAGCTTGACAATGGAAATGACCAAGGTGAAAATAGAAAAATAGTAAATTATAAATATAAGAACAATAAGAGGGTAATTTCAGAACACTTACATAGGATTTGTGCAGGAACACAAAAGTTTTTTTAATATATATATCAAGTATGTTTATTCCATCAAAATTCAAAACAATATCTGTCCCTTCAACTATGCATATGAAAATTATACAAAAACTATGTGAAGTACAGAATCCATTATAACAATACAGCAACTCGCAGTCTTTCTGCTTTGTTGGAAAAATAAACAGATATATATTCTGGTTCTTCTTCAGTGGCAGAAGGAATTTCCATATACATCTATATTATTATAAAGTGAAAAAGTTCGGTAAAGTTCCACAAACTTGATTACCAGAATAACCATCAAAAATTTTGTATCCTCCAGTTTCAATTTCCAATTTCAAACTGCTTTTAAAATGACAATGAACCTTCAAAATAATCTTCTATCCCCAACTTTAGAATGATAAAGAGCCTTCAAGTTGATCTTTTATCCCCGACATGAAGGTCTTGATGTTTCGCTGCACAGCGGCTTCATCATGGGGAGAGTAATAACGGTTTAGAAGCTACCAAAAAACATATACATATATATTATCAATTTAACAATCCTTTTTTCTTAACTATACAAATTTTTATTATTAATTTTTGCCTCTACGGCCAACTTCATTTCAAATTCTCTCTTCGCTTGTCTTATAAATGTTTTACACTTAACTTGACAATGCTTATGCTTATTTCTTCAGTTGGATCCTTCTTTCAGTTTTTGAAGGATGTTCTTTTGACTAAAATAGCCTCTTTCACCTAACCTTTTAACCATGCTGATAATCATTTTGCCTTCCTTCCACCTTTCTTAATGCGTGGAATACATCTGGACTGAGCATCTAGGATTGTATTTTTAAATAATGTCCATGCCTGTTGAACACTTTTAAACTTTGCAGCTGCACCTTTCAGAGTTTTTCTAACTATTTTCCTCATTTTATCAAAGTTTAGAGCTGTAGATTTACTTATTGTCCCCCTTCCAGTTATTAGTTTAAATATGATCATGTTATGATCACTATTGCCAAGTGGCCCCACCACCATTACCTCTCTCACCAAATCCTGCATTTCACTAAAATAGCTCCCTCTCTCGTTGGTTCCTGAACCAATTGCTCCATGAAGCAGTCATTTATTACATCCAGGAACTTTATGTCTCTAGCAGATCCTGATGTTACATTTACCCAGTTGATCTTCCCTATCCTCCCTATCATTGTGATATAATTGGTACCCTGATATAGCACTGTCCCATTGGTTATCCTCCTTCCACCAGGTCTCTGTGATGCCAATAATGCCAATCTCATCATTTGCTGCTATACACTCTAACTCTCCCATCTTATTTCTTAGACTTCAAGCATTGGCATACAGACATTTCAAATTATGTTTTTTATTTGTATTAACAACCTGCTTTTCAGTTGTTAGGGATAATTTGGAAATCTTTAGCTCTGGTGATTTTGTTCATATAGGCACATGGACTAGGGATGTGAATCGTGTCCTCGATCGTCTTAACGATCGATTTCGGCTGGGAGGGGGAGGGAATCGTATTGTTGCCGTTTGACGGGGTAAAATAACGTGAAAAATCGTGAAAAATAAAAAAAACGTAAAATCGCAAAACCGGCACATTAAAACCCCCTAAAACCCACCCCCGACCCTTTAAATTAAATCCCCCACCCTCCCGAACCCCCCCCCAAATGACTTAAATAACCTGCGGGTCCAGCGGCGGTCCGGAACGGCAGCGGTCCGGAATGGGCTCCTGCTACTGAATCTTGTAAAAATGGCGGCGGCCATAGACGAACACGATTGGACGGCAGGAGGTCCTTCCGGACCCCCGCTGGACTTTTGGCAAGTCTTGTGGGGGTCAGGAGGCCCCCCCCAAGCTGGCCAAAAGTTCCTGGAGGTCCAGCGGGGGTCAGGGAGCGATTTCCCGCCGCGAATCGTTTTCGTACGGAAAATGGCGCCGGCAGGAGATCGACTGCAGGAAGTCGTTCAGCGAGGCGCCGGAACCCTCGCTGAACGACCTCCTGCAGTCGATCTCCTGCCGGCGCCATTTTCCGTATGAAAACGATTCGCGGCGGGAAATCGCTCCCTGACCCCCGCTGGACCTCCAGGAACTTTTGGCCAGCTTGGGGGGGGGCCTCCTGACCCCCACAAGACTTGCCAAAAGTCCAGCGGGGGTCCGGAAGGACCTCCTGCTGTCCAATCGTGTTCGTCTATGGCCGCCGCCATTTTTCGGCGCCATTTTGGAAAATGGCGCCGGCTGAAGACAACAAGATTCAGTAGCAGGAGCCCGTTCCGGACCGCTGCCGTTCCGGACCGCCGCTGGACCCGCAGGTTATTTAAGTCATTGGGGGGGGGGGGTTCGGGAGGGTGGGGGATTTAATTTAAAGGGTCGGGGGTGGGTTTTAGGGGGTTTTAGTGTGCCGGCTCACGATTCTAACGATTTATAATGATAAATCGTTAGAATCTCTATTGTATTGTGTTCCATAACGGTTTAAGACGATATTAAAATTATCGGACGATAATTTTAATCGTCCTAAAACGATTCACATCCCTAACATGGACCTCATTTGCTTTTATTGGAATATCTCCTGTTTGAATAGTATCCTTCAAGGATACATTCCTCTGAACCATGCACTGCTGAGTGACTGTCAGCTTTTCACCTTGTTCTAGTTTAAAAGCTGCTCTATCTCCTTTTTAAAAGTTAGTGCCAGCAGCTTGGTTCCACCCTGGTTAAGGTGGAACCCATCCTTTTCAAAAAGTCTCCCCCTTCCCCAAAAGTTTCCTCAGTTCCTTACAAAACTGAATCCCTCTTCCATGCATCATCGTCTCATTCACGCATTGAAACTCTGGAGCTCTGCCTGCATCTGGGGACCTGCACGTGGAACAGGAAGCATTTCAGAGAATGCCACCCTAGAGGTTCTGGATTTCAGCTTTCTACCTAAAATCCTAAATTTGGCTTCCAGAACCTCTCTCTTACATTTTCCTATGTTGTTGGTGCCCACATGTACCATAACAGCCGGCTCCTCTCCAGCACTGTCTATAATCCTATCTAGGTGATGGCAGGCAGGCAAGTTACCAGGTGGTCCTCACATCCACCAGCCACCCTGCTATCTATCTACATGTCTAATAATTGAATCACCAACTATGATGGCTGGCCTAACCCTTCATTACTTCTGGAGCAGTAGCCATGGGATACTTGTTCTCAGTGCGAGAACATCACCTGGAGAGCAGGTTCCTGCTACAGGATCAATTCCTGCTGTACCAGGTTGATGTTCTCATACTGGGAGATCTTTCTGACGCAAGGCAGCACTGGGGTTGCCAGATTGGATTTGGGACTTGGCTACTATGTCCCTGAAGCTCTTATCAATGTAACTCTCTGCCTCAGCTCTTCCAAGACTGCCACTCTAGCCTTCAGAGATCAGACTCGTTTCCTGAGAGCCAGGAGCTCTTTGCATCGAGTGCAGACATACAATCTCTCACTGGCGGGTAAAAAATCATACATGTGACACTCAGTGCAAAGGACTGGAAAGCCCCCTCTTGCTGCTGCATTGCTGCCTTCATATTTATTTTATTGTGTTCCTAGTTAAGTTTAGGATACTAAGGGAGTTAGAATGAGAGTACTTTAAATTTACAGGTGAATCTACTAATTAATCAGCTAATATCCTACAAGGGGATGATTAAACATTCAATAAGGGCTGGTACAATAGTATGATTTAGTTAAGAGCCTGATTGATCTTTAATGAGAAAGTGTCTCTTGCCTAAAAGTCAAGGATTGAATGGGTGGGAAAGACAGACACTAGAATTAACTATCTCTGGCTTGCTTATTACCTCAGAAACACACAAACTCTGAAGAATATATCCCACTATTTCACCTTTCTCCAAACTTTTGTAAGTCCAAACATTTCCCAAAGCTATACTTACCAATCCTCTTTAATCACCATTAAATTGATCTATACTCAAATAATTGAAGGGTTTGAGATTCTGCTGGGAGCAGTATGAGGATGAGCCTTCTGGTCCTCTTCTACTGCAAAGGTTGTGGGGCCTCTGAAAGCTGGGGCTGTGGAATTCAATCCCTGGAGCATTTGCAGTGACCTCTGGATTCTTCTCCCAGGAGATGCTGGGAGCAGTATGTAGACAAGCCTTCTGGTCCTCTTCTACTGCAAAGGGTGCAGGGCCACTGGAAGCTGGGGCTGTAAAATTCAATCCCTGGATCACTTGCAGTGACATCTGGACTCTTCTCCCTGGGGATGCTGGGAGCAGTATGCAGATGAGCCTTCCAGACATGGTAGGGGAGTAAAATTTCTAGATGAACTCAATGACAGCTTCATGGAATGGATGGTCCAAGAACCAAAGAGAAGGGGAGCTATTTTAGACCTAATTCATAGTGGAAAGCAGAAATTGATATGAGAGGTAATGGTAGTGAAGCCACTCGGCAACAGTGATCAGAGGGTGCTGAACCAAATGCAAATTATGACACCTCAAGCAAAGAAGGTAAACAGGCAGAGGAGCAGATAATGTCGACATGTGAAAGAGTCATATGGACAAAACAAAAGTTAGGGAAACACTCAAAGTTCCACCAGTCAATCTTCTCTCCCAACCATCTCATCCCCTCCAATCCCCTCCAATCTCCTTCTATCCCCCTTCTCCACCTGCAGCCTATCCACATCACAGCTTTGCACTCCACTCCCACCTGTCCACACCACTTCTTTCTCAAACTCTTCTTTTCTCTCACATTGTCCTACTCTCTTCTCCCTCCTTTCAACTTCCTCCTATTCAACCTTCTTTCTTTTCTCCCTCTGCACACTTTTTTTATTCCTGTCTTTCATACATGGACATACTTTATCTTTTATATTTGGGTGCAAAAAATTGACTGCCTCTCCACCTGCTTCTCTCCATGCACCCTCTTTATTCTGTTCTTCTCCCATTTCCCATACACCCAGTTTTTACTGTTCCTCTCCCAGTTTCTCTTTGTACCTTCTCAGCCATCTTCCTACCTCTGCAAGTTTGATTCACTCATTCCCTTCACTGCTCTGATCCCTTACCCTTCCTCAGTACATTAGGCGTCTGTTCATTAGTAGGCTTAGCCACAGCTGGTTCTTCCATTAGGTGAACTAGGCAGTTGCCTACAAATTTTTTATTTGTAAAAACCCAGGAAGCCTCCTGATGCTGCTTATCCACATTTAAGGCATAGCATCTAAAGAGAAAAGGGAATGGATGTTGGGTACAAGTGGAAACAGAAGAACATAGGTGGGCAGTAGGTGGGTGGAGAGGAGAGGGGGGATTCTGGGCATGTAAGGTTGCAGAGGGAGGATTTTGGAAACTGCAAATAAGGGACAAACACCTTGATGCATTAAGCCACAATGTTTTTTTGCAAGAGGGGTCTGGGTGTCACCGAAATAGTGAAAAAAGCATTGCGGCTCTAAGGCCCTTGTTTTGTCTCGTGACCAAATACCGTGGGACAAAACAACATGGCTTAAGGTCCTTTAGGTGCTACAGCAGCTCTAACCGCAAGGGACTGCCATCACTTTAATGAGCTGGCCACCGATACTGGCAAAAATAGGTTGAGCAGGGGTCAGGGCTGATCCTTGGCTCAACCTGGGGCTACCATTGGAGGTGATCCTGACACCTCAAAGAAAAAAAAAAGAATACATTTGATGTATGGAGATGGCTCCCTCCCAGACCTGTCCTCTCAAAATAACTAGGGCTCCTCCCACCTCCAAAATATTTTAAAAAAATCATTGAGGTTCAGGGTAACTCCTCACTCAATAGTAAAGAAAACTCATGGTGTCCCCCTAGGTGGCCTAGGCTCAATCCCAGGATCTTGCTCCTATCATGTGATGGGGCAAGGTCATGTTAGCACAGTTTTGAAAAATGTTGTAGACCAGGCTGGGTGCAAGGGGGTGCCCTGGGACCCATGAAGGGTGCTTATTCCTCTTTTAATGATTTGGAGGTTATTGGAAGGGGCTAGAGAGTAGGGAGTGTGAGAGGAGAGTTCATTGAGCCTTAATGATGTTACATAGTGCCTTAGTGGAGGAATTAGCACTATTCACCCAATGAGTTTTCCATATTATTGGGATGGTGGAGACAACCTGTACCCAAATGACTTTTTTTTTAATCTTTAGGAGGTGGGAACCCTATTTAAGAGGGCCATCACCATACATCAAATTTATTCTTTCTTTTTTAATTTGAGGTGTTGGGGCCATCATCAGTGGTGATCCCAGGATCAGCCCTGACCCCACTCAGCAGTTAGTTTTTGCTGTGGCACTTTTTTCAACCTTTGCATTGCCCTTTAAATGTAATATGGAAGCCTTAGAACCCACATTAGGGTCCCAAGGCTCCCATGTTATATTTACCGATTCCCCGGGAGGTGTTATTTTATCAAAGTTGACTACTTTCTAGGTTGACCGTTATTAAATATTAACATAAAATTGCCGATTAATGAACTTGTGCATGTATTTGCATTATTTATGCATGTAAATCACATGTAAAACAGTTTATTATAATAGGGGAGGTAACCTGGGAAGGGCCATGCAAATTAGTATGTATAACATGTAATTTTGCCATGATAGTGCTCTAGCACACAATATGCAACATTTATTGCATGATATTATATTGTTTAATGAGCATTAGAGAAATATAATGGCTTAATGCATCACCCAGAAAAATTGTGTTGATGCTTATGTTCTGAACAGGGAGTGAAGGAAAGATATTGGACAGAGGGATAGAGAAAAGGGATGTTGAGCACTAGAGATGTGATTCGGCCGAACATTTCAGTTTGGCCTTTGTTATTGTCCCGCTGCGGGAAATTTCGTTTTCCCGCGGTTTGGGACGATTTTATTTTGTCTGACCTCAAACCTAACCCTTACAACAGGGGGTTGTAAAAAAAACCAAAAAACAAACCCACCCCAACCATTCAAATTTAATTAATTGCAACTCCCCACCCTCCTGACCCCCCAAGAATTGCCCACCCCCCAAGTCTTACTGAAAGTTCCTGGTGGTCCAGCGGGGTCCCGGGAGCAATCTCCCCCTCTTGTGCCATAGGCTGCCACTAATCAAAATGGCGCCGATGGCCTTTGCCCTTACCGTGTGACAGGGGCTATTGGTGCCATTGGCTGGCCTCTGTCACATGGTAGGAACAATGTGGCAGCCACGATCTTAAAAAATGGCATGGTCCATCCATGTTACAGGGGCTGACCAATGGCACCGATAGCCCCTGTCACATGGTAAGGGCAAGGGGCCATCAGCACCATTTTGATTGGTGGCAGCCAATGGCCCGAGAAGGGGAGATCGCTCCTGAGAACATGCTGGACTACCAGGGACTTTTGGTAAGTCTTTGGGGGAGGGGGGAGGGAATGGGCAAGTCTTGGGGGGGGGGGGGCAGGAGTGTGGGGGGTTACAATTAATTAAATTTGAAAGGTTGGGTGGGTTTAGGGTTTTTTTTATTAATGTTCCCTTTATCCCCCCCAAAATATGATAAGAAAGCACACAAAATTTGTGGGTTTTCTTATCGTTTCGTCACCCCTCCCGAAACGCAATGAAATAGGAAACATCATCTCTATTTCCTATTTCATTGGAAATGAATGCACATCCCTATTGAGCACTGTAGATAGGAGGCAAAAGTAAATGAAAGCAGTACTTGGAGAGAGGAGAGTGAGGCGGATACTAAGCAGGTCAAAAGAAGAAATGATCTGCCAGATCTGTTGCTGATAGTCAAATGTGTAAGGGGAGGGTGGAAGATTGGAAGGGCAGGGCTACTCAAACATTTAGCCAATTTAATCCCATCTTAACACTTGAAAATTCACGTGACCTCAGAGTATGACCAAAACAAATAAGCAGGTATATGGTCCTCCTCCAAACAATTTCTTCTCATTGTTCCTAGCACTTCATTTGATCCTGTCTCCACCTCTACCCTTCCAGCAAGCCTCCTCTCTCAGCCTTCAAATCTTTCCCACCCTATGCCCTCCAGCCATATTAACATTCCCCAATTGATCCTCTCTTACTCCATGCACTTATAACCTCCAACTCATCTTGTCATCTCCCTCTCACATCATCCTCCCATCAACTATCACCTCCCAGTCTCACTTCCTCCCCTCCAAACTTTTTCTCACATTCCCCCAGATGATTCCTTCTCACCCCAAATGTTATGATTCCTGCCCGTGGAGTTTCCTCCGGGAGCAGGCCGCTCACCTTCTTGTGGTCCAGCCTGCTGCTCTCCATGCGGCTGGGAGGCCGCCGATATCACCAGCATCTTGCCGCTTTGCGCGGCCCGAAGGCACGCTGCCAACCACCCATGCGGCCACGAGGCCACCATTACCGCCGCACCCGTGGTCTGGAGACCGCCGCTGGAGCTTGCCTCTTGTCTCTCGCGGCAGGGAGCCGCAAGTCTTCCTGCTGCCATCTACAGCGGCAGTGAGCCACTAGTGCCTGTCCAAGGCCTGTCCTGTGGCCTGGAGCCACCCAGGATCATCTTCATGCTACAGGGAAGCCGCCTCCTCCTGTCGAGGCCTACAGAGAGGTCTGCTTCGTCGTGCAGCTGGGCGCTGCTGTCCAAGGTCCTGCATTCTCCCTGGGCCTTCCTAAGCGCTGGCGTGCACCTCTTCTAAGATATTTAAAAGGCCAGTGGCGGGAAATGCCACGGCCCCTCCGGAAGTCTCTTCAGTTCTACTTCCTGTCTCTGCCCTATAAAAGGGTTTCTCCAACAGTCCTGCTTGGCCTTGCATTCTGTTCTTTTTGTTCTGGGAACACTAGGAGAGCAGTCCCATCTTGAGGGGATAGTGTGCCCTTGGGCCTCGGCATGACCCCAGAAGACTCCAGAGCAGCACCGAGGTAGACGAGGCGTGTCCAAGCATGGGTGAAGACAAAGTCTAACCCTCTGCCGGACACGCCTCGTCTACCTCGGTGCTGTTCTGGAGTCTTCTGAGGTCGTGCCGAGGTCCAAGGCCACACTATCCCCTCAAGATGGGACCTCTCTCCTGGTGTTCCCAGAACAAACAGAACAGAATGCAAGGCCTTCTAATGCCTCCCTAACAGAACACCAAACCTCCTCTTTCATCCCTCAGCTGATTTTCTATTCATTCCCTTCTTCCTACTCCCTCACCCTCCACAGCTAGTCCTGCTCCACTTTATCGATCCCTTAAACCCGTTCCTATATCTTCCCTCTCCCTTCAAGCAGACCTTCCTCCAAAATTCCCAATGGCCATATTCAGCAGAATATTTTCTTTGGGTTCTGGGCCAAGGATGGATGACAACTGTTGGGAAGAAAGGGGCAATATTTTTCTCTTGCTTTGGTGAGAAGAAAGGAGCAGTGACATTATCTACTGACCCATGTACACTCTGCCCTTTCCACCTGTCATGTGTGGTCCCAAGCTCAACAGTGATCTGCAAGCAGTAGCATCATTACTAATGAAAGTCAGCATGGATCCTGTGGGCTAGTGCAAGCTCATGAGCTTTGTGCAGCAGCCCTGATCCCTCCTCCTGCAGTGCTGCTTTTTACCACAGAAACTCATGCAAGGGCAGTTCCACTGCAGGACCTGTGACTACGTGCTTTCTCACACGCCCCACTACTAATGCTGCTGCTCTTGCTGGTGCCTGAAAAGTGCTCCCATTTGAGGCACTTGTGACCCCAGCTGAAGGTTTTGTGTCACCATTTGGGGTCCTGACCCACAGTTTGGAAAGCCCTGTTCTAGGGTGCCTAATACACTTTCCCTGACCCTGGGTTCAGTTCAAATCTTAATTTGTGATTCCCCCTCCTCCAAAGGCTTGTATAACTTCCTTGTGTTATCTTCCCTGAGCCCAGACACATCTTTTTTTTCTAAATCTTCCCCTGTCTCCCAACCTCTGCTGTTCCTGTATGGCCTGAGCTCTGACAGCTCAACAATCAGCATCTCCCCAGATTCAGGTCCACAGATGCATGTGATGCTTCCCACCTTCATCTTAGAAACCCCAGATAAAACTGAGGTCTCCTGCAGGATATTACAGGGGAATGATTATGTTATTACCGGTATTATTTTTGTGAAGAAGGGGAATGGTATTCACCACCAGCCACTCTCAATTTTGGTGCTGCTAAGGGGGAACAATTGTAAAAAGAAAGCTTTTTATTTTATGATATCACACATCACCACTGCTTCCTCTTCCTTCCCCATCCATCCAGTAAAATATCTTATTAATCCTGGTGACTGCAGGGTTAGAAGAACAGAGTAGATCCTAGCTTGCTCCTACACTTGACCCAACCTAGCTACCATACACATTTTCACCAAACTTAAAATGGACAATTTTCCAACCAGTGTGTTTGTATTTTAATATATCCAAGGTCTCTGTCTCCCCATACATTTTCTTGTAAACTTATTTTTTGGTCATCTTCTTATTTCTTTTTCATTTCTGCTATTTTTCCTTCATGTGGATATCTTCTTACCAGCCATCTGTATTTTCACTGCTCATTATCTTTTCTCACCTCATCCTTGTCTCAAACCTGCCTGCTACTCCACTCTCCTTTATGCCTCTTCCTTTCACCATGATTCTTTGTCTTCTTACAACCCTTCTCTTGTTTTATCTCCCTCATCAATTCCCCTCCATTTCTTGATAAAGATGAAGAGGACTAGAAAATGATCTGTATAGGACAGAAATGGGGAATATCCCCGCATTCCAGCAAGGGTCTGCAGCCACCCTAGGCAGCGATGATGTAACAGCATCTCTCTCTCTCTCAATCTCTTCTCCAAATTGAACCCCTGCAGATTGCACACTACAAACCTCCAAAGCTCCGTACACATGCCACAACCTTTCCCAACTCCATACCTCTTCACCCTCATTCACAGCTTTCAAAAATTCTGCCCATGGCCCCCGTCCACTTCCAGTGTCCTAGGCAGCCTCCTATTCTGCCTAATGCTCCCACTAGCCCTGTTTCCAAGGGCAGCAGAACATCCTTTTGGTTCAAGGGCCATTCAAGTTTCATCCTCAAGATGTGCCTGTATTCTCATTCTCTTATTCATGTCTCATCAGAACAGAGCAAGGCAGGCAGAAAGCCATGCAGTACTTCCAGCAGTGGTAACTACAGCTCTAGGACAACAGCCCATAATTTGGGCAGGCCAGACTATCACACACATGCACACTCACTCAATTCTCCACTTCTTCCATACACACACTCATCTCAGTAACTGCAAACCTTTCAGTGTCAAACACTTTGAGAGTAACACAAATCCCTCAGGGCTCAAACAGCAGCAGCCTTATCTATGATATAGCAGCAATGAAAATATTATATCATACCCTAGAACACTAATTCACCACCTATTAGGGTTAGCAGAACATAGACCAATAGAAAAACTACATGCCAGCAGAAATACTGCACCTCAGTTATGCATGCAGAACACAGATTGACCCTTACCTAATACAGAATAAGGGACTACATATTAGAAAGAAAAACATACAGACAAAATAAAATGTAAAGCCCAAAAAAACAGACTTTGAACTGTGAAATACTGAAGAAAGAACAAAATATAAAATATGTAATGCACACGCCCAAATATAACATATGCCAGTCACTAGAAATGCAAAATACATTTTTTTACCTTTATTTGAGCTTATTTTTCTAATTGGTAGGTCCCAGGCTTTTTGTTTTTTGCCACATTCCATTTCTCAGTCTTTTCCCAATTCCTTTTACAAGGTCTCTTATTTTGTTTCTGTTTTTTTCTTTTTCCACCTGTCTTCTTCCCTTCCTTCCTCCATCCATAGCCACATATTGGCAATCATACACACACAGACTCTCAACCAGCCACACACATAAACATACACCCACGCACACACACAGGCTCTTCCCTCCCCCCACATATACAGGCAGATATCCACACACAGGCAGTCACACATACAACCCCACCCACAGGAACTCACCCAGCAACACACACACACACTCAAAGAGCCTCTTACTCACCCACCCCCATACTCACACAGATTTTTAACCCCCACAAATATACAGCCTCTCTAACACACACACCCACAGTCTCTCACCCACACGTAAACAGGATCTCACCCACCCAAGTAGTCATCCAAACCCCCACATATGAATCACCCTCTTCCCCTCAACACACACATGGCCTGGGTCTCACCCCCATACCCAGGTAATTTTACACATACCACACACACACACACATACACACAGGCAGTCACCAGCCCACCACCCAGGCTCTCACCCAGCCACACACACACATAAAGGCAGTCACCACCCATCACCCAGGCTCTCACCCAGCCACACACACACACACACAGACACACACAGGGCCTGGACCTTGTCTTCAGCTGCCAGTGGGAGGTAACTATCACGATCTCTTCCTCTCTTTGCCCAATAGCGAATAGGCTCCATAGCAGCCTGATGAGTTGAGGGATAGTTAGCAGCAGGAGTTGTATTTATCTGAATGTCATCGCCTGCTGAGGTCATAGCTGTGAGTCTGGCCCTATGGCAGCAGAAGATGATGTTTGGATAAATGCAATTCCTGCTGCCTGGGATAGGGTCTAGGGAGGTGTGATTCCACAGATCGGATCGAGCAGGAATTTGGTTTATCCCTGCCCAATCCATTCCCAACGCGGGGGCAAAAATGTTATGCGTGGCCATGCATGCATGCAACTTAGAGGGAAAAATGACGAGTTCTTACCAAGCAGTGCATTAATGTTAAACTATATTGTGAAGTCTTGTTCTCAATTGTGTCATTACAGAAAGAATCTACTGTGAAAATGACCTGGACTGTAATTTTGGATTGATAATAAGCTTTATCCCTTTTCTGCTCAATTGTGAACTTTCTGTTCTATTACCTGCAATGCACAAGTCAGGAGCTGTGTGCTGTTTATCATAATTTCTAAATAAAACCTCTATCAAGTCAATAATACTGTGTCCGTGTGCTGCAGTCTTCAGTCTGATAAACTGAAACAAATTATAGTGAACCTGGATGATGTAATAGAGCAGATTGATAGAGTGGCAATTCACCTGCACCAGATTATTTACTCCCAGAGTTCTGAAAGAACTCAAAAATTAAATTGCACTTCTATTATCAGTAATTTGTAACCTAACATTAAAATTGTCTCTTGTACCTGAAGATTAAGTATGGCCAATGTGACACTGATCTTTAAAAAAGACTCCAGTAGTGATCCAGGAAACCATGGACTGGTGAGCCTGGCATCAGTGCTAGGAAAATTCATAGAAACAATTTTAAAGAATACAATCACAGAATTTATAGAAAGACATGGTTTAATGGGACACAGCCAGTATGGATTTTCACAAGAGAAGTCTGCTACAATTTTCTGACAGGATAAAAATTGTGGATAATGGTGAGCTGGTGGATATAGTGCATCTGGATTTTCAGAAGGCATTTGACAAAATCCCCCATCAGAGAATCCTGAAAAATTAAAAAGTCACAGGAAAGGAGGCATTGCCTATAATGGATTGCAAACTGGTTAAAACATAGGAAACAAAGTAGTAGTAAATGATCAGTTTTCTCAGTGGAGCAGGGTAAACCCTGCAGTGCCTCAGGGATCTGTACTGGGACTGGCGCTTTTTAATATATATTTGAAATGATCTAGAAAAGGGAATAATGAATAAGATGATTAAATTTGTAGACTACACAAAATTATTACAAGTTGATAAATCACAAGCAAATTGTGAGAAATTGCAGGAGGACCATGGTTGAATGGGTGACTAGGCATCCAAATAGCCAATGAACTTTAATGTGCACACGTGCAAAGTGATGCACATAGGGAAAAGTAATCCATATTGTAGTTATACAATGTTAGAATCCATAACATTGGCAGCTTGCACTCCCGTGTCCCCCCCCTCCCTTATCCGATGACCATAAAATAACCACACATATACCATTATTGGTGAAAACAGGCCGCAGCTTTTATTAATAATTAATATAAACCAAACATTTCGGTACCCGAGTATTAGTGCGTCTATCAAATATATCTGAACCGGGCTTTGTACCGGCGTCCGCCATTTTAGCCAGTCCGCCATACGATCTTCCCGGCCCCCCGCCATGTCCAAGCCAAGGGGCCACCCCCCGGGCAGCCCACACCCACCTCTACGCACTTCCTTTCCTCTCGGACCCGGTTTGTCCACCGTGCCCCCAGGCCCCTCCTGGCCCCTAACTCGGGTACCCCCGCCACCCCACTTGCTGCGACAAATTTACAAACTGTAACGTTTCTTGCTAACATTGTTTCCTGACTATCTGGCACTATTGTGCCCCTTCCTACGCCTCCCCTCCCCCTTTCGTTGTGACTCCTGTTGGGTGGGTGGGTGGAAACGCGAGCGCTGGCCAGCCGAAAAGGCCTGGCCCAGCGCTCGCTCGGTATTTGAGGCCCGAGGTCTCGCGAGACCTCGGGCCGAGATTCCCGCACTGCTGTGCACTGGCGTGATGACGTCACCGCGCGCCTGCGCGGCGACGTCATCACGCCCCGATGCCTGCCCCGGCCCTCCCGACGCGTCCGGCCCGCCGTGGCACTCCTCCCACCGCCACCTGGACACCGAGCCCCAGGACGCGCACGGTAAGCTGCTCCCGGGGCGGGGAACAGGGGGGGGGGAAGGTGGGAGGGGTCGACCGGCCGGCAAGCGCCATGTTAAGGGGTCCCTCCCCGCAGGCGCTTGTCGGTCCGTCATAACATTGGCAGCTGGCACTCCCGTGTCCCCCCCCTCCCTTATCCGATGACCATAAAATAACCACACATATACCATTATTGGTGAAAACAGGCCGCAGCTTTTATTAATAATTAATATAAACCAAACATTTCGGTACCCGAGTATTAGTGCGTCTATCAAATATATCTGAACCGGGCTTTGTACCGGCGTCCGCCATTTTAGCCAGTCCGCCATACGATCTTCCCGGCCCTCCGCCATGTCCAAGCCAAGGGGCCACCCCCCGGGCAGCCCACGCCCACCTCTACGCACTTCCTTTCCTCTCGGACCCGGTTTGTCCACCGTGTCCCCCAGGCCCCTCCTGGCCCCTAACTCGGGTACCCCCGCCACCAGGCCGGGACAGTGGTACACTTGTCCCGGACCCCCCAACACCCCTACTGCGGCCCCACTAGGTCAGCGCACGCTCCAGCGCCTCCTGCATTGCATTATTAAATATATCGTACCCCACGTCCGATAGGTGAATCAGGTCCTTTCTATACAGGCCCGAGCACGGCTCGTCTGCCCACTCGTGCCTTATGGTAACTATCGCCGTTGTTTTAGCCCATATCTTGATCTGCCTGTTCACCTTCTTCCTCCCTCTGACCCATAATCTGTCACCCTGCCATTTGAGCCTGGGTATGATTTCGGACCATATTATGATTGTATCCTGTGTCAGCTCCCGTATCTCCTGCAGATCCCTTTTTATGCTGTCTATGAGCTGTTTAGCCGTCGTCCCCCCCAGGTCATTCCCCCCTAGGTGTATGACTATGGCGTCTGGCTTCTGGCGGGTACGCAGGCCGCTCCGCACCTCCGGGATCAGTTGTTCCCATCTCATCCCACGGATTCCCATCCATGTCAGGAGGATTCCCCTTGGTGCCATCCCCAGGTGCGCTCCATACGTTCGCTCCCGGGCCCTCTTGGCCGCCCAATGCACGAAGGAGTGTCCCATGACCCACACTATCTTCCTCCATAGGCCGCGACCTGCGGGCAAGAGGAATTGTATGATTAGTGACCCAAGTGTACAGCCCCCGGCCTAACGTATCTGTTGGCCGCCGCCGACCGCCACCTCCCGATTTTTTGTATGACCTCCATGGGTAAACCCGCCTGGGCTGCGCTTGTCGCCGCCCCGATTCGGAACGAGCGGGTACCGTATTCGCCCGGGTTTAGCCCGATGGAGGCCAATCCCTTACGTAGTACTGCCGCAAATTGAAATTTAGTGAGTGGTACCCCGTCCCCGTGAATTAATAAATGGCGACCCCCCTCCGGTCTGATCCGCAGAAAATTTAACACGTTCTTCACAGGGCATGTTACCTGTGACGTCACCTGTGACAGCCTTACCTCTGCCCCCTTTGCCCTCTGATCGGTTTTTGATTTGTGTACCCTTAGCCTGATTACCTGTCCCTCGACTACTACATTGTGCAGTAATATGCCGTCGTGTCCTGTGTCCTGTTTGGACGCAGCCACCAATTCGCTAACCCGTAAGGCCGCGAAGAATGCCGTACAAAAGGCGGCCCTGAACAATATCACCTCGACCCGTCGGCACATACCTGCGCGGCTGCGTGCCATAAGCGCACTAAAATCTCGTGTGTTATTGGCCGCCGCCTATCTCCCTCCCATACAACTGTCCTGGCCCATCCTGCCAGCATCTTTTTGACCATGAAGTCATCGAGGGGGTCCCCCCAGCCTTGTGCCTTCGTGAAGAAGGCGAAACCCGCCAGCTGGTTGACCGTCGCCCCCCTGGATAAACCCTCCTCCTTCGCCCAAGCCACGAATCGCTGCAGGTGCCGGCCCTCTACCCTGCCCCCTTGCCAACCCTGCCCCTTCAAGAATGCCTGTACTCTGGCAAACCCTTTACAGTAGGCCTTCCATGTGGCTGGAGCAACGGATGCCTTCAGCAGTCCCCATTCGGTTACATTCCAATCAGCCATAACCGGCTCGGTATGGGGGCTCCTTCGGCGTCTGCCTCTGGCACCTGTCGATGAAAGAGATCCCACTTAGCTCGGGATAGCGCATCGGCCACCTGATTGTGAACCCCAGGCACGTGCTTGGCCCGGATTGTCGTGTTCATTCGCAGACCTTGTAGTACCACCTCCCTCAGTAGTTCTGCCACCTTGGAGCAGTGTGCCGCTTGCCTGTTAATAACTGTCACGACTGCCAGATTGTCCGACCAAAATATTATCTTTTTGTTACCCAATCTCTGAGCCCAGACCGTGATAGCCACGAGAATCGGGAAGAGCTCCAGGAATGTGATGTTCCTCACCAATCCGCTCTGTATCCATTCGGGCGGCCATGATGCGGCGCACCATGCACCCTGGCAGTAAGCCCCAAAACCCCATCCTCCCGATGCGTCAGTGTATATGTCTAGATCGTGATTCGACACTGCCTCGTCCTGCCATATGGATACCCCATTAAAGTTATCCAGGAATTCCAACCACACCGCCATATCCTTCCTTATTGGTCGCGTGATCCTGATGTGGTGCCGCGGGTTTTTAACTCCCTTTGTTACGTCGGCCAAACGCCTCAGGAATGCCCTCCCCATCGGAATCACGCGGCAAGCGAAATTTAAACTCCCGATTATGGATTGAATGGCCCCCAACGTAAGTTTACTGGATGCCCCTGCCCCCCGTAGCATGGTCCGTAACTTGTGCAACTTGTCTGGCGGGAGCCGCGACGTCATGGCCTGTGTGTCCAGCTCGATCCCCAAGAATGATAATGTGGTCACTGGTCCCTCCGTTTTTTCCCCGGCTAACGGGACCCCGAAATCGTGGGCCATACTTTGGAATGCAGACAAGGTTTTAGCACAAGTGTCTGCGTGAGCTGGCCCCACAAATAAGAAATCGTCAAGGTAGTGCGCCACATTGACATTCCCCACCTTCTGCTGTAACACCCAATGCAAAAACGTACTAAACATTTCAAAGTATGCACAAGAAACTGAGCACCCCATCGGCATGCACTTGTCGAAATAATATGACCCCTGGAAGTGAAAACCTAGGATGGGAAAATTATCGGGGTGTACCGGGAGCAGTCTGAATGCCGACTTAATGTCCGCTTTTGCCATCAACGCGCCCGCACCGCAGCGCCGTACCAACGCCACGGCCTGGTCGAAGGAGGCGTATTGCACTGTGCACGCCTCCTCTGGCAAACCATCGTTTACGGAACGCCCCGGCGGGTACGACAGGTTCTGTATAAGCCTGAACTCGCCCTGTTCCTTTTTTGGTACTACCGCCAAGGGTGACAACATCATGTTAGTAAATGGCGGGTCCGCAAAGGGACCCGCCATCCTCCCTAACTCGATTTCCTTCTCTACCTTTCTTTGTACTATGTCTGCTTGCCTAACTGCTGAAGCTGAATTCGTGTAACCCGTGCCCGTGATCCTACCCTGAAATGGAATCCTGAAACCATATGCAAAACCCTCCCACAACTGCTGAGCCTCCCTTCGCTTCGGGTATTTCTCCAGCCATTCCCCCATGGCGGATAGCCGCACCGGGGACGGCGCCTTACCCTCTGCACTACTGCTTCCCTTTACCATTACTCCCGGCTGAAAACCCCTGCCCCTTCCTTGGGCATCTCGCTGCCGAGTGTGGTGCCGCACATACTGCGCATACGTGTTTAAACCGACAATCCTGGAAGGTGCACCCCGCCTTGTTAAAGTGCCAGCACACCTTACTGTTACCACTGTTGCCCCGATGGGAACTACCCGCACCGGCCTGTCCGCCGGATGGCCTCGACGGTTTGCGTGCCGCCCCTGACTCCATCACCTTGCTAGTCATCTGACGTAGCCACAACCCCACGTCTTGGGCTGCCCATGACAAGTTCTTGTTGTCCTCCATCCTGTCCCTGAACTTCTCATCGTAGTTCAGCCAACACCACCCTTGATACTCCTTATATGCTTCCAAAATTGAGTCCGCATAACTCAACATCGGGGCGTACTGTGAAGGGTCCTCCCTCCCGATTACACTAACCATCCTCAAGAATGCCCTTGTCCAATTAGTTATATTCCTAGCTACCTTCACCTCATCCCCTTTCTGCTCCTCCTTCTTCTTTCCCTTCCTTTTCTCCGCTGCACCCTTTCTTCCCTCTAGTATTGTGAATATATCGATGTATTCACGTTTGCGGATTTTGCTCCGCAATGCCCTCGGCACGCTCTCCCGCAACTCGTCCATGTTTGGCAGAGCTGTTGCGGTCGCATTGGCGGCCCCCAGGTCTCGAGCAGGGGAGGCCGCCGAGCCCCCCGACGCCTCACTCTCCTCCGACTCCTCCCCTGAGGATCGCCCCGAGGAGCCACTTTCGTGTCTCTTTCTCTTTGCACTCTTGCCTTTTGTGCCGCCAGCCGATGCCGTCCTTCCATCACTGGTTCCGGTCCCCTCGTCACCCGCCTCTTGTGCTGCCTCGGCTGTGCCTGGTGTCCTCCCTGTCTGTTCGATGGCATTAGGGGCCTCGCCCCGAGGTGTCCCTTGCACCGTGGTAATGTTTGCGGTATTCCCCGCCGCTGAGTCTCTCGCCGTCTCTCCCCTCGCTCCGCCGGCCGATGTCTGCTCGCCTGCGCTGGTTACTGGTGCAGTGTACCATGGCGGCGGGACCTGCCACCATGGTGGGTACATCTGCGCTTGCCATGCGTTGTAGCTGTAAGGGCCGCCGTCCTGTGCCCGCTGTGCCGGTGCTGCCACCCCCGCTCCGCCTGGCCCCATTGGAGGCCACGAGGGCCAACCCCATGGGGGCGCACTGTATCGGCCGGCCCCGTGCTGCGTCTCGATCGCGCCTGCAGCCTCTCCCGGCGCGGTGTTGCCTTCGGCTGCCGGTGCCGGTCCCTTTGCAGCTTTTCCGGTCCGTCTGTTGTTTTCTTTATCCGCTTGAGTTTGTTCCCACTCTCGAGCCTTGACTGTGGCCGTCCGAAGGCATTTTCCTCGACGTCCGCCCGCCTCGACCGCGGGATCGGGTCCTGTCTCGGGCCCCTTCCTTGGTTCGACCGCCTTCTGCTGACGACTCCGCCCCCTTGCCTGTCTTGGGGCAGGGACTGCGTTCTTTCCTCTTCCTGCCATCGCTGCTTCGCCGCAACTCCAACTCTTGCTTGCGAAAGTCCCTCTTGCGAAAGTGTCCCTCGCAACAGTCCCACTCGCCAATTTCGCTTGCAAAAGTCTCGCTTGCAGAATTCCCACTTGGAAAAGTCTCACTTGCAAATTCACGCTTGCAACAGTCTCTCTTGTAAAAGTCTCACTTGCAACAGTCTCACTTGCAACGGTCTCACTTGGAAAAGTCTCACTTGCAAAAGCTCGCGTGCAACAGTCTCATTTGCAATAGCCTCACTTGAGTATCCCCTGCAAAATCTCCTCGGCTGCCACGTTTTTTCCCGGCCTTAAAGTTCCGGTCCGCTTGGAAAAGGAGCACTCCCACGCTTTAAATGCTCCTCCACTTAAAGGGGGTCCCTCCCCGGGCACTCTCCGCTCTACAGTCTCACGCACCCCGGTTCGGCGAATTAACAAGGTTACTCACAGTTCAGCTGCTGTGTCCAGGACGCTTGTGTCCTCGGCGTCCTCCTGGCCTGTTCCTAAGCCTGGTCCGCACTTTGATTTGCTGCTCCTCGGCCAGCGCTGGGATGTGCCTGTGCTGAGGACGCACCGAGCTGCCTACGGACCTCCCACGGGCCTGCCAACCGCTGGGAGCCGGGATCAGCGCTGTGGGAAGGCTAGCCGCGCTTCCCTGTCGCTTCCCCTTTTTTTTTTTTTTTTTTTAAGTTTATTCAGGGTCCTCTGTACTGCTTGGCTCGCCCACTATAAATGTTCCCTGGGCCCCGCGATCCTCCGGTCCTCCCTCCACGTGGTCTCCAATGGACGCGGTTGCCCTCCGAAAACCCAAGCGCCAGGCCCCTCGATCGCTTTCACTGATTTACCGCGTGGCCGCCGGGTGCTGGGGCGGCAATGGAAGCTCGCCGCACTCCCTCTTCGAAATTCAACGCAGTCGGCGCCGGCCCGACTTCCGTCGCTGCTGCCCGGTTGTTTGCGCTGCCGCTCTCCCGCAGGCCTCCCTGTTCGTGCCGCTTGCTCGCCGCCGAACTGCCGCGTCCAAACGCGAGCGCTGGCCAGCCGAAAAGGCCTGGCCCAGCGCTCGCTCGGTATTTGAGGCCCGAGGTCTCGCGAGACCTCGGGCCGAGATTCCCGCACTGCTGTGCACTGGCGTGATGACGTCACCGCGCGCCTGCGCGGCGACGTCATCACGCCCCGATGCCTGCCCCGGCCCTCCCGACGCGTCCGGCCCGCCGTGGCACTCCTCCCACCGCCGCCTGGACACCGAGCCCCGGGACGCGCACGGTAAGCCGCTCCCGGGGCGGGGAACAGGGGGGGGGGGGAAGGTGGGAGGGGTCGACCGGCCGGCAAGCGCCATGTTAAGGGGTCCCTCCCCGCAGGCGCTTGTCGGTCCGTCATACTAGAAGATACCACCCAGGAAAGAGATCTGAACATCATTGTTGACAATACTTTGATATCCTCAACTCAGTATGCAGCAGTGGTCAAAAAAAGCAAACAGAATGATTGAAATTATAAATAAAGGAATGGAGAATAAAATGGTGATATTAGAATACCTTTGCATCACTCTATGGTGAGACCGCATGTAGAGTACTGTGGGCAATTCCGGTTGCCCCATCTCAAAAAATATGTAGTTGAAGTAGAAAGGGTACAGAGAAGGGAAACCAAAATAAGCGCATATCTGGGTTAGTTGTCCATGCATATTTTCCTCGCTTAGTAAGTACGGGGATCTTCATAATAGATTGTGTAGGCTGATCCATTATAACTGGTGATAAGAATACTGTAATTCAAACTCGGAGCTGCACGAAGGGACTCACAAAGGGGCAGGCCCCTTTGTCGCGCTCCTTCAGCTTGAAGTGCCATAGGTTCCCTGCGCTGCCTTAGGTTCCCACCGTCGCAAATATGGAGATGATGTAATGAGTAAGGAACAGGTTATTCCCTGGGACAGGGAGGGCACTATCATGACAGAGAGATAAGTGGACACAAGACAGGGCAAGACTAGAACAAGGTGCAGGGTAAGGACACACAGGAGAGCTAGGCCACTGAATGGCCTGGACAAGATGCAGGCACGAAGAGACTCAGAAGAAACAGGAGGCCACTGGAGCCCAAAAGGAACAGAAGGGTTACTAGGAGACCCACAAGGAAACAGAAGGGTCACTGAAAGGCCCACAGGAAACAGAATTGGAACATAGCAAGGTAAAACAAAGGAAGCAACTAGAGTTCTTGGTCTGGACAAGATTGGACATGGAATATACATTGACAGGAAAGGCCCCCAACAAGAAAGGAGAAGACAAGGAACACAGACAAGAGGCCAGACAAGGCAGCCAGGCAGGCAAAAAGCCAAGACAGGGCAAAAGCAATACACAGAACAAGGCAAGGATCCAGGAACAATTAACAAGGTCAAGGTATACAAGCAAGGGTTCAAGATCAAGGAACAAGGGCATAAACATACAGGGACAAGACAGGACAATCCAAGAAGGCCCAATCAGGCCACTCTAGGAAAAATCAATATATAGAATGATATATCAAACAATATAAAGACAATAGTAATTTTTATTTTTCACAAAACTTAAAAATATACAGAGGGCTTGCTCTACCATGGACGACTATAAAAAACATGCAGCTTTTTGGAAAGGGGTGATCCTCAACGTACGCCAAGTGTACAAAAGGGCCTGTTTTATTATTTGGGAGCTTTTACTGACTAAAAAATGCACATGCATTGTCATCTTTAGTTTGTGTATTGCCTTTTTCTAATCGAGTGAGTGATGTTATTGGTGTGATTAAGAAACATTGATATTTGGTGCAGGAATTCACTGGGCTTGAGTGGTCTATGATGTTTTCTTTTAAGAGATATCAGAGTTTATGTGATATTTTAGTTCATTCTGACATGCATCCTCCTCTTGAACACGATGTGTTATCTGTTGAATATGTCCTATGTAATAGTGTGGTTTGCAAATTGTCATTGTCTCTTCATTCTTTTATACATTCTGTTTCAGAAAAGACCTTTTTTTTTGAGGACACTAATGACATGGGATACTACTGCGGTTTTGTACATTATCCTTTGTCCTTGTAATTTATTAAATCTAGGCAAAATGACTAAGAAGGTCAAAACAAGCATAATGGAGCACTGCAGCAGCATTCATAATTGTGTTGCTAGTGTTCCACATGTGGAACATTGGCAACAATATCAACATTCTGTCGATGATCTTCATTTTCTTCTACTTCAACATATGACCAATAGTCTTGGTGCAGATATTAATAAGATGCTATTAAGGGCTGAAGAGCATTGGATCTTTAACTGACTAGTTCTCTGTTTGTATATATATCCCAACTGGGCAATATGAATCATCTGACACACTAACCCCCTCATTTATCAAAATGCACTAAGGCATTTTTGCTTGTGAAAATGCCTTTAATGCATGTGATAGCACCATATTGTACAGTGCAATGCAAATTTGAAGAAGATGAGGTGTGGGCTGGGTTTACTGTTTTGTGAATCCTTATCACATGGCTTTAACACTGATTTTAGCTACAACATTTTCAGTATTTCCTACATGCAACCACTGAGAGAGAGAGAGAGAGAGAGCGTCCATCAAGCTAGGTTGAGAGAACATTGCACAAATTTCATCTTTAGGTGAGTTTCCTCACTCCGAGGGTCATCAAATGTTCACAAGAGAACACTGTTCTGTTTGTAAGTCTCACATTGAATGTCAAAGTGGCCCCTAACCCCTACACTGATACCTAAACCTCACCTCAAGTTACTAGGTGGGCCTCCCATAGAGATAAATACGTATCTAGGGTCAGGGCATTATGGCTTCTCTCTCTCTCTCTCCCTCTCTCTCTCTCTCTCTCTCCCCCCCTCTCCCCCTCTCCCTCTCTCTCTCTCCCTCCCACATGGTCCCCCCCCCAGTGGTTGTATGTAGGAAATACCACATTCTGGCACTTATCAAAAAGGTGATTGCAATTTGTGGTAACTTAGCTCTTCACATAAGTATTTAGTGCAAATTGCAATAAACTCCCTATTACCATAAAACATGCTCATTTTCCCATCACATGAAATATTTACGCATTTTGATAAATCCACGCCTAAAATGGTGATCCTGTAGTGGTGATCTTTTCCACGCTGGGGTTTGTGCTTTGGTAGGTTTCAATCTTTTTTGTGGATTATTTTTGCAGTGTATATATATTTCTTTTTGGTTATTCTTTTTGGCTATTTATAGGATTCTTTATATACCTGATATATTTCGGACATACTGTGGAGTCATTGTGTTAGCTTCACTTGAATATGTATAGATGAGAAGAACAAGTTTGTATAGAACAAGGAGTTTTGTTTTTTCTTTATTGATTTTGTTTTTAATTTAATGTTTTTAATTTATGGTTTTAAATATTAATGGAAATGATATATTATTTATGTGAATCATGTTTTTTAGAGAAATTGAGATGACATGAGATGTGATATGAATGAGAGCAATGAGGAATTGTTTCTTCTCTTAAAGTTATAAAGTGTGTCTCCTTTCAAGTTTAGATATGTTCCATGATCAAGATTTGAAATATAGAATTGTATCCACTATTTCTACATTGGGCTATGTTTTGTGGACTTTCCCCTGAAGAAGGTTTGTGAGGCGAAACATATTGGAAGGCACTCCCTTTATGAATTATACTTTTTATGTGTTGTGTATGTGTGAGTGTGTATGGTGGTGATGGTGAATGCAAGTGAATTATTCTAGACTATAGTGAGTGGATACACTATTAATATTAATACATTTTTTGTATATTTTGATATTTGTGATAAATAAAAATTTAGTTGTCATTATATTGTTTGATATATCATTCTATGTATTTGTTTGCCTTTGTTGTGAAAGTACATACAAGGAACATGGCAAGTGAAGGGAGAAGGGAACTAAGGTCACACAAGGAACAAGCAAGGTAAGAAGGCCACAATGTAATAAGAATAAACACAAGGATGGCCAAAGCAAGGAGCTGAGGTGACTCCATGAAAATGCCCTAAGGGATCTGAGAGGGAGGTTCTTATATGGCATGCCTTGCTGAGCCAGGACAGCTGCTGGAAGGCGTGACAGACTAGCAGCCATGTTTGATATAGTATGTTACATTTACATGTGTAACTCCTTTTAAAAGTACCTCCTTTTATGTCTAGGTCTCTTATTTTTCAAGTGTTGAACCAAAACACTACCAGATTTATTTTCCTTAGCATAAAATCTTAACTTCTGGAAAAACATAAAGGCTCCAGCTTAATATAGCATTATATTTGAATTTTAATTTCTGAAGCTGTAGTAATAAATCATAATTTTTATTGTGGATATATTGGGATTCTTTAGTTCTAATTCTTGGTATTGAGACTGTAAAAGGATAACTTTGAAAGACTGCATGTACTCCAATATATGTGCATGTATATGGCCATTGCAGATCTATCCCAGTATTTTCTAACCTGTGCATATCTTCACAATAAAGACATTTTATATCACTTACAACAAATCTACACATTTAAATGTCCCTAGCCCACACCAGTGTGCCCCTAGACCACCCTTTCTTTACATGAGTATATATACATGTGTATATTTGAGGTTTATTAAATAGCAAATACGTGAGTACATGCTATTTATACATATATATATATATATATATATATATATATATATATATATATGCTAATTTTTACCATACAGGTGATAATTTTAAAAAGGATTTACACTCATAAAACTGGGTTTTGCACATGTAAATGCATTTTACCCATGTAAGTGGTCTTTTGAAAATTGCTAACATATATGCCATTGAACTGTCCATAGGATATTTATGTGCAAGTGCACTTTGCGAGTGCAATTTAATTTCAAACATTTTTATTGAATTTGAAACAACAAAATAACAAACTGCAAAAAATATAAACAATTAAACATGAAAGGAGTCACAAACATCCGTTAAAGAAAAAGAAATACATCAGCCACATACAAATAAGTATCAAGCATGTCTTTGAGAAATCATAAGATAAAATAAGTGTTAATGGATTTACATAGCCAGCTAGTGATTCTGCAATATCATACTGCAGCTGTCTTTTCGTATTTATAATATAGACATACTGTATTCCATAAAAAAAAATGCATTCAAAGCAGTTGCAGACTTTCAATTAGACAGTACCACTCTAAGTACTATAGTCATTAAGAAATCAAGAGCCCTGTTTTATGAGGAGGTAAGGATATTGCTAGAGCAATGGATCATACAATTATCAATGAATATGTAGGAGGCACTGTAAAATCTAACATGCCCTGCATCTTACACCAACCTTATAGACAATGTGCATTAGTTGGAGAATGATAAACAACATATGAGAAAGTGTTACTTGTGAGGAGTTACAGGACCAGCAATTGTGAATTTTCATCAATCCAGTTTTTTGTAATTGCCAAGGCATCCAGTATGCATGGTATGGCAGGAAATAAAGTGATCGAGTCACATGAGAGGCCAGGAAAATTTGAATTGAAGATCTACTGGTATCCCATAGAATAGTGGAATCGGGTATTAGGTCATCTTCCCAGAGTTATTCTAAACCTAAACAGTGGAGGAATTTAGTGTGTTTTGTCAGCTTACAAAGATTGATGACAACATGCAAATGAGAAATCATAGATTGTAACAAAGGGATAACCTGAGCCTGTTGTGAAAAGCAGCTTAAATCAGGAAATTAATTAAAAAGACAATGGCACAATTGGAGCCATCAATAATTATGAGAACTAGGAAGGGCAACCCCAGAGACTAGAGACTGAAAGAACAATAATTTGTTACCTTCTATAAGTTGGCCTGACTCCGACCATTTGCTGTACCTGCCAATTTGTTGTTTGGCTTTCAGGGATGTAGAAATTGATAGTTTCAGAGGCATAGATAGAGATACCAAACATCTCCCAAGTTCAAGGAAGGCCCTATAGATGTATTTGTATATGGGCAGAGATTTTAAGAGGGTAAAGGTATAGTTAGGAGCTGGGTAAGAGGAAGAGGTAGAGATTGTTCTCATTCTAACTGAAGCCAAACCAGAGTATAGGGCAGTTCCAAATCATTGTAAATGGCTTTCTAAACTTGCTACATTTACAGGTATACATCCCTTTAAAATTACTCTTACAATGTTTATTTCTCTCTTTATCCTCTTCTCAGTATATTTAATAGTTACAGTTTTTAAAATGACCTTGAAGGCAGCTGCCTCTTAGCAGCACTGCAGCGAACAGAATTGGCTCTTCCACATTCTCTATGCAGTACAGTTGCCAACTGTCCAGATTTTCTCAGGAAACAAAGAATTTAAAGACAGTTTCCAGAAGCCAGACTGAGGACAAAAATGTCTGGAAATTGTCTGTATTTTAACTCATGAGTCCAGCATTAAAGGTCCACGTCCTCTGACCTAGCCTTGAGGCGCTAAACTGGAAGTTTTAGGGCCATACTGATGCTTGTTATCAAGGCACTTTACCTGTATGCATCCACCCACAGGATATGGAGAATTGATCCCCCCACCACTTTAGTTGGCTGCCATAGCACATCTACCTCTAGCTGCTAATGAAGGTCCTCTGGGGGTGCTTCTCTGCTGGTGGTTGCACTTTTGGTACACTCAGTGCCTGTTAGTAGGGGTGTGTATTTGTTTGCAACATATTGGCAATCCAAAATGAATAGGGCCATATTCGTTGTATTCGTGGGGAAGCAAACGTATCTCGATTCCCATGAATACAATGAATCTTCACCAAATTATTCGGCCATCTAAAGGAGCAAATTTAAACAAAACCCCCACCCTCCTGACCCCCCCAAGACTTGCCAAAACTCCCTGATGGTCCAGCGGGGGTTTGGGAGCCATCTACTGCACTCACGCCATCGGCTGCCGGTATTCAAAATGGTGCCGATAGCCCCTGTGACATAGTAAGGGCAAAGGCTATCAGCGCCATTTTGATTACTGGCAGCTGATGGCCCAAGTGCAGGAGATCGCTCCTGGACCCCCGCTGCCGGTATTCAAAATGGTGCCGATAGCCCCTGTGACATAGTAAGGGCAAAGCCCCCCCAAGACTTGCCAAAAGTCCCTGGTGGTCCAGCAGGGGTCCTGGAGCCATCTCCTACACTTGGACCGTCGGCTGCCAGTATTCAAAATGGCACCGATAGACTTTACCCTTACTATGTCACAGGGGCTACCATGCCATTGGTCGGCCCCGTCACATGGTAGGAGCAAAAGATGGTGCCGGCCATCCATTGCTCCTACCATGTGACAGGGGCCGACCAATGTCACCGGTTTGATGATCTCTGGTGCTGAGGTGGGCGCCCACCTGGACATCAGAGACATTGTCTCCATTAGTGAGCACTAAATCGAGTTTAGCTCCCTCCTTCATGGATTCCATTACCATTTGTTTGAACAGAGACCCTTGCAGAGCATCCACTATTTCTCTACTATTGTTAGATTCTGCAGAAGGGATTTTCCAGTCTACATCTGGCAGATTAAAGTCTCCAATGATCACTGCTTCTCCCTTCTTTCCCAGCTTTTGGATGTCTTGAATCAGATCTCTCTCATGCTCTTCCTTTTGATTTGGAGGCCTATAAACCACTCCAATAAAAATGGATGCCCCATCATCTCTTACCTCCGCAGCCAATCGCCAAGGCCCTGTGGCACTTGAAATCGTCCTGCAGCTCCGGGGCTCCCTCCCTCTTTCCAAGAGACTGCAGCGATCCTCCTCCAACGTGGCACCGGCTCGAGGGAAGGCCTGCGCGATCGGTGCCACAGACCCACCGGGGTAAGGCCTCAGATCCCTCTTTCCCTCGCTGGGTCTGAGCCCGACCGCGCCGCCATTCGTGCCGTCTTGCCGCCGCCTCCGACCGACCAGAAGGCCCGCCCTCTTACCTCCGCAGCCAATCGCCAAGGCCCTGTGGCGCTTTAAATCGTCCTGCAGCTCCGGCGCCGCGCGCCTTGCGTCGCGCGCCGAAGATGCACAACAAAGGGGCCCGCCCCTTTGTGCGCCCCTTCGGGAAGCCCCTTCGGACTGCTCTGAGGGACCGCCCTGACTCAACTCTTTTATCCTCCTACTCTACTTCGGACCGTCTCTCCCACAGCCTGATAAGAGTGCGATCAGAAGAATAAGAACTCCAGCCAAGCCTCTCTGGGGTCCCAGCATTGAAATCCAGCACCTAAGACCTTTAAGAGCCGCGACAGATCACCAGCTACCAGCCCAAGCTATGCCCCGCCTCTGAGGCCTAGCCGGTCGAGACCCGGTGAACCGCCTCCTGCCCAACGCACTCCCTAAATGAGCTTATCTATACCCCCACAGGACCTCCTTCTGACTACTCCTCCCTGCACTCACCCAAACCTTATCTACCTCTGGCTTCCCTCCCCCCTGGAATAGGTTGCCTTCTTCTTCCCACCTCCACCTCCTCTGCCAAACATCTGCTTCACCCCTTGCACCCAACTTTAAGTAGCATAAATATACTGTGTTCTATCTAAATTAACTACACTGAAACTGCTTATTGTTCTACATTGCTTATGCTGCACTGTACTCCTACTATCAGTTTGGACACACTGAAATTTACTTTGTATAACCTGCATTGTATAACCAGCGATATAATCTGCATTGTATATCCTGCATTACAATATCCTTATTGTTCACTTGCTCTATCTCCTAACTAGTCCTATTGTAATTATACTGTATTACTTAACTCTGCATGTGCCTCGCCCACCAGCAACCTCAACTCTCGGACTCACACTTATCCAGACCTATCCAGTCCAATTCTCCTCCTCTCACTCACTCCCCCGCTCACCATGACCACCACCATGACCACCCACCAGATCCACCGCATTCACCTTCCTCATAACAGACGCCCCCGCCTCCCCTCCCTCATACCATCCCCCACATACAAGTCCCTCCTTGCCATCCTCACCACCCCCTTTAACCAAATTCTAGGACTTACAACCCTCTCAATTATCCTTTTCAATGCCCAGTCCCTCTCTAAGAAAACCCCCATCCTAAATGATCTCCTCAACGACTGCATACCAGATATCTGTGCTATCACAGAAACCTGGCTCAAAGAAACTGACATAGTCCTCCTTAATCAGCTACCAACACACACCTACGAAATCCTATCTATCCCAAGCCCAAAAAAAAGAGGAGGTGGTATCCTCCTAGCCTTCAAGAAGCACATAAACCTCAAGCTCACACACATTTCCTCACCCCCCAAACTAGAAATTGGCCTTTTCAAATCCCCCACGCTACAGATCTGCCTCATATACGCACCTCCCGGCTCCATCGACCGAGATCCTTCCCCCTTAATTGAATTCATATCCACCAACATCAACACTGAAATTCCATCTATCATACTAGGAGATTTCAATCTCCATGTCGATGTCACCCCTCTCTCCCCCTCCTGTGATGCATTCCTCACCGCCCTCCAAGCACTGGGCCTCAGACAAATTGTATCCTCCCCAACTCATCAAGCTGGACACTCCCTCGACCTCATCTTCATCAACCACTGCTTTCTGCCTCCCCACCCCCCCACCTGCTCCCCAGTACCTTGGTCTGACCACTTCCTCATAGAAGCCTCCCTATCACTCTCTACCGCTACTAACCCCGCCCCCACAAGCAACATTACCATTACCTTCAGGAAACCCTGCCCAGGAGAAGAACTTGCAGTTGCAATCTCCAACGCTGTTACAAACCTTGACTGCTCCAACCCTGAAGCTGCCATCACCTCCTGGTTCAACATAACTCTTGAAATTGCCGACAAGCTATGCCCCATGTCCAGACGAGAAATACGACAATCCACAAAAAACCACCAACCATGGTACTCAGCAGAGCTAAGAGCCTTAAAAAACAATCTTAGGCATCATGAGAGAATCTGGCACAAAGCTCCCTCACCCCAACTTGCTTCAAGCTATAAAACCGCCCTTCACCACTACAGAACAACTACACTCAAAATCAAGCGAGACTTCTATTCTACCAAGATCCACCAATACATGTACAACCCAAAAGCCCTCTTCACCTATGTATCTGACCTCACCAAGCCCTCCCAACCCCCTATCCCTGACAACGAAGCCCCTGCTAGGAGTGAAGAAATCGCCCAATACTTCCTCACTAAAATCTCTAACATCCTCCTCAGATTCCAACACCCTTCCCCATTAACCCCCCTCCCCTCCCCCCCGCAGCCTACCCCTGCCAACTGTACCCCTCACACTCTTGACCTGACCTCTACCAAAGAAGTGGAGTCCATCCTCAGGAAGCTTAGACCGGCAACCCATCCCTCAGACACCATACCCACAAAAACCCTCCTCTCCATCCCAAACTCCATTGCCAAACCCATTGTCGACATTATCAACGCCTCTCTCTCCTCAGGCTCCGTCCCAGATGCCCTTAAACAAGCGATAGTAAAACCCCTCCTTAAGAAACCCTCACTAAACCCCAAAGATCCTTCCAATTTCCACCCGATCTCAAATTTGCCCTTCATTTCCAAGATTATGGAAAATATTGTAAATATCCAACTTACTGATTACCTTGATAATAACAATGTACTGCATCCGGCCCAATTCGGTTTCCGCAAATCCCTTAATACTGAAACACTCCTACTCTCACTCACAGACCACATACTCAGAGGCATGGATCAGGGCAACTGCTACCTGCTTGCTCTTCTTGACATCTCAGCTGCCTTTGACACCATCAATCACAACTACCTCATCAACCGTTTGACCGAAATTGGTATCTCAGGCCTAGCCCTGCTTTGGTTCCAATCCTACTTATCCAACAGAAAGTTTGCCGTCAAAATAGGAAATGCCAAATCTGCTCTCTACCCCTTATCCCAAGGTGTCCCCCAAGGCTCTTCGCTCTCTTCCACTTTATTCAATATTTACCTCACACCCCTCTGTCAGTTTCTCACAGACCTTGGCCTCAAATTCTACCTCTACGCAGACGATGTGCAAATCCTTATCCCCATCCACAACTCGCTTTCTGATGCCCTTGCATTTTGGAACACTACCCTCGCCTCTATAAACAACTTTTTCTCTAACATCCACCTTGCCTTAAACTCTTCCAAAACGGAGCTGCTACTACTTTCTCAACACCAACCCCCCAAACCCCTGATTTCCAATGATCCAGCATTCAACCCTATATCATCCCAACCCTCTGTTAAAGACCTTGGAGTAATTTTAGACCAACAACTCAATCTAAAAAAACAGATCAACTCCATCCTCAAAGAAGGTTTCTTCAAGCTCAATGTTGTAAAGAAACTTAAACCCCTCCTCCACTATCATGACTTCCGCACTGTCATCCAAGCTACCCTCTCTTCTAAGCTAGACTACTGCAATGCCCTTCTCCTCGGACTACCCGCTTCCACCACGAAACCCCTACAAATGTTCCAAAAATGCCATCGCCAGGATTATTGCTAACTCACGGAAATCAGACCACATCACTCCCATACTCAAAGACCTCCACTGGCTCCCCATAACATCCCGCATCCTCTTTAAAACCTTAACCATAATACACAAATCCATCTACTCCTACAACTCTAACTGGCTAGATGAACCCTTTTGCCCCATACGCTCTGACTGACCCATGCGTTCTGTCAACAAAGGTACCCTAACAGTACCTCCTATCAAAAAAGCCCACCTCTCCACCACAAGGGAGCGTGCTCTCTCCATTGCAGGCCCTAAACAATGGAACTCCCTCCCGACCACCCTCAGACTTGAGCCATGCTACTCCAAATTCAGAAAAAAATTAAAGACATGGCTCTTCCGACAGGCCTTCCCAGAATAAATTGTCTCCATTTACCTACTCCTCTCAACCCTCTCGAACAATCCTCACATAAGCGACTCTCAAATTGTACTCTGTTAATAGCCTTCCTGTAAATACTGTATATAGCCCTTTGTAATTAATTTTCCTGTTTACCTCTCAAAGTTGATGTTCCCTTTCCTTCATCTTACTGCACTATGTATTTACTCCCTCCTTTCCCCCCTCCCTGTTAATTGTATTTTCAATCTTTCAGTTACAATGTAAACCGGTATGATGTTTGCATACTAATACCGGTATATAAAAGTTTTAAATAAATAAATAAATAAATAAATAAATATGTGGTGCAGTCCCATTCAACCCATTCTTAAACACACTGTACTAGTACGCCCGCTTCAACAGACATGGAGGAGGTTGGCTACCATCTTGAAGATCCCTGCCTCATG
Organism: Rhinatrema bivittatum; assembly: GCF_901001135.1. NCBI lineage: Eukaryota > Metazoa > Chordata > Amphibia > Gymnophiona > Rhinatrematidae > Rhinatrema > Rhinatrema bivittatum. The sequence goes on along the minus strand of NC_042615.1, from coordinate 379,061,556 downwards.
CACTTACTTTCTCCCTGTATCGGGAATGCAAAGTTCACACTGGGATCCCAGTCCTTTAGTTTCAGGGTTTGGGATTCTAGGGGTATTACTCTCTTGTGACACCTGTTAACGGCAGATGGGACGCTCCTTCCTTTCAAAGAATTCCTGACACTTTATGGTTTTGGGGCTGCCCACACCTTTCCTTATTTACAGATTGGGCATTATATACAGGCCTTACCTGCGGAACATAGGAGTCCCTCAGTATTTCACAATTTGGATCAGATGTTTCATTTTGTGAGGACTGGGGCTCCGTCCCTGTCGGCTTATTACAAGAACCTAAGACAATGTTCCGAAATGGACATGTGTTCAATATTAGAGTCCTGCTGGAATAAAGATGGAGACTTTGTTGTTACTCATTCTATTATCAGGGTTTGCTTTCAGCAGATTGCCAGGATCTCGAGCAATATGTATTTTTGCGAACTCCAATTTAAATTCTTAAGTCAGGCATACATGTCACCACAGGTGGCTTTTCAATTGACTATAGCCTCCTCGGCGGGATGTGCCTACTGTGGACATGCCACGGGTACCCTGGACCATGCTTTTTGGACCTGCGCTCCGATACAGCGCTTTTGGCATTGAGTGGCGAAGTATGTGGCTACTCTGATCGATGTTGCATTCCCAGTCACTCTGCTATGGATGTTATTTGGGTGTATATCCCCAATTCGAGTCTGAGATCCTGGGTCCCGCCTATTTCTCCGTAAAACTTGCCTTGTGGAGAAAAAGGTGAACCTTTCAATTTGGCGATCTTCTGATGCTCTATCCTTTTGGGCCTGGAGAAACTACCTGCATGCCATGATGACCATGGAAGGTCTAGCTTCGCACGCCTCCCCACAGAGTAGGCGCCAATTTCTCACTGTATGGCAGGCTTACCTTCAATCACTCCCACACTTTGATCGTAGCCTTGTAGTAAATGATTAACCTTTGTACCATATGTCGTGCAGTATCTGATGATCATCGTATGATAGAGTATAATGTAATTCACCAATTCCCTCTGTGGGGTTGGGGTGGGGGGGAGGGAGGTTGGGTGTGTGGGGGGGGGGTAATCTTGGTGTTTGAACTTTTTTGGTGGCTAATCCTGGGGAGGGCTCATGACCATGCCCTTCTCAGTATTGTATATTTTTTACTGTTATTCAAAAACCAATAAAAACCGTTTAAATATAAAAGGCACAACAAAACGTGAAGAAAAGAGTTCTTGGTGGCATTAGACGGCATGGTGCCGAGGTGCCAGCCTTGGGGCTACCAGCTGCAGAATGGATGTTAGCTTTATGTATGAGGGTAAAAATAACAAAATAAAGTTTTTTCCTGATGCTAGTGGGGCCTTTTGTGAAACCATTGAGGCAGTGACCTTGATGGGTGCTCTGGTAGGCTGTCATGGCCCTGATTTCTTGCATAGATCTTGGTGCTTGGGGGCTGGAGAAGAGGAGCTGGTTGATGTGGAGCTTCTGCCACACAGTTTATAAAATACTAGTATAAAATTCTGAATGCTTACTTAAACGTGCAAATGGTTGACAAAGGACGGTTTTGAAAGTTGGGCAGTCTGAGCTTATGAGAAAAAATGATTAGTACCTAAGGTCCCAAGTTCCTAATGTGACCATTTTCTTCATGCTGCAGTGCTTTTATATTCATATGTTTGATGCATACTTAATTGCAGGACATAGAATTGTTTTAATTTGATGATCTGTAAACAACATATTTAATATAGATGTTATTTGTCTCAAGATTTCAGCAATGCTTCTACCTACTGAATAATTCATTTCCAACCAACTGCATAGTTTATCAGGAAGCAGCTATAAAGGCATACAACTCCTTAGATTGTGCAGGTATTTGGAGTATTGCCAATAAAGAAATATGAGTTCTGACAAGTTCTAAGCTTAGAAATATGTCGGAAATATTTAATTTAGAAATTATTTTCTCTGTTTGAGGGTTTATTGCTTTATATGCCCTTAGGGAGATTTTTCAACCTGCTGATTTTTGAACTAGTTAGGTTGAAGTGCCTCTTTAACGATGAACATACATTTTTATTGATTTTTGTAATACAATTTATTTACATGAATGTACTCTTTTTCTCATTGAGCAGACTTACTGAAGGTAATACTCTATTAATTTCCCTGCAAAGTCAATAGTTCTTAAGGAAAGGTGCTTAATACATGAAGCAACCACTTTCATTTTGCAGTACAGACTGAATCCTCAGTAATTCAAACCTGCAAAAATTACATAGATCAGAAGACTTCAACAAGGTATCTTCCAGACAGTTTTCACTATAGATAGACACTAATTGCTAGTCCTTCTAAATTACATAGAATTACATAGAATGATAAAATATGATGTTTAACACAGTTATCATTTTCTAGTGCAAAAACCTTACCAAGGCACTGATTACATTCTAAACATGTTCAGAGTTTAAACATTTGTTTTGCTTTGTTCATTCATTTCATAGGTCAAGGTCATCCATTAGGTTCATTTCAAACAAAAAATACATTTTATTTGTTCATTTGTTTACCATTACAGTCAAAGGGGGAAATAATGCAGGCTATTTTGGGCTTCTAAACTGGGATTTTCTATTAATTTCTAATGAAACTGAAGGGTAGACTTCATCATAAGGGTGAAGGCATTCCAACACATAAAGCCTATGTCAAACGGGCACCAAATGTGACATGAAGAGCCCAAGGATCCACAATGGGACAAACTGGTTCCAGCAGTGCAGGAGTTCTCTAATGCACACTCAGAGGTGGAAAACAGCAGCAAGACTGGGCAGATCACCCCATGGCTTCAAAAGTGGGGTAAAGGGCAACAACAGCAATGCTATGGCCACGTTTGAAGCACGAGTGAAGTAACTGGAGTTAAGACACAAGTTGGTTAATATATGCTTGAGGCCCCTGAGGTAGGTTGCGAAACACGAGCCGTGTCGGGCCGTGTGCTTTGAAACCAACCTTATGAGTGTCCATTGTTTCCAACTTGAGTGGATAAAGCACCATGGCTTTTTAAGATAAGAGCGCATTTTTGTTTAAGAACATAAGAACATAAGAAATTGCCATGCTGGGTCAGACCAAGGGTCCATCAAGCCCAGCATCCTGTTTCCAACAGAGGCCAAACCAGGCCACAAGAACCTGGCAACTACCCAAACACCAAGAAGATCCCAAGCTACTGATGCAATTAATAGCAGTGGCTATTCCCAAAGTAAACTTGATTAATAGCCGTTAATGGACTTCTCCTCGAAGAACTTTCTTTTTAGAGTGCATTAAGTTGTGGCATTATGGTATATAATGTAAGAATGTCATTGAGTTTAAAAAAAAATGTGGAACCCAATGATTATATCTAAAGGTTGCATAATCACCAGTGACATATGGCTATATGTTTTCACCTTAAATAAGTGAACGCTGTTCTGTTGAAGAGCAAAATAAAAAATAGCACCTTCATATATGAGGTTTTTCCCACTTTTATATATTAATTCCTAGAAGTTTCCAAATTTGTGCAGTTTTTTTCACTCGTTTGCATATGGAGATTAGTCAACATACAAGCAGTGTAATTTTGTGCAAATTCTAGTGCCTGAAGGGTGGATACTGGCAATGTCAAATAAAAGGCATTGCAATATTCAAAAACATAAATGCAAGACCATTTCCTTTGAGGACTCTTTGGATGATTCTGTGAATAGTGGAGAAGGATGTATAAAGGTTCAGCAGGGTCATTTAATTTTTAGTGAGAGGTGAAAAACTCATCTGGCCACGGAGATAATTCGGAGGAAAACAGTGTCCATGAGTGATGGAGAGAGGAGTTTTATTAGGTCCAACCAATCAATTGCAAAGTCAACATTTTCAGTTTTCATTAATCTGCCTGGTGGTTATTATCAACTCAAAAAGCAGTGTTGAACAAAGAGTTAGCATTTGTTCCTAGCCAAATATATGATCTTTTCAAATGTATAGATTTTTTAGATTCTTGAGTGCTTTGAAAGATAAGCTTTGCTTTGCTGACTGTTAGGAAATATCTATATGTGGGCCCTTCGGCCGAGGTGAGAGGTGGTACTGCCCAGAGGAGGAGCCCCATTGGGCCTCACCATCAGGAAGCAGAGCCTCGGCTGTGGGATGATACACAGCAGGAGTTATGTATGGAGAGGAGAGAGTGACCCCAGGAGGTGGGCCACTGAACTCCAGCAGAGGCTGACGTCAGACTCAGCTGATGACTAGAGTCATGCAAAGGCTGTGGCACTACCTGAGGAGTGGGGGGGCCAGGAAGTAGTTAGTCTCTGAAGTACACTGGTCAGTAGAGATGGTACACAAGAGGGTTCCTCGGTGGTAGATCATGGTAGTGGTCCGCTGAGCGGGGTACACCGGCGAGGGCTTCTCTTAATGGTGTCATGGCACGGGTCCATAGAGCAGGGTAAACCCGGAGGTAGCTCCTCATGGCAATGGTCCGCAGAGTGGGGTACACCGGAGAGGGATTACACGTAGATAACACACACAGTGTGGTACTCACAGCGACTGGAGAAAAGTAGAATTTCTGTAGGAAGCCTCGGGGAGTGATGCAGGCAGGTCACTCACAGTTGAAAGGCCCTCCGAGGAGCGGATAGCCAAGAAACAAGGAAGGGCCCCCGAGGAGCGGGTACCCAATAGTTTCACACCATGGAAGCAGAAATAAAATGATGCTGAAGAGAGTAGGAAGGAACAGCAAGTGAACTTGTTGCCAAGTCGCTAGCTTCTGGGATGGCGAGCTTAAATATCGGAGTTGAATGACGTCATCTGATGGAGACGCCCCTGAGGTTCCTGCCATGACGTGGTTAAAGCAGGTTGGAGAGCGTGCACGCACGCCTAGGGAATCCCAAGGTCAAGATGGCAGTCGGCAGCTCCATCCTGCCCAGGTAGGCCTGGGAACGGAGGCCGGAAGGCCTGGGAACGGAGGCCAGAAGGCCTGTGGTAGCTGGCAGAAGCTGTGAGTATGCCCAATGGAGCCAAAGTAGTAGAAAGAGAGGTGAGCAGTAGCAGTCACAGCCGTCTTCGACTGCGGAGCGTTTCACTGACCAAGTGAGTTTGGATAGTATGATAGTATACGATATTTCCCACGGCAGGATGAAACAAAGCCTGATGTATCAGTGTGAGGCCAAAGTCTGGATGGATCCTCACATAATTACTTTCTGGGATTTGATGTTGAACGAAACAGAGAGATTGGAACAGCAAAATCAATGTGTGTTTTTCAATTTTATGAGGAAAGAGAAGGAAGCCATGATGAACTTAGCACAGAATTCTCAGTTGGTTGTCAAGCCAGCTGATAAGGGAGCACAGTGGTAGTATTATTACATTGCAATCAATATAAGGCAGAAGGTAATAGAGACGAAGAACTCCATGGAGAAGACGAAGAAGACCTGATGGAGCTCTGGCAGGCAGGAGCCTCCAGAGTGAAGTAACTCCGATGCAAGGCCAAGACTGACTGACGGAGCAGCCCTTTTATAGGGATGGGCAGGAAGGTCATCCCTAGGTGGGGTCAGCCACACTTCCTGTAGCTGGCCCTTTAAATCTTGAAGAGAGGCGCACGCCGGCGCCTTAGAGGAAGCAGGAAGCTGTGCAGGACTGCGGACAGCAGCCTGCACCGACGTACAGAGCCAGAGACGCAGGGCTGGGCCTGAGGAGCAGGCCCGATGATGGCAGTGGCTCCAGCCGCTGCAGGAGGCCCCGGGGGCGGTTCCAGCCACCACTCGAGCCCAGGGATACGGCCCTTGCGGCACGGAGATCACATGACATCGGTGGCGATCCCAGGCCACGAAGAAGGCAGGAAAGTCCGCGGCTCGGGCCGCGGAGAAAAGGAGAGATATGGGCGGCCTCAGGGCCGAACAGGAGACACGACAGCGGCATCCTGCCGCGTCGGGAACGGAAGAAGCAGCATGGGGTGAGTGAGCCTGCTCGCGGGAGGACCCACGGGCAGCGGATTCATAACAGGTAGATAGTCTCTCTCTCTCTCTCTCCCTCTCTTCACTAGATGCAAAAAATAGGGATTATTGCAGGGTGTGTAAAGTTTACTGCACCCTGTGATGCAAAGTGGTAAGTTACTGCATGGTGTGGTAATTCTAAAATTTCCCTAAACACACACTTTTTTCTTAACACGGTCATTATCAATGTGTTAATAACACATTTTGATGAATCTGGTGGTTGGTTTCTTGCTGTTAAGGTGTAGCGAAATTGAACTAATCTTATTCAGGCTTCTGTTCTTTCCCAGCAGTAAGTCCTAAGAATGCCTAGTTTATAGGTGCTGTTTATGTCACAACCCAGTGATTCTCTAACATTGCTACTCCCCTGATGCCATCCTGCATTGATAGTAGGGATGTGCAAAGCTCAAATCTTTTGGTTCAGGCTTTGTTTCATCCTGCCGTAGGAAATATTGTATTTCCGTGGTTCGGGCCTTTGAAATTTGGGGGGACCCGAATTTCAGGTTAGTGCGCACTAACGAGGTTACAACTGTGTCACTCATTGAAACTGGAAGTGTTCAGTGAAGTGAAATATGGGGGACTGGAGATTGCAACTCCCATTAGAGCAAATTAACCATGCTGTCCAAGCTGGGGGACACCATAGGACAAGCAGGGAGGAGAAGAATGGATGAGAACATTTTGGACATTCCATCTTCAATGCCTGATATGCAATCAGAATTTGTGAGAATTGGGATAAGCTATTTGGTTTCTCCCCCTAGACCCAGACATCAATGCTAGTTTCGTTATTATTCCTCTAGGGATTGGTTTGCCACCATCATGTTGTACTGTATCTGGACTGCTTTCACATCCCTCTACCAACTTATTTACCCATTGGTGATTTTGCCTTCTCAAGTAGTTTTGGGTCTTCTACTCGGGAGTCCATTTTGTCTGATCAGTCTCAGAACATGGAAGAGCAGCACAGACTGGGCAACTAACAAGTTCTCCAACTTCCTTAGTCTAGGATAAGATTATGATTAGGAATATGGAAAATCTAGAGAACTTTGGCTGCAATTTTCCATTCTCGCAGAGAATTGTGAAACCCGGCGGTAACAGAGGGTGGGGGGCGAAGGGGTGGGGGGCAGGCCTGTGAAAGTTGGCAGCGATCGCACTACCGCGGTGTTATCGCTGCCGGATTTTTCACCCAATAGCGCCACCAAGAAAGGCAAAAAGGAAAACAGAAAGATGGGAATTTGTCTCTGGATAGTTTGAATTTAAAAAGGAGAAGGACTCCATTATGCATCTTTATTTCAACAATTGTACTGCTTTATTTCCTTGCAGTAATGTCTGGATATTCCCAGACCTGTGCAAAATGACTCCAAAACGTACAAAAACATTTCTGGGAAAGCATCATAAGGACTGTTGCCATGAACACTCAATTCCTGATTTCTTATCCTTGCAAATGTTTGCAGAGGTTGGAAAATGTTTCCTATATTTTGTATGAACCCATATAGCTTTTTTTTTTTTCTTTTTGTACCAGAAGAAAGCGAAAGGACTAAGTGTTTGAAGGCATGTTTGAGTAGCATACATGTAATAGCTAACAGAGCAAAGATCGCCAATTCTAGTCCTCCAGAAACACAAAGAGACCAGATTTTCAGGATATCCACAATGAACATGCATGAGATAGATGTGCATACACTGCTGCCATGTATGCACATCTATCTCATGTATATTCAGTGTGGATATGCTGAAAACAAGGTCTGTTTGTAGCTCTTGAGTACCGGAGTCAGCCAACCCTGTATTAAAGGGTTAGTTCTTTTAATGTATATTTTCTTTTTTCTTTTTCCTTGATTACATAATATTCTTAAGGTTTAATCTTTTGGGATCTCTCCTTTATTTATGGGCTAATAAGAAGGTAGGTAAATTTTCTTGACTGAGCTTTGTAAGAACTTTCTTTATTTGATTCAAGATATGTCTTGATATTTAATTTCTAAATTAATACATATATTTGTTTAAAGAAACCTAACAAACCAAAATCTTTTGGCTACACACCTCTACTCTACATGAAAGATTGACTGGGATGTTACTGTTGCTATTTTACATTCAATGAATATTATAGACAAAAGACAGATGGGAAGATCATCACTGCATATGTTGGCCTGCCTTAATAGAAAACCATTGATTAGCTAAAATCACAGAGCATAATAATAATTCCTTAAAGGTGAGGTTTGCCTCTGACATTAATGGAGATTGATTGGAAAACATCAAGCTTAAAAGTCGTTTAAACTGTTGTCAATGAACTAAGACTTCATTGTAAACAGACATTCATGGTAATGAGAAGTAGACAGGAATGATGCAAGTATTCCTTTATTTAATATATAAAAAAGCATAATTTACCAAATTTCTAGAAAATCAATAATTATTTCACCTACTACAACTAACTACTACTACTTAACAATTCTATAATGCTTTAAGACATACGCAATGCTGTACAAATATACAAAAAGACAGTCCCTTCTCAGTAGAGCTTAGAATCTAATGAGACAAAAATACAGGACAAGAGACTTGGGGTATTTCATAAACAAGACAGTAGTTTAAAAGAAAAGAAAGTTAGTTAACAAGATTAAAAGCAGGCAATCAGGCATAAGATTTAAAAGCAATTTTAGAAAGATGAGTCTCTGGATGGGATTTAAACATGGCAAGAGAGGGATTATGACTACCAATTCAGGAAGACTATTCCAAACACATGGCACAACCAGGTGGAAAGTATGGAGTCTGGAATTGGCAGTAGAGGAGAAGGGCACAGATAGGAGTGACTTATCCGATGAACAGAATGCACGAGGAGGGCCGTAGATTTTCTTCAAGTTTCTTCTCCTGTTTCTATTAGACTCTTGAGCCAGCTTTCAGTTCCAGGCTCCTTTCTTATGGAATGCCCTCCCTTTGGACATATGTACAGAATTAAATTATCTGAAATTTAGAAAGGCCAATACAACTTGTTTGTTTTCTCAAGTTTTCATTGTATAATTAGATGCCACCTGCTGCAGGTTTGTCCAATGATATGGGCTATTTTACTATGTTTAACTTTTCCACCTTTTTCTGGTGGCTATCTGTCTAATCTTTATATTGTTGGATAATATTTTGTTTTAACTCTATTATGTTTTATTTGATGTTTTAGTTTTAATGTGTCTGTTCTATGTTTGATTTTCTTATGCATGTTTACTTTTGCTAATCGCTTGAATAACCCTTTACAGGTGGCATAAAAAACTGAAATAAATTGAAAATTGAAATATATATGTTTAATTCTTTTAGCCTGTCCCTAAATGCTTTAGAGTGAAGACTACTGACCACTTTAGTAGCCACCCACTGGACTGACTCTAACTGGTGTATATCTTTTTGAAGGTGAAATTTTTTTCACATTATTCTAAATGAGGTCTTACTAGGGACCCATATTTTTCTCTTTCTAAATTTTATTCTAATCACTTTGGATGTCAACTCTTTTTATATAAGTATGCCATTTTGAGGACACATGGGTCTCAAACTCACCAGAGCACCATCAATCAGCCAGTCCCCACTCACCAGCTCCCGGGGACTCATCCAGTGCTGCCAGGCTCATCTCACATCTCGCTGTCACCAAGATCCGCAGAGGCCTCCCCAAACGCCTCCACCAGCAACAAGGGAGCCTAATGAGCTGACCCCCCTCGAAATCGTCTGCCACCAGCAGCACAGGCCTCTGAAAGGCCTCCTCTCTGCAGCACCGCCCATCTCGAAGCGAAGCCAGCCCCTGACAAGTGAAGCAAGCCCCCTGACATCAGAGGAGGGCCGGGTGAGTGGTGTTTAAATTTAAACTCAACCCAGGCACCACACACCATGCGCCGTGTGCCGAAGGAGTGCGTCCAAAGTAGCAGGCCCCTTTGCGCAGCCCATTCAGCGCAGCCCTCAAAGACACCCTCTTCCTAAACCTTGGCTTCTCAACCCGCTCCTCCCAAACAATAAAAAAAAAAACCCCAAAAAAACCTGCATCACTAACAACTGCCTTCCAAAAACAAGCTATACTCTCATATTGCTATCTCAATCAACTTTCAATCCAAAAACTCAAAAAGATATGAGGATGAAAAACAAGATCTCATCTCCAAATAATCAACCTACATCCTCTAAGAAACATTCATCCTCGAAACCTCCACACAAACTAAATCAACCAATAAACTACAAAAACAACACACATATCCAACTCTCAAACTATATGCTTCTCTCATTCATACTCATCAATTCTCGTTCTATAATAAAAAAAAAATCCCTGTATTCAATGACCTTCTCAGTGACCACAAACCAGATTTCATTGCAATTACAGAAACCTGGCTCAAAAACACGGATTCCATTCTAATAAACCAACTATCCAACCAAGATTACAACACCTCTTCAATCCCCAGAAAAAATAAAAAAGGAGGTGGCTTAATGCTTATATTTAAAAAAAAGCCTGCAGCTAACAATTCGCCCATCTAACAATCCTCCACCATTGGAAATTGCTTTATATGACTCACCAAAACTGCAAATATGCCTCATTTACTGTCCTCCATGAGCACTCGATAAAAACTGCTCACCTCTAATTGAATATATTATGAACAATATCTCCCTCAACAAACCCATAATCATACTTGGTGACTTCAACATACCTTTCAACTTACCAACTCACTCAAAAACCTGCCAAACTATCATTGATGCACTATCAACTCTATATCTACAACAAATAATCCAATCCCCAACTCATAAAGCAGGCCACACAATTGACCTCATTTTTGTCAACACTGAATTCTGGAAATCATTCTCTTCCCACACCACAGAGATACCCTGGTCTGACCACCATCTAATCCAAGCTAAGTTACATACCAACATCAACCTGAAACTTCCTTAAATCACCCAAACAAAATATCCTACCATCCACCATTCAACATAGAACTTTTACAAAAAACTCTTCAATCCAAATTAAACAACATCAATCCATCTAACTCCGAGAACACTACCTCATCATGGCTAAACATCACAAAACAAGTTGCATACAACATCAATCCCATTATTACAAAGACTAAACAACAACCCAAATACAACAACCAATGGTATAATGAAAATATCAGAACTGCCAAACGCATACTCTGAAAAAAAGAAAGAGAATGGAGAAAAAACAAAAATACTACCACACTAAATAATTATCGGAACAACTTAGCTCAATATAAAAATATCATCAATGCGAAAAAGGAATTCTTCTCCATCAAACTCTCCAAATTTCATCATAACCCCAGAATGTTATTCATAATAGTTCAGAAACTTACCAAAACCACCCAAGAGTCTTCATGCACCAAACATGGAAGCGATGACTTTGCTGATTTCTTCAACAACAAAATATCTCATCTAATCCAATCCAATATAACCAACAACAACCAGAACACCAAACTTAACAACAAGATAACCTCATCATGGTCAAACTTTGACACTGCCTCCACCATTGAAATTCAATCTATAATAAATAAAATGAACCCCACCAGTAATCCATTAGACAACATCCCAATAACAACCCTCAAATCAATTGAACCTACCATATCAAAAACCATCACCAAAATTGTCAATTTATCACTGACCGAAGGCAACTACCCCAAATGCCTCAAATCTGCTGTCATCAAACCAATCCTTAAAAAGAACAACCTAGATCCGGAAATCCTTACCAACTACCGTCCCATATCAAACCTTTCGTTCATAGCCAAAACCATTGAAAAGGTCGTACACACTCAACTAGATGACTACCTGAAGACAAACAGCATCCTACCTCCATCCCAATATGGTTTCAGAAAAAACCTAAACACGGAATCTCTCCTCATCTCCCTAAATGACATTATTATAAGAGGCTTTGACAAAGGTGAAAAATACTTGCTCATTCTTCTTGACCTTTCAGCCGCCTTCGACACAGTGAACCACAATATACTATTGGAGCGACTATCCCAAATTGGTTTAACTGGCAATACCTTACGTTGGTTTTCTTCCTATTTATCTGATCGAACATACCAAGTATTAATCAACAACAACCTATCAAAAATCATCGACCTCAACACCGGAGTCCCCCAAGGATCAGCTTTATCAGCCACCCTTTTCAACATATACCTTCTCCCCATCTGCCAACTACTAAAAGAATATGAAATCACACACTTCCTCTATGCTGATGACATTCAGCTCCTCATTCCCATACAAAATTCGATTGAAGACACCTACAAGAAAACCTCAGAACTACTTATCTCAATCAAACATCTCCTAAATTCCCTGAAACTCATAATCAACTTTTTACAAAACTGAAATAATACTCATGGATAAAAAACCCAATCCAACTCCGCCACCCCTGACAATACTTGACAAACAAATGATAACTATACTCCCTACTACCCACACCAAGAACCTCGGAGTTATCATTGATAAAGAACTTTCTTTCAAGAACCACATAGCAAATAAAACTAAAGGATACCACAGACTCCTAACCCTAAGACACCGGAAACCATTTCTCAACCCCTACGATTTCAGAACTGTACTACAACTTCTTATCTTCTCCACCTTCGACTATTGCAACTCCTTACTAATTGGAATACCTTTTTCATTCCTCAAACCACTCCAAATACTGCAGAACTCAGCTGCCAGAGTCCTAACTAGAACAAAAAGACGTGAACACATAACACCAATATTGATCTCACTTCACTGGCTCCCTATTACTGCACGTATTGCTTACAAATCAATGACCATAATCCACAAAATCCTAAACAATGATCATCAAGGTCTTAATACCCTAAACATAATCCCTCAAAATCCTCCAAGAAACCTATGCTCTAATAACTCAGGTTACCTAAACATTCCCCCTATCAAAGATGTGCATCTGGTAACCACAAGAGAAAGAGCCTTTTCAATTGCCTCACCTAAACTTTGGAACACCCTGCCTAAATTCCTGAGAACCCAACACGACCTAAAAACATTCAAAAAAAGACCTAAAAACACTAATGTTCCACAAATTCTACATTGACCTTCAGACGTCTGATCATCCCAACTCTCAACTGAACTCTCAGTTGTAAACCTCTTAATACATTCTCTTCACCCTGAACCTGCATACACTCCTCATCCAACCTAATAATGCTCTCTGGACTTGATATGCTTATTTCTGATATTGTTCAAATTGTTTTTACTATTGCACAACTGCTAAGAAAATGCATAACGTTCACATTGCTTTTCTGTTACACAACTGCTAAGAAAAATGTATACTTTGTAAACCGTTGTGATGGCTCTACCGAATGACGGTATATAAAACTCAACAAACAAACAAACAAACAAACAAATAAATAAATAAATAAATATATTCTGGAAACAGTTTAAAGATGATATATTTCTTTTATAGTCTGCTACTATTGTTGATCTTTTCCTTTTCCACAAATGGTTTAATTCCTGCAATTAAACAATTATGTTCAGTATGTCAAATGACTTATCATCCATCTCTTTTTTAGATCTCGTGATAACAAAATTTTCTGGTTCCATAATCCTGCTACTTTTCATAAGCCGACAGATAGAAATTATTATTTATTTTTTTTTGCGTTACTTGATTGCACATACTGGGCTGGATTTTCAAAAGGTTAAGCGCTCCGGGACTATTTTAAAAAGGCCCAGCGGTGCACATAAAGCCCCGGGACACGTGTATGTCCGGGGGCTTGCTAAAAGGGGTGGGGTGGGGTGGGGCATGGGCAGGGTGTGGGCGGGGCGGGGTCAGGCTCTGGGTGCAGTGGCCATATTTGCTGCTGTGCTGGGGATTGTGTGGCAGCAGTCGGCCGGCAGGCGCAAAAGGTAAAACAAAAATTTTGGGGATGGTTAGAGTAGAGCTGGGGGGGAAAGATTAGGGAAAGGGGTGGGAAGGTCAGGTTAGTGGGAAGGGAACGGGGGAAGGCTGTGCGGCTTAGCTCGCACAATGTGCACAATTGTGCACCCCCTTGCGCTCGCCAACCCTTGATTTTATAACTTGCGCTACCCGGCGCACACACATGTATGCCTGTGTGCAACCTTTTAAAATCTACCCCACTGTGTGCCTCTATAAGAAAATGTACCTTATTCTTTTTTGTTGTTATGTTTTTTGTGTTAATCTTTTTATTGAAACATATAACAGAGCAATGTAGTAATCAAGGACAAAAGTGCTTTTTAAATAAAGGTTTGGCTATAGCAAAGAAATGCATTTTGAAGAACTGGCTTTCAAACCTAGCACCTACAGAAGCCTTATGGCATGTTGAGATGGTTAGCTTGCTCACTTTAGATTACAAATCTTGGCTGCTCAGTCTGAAGAGAGTAGCAATATTTTTCCTGGGAGTTTGGGGGGCTTTCCTACAGAGTTTATCTAAACATATCCAGAGTACTTAACTATCTACAGAAGAAATAACTTTTTTTTTTTTATCTCTGTTACCTCTGTGATTGGGAACAGGGGATGAATTTATTTTTCCTGATAGTATTGTTTTACTCTTTTTCCCTATGCAATCAATGGGAGGGGAGTAGGAGAGGGATGGGGAAGGGGAAGGGGAATATATTAGGCTTTCTTGTTTATTTTATGATCAGTATTACAGCATACAATTGTGCTTTTGTTTGTTTTGATAGGGATGACTCTTATACTGTACTGACCATAGTCCCCTTTATTATATATTATGGGGCAGATTTTAAAATACCTACGCAAGTAAATGCAGCTGGATTTATGCATAGGGGGGTTACACACGCCGAGCCTATTTTGCATAGGCACGGCGATGCATGCAAGCCCCGGGACACGCGTATGTACCAGGGCTTTGTGAAAGGGGCAGGGCGGGACCGAGGCCTCCGGCACAGCGGCGCAACTTATGGAATAAAGGTTAGGGGGAGTTTAGATAGGGCTGGGGGGCTGGTTATGTAGGGGATGGGAGGGGAAGGTGGGGGGGTGGAAGAAAAGTTCCCTCTGAGGCCACTCTCGATTTCGAAGTGGCCTTGGAGGGAACAGGGAAAGCCATCGAGGCTCCCCTAGGGCTCGGCACACGCAAGGTGCACAAATGTGCACCCCCTTGTGTGCGCCGACCCAGATTTTATAATGTTATAAAATCGGGCGTAGATTTGTGCGTGCCAGGTTGCACGTACAAATCTACGCCCGCGCGTAGGTATTATAATCTGGCCCTATATGTTTCAAAGAAAATTACCTTACTCTTAGTTTTCATGGGTTTATTGTATTGTTCTATTATTCATGATTTCAAACAAGAAGCTAAAGATTTTAGCTTTAGTCTTCTGAAGAGAGGCTATCCTTTCAGGTGAAATTTAAAAACATTTACAGGCATAAAATTAGAACATATAGGAGTAATTTTCAAATGGATTTAAATGCTTAAAACTGGGTTTTATGTTGTATCGGAGTTGGACCCTTGGGCTGAGGTGAGGTTGACGCAACCCGCAGGCAAGGGCCTCCGGGTTCCCACCGTCAACAGGTATAGGTGAAGCTCCAGTAGCTAGAGGCTACTGGAGCTTCACCTATACCAGCCCTCATTCCCCTCGGGTTGAGCCTTTGGGTGCCGGGGCCGGCCAGACTTAGGTGGGCCTTGAGGTTAGCTTGAGATGAAAGGCAATTCAGCCCAAAGACAGCAGCCAGTAGATGGTGGAGTCCTATCCTGGACTGGATTCAGTACTGGAACTCAGGTGCCAAAGGAACGATGAGGAACTGGAGGCATTTGAGCAAAGGAAGGCTTAAGCTTGGTAAGTCCACGTCCAGAGGATAGGTGAGAGGAGGTGTCACTGACAGGCTAGGTTCAGAGCCGGCGGTGAGTGGAAGTTGTAGCAAGCAACGTGGAACTTTAGACTCAGGAAAGTCTGTAGCGTAGTCATGCAAAGCAAGGGTCAGGGCACGAAGAAGGCAGGTGAAGACAATCAAGGCAGTGGTCAGGGCACAGAGATCAGGGACTGGAGAGAAGCTGAAGAGTAATCAGGCATGGCGGAGGGCCGGGGCTGGAGAGTGGCTGAAGAGTAGTCAGGCGTAGCGGAGGTCCCAGGCTAGAGAGGAGCTAAAGAGTAGTCAGGCATAGCAGAGAACCGGGGATGGATAGTGGCTGAAGAATAGTCAGGCTTAGCGGTAGTCAAATCCAAAGAGTCAGTCCAACACATAGACAAATCCATGAGGAATGAAAATGAGGAGATGCCGAAAGTCCTCAAAAATATTTATTAAGAAACAATTAATCCATGAATGCCTGACTCTAGGCCTGAGTTTTGCCCAGTGAAGGGCTGCTTCAGGGGCTATAATAAAATAATCATAAGAACATAAGAACATGCCATACTGGGTCAGACCAAGGGTCCATCAAGCCCAGCATCCTGTTTCCAACAGTGGCCAATCCAGGCCATAAGAATCTGGCAAGTACCCAAAAACTAAGTCTATTCCATGTTACCGTTGCTAGTAATAGCAGTGGCTATTTTCTAAGTCAACTTAATTAATAGCAGGTAATGGACTTCTCCAAGAACTTATCCAATCCTTTTTTAAACACAGCTATACTAACTACACTAACCACATCCTCTGGCAACAAATTCCAAGTTTAATTGTGCGTTGAGTAAAAAAGAACTTTCTCTGATTCGTTTTAAATGTGCCACATGCTAACTTCATAGAGTGCCCCCTAGTCTTTCTATTATCTGAAAAAGAGTAAATAACCGATTCACATCTACCCGTTCTAGACCTCTCATAATTTTAAACACCTCTATCATATCCCTCCTCAGCCGTCTCTTCCCCAAGCTTAAAAGCCCTAACCTCTTTAGTCTTTCCTCATAGGGGAGCTGTTCCATTCCCCTTATCGGTTTGGTAGCCCTTCTCTGTACCTTCTCCATTGCAATTATATCTTTTTTGAGATGCGGCGACCAGAATTGTACACAGTATTCAAGGTGCGGTCTCACCATGGAGCAATACAGAGGCATTATGATATTTTCTGTTTTATTCACCATTCCCTTTCTAATAATTCCCAACATTATGTTTGCTTTTTTGACTGCCGCAACACACTGAACTGACGATTTCAATGTGTTATCCACTATGACGCCTAGATCTCTTTCTTGGGTTGTAGCACCTAATATGGAAGCCAACATTGTGTAATTATAGCATGGGTTATTTTTCCCTATATGCATCACCTTGCACTTATCCACATTAAATTTCATCTGCCATTTTAATGCCCAATGTTCCAGCCTCACTAGGTCTTCCTGCAATTTATCACAATCTGCTTGTGATTTAACTACTCTGAACAATTTTGTATCATCTGCAAATTTGATTATCTCACTCGTCGTATTTCTTTCCAGATCATTTATAAATATATTGAAAAGTAAGGGTCCCAATACAGATCCCTGAGGCACTCCACTGCTCACTCCCTTCCACTGAGAAAATTGTCCATTTAATCCTACTCACAGTTTCCTGTCTTTTAGCCAGTATGCAATCCATGAAAGGACCTTCCCATGACTTTTTACTTTTCCTAAAAGCCTCTCATGAGGAACTTTGTCAAACGCCTTCTGAAAATCCAAGTATTAGAGATGTGCAGGCAAAAAGTTTTCGTTGCGTACGCGATACGTATTCGTGGGGGGTCAATTCCGTTCAATGCGAACGTATGGCGAATTCAATAAGTTGTCGATCTGTAAATACGTTACTACTAAATTAACTACAACCCCCCACCCTCCTGACCCTCCCCCCCAAGTCTTACCAAAACACCCTGGTGGTCCAGCGGGGAGTCAGGAAGCCATCCCTGCACTCGTTTGTGGTTTCCTCACAGCGCCAATAGCCTGTGTCACAGGGGCTGCCGGTGCCATTGGTCAGCCCCTGTCACATGGTCACCGGCGCCATCTTGTGCTCCTACCACGTGACAGGTCATGTGGCAGGAGGTCATTCCGGGACCCACGTTGGACCCAACCTAAACTTTTGGCCAGCTTGGGGGGGCCTCCTGACCCCCACAAGACATGCCAAAAGTCCAGCGGGGGTCTGGGAGCGACCTCCTTTCACACTGTCCGTCCGATCCCAATACTCAAAATGGCGCCGATCGCCGCCATTTTGAGACTCTAAATCGTGTATTGCAAACTGGCTAAAAGACAGGAAACAGAGAGTAGGATTAAATGGACAATTTTCTCAGTGGAAGGGAGTGGACAGTGGAGTGCCTCAGGGATCTGTATTGGGACCCTTACTTTTCAATATATTTATAAATGATCTGGAAAGAAATATGACAAGTGAGATAATTAGATTTGCAGATGACACAAAATTGTTCAGAGTAGTTAAATCACAAGCAGATTGTGATAAATTGCAGGAAGACCTTGTGAGACTGAAAAATTGGGCATCCAAATGGCAGATGAAATTTAATGTGGATAAGTGCAAGGTGATGCATATAGGGAAAAATAACCCATGCTATAATTACACAATGTTGGGTTCCATATTAGGTGCTACAACCCAAGAAAGAGATCTATGCGTCATAGTGGATAACACATTGAAATCGTCGGTTCAGTGTGCTGCGGCAGTCAAAACAGCAAACAGAATGTTGGGAATTATTAGAAAGGGAATGGTGAATAAAACAGAAAATATCATAATGCCTCTGTATCGCTCCATGGTGAGACCGCACCTTGAATACTGTGTACAATTCTGGTCGCCGCATCTCAAAAAAGATATAATTGCGATGAAGAAGGTACAGAGAAGGGCTACCAAAATGATAAGGGGAATGGAACAGCTCCCCTATGAGGAAAGACTAAAGAGGTTAGGACTTTCAGCTTGGAGAAGAGACGGCTGAGGTGGGATATGATAGAAATGTTTAAAATTATGAGAGGTCTAGAACTGGTAGATGTGAATCGGTTATTTACTCTTTCGGATAATAGAAAGACTAGGGGGCACTCCATGAAGTTAGCATGGCGCACATTTAAAACTAATCGGAGAAAGTTCTGTTTTACTCAACGCACAATTTAACTCTGGAATTTGTTGCCAGAGGATGTGGTTAGTGTAGTTAGTATAGCTGTGTTTAAAAAAGGATTGGATAAGTTCTTGGAGGAGAAGTCCATTACCTGCTATTAAGTTCACTTAGAGAATAGCCACTGCCATTAGCAATGGTAAAATGGAATAGACTTAGTTTTTGGGTACTTGCCAGGTTCTTATGGCCTGGATTGGCCACTGTTGGAAACAGGATGCTGGGCTTGATAGACCCTTGGTCTGACCCAGTATGGCATTTTCTTATGTTCTTATGTTCTTAACCTCAACCACTCATGCTCCATCCTCCTCTTTCTCTGAAAAAAGAGGATTCCCACTTTTTGTTATTAGGTAGATCTTTTTCTGAATTCTTCCCCCACATTTTCCTAACTGAGATATATGAGAGTCACCTTTATCATGTCTGACTTAATCTGTATCTGTGCTAAAGAGGGGTGCCGATGGATCTATTTCATCATCTGTTGTACTGCGTATATGCTTAGCGTTCTTATTTAAATTAGGGCTTAGGTCACTTCTCTTAGCTTGTCTTTCCTCAAAGTGTCTTTTTTTAGTAGTGTGTGGAAATTCCTTGTCATTTATAACAAAAGGTTTATTAAAACCATGCCATTGATAAATCTTATTGTTTTTGTAATCTGTTTCATCTCTTTTTAATTTATCATTTTTCAGAGATTTAAGTTATTTTGTGAAACTTTCTAAATTTTTCTTATAGCCACTATAAATGATATTGAAGCAGAGATCATTCTTTTTGAGGAAGTCAAGCTGCTCATCCAATTCACTTTTGAGCCTTTCTTCTCTGGATCTTGATGTTTTAATAATTAAAATCATAAGGTCTAAGGAGCATTTGTTAAGTATAGCCTCCCATGAGTTCATAAATGCAGTATCCTCTAGGAACATGCTAGGAGGTTTGTTGATACTTAGGCCTCTTGGTATCCATTTGTAACGAAAATAATCCAGAAGTGTTGATGCATGTAAGTTGCTCCTCACCAGACTTTTACTTAAGTTAATCGAGTCTTTCCACTTCTTCAAGAAGTCTACAAAAACCTTATTTTTGAAAAAAGGTTCCGATGGTAGATCATTGAGTTGTCCATCACCTAAGCTTAGGATGTCCTTCCATGGTGAGAAGGACATCTTCCTTAAAAGGGACAGGTCCACAAAACAAGAAGGAAGATGGTCTAACAAAGCCATGAGGAATGAAAATGAGAAGATGCCGAAAGTCCTCAAAAATATTTATTAAGAAACAATTAATCCATGAATGCCCAACTCTAGGCCTGCATTTCGCCCAGTGAAGGGTTGCTTCAGGGGCTATAATAAAATAATTATCACATAAATAATGTTAATATCATTAGAAATCACAGAAAATGCTCAGATATACAAATTAAAATGAATACAGACTAAAAAACATGCAGGAAAGTACAATCATATAAGTCAATTTGTGAAAAAATGGACAGTAGCAAGATGAAGAACGTATTTAACAGCAAGACCATGGCACAGTTTATAATTGGTTTTTACCTGTGAAAAACAAATTCTCTCATTCAAGATACACTTTCAATCTCTCAAGCCTATCAGGAGAAAATAAATTAATAATCAACTAATGTATAAAATGGATTTGTATCTTAAAAACCTATGGGGGTCATTTATCAAAATGCAGTAAGTACCGCTTGCGATAGCAAAAGGGGTGTTTTTAATGCTAATATAGGATTTATTGCAATTTGAGCGAAGAGCTAAGTTAGTGCAAATTGCGATACCAGACCTGTTGTATTTCTGTCATTCAACCACCAGGGGACCATTGTTAATGGTCCTAGACACACAAGGGAGAGAGAGAGAGAGAGAGAGAGAGAGAGAGAGAGAGAGACTGGCCATAATGGCATGGCCCATAGGCAGGTATTTGTATCCCTAGGGTAGGCCCACCTAGTAACTCGAGGTGGGGATTAGGTAAGTGTGTAGGGGGTTAGGGGCCACTTTGACATGCTATGTGACACCTACGAACAGAACAGTGGTCTCTTGTGAAGATTTGCTGGTCTTCGGAGTGAGGAAACTCACTCATCTTGGAGTGAGTTTCCTCACTCCGAAGGCCAGCAAATCTTCACAAGAGACCACTGTTCTGTTCGTTGGTGTCACGTAGCATGTCAAAGTGGCCCCTAACCCCCTACACACTTACCTAATCCCCACCTCGAGTTACTAGGTGGGCCTACCCTAGGGATACAAATACCTGCCTATGGGCCATGCCATTATGGCCAGTCTCTCTCTCTCTCTCTCTCTCTCTCTCTCTCTCTCTCTCTCTCTCTCTCTCTCTCTCTCTATCCTTCAAATTGTCTGAAATAAGCCTTATGGGACACATCGCAAATGGCAATGAAACATCACAGCAGCTATCACAATCTAAAGAGGTGTTGTTAAAATCAGCATTATGGCTGTGCGTTAGCTCTTCGCAGGCAGGCTAACTCTGCCCCTAACTCCACCTATTTTTGGAATTTGCATCGCACCATACGATATGGTGCGATCGCATGTGGTAAACACGTTTTTGCATGCTTTAAGGGCCTATCGCATGCGAAAATGCCTTACCGCATTTTGATAAATGACCCCCTATGTAATGTATATGTGTCGGCAGAATTGTACCTCATTTAAAATGACATCAATAACGAGATCCAAAACATTGGTAGCAGGTTTTTCACTATCTTGTTGATGTACTCATTCCATAGAGGTTCATAAACGAGCTTAAAAATAAGAAATTAAAATTGGTGTGGGGAGTGGGGTAAAAAATAAAAATTTTTGGGCCCAACACATAGACAAAACAGGAACAAGGAGAACAGGAACTGGGAACCACTGGATAACACATATGAAGAGACGATTCTAGGATCAGCAACGAGTACTCAGAGTACGAGGAGACCTGTTGCAAAGGCAACGCTATGGAGTGAGGCCTGAGCTTTTATACGCTGAAGAGTCTGACTTCAGCATCCAGGTCTGCGGCCAGGTTCCCGCCGCGGACCCTTTAAAGGAATCAATGATGCATGTGCACACGCCTAGGAAGAGCTGCGGCGCTGATGGTGGCATCTCTCTGTGGGCCACGCAGAGAGGTTCGACGAACAGGGACATCTTGGCTGGCAACACTGGGTAGTGTGGCTGGGCCGGAGGCACTGGAGGGAACCCGAGGTCGGAGCTGGCGGCCCACTGCCACCAGTGAGGAGGAGCCAGGAGCTGGAGTCCGTCTGAAAATGTGAGAGGGCCACGCCATAGGGCTGTTGCGGGCGGCACGCATGTATAAATGAATGTTTCATGTGTAAGTAGGCTTTTGAAAAATGCTACAAAATGTGCTATTGAATTATCATTAGGATATTCCTATGTAAGTAAAGTTTTAAAACATAAATGGGCTTTTGAAAATTGTTAAAATAGTATATTATCTTTTCATGCTTAACTCCTTTGAAAATTATTTCCTTAAGGCCTGATTTTCTAAAGATTTCACATGCAGATGCTGGAATCCTCTGCAAATGTGCCCCTTTTTAGGTGCACACGCTCTGCAGTGGTTAAGGACCACTGGTGAGATGTACCCAAGGGACGGTCTCAAATGATGTCACAGTGACTTGATATTTATATGGCAGCCTGAGCCTTACTCACTACCTCAGCAACAGGTTTATTTATTTATTTATTTATTTATTTATTTATTTATTTTATTTATTTATTTAAGGTTTTTCTATACCGACATTCGTTGTTGGACATCATATCGGTTTACAGACAACATGGAGTCAGCAACAGAGCTTTACAGTGTAACCAATATAACAACTTTTACAGAATAACTATAAGGTTGTCCTGCTCCTGCAGTGCTAGTTGCCTCAGATCCTCCTTTTGCCTTGCCTTGCTCCAGTCTCTGCCTTTGCCTTGCCTTGGTCCTATTCTTGCTCCTTTTTTCCTTGCCTTGCATTCCGTTGGCTTGATCTTCTATTGTCTGACCTCTTGCCTAATTACCAACCCTGCCTGATTTCCACCTGCCCTGACCTATTTGCCTGATAACCGACTCTGGCTGTTTGCTGCCTGCCTCAATCCTCACATGCCTTCCAACACTGTCTAACTGTGCCTGCCCTGTCACTTGCACTGCCCCCCCTAGCTGTGGACCCTTGCCCAAGTCCAGCCAGGCTCAGAAACCAAAGGTTCAACCTGCAGGAGGAGAGACTGGTATTGGTGAAGCCTTCGTCCTGGCCCCAGCCCAGATTGTGTTCACCTGCTGTTGGTGAGGGCCCAGCCATTCCTGCATCTTGGGCAGAATCAACAATGCCACAGCCCAAAGGAATTACACCCCATGACAAAAGCGCATAAGTGAGCTTTTGAAAATTGCTATGATAGTATGTTGAAAATTAATTCCATGTTTTGGGATCCACATATTAGAGAAGTGATTTAGCCGAACCCTTCGTTATCAGCCCGCCACAGGCCATCCATTGCTCCTACCATGTGACAGGGGCCGATCAATGGCACCGATAGCCCCTGTCACATGGTAAGGGCAAAGGGCCATCTGCGCCATTTTTTTTTTAGTTGAAATATTTTTATTGAGTTATAACATACAAAACAAAAGAATACAGTCCACAGTACAATGATATGTAACATAACCGAGCACTCATAGAACATAACCACAAAGCATAAATAACAGGAAAAAAAAACAAAAAAAAAAAAAACACACCGCATTAGGAACTGCAAAAGGAGAAAAGGGAGTAGCACAACCTGAGCCTACAGATTAAAGCAAGGCAACATAATCATCCAATGGGTTCCACACTTGTGCCCACTTACCCAAACGACCAAATTTCATCTGCGCCATTTTGATTAGTGGCAGCCGACGGCCTGAGAGGGGGAGATTGCTCCTGGGACCCCGCTGGACCACTAGGGACATTCAATAAGTCTTGGGGGGGGGGAGTCGGGAGGGGGGGGTTGCAATTAATTAAATTTGAAGGGTTGGGGTGGGTTTGGGGTTTGTTTGTTTTTTTAATGTGCCCTTTCTCCCCCCCAAAAAAACAATAAGAAAACCACAGGACATTTCATGGGGTTTTCTTATTGTTTCGTCGCCCCCTCGAAACGCGACAAAATAGGAAATATTGTCTCTGTTTCCTATTTCATCGCAAACGAATGCACATCCCTACCACATATGCACATTTAATAATCTCTGTGTATTTGATACATGCAAATTAGAAAATACTGTAGTAGATTTCCGTGCGCTCTGCACATGCGTAAATGAGGCCATGGAGTTATTTGAAAGTTTCCCTCTTGGAGGATAACTTTAAAACATGTGCGCACACGCCTCTATATGCATGTGTAGGGGTGTGTACGTTTCTTGCTCACGTATTTTATATTGTGTGCGTAAATGTGCACACACTATGTAAAAAATTCTTAAATCTATCCACAACATGCTAGTGTATCTAAAAGATATGCAGCATGTATTTTCAATATAGCTGAATAAGAAACATTTTAACATTTATCCGGCTATATTATTTAGCCTGATATGTAGCAGTTTTTGAGACATCCAGTTAAGTGGCAGCAGAGCTGTCACTTTCCCAGGGAGTTCAAAATGTATCTGAGTAAGTGGCTCAAATCTCTTATACACCCATATTTGTACTCCTAATTTAGTAATTTACATTGGAGATTTATCTTGTATATTTTCCTTACATTTTACACATCAATTTTTGTAACATGCACCCGTGAAGGAAATTACCAGTTTTAAAACTAGTCCACCAGTTTACCCAGTCTATCTCTAGGTTATCAAGAGCCTCCTGGTTTTTCAGCCTGAACCTCCCCCCAAGTTTACCCAGACCTCTCACCCAGTCAGTATTTGGCTATAAAGAATTTTATTCTCACTTACACCAAATAATTAGCAGATGTAAATATAAGCAGGTAACATATGCGCGTGTCACGTAGGCAGACTATACAATAGTAACTTACATGCATATATATTGGTCCTGCCCTAGAAGACCCCTGTCTCACCCCTTTTTTATATGAGAAAATGTATTCACACACCATTACTTGCACGTGCATGTTTGAGGTTTATAAAATAGCATTTACGCGAATATGTGCTCTATGCACACCCATCTGCCAATTTTTACATGTGCAACTCTTTAAAAATTCACCTTTAAGTGTTGTTTGTGTCACACCTCTGAAAAAGCTCTCTTCACTATTCATGAATAATTTCATCACCATTCAGACACATCTACTGAAGATATTGTGACAAGTGTATTATGTCATTCTCCATTATCCACTGGGATTGTGAAGATCATCTGGACCCATTGGCAGGTTGTTTCATAACAACTTGTTTCAACATAAAGCCTAGCCTATTATGAAGGTTTAAACTTGGGACACAAATATCTGTGACCATATCTCTCCCTCAGTGTAACCTAGGAATGATTCTCGGTCTGAACAGAATTTGACAGGTCAAAGATCTTTGGGACACTTCAAGTGTGGCCATTGATCTATTTGTCCAGTGTCTTTACAAATACGATTTTTTTTTTCATCTTCTGACTGGTTTCATTTAGTACTCATATCATTTCACTACCATTACAATAAATACTTTAATATGCTCTTGCTCTAAAGTTTATACTGGTAAGACCAAGAGGCCCTTGCTTACATAGGGGGGTCATTTTCTATCTGTATCACATGCAAAAAGGGACTTTTCGCACGCGATACCTTGATAGGAGCGGAGTCAGGGCAGAGTCGGGACTGGAAGAGGAGGAGTGGGGGCGGCGTCGGGGTGGATGTGGCGGTAACTTCGCTGGCGGCGATAAGGTAAGACCCGTTATCACCGCCAGTAGCGCGCCCAATAGCGCCACCTTTCATGGTGGCGCTATTGGGCGCGATAGCCAGCAGCGATAACACCACGGTGGTGCGATTGCTGCCGGCTTTCGCAGGCCCACCCCCACTTCGCCCCCTCCCGCCCCCGGTTACTGCAGGATTCACAAAGCTGTGCGTCAATAGAAAATCCAGGCCATAGTTGGCAGAACTTTATTCATGTTTCCAATTAAGAAAACTGAATGCTCAATTGTTTGTTTGTTTGTTGATCCCTCATTGCATTAATCATGGCCATGTTTTTGATTTCTTGTCCTCTTTTGTTATTGATCATGTTGATTTCAGTTCCTGTTGAGAGGATCAAGAGGACAACTAATGCAATTGAAACAATAATGGAATTTTTAGCTTCAGTTGCTGAGCCCCAGAAGTTGAAATGCTAGCATTGCCAATCTGTGAATGGGCTGTATTTGAGATTAACAGGATTCGCTCTTGGGTTTACAAGCTTCCCCTCCCCTTGCCTTTATTTTGAAGTTTGACTATGCTCATTTGGATTTTATTTTTTCAGAATTCTCTTGTTTGATTGAAATAATTTGCCATGTATGGTGCCAAAAATATGGGACAAATCAGTGATTTTTTTCTCTGTCTTTAAATTTCTTTTACAAATGGAGTGTTACATTTATTGAACTTTGTAGGCTGGGAGGTCACTTTGAAACTCATGTTTGTGTAAGAGAAGAAAATGCATTTTTCCTTAAATGCTGTTTGCTCACCACATTCTTTTTGTGTATTTTGTTTCAATTTTACAATAGCCCTGAAAGTGCCTTTACAGTGAAACATTGGCCACATCAGCATTGTTTTGCAGACACCAGAATAATGTGCTGGTTTTCCCTGCATTTCATTTTCAAACAAGATTTATCAAGATAAGTCACAAAATGTGTTTTGAGACTTTTCATTAAATGCTGTTCACATCTGGTATACAGCTAACAGCTGAGATTTTCCTTTTTTTTTTTTAGATACATTTAAAATAAGAAACTTATAGTTGCACATTACACTGAAAATTCAATGGTATAATATTGTGCATTTTCTTTTCTATTTTTTATTTATCTGACTCATTTTCTGATTTACTTTGAAAACTAGTGACATGCAAAAGAGGATTTCATTACTAACTTGGCAAATAATAAAAATGATGCAGAAAATACATATAACATATAGTAAATTAATATAGTCCTTGATATTAGCCCCTGTTTTAGTAAGGGTTGTGATAGGAGCAATAAGGGTAGAGTAATGGTGGATGAGCTGCCTGTAATAATTAATGAATCCTAGAAAGGGCTGGATCACCTTGAGGCACACTGGCTGGTGTCAATCCACAAATGCCATTAGCTTGGAGGGATCCATTTGAACACCCTGCACAGAGATAGCATAACCCAGGAATGGAAGTTCTAACTGTTCAAAAACATACTTTTCCAATTTGCACATAGAGAATGATGTCTTAACCACTGGAGCATGGCCTTAACATGAGAACAGTGTGATTGAATGTTGGATGAGAAGATCAGAATATCTGGATATACTATGACACAAGTATGTAAAAGTCTCTCAATATGCTATTGAAAAAATTCTGGAAGACCACCAAGGCATAGCACAGGCTGAAAGGCATCACCAAATACTCATTGTGGTCATCTTCAGTATTAAAGATGGTTTCCTATTTATCGTCTTCTTTTATGCGTATGAAATGGTATGATCCCAAAGATCCAACTTGGTGAAGATTGATGCTTCTTGAAGCTGGTCAAATAATTCATATATCAACAGAAAGGGGGCATTAGTATTTTTATGGTAATCATTCAAACACCAGTAATCAATACATGGACACAAGAAGCCATCTTTCTTGTCAATAAAGAAGAATCCTGCTCCAGCAGGAGAAAAGGAAGGTCTGATGAAACCTTTTTCAAGATTCTATCGGATGTATTTAGACATTGTTTCAGTCTTGCAGATAGATAGTGGGTACACTCTACCCTGAGGCAATATTTTGCCTGACATTTAAACTATGTCACAAAAATATGGATAATTTGCAAAGGCAAAGATTGGAAAACTGTAAGATCTGATCTGCAAAGTTGCATAGTAGGATATACAAAAGGCCTACAATTCTGAAATCAATGGGTTCTCCAGAACAGCATATCTACATTTCACCAGTTCATGACTAGATAGTAGAGATGTGAATTGTGTGCCCGATCGTCTTAACGATCGGGTTCAGCTGGAGGGAGAAAAAAATCTGATCGCTGGAGATGTGAATCGGAATCGGATCCGATTCACATCGTTATGTTTTTTTTAGTGAGGCCCGACCTTTAAAATTGACCCCTTACCTTCCCCCACCCCCCCGACCCCCCAAAAACTTTTTACGAGTACCTGGTGGTCCAGTGGGAGCACGGGGACTGATCTCCCATTCTCGGGCCATCGGCGCCATTTTGACTGCCACTCAAAAATGGCGCTGATGGCCCGATTAAAAAAAAACCCACCCGACCCTTTAAAGATGACCCCTTAACTTCTCCCACCCTCCCGATCCCCCCAAAACATTTTTAAATTACCTGGTGCTCTAGTGGTGGTCCCGGGAGCGATCTCCCGTTCTCGGGCCATCGGCTGCCACTCATAAAGATGGCGCCGATGGCCCTTTGCCCTTACCATGTGACAGGGTATCTGTGCCACTGGCCGGCCCCTGTCACATGGTAGGAGCACTGGATGGCTGGCGCCATCTTTAGTGGACACTAACGGGAGTAACGATTTTTTCACAATAAATTGTGAAAATTTCTATTGTATCGTGCACTGTACCGATTTTTGACGATTTAAAAAATATCAGACGATTTTTTTAAATCGTCAAAAAACGATTCACATCCCTACTATATAGTATCATTGTAACCAGGGTAGACCAAGCAGAATAGGGTTGACCATCTTTCAAAGCATGAGAAAGGAGATGCTTTCTTTATGCAGTAGTCCCACTCATAATGTTATAGGCCCTGTGCTATATTGAAAGGTTCCTGGCAATAGTTCCTGGCAATAGTTCTCCATAGACTAAAGACATGCAGACAGAGTTTTTCAATGGTACTAGAGATATATTAAATATTTCCATCAGGGCTTCATTGATAAAGTTGTTGGTGGAACTGGAGTCCAAAAAGGCTTCTGAGAATTTTTTATGTCTGAAGTCCAACTGAGCAGTCAATACAATTTGTAATAGTGGAGGAGTGCCTAGGATTGCCTCTCCCATTGACCTTAGATATAAGTTTCCTAACTTATCTGGTCAGGAGAAGCATAATGACACTTGCCTGTGTATTATAAACAGAGGTCTAGATCCAAAGTAGCTGCACCTCTTGTTAGTTCTAGGACCAATTGCTCCATGAAGAAGTCAGGTATGGCATCTAGATGTTGTGACCGTCGCTGCTCGATGTCCTCACTCCACCCTCTTTACCTCTGTGGCAACTCCCTCAGGGTCTGATGGATGGCTGGCTGCTGCGGCGTCTCCATGTCGTCTCCCTCCAGCGTCCCTGGACCGGCTCGACACTGCAGATCCGCCATGTTGCCTGAAGACCTAGGGCGCACACGCTCTGATTGAAGTACCAGCAAGAGCGCGAACCTCAGGGGTGTCCCCCTGAGATGACGTCATCCACTTCCAATATTTAAAGGTCTCTTAATTGCTAACAAACTGAGTTAGCAAGGACTCGCTTTGGCTGTCCAAACTACTCTGCCTCCTCAGACTTACCAGGGGTACCTGCTCCTCGGGGGCCTTGCTCTCTTTTCTTTACTTTCAGATTACAGATAGGAACCGGTACTCGCTCCTCGAGGGCCCATTTTCCTGGACACTCTGAAGATTCTCTACTGCCTGGAAGCTATCGCTGCTACAAACATTTGTGAGTTACCATCGCTCTCTCAGAGCTTTCCCTGGAACCAGGTACTTGCTCCTCGAGGGCCTAAACCTTTCCAGCTCCTGAGCTCCCTTGAGACCTTACGTGAGTTTTGTCATCTAGTTCTGTTTATGAGCTCTGCATACTCTGCCTACTCACTTTCTACATTCTCAACAGCTCAGCCATCCTGGATCGCTGTTCCAGTACCTGAGGGACTACAGCCCTGCTGGGCATATCGGCTCACTACTGCCACCTCTGGTGGTTTCAAAAACCGTTTAATAAAAGAACTAATGTGTGTCTGTCTCCATACTCAAGCCTAGCCAGTGGTCCCTCTCGGGATATCCTCCCGGGGGCGTGTTCATCTGCCACCGGCCCAGGGATCCACCCATAACTATATCAGATTCATTACAGATTGCTACTCCTTAGCAAGACGATATCTGAGACATTACAAGATTGCTGACTCCACCTCCTTTAGGATCCTGCAGCACCAGATCCTGTACAGATTGCTACTCCCAGCTCTACACAGAGCTTTACTAACAGATTTCCAGCTCCGCCTGGAGTTCATAACAGATTGCTAACTCCTAGCATCAGATTTCAACAAGATTGCTAACTCCGCCCGGGGTTTCCAACACTAGAAACTTAACCTCTCTAGCATATCCAGATGAGACATTGACCCAATCAATATCAAAGTAATTGAAATTGCCCATTACACTGGTAAACAAGTTTTTGTTTCCTTCAGGCTTTTTGGTTTTCCAAATAGATTTTTTGATGCTGATCACAGATATTACTTTCGAAATTTGTACATCACGTAAGGTTTTTGAGAAACGGCCAATTTTGTGTTACAATAATTGTGAACTTTTAAAACATAATCTCGAATGCATATATTTTCTTGCTGGACAGTAGTTTTTATGATTTTTAAAATTAATGTTATATTTTTGACAGCCATAAGCAACGTAACATGTAACAGAGACTACATTGTTTTTTAACTACACCAAGAAACTCTGCCTGATTATGCCAGAACTTGCTCGGGCAAGCCCCAGTTTGGCTGCAAGATTCCAACTTGTTTCCATGACAATGCAGCCTTATATAAGCAGCAGCAATGACTAGTCTCCTATGCAACGTCTGGGTGACTGAGCAAATCATATCACTAAAACTGTTGAGTTTAAAGCTTGTGGATTTAATTTCATATACTTTCTAGGCAACTACAAGGCAGCAGACTATGTCAAACAGGTTGAAAATCTGCTTCAGGCATACAAATTGATGAAGTGCAACATGTCATTGAAGATACATTTTCTTCATTCCCACTTGGACGTCTTCCCAGACAATCTTGGCACTGTGAGTGATGAACATGGTGAAAGGTTTCATCAAGACATTGTGAAAATGGAGAAACTGTATCAAGGCAAGTGGAACCCCTCCATGCTGGGTGACTATTGTTGGACTCTCATCCGTGAAGCATTGGACAGTGATTACAAATGAAAATCTGCGGCAAAACATGTTTAGTTTTGTTTCCTGGTGCCAACATTGCCATTATAGCTTATGCCGCTACAGGCACGTAACAATGCTTAATGTATATCACACTTTTCTGGCAAATGGTACGTGATCCAGACAAAATAAATGCATATTTGTGTTCAGCATGTTAAATTCTACTTGCTTTACCAAAGGTTGTGGAGGAAAGAAAATGTTCCCAGAAATTTGTTTACCAGTGTTATTATTGTGTTGCCAAATTGCCACGTTGCTGAATATCCCTGGTAACAGAGAAACCTAGAAACATAGAAATGATGGCAGAAAAAGACCAAATGGTCCATCCAGTCTGCCCAGCAAGCCCATGTTAGCACCCATTGCACCATACAGGTCACCCCCATACTTATCAGTTCCTCAGACTGTAAAAGTCAGGGCCCTTGTTTATTGCTGTATGAGTCCATTTTCTCTTGCTGTTGAAGCAGAAAGCAATATTGGAGTTGCATTAAAAATATTAGGCTTATTGGTTAAGTGTAGTAACAGCTTAACAGTTAAGCAGACAGCATCCTTGTTGGATGCTGTCTGAATCCAATTCCCCTTTTTCTCTTTTCCCTCTATCATTAAAGCAGAGAGCAATGATGGGGTTGCATCAACAGTATGAAGGTTTATTAGTTAAGGGTAGTGTTAGGCTCGTCGGTCGCAGACAGCTGCAACCACTCATGCTCACCTCCTTTTTCCCTGCACCATCAATCCTAGGAAGAATGACGGCCTCCGCCAACCACCGCCGACCTCCCTGGTGTCCCTGGGATGGCATGGGCGCTGTCAACCACCATCTTGTTTCCGGAATCACCTAAGGTACACGCACATACAAGGGCCTCCTTTGATACTTCATGGTGGGAACCTCGGGGGCGTCCTCTCTGGATGACGTCAACTCACTGCTGTACTTAAGCTGACCAGTCCTTTGTTTCAATGAGTTAACAAGGAGTTCCCTCATTGCTGAATCTGCTCCATTCTTGGACTTCCAGTTCCAGATTCTTCTCTTGGCATTTGGACGCTCTGGGTACCCGCTCATCAGGGGTACCTGCGTTCCTGGCTATACGCTCCTCGGAGGGCCTTCCTGCCTTGGACTACTACCTGACCCGCTTCTCGGTCCACTCTCCTGGAACTTCCACTTGTCAGTACTTTACTACAGACTTCAACGATACTAGCTTTACTGAAACTTCTCTGCTGTGTACCCTGTGCCTCAGGCCACTATGTTCCTCTTCAGTAGAAGTTGTTCCAGTATACCCTATGCTGTCAGTCGGCAGCACCCACGCCGTCCCGGGGACACCAGGGAGGTCGGCGGTGGTTGGTGGAGGCCGTCATTCTTCCTAGGATTGATGGTGCAGGGAAAAAGGAGGTGAGCATGAGTGGTCTCAGCTGTCTGCGACCGACGGGCCTAACACTACCCTTAACCAATAAACCTTCATACTGTTGATGCAACCCCATCATTGCTCTCTGCTTTAATGGCAGAGGGAAAAGAGAAAAAGCTAAAAGATCCACTTCCAGGTTCCTGCACCTCAGACTATCTCATCATCATCATCTTTTGTACAGACATCCTCGGCGTACCCCGCTCTGCGGGCCACTACCGCATCTACACTTCTGAGGTAATCTCTACTTGTCTGAAGGGACTTCCTGGTGTATCCTGCTCTGCAGGCCACTACCGGATCTTCACATCAGTGGTATCATCCTGGGTATACCCCACTGCTCAGAACTGTACTTATTTGAATCTCCCGCTCTGCAGGCTATGCTTTTCCTTCCTTCATAATAAAGTCTCTATCATACAGCTATGTCGAAGACGCTGAGACCGTGCCCACCGATGGTGAGACTCATAGGACTTCTCCCTGTGGACATAGACACCTCTCATCTCCACCCAGGGTCCACATTCTTACAAAAACATAACAGATTGCTAACTCCATGGACCCAGTTCAAGTCTCAGCCATTCAAGCCATCCCTGGCCTGGCCCAACGTCTGGCCAAACAACAAAGGACATTAGAGACTTCGGCTAATGCCTTCAATCAGCTAAACTCTTGACTGAATTCTACATCGATGCCTGTCAAGGCCACTTCCTCTCCACAGGTGTTGCCTGTATGACTGTCTGTGACCTTGCCAGCACCCACTTGTTTTACAGGTTATCCCTTGTTATGTGGGGGCTTTCTGAATCAGTGCTGTATACATTTTTCACTACAATCTACTTACTTCCCAGTATGTAAGTGTCCAAAACTACGTACATACTGTCTCTTTTAGAAGGGAAAGCCCTGGCCTGGGCTTCACCTCTCTGGGAACGTAATGATCCAATTCTCAATGATTTGACAGGCTTCTTTTCTCTCTTTCATTCTGTATTTGACAACCCCACTCGCAAGACTGTCACTGGATCTGCACTCCTGCATCTACAACAAGGTACCAAAATTTTGACTGATTATGTTATTGAGTTTAAAACCTTGTCCTCAGAGCTACATTGGACCTGGGTTGCCTGCGGGCTATTTTCCTGGAAGGTCTTAACTCTCGCATCAAAGACGAATTAGCAGCACGTGACTCCCTGATTCTCTGGACTCTCTCATTGACCTTGCAGGATGAATTGATCGTCAGCTGCATGAGCAGTCACAAGAGGTAAAGGGTCCTAAAAAGATTCCACCAGGAGTTCCATGCTCTCGTCCAGTGCCTGTTACTCAGACTACTCCCGCACCCAGTATTGAGGAGGAAGAACCCATGCAACTAGGCCGCAGCCACCTATCAGCTAAGGAGAGGCATCACCGAAAGAGATTAGGCCTCTACATGTATTGGGGACAACCTGGCCATGCTGTGCCCTCCTGTCCTATCTGTCAGGGAAACTCACAGACCTAGGATCTGTCAGAGGACTCCTCCATCTCCTCTACTGACACTTCCAGTCTCCATTAACTCGGATGCCCTTGAATTCCACACACTAACCCTAGTGGACTCCAGTGCCGGTGGGAACTTGATATTCAGACAACTCATAGAGCACCTACGAATCCCCAATGTTCAGATACCTACCCCGCTGCTATTGTCATCTATACATGGTGAGCCATTACCTGGTGAGGTCTCTTATTCCACTCAACCTCTTCATCTCCACATAGGGTCTCTACACTCGGAGACCATTTCTTTCCTAGTCCTGGATAAGGAAGTACATCTGGTGGTACTTGGACTGCCATGGTTACAAATGCACTCACCCTAATTTGATTGGAGTACCCTAGAACTGTCCCAATGGGGGAAAAGCTTGCCATGGAAAATGCTTAGAGGTGGTAACTCGTATGCCTTGCCTGACCACTACCACCTCCCTTCCGGGTCTACCTCAGCAGTATTCTTCTTATCAAGATGTATTTTCTAAGAAAGTGGCAGACACTTTACCACCTCACTGATCCTTTGACTACACCATAAACTTATTACCCAATTCCAAGCCCCCCAGAGGAAGGGTGTACCCACTTTCTCTGTCAGAGACCAAGGCTATGTCTGCCTATATTCAAGAGAGCTTGGCGAAGGGCTTCATTCTGCCTTCTACGTCTCCTGCCGGTGTCGGATTCTTTTTTGTGGGTAAGAAGGACGGATCCCTTCGCCCATGCATGGACTACCTCAGCTTAAATGAGATCACCATGAAGGACTGCTATCCATTGCCATTGATCTCTGAACTCTTTGATAGGCTCCAAGGAGCCAAAATATTCACGAAGCTGGACCTCAATGGGGCATATAATTTGGTCCGAATATGCCAGGGCGATGAATGGAAGACAGCATTTAATACCCGCGACAGCCATTTTGAATATTTAGTCATGCCCTTTGGCCTTTGCAATGCCCTGGACATATTTCAAAACATGATGAATGAAATCTTCAGGGACATGCTGTTCAGCTGTGTAGTAGTATATCTAGATGACATACTGTTTTTTTCTCAAAACCTCCAGAGCCATCAACTGGACATCACTAATGTTCTGCAGAGACTAAGAGATAACCACCTGTATGCCAAATTAGAGAAATGCTCCTTCCACCAGGAATCCATTCCCTTTTTAGGCTATGTGGTATCCAACCAGGGGTTCCAGATGGATCCACAAAAAACCAAGAGTATTCAGGTCTAGCCCCAACCTACTGGTCTTAAAGCTCTGCGAAGATTCTTCGGATTCACTAACTACTACAGATCATTCATTCATCACTTGACTGTGCCTCTTACAGCCATGACATGAAATGGAGCCAATCCCTCTCAGTGGTCTCCAGAAGCCGTGATCACCTTCCAGAACTCAAAAAGATGTTTCTTCAAGAGCCATGTCTATGTCACCCAGATCTCCGACAACCTTTCATTGTCGAAGTGGATTCTTCGGACGTCAGAGAAGGTGCTGTCCTTAGTCAGCATAGTGACACCCACACCTTACATCCCTGTTCCTTTTTCTCTAGGCACTTCTCACCTGCCTAGCGAAACTACGGGTTAGGAGACAAGGAGTTACTAGCAATCAAATTGGCATTTGAGGAATGGTGCCCATGGCTCAAAGGGGCACAACACCAGATAACAGTTTACACAGACCACAAAAACCTCAAATACTTACGTCATGCGCAATGCTTGAACCACAGAAAAGCCCGTTGGTCCTTATTTTTTAACCAATTTGATTTCCTCTTGAAGTATCGCCCAGCGGACAAGAACACCCGTGCAGATGCTCTCTCCCATTCCTTTTCACCAGATGATGTCCCTGATACTCCGTGTCATATCATTGACCCTACTAGGGTACTTCTCTCAGCTACCCACATGATTCCAGCCAGGAAGACAGTGGTTCCTCGGACACTCAGGAAGAAGATCCTCAGATGGGTCCATGACTCGCTGCTTGCAGGTCATCCTGGACAATCAAGAACATTGACCACCCTGCAAAGACATTACTTGTGGCTCTCCATGAAAGATGTATGGGCTTACGTTGACTCATGTCCTACCGGCGCAAGAGAGAAGCCACCAGCCAGTCATCCCTGGGGACTTCTCCAACCTCTGCCCACTCCTAGCGAACTGTGGACACATATAGCCATGGACTTTATTGTTGATCTACCCATGTCCAATGGCAACAACACCATCTGGGTCACTGTAGATCAATTTTCTAAAATGGCTCATTTTGTGGCATTACCCGGGTTACCATCAGCTCCAGAATTAGAGATCATTCATCCGTCACATCTTCCGTCTGCATGGCATGCCAAAGCACATCCTCTCTGACTGAGGGGGTTCAATTTACAGCAAAATTCTGGAAATCCCTCTGCAAAAAGTATGACACATCTCTGGATCTTACATCAGCTTACCATCCACAAGCCAATGGACAGACAGAGAGGAT
Source organism: Rhinatrema bivittatum (assembly GCF_901001135.1). Taxonomy (NCBI): domain Eukaryota; kingdom Metazoa; phylum Chordata; class Amphibia; order Gymnophiona; family Rhinatrematidae; genus Rhinatrema; species Rhinatrema bivittatum. The sequence goes on along the minus strand of NC_042615.1, from coordinate 379,025,211 downwards.
GAACTGTACGCTAAAACAGTTTTTCCGGGCCTATGTCAATTCTAGACAAAGTGACTGTTCCAAGTTGCTCCCCTGGGCAGAATTTGCGCTGAATTCCCATCAGTTTGCTTCCACAGGATCGTCGCCTTTTCAACTCGTCTATGGACTTCAACCGCTACCTCCTCTACCATTTATCAGTATCATCTCCTGCAGCCCAGGCTTCGGCACAAGAAATGCATCCGCTTTGGGAACATACTAAAGAACTTCTCCAGAAAGCTGGGCAACAGGCTAAGAAGTTCTACAATGTCCATCACAGAGCAGCTCCGCAGTTACAACCCGAAGACAAGGTATGGCTCAGTACCCGCTTCATCCGCCTTAAACTGCCTTCTCAATTTGCGCCCAGGTACAAAGGGCCTTTTGCAATACTCCTCTGCCTGGGTCCAGTCACTTACAGCCTGCAGCTACCACCCTCTCTTAGAATTCACAACGCCTTCCACATCTCCCTTCTAAAACTGCTCATCTTGTCGGAATTCTCGAGGAAGACACCTGAACCTCAACCTCTCACTGCAGAAGAGGACATTACTTATCAGGTGGAAGATATTCTTGATGTGAGGAAACATGGAAGATGTTGGGAGTACCTCATATCCTGGGAAGTATTTGGTCCCGAGGAGAATAGTTGGGAGCCTGCAAGCAACATACTCGACAAGGAGTTGATCAGACAATTTCACATGTCACATCCTAGGAAACCAAAACCCCTGGGGAGGGGCCCTAAGAAGGGGGGTACTGTTATCCCTGTCGGTCGTAGATGGCTGAGACCACTCATGCTCACTTCCTTTTTCCCTGCACCATCAATGCTTGGAAGAATGGCGGCCTTCGCCAACTACCTGGCCTCCCCGGTGTCCCCAGGACAACATGGGCGCTGCAGACCGCCATCTTGTTTCCGAAATCATCTAAGGCATGTGCGCGCAAGGCCTCCTTTGTACACGTCATGGCGGGAACCTCGGGGGCGTCCCCTCCGGATGATGTCAACTCGCTGCTGTACTTAAGTTGACCGGCCCTTTGCTTCAACGATTAGCAAGGAGTTCCCTCGTTGCTGAATCCACTCCATTCTTGGATTTCCAGTTCCAGATTCCTCTGACGTTTGGACGCTCTGGGTACCCGCTCCTTGGGGGTCTTTCCGCGTTCTGGGTACCGGCTCCTCGGAGGGCCTTCTTGCCTTGGACTATTTATTTATTTATTCATTTTTATATACCGACATTAGATCAAAGATATAACATCGGTTTACAGGAAACAGAAGGTGAAATAAGCGTAAGGATTTGTATTTCTTACAAAGAACATGTAGTAACAATATAGAACTTAATTCTAACATGGAAAACATAGTAACAATATAATGTTATTGTGAGGGCTGAATTTTGAAACATGACTAGGGGATTAACAGGATAACTAGGGGATAAAAGAAAAGGTGGGAGGAGTATTATAGTGGGAAATATTGCATTTCAGGGGAGAATTAGTTGTATTATAGGAGAGCTTGTATTAGGGGGAGGGGGATCTGGCTCTGGGGGGAGGTGGTAGAGGGTATTAGGTCACAGGAGGGAGGTGGTAGGGGGCCACTTTCCTGGAACTTCCATTTGTGAGTACTTTACTACAGACTTCAATGATACTAGCTTTACTGAAGCTTTTCTGCGGTGTATCCCATGCCTCAGGCCACTACCATTCCTCTTCAGTAGAAGTTGTTCCAGTATACCCTGGGCTGCAGTGTATTGTTGCACCAGCTACAAGATCCACTTCCGGGTTCCTGCACCTCAGACTATCTCATCATCATCATCTTCTGCACTACTCAGAACTGTACTTATTTGTATCTCCTGCTCTAATGGCTATGCTTTTCCTTCCTTCATAATAAGTCTCTATCATACAGCTGTGTCCTATGCCACTGAGACTGTGCCCACCAATGGTGAGGCTCACAGGGATCCTCCCTGTGGGCTGAGACACCTCTCATCTCAGCCCAGGGTTCACATCCTTGCAAAAACATAACAGGTAGTAACTGCCGCACCAGCAAGTTACCCCCATGCACGTTTTTATTCATTTCCATCCTCTAGCCTTTAGGGATCCACAGTGTTTAACCCATTCCCCTTGTTGCAGATCTTTGTATCCTCCACAAGTAGACAAACTTTATCTTCTATCCCTTCCACAATGTCACTCACAAAGATATAGAACAGAACCAGACCCAACACCAATCCTTGTGGCACTCCGCTTAACACTGTTGAAACTTCAGAGTAGGTTCCATTTACCATTACACACTGTCTTCTACCATCAACCAGTTTGTAATGCACACCACCACCTTGGTGCTCACTCCCAAGCTTCTCATTTTATTCACAAGCCTCATATGCAGGAACGTATCAAAAACTTTGCTGAAGTCCAAGTAGATCACATCAAGTGCTCTTCCTCGATCCAATTCTTTAGTCACCCAATCAAAAAAATCAATCAGAATTGTCTGACAGGACCTTCCCCTGGTGAATCCATGCTTCTTCGGGTCCAGCAATCCTCATGACTGTAGATAGTTCACAATCCTTTTCTTCAGCAGAGTCTCCATTAATTTTTCCTCTACCAAGATGAGGCTAACCAACCTCTAGTTTCCAGCCTCTTCTTTTCTACCACTCTTGTGAAGTGGGACCACCACTTCTCTTCTCCAATCACTCAGTACCACTCCCATTTCCAGGGATCAAGAGCAGGTCATGCAGCGGACCCACCATTACATCTCTGAGCTCCCTCAGTATCCTGGGATGAACCTCATCCAGCTCCCTGGCATTGTCCACTTTCAGTTTTCCTAGCTCTTCCCATACATTCTCTTCTATAAATGGAGTTTGATCTACCCCCATCTCCATCTATGGTTTTAACAACCAGCAACAGTCCTTCTCCAGGGCCTTCTTTAATGGACATTGAACTGAAGTATGTGTTTAATATTTCTGCCATTTCTTCACCTTTCTCCACACATTGCTCCTCATCACTTTTCAATTTCACTATATCACTTTGGGCCTCCCTTCTTTCTCTGATATATCTGAAAAATGTTTTATCTCCTCTCTTTACCTCTTTGGCAATCCTTTCTTCCACTTGACGTTTTGCTTTCCTGATTTCCTTCTTTGTCTCCCTTTAACAGATATTCTTCCTTGTGATCCTTTTTTTGGGATCCTTTATACTTCTTGAATGCAATTCTTTTTCCCTTAATTTTTTCAGCCACCAACTTAGAGAGCCTTCCTGTCATGAAACACATGTCATGGAGTTACAGAACAGGTCATGGAGTTACACAACATGTCATGGAGAAACACAACATGTCATGGAGTTACAGAACCATATTTGAAGCTAGTAGTTTCTTGTAATTTTCTCATTTAACCCTTACTAGGGTACAGAAATGGACCCCTTCCTACAAGGACACATTGCCTTTTGCCTGCATCATGGCTGTTGATTGCTCAGAATCCTAGGCACACTTCTATACATACATCTTAGCCACAGGGGCAACCTCTGAACTTTTATTTGTGCTTTTAGTATTTTTATCTATTTAATACCTGTTTTACTATACTTTACTTTTAATCTTTATTTTAACAGCTAATGTGTTTTTGTAATTTCTATTCTTTTAATTATTTTAGCTGTTAATTCTTTTATGACTGATTGTAATTTCATTGCTTTTAAGTATTTAATGAAATGTTAACCGCTGTGAAGGCTATGCTGAGACAACGGTATATAAATGATAAATAAACCTTAATAAACCTTAAACCTTTCCTGCATACAGAAAAAGATGTTGCTAAAAAGCCCACATATTTCAAGGAACAATTATATGGCCTAGCTACCCCTTAGAGCAAATGGGTATTCAACTAATAGGGTAATTACTCTATGCCTCTATCTCTTCTTTTATTGCTATGCTCTCTAATTCTGCAACTAACCCTACCGCTGACCCCACCAGGAGATGGAATGCATATACATTTTTATTTCTGTTCACAGTTAACACCATCTCTGAGGAAGAGGAAGAGGTAGAAGATAAGGTAGAACCCCAGGCTCCTCCAGGTGAAGAGCAGTAGTGCCCACTGCAGGGGAATGTGAGTCACTACCACCACCTCTGTACCATGTAATCGCATGGCATGACATCTTCAGACCACCCGGGCCACACCCAGCAGTGACTGCTACCCTTCTCCCCTTCCCCATAGAACCTCCTCACAATTTGACCTTGGAACATTAGGACATAGATCCTAATATTGTTCAACTATTGCTGGATGAATTAAGTGGGAAGGGCCATGGAGATCTTCACCCTGATTCATTTCAGTACTCCTTGGCTGCAGGCATAATCTGTGGCAGGAGACAATTCTCTGGCAGCCATAGGGATGGCTGGAGAAAAGATGTTTGTGTGTGTGTGTGGGGGGGGGGAGAATTCTGCAGTCTGAGTGATGACTTCAGGAGCCCTATGGAGGTGGTAGAGCACCTTGCCCAGGTTCAAGAGGGCTACACAGTTACTCTTGAGTTAATGAGCATTAGGCAACCACCACAGCCACCAATCTTTTATATCTATTAGGAGCTTGATTCCTGTGGTTCCTGAGCCGGGCAGTACTCCGCACTCACACTAAGGCTGCCGACCTGCACAGACTTATTGAGGCCAACCACGCAACGTTGGCCTCTGAGTAGTCCTCTGATCACTCCAAGCCCTTTTGGACCTGCCACTGGGTAATGGCAAAGGTGGCAGGCCAGACAGGAGGCAAGGGTGGACTGGAACCGAAGTTGAAACTCTGGTGCTGATGAAGACAGGAGTCAGATGATGTTGAAGACGGACTCAGATGAAGATCAGACTCAGACGAAGATCAGACTGGACTCAGATGAAGTGAGGATGAGACAAGTTAAAATCAGGATAAAATAAAGAAAAATAGATTGGCAGGTTTTAAAGGTACAGGCTAGCAGGTGAAATGGGAGGCTATTAAACTAAGGGACTTTTGAAGTCTTATTCCTTACCTGGGTGAACTGAGAATGAAATGGGAAAACTGGAAATGGTGTTGGTGCGCTTATTTTTGAAAATCCCCCTATCTACACGGTAGAAGCAGCATTTTCATGCATAGGTGCATGTCCATTAAAATTTGATGCATGTGAATGCAGTCAGTCAATTTGATAACATGCATGCGTATGTTATAAAATGGCCACATCCTTGGATGTGGGCCAACGAATGGATGCACATGCACACCCATGCGCCTGTTTAAAAGTTACCGTCACTGGTGCTCCTGTCACTCTGGGGGGCTGCTTTGCACCTCTCATGTGTCTTGATGCCACTCTTTGTGTTGTTTGTCCCTTGATTGCTGCCTTGGTGGTTTTTGCTTCCTCCTTCTTGATACCTTAGTGGGCTGATACCACTTTGGATAGCACTTTGCCTCACAAGCTGCTGTCAAGGGTTCATGCCACTGTTGTTGGTGCCTTATTTTGGAGTCTTGGGGTGTTCTCACACTAGCTTTCTTCTTTGCACTTATGATGATGCTATGGAGAACTCTTACCAGTTCTAGTATCCCTTTTCACCTTTATGATCCCGAGGCTATTCATGCCACATTTGGTGCCACCTTGCCACACTATAGGAAGCTTGCAGGTCTTTACCCCTTTCTGATGATTAATTTCCACAATTTGAATGAGAATTGATTAGAAAACCCCAGTTCTTGAGCCGAGTATAGGTATAGGCTGCAATACTTCACCATTTAGTTTAATGGCAAATAAAGAAATAAATCCAATGAATACATTTTTTTTTCATTTTGAAACTTAAGAAACATATTGGGGTCCCCATGAAACAAATGGATGTAAAAAAGCAAATGCCTTCTGCACTTCCCTGCATTGAATTCATTTGACTAGAAATTGAGGAAACAGACTGGGATAAGGGAAGGTAAACACAATGAAGAACTTCAGTACTGTGGTCTTCTTTTCATTTTGTTAGCTATACTATCATTTCTGAGAAAAATAAAACTACTGTTTAAGCAACCAAATTAAATATAGTTTGAGTTATACAGAAACAAATATTCTAACTTCCTGAAATGATGTGTTGATTTACTTTCACTCTGATTTAGATCTATATCAGACTTCTTTTGTTCTGGGTAATGAAAATGTCCAGGAGTTTATAATCTTTGAAATGAAGCCTATGCTATCAAAATTTCAATCTTGTTTCCCTTCAGTGGCATGAAGACCCAAATCCATTCTTGCATGTCATTTATAATTCAGTCTACTCTATCTTCCCTTACCACCCTCTGTTTGAACTTTAAATTCCCATGAGATACATCATTTTATGCAAAAGCACACATCTTTCATATATGCTTCTTTTTTCATCTTCGTTCATGAATTATTTATTCCATCTACAAAGTATGTGATAGAACACATATTTTTCTTTCTCTCCACTTTGATATTTTTATTCATTCTTTTCTTATTGAAATTCTGATTTTCTTAAAGGTGAACAATTAACTAATACTAAAGACTTTTTTTCAGTTATTTTGTGGCTATTTGTGAAACAGTTAAATTGGATACAATTATTAACCAATTTACATTGTACAAATATATATGTTATTCTTAACAGTGGGTTCCAGATCAGAAGGTTGACATCAACAACATAGTGATCAAACATGAACCTTTTTCTTTACATCATACAACTCTTGCTCACAAACACAGGTGTCAAAGTGGAAAACAGTTGTCTCATGCAGACGTGAACGGGTGCATGTGAGTGACCGGATTTAGGAACCAATACTTACAGACAAGCTTGGGAAGTGGAAAGGCAATAATACTCAGGTTGCATGTGCTCAACACTTTGCATATTCAGCTTGTGCTGGTTTGTTGATGATGAGTTATTTATTACAGTGGCTGTAGAGAGAAAAAGTCAGGTGATTTAACATCTGATATGTGAATGCAGTGGTAAAGAGCAGTGTCGAGTAAGGTTATTTTTATTCCTATATTCTTACAGTATGCTCTAATCTCTCTGCTTTTCCTATGTTTATTTTTTACCTGCTGCCTCTGGATTTATTTATGTTTTGCTATTTCATGTGGGTATGTCATGATCTGTGGGTATGCAATTTCTTGTTACATAGAGGGTCATTTTCAAAACCATTTGTTTGAGTTAACAGCAATTTTCTCCTTTAAAGTGGCCATCTAAAAATAGTCCTGCCTCTATAAGGCTGCAAGTATGCACATTGTTCCATAACAAATGTATCTGCATGCATTCAGAGGAAGAATTCCTGTGGCTCTATGTACTGTAGAAAAAGCAGGTGAAAATGTACATGAATATTGTATGGCAACTTTCAAAGAGAAAGCATGTGCATACTTTTGCTTTGAAAACATGTGCAAAGTCTATGTTTTAAAACTACTTAGTAGTTACTACAAGAAGAACATAAGAAGTACCATGACAGGCCAGAAAACAGGTCCACTGAGCCCAGCATCTTGTCTCTGACATTATAGACCAGATCACAAGTACCTTAGCAGATCCCCAATGGTTGATCTATTTCTTGTAGCTCACTCCCAGGGATAAGCGCTGGCTTTCCCAAATTTACTTGGCTAATAAATTGATGTGGACTTTTCCTTCAGGAACACGGCCAATCCTCTTTTGAATCCTACTATGTTAGTTGCCTTGATCACATCCTCTGGCAGCAGATCTCATAGCCTGATTGTACACAGGGCCGGTGATTTTAAAATGAGCACATATACAAGCATTTCGGCACGCAAGCAAGGATATGCTGGAATGTTTAATCATGTGCACACTTGAGGGTATATGTTTTAAAATGCAACAATCTTGCACAAATATGCTCCTAATTTTAAGAGGTTACTTGAGCACAGCTAGCGCATGTGTATTTTCTAAAGGACCTTGTTGGCTTTTACGTGCATATGCCAGCAAATTTTGAAACATACTCCCATGACGCACATTCCCAGTTTTCCAATTAGTCCAATTAATATCTAGGTCTTTCAGACCCATCTGATTCTTCATAGTGTTTGCCCCTCAGTTGACAGGGACCCCTCACCCTGTCCTCTAAGCCATACAACTCAAGATCTACAGACTCACTCCTCATCAGGAGCAGCAGTACATTTATGTGGATATTTTGCGTACACGCACTGTAGTTCTAAGTTTTAAAATCTGGAATTACATGCCTAGGTGTTGATGCTGCCACAGAATACCCTGGCCCATTCCTTTTCCGCTCCCTTATTCCTCATGCACGCACAGGTACATGCATGTGTATTTTGCAGCTTTTTAAAATCCTTGTTGCTTGCGCACAGCCCACGTATGTGCATATATGAGCATTTTTATACAAACACTTTTAAAATTGACCTTTTAGTGAAAAGTACTTCCTATGAATTATTTTAATTCTGACAGTTGCTAGTTTCATGGACTGTCCCCTAGTCCTTGTGTTGTTTCAAAGGGTAAATAACTGTTCTCTCTTTACCCATTCTACTTCACTCATGATTTTATAAATCACAAACATATCCCCTCTCATTCATCGCTTCTTCAAGTTAAAGAGCTTTAATCTGTTTAGCCTTTCTGCATAAGGGAACATTTTTATCCCCTTTATCATTTTTGTTGCACTTTTCTCTACCTTTTCTATGCCTGCTATGTCAAATTGCCTTTGGTAAAATTAGCACATTTTAGTAGGGATGTGAATCATTTTTTGACGATTTAAAAAAACCGTCCGATATTTTTTAAATTGTCAAAAATCATTAGAGTGCGCGATACAATAGAAATTCCCCTGATTTATCGTGAAAAATCATTAATGGGTTAGTGTCCACTAACGGGAGTTATTTGGGGGGAGGGCGGGAAAACCGGCACACCAAAACAACCCCTAAACCCATCCCGACCCTTTAAAACTAAACCCTTACCTTCCCCCACCCTCCCGAACCCCCCAAAAACTTTTTAAGAGTACCTGGTGGTCCAGTGGAAGCCCCGGGACCGATCTCCTGCTCTCGGGCCATCGGCGCCATTTTGGCTGCCACTAATAAAAATGGCGCCGATGGCCTGAAAAAAAAAAAACCACCGACCCTTTAAAAATGACCCCTTTGCTTCCCCCACCCTCCCAAACCCCCCAAAACCATTTTAAATGGCCATCCACCGGCCATCCAGTGCTCCTACCATGTGACAGGATCCAGCCAATGGCGCGGATACCCTGTCACATGGTAAGGGCAAAGGGCCATCAGCGCCATTTTGATTAGTGGCAGCTGACAGCCCGGGAGCGGGAGGACAGCCCGGAGCGGAGATCGCTCCCGGGACCCCCACTGGACCACCAGGTACCTGTAAAAAGTTTTTGGGGAGGGGGTCGGGAAAGTGGGAGAAGCTAAGGGGTTAGCTTTAAAGGGTCGGGGTGGGTTTTTTGTTTATCGGCTGGGGCGCAGCCGATAAACAAAACCGCGATCGGGCCCGATGGAAAAAACCCCACACGTGAATCGGAACCGGAATCCGAACCGATTCTGGTTCCGATTCACATCTCTACATTTTAGTATACCTACTCCTAAATGTAATCTGATAGATTTTAAAAGGCCTATGCATGCCAAAGCCATGAGATAAGCTTGTATCTCTGGCTAGCGCGCAACTCACGGATTTTATAAAGCAGCCGACTACACGCATATCTCCTGGTGCATGCACAAATCCAAAAGACATTAAATACATCATTCACCTTTTTTGGTATGACCATCCCTGTCGTGTCTGGTTCACATTTTCACGACAGATGGGGGTTCCCTTCTAAAACGGCGTCCTTGTTAAAGTCTAGTGTTAATAGTATCCCGGCGATGAAGATAGCCGCTCCAACATGTCATTTTCCATATTAGGCATATTGTTCATGCCACTATCCAACCATTGCATTTTTAGCGGGTTTTTTCCAAGATGGCCACCATTAAAATCATCATTCACCATATTTGGCATGACTATCCCCGTCACGTCCGGTTGTCATTCTCCCGGCTATGGGGTTCCCTTTGAAAATGGCACCTTTGTCAAAGTCCAGTGTCTATTATGGAAAACAATGCTAACAGGTAGCTTGTGGCACCAAAAAGTAAGTACATCTCCCGAGACAAAAAACTCTAAGGACTTTTATTTTAATTTTATCGGAAGTGTTTGAGTTTGGCTTGTGTTATATTCACAGCGCAATGAAAATTTACTCCCGATGGCAAATTGACCGCACTTTTCAAAACGTAAGTGTTCCAACTCCGCTCGCAACCATGTTATTTTAACAAGCTAACTAGCTGACATTAAAGGGCTATTATATTTACTTCCCATTGCACAGATTCACTCTTTTGCAGCTAACAACTTTGTGTTCCCTGAAGAAGAAGTACATATCACTTTGAAACATTGCAGTGTCGGTAGACACAAAGGAAGGATTTAATATCGCCACACTATAGATCTGTGATTCCAAAGGACAAGTGCAGGAGATTCAAGCTCAGCTGCAACTTTGACATCTTACTGCAAGATAAGTGCATTTCTATATAGCCTCTAATAACAAGAAAAAAGGGGGAATATATTAATTTCAAAGTCTCTTTCATGAGCACACAAGATGTGACCTATGATTATAAAGCCCCAGCGCTCATAAATGCTTACACACATAAGCCACCAGTTGCACGGGTGCTGTATGATGGTCACTCATGATATATAATAAGAGCCTTCATTCTACAGCGAAATATCTTTACTATTGTCTTGATTCAAGTTGTTCCCACTATTTTTGGGGATAATTGTTATTACAAATCCAAAAGACAGCAAAATGGGTGGGGCGTGGGTGAAGTCTGGGCAGAGTCAAGGCGGGGAATAGGTGGTTCAAATCCATAAGTAACAATGTGCACCTAAGTATTTAAGCCCATAAGCATGCACCGGGGTCCCCTACCATGTAACTTTACTTCTGCTATGGAGGAGGTGTAAGTAGAAGAACAAAAAACACTAGGCTACTCAGCAGGGTTTTAAGAGTTGGGGTATGTAGGGTAAAAGAAAGGCTAGTCAGCTGGGTGGGTAAAGAAATCCTAACCTTTAATTGAGCGAACTGGGAATGGACTGGGGAAATGGGTATTGGTGTTGGCTCGCATATCTTATAAAATCCCGCCCACTTACATGATAGATGCAGCATTTGCGCTCACCCATATAAAATGGTGCACACATGTACATGCATCCTGCCATTTTTATATCATGCACGCATATACATATATATGTTATAAAATGGATACGTTCATGTGCACATACTGGCAAATGTGCTCACATATGCACCCGCGCGCCAGCATAAAAATTGTAAATGAGATGAAAGCAGGAAATAAGTAGTCCCAGTTGAAGAAAGTAGATAGAGTAGTGGTCCATGGTTTGGCTGATTCATGAGAGATCTAAGGTTGGCATATGGCACACTTGAGAAAAAAAAAAAGGAAGTGTCAAGTGGATAAGTATTCTTATAATAATAAAGAAATGAAACATTTACACTAGCCAATTAGCAGCAAGACTCAGAAAGTAGAATCTGACATCAGCCTATTGGAACTCTGACTTGATACAAAGGCTAAAAATATTAAATCAATTTTTAAAAATTCCCTTTTCAAAATGCAAACATCCTCTTGACAATGACAAGGATAATTTTCCTTGTCTTTCATTAAATGTGCTAATCTTTTCCCCAGGACATTTAATTATAGTTTTATAGTCTATAATAGAGCCTACTGCAGGAACTATCTCTTAAAACCTAAGTTAGAAAAAAAAGTAGCTGCAGTGGACCGTCGAGATAAAATGCCCCTTTATATGCATGATATTATGCTATTCCTGAGAAAATAACATTAGTGGGTTGGAAAATTCCTATTTAGGAAATCTCTTCATTAGCAAACTAAAGAGGAAATTTATCAAGCCGAATATTTTATTGCAGGGGAGCAAAATATCTTGAGGAGAAGGGAAGGGGGTGGGGCGTTCACCCAATATTTCACTGCTCCCTGGGGAAAATATTGCAGCATTTTCAGGCCTTATTTGCCCATGTTCAGCATTTAAAATGGTTGCACATACATACAAATCATGAATCTAAAATGAATTGCAAGTAGAATTTTGAAAACATATTTTTGAAGAATGCATCTAATGCCAGTTTAATAGATTGGAATGACACAATAATGGTAGACAACTGAGTAAAGAGTATGAGGTATATTAAGAGAGGAAAACAGCATGCACACATTTGATTTTGAAACATGCCTGTGCTGTTTTACCCTTGATTGGCTGTCTGCACAAATAACAGGTGCAAAGTGCTTGGGTAGGAGAATATTTAACCTGCCCTCATAGGCTAAAGTCCGTGGGTAGTTTTTCACTTGCAGCATTTGCTTGCATATACAAAATTACACCTGCTTGGGAGCAGGAGTAACTTTGTACATGTATATTTATACATCCTTTTGAAATTCTAAACCATGCGTGTAATTTCTGTCACCACCCCAACTCTTGTGTGACAGGCAGTCTGATTTGTTATATTATATACTTCTCCTTATGCTTAGACTAGGCCTTCAGGCATCCATATTGGCTGAAGATGGATTCGTGACAGACTCATACTAACCACTGAAAGAACAATGATGGAATCTGTAAGAAGCTGGAAAACTGCTGAATGTGCTGACACCAGTGAAAGAGCAATTGTCAACTATGTCGGAACTGCAGGCTCTGCAAGAAATGCAGGCCTCCTAGGATTCACAAAGGCTTTTACCTGTTATTCACTGATCACCAACAACTGGCCTACCAGAGAACTGAATGTATTTTGAAGCATTATCTCTATGAATAATCAGCAAATTTTTCTTACTGTTTGCGTGTGACCTTCGGGGATTTCTTGTAAACTATACCTAATTAAATTCCAATAAAGATTACATACATTATAAACTGCATGGCTTGTAATCTGTATTCTCATCATTAAACTTTTGCTTATTTGAAATGTCTTGATTTCTAAGTTGTATTATTATTGGCAAAATTACTATTCATAAAACAAATTCCCTCCCTCTCTCACAACACCCTGCTCCCTGAAACACCTCTTTGTAGTACATGGGAAATGGCTTTTGCGCATCCCTTTATATACCCAATCACCCAGGCAATTTTCATAAAGCCATTTACATGCATTAAAACTGGGGGTTTTGTGCCTAAATCTTTTAAAACATTACTCCAAATGTGCACATGCACTTTGTAACTAAACAGGCTACTGAAACGTGCCTACCTTAATCATTATTTTCAGCAATAACTTTCAAAAAATGTCAAGATATAGAACTCAGTTCTGAATTAGACTCCTACATGCAGACCATGCTGAGTCACTGTATTTCTATTTGACAGCAAAATGTAGAGCAATCAATATACCTCATTCTAGTTCTGTAGTTAATGAATCTTTCAACAGCAATGGATACAGATGGGGAAGAAAGTCTCACTCAATGTGGGCAATTTTATTTTAAAATAAATGCCATGTATTTTTCACAGAAAGAGAGCTGTCTAATGAAAAAAAAGAAAAAGAAAGAAATTAAAGCAAACAGTACTGCAAGAATTTTTCATTTATATTTGTATTGCTTTATCTTTAGCATTTCTAAATAATCAAAAATGCTGTCTTTAGATTTTTTTAAACTTTGAAATACATTTTTTTTAAAATATTCTTTCACACATGTAAATAGTCATATTTCATGCCTGCCGATTAGTTCTCATTTTTTTAAACATTGATATATTGCAATAATTGATTCAAATTGTGCAGTATAGTGTATAGCAATTCAATCGTGGTTTGCAACACTTAAGGCAGCGTATTAGCAAAAGACAAGCAAATTCTAGCTTTGTCTCAAAATAGAGCAACAACAAGCTCATGAATGCAATGGAGAGAAAAAAAAAGGATCTTCCAGTTCTTTGGAAAGTTGTGTAGACTAGACACCAAGCCTATCTTATCCAGTATCCTTTACATCTTTCCTATTGAGGTCAAAGTGATGACAGATCTACATCATCTGGCTGTTAGACAGTGGTAGGAGTCATGAATGAAAACAGTCAGTCCTCTTTCTACAGAAGTGTCAAAACTTTCTTAAGGTCATCCCTACCTACATGCCTGATCACATTCAGAAACCCTATATTGAGCATAAGAGCTTTAAGATTAAAGGGGGTTCTAAAAGATAGCTTATTGACCTATCACAACTCTCTTGATGTTTAAAGCAGAAAAAATTGGTGAGACTAAACTCTTCAATTACACAAAAATCATCTCTAGATATACCACAAAAATACTCTAAAGTTAGAAAATGATAGCCGTCTAGTGTGCCTGTGTTATGGTGGCCGGCCGCGGAACCCCACGGCCGACCGCACTCACCCCCCCGGGCGGGCCCTGGTCACCGTCACCGCTTCCCGGGCTCCAGGCCCTCTCTGTTCGGCGTGGCAATGACCAGCACCACTGCTGTCATGCAGCCAGCTGCGTCTGTTCCTAGATGCGCACGCGCGCGGCTCCTCCCCCTTCTTAAAGGAGCCGCGCCGGATATGCTCTCCCATGGAACCCGGAAGACAGGGCTCCACTGGCCCTATATTAGATCATCCCTGCCAGCCTATCGATGAAAAAGCAACAGGTCTCACTCCTCGGAGTCTCTAGTTGCTCTTCGTGTCTTCAGTTCCTGCTCCTGCCTCCGTATCTTCAGTTCCAGCCTCCGTGTCTTCAGTTCCTGCCTCTGTGTCTTCAGTTCCAGCCTCTGTGTCTTCATTTCCTGCCTCTGTGTCTTCCAAGCTCCGTCTTCATGTGTTCCTGCTTCCCTGACCCTCGGCTTGCTTCTCTGGTATTGACTCGGCTCGTTTTTGGACTACACCTTCACCTGCTGCCTGCCCTGACCACTTGCCTGTCCTCCATTTTGCTGACCACCGCCTGCCAAAACCTCTGGCCCATCCCAGGGCTCCGCTCTCACTGTCAGCCCTGACCATCGGACCGTCTGACCTGCCTTTGCCTCACTCCTTCAGTCCAGCTCACAGGAGACCTGCTCCTAAGTCCTGCCGGCCCCAGCACCAGAGGGCTCAACCTGCAGGTAATGAGGGCTGGTAAAGGTGAAGTTCCTGTTAGGTCTCTGTCGCCTACATCCACCTAGTGATGTCGAGGGCCTATAGGGTGCCCCATAGGCAGCACCAACCTCGTCTTGGTCAAGGATCCACATCTCGATGCAACAGGTGTAACAGATTACTGTGGCCATGGACCGGGCGGACCTGTCTGGCCTCCATGCTGTTCCAGGCCTGGCCTTGAAAATCCAGTGGCAGCAGCAACTCCTGGAGTCATTGGCACCATCTTTACAATGCCTGAATGCCCATCTTGATGCTTTCTCTTCTGCATCAGCACCTCCTGCTCTCCCGGCACCCGGGGCATCTACTATCTGCCTACTGGCTCCCCCTCGTTCGCAGGCGACTCCAAGCAGTGCCGGGGGTTCATCAATCAGTGCTTTATGCACTTCACACTCCAGCCAGCGCAGTTCTCCTCGGACACCATTCAGACTACCTTCATCCTCTCCCTCCTTGATGGCAAGGCCCTGGCTTGGGCATCCCCTCTATGGAAGCGAGGGGACCCCCTTCTTCAAGATCTACAACATTTTGTTCAGGTCTTTAAGCAGACCTTTGATGAACCAGATCACAACTGGCTCGGACATTCTCCACTTCCGCTGGGGGCGTGCCCTCTATTAGAATATGGCATTAAATTTTGCACTATGGCCACTGAGCTGAACTGGTGGGAAGACAGCCTGAGGAGTATTTTCCTGGAGGGGCTTTCCTCCCACATAAATGATGATCTGGCAGCTCAGGATCTCACCACATCTCTGGACGTGCTCATTGACCTGGCTGCCCAGATTGACCGACATCTTCAACAATGCACACGAGAAGTACGAATCCCCCGCAGGCCAGTCCCATTGGTGCCAATCTGCTCCAAATGTCTGGTGGAGACTTCGCCAGTGGCCGGATCCACTCAACAGGAAGAGCCCATGCAGCTGGAAAGGAGTCCTCTGTTCACCAAGGAGAGACAGCGCCATCGAACCCTGGGTCTGTGCCTTTATTGCGCTGGGAAGGGGAATTTTCTGGCCCACTGCCCAGAGAGGCCAGGAAACTCCCAGTCCTAGAACCAGCCGGGGAGGTGGTTCTAGGTTTCAAGAAACCCACTCACCAACTCATGCTTCCAATGGCTCTACTCGTGGACGGGTATGAGTTTCCTACCCTGGCCCTCCTGGACTCCGGTGCAGGAGGAAACTTTATTCTGAAAGACCTGGTCCATCATCTAAACCTTCCCACAAATCCACAAGGCACCCCACTGGTGATCTCCTCCATCTCGGGCGACCCACTCCCAGGGAGGATCGCCGAGATCACTCTTCCCATTTGTCTCCGAACCAATATGCTACACTATGAAGAACTGACCTTCCTTGTGATAGAGAAAGCGGTCCATCCTGTCGTTCTTGGGCTACCCTGGCTTCAGCAGCACGCCCCCATTCTAGACTGGGAGATGCTCCAGCTGACCAAATTGGGTCTCCGGTGTCACCAAAGATGTCTCCGTCCTGTGAGGTGTTCCCCCTTGTTACTTGCCACGACCTCCCTGGACCTACCTCCACAGTATACCTCCTTCGCTGATGTCTTCTCCAAGGAGAATGCCGAGATCCTGCCGGAACATCAGGTGGTTGACTGTGCTAGTGACCTAGTCCCCGGAAGCATTCCACTGTGGGGAAGGGTGTTCGCCTTATCCCTACCTGAGAACGAGGCCATGGCCAAGTATATACAAGAGAATCTGGAGAGGGGGTTTATTCGCCCATCAATGTGGCTGGCGGGAGCTGGATTCTTCTTTGTGGCCAAAATGGATGGTTCCCTCCAGTCTTGTATCGACTACCGAGGACTTAATGCCATAAGCAGGAAGGACTGGTATCCTTTGCCTCTTATCCCAAAGTTGTTGGATCGCTTGCAGAGAGCTCAAGCCTTCACTAAGTTGGATCTCCGAGGGGCATACAACCTGGTGCGGATCAAGCCAGGGGACGAGTGGAAGACTGCTTTAAATACCCTCAACGGCCACTATGAATATTTTTTAATGCCATTTGGACTGTGCAGCACCCCCACTTTCTTCCAAGTGATGATGAATGAGATTTTCCAGGATCTACTCTATTCCACAGTGGTGGTCTATCTCGATGAAGTCCTTATTTTCTTTAAAGGCCTCCTATCCCACCGCCATGATGTCCAACAGGTCTTCCAATGCCTGTGTGCCCACAAACTCTTTGCAAAACTAGAAAAGTACATTTTGAAAAAGAATATGTCCTCTTTTTAGGGTATATTGTCTCCAGCACCGGTTTCTAGATGGACCCAGAAAAGGTGGCCTGTATTCGGGTCCGGTCCCAGCCCTCGGGCCTTCACCCCCTGCAGTGAATTTTAGGCTTTTCCAATTTCTACAGATATTTCATCCCTCATTACTCACAAGTGGACGCACCACTCACGGCTCTCACCTGTAAAGGAGCCAATACCTGAGAATGGCCAACAGAGGCATTAACCGCCTTTGCAACCTTGAAACAAGCCTTCCTCCATGAGCCCTGCCTCCATCACCCAGATCCCACACACCCCTTCATCTTGGAGTTTGACGCCTCCTCCATCGCTGTCGGGTCAGTTCTAGGTCAACTCACCGCCAAGGGGATGTTCCATCCCTGTTCCTACTTTTCCCAAAAACTCTCTCCCTCAGAAAAAAAATTATGGCATTGGGGATAAAGAACTCTTGGCCATAAAACTGGCCTTTGAAGAGTGGCGACAATGGCTGGAAGGGGCCCACCACACTGACATGGTCTATACTGACCATACGAATTTGGAGCATCTCCACCATGTTCAGTGCCGGAACGCCCGGCAGGCTCATTGGTCCTTGTTTTTTAGTCATTTTGAATTTGTGGTGAAGTACCAGCTGGCTGCCAAAAATATCAGGACCGATGCCCTCTCTTGGTCCTTTGAGCAGGAAGATAATCCAGACCCTCCAGGCTACATCATTGACCCGGTACATATCCTGGTAGCCGCCTCTCAAGCTATTTCCCGAGGGAGGATGGTAATCCCAACCGGACTCTGGCAACAAGTTCTGGAGTGGGCTCATGACTCGAAGGTAGCAGTTCATTCCGGTTGTGCTCGGACTCTTGCCTTACTTAAACAGTACTATTAGTGGCCGTTGATGGACAAGGGTGTAAAGGCCTATGTGGACTCTTGTCCTACCTGTGGTCACCAAAAGCCTGTGGTGGGATGACCTTGGGGGTTGTTACAGCCGCTGATGGCCCCCAAGGAACCTTGGACCCACATTTCTACCGACTTTGTGGTAGATCTCCCCTCTTCAAGAGGCAACAAAATAATTTGGGTTGTTACTGACCAATTCTCCAAGATGGCTCACTTCATTGCCCTCCCGGAACTTCTTTCCTCTCCAGAGCTGGCAAAGCTGTTCACCTCCCACATTTTTCGTCTCCATGGATTACCCTGTCACATTGTCTCCAATTGCAGAACCCAGTTTACCACTAAGTACTGGTGATCCTTGTGCCATAAATTTAATATCAAGCTAGATTTTACCACCGCCTACCACCCACAGGCCAATGGCCAAGCAGAACACACTAACCGCTCCCTGAAGACCTTCCTCCGGTCTTTTGTGAACCTGCGACAGGACAACTGGGCAGATCTCCTTCCATGGGCAGAGTTCTCACACAACTCTCACCCCAATGCCACCACAGGATCCTCGCCCATCCTCGTGGATATTTGGGAAGCAACCACCTCCTCCATTCCAATGCCCCTGTCCGTTCCCTGTCCTGCCGCCCAGTTGATGGCACAGGAACTCCAGTCCTTGTGGTCCCAAACTGAGAGTCTGTGTTATGGTTTTGTAAGAATGTGAACCCTTGGGCTGAGATGAGAGGTGTCTCCACCCACAGAGAGGAGCCCTGTGAGCCTCACCATCAGCAGGCATAGTCTCAATGGCGTGGGACACAGATAGAAGTAGAGACTTTATTATGAAGGAAGGAAAAAGTAATATCCACAGAGAAAAAGTAATATCCACAGAAGTAATGGTACAGTCCTGAGCAATGGGAAGTACCCAGAGCGAGACCATAGATGAGAAGATGCGGTAGTGTCCCATGGAGGGGGGTATGCCGGGGATCCCCTCTGATGAGTGTAGGCACCTCAGAAATACAGACCTGGTAGTGGCCAGTGGAGTGGGGTATGCTGAGGATGTCTGTACAGTAGATGTGGAAGATCTGATAGAAATGCCAGAACCCGGAAGTGGCTCTCATAGTTGGTGTGTCGATACTCTACAGCGCAGGAAAGCTAAATAGCTTCTACTGTAGGAAAGCGGTAGTGGCCCGAGGCTTGGGGTACACTGCAAGAATGTTTTAATACAGTTCGTATAGTAGAAGTCAGTAGAGGTACTCACAAGTGATGATTCCAGGATAGAGAAAGGCCTGAGGAGCAGTTCTGGTAGCGGTCAGGCAGGTAGACCCTCTGAGGAGTGGATAGCCAGGAATGCAGGGGAGCCCCTGAGGAGCAGGTACTCAGAGTGTTAGAAGCCAAGACAAAATTCAGGAACAGGCAGTTCTTGCATCAGGTGAATTCAGCAAGATGGAACTCCTTGCTAACTCGAGGAAGGCAAGGGCTGGTCAGATTAAATACACTAGCCGTTTGACGTCATTGGGAGGGGACGCCCCCGAGGTTCCCACCATGATGTGTTCAAAGGAGGCCCTTGCGCGTGCACACCTAAGTAATGCCTTGTCCAAGATGGTCATCGGCAGCGCCCATGCTGTCCAGGGAACACCGGAGTGGTCGGTGGAGATTAGCAGAGACTGCCATTCTTCCCAGACTTGATGGTGCAGGGAAAAAAAGAGGTGAGCATGAGAGGTCGCAGTCATCTGCAACCGACAGGCATTATAGTCTGATTCACAAAGCTGCTGAGAAAGCCAAGGTCACTATCAACAGACACAGACGTCTGGCTCCCCCACTCAAATCCGGAGAGAAGGTATGGCTGAGTACCCGCAATATTCGGCTTCGGGTACCTTCCATGAGGCTAGCACCCTGTTATTGTTACGCTTGGGCTCCGGTCAGGAGTCGTGAACACCACCCAGCAGGGTGGCTCCAGGTGGAGAGAGACAGGAAGCTAGAAACAGTGTCAGGTTCCAGGCTGGGTCAGGGCAGGCAGCAAGTATCAGAGTCTGGGTTCAGGCTGGGTTAGGGCAGGCGGCAAGTAGCAGTGTCTAAGTACAGGCTGGGTCAGGGCAGGCGGCAGTCAGCAGTGTCTGGGTCCAGGCTGGGTCAGGGCACAGTAAGCAGGGCAAGGCAGGTCAGAAGGCCCGTAGGCCACACACACACACACACACAGAAGGCCCGTAGGCCACACACCAATAGCGGGGCAAGGCAGGTCAGAAGGCCCATAGGCCACACACACACAGAAGGCCCGTAGGCCACACACCATAAGCGGGGCAAGGCAGGTCAGAAAGCCCGTAGGCCACACACATACACACAGAAGGCCCGTAGGCCACACACCATAAGCGGGGCAAGGCAGGTCAGAAGGCCCGTAGGCCACACACATACACACAGAAGGCCCGTAGGCCACACACCATAAGCGGGGCAAGGCAGGTCAGAAGGCCCGTAGGCCACACACACACAGACAGAAGGCCCGTAGGCCACACACCGTAAGCAGAGCAGGCAGGTCAGAAGGCCCGTAGGCCACATATACACAGAAGGCCCGTAGGCCACACACCGTAGTCAGGGCAAGCAGATCAGAAGGCCCGTAGGCCACACATACACAGAAGGCCCGTAGGCCACACACCGTAAGCAGAGCAGGCAGGTCAGAAGGCCCGTAGGCCAGGTAAGAAAAGCGAAGAAGAAGGCCCGAAGGCCACGCAAGGAAAGGCCCGAAGGCCGCGCAGGGCTAGAGCAGGGAGCCCAGGTGAGCTCGATGCCGAAGCACCGAGGGAACTGTCAGGCAGGGTTATAAGGGCCAACCCAGGGGAGATGGCCTGGGCCTGTCAGGAGAGCCAGCACTAGAGGGACCCCTGGTGGTGAGGCGGTTGCACTGCAGCCAAAACTGTAACAGTACCCCCTCCGCAAGGCCTCCCCCTCCTCCTGGGTCCCATCTTAGCAGGGGGTACTCAAAAATGAAATCAGTCCCCTCCGAGGGCAGCAACAGCTGGAGCAATTCAACAGGCTCAGATGGCTGAGTCAGAAAGTCTGTTAGTGGTACCGGTTTGAGCCCCTCCGGGGGTGACAGCAGGACCGGTTTGGCAGGCTCGTCTCGGGGTAGTGCAGCAGGCTCGGGCCCCTCTCGGGATGAAACAGCAGGCTGGAACACCTCTCCGGGCATTGTAGCAGGTTCGGACCCCTCTCGGGGCGATGAAGCAGGCTCAGACCCTTCTTGGGGCGATAAAGCAGGCTTGGACCCCTCTCGGGGCGATAAAGCAGGCTCGGCCCCCTCTTGGGGCGATGCAGCAGGCTCGGCCCCCTCTTGGGGTGATACAGCAGGCTCGGCCCCCTCTTGGGGTGATGCAACAGGCGTGGATCCTCCTCGGAGCAATGCAGCAGGCTTGGCCCCCTCTTGGGGTGATGCAGCAGGCTCGGCCCCCTCTTGGGGTGATGCAGCAGGCTTGGATCCCTCTTGGGGTGATGCAGCAGGCTCGGCCCCCTCTCGGGGTGATGCAGCAGGCTCGGCCCCCTCTTGGGGTGATGCAGCAGGCTCGGCCCCCTCTTGGGGTGATGCAGCAGGCTTGGATCCCTCTTGGGGCAATGCAGCAGGCTTGGCCCCCTCTTGGGGTGATGCAGCAAGCTCGGCCCCCTCTTGGGGTGATGCAGCAGGCTTGGATCCCTCTTGGGGTGATGCAGCAGGCTTGGCCCCCTCTTGGGGTGATGTAGCAGGCTCGGCCCCCTCTTGGGGTGATGTAGCAGGCTCGGCCCCCTCTTGGGGCGATGCAGCAGGCTCGGCCCCCTCTTGGGGCAATGCAGCAGGCCTGGCCCCCTCTTGGGGTGATGCAGCAGGCTTGGATCCTCCCCGGGGCGATGCAGCAGGCTTGGCCCCCTCTTGGGGCGACGCAGCAGGCTTGGCCTCCTCTTGGGGTGATGAAACAGGCTCAGATGGCAGAGCAGCAAGGTTAGAAGCAGTGCACATAGAAGACACAGATTGCACTGCTGTGGGCTTGATACCCCGAGCCAAACTCTGAGGCTCCTTATTTTGTTTCTGGAGGAGCAGTTTAGAGAAGGCACAGGCAGTTCTAGGATGTCTAGGGAATGTGCTCGTTAGTGTCTCAACAGCAGCTGTGGGAAGCAGAGCCCTGCTAGAGTTAATCAACTCTCTCCGTTTGAGAGAAACCTGTTCCTGAGGCTCTAGCACTGGTGTCACAGAAACCTTCTTGGCCAGGTAAGTCCTGGGTTTTTCTATCCACAAACTGCCAGCTAAAATGTCTGTTTTAGTGGAGCCAGAAGCAGAATACCGGTTAGGAGAGCTGATTGTTTTTCTTAATGGAACAGCTGATCCTAAAGCAGAACAACGGGGGCAGGGTTTGCCTGGTGGTAACAGACACGGAAGACAGGAGCATTTCCACCACCCTGGTTTAGGATTTAAACAATTTAAACATTCCTGATAGACTGAGACGTTCCTCTTATGATAACCACTGCATACCCAGTGTTCTTGGTCTGAGAGTTGACATGCAAGACAGTTCTTGTAACTGAGATAGTTCAAAGTCTGGCAACAAGCACAGACATAAAAACTTGGAGGCTGAGGCATAATGTGAGTAGAGGTAAAAGAAAAATTGGCTCACCGGTAGTACCAAGACCTATCTCTTCCCCTGGAAAATTGATGGCTTCGGCATACTGTTACGCTTGGGCTCCGGTCAGGAGTCGTGAACACCACCCAGCAGGGTGGCTCCAGGTGGAGAGAGACAGGAAGCTAGAAACAGTGTCAGGTTCCAGGCTGGGTCAGGGCAGGCAGCAAGTATCAGAGTCTGGGTTCAGGCTGGGTTAGGGCAGGCGGCAAGTAGCAGTGTCTAAGTACAGGCTGGGTCAGGGTAGGCGGCAGTCAGCAGTGTCTGGGTCCAGGCTGGGTCAGGGCACAGTAAGCAGGGCAAGGCAGGTCAGAAGGCCCGTAGGCCACACGCACACACACAGAAGGCCCGTAGGCCACACACCAATAGCGGGGCAAGGCAGGTCAGAAGGCCCATAGGCCACACACACACAGAAGGCCCGTAGGCCACACACCATAAGCGGGGCAAGGCAGGTCAGAAGGCCCGTAGGCCACACACATACACACAGAAGGCCCGTAGGCCACACACCATAAGCGGGGCAAGGCAGGTCAGAAGGCCCGTAGGCCACACACATACACACAGAAGGCCCGTAGGCCACACACCATAAGCGGGGCAAGGCAGGTCAGAAGGCCCGTAGGCCACACACACACAGACAGAAGGCCCGTAGGCCACACACCGTAAGCAGAGCAGGCAGGTCAGAAGGCCCGTAGGCCACATATACACAGAAGGCCCGTAGGCCACACACCGTAGTCAGGGCAAGCAGGTCAGAAGGCCCGTAGGACACACATACACAGAAGGCCCATAGGCCACACACCGTAAGCAGAGCAGGCAGGTCAGAAGGCCCGTAGGCCAGGTAAGAAAAGCGAGGAAGAAGGCCCGAAGGCCACGCAAGGAAAGGCCCAAAGGCCGCGCAGGGCTAGAGCAGGGAGCCCAGGTGAGCTCGATGCCGAAGCACCGAGGGAACTGTCAGGCAGGGTTATAAGGGCCAACCCAGAACATAGAGTGGACAGGGGAGATGGCCTGGGCCTGTCAGGAGAGCCAGCACTAGAGGGACCCCTGGTGGTGAGGCGGTTGCACTGCAGCCAAAACTGTAACAGTTATATTGGCCCTTCTCCATCCTGCGATAGATCACGCCAGTTACATATCAACTCTGTCTTCCAGCATCGTTGAAAATCCACAACATCTTCCATGTGTCCCTGCTCAAGCCCATGGTTCTGTCTTAGCCAGCTTGGAAGTTGCCTGAACCAGAAAGAATTTCCTCTGAAGGAGGCAAGACTTATCAAGTGAAGGAAATTCTAGATGTCCATCGCTGCATCAAGAGATGGGAATACTTAATTGCCTGGGAGGGACATGGTCCAGAGGAAAACTCTTGGGAACCCAGTTCCAATATCCTGGATAAAGGTACTATTACGGTGGCTGGCCGAGTCTCCCTGTGGCCGACTGCACTCACCCCCTAGGCGGGCCCTGGTCACCATCATCGCTTCCCGGGTTCCAGGCCCTCTCTGTTCGGCGCAGCAAGGGCCTGCCCTGCTGCCGTCATGCAGCCACTGCATCTGTTCCTAGATGCGTGCGCATGGCTCCTCCCCCTTCTTAAGGAGCCTTGCCAAATATACTCTCCCATGGAACCTAGAAAACAGTGCTCTGCTGGCCCTATATAAGATCACCGCTGCCAGCCTATCAATGCTTCAGCAACACGTCTCACTCCTCAGAGTCTCTAGTTGCTCTTCGTGTCTTCAGTTCGTGCTCCTGCCTCCGTGTCTTCAGTTCCTGCCTCCATGTCTTCCAAGCTCCATCTTCTTGTGTTCCTGCTTCCCTGACCCTCGGCTTGCTTCTCTGGTATTGACTCGGCTTGTTTTGGACTCCGCCTTCGCCTGCTGCCTGCCCTGACCACTTGTCTGTCCTTCGTTTTGCTGACCGCTGCCTGCCCTGACCTCTGGTCCATCCCAGGACTCTGCTCTCACTGCCAGCCCTGACCACTGGACTGTCTGACCTGCCTTTGCCTCACTCCTTCAGTCCAGCTCTCAGGAGACCCGCTCCTAAGTCCTGCCAGCCCCGGCACCCCAGGGCTCAACCTGCGAGGAACGAGGGCTGGTAAAGGTGAAGGTCCTGTTGGGTCTCCATCACCTATATCCGCCTACTGACGTCAAGAGCCTATAGGGTGTCCCATAGGCAGCACCAACCTTGTCTCAGACAAGGGTCCACATCTTGATGCAAAAGGCATAACAGGCTGCCTACTAATGATAAGAAAAAGCTTCCTATATACTCAAGGAGAGAGTAACACTGAGTTCTGAGGGAGTCCTCCATTTCAACGGGATGGCAAGGGGGGTTAAGGGGTTACTGTCACTTGCCCAAGGTGCAACCCCAAAGATAATGGATTAAGAAGGCAGGGCACCTCACTTTCTCTGTGCTGGCATTTCTGGCCCATCCATTGCCTGCCCTTCCTGGAACTGGATCATTACAAACTAGGGATGTGAATCGTTTTCCATATCGTCTTAACGATAGAAATCGTGTGGCAGGGCAAGAAAATCGTCTTAGGCACGATTTTTTAGTTAAAAAATCGTTAAAAATCGTTTTTTCCGATTAGTGCGCACTAACTGGGAGTTAGTGCGCACTAACTGAAAATGATACAATTTGACACTTTTCAGGTCAGTTAAGGTCAGTTTAGGAATGAATATGTATTCCTATTGGCTGCCCTCTTATTTATTCATGTTACCAAGCTTCCTACTGACAGTATATGGGGGATGGGAAATGGAAACAGTTGGTAGCTTGACAAAACAAGTAATGTGATCAGTCAATGTGACTAGAACTTGTGCCCTAACCCTGATACCAGGGGTATTGTGATCTTCCTGCACACAGTGCCCTATCCCTATTAATACCAGGAGTGTTGTGATCTTCCTGCACACAGTGCCCTATCCCTAATACCAGGGGTGTTGTGATCTTCCTGCACACAGTGCCCTATTCCTGATACTGGGGGTGTTGTGATCTTCCTGCACACAGTGCCCTATTCCTGATACCGGGGGTGTTGTGATCTTCTTGCACACATCCCGGTATCAGGGATAGGGCACTGCATGCAGGAAGATCACAACACTCCTGGTATTAATAGGGATAGGGCACTGCATGCAGGAAGATCACAACACTCCTGGTATTAATAGGGATAGGGCACTGCATGCAGGAAGATCACAACACCCCTGGTATCAGGGATAGGGCACTGTGTGCAGGAAGATCACAATACCCCGGAGGAGTGAGGGTCAGGCAGCTCCCCCCTGTCTGTGAAGCCAGCCTCTCACTAGTAATGCAGGGAGGGAGCTGTCTCAGACTTCACCATCCTCCCCCCCCCTCACCCACACACCATTCACTAGCTGGGACATGGGGGAAGTCAGGAGTGAGGGTCAGGCAGCTCCCCCCTGTCTGTGAAGCCAGCCTCTCACTAGTAATGCAGGGAGGGAGCTGTCTCAGACTTCACCATCCTCCCCCCCCCCCCTCACCCACACACCATTCACTAGCTGGGACATGGGGGAAGTCAGGAGTGAGGGTCAGGCAGCTCCCCCCTGTCTGTGAAGCCAGCCTCTCACTAGTAATGCAGGGAGGGAGCTGTCTCAGACTTCACCATCCTCCCCCCCCCCTCACCCACACACCATTCACTAGCTGGGACATGGGGGAAGTCAGGAGTGAGGGTCAGGCAGCTCCCCCCTGTCTGTGAAGCCAGCCTCTCACTAGTAATGCAGGGAGGGAGCTGTCTCAGACTGGTATCAGGGTTAGGGCACTGTGTGCAGGAAGATCACAACACTCCTGGTATTAATAGGGATAGGGAACTGTAAGAGATGACTGTAGTAGATTGAATAAAGATCTGATGTTTCTGCTCTCCTCACACCAAACAAAAACAACACACAAGCAGAGAAGCCCTTCTTACAAAGCTGAGCTAGTGAGTTAAGTAGGAGGAAAAGTAAACATACTTGTGCCAGTGTGGCTACTTAAAAAATACACTTACCAACAATCAATTACATATATTTGAACTGTGTACAGTTCCAGCCAGGACCACCTTTCTAAAATGCACAGTGATTGGCAAATTCAACATGCACTAGCATTTCAGGTACCTGCTAACAAAAATAATAAACAAACAAGTTCTAGTCACGTGAGTGCTGATCATTACATTACTTTTTTTGTCAAGCTTCCAACTGTTTCCATTTCACATCCCCCCAACCATTACCTCAGTATTAGCCTTGGTAACATCAATAGATAAGAGCACAGCCAGCCAATAGGAATACATACATACATATTCATTCCTAAGTGACCTTTACTGACCTGGGAAGTGTGAACACTTTGTTTCATTTTCTGTTGGTGTTCGTTAGTTTCCAGTTCCATTTCCCATCCCCCCAACCATCACCTCAGTGGTAACCTTGGTAACATCAATAGATAAGAGGGCAGCCAGCCAATAGGAACACATATTCATTCCTAACTTACCTTCAGTGACCTGGAAAGTGTTTATTTGTATCATTTTCAGTTAGTGCGCACTAAATCGAGTTAGTGCGCACTAACGGGGAGTTAGTGCGCACTAACTCGAGTTAGTGCGCACTAACACGATTTAACGATTTTTAACGATAAATCGTTAGAATTTCTATTGTATCGTGTTCTATAACGATTTAAGACGATATAAACATTATCGGACGATAATTTTAATCGTTGAAAAACGATTCACATCCCTACCCTAATAATGGTGGAGACAGACTCGGAAGTTACAACTATCATGGAGACATGGTTTAGTGAGTGTCATAAATGGGATATGGCTATCTCAAGTTATACACTATTGAGAAAAAAATAGAGAGGGCAAAAAAGGAGGAGGAGTTGCTCTTTATTTCACCAACAATATCCTAGTAACTGAAGTATAGAGGATATGGGGGGAAGAACAAGCACTGTGTCTTAAAAAATGATGATGGCACTTCCATTACACATGTGTGATCTACCGGCCTCTGAGTCAGATATAACAGAAGAGAGATTTAGCCAAAGACATCCAAAAGATGGGAAAAAAGGGGAATGTGTTGATCGTGGAAATTTTAATCTGCCGGATGTGGATTGAGGTATCCCTGCTGCTGAATCTATATCAAGTAAGGAAATTGTGGATGCCTTTTAAGGGGCCCTGCTTAGACAAATGGTGATGGAACCCATAAGGAAAGGAGCAATACTGCTCCTGGTTCTCACAAATCAGCTGTATGTTTAATGTCAGGGCAAGTTTCCTTCTGACCCATGATCATCAGATGGTATTGTTTTACATGGCCGTTAAGATGGACAGAAGGTACACAAAGATCAAAGTCATGGATTTCAGAAATACAGACTTTGAGGAGGGGCTACAAAGCTGGGAGGAGTTGGGAGAATTGGAACTAGATTGGGCTAAATTAAAAGGAATTATAATAAAGGGAATAACTTTTGTGTAAGAAAAGTGAATAAAAGTAAGAGGAAAAGGAAACCAAAATGTTCTTCAAAGAAGTAGCTGAAAAAATAAAGAAAAAAAGATCAATGTTCAAAAAGTACAAAGGAGCATAAAAAGAGACACAAAGGGAAGAATGTCTGCTGAAGCTGAGAGACAACAAAAGAAATCAGGAAGGCAAAAACTTGAGTAGATGAAAGGAGTTGATAAAGATGTGGATAATGCTATGTTGGCGGATGTAGTATATTTTAATTTTCAGAAGACATTTGACAAACTCCTGAGAATATTAAAATGCCACAGGATAGGAAACAATGTCCTTTTGTGGATTGCAAACTGGTTAGAAGATAGGAAAGAGAACAGGACTAAATGGTTAGTTATTTTTCAGTGGAGAAGGGTAAACAATGGAGTACCTCAGGGATCTTTACTAGTACCAGTGCTTTTTAATATATTTATAAATGATCTGGAAAAGGAAACGAGTCAAGTGATAAAATTTGCAGATGATACAAAATTATTCTGAGTTGTTAAATCACAAGTGGATTGTGAAAAATTACAGGAGGATCTTGTGAGACTGGAAGATTGGGCATCCAAATGGCAGATGAAATTTAATTTGGATAATTGCAAAGTGATGCACATGGGGAAAAGTAACCTGCAATGTAGATACACGATGTTAGGCTCCATATTAGGAATTACCACCCAGGAAAAGGAACTAGGCGCCATAGTGAACAATACCTTGAAATCTATGATTCAGTGTGTGGCAGCGACCAAAAAAGCATGTGTAATGTGAGGAATTATTAGAAAAGGAATGGAGAATAAAATGGAGAATGTGATAATGCCCCTGTATCGCTCCATGGTGAGGCCACACCTTGAGTACTGTGTGCAATTCTAGTCACTGCATCTCCAAAAAGATATACCGGTAGTTGCATTACAAAAGGTAGAGAGAAAGATGATTAAAATAATAAAGCAGATGGATAAGCTCCTCTAAAGGAAAGGCTAAAGAGATTGGGTCTGCTCAGCTTGGAGAAGAGATGTCTGAGGTGGGGATATGATAGCATCTATAAAATCACAAGTGGAATAGAACAGGTAAATGTAAATCAGTTGTTTACTCTTTGAAAAAATGCAAAGACTAGGGGGCATTACATGAAGTTATTAAGTAGCACATTCAAAACAAATCAGAGAAAATTATTTTTTAGTTGATGCACAATTAAGGTTTGGAATGCATTACCGGAGGATGTGTTTAAGGCAGCATAGATGGATTTTAAATGTTTTGACAAATTCCTGGAGGACTTCATAAACTGTTATTAACCAAAGAAACATAAGAAATAGCCACTACATATCACTGTGCAATAGCAGCATGGGATCAATTTACTGTTTAGGATCTTGCCAGGTACTTGTGACCTGGATTGGCCACTGTTGGAAACAGGATACTGGGCTTGATGGACCCTCAATCTGACCCAGTATGGCAAGTCCTTATGTTTTTATGTAATGAGGTAAACCATGCTAAAAAGGCCAGAGGTAGTATTGTAAGCTTGAAAGGAGAAAAGCATCATTGTGTGAAGAAAGATGAGGGAAAAGGTCAATATTCAAAAGTCATTTAGACAGATTACTCACACATTTTCCATCTAAATAGCTAATTTGAAATATTCAGTCACTTATCCTGCTAAACTATAGCCAGATAAATCAGTAACTAGCTATTATTTAGCCAGATAAAAAAGAAGAATTCCAGAAGCGTTTTGGCGAGGCGTTTAGTTATCTGGCTAACAGCCAATTTCAAACTATGGGAGTTATTTACTAAAGGTTTATCGCATACGATAAGGCCCCAACACTAACACATACGATAAACCCCTATCGCACGCGAAAAGGGCCTTTTCGTGTACAATAGGATGTAAATTAGCTGGAGGGGAGAGTTGGGGCAGGGAGGGGAGGAGTCAGGGTGGGGAGGGGGAGGAGGGGGTAGAGTCAGCCACTGCACTGCTGCCAGTGATAATGTGAGGAACATTATCGCCAGCAGCAGCGCGGCGAATAACAACACCTTTTACAGTGTTGCTATTCGTGCAAAAGGCTGCAGCTGGACGCACTGCGGCCAGCGAAATTGCACCGCGACAGTGCAAATGGCTGCGGCTTTTCGCAGGCCCCCCCCCCCCCCCCATTGCCCTCCTGCCCCCTTTTTCACGGGATTCATCATTCTGCGAAGAATAATGAATCCAACCCTATATCTGCTAAATTATCCAGGCTTGTGTGGTGGGATAACTTTTGATTTAACTGGATATCTTGAAAGATATCTCATTTAGTAGCTCTAACAAAGAAAAAAAAACAAAGTAAAGGGCCTGTGCACTAGGTGAGACCTCAGTCTCGGGCATAGGCCTAGGCCTGATGCATTCATTTATAACAAATGCAACAAATAAGATTTGTTTCATTCGGAGAATCCATGATTCATTTTGGGGCCTCCAGAATGAAACAAATTGTCCTTAGGTGTCTCATCTGCATATTCATATTAAATGAATGCACATCCCTAGTGGACATACCTGAACGAGTAGAGAGAATGAAAAATGATCTAAGGAAACTTGAGTGTGGTCAAAGTTTTGGAAATTGGCATTCAATGTCATAAAGTGCAAAGCCATTTGAGGTGCAGATAAACAAAGGAGCTATACCTGATTTGGGGGGGGGGGGGGGGGGGGGAGTGTCATGAAAGTCTGATGTACATCGACTGGGAGGGAGACCTCGGGGTGATAGTGTCCGACAATCTGAAGAAGGTAAAGAAATGAGACAAGGCCAGAGGTGCTGGGCAGTGTAGGGAGAGGCATAACCAAAAGGAAAAAGGATGTGATAATGCTATTGTAGAGGTTGTTGTTAAGGCCTCATCTGGAGTACTGTGTCCAGTTGTGGAGACTATATTACAAAAAATAGAGACAGGATGGAAGTTGTTCAGAGAAAGGCAACCAAAATGGTGTGGGCTGTGGGTCCTGCACCAAAAGAGGTATGAGATTAAATTGAAAGACATATATTTGTATCTATGTCTTTCTACGGCAGGGAGATCCTACGGCAGGGAGAAACCCTACAACAACATCCATTGAGATACCCTACTGCAGAATGTAAATAATCTACCTCTGTAAAGCCTACAACAACATCCATTGAGATACCCTACTGCAGAATGTAAATAATCTACCTCTGTAAAGTTTATATAATTCATGTCTATTCCTGTCTCCTTCTTCCCCCAGTTTCATCAACCTTGTTATATTGTAACTTTTTACTTCCTCGGCACTGGTTAAAAGTACATAGTTAATGCACTCCCTGTTATCTGTAAACCGGCATGATATGATTGCATCATGAATGCCGGTATAGAAAAGCTTTAAATAAATAAAATAAAATAATAAATATCGGAGGGAAGGACAGACAGGGTAATATTAGATAGACTTTAAATACCTGATTGATATTGATAATGCAGAGAAATCAAACCTTTTTTGATGGAAAGAAAACTGTAGAACAAGAGGTCATAATATTAACCACCATCTTCAAAGCTATCCACTGCCTTGCTCCCCTCAACCTTCAAATACCACTCAGAAAACATTCCTCCTCCAGATCCATCAGAGAGGCTTACAGAGAATTTCTACAGGTACCACACTCCAAAACCTCCCAACATATAACCCTGAGAGACCGGGCCTTCTCCACAGCAGGACCACCGCTATGGAACTCCATCCCTCCAGAATTGCAACAGGAACTTGTCTTCCAACTTTCAGGAAAAGGCTCAAAACGTGGTTGTTTAAGCAAGCCTTTCCGGACCATAACTAAACCATAATTATCCAGCAATCACAGTCAGACATTACGAGATCAGTGTAATTTACTGTTTACTGTTCTATCTGTTAAATTCCTATCACCTTTTTCCTCTACTCCTAGAACATCCCTGTTTTATTGTAATTTCAATGTTGCTCTGCACCTGTTAAAGTTTTCATTGTACCTTCATTTTTTCACCCCCTGTTATATGTAAACCAGCATGATGCGATCCATATCGCAAATGCCGGTATAGAAAAACACTAAATAAATAAAATAAATTAAGCTCCTAGTGGGTCAAATCATGACCAATGTCAAGAAGTATTTCTTCACTGAAAGGATAGTGGAATGTCCTCTCAAAAGAGTTAGTGATATCATAAATTATATTGGGATTTCCCCCAAAAACAAGTAATGAATACAAGGATGATATTGGAATTCAAAATTGCTTAGGATAAACACAGAGAATTACAAATGACAAAATGATAGAAATGATCAGTAACTTGTGTTAACTGGAATAACCTGTACAGAGCAACAATTACTCTAAGAGAAAAATAAGATAAGGTAAAAGCTTGCTGGGAATATTGGATGGGACAGTTGGGTCTTTTTCTACTGCATTTACTATACTATTATTGTATTTATTGTGGCACCGTCTGACTTAATTTGTCCCTACCTATTTTTTGTTTTCCAATGTGGGATGTTTAAACCCCATTACAAAGAAACTGAAAGAAATCATTAGAGTCATAAGATGGGTACATTTTATTTATTTATTTATTTGAAACTTTTTTATACCGACATTCATGTACAAAAGAACATGTCAGATCGGTTTACAGCGAAACGAGAAACAGCATTAAATGAATGCAATACATCGAACAAGGGATACTGGAACTGGTATCAAAGGGTACAAATAACATAATTTAAGGGTACAAAACAAACATTAAAAACTAAGCTTAAGTAGGACGCCATGTCAGGATCAGGAGACCAGTACGTGAAAACTGAGAGTTGGTATGGATGTAGATGTGTCTATAAGGAAGGATGGGTCGATTGAAGATTAAGTGAAGGCTTGACTGAAGAGCCAAGTTTTGAGTCTTTTTTTGAAGGTTGTTGTGCATCGTTCTAGTCGGAGGTCCGTCGGGAGAGCATTCCATTGCAGAGGACCAGCTGTAGAAAGGGCTTGTTTCCTAAGAGAGGATTTGGCAGGAGGGGTGTAGAGCATGTTACTGTATGCATATCTGACTGGTCTTGAGGGGTTGTAGGGGCGAAGAGGGATGCTAAGATCGAGAGGAGTGATATTGTGCATGGCTTTGTGTATAACCATGAGGACTTTGTACAGAATTCTAAATTTGATGGGGAGCCAATGAAGGCTCCGCAAGATAGGTGTTATGTGCTCTCTTTTGTTGGTTTTGGTCAAAATCCTGGCTGTGGCATTCTGTAGCATCTGCAGGGGTTTGATGGAGGTGTTAAACATGTTACAGACAAATGAGCAAATCTTATCATCAATTTGGTAAAAAGTATTGAATACTTTTAATATACATTAAAATATTTGCATAAATATAATTACTAAAAGTACAGTAGTACTGTTTGTGAGATCAACTACTCAAAGTATCATTTATCCAAGTCTTTCTGATGTGTAATGAATTATTATAAAGAGGGCAGGTTACTTGTCATGATTTGCATACACATTTAATTCAATCACTTTATGCAAGACAGTTGAAGAATAGAAAATAACCCATCCAGGCTCAAAATGTACTTTATAAAGGTCATCCAACAAAATAGTACATATTGTACTTGTCAGGGATTTATTTATTTTGAGTATATCTCATCATAGAAATATAACAAAAAAACAAAATTAGAAAAATGAATAAATTGATTTGTGTAGAAATGTGGAATGACTAATACCATCTTCCTGTTTGTAAAAGACCTTTAATTTAGCAGTCATTTACTGAATGATAATACAACTTGAAAAATACAAGTTTCAGAGTTTATTTGACTGAGCACAATCCTACAATTGGCACTTTCTTTAAGATTTGCTGGTCTTTGTTATTTCAGAGTATTAATACAGATAGTTCAATATTAAGAGGGTAGTTCTCAATAGCCGACGTAGGGTTAAAGTTGTAGTAACATAGTAGAAGATGGCAGACTGCTCCATTCAGTTTTCCAAGCAAGTTGTTTTTTTTCTTACCATAGTGTCGTATCTGCCACTCTGTGCAGGTTACTCCCAAGCCTTCTGTTAAGGGTAGTAACTGCTAATCCATGCAGTAACCCACTAGCAGAAATGTAAAGTTTCATGTAACAAACATTACTCCATTTCTTCATTTCCATTCTCTAGCCACTAGGGATCTTCAGTGTTTATCCCATGCCCTTTTGAATCCCATTACCATTTTTGTCTTCACCACCTCTTCCAGTATCTCTAATACCCATATAGGTGCCCATCTGAGCACCAGTGATCATCAGGTGGTTTGGTTTGATATAACAACTGAGAAGGAGGGAAATCACATGAAGATCACAGCCCTGGATTTCAAAAATGTGTACTTTGAGGAAAAGATGGAAGTGAACAACAGTGGGCCAAATTAAAAGACCATATAACAAAGACAATAAACTTTTATGTAAAAAAAAAGTAAATAAAAATAAGAGAAAAAGGAAACTGATATAATTCTCCAAGAAGGTGGCCAAGAGAATAAAGAAAAAAAGATCAGCATTCAAAAGGAAGAAAAGAACTCAAAAAGAGGAACACAGGGAAAAATACCTGGTGTAGCTGAAGGAGATAAGAAAGAAATCAGGATAGCGAAAGATCGAGTGGAAAAAAAGATGGCCAGAGTTAAAGCATGGCAATAATGTGTTTTTTAGAAAAAATAACACCTTAGTCCAAATTTTTAAAGCAGATTTATATGCGTAAATCCTCTTTGAAAATTTGTGGATATGTGTGAGCCCAGTACAGCATATAAAATTATACCTGCTTGAGAGCAGATATTAATTTATGTGAGTGCATTAACATGCATAAATTTGAAAATCAAAAGTATGCTTGTAAATCCTTTCTCCACCCACTCAGGACATTTACTTTGTGCATAAAAGTATGCATGAAATTGTGTTTCATGTATACTTCAATATGCATAGAAATTAAATTGATCCTCCCATTACCAAAATCTACCATATGATGATGGATGAGGAGAAAAAAACAAAAAAGAGATATAAAGAGAAAAATATTGAAACAACATATTGCACATTATTACAGATCTCCCACGAAAACCAAACCTTCTGTGAATAGCTGGCTGCAGTTATTGTGGATGGTTTTTGCTATTGAATTAATTACATTTTATGTGAGAGGGAGATACCAAAATGTCCCTAAAGTGTTGCCACCTTATTTTGAAAGCTGTAGGTTATACTTTCTTTCCATAGATGGGCATTCTTCTGTAAGTATATGAACCAGCTGAGACAATTTTTTCAAGCTCATGGATCTGTTTATGAAATATTCTCTCAATAATTGCTTTGAAAGGAGCTGTACATTAATACTAGTTAGGACTTAATTGGAATATTATATTCAGCATATGAATGAAAACCTGCTGGGATTAATGTAATACATATATAAACATGGTTAATATAACCTGGATGCTTGCTTTGAAAGGGATGAATGACTGTGCTGTTTATGTAACTATTTTCTTAAATATTTTTCTGCATATATATACTGTTTTATTTTATATCAATAATAATGATTTTTAAAAAACATAGCTGCGTTTATTCAATGCTGTGCCTATACAGCTCAATATCCCAGCCAACTGGGATATTCATCAAAGTGTGTTAGGTCCCGAACGCACATTAAATGGGGTCTAATGTACGTTGTGTGTGCGATAAATAGTACAATGCAAGCCAGCATGCCAATTTTTAATTTAGTATGTATGGGAGGAGTTAATGCAAATTAAGACGTCCTACCGCATTCTGCAATAGTTTAACATAAACTAGCACAGCATTTATCATCTGAAATAACAACACCTTTTTTTGGTACAAGAGAAAAAAATGTTATCGCACGACAGTGGCTGTTATCGCAGATTGTGGCTAATATCACATGCAATAAAAAGAGGTCTTCTATCACACACCTATCTCTTGGCCAATAAAAACACCTGCTCTTATCTGGCCTGTCTTCCTTAATCCATAACATTTGTGGCAAGTTTCCTTTTTGGGGAATACTGGATGTTTCAGGAGGCTCGCTGCAGACAACAACAACAACAACAACCACAAGAAAAAGCAAAGGAAGTTTCAGCCCCTCCTAGGGAAGTCCCTGCACCAGAACCCCCTGCCACTGGCCCTGCAGTGAGAGGGTTGGGGCCTAGTACAGCACCTAGTATGCAGGTGGGCCCAGTGGAGGAGATACAGGGAGCTCATCCTTCCTCTACGAGCCTCATTGCTGAGCATGCCAAAGGATTATGTGGTTAGCAGGAATCACCTCAACTCTCAGGATATCCTAGAATTATATGGAGAAATCTGAAGGGATCTGGATCCTGTCACAGAAAGGTCCTGTTGTGGGAGCACTAGGGAGCGATCCTGCTTTTGGGGAGAGTGCTGTGTCCATGGACCACGACGTGACTGCAGGGAGGAGATCCTTAGAAGCTCCGAGGCAGGTGAGACGTATCCCAACATAGGTGGACAGGCAGAAGACCAGAGACTCACACCTCCGCCGAACCTGACATATCAGTAGAGACCCAACAATGCAATGCTGACCTCTGGGGTAGCCCTCGGCCACTCGATAGCCCTTTTGGACCTGCCGTATGGGAATAGAAAATGCGCCAGGATGGACATAGGTCGAGGGCAGACAATGGAACTGGAACAAGACGAGATTTGAAGACTGAAGATGATCAGATGATACTTGAAGACGGGAATCAGACGAGGACTTGAAGACAAGGTCAGACGATACTGGATAAGGATGAGGCAAGGATGACGAGAAGAACATCAAGGACATTGATGAAGACACTTGCTGAGTGGAAACATGACAGAAGAGTTAAAACTCAGTATAAAGGTATCCGTCCATGACTCATAGCAGCATCCATCCTGAACTGAGCTTTGGGGACCAAACGTGATTGACACACTTGATAGGTCAATCGAAGGAAGACGAACGTCCGACCCGGCATGGAAGATGCATTCAAAGGTCATCCGAAGTTGAACTGAGGATGGCCCACTAGGAGGTAAAATCTGGAACCAGGATATCTGAGAGGAAGGCTACCCTGATGAGGGAGCCAAAGAATCTGAAGGCTTCCTAGACGTAGGAGCCAAAAAGATCTGAACGCTTGAAAGCGTTCTTCTGTATATGTATGTATATTGCAACATGCAGTTTTACCATAGTATTTTATAATCCATGTATATAATCTATATACACATTTTATAAAATATACATATCTCTACCCTGCAATATATGGGTCTGATTTTAAAAAGCATTTACTGTTATAAAATTGAGTTTTACTCGAGTAAATGACTTTTGAAATTGCTACGATAGTATGTTACATTTACACTCGTAACTCCTTTGAAAATTCACCTGCATGCACATATGTAAGGTTACATGCAATGCATTGAAACATGTATAAGGTTCATTATAAATTTGACAGCGAAAAAGGACTGAAGACAAGGATGTCAAAAGGATTCTGAAGACGAAGACAACTTGACACAAAGACATGAGGTACGTCAGGACATCTGGACTTTAAGCGCTAGGGCACTCAGTCAAGAGCATTAGGGAGGTGTCAAGTGAACTGGAGAACAAGACATCTGAGTCATCTGGACATCTGGACCTTGGACCCCCAGGTCACCCAGCGAAGAGCAGCGAGGAGACTCCGAGAGGCAGAAAAACAGGATGATGGACTTCAGGAAGGACAGGACATCAGAAGGCAAGGACTTCAGGAAAATCTGAAGGTGAAGACATCAGGAGGGTCGGACGACGAAGACATCAGAAGACAAGGACTTGGGAACCGGTGAGAGACCAAACATGGAACAAAGATGAGACAAAGGATCAGGAACCACAAAGGAAGACAAAGGAATGCCCACGAAGAATAGCGTGCCTTGAAGAAGCAGAGGAGGACATCGTCAGAAACTCCTGGACCGAAGAGCTGGAACGGAGGATCCAGGAGCAGTCCAACTCCAGAACTGACTCCTTGTGAAGGTGACGAGGAGCTGAAGACTGAGCCCTTTTGTGGGGCTGAAGAGGAACCACCTTGATGATATCACAAGGAGGAACCAGGAGGACAGGCCCTTTAAATCCTGAGAAGAGGTGTGGCCCCGCGCCTAAGGAGCCAGGACCAGGGACAGCAGCCATGTTGTGCAGCAGGGAAGCAGGCCCGAGGTGATGAAGGCGGCTCCTGCCACGAAGAAGGAAGACAGGAAGCGGAGACTTCCCCCACCAGGGAGGAGATGGTGTCAGCGGCCTCTGACTGCGAAGAAGAGCTTTGGGGCAGCCTCCCGGCCGCAGAAGAGGAGCAACAATTGTGGCACTCCTTGCAGCAAAAGGAGAAGCTGGAGGTGGCACTCCCTGCCATGGGAGGGCCCAGGCAAGAGCAGCTCCATGCCGCAGAGGCGGAACAATGGTGTTGCTGGCCTCCAGGCTGCATGGGTGGAAGGAGAATGTCAGCGGCCTCCAGGCTGCAAGGAGGCATGGCGGCAAGGCTCCCTGCTGCGGATGGCGGCGGTGATGGTAGCAGCCTCCAGGCTGCAAGGGGAAGGTGGCAGCTCGAGCCGCAAGACAACGGCGTCGGGAAGCAGGCAAGTGGTTGGAAAGGTGAGAGGTTGCTCATGGCTAGGCCTGCGAGCAGAATCATAACAGGTCCCATGCTGTGCCGGGCCTCACCAAACTATTGGCCACCCTGCATTTAATGCCAACCAGCTCCTTCCAAATGACAGTAAGAGTCATAGGGGGCACTGATATTCAAAGTGTGTTTAGCACTATTTAACCAGATAAGCATGAATTATGCGGCTAAGTATTGGCCACACTTGCGTTTAGCTGGTCACAGGTCCACCCCATGATGGGCTGCTCTCACCTCTGGTGCTGGAGGAGCCTGTCAATGCCTCAGCAGGTGAAGATGTAACTGAAGGCTACACAGGGCCAACGCGACACCACCCAGCTGAGTGGACCTCTCTAGGAGCATGCAGCTTGACATATCTTAAGGGACCTGCGGCGAGAAAACCACTGTGGCACCTCTGGATGATGTCACATGGCCCCCTACTATTTAATGCCTGCCCTGCCTCAAATGCCTTGGCAATAGGTCATTCTCATTGGAGAAGCTGTTTGCCATGTTGTTCCTGGTTCCTGTTCTTGCACCTGGAAAATATAACCTTTTATGTTATCGAGAAAGCGGTGCATCCTGTTGTGTTAGGATTGCCCTGGCTGCAGCTCCACTCTCCTAAATTTGACTGAGGATCACTTCAGCTGACGAGTTGGGGGGGGGGGGCTTGTTGCCATGATTCATGCTTTATACAAATCAAGCACCCGCCCACTATTCCCTGGCCATGACCTTGGTGGGGGCTGCCACCTCAGTATGCAGATTATGTGGATGTGTTTTCCAAAAGCAAGGCTGAGACGCTGCCCATGCACCAAATGTTCAACTGCACCATTAATCTGGTACCCAGCACCAACTCACCATGAGGAAGGATATATCCCTTTTCAATCCTGGAGGCCAAAGCTGTGTTTCAATATATCAAAGAAAACTTCAATCAAGGTCTAATTAGGCCTTCTACAGTTCCCAATAAGGTGGGGTGATTCTTTTTGTACAAGAAAGATGGTTCCCTATGCCCGTGCATAGATTATCATGGCCTGAATGCAATAAAAAAAGAAAGGTCGTTACCCCTTGATGCTCATTTTGGAGCTCTTTTACCATCTCCATGGTGCCAGAATATTCATGAAGTTAGATCTCCGAGAGGCCTACAATCTCATTCAAATAAAACAAGGTGTCAAATGGAAAACAGCGTTCAACATGCAGGATGGCCATTAAAAGTATCTGTTGATGCCTTTTGGCCCGTGTAATGCCCCCACTGTATTCAAAAACATGATGAATGCAATTTTAAAGGGTCTTCTGTATCTCTGTGTCATGGTTTATCTTGAGGAAATTCTCATCTTCTCAAAAGATCTCCCTTCGTATCACCAAGTCTTTCGTCAAGTCCTCCAGCGACTACTTGCAAATATACTATACGCCAAACTGGAGAAGAGCATCTTTAAGAAGAAGAGCCTATCCTTCCTGGGATATATAGTTTCCAGCTGAGGCTTCCATATGAATCCAGAGAAGGTGAGCTATATCCAGGAATGGGCACAACCTTCTGGCCTCCATGCATTGCAGACGTTTTTGGGTTTTGCAAACTTCTACTGGCACTTCATTTCCAATTATTCCCAGATCAAAGCCCCACTCATGGCACTCACCAGAAAGGGAGCCAACACCAAGGTGTGGCCTCCTGAAGTGGTCACTGCCTTCCTATAGCTGAAGCAGGATTTTTTCCAGGAACCATGCTTCCACTATCTGGACCCCACACATCCATTCATCTTAGAGGTCAATGCCTCTTCCTTGGGCGTAGGGGCTGTGTTGAGTCTCTGCTCCTTCCTCTCCCAAACATTATCTTCCACAGAGTGTAATTATGGAATTGGAAACAGGGAGTTGCTAGCCATCAAGATGGCTCTCGAAGAGTGGCGACAGTGATCGGAGGGTGCCAACACCATATAATTAACCCCATATATCTGTATCCAAGTTCCTGCTACCTGTTCATTGTAAGACATTAACTTGTCAATGTTTCTGTTTAGAATGTAAACCGAATTGATCAGTAACTCTGTTATTGGAAAGTCGGTATATAAAAGTGCTAAATAAATAAATAAATAAATAATGATATATACCGACCACAAGAACTTGGAACATCTCTACCATGCCCAAGGTCTAAACACTCACCAAGCCTGATTGTCCCTGTTCTTCAAGTATTTTGACTTTGAGGTAAGGCATCGGCCTGTCACCAAGAATGCCCGAGCAGACACCCTCTCTCAATCCTTTAAGGCAGAAAACATGCCTGATTCCCCCAGGCACATTATTGATCCAGCCTGGATTTTCTTGGCTTCCTCTGTGACCGACCCCCCCCAGGAAAGACAGTCATTTCACTCTGACAGAAAGTATTGGAATGGTCCCACAATTCCCGTGTCACAGGTCATGCTGGATGGGCCCTGACTCTCATGCTGCTCCAGTATTACTGGTGACGCCAGATGCAGAGAGATGTCAAGGCCTATGTGGGCTCTTGTCCTACCTGTGCACAGCAAAAACTGTTGGTGGGATGACCTTGGGGGCTGTTATAGCCATTGCCAGCCCCCAGGGATCCCTGGACCTATCTGTCCACTTACTTTGTGGTAGACCTTCCCTTCTCTTACAGCTGCAGCCTTATTTGAGTCCTTATCAACCGATTCTCTAAAATGACTCACTTTGTTCCTTTCCCAGGCTTTCCCTTAGCACCTGAACTGGCACGGCTGTTTAGCACCCATATTTTTTGCCTGCATGGCTTGCCCAATCATATTGTCTTGGACTGAGGCACCCAGTTCACTGCCAAATACTAGAGTTCATATTGCTGGAAATTCACCATCACTTTGGATTATGCTACTGCCTACCACTCTCAAGCCAATGGTCAGTTGGAGCAAACAAATCAGACATAAAAGCCTTCCTGAGGGCTTTCACCAATGAACAGGACAATTGGGCTACCCTCCTTCTATGGGCGGAATTTTCCCACAATTCCCACATTTGTTCTGCCATGGGACCTTCTCCATTTAAGATTGTGTATGGGAAACAGACTTCCCCTCCACTGCCAGTCCCATTATCCATTCCTTCTCCACCAGCCCAATTAACATAAGAACATAAGAAAATGCCATACTGGGTCAGACCAAGGGTCCATCAAGCCCAGCATCCTGTTTCCAATAGTGGCCAATCCAGGCCATAAGAACCTGGCAAGTACCCAAAAACTAAGTCTATTCCATGTTACCATTGCTAATGGCAGTGGCTATTCTCTAAGTGAATTTAATAGCAGGTAATGGACTTCTCCTCCAAGTCCATGAGTTCCAGGAGTTCCAGGAACTCTGGGTCCATACTGAAGAGATGATTCAGAAAGCCACACAGAGAGCCAAGAAGGTGATGGATACCCACCAGCGACCAGCATCACAATTCAAACCTGGGGACAAGGTTTGGTTAAGTACCCACCACATCCAGATCAGAGTGCCTTTCATGAGGCTCACACCTCACTACATCAGGCCTTTCTCTGTTTCTCTTCAGATGGGGCCTGTTACCTATGAATTACATCTACCCATCTCTCCAGGAATCCATAACATGTTCCATGTCTCCCTCCTCATGCCCTTAATTCTCTCATGGCCATCCCAGAGGGTGCCCAAACCCCAAGAGGTATCCACCGAAGAGGACCTGGTCTATCAAGTGAGTGAAATACAGGATGGTCGGCACTGGAACAAAAGGTGGGAATATTTGATCTCCTGGGAGGGGTACTGCCCAGAGAAAAATACATGGGAACCTGCCTCAAATATCTTGGACAAGAACCTCCTCATACCCCAAGAAACTCAGGCCCCTTTGGGGGGATTTAGAGGAGGGGATACTGTTGTGTTTGGCTAGTCAGGGGTCTGCCCCACGACCAGCCGCTCTCACCTCTTGTCCCAGAGAAGCCCGCCTATGCTGCAGCAGATAAAGATGTGACTCATCTCCGTGCAGGGCCAATGTGATGCCGCCCAGCAGAGTGGGCCTCCCTAAGCATGCTCACTGCTTGGTGACTCTTAAAAGGCTCGAGGTGGGAAAACCATCGTAGAAACTCTGGATGATGTCATAGGGCCCCTACTATTTAAAGCCTGCCCTGCCCTGCCTGAAAAGTCTTGGCAATAGGTCACTCTCATTGGAGAAGCTGTTTGCCATGTTGTTCCTGGTTCCTATTCCTGCTTGTGTTCCTGTGCCTTGTCTTTCTTTCCTGGTTCATGTTTCTGCTTTCTTGGAGTTCCTGTTTCTTTATCCAGTGATCTCTCATCTGTCTCCATTCCCTCCTTGCTATTCTGCCTTGTCTTCCTCCCTCTGGATTGACTCCTCAGCTTGGTTCTCGGCTCAGTCTTGTTGGATTTTTGGATTGACTTCTGACTTCGCAGGATTGCTGCCTGACTGACCTCAGTTTGTTCTCGTTGCTTCTGACTACTGCCTGCCCTGACCTTTGCCTGGACTTACCTTGTCTTCTTCTTGCTGGTCTACTACTTCTGCGATGTGTTCTTCACCACATAGAGACCTGCACCTAAGTCTAGCTGGCCCCAGCATCCAAGGGCTCAACCTGAGGGGAACTAAGGCTGGTATTGGTGAAGTTACTGTTGGGCCTCTGCTTCAGCCAGCTCTGCCTGCCAATGGTGAGGACCTGCAGGGCTCCTCCTTATGGGTTATGCTAACCTCACCTCAGTCCAAGGGTCCATGTCCTCAACAGCCGCTGCATATGCACCTATGTTCAGCGGTCACCACTTTGCTGTATAAGTTTCTTATACAGCTAAAAGTTAGATGCACAAAAAGTAGACATCTACTAGGTAAATCTGGGATGGAGTGATTTAGTTGTATAACCTATATGGCTAACTGCTGATGTTCAGAGTTAGCCACATAAATATCTTTGTAAGTTTAGATGTGCCACAGAGCAGGTCTAAACTTAGGTGGGTAGACTTATTCAGCTAAGGGCCTCATTTTCTAAAGTATCGCAGGCCTGCGATACTTTAGGTAATGAGGGGCGGGGGTCGAAATGCGGGGGCAGTCATGCACTAGCTGGCAGCGATCGCACCGCCACGGTGCGATCGCTGCTGGTTTCGCACCCAATAGCGCCACCATAGAAGGTGTAGCTATTCGGCGCAAACTAGGATGAGAAAAGGGCCTTATCTTTTCATCGTCCGCGGCGTCTTCATGGAGTCGGCCCCGGTGACGCCCCGACTCCTCCTCTTCTGCGGCCGACTCCGCCCCCATCCTGGTATCACACGCAAAAAGTCCCTTATCATGTGCGAGCCACTTGGAAAATAAGGCCCTAAATGTGTGTATATATGTGTATATTCAGCAGCTTCGCCATGCTGCTGATTATACATCTTAACTTAGCCAGATAAGTTCTAACTGGCTAAGTTACTTACATGATCAGCTTTAAATATCTATCCCCTCTGTGTATTAGAGGAGTAGTATTCCCTTTCACGTAAGTGAAGTGGGAATACTATATATTTTATAAATATCTATCATTAATCAAATTCTCAAATTATTTGGAACACTTTAAGTATCATCTAGAGATATTTCCAGTTTTATCGTTTTCTGGATTCAATACTATATTAAAATGTCTCCAACCCCATCAAAACTTTCTCCTCAGCCAAGGAAAACAAAGTCAGGAGATCAGACAAAATCTCTAATTTTAATTTGGAAAATATGCAGAGATTAGGTCAGATCCTGATCTAATATTTTATCCTTGATTATCAAGTACCTTCCTACCTTGTCTTTCAGTTTCTTATCCACTCGAAAGGGGAAGGTTTCAGTAAAAAAAAAAAAACAACTCCCTTAATCTTCTTCAAAGTAG
Source organism: Rhinatrema bivittatum (assembly GCF_901001135.1). Classification (NCBI taxonomy): domain Eukaryota; kingdom Metazoa; phylum Chordata; class Amphibia; order Gymnophiona; family Rhinatrematidae; genus Rhinatrema; species Rhinatrema bivittatum. The sequence goes on along the minus strand of NC_042615.1, from coordinate 378,980,810 downwards.
AGGAGAAATAAAACCTGCCTGAATGCTTTCAAGGTTGTTTAGTGGGTTTCTTGTAGGAAAATTAAATCTGACTTCCATTTCATAATTTCCTTCTTTGGTTTTACTCTCTATGCTGGGGAGTTTTAGTGTCATAGAGTAGAGCTAAAATCAGAAAAGTAGATGAAATCTGCCACACCATATGCATTATCATTTTGGCTTCAAAGGTTAATCCTCTATAGCTTTCTGAACTGCAGGAATATGTGTTGTTTAAAATAATGAAATGTCCTCTAAGCTTCCCTACATACATCAACCCTAACACCCCTCCCCACTCAGTCCCCAACCTTCAACTAAGCCGCTGGCTCAGGATCCATTAAGGAACTCAACCTTCAGATTCTTCATAAAGAAGTAAACTCCCACTCCTAAACATTCAAAAAATGTATATTGAGCAGTTAAGCAGAGAATAGAAATATAAAACAAATATAATAGAAATTTGAGAGCTTCTTAACAATTGACCCATAGCTTTTCTACCTTCTGTTTTTCCTTTGCTTAAGTCACTTGCCTACATATCATTAGGAGTCCATCAGCACATCAAACAAAGGCTCAATTCAATATAATATTAAATCATTAAATCACAACACAGAGAGAAATATAACAATTACAATTTTTCTTCAAAAAATATTTTTTCCTTAATCATACAATCAAAGAGTTTCAGCTTGCTTTACTATTTCAGGCTGAGAGATGCATTTTCAAAGAGTTATGCATGTAAGCAGCACCTACTTATGTCTATGCTATTTTCTGAACATCAGACTTACGTGTGCATTTTTTTCTTTCATTTGAACATCTGCATGCGCAAAAACAGGGAGGGCTAGAGCATTCTTGAGGCAAACATTTAAGCGTGCCAGTTGCTAATTTAAAAGACATTTACAGGAGTACATTTTCCAACTTACTGAGATGAACATCATAACCTATGGGGGAGCCCAGAGAGAGGGTCTGGGATGCTGTTTTTATCCACCACAACTTTCCCTGAGCACTGCTCTTCAAGCCCCGGATCATCATTCTCTTGGTTCTGCCCCCCCCACAATTGACGCTATTGCTGACCTGCCTACCTGACATCATCAGCAAAGCTCTGAGATGAGCCGCTGCTTTTGAAACATCATAATCTGTGGGGGAGTCCAGAGAGAGGGTCTGGGATGCTGTTTTTATCCACCACAGTTTTCCCTCTGTTCCCCTCTGATCTTTGAGTCCCCGACCATCGGTCTGTTGGCTCCACTCTACCGGAATGGACACTATCACCTACCTGACATTATCAGCGAACCCTCAAAGATTTGAGAAGAGCTGCTGTTGCAGCTTACTGAAGAGGCAAGCCAAAGAGCATTGTCTCTTTGGAAGCTTCCTCAGGAAATCAAGGGATTGAAAATGCTTGATATATCCTCTCCTGTTTCCACCATCTAGTGTAGAAGTAAAACTACAATGAACAGACCACACTCAACAAATGCTACCCGCTATCAGAGGAAACTTCTAGATGTTTATCAGTACCTGTTAGATGCATTAATTATTCTGGGTTAGGGATGGTAGAGGGAAAAAAGGGTAATCTTTGTATGTTGATTGTTAGGTCATTAACCAAGAACAGGTTACATATTCACAATTTAATAGTTGACGGGAATCTTGATTTAGTATGCATCACAGAAACCTGGATAAAAGGTAAATATTCTGTAGTGATTCCTCAAGTCTGTCCCCCTGGTTACTCCAATTTCATGTGTAATAGGATTAGGAAAACAGGGAGGGTTATTATTTTTCACAACTCTCTCCCCATGAAAAGAATGTTTACTGACCAAGTGGCTGGATGTGAGAGCCTTTTGGTTTTATTAGATTATAAAAACCTATCACTATTTTTTTATGGTACTTTCTACCTGGTGCTTTTCAAGTTTTAACTGATTTGGTCATAGAATCCATACTAGACCAAATGTTGAAATACCCTTTTTTTTTTAATTAGTTATGGGGGATTTTACATGTGGATAGTATGGTTTCCTCTCAAGTTACACACTTTTAGGGATGTGCAGAGCAAAAGTTTAAGTTCATATGTCCATATGTCCAAAGGGGGTTCCATTTGCGGTCAATATGGACATAAACAGAATTCAATGAGTTGAGTATATGTCCATATGTGCAAATAAAAATTTAAACCCCTCACCCTCCTTAATCCCCCCCCCCCAAGACTTACCACAACTCCCTGGTGGTCCAGCGGGGTCAGGACGCCATTTCTGACCAACTTTGCAAGGAGCACGTGACGTTGGCGTCACGTCGGAGTGACGCGGCGTCACGTGATTCCCCGCGGGTTCACGCCGGAACGCTCGTTCGGCCCAAAAGGAACTTTGGCCAGCTTGGGGGGGCCTCCTGACACCCCCCAAGCTGGCCAAAAGTTCCTTTTGGGCCGAACGAGGATCCCGGAAGCGACCCCGCGGGGAATCACGTGACGTCGGCGTGACACGGCGTCACGTGATTCCCCGCGAGTTCCCTCCGGCACCCTCGTTCGGCCCAAAAGGAACTTTTGGCCAGCTTGGGGGGGGCCTCCTGACCCCCCCAAGCTGGCCAAAAGTTCCTTTTGGGCTGAACGAGGGTGCCGGAGGGAACTCGCGGGGAATCACGTGACGTCGCGTCACTCCGACGTGGCGCCGACGTCACGTGCTCCTCAGAAAGGCTTTCAGAAATGGCGTCCTCACTCCTCGCTGGATCACCAGGGAGTTGTGGTAAGTCTTTGGGGGGGGATTAAGGAAGGTGAGGGGTTTAAATTTTTATTTTGGATCAACAATTGCGATTTCCAACTTATTCAACATAGCTATGTTGAATAAGTTGGAAATCCGATCGTTTATGTCTTATCACTTTTTTAAGTTAAAAAAATAAATAAATAGCGTTTTACATTTATGTTCAATACGAATGCACACCCCTACACACTTTCTCTCTACTTTAGTCACTAGTGAACTCTATCAAATTGTTTTCAGTGCTACCCATGATAAAGGACACACATTGGATTTATTATTTGGTTCTGAAAAGGCTAGGAACAAAGGTAATTTGATGTTTGATGGATCAGAAAAATGACCATTGTCAGATCATTTCCTAGTTAATTTAAAATTTAATTATGGTAACTACATACAACAATTGAAGCTTACCATGATCCCAAAATGATTTTTAAATTAGTTAACTCACTGATAGGGGATGACAAACTTCAGAAGCTAATTTACGATAACTTTACCTGACTGATTTTCTTCTTACTTTCTTTGAAAGGGAGATCTCCAATTTAAAAAACCCTCTTTTGCAAAATCTTACACATGTTAAAAGAACTGAGTTTATTGTTGATAAGCTTATTGAAATATTACCAGATACAGAGAGATCTGAAGCAAACTTATCATTGTTTGTTTTTATTTATTTAAAAACTTTTCTATACCGTTGTTAAGTAAAATCACCATCATTACAAAAAGGCACAAAAGGAGTTTAAAGGTTAATTGGTATAGATTACAAGTTATACATGTACCATCATGGAACGGTAACATACTTTAATAATAGAGCTATGTGATAATTAAAGATTAAATGTTGGTTGAAAAACTGCTAAACAGTTCAAGTCTAATGTTAATATGTATTTGGAGATGTTAAGGAAAAAAACAACTGATAACTTGGTGCTTTCTTAGCTTTCACTTGTTTTCCTCCTTCTCTTTGTCTTTATAAAAAGCTTGTTTGAAAAGCCAGGTTTTTAGATTAGTTTTAAATAGCTTCAGGTTACTTTGCAATCTAAGTTCGAGTGGCATGGAGTTCCACAGAACAGGATCAGCCAGCGACAGGGCTCTCTCCCTTACTTGAGTGAGGCATGCTGATTTAACAGAGGGGACAGTTAGTAGTGCTTTATTAGCTGATCTTAGGTTTCTGTGTGGTATGTGTACTCGAAGTACCATGTTAAGCCAGTCGGCCTTTTCATCGTGGATTAGTTTATGAATTATACACAGTGCTTTATATTTTATTCTTTGTTTGATAGGCAGCCAGTGTAGTTCAGCAAGTGTTCCTGTGATGTGGTCTCTTTTTTTTTTTTGCCTGTCAATATTCTCGCAGCGGAATTTAGTAGTATTTGGAGCGGTCTAATGGTAACTTGAGGTAGTCCCAATAACAGAGAATTACAGTAGTCTGTGCTTGCGAATATCATTGTTTGTAAAACTGTGTGGAAATTGTTCAGAGTTAGTAGGGGTTTCAGTTTTCTGAGGACCATTAGTTTGGCTTAACCTTCCTTTAGTTTCTGTGAAATGTGTTGTTTCATGTCCAGTTCTGGGTCAATTATTACTCCTAGATTCCGTACTTTCATAGCTAAGTCCACCTTTTGATTATTTTTGATTATTGTCTTCTGTCCATCAACCAGTTTGCAATCCAGGCCACCATCTTGGCACTCACTCCTATGCTTCTCATTTTATTCACAAGCCTCCTGTGTGGGACCATATCAAAAGCTTTGCTGAAATCCAAGTAAATGACATCGAGGGCACTTCCTCGATCCAATTCCCTAGTCACCCAATCAAAAAAGTCAATCAGATTTGTTTGACAGGACCTTCCCCTGGTGAATCCATGCTGCCTCTGGTCCAGCAGTTCCTCTGACTGTAGATAGTTCACTATTCTTTCTTTCAGCAGCGACTCCATTTTGACAAATCAAAGCCTTATATCTATGTCTCCTAAAGCACCCTTTGCACACATGGTACATTGCATAATATAGTAGTCAGCAAAAAGCTGTAAACAACTTTATTTTTATCAATTCCTGGAATGCCTTGTTGTTCTAGTACAGTGGTTCTCAACCCTGTCCTGGGGACCCCCCCAGCCAGTCGAGTTTTCATGATATCCACAATGAATATGCATGAGAGAAAATTTGCATGTTATGGAGGCAGTGCATGCAAATTTTATCTCATGCATATTCATTGTGGATATCATGAAAACCCGACTGGCTGGGGGGTCCCCAGGACAGGGTTGAGAACCACTGTTCTAGTATATATGTTGCATTGTCTAGCTACATAACTACTCCTTCCTCCCCACCCCCTGCAGCACTTCTCCCAGCACTCACAGATTCCAGTCCAGAGCCAGTCCCATGCCTGCAGAATCTATATAAGACACTCCACTACCGCATGTTCTAAGGCCTAACTTTTGCGCTGGGAGGTGGATCCATGGCCTGATGCAGGATTGGTAGGCTCCCTGGTCGGACTTAGAGAGCATCTGCCACCAGGAGGTGGAGCCCAGGAGGAGACAGAGACTAGCTGGAGCTTCACCAATAGCAACCTGGGGTTCCCTTAGGTTGAGCCTTTGGTTACCCAGGCCGCCTGGTCTTAGGTGGGCCTCACAGAATCTCCAAGAGATTAAAAAAAAAAAAAAAAAAAAAAAACAAACCCAAAACCCACCCGAACTCTTCCCATTTATTTAAATATAAAGGCCCCCCCACCAGCAAAGCCCCCTCCCGACCTCCCGATCCTCCCAGGACTCACCCAATACCCATGGTGCTCTAGCAGAGGATCCGGGTGTGACCTCCCACTCCCGGGCTGGCAGCTGCCATTAGTCAAAAGAGTGCCAGCTGCACTTTACCCTTACCATGTGATAGGGACTATCAGTGCCATTTGGCAGCCCCTGTCACATCGTAAGGGTAAATGGCGGCTAAGACTTCCACAGATATTGGATGAGTCCTAGTATGATCAGGAGGGTGGTTGAGTGAGGAGCTCTGCTGGTGGGGGAGGCTTTATATTTAAATAAATAGGAAGGATTGGGATGGGTTTGGAATTTTGTTTTTTCGTTTGTTTTTTTAAATGAAATGTAGAATGAAAAAGCCCCAGTGATCTCGGAGTGGACCTGAAATTGCCCACCCCTGGACCAAAAATGAAATGCTGACATTTTTTTGGGATACCACCCCTAATATCGAATGCTCTTCCAGAGCAGTCAAGGCAGCAGAGTCAGCTTCCCAAAATACCAAATGTACATTCTCTGTCTGCTCTAGGGATGTGAATCGTGTCCTCGATCGTCTTAACGATCGATTTCGGCTGGGAGGGGGAGGGAATCATATTGTTGCCGTTTGGGGGGGTAAAATATCGTGAAAAATCGTGAAAAATCTAAAAATCTAAAAATCGCAAAACCGGCACATTAAAACCCCCTAAAACCCACCCCCGACCCTTTAAATTAAATCCCCCACCCTCCCGAACCCCCCCCAAATGAGTTAAATAACCTGCGGGTCCAGCGGCGGTCCGGAACGGCAGCGGTCCGGAACGGGCTCCTGCTCCTGAATCTTGTTGTCTTCAGCCGGCGCCATTTTCCAAAATGGCGCTGAAAAATGGCGACGGCCATAGACGAACATGATTGGACGGCAGGAGGTCCTTCCGGACCCCCGCTGGACTTTTGGCAAGTCTCGTGGGGGTCAGGAGGCCCCCCACAAGCTGGCCAAAAGTTCCTGGAGGTCCAGCGGGGGTCAGGGAGCGATTTCCCGCCGCGAATCGTTTTCGTACGGAAAATGGCGCCGGCAGGAGATCGACTGCAGGAGGTCGTTCAGCGAGGGTTCCGGCGCCTCGCTGAACAACCTCCTGCAGTCGATCTCCTGCCGGCGCCATTTTCCGTACGAAAACGATTCGCGGCGGGAAATCGCTCCCTGACCCCCGCTGGACCTCCAGGAACTTTTGGCCAGCTTGTGGGGGGCCTCCTGACCCCCACGAGACTTGCCAAAAGTCCAGCGGGGGTCCGGAAGGACCTCCTGCCGTCCAATCGTGTTCGTCTATGGCCGCCGCCATTTTTCGGCGCCATTTTGGAAAATGGCGCCGGCTGAAGACAACAAGATTCAGGAGCAGGAGCCCATTCCGGACCGCTGCCGTTCCGGACCGCTGCCGTTCCGGACCGCCGCTGGACCCGCAGGTTATTTAACTCATTTGGGGGGGGTTCGGGAGGGTGGGGGATTTAATTTAAAGGGTCGGGGGTGGGTTTTAGGGGGTTTTAGTGTGCCGGCTCACGATTCTAATGATTTATAACGATAAATCGTTAGAATCTCTATTGTATTGTGTTCCATAACGGTTTAAGACGATATTAAAATTATCGGACGATAATTTTAATCGTCCTAAAACGATTCACATCCCTAGTCTGCTCTGTTTCTCATGTGTTCCTCATTATACCAGACTTCTGCTGCAATACGTGGTTGCAGATAGGGCCACGAGTCGCCATGCCTTGCAGCTGTAGCCAACATCTACTGCAAAAAATTGGAAATACAACAAACTATTAATCACTGCATGTCATGTCTTTTCTTGACACCCATTAGCAAAAACATGGCAGTGCCAAAAAGGGATGAAGGCACCAAAATAACTCATGCTGTCAACCTGTTGATACCTACACCATAGAGCTTACTTATATAGTGGAGTAGTACACAGGTTTGGCACCATGAACCATAAAGTGTGTACTATTCAGTTTTTGGTACCCTTTCCCTAGAGCTTACATATAGGGGCGGATTTTAAAAGCCCTTCTTGCGTAAATCCACCCGGATTTACGCGAGCAGGGCCTTGTGCGCCGGCGCGCCTATTTTCCATAGGCCTGCCGGCGCGTGCAGAGCCCCGGAACTTGCGTAAGTCCCGGAGTTTTTTGTCGGGGGCGGGACCGATCGACGCGGCGTTTTGGGGGGCGGGAAACAGCATTTCGGGGGCGGGCCGGGGGCGTGGTTTCGGCCCGGGGCGGTCCGGGGGCATGGCCGCGCCCTCCGGAACCGCCCCCGGGTTGCGTCTCGGCGCGCTAGCGGCCCGCTGGCGCGCGGGGATTTACTTCTCCCTCCGGGAGGCGTAAATCCTCGGACAAAGGTGGGGGGGGTTTAGATAGGGTCGGGGGGGTGGGTTAGATAGAGGAAGGGAGGGGAAGGTGAGGGGAGGGTGAAAGCGAGTTCCCTCCGTGGCCGCTCCGATTTCGGAGCGGCCTCGGAGGGAACGGAGGCAGGCTGCGCGGCTTGGCGCGCGCCGGCTGCACAAAATCGGCAGCCTTGCACGCGCCAATCCTGGATTTTAGCAGATACGTGCGGCTACACACGTATCTACTAAAATCCAGCGTACTTTTGTTTGCGACTGGTGCGCCAACAAAAGTATGCGAACGCGCATTTTTTGTAAATCTACCACATATTGTGGGGTAGTATGCACTTTTGGCAACATCCTCCAGACAATGCATACTATCCCACTTTTGGTACCCAACCAAGAGCTTACAGTTTAACTTTTTAACTAACACTTTGATTTGACTTCTATTTCTAACTTGACCAGCAGCTAATATTTCACAATATTTCCCTTCCATGGAATTTTCTGTCCCTGCCGACTGCACAATGATAAAGCAGTCATGGCAGCATCCAGAAAGCTCGACGATAACACTAAGCATCTTCATGAGCGGATTGCACATATCTTGCACATTCAGGGGCGGATTTTAAGAGCCCTGCTCGCCTAAATCCACCCAAATCCGGGCGGATTTAGGCGAGCAGGGCCCTGCGCGCCGGTGAGCCTATTTTACATAGGCCTACCGGCGCGCGCAAAGCCCCGGGACTCGCGTAAGTCCCGGGGTTTTCTGAGGGGGGCGTGTCGGGGGCGTGTCAGGGGCGGGCCCTAACCACGCGGCGTTTTCGGGGCGTGTCGGGAGCGGTCCGGGGGCGGGCCCGGGGGCGTGGCTACGGCCCGGGAGGTCCGGGGCGTGGCCGCGCCCTCCGGACCCGCCCCCAGGTCGCATCCCGGCACGCTAGCGACCCGCTGGCACGCGGGGATTTACGTCTCCCTCCGGGAGGCGTAAATCCCCCGACAAAGGTAAGGGGGGGTTTAGACAGGGCCGAGCGGGTGGGTTAGGTAGGGGAAGGGAGGGGAAGGTGAGGGGAGGGCAAAAGAAAGTTCCCTCCGAGGCCGCTCCGATTTCGGCGCGGCCTCGGAGGGAACGGGGGTAGGCTGCGCGGCTTGGCGCGCGCCGGCTATACGGAATTGATAGCCTTGCGCACGCCGATCCAGGATTTTAGCGGCTACGCGCGTATCTACTAAAATCCCGCGTACTTTTGCTTGCGCCTGATGCGCCAGCAAAAGTACGCCAATACGCGCGGTTTGAAAATCTACCCCCAAAGGAAGAAAATGCTTCCTCTTACATTATGGCATTTTTCTATCTTGTGGGAGGATGAGAGCAACAAGGATACAATTGATTGCACCCATTACATTCGGCATGCCAGTTATATCAAAAAAGCATACTTTATCTCCTGCCACTCTGTAAGCTGCTATGGGTACTTGATGTACTTGAACTGTTTCATGATAGTCCTCTTGATACTTGGCTTAAATGCCTTGAAAATGATGACTGGTCCATAGCAGCAACCACAGCCACTGTATTCTGGAAGGAGCCTGTGGTGAGAAAATGCAAGGTACCAAGAAGCTTGACCAAGCCTGGAATGGCATGTCCACTATCGGTAAGAGGACCAATATCATCACTGATTTCTTCACAGAGAGAAAGAATTGCTCTGAAGTTCAGTCTATATGTCCAGACCTCATCTGTCTCTGATAACCCCAGCAGTGTTGTCCTCAGGCAAAATATCCACTGCCTGTGTGCCTGCCCTTCTGCAAACAGCTTGAACCAGGGCAGCCTGCTCCTCTCGCATCCTCCTGTCTTCTTTGGCAAAACACATTCTTTCTCTTTCTTCCCTCTGTCTTCTTTGCTTATAGCTTGTACTGCTCTAATTCTTTGGCTTGCGCACAAAGAAGCCGATGGAATATCATGCAAGCAAAAAATGTGCATCCAGCTTGGACGCACATTTTTTGAATGCCCGCACATCCCCTCTCTTGGGTGCTATATCTAATATTCTAATGAGCTGGTGTGCTAAAATGGACGCACAATGAATCGTTCATGCTATCGAGTGCCCAGGAGAAGTGGCTGCCCGCAGGTAAGGAAAATGGACATTCAATTTTCTGAGCATCCATTTTCCCAATCAGTGCACAGCCACAGGTTAGAAAATGAACACTCGTAAATTGAGCACTCTTTTCCTAACCTGACCGCTGTCAAGTTTTTTTGGGGGTTTTTTTTGCAGCTTTCTGTGGTTCCTCCTGCTTAATATCGCAACAATATTAAGTAGGAGGAAGCACAAAAAAAACCCTGTATATTTTGCTCTTCCAAGCATGGCTTGGGTGCCTCAAATCTTTACACCAGCTCTGGGCTGGCGTTAATTTTTGAGCGTTAAAATGTGCATGTCGGCCGCACATTTTTGTTTAAATCTGGGGTACTAGCTAATAGCCTCATCAAATGACATTTACATGTGATGAACTCTATTAGCTATGCACCGGTATGGACATGCATTTTGGACGCACTAATCCTAATATTGCATTGGGCATATGTCTAGCGCATTCAAAACGGACATTCAACCGGGCGTTTAGCGGTGCACTGAGCTCAGTGCACGATATTGCATTGGCCCCAAAATGTAGCAAACCATTAAAAAAAACTCCATACATGGTGGGGGGTGGCGGATCCAATATGGCGTCTGGAAGGGAAGCTTGATCCGGTTGTGCGACGCTGTGTTTTGAAATTATTCCCTGAAAATTCTACTATGCCACATAAGAGGAAAGGGAAGGTAAGGGTATATCCGCCTGAACCTAGCCTTCCCTTGCAACAGCGCCTAATTCCGGAATTTGTGGTTCCCGCTGTGATTTTGGGGACAGTAATCCCTGCTGGTGGAACGGAGAGAGGAGCTCTGTTCTCACCGGGGGAAATAACTCTGAGCCCCCCAGATCCCCGGTAATTGCTCTTGGCTTCCCCTTTGAGGCCTACCGTGGATGCTGGAGGTACAGGAGGGATTCCAGCCAGTTCTCTCCAGACGGACTGAGGCTGCGGAGTGGAACACAAGAGGGCCAGGACTTCAACCCCAGACCAGAGTTTGAGCTTCCCTGGAGGAGGAGGTGCTATTATCGGGGAAGGACTGCTGGCAGCGGCAGGCAGAGGTGATCGTGAACCTGGAGCTGGAGGGGTGAGTCAGAGCCCTGTGGGGATTGTAAAACCAGCAATTGTGACACTAGAATCCCTTTGGGATTTAATGGCAGGACTTTCCACTACCTTCCAGGAACAGTCTCAATGTTTGCAAGGTGTTTCCTTAAAATTGGATACTGTGGCCCAGGATCACCAACGTATTTTGTCAGAATAATGTTTGGCTATTCAGTCATTGGAGGAAGAGGTGAACAATTTAAAAAATATAACTGCGGTGATCACACGAGAGCAATTGGCCTCAGTTAGGAGAATGGAATTTTGGAGAACTTAAATCTTAACCTCAACCTACCGATGTTAAATGTCCCTAAAGTTAAAGATGAACTCACTATGGTTACTTAAAAAAAATATCTGGGGGAAATTTTGAAAATTCCTCTGGATAAGATTCCAGTAGTTAAGAATGTGTTGCATTTGTCTCAGAAGCAAAGTTCATCAAGATTAAACCATCCGGAAAATTTCTCTAATCTAACCCAATACTTAGAAGAATCCCTGCCGGTGACTTTCTACTCGGAACAGGATTTAAACATTGTAATGCATTCCTATTTTAAATGCAGGAGTACATTATTTCTTGGGGGACTGGTTAGAATCTTCCCTGATCTAGCCAGGTCAACCCATTTACGCCGGAAGGCTTTCCTTGAGGTAAAACCCGAAATAGTTTCTTTGGGGGCAAATTTCCTAATAAAGTACCCATGCAAATGTGTGGTGAAGTTACTGGGTAACACGTATATATTTTTTGATGTGGTACAGTTAAGAGATTTCTTGGCAGCTAGAAGGCAAGACCATGTCATTAATATAAGTGGATCAAATTTATATATAAAGGCAGGAAACCCTCAAGCCAGCTTTATATTTTCTTTTATAAAATATGGTTCAATAAATCTCCTCTTTTTTTTTCCTGTTTCTTCCCCACCTCAGTATTACCTCTATGATGTTGGAAAGTGTGGAATAATTATGAAAAAATGTCCAAAACATGTTGTTTTATTTTCTTTGTTTCTTTATTAATATGGTATATTTACTTGTGGAACACACTTAGGGGCAGATTTTCAAAGGGGTACATGCGTAAGATATGCGTGTACCCCCCGAAAACCTGCCCCAAGCTCCCCCTGCGCGTGCCGAGCCTATGTTGCATAGACTTCCGGCACACACAAAGCCCCGGGGCTTTCCTGGGGGGCGTGTTGGGGGCGTGTCACGGCTGGCGCGTCACCGGGGGCGTTCCAGGGGCGGGGCCACGAGTGTGGTTCCGGTCCGGGGCATGGCCGTGGCCTCTGGACCAGCCCCTGGTATCGGAACATGGCGTGCCGGCAGCTGGCCCGGCGCGCACAAGTTACGCCTGCCTTGGGCAGGCGTAACTTTTCCAACAAAGGTAGGGGGGATTTAGATAGGGCTGGGGGGTGGGTTAGGTAGGAGAAGGGAGGGGAAGGTGCAGGGGGGTGGAAGGAAAGTTCCCTCTGAGGCCACTCCGATTTAAGAGAGGCCTCGGAGGGACAGAGGCAGGCTGTGCGGCTCGGCGCGTGCAGGCTGCCAATTTTGTGCAGCCTTGCATGTGCCGACCCCGGATTTTAAAAGATACCTGCGGCTACGCGCATATCTATTAAAATCCGGTGTACTTTTGTTTGCGCTGGTCGCGCGAACAAAAGTACGCACAGGTGCAGTTTTTTAAAATTTACTCCTTAATGTTTCTTATACAAGGTGTGATTACATAGAAACATAGAAATGACGGCAGAAGAAGACCAAACGGCCCATCCAGTCTGCCCAGCAAGCCACGCAGTTCATCCATTTTTTTTTTCCCACCCTTTTTCTCCCTCCCACCCATCACTATTGGCTTCCAGCACCCTCCGGCCCCAACTCCCTTCCACCCCTCCACCATGCAGAGAGCAGCGCCGTATCCGCATCCCAGTGAACATCCAGCTCAATCAGGGGTAGCAACCGCTGCAACAAGCAGGCCACAACCCTGCCCCATACTCTTACCCACCCCTGCTTTGTTTGTTTGTTTCTTATTTGTTTTTTGTTTTTTTTGAGATGGCAGCCCTTCGTGAAGGCGGAACACCAACCACTGGCCACTGGCATCCCACTCCGTGAATGCCTCTGTGGCTACTGCCGCTCTGTGCAGTGTTTTGCTGCCTGAAGGTGGAACCCCAACTACTGGCCACTGGCATCCCGCTCCGTGAATGCCTCTGTGGCTACTGCTGCTCCGTGCAGTGTTTTGCTGCCTGAAGGTGGAACACCGACTACTGGCCACTGGCATCCCGCTCCATGAATGCCTCTGTGGCTACTGCCGCTCCGTGCAGTGTTTTGCTGCCTCCTCTTTATTTACGCCCACTAGACTTGATGGATCCACAGTGTTTATCCCACTCCCCTTTGAAGTCCTTCACAGTTTTAGACTTCACCACTTGCTCCGGAAGGGCATTCCAGGCATCCACCACCCTTTCCGTGAAGAAATACTTCCTGACATTGGTTCTTAGTCTTCCTCCCTGGAGCCTCAGCTCATGACCTCTGGTTCTGCTGATTTTTTTCCGACGGAAAAGGTTTGTCGTTGTCTTTGGATCATTAAAGTTTTTTAAGTATCTGAAAGTCTGAATCATATCACCCCTGCTCCTTCTTTCCTCCAGGGTGTACATATTTAGATTCTTCAATCTCTCCTTGTATGTCATCCGATGAAGATCCTCCACCTTCCTGGTCGCCCTTCTCTGTACCGCTTCCATCTTGTCTTTGTCTCTTTGTAGATACGGTCTCCAGAACTGAACACAGTACTCCAGGTGAGGCCTCACCAAGGACCTGTACAAGGGAATAATCACTTCCCTTTTCTTACTCGATATACCTCTCTCTATGCATCTCAGCATTCTTCTGGCTTTTGCTATCGCCTTGTCGCATTGTTTCGCAGACTTCATATCATTAGACACTATCACCCCAAGGTCCCTCTCCTGCTCCGTGCACATCAGCCTTTCCCCCCCATCAAATAGTTCATTCAGATTTCCACTCCCCATATGCATGACTTTGCACTTCTTGGCATTGAACCTCAGCTGCCATGTCTTCGACCACTCTTCCAGTTTTCTTAGATCCCGTCTCATTCTCTCCACTCCTTCCGGCGTGTCCACTCTGTTGCAGATCTTAGTGTCATCTGCAAAAAGACAAACCTTACCTTCTATCCCGTCCGCAATGTCGCTCACAAAGATATTGAACAGGACCGGTCCCAACTCCGATCCTTGCGGTACACCACTTAAAACCGCTCTCTCTTCAGAGAAAGTTCCATTTACCATCACACATTGTCTTCTGTCCGTCAACCAATTTGCAATCCAGGTCACCACCTTGGCACTCACTCCTAAGCTTCTCGTTTTATTCAGCAGTCTCCTGTGCGGAACCGTATCAAAGCTTTGCTGAAATCCAAGTATATGACATCGAGCGCTCTTCCTTGATCCAATTCCTTGGTTACCCAGTCAAAAAAGTCAATCAGATTTGTCTGACAGGATCTTCCCCTGGTGAATCCATGTTGCCTCTGGTCCATCAATTCTCCGGACTGTAGATAGTTCACTATTCTCTCTTTCAGCAGTGACTCCATTACTTTTTCCACCACCGAAGTGAGCCTAACCGGTCTGTAGTTGCCAGCCTCCTCCCTGTTCCCACTCTTGTGAAGCGGGACCACCACCGCTCTTCTCCAATCTCTTGGTACCACTCCCGTTTCTAGGGATCTATTGAACAGGTCACACAGCGGACCCGCCAGAACATCTCTGAGCTCCCTCAGTATCCTTGGATGAATCCCATCAGGCCCCATGGCTTTGTCCACTTTCAGATTCTTTAGCTCTTCCCATACATTTTCTACTGTAAAAGGATTTTCATCTATTCCACTTCCCTCCAGTTTCTTGTTATGTAGAGATGGTCCTTCTCCAGGGTCTTCTTTAGTGAACATAGAGCTGAAGTATTCGTTTAATATTTCTGCCATTTCTTCGTCCCTCTCCACACATTGATCATTACCACCTTTCAATTTCACTATACCACTTTGGACCTTTCTCTTTTCGCTGATGTATCTGAAAAATGTTTTGTCACCATTTTTTATATCCTTGGCAATCCTCTCTTCCGTTTGACTTTTTGCCAACTTGATTAATTTCTTTGTCTCCCTCAGTTGAAACAAATATTCTTCTTTGTGCTCCTCCCTTTGGGATCTTTTATATTTCTTGAATGCTGTTCTTTTAGCTTTAATTTTGTCAGCCACCTCCTTTGAGAACAAGATAGGTTTCAATTTTCTTTTGCTTTTCTTTACATTTCTAACATATAGAGCAGTTGCCTTGGTGATTGCTCCTTTTAGATTGGTCCACTGCTGATCCACATCTCTCTCGTTCTCCCATCCTTTTAGTTCTTCCTCCAGGTACTTCCCCATTTCCTCAAAGTCCGTGTTTTTGAACTGTAAAACTCGGGTCTTTGTGGTTCTTTCTCATATTCTTTTAGTGATATTAAACCATACCGTTTGATGATCACTGGTGCTGAGGTGGGCGCCCACCTGGACATCAGAGACATTATCTGCATTAGTGAGCACTAAGTCGAGTAGAGTTCCTTCTCTCGTGGGTTCCAACACCATTTGTTTGAACAAAGATACTTGCATGGCATCCACTATTGCTCTACTATTTTTAGTTTCTGCAGATGGGATTTTCCAGTCTACATCTGGCATATTAAAGTCACCAACGATCACCACTTCTCCCTTCTTACCTATCTTATTACCTATTACTTTGTTATTGTAATTAAAAAATTTAATAAAGAGAAAATTAAAAAAAAAAAACCAAACATACATAATCCATGTTTGGCACAGAGAAGCATCTATATACACAGCAACATAATAGACTAAAATGGTCACTAGAAATGTGATTCTGCTTTACTTCTGCCCTTACCCTGGTATTACATTTCTCACATTAAAAACACGCATTAAAATGCCTCCCTGCTATTGCCCTGTAATAGTTAATAGCTTCTTTTACATGCGATTTGCATGCATAGGCGCTAATAATGGGTTTCTTTGTGTGGGCTTTTTCAGCACTAAAACCCATATTACATGCCTGAGTAAGGTTATCACCAAAAAACCAAAGTAAAAACCTGTAGTAGGCTCAGTGTGACTTATTACATCGGCCTCCAAAACCCTGCTTACTGTTACTGAAGTCTGGTCTGGCCTTTGTGTGAGTATAATGGATGGCTGTGCTACATGAAACAATCCATTATACACATTATTTCTGTCACTTTTTACTGTGAGCTTGCTGAATCTTTTTTGTATCACACAATACATTACTTTTTAACATGCTCATTGATCTTTTTTTATTTTATGGAAGCCCATGATAAAATTGGCTTTGGTGGTGTGTGCGTGTGTGTGTGTATGTGTGTGTGTGTGTGCTGGGGGGGAGGGGGGAGGTTTGCATAGGCTCAAGGAGGTCCACATTAAAGATTAAGAATATGCATGCAAAATATTTTTGGTTTGCTTCTTTTATTTCATTTCAGTATATTTTTGTGGAATTTTTTTTGGCGGGGTAATTTTTTTGTTTGTTTGCAGATTTTGTAGTTTGAGAAATAACTCACACTATTAGCAAATACTCTGGGCTATTTGACAAAACGAAAAATCCCCAAATTTTTTATTTTTTCAGCACCATCGTCAATTTGCTTTGGATTTAAAGAAAATAAGTGAAAATGGCCTCATTTGGGTTGGATTATACATTCATTAAAGACAAACACTTAGGGGCGGATTTTAAAAGCCCTGCACGCGTAAATCCGCCCGTATTTACGCGAGCAGGGCCTTGCGTGCCAGCGCGCCTATTTTCCATAGGCCTGCCGGCGCGCGCAGAGACCCGGGACTCGCGTAAGTCCCGGGGTTTTTTGTCGGGGGCATGTCGGGGGCGGGGCCGATCGACGCGGCATTTTGGGGGCGGGACGCGGCGTTTCGGGGGCGGGCCCAGTGGTGTGGTTTCGGCCCGGGGCAGTCCGGGGGTGTGTCCGCGTCCTCCAGAACCGCCCCCCGGGTTGCGTCTCAGCGCGCTAGCGGCCCGCTGGCGCACGGGGATTTACTTCTCCCTCCGGGAGGCGTAAATCCCCAGACAAAGGTAGGTGGGGGTTTAGATAGGGCTGGGGGGTGGGTTAGGTAGAGGAAGGGAGGGGAAGGTGAGGGGAGGGCGAAGGAGAGTTCCCTCCGAGGCCGCTCCGATTTCGGAGCGGCCTCAGAGGGAACGGAGGCAGGCTGCGCGGCTCGGCGTGCGCCGGCTGCCCAAAATCGGCAGCCTTGTACGCGCCGATCCTGGATTTTAGCAGATATGCGCGGCTACGTGCGTATCTACTAAAATCCAGCGTACTTTTGTTTGCGCCTGGAGCGCGAACAAAAGTACGCGAACGTGCCGTTTTTAAAAATCTACCCCTTAGCCCTAGAGCATGGAAAAGTTATCCAGGGAAAGTTATCTGGATTACTTAAACAGGATATTCACTAATATTCACTAGTAATTATTTCACTAATGCCATCTGGGTAACATTATCCAAGTTATCTTGATAAAGTTATCTGGATAACATTAGGGCGGGTATCAGACTTACCAGGCTAGCTTTGTCAGAAAAGCGCTGCCTGGACAAAGTGAAACCACATCCTAGGAATGCCTCCAGTGCCACCTCTTTTTACCTAGGTAAACTCTGTGGGCAATGAGTTGCTTGGTCAAAATTTAGCCAGGGAGCAAGGTGAAATATGTGAATCTTGGGTTTTGTCAACTAAATCCAAATTTTCCATACTTTATACCCACCCCTGAGAGGCTATAAATAAGTGTAACTCTGCCTGCCTGGGACAGAATGGAAGAGGGAACACATTTTATGTTCAGTAAGAAAGGCTACAGGTTTAGATTAGGCCAATAGATACTAGGGATGTGAATCGTTTTTTAACGATTAAAATTATTGTCCGATAATTTTAATATCGTCTTAAATCATTATAGAACACGATACAATAGAAATTCTAACGATTTATTGTTAAAAATCGTTAAATCGTGTTAGTGCGCACTAACTCGAGTTAGTGCGCACTAACTGAAAATGATACAAATTGACACTTTCCAGGTCAGTAAAGGTCAGTTAGGAATGAATATGTGTTCCTATTGGCTGGCTGCCCTCTTATCTATTGATGTTAACCAGGTTCCCACTGAGGTGATGGTTGGGGGGATGGGAAATGGAAATGGAAACTCAGGCACACTAACAGAAAATGATACAAATTATTGACACTATCCAGGTCAGTAAAGGTCAGTTAGGAATGAATATGTATTCTTATTGGCTGGCTGCCCTCTTATCTATTGATGTTACCAAGCTTCCAACTGAGGTGATGGTTGGGGGGATGGGAAATGAAAACTGTTGGTAGTTGACAAAAAAAAGTAATGTGATCAGTCAATATGACTAGAACCTGTGCCCTATTCCTGATACCAGGGGTGTTGTGATCTTCCTGCACTCAGTGCCCTATCCCTGATACCAGTCTGAGACAGCTCCCTCCCTGCATTACTAGTGAGAGGCTGGCTTCACAGAGCTGCCTGACCCTCACTCCTGACTTCCCAAATGTCCCAGCTAGTGAATGGTGTGTGGGTGAGGGGGGGGGGGGGGGGGGGAGGATGGTGAAGTCTGAGACAGCTCCCTCCCTGCATTACTAGTGAGAGGCTGGCTTCACAGACAGGGGGGAGCTGCCTGACCCTCACTCCTGACTTCCCCCATGTCCCAGCTAGTGAATGGTGTGTGGGTGAGGGGGGGGTGGGAGGATGGTGAAGTCTGAGACAGCTCCCTCCCTGCATTACTAGTGAGAGGCTGGCTTCACAGACAGGGGAGAGCTGCCTGACCCTCACTCCTGACTTCCCCCATGTCCCAGCTAGTGAATGGTGTGTGGGTGAGGGGGGGGGGGGGAGGATGGTGAAGTCTGAGACAGCTCCCTCCCTGCATTACAAGTGAGAGGCTGGCTTCACAGACAGGGGGGAGCTGCCTGACCCTCACTCCTGACTTCCCCCATGTCCCAGCTAGTGAATGGTGTGTGGGTGAGGGGGGGGGGGGAGGATGGTGAAGTCTGAGACAGCTCCCTCCCTGCATTACTAGTGAGAGGCTGGCTTCACAGACAGGGGGGAGCTGCCTGACCCTCACTCCTGACTTCCCCCATGTCCCAGCTAGTGAATGGTGTGTGGGTGAGGGGGGGGGGGGGAGGATGGTGAAGTCTGAGACAGCTCCCTCCCTGCATTACTAGTGAGGGGCTGGCTTCACAGACAGGGGGGAGCTGCCTGACCCTCACTCCTGACTTCCCCCATGTCCCAGCTAGTGAATGGTGTGTGGGTGAGGGGGGGGGGGAGGATGGTGAAGTCTGAGACAGCTCCCTCCCTGCATTACTAGTGAGAGGCTGGCTTCACAGACAGGGGGGAGCTGCCTGACCCTCACTCCTGACTTGCCCCATGTCCAGCTAGTGAATGGTGTGTGGGGGAGGGGGGGGGTGGGAGGATGGTGAAGTCTGAGACAGCTCCCTCCCTGCATTACTAGTGAGAGGCTGGCTTCACAGACAGGGGAGAGCTGCCTGACCCTCACTCCTGACTTCCCCCATGTCCCAGCTAGTGAATGGTGTGTGGGTGAGGGGGGGGGGGAGGATGGTGAAGTCTGAGACAGCTCCCTCCCTGCATTACAAGTGAGAGGCTGGCTTCACAGACAGGGGGGAGCTGCCTGACCCTCACTCCTGACTTCCCCCATGTCCCAGCTAGTGAATGGTGTGTGGGTGAGGGGGGGGGGGGAGGATGGTGAAGTCTGAGACAGCTCCCTCCCTGCATTACAAGTGAGAGGCTGGCTTCACAGACAGGGGGAGCGGCCTGACCCTCACTCCTGACTTCCCCCATGTCCCAGCTAGTGAATGGTGTGTGGGGTGAGGGGGGGGGGGGAGGATGGTGAAGTCTGAGACAGCTCCCTCCCTGCATTACAAGTGAGAGGCTGGCTTCACAGACAGGGGGAGCTGCCTGACCCTCACTCCTGACTTCCCCCATGTCCCAGCTAGTGAATGGTGTGTGGGTGAGGGGGGGGGGGGGGAGGATGGTGAAGTCTGAGACAGCTCCCTCCCTGCATTACTAGTGAGAGGCTGGCTTCACAGACAGGGGGGAGCTGCCTGACCCTCACTCCTGACTTCCCCCATGTCCCAGCTAGTGAATGGTGTGTGGGTGAGGGGGGGGGGGGAGGATGGTGAAGTCTGAGACAGCT
The DNA here is from genome assembly GCF_901001135.1 of Rhinatrema bivittatum. Classification (NCBI taxonomy): domain Eukaryota; kingdom Metazoa; phylum Chordata; class Amphibia; order Gymnophiona; family Rhinatrematidae; genus Rhinatrema; species Rhinatrema bivittatum. Next base: position 378,960,638 of record NC_042615.1, on the reverse strand, counting down.
CCCTCCCTGCATTACTAGTGAGAGGCTGGCTTCACAGACAGGGGGGAGCTGCCTGACCCTCACTCCTGACTTCCCCCATGTCCCAGCTAGTGAATGGTGTGTGGGTGAGGGGGGGGGGGTGGGAGGATGGTGAAGTCTGAGACAGCTCCCTCCCTGCATTACCAGTGAGAGGCTGGCTTCACAGACAGGGGAGAGCTGCCTGACCCTCACTCCTGACTTCCCCCATGTCCCAGCTAGTGAATGGTGTGTGGGTGAGGGGGGGGGGGAGGATGGTGAAGTCTGAGACAGCTCCCTCCCTGCATTACAAGTGAGAGGCTGGCTTCACAGACAGGGGGGAGCTGCCTGACCCTCACTCCTGACTTCCCCCATGTCCCAGCTAGTGAATGGTGTGTGGGCGAGGGGGGGGGGGGAGGATGGTGAAGTCTGAGACAGCTCCCTCCCTGCATTACTAGTGAGAGGCTGGCTTCACAGACAGGGGGGAGCTGCCTGACCCTCACTCCTGACTTCCCCCATGTCCCAGCTAGTGAATGGTGTGTGGGTGAGGGGGGGGGGGGAGGATGGTGAAGTCTGAGACAGCTCCCTCCCTGCATTACTAGTGAGAGGCTGGCTTCACAGACAGGGGGGAGCTGCCTGACCCTCACTCCTGACTTCCCCCATGCCCCAGCTAGTGAATGGTGTGTGGGTGAGGGGGGGGGGGGAGGATGGTGAAGTCTGAGACAGCTCCCTCCCTGCATTACTAGTGAGAGGCTGGCTTCACAGACAGGGGGGAGCTGCCTGACCCTCACTCCTGACTTCCCCCATGTCCCAGCTAGTGAATGGTGTGTGGGTGAGGGGGGGGGGGGGGAGGATGGTGAAGTCTGAGACAGCTCCCTCCCTGCATTACTAGTGAGAGGCTGGCTTCACAGACAGGGGGGAGCTGCCTGACCCTCACTCCTGACTTCCCCATGTCCCAGCTAGTGAATGGTGTGTGGGTGAGGGGGGGGGGGGGGGGGGGGGGAGGATGGTGAAGTCTGAGACAGCTCCCTCCCTGCATTACTAGTGAGAGGCTGGCTTCACAGACAGGGGGGAGCTGCCTGACCCTCACTCCTCCGGGGTATTGTGATCTTCCTGCACACAGTGCCCTATCCCTGATACCAGGGGTGTTGTGATCTTCCTGCATGCAGTGCCCTATCCCTATTAATTCCAGGAGTGTTGTGATCTTCCTGCACGCAGTGCCCTATCCCTAATACCAGGGGTGTTGTGATCTTCCTGCACACAGTGCCCTATTCCTGATACCAGGAGTGTTGTGATCTTCCTGCATGCAGTGCCCTATCCCTGATACCGGGATGTGTGCAAGAAGATCCCAACACCCCCGGTATCAGGAATACGGCACTGTGTGCAGGAAGATCACAACACCCCTGGTATTAGGGATAGGGCACTGTGTGCAGGAAGATCACAACACTCCTGGTATTAATAGGGATAGGGCACTGTGTGCAGGAAGATCACAACACTCCTGGTATTAATAGGGATAGGGCACTGTGTGCAGGAAGATCACAACACCCCTGGTGCCAGGGTTAGGGCACTGTGTGCAGGAATATCACAACACTCCTGGTATTAATAGGGATAGGGCACTGTGTGCAGGAAGATCACAACACTCCTGGTATTAATAGGGATAAGGCACTGTGTGCAGGAAGATCACAACACTCCTGGTATTAATAGGGATAGGGCACTGTGTGCAGGAAGATCACAACACCCCTGGTGCCAGGGTTAGGGCACTGTGTGCAGGAAGATCACAACACTCCTGGTATTAATAGGGATAGGGCACTGTGTGCAGGAAGATCACAACACCCCTGGTGCCAGGGTTAGGGCACTGTGTGCAGGAAGATCACAACACTCCTGGTATTAATAGGGATAGGGCACTGTGTGCAGGAAGATCACAACACCCCTGGTGCCAGGGTTAGGGCACTGTGTGCAGGAAGATCACAACACTCCTGGTATTAATAGGGATAGGGCACTGTGTGCAGGAAGATCACAACACCCCTGGTGCCAGGGTTAGGGCACTGTGTGCAGGAAGATCACAACACTCCTAGTATTAATAGGGAGAGGGCACTGTGTGCAGGAAGATCACAACACCCCTGGTGCCAGGGTTAGGGCACTGTGTGCAGGAAGATCACAACACTCCTGGTATTAATAGGGATAGGGCACTGTGTGCAGGAAGATCACAACACTCCTGGTATTAATAGGGATAGGGCACTGTGTGCAGGAAGATCACAACACCCCTGGTGCCAGGGTTAGGGCACTGTGTGCAGGAAGATCACAACACTCCTGGTATTAATAGGGATAGGGCACTGTGTGCAGGAAGATCACAACACCCCTCGTGCCAGGGTTAGGGCACTGTGTGCAGGAAGATCACAACACTCCTGGTATTAATAGGGATAGGGCACTGTGTGCAGGAAGATCACAACACCCCTGGTGCCAGGGTTAGGGCACTGTGTGCAGGAAGATCACAACACTCCTGGTATTAATAGGGATAGGGCACTGTGTGCAGGAAGATCACAACACCCCTGGTGCCAGGGTTAAGTCACTGTGTGCAGGAAGATCACAACACCCCTGGTATTAATAGGGAGAGGGCACTGTGTGCAGGAAGATCACAACACCCCTGGTGCCAGGGTTAGGGCACTGTGTGCAGGAAGATCACAACACTCCTGGTATTAATAGGGATAGGGCACTGTGTGCAGGAAGATCACAACACTCCTGGTATTAATAGGGATAGGGCACTGTGTGCAGGAAGATCACAACACCCCTGGTGCCAGGGTTAGGGCACTGTGTGCAGGAAGATCACAACACTCCTGGTATTAATAGGGATAGGGCACTGTGTGCAGGAAGATCACAATACCCCTGGTATCAGGGTTAGGGCACAAGTTCTAGTCACATTGACTGATCACATTACTTGTTTTGTCAAGCTACCAACTGTTTCCATTTCCCATCCCCCATATACTGTCAGTGGGAAGCTTGGTAACATGAATAAATAAGAGGGCAGCCAATAGGAATACATATTCCATCCTAAACTGACCTGAAAAGTGTCAAATTGTATCATTTTCTAACTCGAGTTAGTGCGCACTAATCGGAAAAAACGATTTTTAACGATTTTTTAACTAAAAAATCGTGCCTAACACGATTTTCTTGCCCTGCCACACGGTTTCTATCGTTAAGACGATATGGAAAACGATTCACATCTCTAATAGATACAATTCTGCAATGTACCCTGGTGATTTAGCCACTGTTCAGCGGTCATGATTACATAATTGCACAGAATTGTATTCTAGTGACTTCAGTTTACACATGCTACATAGATTTGATCTATTTTTAGTTAATTTTGTTGACGTGCCACCAATATGATCTTGTGTAGTGTGGATCACCAGTCATAGGGTCACAGATCCATACTCACAGATATACTATGAATCTGTTTGTAGTGGGACCCCTGGTTCATCAGGCAGGGGAAAAGGTTTATTTTATTTTTATATACCAACATTTGATCTGAGATATCTCATCGGTTTACATTCAGGTACTGTATTTCCCCATCCCCAGAGGGCTTATAATCTAAGTTTTTGTACCTGAGGCAATGGAGCGTAAAGTGACTTGCCCAAGGTCACAAGGAGTGACAGCAGGGCTCGAATCCTGGTCTCCTGCTTCATAGCCCACTAGGCTATTCCTCCTCCTTCTTTGGCATAGATATGGTTCATAGTTAATGACAGTCCTTCTGATCAAACTGCTCTTCCAAATTGCTGCCAAGAGTGATGCTGGAGGGGGGCTAAAAGTCACAGAATGATGAAAATATAAAACAAAAACCACCCTAACACTCTCTCTCTCTCTTAAAATCTTAAATCCAAGAAAAAGAACAATTCTTTGAGTCCACTTGGTGTTCAAAAATTTTTTTACTTCAGCTTGTAAATTAAAATCAATGCCAGGATGGTGAATATCAAAAATAGAATGAGGAAAATAATGGTTAGATTAGTCATAGTTCCTGTATGCTTGCCTCTCCTCCTTATAGATCTTTGCTCCCTTGAACCATCATCCACATCAAGTAGTCCTTTCCCTCTCTGAGTAGGATATCCCCATTGCAATTACAGCATTAACTCTGGGCAAAGGTGGAAAAAAATCTGCTAAATCCAATCTAGTCTGTCAAAATGAAGACCACTCAATGGCACCCTGAACAGACGTGCTGGTAAGAGGCTCCCAATATTTCCTTCGTTACAATTGCCTTACGGGTAGATTTTCAAACAGCGCGATTTGGCGTACTTTTGTTGGCGCATCAGGCGCAAACAAAAGTACGCTGGATTTTAGCAGATACGCGCGTAGCCGCGCGTATCCGCTAAAATCCTGGATCGGTGCGCGCAAGGCTACCGATTTCGTATAGCCGGCACGTGCCGAGCCGCGCAGCCTACCTCCGTTCCCTCCGAGGCCGCTCCGAAATCGGAGCGGCCTCGGAGGGAACTTTCTTTTGCCCTCCCCTCACCTTCCCCTCCCTTCCCCTACCTAACCCACCCCCCCGGCCCTGTCTAAAACCCCCCCCCTTACCTTTGTCAGGGGATTTACGCCTCCCGGAGGGAGACGTAAATCCCCGCTCGCCAGCGGGCCGCTAGCATGCCGGGACGCGACCTGGGGGCGGGTCTGGAGGGCGCAGCCACACCCCCGGACCGCCCCGGGCCGTAACCACGCCCCCGGACCCACCCCCAAAATGCTACGCCCCGCCCCAAAAATGCCACGCGGATCGGGCCCGCCCCCAACACGCCCCCCTCGGAAACCCAGGACTTACGCGAGTCCCGGGGCTCTGCGCGCGCCGGTAGGCCTATGTAAAATAGGCGCACCGGCGAGCAGGGCTCTTAAAATCCGCCCCTTAATGCCTCACACCAAAGAAAAGCCAGGGTACGGGGTGGGGAAGGTTCCTCCACCCCGTTAGAAACTAAACAACCCCAGATAGGAAGTTTCTTCCCAGCGATACAGCCGCCAACGCCGGGTGAATGGGTTGCTGAAGGGCAGGACGAGGAGCACTAGTCTTCCCTTCTGACCGAGATATCACTTAGCCCCGGCTCACCTTTGAGGCTGGTGCCGCCAGGCCGAGATGACGGACGGAGATTACAGGAGGCTGCGGGCCCACCTGAAGGAAGTTGCGGTGAGGCAGTGGTAGGAGGACAAGGTTTAACACCACAAGGACATCAACCCAAAGCAAAATGCGAAGGTAAAACCCCATGGGAGTGAAGTAGGAATGGGGTTGAACTTCTCAGGGATGCTGGATTTCCTCAATGTCAGAAATGGCATTGGCGTTACAGCTGTTGAAGGAGGAGGAGAAGCAAAAAAAGAATCGCCTATATCTTGGAAAATATTATCTTCAACAACGGATATAACACTATCGATGATATGGACAGCTCTTCAGTCTCTTGAAAGGGCAATTATGGGACTTACAAAGGAAGAGCTTGAAGTAAAAAATCTGGTAAAATCAAATGCGAAATAAATAACTCTTCAGAATAATAAGACTGAGAAACTGGAAGGACAGATAGTAGCAATTGAAAAAGTTCAAACTGCTATAATCCAGAATGATGGTGAAGTAAATAAAAGATTGGAGAAGACTGAAAACAGCATGAGAGCTCATAACCTAAGGTTTATTAATTTTCCTATATTCAGAAATATTTCCCCCGATCAAGTTGTTTAAGATCTACTTGTCTCAAATACTAAAGATACCAGAAGAGGTAAAACCTGTAATTACCAAAGCTTATTACTTTTATTCTATTGATGCAAATCAAGAGAATACCCAAGGACAATTGCTACCAGATATAACAACTGTATTGGAATCCTCTCAAGAGATGGTTGTTTTTCAAAGAAGATCATTATTAGTATCCTTCGCTTTCTTGATGGACAAAAATGTTTTTTACTTCAGCTTATAAATTATCTTAGGAATAATCAAGCTCTATTCTTTGGCCAAAGGATATGGTGCTATCCGGACTTGGTGAAAAACACAAGCTAGAAGGAAATTGTTTTTGAATATGTGGGGGGAAGTGGTGCAAAAAGGTGCTACATTTAAATTGCAATTCCCTTGTAAATGCTATGTGCTCTTTCAGGAGCAAAGATATGTTTTCTTTGAACCTCAACAACTTAGGTCATTCTAGGATACACACTCCTCTCCTATTTAGAGCCTCTGTTGGTGTAATTGAAGTTAAGGTGGTTGTTCTGTTTGGGTAACCAGACTTATATAATGAATATTACTATTATGATTTAATGTTCCATTTCCCAAGCTCTCTCGTATTTCTTCTATTTTATATATTAAGTTCAGTAAAAATTTAAAGTTTTTCCTTTTTCTGTATAAATATCAGAAATATTTCTATTACTGCACTTGATGTGATGCTTGTATTTAAGTTAAAAAGCAATAAATTAAAAATTAAAAAAAAATGAAGACCACTAGTCTCCTTCTGCAATGTACAAAAATCTCAGCTCTTTTCTCCTCTTCCTTTACTCCTTCAGCAAAGAAAAAAAAAATCCAATCTAGTCCTTCCAATTCCAGGAGAAATCCCTTCTATAGGAACTAGTTCTGCTTCAAATCTGAAAAAAGTATCAAAATCCACATGGCTCAAAGCATCTACTCTCTAAATCAACTCCACGTCAATGAAGAGGAAACCTCTTTCCTCTTGGTCATTCCACCTGGGGGATGGCAAAAGAGCCAAATTATGTGCTAGGGGGGAATTGTATAATCCTCTTAAACCTTTCCACAAAAAAGTGGGGATAAGTGAAAAGGAGGATCCACAAACATTACCCATCCCCTACTATTCTACAAAAAAAAAAAAAAAAAGGATCAGTAGCTTAGTGACAGGCAAAGCCCAGTCACACTCCCCCATCTAAAAAAAGAAAAAGAAAGGAGGCAGGACACTGGTGCAGTTCTTTTCTAACAGTACCTTAACATCCAATATATATGCACATATAACATCAGATAATTCACAAGATATTTTAGTTTTCCAACCACTTGGGGGGGGGGGGGGTGCTAACCCAAAGGCAAATAATTATGATCAACATAGGTACTTTGGAAATATTTCATAAACAATATTCACAATAATATACAATTCTCAGAAAAATTATTGATTATTGATCCACTTGTGAAAATCAAAAAAGTACATTATCAATTTAGCAACATCTCCTTTTCTTACTATTACCTTAAATGGCAGGCACTATGCCCTAAAATTAAACACTAGTTAACAAAGAAGAATGGCACTGGAGGAGATCACTATTATTTGAAAATGCATACACATATCATTAACTTCAATGTCAGAAATACCTTTAATAATCTGCTTGTGGAAGATCATATAAATGGACTTAGCAGTAGGGATGTGAATCATTTTTTGACGATTTAAAAAAATCGTTAGATATTTTTTAAATCGTCAAAAATCGTTAAGAGTTGCGATACAATAGAAATTCCCCCGATTTATCGTGAAAAATCATAAATCGGGGGAGGGGGGAGGGCGGGGAAAACCGGCACACCAAAACAACCCCTAAATCCACCCCGACCCTATAAAATTAATCCCTTATCTTCCCCCACCCTCCCGAACCCCCCCAAAACTTTTTACGAGTACCTGGTGGTCCAGTGGGGGCGCGGGGACTGATCTCCCGCTCTCGGTCCATCTGCGCCATTTTGGCTGCCACTCAAAAATGGCGCCGATGGCCCGATAAAAAAACCCCACCCGACCCTTTAAAAACGACCCCTTAGCTTCCCCCACCCTCCCGATCCCCCCAAAACATTTTAAAATTACCTGGTGGTCTAGTGGTGGTCCCGGGAGCGATCTCCCGTTCTCAGGCCATCGGCTGCCACTCATAAAGATGGCGCCGATGGCCCTTTGCCCTTACCATATGACAGGGTATCCGTGCCATTGATGTTACCCAGGTAGAGAGTCCATCAAGCTAGGTTGAGAGAACATTGCACAAATCTCATCTTTGGGTGAGTTTCCTCACTACGAAGGTCCTCAAATCTTCACAAGGGAGCACTGTTCTTTCTTTTCATATGTCTCATTTTGAATACCAAAGAGGCCCCTAACCCCTACACTAATACCTTAACCTCACCTCGAGTTACTAGGTGGGCCTCCAATAGAGATATAAATACCTATCTATGATGTGGGCATTATAGCTAGTCTCTCTCTCTCTTTCTCCTTCTTCCCCCTGTGGTTATAGAAGGGCTCTGACAGCTAGGTTGGCTCCAGGCAAATTTGATAACTCAGTCACAAATCACACCCCAAACTCCTCCCTTTTTTCTGATTTGCATCGCACCATGTGTTATGGTGCTTTTGCAGGCATTAAAGGCATTTTCGCATGCGTTAAGCCATTTTTGCATGCATTAAAGGGGCTTAACACATGCGAAAGTGGCTTAACGCATGCAAAAATGCCTTATAGCAATTTGATAAATGACCCCCTAAGACAGATGTGAGAACCACTACTTTAAATTAGTCAAGTCATTGGCTAGTAGCTATAGATTTGTCAATACCCGAAATCAGTGGGTAGATTTTAAAACCCAGGCATGCATAAATCCCGGGGTGCATGCCAGGGCTTTAAAATGGGGTGGTCCGGGGGTGGGGTGGGGCTAGAAGTACCCAGTACAGCGGCCATTTGCTGCTGGGCCAGGGGATCATGCCGGCACACACAACTTGTTCCTGCTCCTTGGCAGGAGCAAAAGGTACAATAAAACAATTGGGGGTAGCTAGGATAGGGGAAGGGGAAGAGGAAGGGAGGTTAGGGTAGGGGGTTGGGAAGTTCCCTCCTAGTCTGCTCCATAATTGTAGTGGACTGGGAGGGAACTGGGGAAGGCCCCAATGTGTTGCTGCAAGTATTTGCAAAATTATACCCCCCTTGCGCGCGCCGACCCGGCATTTTATAACATGCGCACGACAGCGCACGCATGTTATAAAATCACATGTCCATGTGTGCATGCCGGGTAGCACACGCACATGGATGCATGTATGTAATTTTTGAAAATCTACCCTAGTATTTGTATCTTCTTAGCTGACAGAGTCAATTTTCAAAAAGCTACTGAATGGTAAAGTTAGCTGGTTAAATCAGATCTAGATATGTAAATTGTAAGTCTGTCCCAGAAATACTCCTGGATCAACTCTTTTTGTCTTGCCAAATTATCCACATATGATTTTCTGCAGCTAATTTTAGTTTCCCAAATGATTACAATTTCAGATCTAGAGGATTAGGGAGAAATTTTCAAAGAAAGCTAAGAACCTGATCTAGGTGACTGAGTTTTAGTTTATTTAAGTTAGCAAAGGTTTCAGTCAAACTAAGAAGCCTATACATTTTAGCCTCAAAATTTACCTGAGCTAGGCCCTAAAACTGAGATTCCTTGATTTAGAATTATTTATTTGCCTACATTTGCGTAACTAGCAGGGACATTCATCAAATTTCTTTAGGTCCTTATGAAGCGATAATGGGCTCTAACATGCATTATATTGTGTATATTGCACGATATACGTGATATTTTGCATGTCCCTGCCCAGATATCCTCCCCTATGACAATAACCTTCTTTGCATGCAATTTGCATATATAAGTAATGCAAACACATGCAAAGAAGGTCATTACTATGCAACGCTATGCAAATATTCTATTGTGGCTGACCAAGAAAGTGGTCAGCCACAATAAAATAACACCTCCCTGGCATGCATTAGAAGTGCGGCAGGGGGCTGCCACACATTTAACACAGCAGAAAAGAAAAGAAAAAATACATGGGTAAATGGGGAGTTTGAGCAGGGGTCATTGATGACCCCCGTTTCAACCTGGGGCCACTGGCCAAGGCAGCCCTGACTCCTGGAAATGAAAATGTAAGTTGACAGTAAGCACATGGTTGCAGCCATCCCCTCCCCTGGCCACTGATAGCCATATATAAAGCCCCCCTCCCCCTTGCCCCCTGATAGCCTCAGTCCCCTTCCCCCCGATAGCCATAGACTACTCCTCCCTGATTGCCTCAGTCCCCTCCCCCTCCCACAGCCCCATTGCTCCTCTCCCCTGACCCCTCTAATAACCTCGGCACACTTCTCCCTCCCTATGACCACCATGATAGGCTTAGCCCCCCTCCAATAGCCTCAACCCCCCTCCCCCAATCCCCCAATTCCCACAGAACCCTCCTCCCTCCCCTGATAGCTTCATCCCCTCCCCTCCCCTGACTCCCCAATTGCCACAGCCCCCTGCTCACCATGACCCACCTGAGAGCCATAGTCTTCCTCCCCCTCAATTGCCAAAACCCCCTTCCTCCCTCCTATAGCCAAGACCCCTTCCCTTCTCTCTCTCTCTCCCTCTGAATCCCCTATAGTCTCAGCCCCCTCCTTCCTCCCCTGATGCCCCCAATTGCCACAGCCCTCTCCTCCCGGATCTCCCTGATAGCCATAGCCCTCCTCCCTTTCCCCCTCAACTGCCACAACCCACCTTCTCCTTCCTCCCTCCCCCATAGCCATAGCCCCCTTCCCACTAACCCCCAATTGCCACACTCTACCTCCCCCCAGTTGTCATAGCTCATCTCCTCCCAGCCCCCCTCCAGAGACCCCCTTACCTTATCCTCAACCTCGTGGCAGGGACAGGGTGTACTATTCCTGTCGCTGCCATTTTCCAAAATAGCAGCAACCGGGTTGGGTGCAGGATTACACCTAAAGTTTGTGTTAGTGTGAGCTATTCGGTTTAGTGCACATTTTCATTTCAGTGCGAAAAGGAAATGAAATGGCATGAAATGAGCAAACAACAAAATAGTAACAAAAGAAAAAAAAACGTTTTTGGCAGAGCATTTCTATTGAGAAGCCGTAAGAAAAACTGCATTTCTATTTGCAAGTGGTCTGTACTGACATGGGATTGCTGAATCATTGAGACAAACCAAATTATAGAAAAATTCTGAGATGAGGAATATTTTGTTTTAGGAACTTTAACTGTTCTGAGACTAAAGAAATCTAAATTTACTTAAAGAGAGAAGAGAAAATCCTGTTAGAGGCAAAAGTTTTCACTAGTTACAATTGCCAATGTGAAATGTATTTTCTCTTCAGCAGGGGACTATTTTTACATGTTTCATCAGGGGACTATTTACATGTTTAAGTTGATGGTAATGCAGACCTAGCTTTTTCTTTATTTTGCCCTTTTCTGTGACGATTTCAAATCACAAAAATATCTTACAACCTTTTGAACCCAGATCTGAATGAATGAAATATATTTATATTTAAATAGACCACTTCCTGCAGTAAACAAGCCTGGAGACACTTATACCAAAAAGTTTTATAGCACCCAGTCAAGGCTTTTTGCTTTATAATAAAACATCCTAATCTGAAAACCAAAATCTCAAGTGACCCAAATTAGCAACTCAGAAAAATTTCTGGCTGAAAGTTATTCATCAACTTTGCTGAAAAAAATTAATTACACACTATGTAAAAAAAAAAAAAAATCCTGCTCAGACACCCTGCATATTTCAGGAAAACTATATAAGCTTGTTTGATGTGTGTTTTTATGTTGACCCATGGTGTAAATTGCATAATACATTTTGATTATCCTTACATTGTGCATGATCCTCATTATCTGTCTTCACTCTGACAAAAGAACTATCTGGAATTGGGCAAAGAAAGCAAAATAAGCATGGTAATTTAAAGGGTCCAAAAATGGATGTGCACATTTCAGTCCCCACTCTGCATTGTTTTAAATTTGTTTAAGACAAAATTTGTATGTGACGCTAATCATTTGCTTCAAGGAGGAAAAAGGGAGAAAGGAAAAAAATAGAACTGTCTATGTAATGGTGGGGAAAAGTATTTTAATTGTATTTAACTTACAAAGAATGCACAACACTAGCTTCTGAAGACTGAAATTTATGCTGAAGTTCCCAAAATGTAGCTTCATCTCCTAGCATTGTTTGCTTTGCTCTTACTCCCTCACTAGCATCACTGTACTTCAGGCAGGACTATCTGCTTAACAAGCAATACATTAGGACTTTTTTTTACAACTGGGAAGCTTCATGCTCCATCTTGCCACTCTTAGGTGAGAATAGCTCTACTGCGTCAGCTGAGGAGAGGAACATGGGTAGCTCCCTCATCACGCCACTCACAGAGGACTCCATTTCCCAGCCCCCACCTCTTGTTTCAAGGGTCATCACTCTGTCCTTCTTTGCTCCACCCCCACCAGACCACAGCATTTTCAGGTAGCTCATCTGAAATGCCTTCCCTGCCAGGGCAGCAGTTTAGTTGTCAGTCGGTTCACCATCAAAGGGGATGAATCCAAAGGGAGTTCATTCTTTTGGTAAAAGCCACAAGTGAAGCCGTAAGGGAAGCGGCAAGAAGTAAACTCCTGCTAAATCAACCATCGGCCTCCCTACCCCCATCCCCCAGCCTACCCCCTACCCCGATTCCATTCTTTCCTGCTAAAACTCAATCCACAGCCCTCAGATCAACCTTTTCCTCTAACAGTTATACATTTCCTCTCTCAGACTTTCTTCTGTCCCATTAGACATAATCACTACAATGTACTTAAATGCATCCAAACTCTGTAGATGATCTGGGTCAGGAAGAAATCCGACTCTCCTAAGCAGGCTCACACAAGATGCCTTATGTTCATTATCTTGCAGGCCATAGAGCCCACCCTCTCTAATACCACCATTAAAAAAAAATAAAAAATTCCACCTCTTTCAATTAGATTATTTAATAAATGTTCTGCCAACAGCAACCCACCCTTCATCTTTGATCTAATTGAAAACTTCAGTTTCCACATAAGGAGGGCAATTTTCAATAGGGTGCCTAAGTCAGCATACAGGCATGTAAGTGGGTGTGCTTAAACTTGAACCTGTGTTTTATAAACTGTGAGGCAGGAGTTGCATAGTTTTTAAATTATGTGTATCCCCGCCTCCTAGCTTAGGCATGATTGTACAGAAGAATGGGCATACGTTTTATGCATGGAAAAGTTAGGCAGGTATTTTCCACTCAGGGTTTCAAACATTTGAGCACATACATCGTTCCTCACCCAGGTACTCGGTCATTTTATAACATACACGTGCATGTTATAAAATAGCCTGGTTGCGCACACATGTGTGCCAAATTTTAAGTGGGTATGCATATATGTGCCAATCCCACTTCTATCACTCAAATTGGGGATTTTAAAAGGGGTGTGCGCTGATGCCATTCCCAGCTTTACCAGTTCATCTCCAGTTCCACCATTTAAGAGATAGTTCCTCCAAACCCTCCCTCCCCCCCAGTTTGTTAGCTTTCACTCCCCTAGTTAGCTCTGATCTTTAAAACCCCACAGATCTGCCTAGGTTTTTTTTTAATTTTACCTTACACGGCATCTATAGCAGAAGTACAGTTATCAGCAGGGGGCCTGGAGAGCACTGGGTCGCATCAGTATTTATGTGCACATTTTAGGATCATGCCCCGAAATGCTCATGTCCTGCCCAGACCATAACCACTCCCACACCCCTTTTTGAAAACTTTCGAGATGTGTGCGCTGCCCAAGATACGCAGGCTTTTAAAATCTACTCGATGCACGAGAGCCCAACTTCTTTGCGCATTCCGAAATTAACACATTATGTCCCAGTGTCCTATTGAGAGGACAGCTTCTTAAAATATTTAGGACATAACGGGCTTTAAAAGTACTTCAGGCTTTTAAAATTCACCTCAAAATGTCTGCATTCACGAGAAAGTTATGTTGGGATTTTTTTAATTGTGACTGTAAATAGGAGGAATGACAGAGAACAATCTTTACTCCTTCACTTGGGACTCTTTCTTCTATTTGAAAGATATCAATTAAATTTATAGATTTTTGTTACAAAATAGCAGCAGTATATTAGCATATGTTAAAACATCACTTTATAAATTTAGCAAGGTACTTCACAATGTACTTTTGACAGATATATCAATAATTATTATGTTCATAAAGGCACAAGACAGTCAGTCTCATATTTAACAACACCTGTAAGATGCCCTACAGCAGGGGGTGGGCAAACTACAGCCAATGGGACAAATCTAACCAATCACCACCTTTTATCCAACCCTCCTCTCTTGTACAATTTACATTATATATGGCCTGTGGATGCTGTCTGCCCAAGTGTCACCCTTGATGACGTGCTAACTTGTGTGACATCAAGTCTAGGCTGATGTTAGGTATTAGGCAAGCAGGTAAGGGCCTTGATGCTCTTTAAGGATATGCTGGCGGGGCTCCTGCCCCCCTCCAGCAAGAATGGGACCTGCACCTTGGAGCCTGCAATGACATGCTGGCAGGGTTCCCACACCCCATCCATTGAGTAGAGGTTCTGAGTAAATTAGCATCGTTGGGGTTCCCATCCCCAGCCCCCAAGTAAAGTCACATTCATGGGGTTCCCACCCCCTGCCATCAAGGAGAGGCAGGAATAGGAGGCGGCCCTGAGTTAGGTTATGCTGACAGGGTTCTCATCCCCTGGCAGTGAGGAGAGGCTCGGTGTTGCAATGGATCCAATAGTGACCTGCCGGCAGACTTCTGTCATTCACCCAGCAGGTAGACAATGACATCCTGGGGAGGAGGGGTGAGTCATATGGGTTCTATGTAAAAGAGAAGGGATCTGAGTAAGGGAATGAAAGTAGGGATGAGTGAGGCATGGAAGGGGAAGGAATGAAAGGGGCTGAGGGTGGTGAGTGACTGAGGGGGAATGGATTAAGTGGGAGGTAGAGGGTTAGTGACAGAGTGGGTGGGAGGGAAAGAGATGATGAGTGACTGAGTGGGAAGGGAAGGGAAGGTATTGAGTGGGAGGGTGACTGAAAGTGAGGAAGGAAGTGGGTGAATGAGAGTGAGTAATTAAGTGAAAGAAGTAAATGGAAGGGAGGGTGAATGATACAGAGGGAAGAAAACAGGGTGAGTGGGAGTGAGTGACAGGGAGGGGGTGAGTGAGAGGGAAGAAGATGAATGACTGAAAGATAAGTGAGAGGGAAAGAAAGGGGGAAGGGAAAGGGAGGAAGAGAAAGTAGAATGATGCATGAGTGTGTGTGCGTATATAAGAGAGAGAGAGAGAGAAAGGAGGAAGTTTGCATGCTCCCACTTCTACTGATTCCCATCTCCCTCCACTAATCCACTACAATGTAAGGGTGTCTAGAAATAAAAAGTTTCTAGGTATGGAGAGGGGGGGGGGGGATTTTTGTTTATCCTTATCAGTTTTAAGTATTGGGTGGTGTTTGGTATGTTTGCTATTTTGAAATAATTAATTGATTTTTGGGAAATGTTTACATATTTGTATCTTTAATAGATGCTTTATTCATCATCTGTTTTAAAATATTCTTTGTATTAGTATGGTTTACTATTATGATTGATGATTTACGTTTCTTGATTTTGGTTTATGAGCAATGGTGATGTTTTGTTTTTGCACTGCTGCACTGCAGTGCATATCAGTATGACTTGTAGTGGTTTCCAATTCATTTTTTGTCTGCACTTTTCTATTTATATTTTATGGTCTTTTTATTCTTATTTGGTAAGGGTTTATCTGTGTTCTCCATTTGTGAATGAGGTGAGGTAGCCTGCTAGCTGGGAAAAAAAGGTTTGCACCTCTTGCCCTTAAAATATATCTCTGTTGGGTTGAAGGTTTTGAGGATTTTGGTAGAGGCTGGGATTTATGGTTGCAGGGACTCCTCAGGTGCTACCAATGTTGGTGGTTAAGACTGTTTGAGATTGAAATGCCTGCAGCAACTGCTGCGGATTTGATTGTCATGTCGAGGAGCTCCAAGCTGAACCCCTTCCTCCGACTGCCTCCTGTTGTGGCCAATGCCTTGTAAGGTTGCCCCAGCACAAAATTTTGCCCACCCCTGCCCTACAGGAATATCTTACCTAGCATTTGTCTATAAATTCAGAATGACTAATGCGCTTCATTTTAAGGTACTTAGTTGCCTGTTAAATGGGTAAAAACAGAGTCAAGCTGAGTAGGTGTAAGTGGATTTTATGTCTTCCTAAAACTATGCACATATTTTCTTAACTTCCACAAAACTGACTTCATAAATATGAAGCATCCCAGAGGGGCCTCCAAGGGGAGTACATTAGCTGCATTCACAGACCTTGCATGCATATAACTTAACACCTCCATGTTATTTCCCCTAAAGCTATGCACCTATATTTACCTGCTGTTTGCAGTGGTAAAGCTTCTTTTTTGGTTGTATTGCTTTACGGCCATAACACGGGGGATCACTCGTACTCCTTTCTTCATGGAAAACCCCCTCAGAAGGGGTAAATGTAGACTGAGGAGGTTCAAGCTGGATTTGTTGTGGTGCGGGTACAGAACTGTCCAAGGGGGGTGTTGTGAGCACATTGGGAGCCTCCAGCTTTGTTGCAGGAGAGGATAGGGGAGCAGATAGGCCTGGGGAGATCCCAGCTCAGATAAGACAGTGGCAGAAAGACCCCCTCCCCCTTTTTATTTTCAAAGCAAACCAAATATATCTAAAATATGTTTTGGTAAATCTATTTTCAGTTAATTTCCTTGAGAACAAACTGAAAATATAAATTTTTGTTCTAAAAAACATTTGTTTAAAACAAACACATTCTTGTATTAGTCTACAGTGTAAAACTGGTTTGTCTTCCTGCCACAGGTAACAGGACCAGTTTTAAAAAATATATATTTTAGCCTACTTCTTCAATCTCTTTCACTTTTAACATGTTGTGATTAGAGATGTGAATCGTGTCCTCGATCGTCTTAACGATCGATTTCGGCTGGGAGGGGGAGGGAATCGTATCGTCGCCGTTTGGGTGTTTAGAGTATCGTGAAATCGTTAAATCGTGAACCGGCACACTAAAACCCCTAAAAACCCACCCCCGACCCTTTAAATTAAATCCCCCACCCTCCCGTCCCCCCCCCCCCAAATGCCTTAAATTACCTGGGGGTCCAGCGGCGGTCCATAGCTAAATCGGGGAAGGGGGAGGGCAGGAAAACCGGCACACTAAAACACCCTAAAACTCACCCCCGACCCTTTAAATTAAATCCCCCCCCCCCCGAACCCCCCCCCCCCAAATGCCTTAAATTACCTGGGGTCCAGCGGCGGTCCAGAACGGCCTCCTGCAATTGAATCGTGTTGTCTTCAGCCGGCGCCATTCTGCGCCGCCATTTTGCAAAATGGCGGTGCAAAATGGCGGCAGCCATAGACCAACATGATTCGACTGCAGGAGGTCGTTCCGGACCCCCGCTGGACTTTTGGCAAGTCTTGTGGGGGTCAGGAGGCCCCCCCCAAGCTGGCCAAAAGTCCCTGGGGGTCCAGCGGGGGTCCGGGAGCGATCTCCTGCCGCAAATCGTTTTCCGTACAGAAAATGGCGCCGGCAGGAGATCGACTGCAGGAGGTCGTTCAGCCAGGGTCCGGCTGAAGACAACACGGGGTCCGGCTGAAGACAACACGATTCAATTGCAGGAGGCCATTCCGGACCGCCGCTGGACCCCCAGGTAATTTAAGGCATTTGGGGGGGGGGGGTTCGGGAGGGTGGGGGATTTAATTTAAAGGGTCGGGGGTGGGTTTTAGGGTGTGTTTAGTGTGCCGGTTTTCCTGCCCTCCCCCTTCCCCCGATTTATGATTTTTTGACGATAAATCGGGGGAATTGGTATTGTATCGTGGCCCTAACAATTTTTGACGATTTAAAATATATCGGACGATATTTTAAATCGTCAAAAAACAATTCACATCCCTAGTTGTGATTCATGTATACAGTGTATCAGATATTACAGCTAGGATCAATGTTTTTGGCAATGCAAGCAGTAGCAATTACTGTGGGAGGTTTACTCATGATGACCATTTTGCTGAATGTCTTTGTGTTCTCTGTGAATGAATGGAATGTAACTTGTGAAGTACTTAAAGCAAACTGTGCTACTCTGCTATAAATTCAATATGTACAAGAAAATGAAAGGTTAATATTAGGGATGTGCAGAAGGAAAACATTTGTTTCGTTTAATTTTTCATTTCGCAGGGACCCAAATTTGTTTCATTAGTTTCATAGGGGGAAAAAACAATTTGTTTATTAGTTTAATTCATTTTTCGTTTCTCATTAAAGTCAATGGGGGAAGTATTTGCAACCTATTTTTAGCTGCAGAATTGGGGTTTTCATATCAATTCTGATGAAACATCTGGGGAATAATCATTAGAATGACAAAAGAGCTCCAAGGTACTTAGACTGGCAAAGTGGTATGAATAGCCTAAGGCACTGTAAAGGGGCAAAGGGGTACCAGAAGTGGCAAGAGTGCTTTAACAGATGTGCAAAGCAGCATCAAGAGTGTCAAAAACACACCATAGCCTCAAAAGAGAGCACCAATAACAGTTGCATGAACCCTAGAAGGCAGCACGACAGGCAAAGTGGCAAGACAAATGGCATCAACATCCTACAGCACAATGAAGGGGAAACATAGCAAGCAGAAAGTGTCAGAAAAAACCATAAGGTGCTGATAAAGGGACAAAGCAGCAGAAAGACTAGCACCAACACACTGAGGAACCATGATAGTGGCAAGAACACCACAAGGAGTAGAGTGTATGGCAGCAAGGCAGAGCAAGGCAGAGTGGCAGAAAGTTGATAGGGGCAAGACAGGCTGGCAGAGCGGAGGTATTCAGGTCCCTGTGGTTTTGGTAGGGACAAGACACGCTGTCCCCAGGGACAGTTCCCTTTCCTTTGTTCAGGAAAGGGCTCCCTAGAATGGGTTCGCCCCTAGAGTGGGGTAGATCCGTTGGCATCTAGTGAGCTCTCGCTGGTCTTTTATACTCTGGTGGAAGTAGCAGATATACAAATGAGAATTTTGAAGGCTGAGGCAGAGGAGGTTTCCATGTGAACAGCACTTAAACATGGGTCAGCTGGTGTTAAGAGCTAGGTAACACCCTGGGAGAGTTCCCTTTCCTTTGCTCAGGAAAGGGCTCCCTAGAATGGGATGGCCCCTGGAGTGGGGCCGAGCATTCAAAGTGTCATGATATGGAGGAGGTTTCCATGTCAACAGCAGTGCTGGTTCAACATGTGTCAGTGGGTGTTAAGAGATAGGGAA
This sequence comes from Rhinatrema bivittatum, assembly GCF_901001135.1. Classification (NCBI taxonomy): domain Eukaryota; kingdom Metazoa; phylum Chordata; class Amphibia; order Gymnophiona; family Rhinatrematidae; genus Rhinatrema; species Rhinatrema bivittatum. The sequence goes on along the minus strand of NC_042615.1, from coordinate 378,941,658 downwards.
CACCCGGGAAGAATTCCCTTTCCATTGCGCTGGAAAGGGCTCCCTGAAATGGGTTCAGCCCGAGAGTGGGACACTAGACTCAGAAAGTGTTGTGACATGGAGGAGGTATCCATTTCAATAGTGGCTCTGGTTCAACATGGGTCAGTGGGTACTAAGAGATAGGCTACACACGGGGAGAGTTCCCTTTCCTTTGCGCAGGAAAGGGCTCCCTAGAATGGGTTGACCCCTAGAGTGGGCCCCGAGCCTTCAAAGTGTGGCATCATGGAGGAGGTTTCCATGTCAACAGCGGTTCTGGTTCAACATGTGTCAGTGGGTATTAAGAGATAGGCGACACCCGTTGAGAGTTCCCTTGCCTTTGCGCAGGAAAGGGCTCCCTGAAATGGGTTCACCCTGAGAGTGGGGGATGACGGTCAGAAAGTGTTGCGACGTGGAGGAGGTTTCCATGTGAACAGTGGTTCTGGTTTAACATGGGTCAGGAGGTACTAAGAGATAGGCGACACCCGGGGAGAGTTCCATTTTCTTTGCACAGGAAATGTCTCCCTAAAGTGGGTTCACCCAGAGAGTGGGGCACGAGACTGGGCAAGTGTGGCAACATGGAGGAGGTTTCCATGTGAACAGCGGTTCTGGTTCAACATGGGTCAGCAGGTACTAAGATATAGGCTACACCCGGGGAGAGTTCCCATTCCTTTGTGCAGGTATGTTGTGCTTTGATCTGTCACTTCTTCCTGAACTGGTTCACTATCAGAAGAAAATGGCATCTTTTTCATTTGTGAAATATAATTCAACAGAGGATGCTTTTAGAGCAATAGAGACTGCCATTTGTGAAGCAAAAACTGAGCTGGAGATTATTTGTGAATACCCAGAAGCTATTAACTGTACTTATGCACTTCAGCAGATGACAAAGGAACTTGAAGATCTCTCAGAAATAAGAAAACTGCTACTCAAGTCCAAATCTACAATATCAACCTATGTTGACTTTGTACCCTACACAGTGCTTCTATAAACTATGGGAACACAGAGGATGAACTAGAGTGCAACTACCACCAGTTTTCTATAGTACTAGAAACATTAATGTTGGCACCTTAGAAAGATTTAGGGAAATGGCCCATATTATGAAGGTCATGAAAACTATTGAACATATGAAATATGTAAGCTCCAAAATCTTAAGCCAGCTTTTTATGTTCTTACATTCCAAATGCTGCAAATCAGAAAAAGAATATTCTGGAAAGAAGTGATGCACAAATACATGAAACTGAAATTAGAAATACTAGAACTAGGGGGAGTGGCCAAGATGGTGTCTGACTAAGACGTGTGTGGAAAGCTCTCCTGTGTGTTTCTGGAGTTTCTTGATCAAAGGGTATTTTAATCTTCAATATTCATGCCTCACACAAAGAGAAAAGCCAGGCTTCGTGAAAGCCAGGCTTCTGTTGAAACTCCGGATGTTCAACAACCCACCATCGAGAAGTTTTTCACATCGACGCCGACTGAGCCGGGAGCGAGGGCCGCAGAGTCAGGAGGAGCAGAGCGACTTCCTCCGACAATGGCCGAGGAGATCTCGCTTAGCCCTGGCGCGCCAGTCACACCATCCCCACCCAAATGGAAATGGAGTACAGGGGAAGAACATTTGCTGGGGTCTCCAGATAGTCCCTCTGGGGAAGTCACACAGAGGGGAAACTATCCGGAAGAAAACCGAGGCAGAGAAGAGAGAGGCGAGAAGGGGGAGAGCCGGCCGGCCCCCCCGCAGGGAACCTACCTTCCCAGGCTTCGAGAGTCAACTAGCCCAGCTGACTCCTTGTTGGGAGAGAACCGGGACAATGCAGCTGAAGTCGCACAAGGAGGTGAACAAATCCAAGTAAGACCGTTTTTGGTTAAACCGGCTAGAATAACGATGGAGACTTTGTGGGAGGCGTTAGCCTCGATTGAAAACGCAATAGTGGGTTTATCTAAATCAGCTTTTGAAATAAATAGAAATACAAGATATAATGAAGAAAGAATTGTTAAGCAAGAGAAACAACTATTGGATTTTGAGGAGAAAGTAAAAAAGCTAGAGAAAAATCAACAGTGTTTAATGCAAAAAGAAAATGTGCAAAATAAAAAGCCGGAAAATTTAGAAAACTCCTTGCGAAGCACTAATATTAGAATCGTTAATTTTCCTATTATACCACAAATATCACCGGTGGAATTATTTAAAAGCTATTTGACTGAAAAATTGAAAATTCCAAGAGAGGCACTTCCACTAGTCACAAGAGCTTATTATCTGCCACAGAAGAAAGCCCCAAGAGACCAAAGAAGTGAAGAAATAACAGCAAATGTAATGAATGTGACTGATTTACTGGAATTATCCCAAGAAGATGTAATCACAAAAAGAGGAGTGCTATTGGTGACTTTTGCCTTTTTGACTGAAAAAAATAATGTTTTCCGAATGTACTTTAGGAATAGTGCAGAGCTTTATTACGGACAAAAAGTATGGGTATATCCCGACATTACTAAGATTACACAAGACAGATGGAGGAAATTTATAAGTATGAGAGTCGAGGCGCTTGCTATCTGTACAAAATATACTGTGAGGTATCCATGTAAATGTCACATAAAATACCAGGGAAATGATTATATTTTCTTTGAACCATCGCAGTTAAAGTTTTTTTTGGATGCTCACCCGAAAGCGACTGGATCAGAGCATTAGGCATAGAAGGCGGTTAACTTATTCTTTTCTTTTTCAGTATTTCCTATATATCGCTCCTTGTAAATGTGGGCCTAACTCCCCCATGCATGCCTGTTTTATAGATGGTGTATAGATGATTAACATATATAATCCTAATAAGGATTATGGTGAAAGCCAGATTTCCTGTATTTAGATTTATGTACACCACCTTATTACTTCACATTGTTATACTATGTGTAAAATTTTGAAATGCATAATAAAAAATAAATTAAAAAAAAAAAAAAAAAAAAAAAGAAATACTAGAACTAAACTCAGACAGGCACAGCATTTGAGGTCAGGCCCTTGTAGTGACGTAAGGGCTGGACAGACAGGCACAGCATTTGAGGTCAGGCCCTTGTAATGATGTAAGGGCTGGACAGACAGGCACAGTGTTTGAGGTCAGGCCCTTGTAGTGACATAAGGGCTGGACAGACAGGCACAATGTTTGAGGTCAGGCCCTTTTAGTGATGTAAGGGCTGGACAGACAGGCACAGTGTTTGGGGTCAGGCCCTTGTAGTTACGTAAGGGCTGGACAGAAGGCACAGTGTTTGAGGTCTGGCCCTTGTAGTGAAGTAAGGGCTGGACAGACAGGCACAGTGTTTGGGGTCAGATACATGTACTGATATTATCTGGAGCATATGAGGCAGTTGGAGCTGCTGCAAGTTGCTTTTCTTCATCTTGCCATTCACAGGGAAAATCTGGAAACCCAAGCAAAGGCATGTTTATTTTCAAAAATACTAGCATTTCCATCAACTCTGGTGCCAGCCTTGAGCGATGAGGGCTCATGATATCACCCATCATTGAAAATACATGTTCACTGGGCACACTGGTTAGTGAACATGACAGATATCACTGAGCCACTTTGGCTAGATGTGGCCAGACAGTGGACTTGTGTGCCCAATATGCCAGTGGATCTGTCTGCTTGTCCTCTATGGGCTCTGTGAGATAACGTTATTGATATTTGTGCTGGTGTCTCCTTTCTTGGGTCGGCTGAGAGTCCTTCTTGCCAGCTGATTTCACACTAGCCCTTTCCAGAACAGATGCTTTTCTAGGGGCAACATGGCTTTGGCATACTGAAGTGGAGGAGGAAGTACTAGCTGTCTCTGACTGTAGGGAAGGTTTCACTTTCACACAGGGATGACAGACTGTGGCAAGCATGTATGTGTGGTCTTTTGTTAAAGGTCTTAATCTCTCTTGCACCTGCTTCTGCAAAAAGTCCAGACAATGCAGCACCTCTGCTGTCATTCCTTCTTCCTGTTTAAAGCCCTCCACATTTTCTTCCAGAGAATTAACTATAGGGATGATGTCAGCCAAGATGGCAGTTCTGGAACTCAACTCCTCCGTGGCATCCTTGAAGGGCTGCAGGATCTTTACCAGTTGACTCATGACTAACCAATCATGATGCCCTAGGGGACTCTGCAGTAGAGATGAGCTTCTTTTTTTTCTACTGGGTTGTTTTTTGAGTCGGATGCTTCAGGGTAAAGTTTGTTTTTCCTCAGTTAGTTTTTTGGAAAAACGAACAAAAACTAAATGGGGAAAAATGAAACAGGCCCAAAAAATGACGTGGGAAAACGAAGCTCAAAAAAACCCATCCCAAGCATTAAAATTTACTATAATACATTAAATACAACCCTCCCCCCCACCATCCTGATCCCTCCCCAAGACATACTAACATCCATGGTGGTCCAGCGGGGTCCTGCGAATGATTTCTCCCTCCGTGCCGTCGGGCTTTTGGGCCTGCCTCGCATCAAAATGGTGACGATAGCCTTTGATCTACTATGTCACAGGAGCTACCGGTGCCATTGGTCAGCCCCTGTCACATGGTAGGAGCACAAGATGGCGCCGGAGATCCATTGCTCCTACCACATTGAAATTTCCTAATTTGTGATAAACGAAGCTCATCTCTACTCTGCACACCTATGTCCATTTCCACAGAAAATTCCTGAAGGAGTGTCTGCTGCTCCACTAACTTCTGCAGCATCATATAGGTAGAATTCCACTGGGTGTCAATGTCTTGAATGAGACGCTTGTGACGCATCTCCAAATTAGTCTGCTTTTGTCAGACAACCTGCCCCGCCTTCACACTTCTGTGGAAGGACCCTTCTATATTCCTGCACTTGTATATTAACGTATGCAGATATTCATTCTCTTGGTGATGGGACTCCAACCCCAGAACTGACTTTACTAACAGGTGCAGAGTGTGTGTAAAACATTGGATGTTCTGAAAGCACCCATCTCATATTGTCTTTACCATGTTTGCATCATTGTATGTGACAAAGAGCCCTGCCTGAATATTCCTGTCTTGCTGGTGTAGCTGCCAGCCCGCCAACAACTATCTGATGCATGCTGGAATATTGGCTGAGGTATGGACCTCGTCTGTCAGGTGGGTGTGCAGTAAAGCCCACCTCCACCCTGATATTTGTTCACTAATAGAGCTGCTGCCTGCCCCTGCCTCAGCCAGGTCCCACCTGTGTGCTGTCAGGGAGCGATAAGCGCGTGCAGCATTCATGGAAGTCCAGAAATCGCAGGTGAAATGCACACTCCCCTCTGCCTTAGCTAGCAACGCTTGGATGCGACAGCGAAACTGGTTGCATAGGCTGGGGATGCCCTTTCTGCTAAATGTGGTTCTAGAGGGGACTTGGTAATTTGGAAGTAAGACCTTCAATAAATGCTTGAAACCCACATTATCTACTACTTGCAAGGGCTGGTCATCAAGGCCAATCATTTCCCCAATGCTCCTGGTTATAACTTTTGAGGCTGCCTATCTCCTTCCCTGGGTTAGCATTACCTCCATGATGGGTTGTCACTTCTGACACATGGCAGGGGCTGCTGGCCTGCCACCTGACTGCTAGAAGGGGCTGAGGGCATGGGATGACTCTGCTCCTTTTCAACCACTTTACACTGTCTGGATAACGGGGTCCCCTGACTGGTACTGCCACCATTTCCAGATGGCAGTATTGTTGGGTGTTGTTTCTGCATATGATGCATCATGCAAAAATTAGTTAGATGTCCCATTTGCTTGCCTCTGCTAATAGCCCTGGCACAGTAATTACACTGAGCAAAACACGGGTCCTCCATCACTTTAAAATGGCTCCATATCACAGATTTATTTTGTGATCCCTTCTCTATAGCCTTTGGGGTGGATGCTGGCACAGGAGTTGTAGTGGGTGCACCCTGAGAAGCAATGCCAGGGGCATCAGTCACACTGTGCCTGCACTGACTGCTCTTCCTCCTCATCATCATCAGTTTCATCTCTCCCCTGCAGCACTGAAGTAGAGGCTAAGATAGAACTAAGTAATCTTCTTAAACCTTCTTCAGCTATTACTTCTTCCATTTATGATGATGAGAATCCCACACAAGATGATTCTTCATTGGAATCAGAAGCAAACAGTGTCTGCACTACATTGTCAGTGCTAAGTAGTGTCTGCTGTCGCACTGCTGCTTTTGGGTCTCGCCCTTTTTTCTTGCATGATTCAGCCTCCCCTTCCCTCACCTCCAAAACAACAGGTTCAGAAACAGGTGGTGGAAGTGCACCATCTTTAAATTTCAGATTTTTCCAGATGCAACTGCCTGCCCCTCCAGAGATTTTAGATTGGAATAGCTCCCTTTTTAACTTTAATGGGGTACTGGCTAGAGATGTGAATCATGTCCTCGATCGTCTTAACGATCGATTTCGGCTGGGAGGGGGAGGGAATCGTATTGTTGCCGTTTGGGGGGGTAAAATATCGTGAAAAATCGTAAAATCGTGAGCCGGCACATTAAAACCCCCTAAAACCCACCCCCGACCCTTTAAATTAAATCTCCCACCCTCCCGAACCCCCCCCCAAATGACTTAAATAACCTGGGTGTCCAGCGGCGGTCCGGAACGGCAGCGGTCCGGAACAGGCTCCTGCTATTGAATCTTGTTGTCTTCAGCCGGCGCCATTTTCCAAAATGGCGCCGAAAAATGGCGGCGGCCATAGACCAACACGATTCCACGGCAGGAGGTCCTTCCGGACCCCTGCTGGACTTTTGGCAAGTCTTGTGGGGGTCAGGAGGCCCCCCCCAAGCTGGCCAAAAGTTCCTGGAGGTCCAGCGGGGGTCAGGGAGCGATTTCCCACCGCGAATCGTTTTCCGTACGGAAAATGGCGCCGGCAGGAGATCGACTGCAGGAGGTCGTTCAGCGAGGCGCCAGAACCCTCGCTGAACGACCTCCTGCAGTCGATCTCCTGCCGGCGCCATTTTCCGTACGGAAAACGATTTGCGGCGGGAAATCACTCCCTGACCCCCGCTGGACCTCCAGGAACTTTTGGCCAGCTTGGGGGGGACCTCCTGACCCCCACAAGACTTGCCAAAAGTCCAGCGGGGGTCCAGAAGGACCTCCTGCCATGGAATCGTGTTGGTCTATGGCCGCCGCCATTTTTCGGCGCCATTTTGGAAAATGGCGCCGGCTGAAGACAACAAGATTCAATAGCAGGAGCCCGTTCCGGACCGCTGCCGTTCCGGACCGCCGCTGGACACCCAGGTTATTTAAGTCATTGGGGGGGGGGGTTCGGGAGGGTGGGGGATTTAATTTAAATGGTCGGGGTGGGGTTTAGGGGGTTTTAGTGTGCCGGCTCACGATTCTAACGATTTATAACGATAAATCGTTAGAATCTCTATTGTATTGTGTTCCATAACGGTTTAAGACGATATTAAAATTATCGGACGATAATTTTAATCATCGAAAAACGATTCACATCCCTAGTACTGGCACTGCCTTTTGAAGTGCCTGCTCTGCCAGTCCCAGTCACTTGTTTACCTTTCCCTGACATCATGGATTTAATGTCACTGCCTACTAGGGATTTCATTTAAAATAATTATTTCTTTATTGGTGAATGAACACCTCTGTACCAATATATGTGAATCTGGAAAACTACACACAGACACAGGGGGGTAAGATCAGCAGCAAAATGCCTCTGCTGGCAGCTTGTCTTAGTGGGAGAGACAGTCTGAGTTCAATAAAAAAAAAAAGTGCTGTAAAAAAAAAGCCTGGCTGCCACAGCAGCAAAAACAAACAAATACCTTTTTCAATGGAACATTCTATCAAAGTAGTAAGCAATAGCAATTGAATACATATTTCAGACACTCAGACTAGCTCTGAGTAAAGCCAGCTCCCCAAACAGCAGCCAAGAAGAAAGTGTGTGACACTCTGCATGCTTAAGTTATAAGGAACAGCATCACAGAGCACTGACAGCAGCGATTGGCTGCATTAGAAAAATGTTTAGCTCTGATACATTGCCATTCTGGTCTCCTTGCCAACCTGTCTGACCCACTCTATGACAGGGCTGTGAGGTCACTTATGACTCACAGGGAAGGACTGGTTGTTGCTATCGATACTCCCACATGGCCTTCTCCTATTTCAAATGGCCGCTAAGAAATCACTGTGAACCAAAAGAATGAAACTAATATGATATGTTTCATTCATGGTGGATCGCCATGCGTTTCGCGAACCCACTAATCAAATGAACAGGGACTTATGCATTGCGGATTGTACATTCGTTGAAAACAAATGCACATACCTTGTTAATATTTTGATTAATTAAAAATGAAAACCGCATGCACTAACAATAAAAGTTTCCCCAACTATAATCTTAATAATCCGAAAATGGCAGGTTTATTCCTTCATCATATAACTTATTTCATGGAAACTGATTTTTTTTTTTTGTGCTTAGCATAATCTTTATTTTTTTTCTATAAATTTCTATTCTTTAGTTGATAGCACAATAAATTGTTCCCCAGAAGCTTAGAATCACAAAGTTGATTATCTTTAATTATAAATGCTCTTATCTCTAATGAGTAATCAACTTTAATGAAACATTGATTATTCAGTCTATTGTTCTTAGTCAACTAACAGTTTGTTTATAATAAGTAAGAGGAATTGAGGTCAGTCCATTAGTTTAATAATAAGGGCTCTGTAATTCCAGATGAGAGACTTGGATTTGATTCCTAGATCAGTCTCCTACTGTTCTTTGCTCCTGGGACTGGAAGTACAATAACATTCACAGTACATGAGATGACTGTTGAGTCAAATACTACCCCAGTGCTAAAAGCGATATAAGGAACAGCAACTAAGGAAGATGCATACTATTTTATGGGCCTTCATAAGTAAAAGATAACATGTTATATGTTAATCTTATAGAAAATCCTGAGGTGCAATGAGGAGAATAAAGAAAATGTGAAAATTGCAGGAGTGCATATAAACTGACTCTAGTCTCACAAGTAAAAAGAAAGCATTTTCTTTCCTTTAAGCAGAAGGAGTTGGCCCTTGGAGCCACCTTTATTCTTAAAATTATCTTCCTTGTGTTGCGATCCTGGCCGCGAGCACCGCGACCAGGCCCTTACCTCCTTGTTCCCGGACCTGCTCCCGCCTCCGGAGCCCTGGCTTGCGGCCTGTTTGGCGGCGTTCCCGCTGGGGCTGCGCCGCTGCGAAGGTGCCTGAAGACGCCCTGCTCCTAGGCGCATGTGCGCGCCACTTGGGCGCCTTTTTAGCCCGTTTCCCGCCAGTGGTGACCCTGCCCAATTCCTGACGTCAGACGCTGCGGCCTTGATAAGCCGGCCGCAGCCGTCCAGTCCTTGCCTTGCAACGGGTTAGCGTCCCGGTTTCCTGTTGCGCTGTGCCCCGGAGTGACCCGCTTGGCTTCGTCGCTCCATTCCTGCTACAGTACCTGCTTGGTTCCTGTCTGCTTGCTACAGTGCCTGCTTGGTTCCTGCCTGCCAGCTACAGTACCGGCTTGGTTCCTGTTTACCTGCTACAGTCCCTGCCTGGTTCCAGTACCCGAGTCTTGCTACAGTTCCTGCCTGGTTCCAGTACCCAAGTCTTGTTACAGTTCCTGCCTGGTTTCAGAACCCGAACCCAGTTACAGTATTGCTATTGTCTTAGTCTGGTTCCAGTTACCTGTCCTGATTCAAAACCCGCCTAAGTCCCAGCGGCCGGGCCCCTATGGGCTCCTCCCGGGGGGGCTTCGGCTTCCAAGGGTGAAGCCACCTAAGTCCCAGTGGTTGGGATCCTACAGGCTCCTCCCGGGGGAGTACCAGCTTCCAGGATGAAGAGCATCTAAGTCTGCCTGAACATCTGCCTCCCGATCTTCTATTCATTAGACATTGACCATCTATTCCCAGTCTCCAGCAGGTCGGCCCAAGGGTCCACTAAACTGAGACTCCCACAACAGATTGCAAGGCCATGGACTGGGCGGATGCGCCTGTTCCCTTGGACCTGCCAGGGTTTGCCCAGCAGCTGCAGTATCAACAACAATATCTCAAGGTCCTTACTGGTTCGGTAGGGGAGTTGTCGGCCCAATTGGACGCCAGGGCTTCGTCAGCCCCAGAACCAGCACCCGAGGGCCAAGATTCATCAGTGACCCAGCTGCCAGCACCCTCCCACTACGCTGGTGATTTAAGAACCTGCCGCGGCTTCCTGAACCAATGTTTTATACGGTTCTCCCTGTTGCCTCGGCAGTTTCCCCCAGATGCGGTGAAAGTGGCATATATCTTGTCCTTGCTCGATGGGAAAGCCTTGATATGGGCTTCTCCCCCTTGGGACAACAATGATTCTTCACTAACAGATTTACAACTGTTCATCACAAACTTTCGCCAGGCCTTTGATGAGCCTGCCCAAGTAGCCATGGCTATGTCTGATCTGCTGCAACTTCGTCAGGGAGCAGCGCTCCTCTCGCCACAGTCCGTCTTGTGGGCCGAGACCTGCGCCCTCTCCTAAGAGTTCTCGTCCAGACGTTCCCACCTGCAAACCCATGCATCTGGGATGGGCCCCGCTTTCTGCTGAACAAAGACAACGTCACCGTTCATTGAAGTTGTGTTTATATTGTGGCCAGAAGGGCCACTTCTTGGCACGCTGCCAGCAGCGTGTAGAAAACGCCAAAGCCTAGGAGGTCGGGAGGTGCTCCTCCTAGGCTGTTCTACAGCTCCTCAATGTACAGTTCCTGTTACTCTGGAATACCCCGGAGGATCCTTTGAGACGATGGCATTCCTGGATTCCGGAGCTGGAGGTAATTTCATCCTGCACGATCTAGTCTCCCAGTTGCGGATTCCTACGCATAGACGGGAGGTCCCGTTATGAATTATCTCTATCCAGGGGACACTCCTTCCTGGTCCCATCCAGATGTCCAAGGAACACCTTTATCGGTCCGCACCGGGGCGATCCATTCGGAGGAGATAGCCTTCCTAGTGTTGGATAAGGCTGTCCACCCTGTGGTGCTAGGGTTGCCGTGGTTACAGAAACACTCGCCCATGATTCAGTGGGATACGCTACAGATTGTTAAGTGGAGTCCCTTCTGCCTGGCTAATTGTATGAAAGTGCCTAAGACTCCCGTACTTCCGTTGATGCACACTGCCGTGGGTCCCCCTGCACCTTAAGAGGATTTCACGGATGTATTCCCCAAGACCAAGGCGGAGATCCTTCCGCAGCATCGTCCATATGACTGTGCTATTGACTTGCTACCTGGTACTATGCCCCCGCGAGGAAGGGTTTATCCCTTTTCTATACCTGAGACCCGGGCCATGTCCGAGTACATTGCAGAGAATTTGGCCAAGGGGTTTATCCGCCCATCCAAGTCGCCTGTAGGGGCAGGCTTCCTTTTTGTCAGTAAGAAAGACGGCTCACTGAGGCCGTGTATAGACTATCGAGGCCTAAATTTGATTACCAAGCGAGACCGCTACCCGCTCCCGCTAATCCCAGAGCTCCTTGATCGGCTTCAAGGAGCGAAGATTTTCACAAAGTTGGACTTACGAGGGGCATACAATTTGGTCAGAATCCATCCCGGAGATGAATGGAAGACCGCGTTTAATACACGAGACGGGCATTACGAGTATCTCGTGATGCCTTTCAACTTATGAAATGCCCCAACAGTGTTCCAGCACCTGATGAATGAGGTGTTACGGGACATTCTGAACACCTGCGTAATTGTTTATCTCGACGACGTGTTAGTCTACTCCCAGGACCTGCCGTCACACCGTCAGCATGTCTGTCAAGTGCTCCAGATACTTAGGGAGCATGGCGTGTATGCGAAACTGGAAAAGTGCAGCTTAGAGAAGACCTCCCTGCCGTTCCTAGGCTACATAGTCTCTGCAGCGGGCTTTCAAATGGATCCTGAGAAAGTGGCGGCTATTAAGAATTGGTCCTGGCCGAGGGGTCTTAAAGCTTTGCAAGGCTTCCTCGGCTTCTCCAATTTCTACCGTCACTTTATTCCCAATTACTCTCGTATTGTGGCTCCATTAACTGCCCTCACCTGAAATGGGGCTAACGCGGTGGATTGGCCAACTTCTGCCTGCCAAGCTTTTGAGGCCCTCAAAGAAGCCTTCTTATTAGACACCTGCCTTCGTCATCTGGATCCCAGCCGGCCCTTCGTGGTGGAGGTTGATGCCTCCAATGTGGCCATAGGGGCCGTACTGAGCCAGTACTCTGATTCTGGACAGCTGTGTCCCTGTTCATATTTCTCAAGGAAATTCTCCCCGGCAGAAAGCAACTACTGTGTTGGAGACAAAGAGTTGCTAGCCGTGGAACTTGCCCTGGAGGAATGGAGACAGTGGTTGGAGGAAGCCAACCATCTGGTTACGATTTACACCGATCACAAAAACCTAGCATTCTTGAAGCAAGCCCAACGCCTGAATCCAAGACAAGCCCTGTTTTTTGATCGGTTTGACTTTACCTTACGCTACCGACCCGGCTCTAAGAACATTCGAGCTGACGAACTTTCGCCCTCTTCTGAGGTCGAAGAGACTCCTGACACACCTCAGTATATCTTGGATCCCGTGAAAGTAAGCCTTGCTACAACTTTGGTGTCCTCCCAAGGGAAGACCGTGGTTCCGCGTCGTTCCCGGAGAGCAGTTCTCGCTTGGGCCCATGACTCCCTCACGGGGGGGTCATGCTGGTTGGAAAGGGACTTTAGACTTGTTAAACCATTTCTACTGGTGGCCAACGGTGAGACAGGACGCCTTTGTGGGCTCATGCCCTAATTGTGCTGTTCAAAAGCCGCTCATCGGGAAGCCGAGGGGCTTGTTGCAACCATTGCCCATCCCGGTGGAGCCTTGGACACACATCTCCACTGATTTCGTTGTGGATCTTCCTGCCTCCGAGGGTAATTCGGTCATCTGGGTAACCGTGGACTGATTTTCCAAGATGGTGCACTTTGTTCCCTTGCCAAAACTATCTTCTGCCCCTGACCTGGCTAGCCTGTTCACTCAGCATATCTTTAGACTTCACGGTCTCCCGCAGGATATAGTCTCTGATCGAGGATCACAGTTTACAGCTCGCTATTGGAATGCCCTATGCAAACGCTTCAATGTGCAACTTAGTCTTTCATCTGCTTTCCATCCCAAGAGTAATGGGCAAAAGGAATGAACCAATCGAACCCTGAAGACTTTTCTACTTGCTTTGAGAACGAAAAAGATAATTGGTCCAATCTACTCCTGTGGGCAGAGTTCTCGTATAATAATCACACGCATGCTGCTACTGGAAGTTTGCCGTTCCTCGTTGTTTATAGAAAGCAACTTCAACCACCCCTACCTTCGCCTGAACCTAGTGCACTCCCGGCAGTGCAACTCTCAGCCCGCCAGCTTCGGTCCTTGTGGATCTCTACCCAGGAAAAGATCCGTAAACCCGCCCTGTCCGCCAAGGAGTGGGCAGATAGACATCGTCAGCCAGCCCCTATCTTCCTCCCAGGAGACTGTGTCTGGCTTAGCACCAGAAATCTACAGCTACGTATTCCGTCTCAAAGACTAGCTCCGAAATTCTGTGGGCCTTATCGAGTCGCCGAATGAGTGGGAGCAGTCTCATACCGTCTACGCCTACCCTCCTCCATGTGCATACATGATGTATTCCATGTGTCTTTGCTGAAGACTCTTGTTTTGCCCAGATACTACTCCTGGGCTCCTGAACCCTCGGACCCTGCAGTACCGGACGAGGTTACAATTCAAGTACGTGAAGTTTTGGAATGTCCGGTTTCACCAACGCCGATGGGAATACTTGCTTGCCTGGGAGGGTTGCAGACCCGAGGATAACTCGTGGGAACCAGCCCGTAATATCCTCGACAAGGACTTATTACGGCAGTTCCATTTGGATCACCCAAGTAAACCTGGACCGGCTAAGAGGGGTCATAAGAGGGGAGGTACTGTTGCGGTCTTGGCTGCGAGAACCGCGACCAGGCCCTTACTTCCTTGTTCCCAGACCTGCTACCGCCTTCGGAGCCCTGGCTTGCGGCCTGTTTGGCGGTGTCCCCACTGGGCTGTGCCGCCGCGAAGGTGCCTGAAGACGCCCTGCTCCTAGGCGCGTGTGCGCGCCACTTGGGCGCCTTTCTATCCTGTTTCCCACCAGTGGTGACCCTGCCCAATTCCTGACGTCAGACGCCGCGGCCTTGATAAGCCGGCCATGGCCGTCCAGTCCTTGCCTTGCAATGGGTTAGTGTCCCAGTTTCCTGTTGCGCTATGCCCCGGAATGACCCGCTTGGATTCGTCGCCCCGTTCCTGCTACAGTACTTGCTTGGTTCCTGTCTGCTTGCTACAGTGCCTGCTTGGTTCCTGCCTGCCAGCTACAGTACTGGCTTGGTTCCTGTTTACCTGCTATGTTCCCTGCCTGGTTCCAGTACCCGAGTCTTGCTATAGTTCCTGCCTGGTTTCAGTACCCGAGTCTTGCTACAGTTTCTGCCTGGTTCCAGAACCCCAACCCAGTTACAGTACTGCTACTGTCTTAGTCTGGTTCCAGTTACCTGTCCTGATCCACAACCCGCCTAAGGCCCAGCAGCCAGACAGGCACAGCATTCGAGGACAGAGGTCATACCCTTGTAGGGACTTAAGGCCTGTACGGACAGGCACAACATTTGAGGATAGAGGTCAAGCCCACATAGCGACAGATGGACTGGACGGACAGGCAGGCACAGCATTCGAGGACAGAGGTCAAGCCCTTGTAGGGACTTAAGGACTGGATAGACAGGCACAGCATTCGAGGATAGAGGTCAAGCCCACGTAGGGACATAAGGCCTGGAAGGACAGGCACAGCATTCGAGGACAGAGGTCAAGCCCTTGGAGGGACTTAAGGCCTGGACGGACAGGCACAGCATTCGAGGACAGAGGTCATGCCCTTGTAGGGACTTAAGGCCTCTACGGACAGGCACAGCATTTGAGGATACAGGTCAAGCCCATGATGGGACATAAGGCCTGGACGGACAGGCAGGCACAGCATTCAAGGACAGAGGTCAAGCTCTTGTAGGGACTTATGGCATGGACAGACAGGCAAAGCATTCGAGGATAGAGGCCAAGCCCACGTAGGAACATAAGGCCTGGAAGGACAGGCACAGCATTCGAGGATAGAGGTCAAGCCCACATAGCGACAGATGGACTGGACGGACAGGCAGGCACAGCATTCGAGGACAGAGGTCAAGCCCTTGTAGGGACTTAAGGACTGGATAGACAGGCACAGCATTCGAGGATAGAGGTCAAGCCCACGTAGGGACATAAGGCCTGGAAGGACAGGCACAGCATTCGAGGACAGAGGTCAAGCCCTTGGAGGGACTTAAGGCCTGGACGGACAGGCACAGCATTCGAGGACAGAGATCATGCCCTTGTAGGGACTTAAGGCCTCTACGGACAGGCACAGCATTTGAGGATACAGGTCAAGCCCATGATGGGACATAAGGCCTGGACGGACAGGCAGGCACAGCATTCAAGGACAGAGGTCAAGCTCTTGTAGGAACTTATGGCATGGACAGACAGGCAAAGCATTCGAGGATAGAGGCCAAGCCCACGTAGGAACATAAGGCCTGGAAGGACAGGCACAGCATTCGAGGACAGAGGTCAAGCCCTTGTAGGGACTTAAGGCCTGGACGGACAGGCACATCATTTGAGGTAAGAGGTCAAACCCTTGTAGGGAAATAAGGCCTAGAAGGACAGGCAGGCACAGCATTCGGGGACAGAGGTCAAACCCTTGTAGGGACTTAAGGCCTAGAAGGACAGGCACAGCATTCGAGGACAGAGGTCAAGCCCTTGTAGGGACTTAAGGCCTGGACAGACAGGCACAGCATTCGAGGATAGAGGTCAAGCCCACGTAGGGACATAAGGCCTGGACGAACAGGCACAGCATTCGAGGACAGAAGTCAAGGCCATGTAGGGACATAAGGCCTGGACGGACAGGCACAGAATTCGAGGACAGAGGTCAATCCCTTGTAGGAACATAAGGCCTGGACGGACAGGCAGGCACAGCATTCGAGGACAGAGGTCAAGCACTTGTAGGGACTTAAGGCCTAGACAGACAGGCACAGCATTTGAGGATATAGGTCAAGCCCATGTAGGGACATAAGGCCTGGATGGGCAGGCACAGCATTCGAGGACAGAGGTCAAACCCTTGTAGGGACATAAGGCCTGGCCGGACAGGCAGACACAGCATTCGAGGACAGAGGTCAAGGACATGTAGAGACATAAGGCCTGGATGGACAGGGACAGCATTCGAGGACAGAGGTCAAGCCCTTGTAGGGACTTAAAGCCTGGATGTACAGGAACAGCATTCAAGGAAAGAGGTCAAGCCCACCTAGGGACATAAGGCCAGGACAGACAGGCACAACATTTGAGGACAGAGGTCAAGCCCACGTAGGGACATAAATCCTGGATGGACATGCACAGCATTCGAGGAAACAGGTCAAGCCCTTGTAGGGACTTAAACCCTGGACGGACAGGCTCAGCATTCGAGGACAGAGGTCAAACCCTTGTATGGACATATGGCCTGGACAGACAGGCAGGCACAGCATTCGAGGACAGATGTCAAGCCCTTGTAGGGACATAACGCCTGGATAGACAGGCACAGCATTCGAGAATTTCCTTTGTGTAAGTATATTGTGGTTTGACCTGTCACATCTTCCTGAACTGGTTCACTGCCAGAAGAAAATAGCATCTTTTTCATTTCTGAAAGATATTTCAATAGAGAATGCTTTTAGAGCAATAGAGCAATGCTTTTAGAGCAATAGAGATTTGTGAAGCAAGAACTGAGCTGGAGATTATTTTTGAATACCCAGTGGATAGTGGATGGACATGCACAGCGTTTCAGGTCAGGTACATGTGCTGCATTGCTTATATTATCTGGAGCATAGGAGGCAGTTGGAGCTGCTTCATGGCTTTCAATTACTTTTATTCATCTTGCAGCTCTTGGATGCAACTACGACACTGCTTGAACAGGCTGGGGATGACCTTTCTGCTAAATGTGGTTCTGGAAGGGACTTTGTAATTTGGAACTATGACCTTCAGTAAATGCTTGAAACCCACATTCTCCACTATCTGCAAGGGCTGGTCATCAAGGGCAATCATTTCCCCAATACTCCTGTTTACAACTTTTGAGGCTGCCTGCCTCCTACCCCGGGATAGCATTACCGCACTCCACTCCATTTCCTCCATGGTGGGTTGTCGCTTCTGCCACATGTCAGGGGGTTGCTGGCCTGCCAAACTGACTGCTAGAAGGGGCTGAGGGTGATGGGTGACTCTGCTCCTTTTCAACCACTTTATGCTGTTTGGAAGGGGTCCCCTGACTGGTACTGCCACCATCCCCACATAGCAGTACTGTTTTTGGGTGTTGCCTCTTCATATGATGCGTCATGCCAAAATTAGTTAGATGTCCCATTTGCTTGCCTCTGCTAATATCCCTGCCACAGTAATTACACCGAGCAAAACACGGGTCCTCCGTCACATTAAAGTGGCTCCAGATCGCAGATGTATATCATGATCCTCCCTTCTCTATAGTCTTGGGGGTGGATACTGGCACTGGAGCTGAAGTAGTGGGTGCACCCTGAGAAGCAATGCCAGGGACATCAGTCACACTCTGTGCCTGCGCTGACTGCTCTTTCTCCTCCTCATCATCATCAGTTTCATCTTTCCCCTGCTGCACTGAAGTGGACTAACAAATCCTCCTAAAACTTCATCAGCTATTACTTCTTCTGTTTCGGATAAGAATCCTACAGAAGATGATTCCTCATCTTAATCATAAGCAAACAGTGCCTGCGCTACATTGTCAATGCAAAGTCGAGACTGCTGTCCCACTGCTGCTTTTGGGTGTCACCATTTTGTCTTGCATGACTCAGCCTCCCCTTCCCTCACCTCCAAAATGACAGGGTCAGAAACAGGTGGTGGCGATGCATCATGTTTAGATTTCATTTTTTTCTGGATGGAACTGCCTGCCCCTCCAAAGAATTTAGGGGTAGATTTTAAAAGCCCTGAGCTGGCGTGCCTATTTTGCATTCGCCATCGGCTCGCACAAAGCCCTGGGATGCGCGTATGTCCCGGGGCTTCGTAAAAGGGGCGGGAGGGGGCATGTCTGGGGGCATGTCAGCAGTCCAGGGGGGTGTCCAGGGGGGTGTCCAGGGGCGGTTTGGGGTGGGTCCAGGGGCATGGTGACAGTTTGGGGGCGGGCCGGGGGGCAGTCCCAAGTCCTCCAGCACTGCGGCCTGTGCCGGGAGTGGTGAGCCAGCATGCAAGTTACACCTGCCTCGGGCAGGCGTAACTTGTACAGCATAGGTAGGGGGTGTTTAGGTAGGGCTAGGGGGTGGGATAGATAAAGGAAGGGAGGGGAAGGTGGGGGGAGGCAGAAGGAAAGTTCCCTCAAAGGCCACTCCAATTTCGGAGCGGCCTCGGAGGGAACGGAGACAGGCTGCGCGGCTCGGCATGATTTTGCACAGCCTTGCACGCGCCAACCCCGGATTTTAAAAGATACGTGCGGCTACGCGCGCATCTTTTAAAATCCGGCATACTTTTGTTTGCGCCGGTTGCACGAACAAATGTATGTGCGCGCGTACTTTTTAAAAATCTGGCTATTAGATTGCTACAGGTCCCTTTTTAACTTTAATGGGGGACTGGCTCTAGTGCCTTTTGAAGCGCCTCCTCTGCCAGTTCCAATCACACAACCACATCTAGCTTTCCCTAACATTATGGATTCAATGTCACTACCTAGTAGGGATGTGCAGGTTAAAAGTTTTCATTGCGTACGTGATACTTATTCGTGGGGGGTCAATTCCGTTTCATGCGTAAGTATGGAGAATTCCATATGTTGTCGATCTATAAATACGTTACTACGGTGAGTTAAATTATTGTCCCAGCTAAAATTAAAATTAACTACAACCCCCCACCCTCCTGACCCCCACAAGACTTACCAAAACTCCCTGGTGGTCCACCGGGGAGTCAGGAAGCCATCGCTGCACTCGTTTGCCGGTTTCATCACGGCGCCGATAGCCTGTGTCACAGGGGCTACCGGTGCCATTGGTCAGTCCCTATCACATGGTCACCTGCGCCATCTTGTGCTCCTACCATGTGACAGGGGCTGACCAATGGCACCGGTAGCCCCTGTGACATAGTATGGGCAAAGGCTATCGGTGCCATTTTGAGTCCTGGCGTCGGATGGCAGGTCGCTCCGGGACCCCTGTTGGACCCACAGGGACTTTTGGCCAGCTTGGGGGGGCCTCCTGACCCCCATAAGACTTGCCAAAAGTCCAGTGGGGGTCCAGGAGTGACCTCCTTGCACGCCGGCCGTCCGATGCCAATACTCAAAATGGCGCCGATGGCCTTTGCCCTCACTATGACGGCGATCGGCGCCATTTTGAGTATTGGCATCGGACGGCGATTTTGAGTCTCAAAATGGCGCCGATCGCCTTTGCCCTCACTATGACGGCGATCGGCGCCATTTTGAGTATTGGCATCAGACGGCGATTTTGCCTTTGCCCTCACTATGTGTGTCACAGTGAGGGCAAAGGCGATCGGCGCCATTTTGAGTATTGGCATTGGACGGCCGGCGTGCAAGGAGGTCGCTCCCAGACCCCCGCTGGACTTTTGGCAAGTCTTATGGGGGTCAGGAGGCCCCCCCAAGCTGGCCAAATGTCCCTGTGGGTCCAACGGGGGTCCCGGAGCGACCTGCCGTCCGACGCCAGGACTCAAAATGGCACCGATAGCCTTTGCCCATACTATGTCACAGGGGCTACCGGTGCCATTGGTCAGCCCCTGTTACATGGTAGGAACACAAGATGGCACCGTTGACCATGTGATAGGGACTGACCAATGGCACCGATAGCCCCTGTGACACAGGCTATCGGCGCCGTGATGAAACCGGAAAATGAGTGCAGCAATGGCTTCCTGACTCCCCGCTGGACCACCAGGGAGTTTTGATAAGTCTTGGGCGGTCAGGAGGGTGGGGGGTTTAAATTTTTATTTAGGAGGCCGAATAAAACAGAAATCTGTTTAAAATGTGGGGAGTCGCGATGCGTTTCGCAGTAGGCACTACTAGGCAGTAGGGATGTGCATCCGTTTTCCACGGATTTGTAATCCGCAACTTATTTTTTGCTATCTGTTAAATACGTGGGGAGGCTAAACGCATCGCGACTCCCCACGTATTAAACAGATTTCTGTTTTATTCGGCCTCCTAAATAAAAATTTAAATCCCCCAGAGGTCCTCTGGTGATTTGGCTTCACAAACACCCACTGTCCCAATATACTTGAGTCTGCAAAACTACCCAGTGCCCACTGGCACTGATACCCAGTGCACAGAGAGACTGAGTGAGTTCAATTAAAAATTGTAGTTAGCAAAAAAGCTGGAATTGGCACAGCAGGAAAATCAATGAAATGTATTTTTCAATGGAAATTCTAGCAAACTAGCAAGAAATTGAATAAATCTCTCCCACCCACAACACTCAAATGATGCTTGCAACCTACCCCAGGGGGTGAATTAAGCAGCAAAATGCCACTGCTAGTAGCTTCTCTCCATGGCAAAGAGAGACCGTATCAGATCAACTAAAAAAAGTGCTTAAGAAAAAAACAGGGCTAGCTGGCACTGCAGCCAAATAAAGAACAAATATCTTTTTCTATCTAAGTAGCTAGCCTAGCTAGCAATTGAATACAGATTTGAGAACTCAGACTAGCTCTGAGTGCAGCCACCTTCCGCAGAGACAGACCACCTCCCGGCCTCCCCAGATCACCTCTGCAAAGAAAGTGCATGGCTCGCCATGTGCTTAAGTATATATAGTGCTGGGTCATCAGCAAAAGTGTCACTGACCACTGAGTGAGAGTGCGATTGGCAGCATTGCAAAAATTCTTTTCGCTCATATGTTGCATTCTGGTCTCCTTGCCAACCTGTCTGACCCACTCTGACAGGGCTGTGAGGTCACTGATGACTCACAAGAAAGGGATGGTTTTTGGCTATGGAGACACCCAAATGGCATTCTCCTATTTGAAATGGCTGCTAAGAAATCACTGCAAGCGTGCCAAATGTATGGAATGGATATGTTATATTCGTGGGTAGTCGTGATACGTTTCGCAACCACACGAATACAATGAATATGGACATATACGTTGCGGATTGCCAATATGTTGCTAACGAATGAACACTCCTAGTAGGAGGGACAACTAATAACTCGAGGTGAGGTTTTGGTGGTAGCCTACGTTTTTGGAGGCAGCTTTATATGCATAGTCAGAGATATGAACAGCACAGTACACATCAGTGAAGATTTGATGTGATTTAGAGTGATGAAAGGTACACAAATATGAGATTTGTACTATGTACTCTTGACCTAGTTTGTTGTAGTGCACCATACCACACCAACTTTTTATTTCTACACCTGGATATAGAAGGAATGGCCCAATGTGACAAGTTTATGTGTGTCTCTGCCTCCTCTCTCCCTTTGTTTTAAAATTTAGATGAGAGATGGGTGGAGCTTTCAGTGCTTCCCTAGCTCTTCTTTTGACCATATGAGTCTTCTTCATGTCCGCATTGCCTGCCCCATGGTGTGCCAGTCTAAATTTAAGTTAAAACAGATGTGCTTGTGTTTGAAAAGGATGAGAAACTATGATCTATCCTCTTATAGGAAAATCTTTCATTCTAGAATTGACTTGGAAGAATTGACTGAAAGGTCTAACCTTTGTTGAAGATGACCATACTTCTTATCTCACAGCTGTGTGTACGTAGTTGCAAGACATTTGAACTTCTATGTAGCCTACCCTCACAGATTCTCTGTTGACATAAATGTGATGACTCCTCTTCAGTGCCTGGTTACTAGCTTTTTCTAGAAGGTGGCATCATCTGCATTCAGATGTGTCAATTGGTTTCTACATTGCCTACATACCTGGCTACATCAAATATCCAAGAAGGTATGTTTACTTTCTCAATGTGCTTTGAAGCTATAAATTACACTTATGTGGGTTTGGATTCCCCAGAAATCCAGTAAGTCACCTACTGGAACTGTAAGTGTTATCACAATCCGAACATTCAAGTGTGTTGTGAGTACAGTTTACTGGTAATAGATGTACTGACCAAGCTGACTGGCTTCTGCCATGATACTGATATATGAAGGCAGAGCCCAAAGTATAAGGACATATGTGATTAGTTTCACCGGAATGGAGTACAGCTTTGTAGATATAGTAAGCACAGAAGTGTTTTATGATGTTATAGAAGTGGGAGAGATGAGGGGTTATGTTGTGCGACTTTTATTCTGTGTATATAGAGCAATGAGGCACTGCTCGTGGCCAGTTCCAAACACCTGTGCAATCACATGCAGAAAAAAGCTTCATTATATTCCTTCTAACATTCCTTCCTTCACATGCAGCAGCTCACTTCCATACTCCTGAAGCAGCAGACATATGCAGCAAGCTTTTAAACACAGGCTGGCATAATCTCTATACAGCAACAAAAGATACTTCTCTGCTGGTTTGTTTTTTTTTATCATACAGAAAGCCTTTAGCAGAAGGTTCTTTAGCTTCCTTACTGGGATCTTCCCCACTCAAGCATATACTTCTTACTGTTCTATGAGGGCCTTTTGCATCCTTGGCAGTCTTCTGCCCCCTAGCAGTTTGCTAACTCAAAAGAAACTCTGCCCTAAGTAAATTCATAATTAGCCTCACATGTAACTCCCGAGTCTATGACATTACTCTGGGCAAACATTTGGTTTCTTGACTTGATTCAGGTTA
Source organism: Rhinatrema bivittatum (assembly GCF_901001135.1). NCBI lineage: Eukaryota > Metazoa > Chordata > Amphibia > Gymnophiona > Rhinatrematidae > Rhinatrema > Rhinatrema bivittatum. The sequence continues at coordinate 378,919,007 of NC_042615.1, read as the reverse complement.
AATCTCCCTCATATCCCACCCCACCTAAAGCCTCCTAAAGAGAGTTCCTCTTTGAGTCACAACGCATAGCGCTCTCCAGTTATCTATTCATCTCTTTCTAAAAATGGCACGATATCTGTGACTTCTCTTTTGTTTCTTCTGTTTGGTTACTTTCTCCCCATTTCTAAATAGTTCCTGACTCTGTGGAGTACCGACTTCATCACAGTAGGTGGTGATGTTTCTCCCCTGACTGTCAACTGTTCTTTATTTGCTGGCCCCAAGAAGTGATATTATTTAGGGATGTGAATCATTTTTTGATGATTTAAATTATCGTCCGATATTTTTAAAATCGTCATTAATCGTTAAAGAGTGCGAAACAATAGAAATTCCCCCGATTTATCGTAAAAAAATCGTTAATCGTCTTAGTGCGCACTAACAGGAAGTTAGTGCGCACTACCCATTGTTAGTGCGCACTAACATAAAATGATACAATTTGACACTTTTCAGGTCAGTTAAGGTCAGTTAGGAATGAATATGTATTCCAATTGGCTGCCCTCTTATTTATTGATGTTACCAAGGTTCCCACTGAGTTGATGGTTTAATATATGGGGGATGGGAAATGGAAATGGTTGGTAGCTTGACAAAAAAAGTAATGTGATCATCAGTCATGTGACTAGAACTTGTTTGCTTATTATTTTTGTTACCAGGCACTGGCACATGAAATGCTGAATGCAAGGGCTGTCTCCCCCTTACATCCCTCCCCCCCCCCCCCCACTGCTGGTATATGGGAGAGAGAAGGGAAAGGGGGAGGTGAAGGGCCAAGCAGTCTCACTCCCTGGTCTCTGAAGGAGAGATCTCTTCAGAAAATCAGAGCTGCTGAATGCAGGGGCTGTCTCCCCCTTCACATCCCTCTCCCCCCCGCCCCTTGCTGGTATATGGGAGAGAGAAGGGGAAGGGAAGGGAAAGGGGGAGGTGAAGGGCCAGGCAGTCTCACTCCCTGGTCTCTGAAGGACAGATCTCTTCAGAAAATCAGAGCTGCTGAATGCAGGGGCTGTCTCCCCCTTCACATCCCCCCCCCCCCCATTCACTGTGCTCGTTTGCAGTTCCTGTGTTAAACTAAACTTTTTTTTCACTAGAGTAGAATAAAATAAAATGAAGTACTTTGTGTATTAAACTAAATAAACTTTACATAAAATGAAATTAAGTACTTCTCTATATGCTACTTTAGTGAAACAAAACATTTAATAAAGAAACTTTCAACCTGAGCTTCAAAACATTAACATACTTTAGAAAAACTAAACAAAAAACGTTATTATTAATTTATTATACTTACAGTGGTTAAATTTAAAGAGCAGGCTGAGGCTAGACTGGCTACTGGCTAGTGGCTACTGCTGGCACTGTCACTGCTGCATTAGTGCGCACTATTCGGAAAAACAATTTTTTTTTATTAAAAAAATCATGCCGATCAGATTTTTTTCTCCTGCCAGACGAACCCGATCGTTAAAACGATCAGGCACATGATTCACATCCCTAATATTATTAGGCTCATGTGCATCAATCTATGAGGGCTATTGCAGAGCGGATATTTAGTCTCTGAAAATTAGCTTTCACTGCTTGGATCACTTTAGTAATTTCCTGTCTCTTAGTCTAGCCCACACATAGTAGCTATTTGTGATATACTAAATGCTGTGCAACCTTTCTGCCTGATTTTAAATGGCCAGCGTGCGCAAAAAACGGGGGTTACGCTCCTGGCTGGGCCTTGTGCACACCGCGAGCATTTTAAAAGGGGCCCGGCCGCACGTGTAACCTTCATTACGTGTACAAGAGCCGGGCCAAAAAAAAGAGACAGTCCAGGGGGCGAGGAGGGTCAGGACTGGAGGTGCCAGTACAGCGGCCATTTGTCGCTGTGCAGGAAAGAGCGTGCTGGCAGGTGGCCAGCGCATGCAATTTGCTTCTGCTCTGGAGGAACAGCAACTTAAAAAAACAAAAACAAAAAAAACCCTGAAAGTACATACCATTTAGGGGGTGGGAAGGGAAGGAGAATGGAGGTTAGGGTAGCTGGTAGGGAAGTTCCCCCTCCTCCCCAGTCCGCTCCTTAATTGGAGTGGACTAGGAGGGAACTGGGGAAGGCCGCGATTCATCGCCGTGCAAGACTTAAAATTTCTAACCCCTCCTTCCGCACACCGCCCTGGATTTTATAACATGCGTGAACATATATTTTTTAAATCTTCCCCTTTGTGTGAGAGTGTATTTACCTTGGCTGGAGAAAGAAACAGTGAAGGCATAGAATGTTGCTGATTCTCAGGAAGCTGAATAAAAGGGTCATATTTCCATTACAATGACTAAACCACATAGGGTTTGTATCATGAGCCAATAAATCAGTTGAGACCTTATAGGCAAGAAATGAGGCATATGCATTATGAGAGGTATCCTTGAGTAGCTGATAAGGATGAATAATGGAATGCACATATGCACATTTTTTTATGTTTAGATAATTTCTCACATGCTTCCAGAATACTTACTGGAAAAAGCAGAAGGGATCATATCACTCAAACACTTGCCGAATTACACTGGCTGCCAATAGAACAAAGAGTGCAATTTAAAACGCTATGCACAATTCACAAACTAATCAATGATGAAAATGCTGACTGGCTAAATACTGCACTACGATTGCTTGTCCCCCAGAGAAATTTCAGATCAGCTAATAAAGCTCTACCAACCATACCCTCGGTCAAAACAGCAAAACTGACCCAAGTTAGAGAGAGAGCACTATCTTTAGCGGGTCCAATATTATGGAACACAATGCCACTCGAAATAAGATTATTGAAAGATTTAAAAATTTTCAAAAAAAGTTTAAAAACATGGCTCTTCAAAAAAGCTTTTCACAATGAGGTTGGTGAGTAAGTAACACAAATGAACAAACAAAGAACACCTATACACAGCTGAAGTCACCTAATAACGTAATTGCTTACTTTATTATTTTTTCTCATAATTATTAATTTAAGGGAAGGACAGTATAAAACGTATATGATTATCCAATTAATCACATAAATGGAAATACCAATTCACTTTCCATATAGATTATATTATTGAGAATGTAACCAAAAAATTTATTGGCAACTTCTAGATAATTTATAAACCAAACCAAACTTATTTGCATGCCTATTTGTAAACTGTTGGGATGGTGCTTTACTAAATGACGGTATAGAAAAGTTTTTAAATAAATACATAAAAATAAATTGGTTTCCTATTGTTTTCTTGTATTCCAGGAAGTATTCATCTCCAGGATAAATCTAGAATACACAGATGACACTCATTTTATCATTGCCTTTTCCCTCTCTAGACGAGGAGTGGAGTTCAATGGTGCATTTTCTTATATCTACAAAGTGATCTCTTAAGCATGTAAAGTGAAGATAGAATACATACACAGAAATTAATTTCTTTTCTATTTTTATAAAATTGGTCTTCAATTACTGGATTTCATCATACTTTATAAATTTCTAAACATAAAAGTTCAAGTTTTCCAAAGGGAGATAATAGGTTTTCTACAGTACGTGTGTTTTCATTCTGCTGTTTCCATTATTGTTTCTTTTGGATCAGGGATGAATAAATGCTTCAAAGGATATTTAGTGGGGCCAGTGGGAATGAAACTGTGATAAAATGTTTTTAACTTATTATTTTTACTTTGTGCTACATCATGCCGTAAATATGTTTCATGTGTTTTTTTCTGCCCTATTCCAGATTTTGCTAATATCATGAGAGCAACTTTGCATGTCTGAAAAGGGAGAATGTGGAGCATGCATTTTGTAATGATGCTGATAAGTGATAATGCATGACATACTTGACAATAGGGGACAGACTAAAGGTTCACAGAGACAGGATTTGCTCATCTTCACCAAGAGTATCTGGGCCCCTCAACTGCATTCTTAAATATAGACCATTTTTATTCACCTAATATAGCATAGATTGTTTAAGTATGAAGCAAAGATATTCAAGCCAAAGATATTTCATTCCCCCCCCCCCCCCCCCCCATTTCATCATTGCTGTGATTTATTAGGCTTTCCGAAATTGTGACAGTGAGACATAGCTAAGACAAATAAAGTTGGCAGGTTTCAAACAAATTTATATTAGAAGAAGAGCAAAATGATCATTCATATTTTGATTCCAAAGTCCTCAAGATTCAATATATATATAACAATTGTGTCAAATGTTATCTTCTATCAGAAAACCGTCAATTATATTAGATGAATTTTTAAAAGCATAGATAAATTGACTATATTTGAAGAAGTTTGTATCTTATATTCTGTATGAAAAAAAATGATGACAATAAGAAACAATTATTATTGTAATTATTCATTCATGTAAACAACTGACTATGCATGAAATGAATCCATTCAATAACATGAGCATCCTTTAAATACAGAATGGCCAGAAAGAAGCTAGATTTTCTGATTTTGTCAAACAATTATTCAGCACTTTTGATGATTTCGAAAGAATCCTTCAGCAAAGAATCAATGTGCAATTATCAGATTCATTATCATCCTTCTCGTAGTTCTTTGGTTTCATATGGAGACATAATGAGGAGGTTTTCACATTGAAGAATGAAATGTGAGTACATAGGTGGTAATAATTTATCTGACAAATATCCATTTATTGCCAGGTGTCAAAAATAATAGAGCGATGCAAACTGTAAATGGCTGCATTGGATAGTCTCTAGGACTGTACTGGAGAAACTAGTAGGGATGTGAATAATTTTTCTAACGCATTGAAATGTCATATGATATTTCTAAATTCGTTAATATATCGGGTAAGAAAAGAAACAATAACTTTCCCCCCGAATTTTCATAAAAATCGGTTTTCGGGTTAAAAAACTGTTTATTTTTGTTATTTTTTGTTACTTTTTGCTATTTTTTTGTTAGCGCGCGCTAACATGAGTTAGCGTGCACTAACCCGAAAACTGATTTTTCACAAAAAAAAACAACTGGGATCCGCGGGAAAACAAGATTTTCCCATGGCCAGACAAACCCAAAAGCGGGAACGATTGAGCCCCCGATTCACATCCCTAGAAATCAAAGTTCTGATCTTTCTGTTTTATTTTTCTTTGAAAGATTTATACTTCGAGTAAAGTAATATACATTTCTTCAAGGTACGTATCTTATATTAGGATTTTAAATGTATTCTGTAACCTTTTCTCCTAGTTGTCATGATCACCTTTTAGAAAAATTTATATAATAATGGTTTCTTTAATGATTATTGGATTGATTGTCCCCTGTCTTTTTGGTCTTTGGAAGGCAAATATCTTGGGACATTTGTGTTTTGCTGAATAGAAAATGATATAAAAACAGTCCCTTGTGATATATGTGGGAGAAGTCAAAAACTATTCGTCATGGCTCAAAAAACAAAAATTTATGGCATGCAAGAGGGAAAACCATCCCCAACTTACTTGATCCCATCCAAAGACTGTCCCAAAAGGGATAATTGCCCTACATATTAATCATTATTAATAGCTAGCATGAATCCAAAAGTTAATATATATTTATTACTCCTTAGGGCAGTAGTATCTCTAGAAGTTTCTCAGCTACAGCCACAGAGGGAAAATAGCATGTACACTTTTGAAAATGTCATGTATGTGTGCTGAAGGTACACACATTGAGCTGCATTTTCAAAACTTTTAGGCAAATAAAGTTATCATGTATGCACACAAGTAGCTTGTACTAGAGTACCTCTTAATTTAAAAACTTTGGTCTTACACATATACATACATGTGAAAAAAAGAGGCAGTCTAGGGGCATGCCAGGATGGGGCCAAAAGCTACGTGTGAAAATTGTAATTTTACACAAGACTTAATAGCGTACATTTGTCAACTTATTTGTATAATTTTATACCTGCAGCAATCAATATCAGACTTGTCTCTTGTTTACTATTGTTTGAGTGGGAAGTCTTGGTAAATGGTAGAGATGTGAATCGTGTGATCGATAGTCTTAACGATCAATTTCGGCTGTGAGGGGGAGGGAATCGGATCGTCGCCGTTTGGGTTTTTTAAATATCGTGAAAATCGTGAAAATCGTGTAAATCGAAAACCGGCACACAAAAACATCCCTAAACCCCACCCCGACCCTTTAAAATAAATCCCCCACCCTCCTGAACCCCCCCCCAAATGCCTTAAATTACCTGGGGTCCAGAGGAAGGGTCCCGGTGTGATCTTTTACTCTTGGACCTCCGGTGCTTGATAGAAATGGCGCCGGCGCCACCTTTGCCTTGTCATATGACAGGTCAAAGGTAGCGCTGGCGCCATTTTGTTTTTTGTCCCCCGAGGTCAGGAGCGTAGGAGATCGCTCCCGGACCCCCGCTGGAACCCCAGGAACTTTTGGCCAGCTTGGGGGGGCCTCCTGACCCCCACAAGACTTGTCAAAAGTCCAGCGGGGGTCCGGGAACGACTTCCTGCATGCGAATCATTTTTCCGTACGGAAAAATGATTCGCGGCAGGAGATCGCTCCCGGACCCCCGCTGGACCCTCAGGGACTTTTGGCCAGCTTGGGGGGGCCTCCTGACCCCCACAAGACTTGCCAAAAGTCCAGCGGGGGTCCGGAACGACCTCCTGCTGTCGAATCGTGTTGTCTACGGCCGGCGCCATTTTGTGCCGCCATTTTGCGCATGGGCCCTGACCAGGCCTGATGCTATGGCAGGGCCCAAAGGCCTTGGCCCAGTGTTAGGACCATGCCTCAGAACCCAGGCCTCGAAACTCTCCTCTGGGTTGGGCCCCAGCAATTGGCCTGGGTCGGGGCCAAAGCCTCGGTGTTTTGGGACCTGGTCTCTGAACCGGGCTATAGTGTTTGTCCTGGGCCTGGGCCCTATGCTGAGGCACTGGTGTCGATGGTCCCCAGCATCAAGCCTGGATACAAGTCAAGGCCTCGGCATCAGGACCCAGCCTTCGGGCAAGTTCACAGTATTGGGCCTGTATTCAGGCTCCGGACTAGTTTGAGACCCTCCCTCCCACCCATAAAAAAGAAAACAGCATCTTTACAGTACTCTACTAATGCCCTCCCTTTTCCTTGCAAAAGAATATAATGGTCTCATATCTATTAATTTAGTCTAAGCCCCCTGGAACCCACCAACAACTTACCTGTCCCCAGATCAAATGCAAGGGTTGGAGAGGTCCCCATCCCCAACAAACCCCATTGAGAGGGATCCTGGTGGTCTAAAGGGTAGGAGTGTTCCCCATTCTTTTCTGCCCTGGCTAGCAGTAGCTTTAAAAATGTTGCCGGCTTCCTTGAGGCCAACTCCAAAGTGGCATCACTTTGGTGCCAGCCTCAGGTTTCGTCAGCACCACTATGTACAAATGTATGGTTGCATAACAAAGTGCCGCTGTCAACCTGAGACAGGAGTCAAAGTGACACCATTTTAGCATCAGCCTCAATGTGGCTGGTACTATTTTTAATGCTACTGCCAGTGAGGGCAGTGCGAATGGTGATTGTTCCTCTCTTTAGACCACTGGTAGCCCTGATGATGGTATATGTGAGGGTCTGAGACCTCCCCGGCACCGGTATTTGGTCCATGGGTGGGGGGAGGGATTGGAGGGGACAAAGGGAGCTCTGGCAGGGTGCAGCTAAGCCCAATCGGGTAAGCCCTAGCCCCTTGTCTTCCTTTGCAGGGGAAGGAAGGAGGGGATTGAGAGTTCAATGGAGGACGCAGCATGCTTTTCTTTTTTTTTTTTTTTTTAATTTTATTTTTATTGAATTTAACACAATTTTTCCATAGTATTCACTATACAGAAATACTTGGGTAACATACAGAGTAGTCAAGTCAAATATATTCAATACTTAACATTATTTAAGTTTAAACATGAATATGTAGATCAATAATAACAAAATTTACCATAACATTAAGTTGAAAACCTCTTCCCAAAATATAATAAGAACATTGGGAGACCAAGAGAAGAAAAAAAAAGGGGCAGTATTAAAGAAAAGAAATACATTATTTCTGCACGGTTCCACACACTATTACTTCAATTGCCAACCCCAGGTAGAGACCCTATGAATGAGTGTCCAGAAAAAGATGCAATTGTTCTGGTTCATTGAAAATTCATCTTGAATTATGATATATTATCAAACACTTAGATGGAAAACAATGATGATATTTGGTATTCCTAGATATAACCTCATTCCGCATACTCAAAAACTGTTTTCTTCTTTCCTGCGTCACTTTCATTATGTCAGGAAATACACGAACCGAGAGAGACACTGTGCTGAGATTAGCATTTCGAAATCAGAAGCAAGAATTTTTTGCCCAGCATGCTTTTCTGGATGTGGGCAAGGGGTCTCAGAGAGGGCCATGGAGGACCCATTTTCCTTTTTTGGGGGCAGGAAGGGGCTTGGAGAGGGTACAAGTGCTGGCATATTTTTAGCAGAAGAATGAAATGAAAATGGCCTCATTTGTTTTTGTTTGTTTTGGTGGAAGAGCACAGGGGAGTTTGCAAATGTTTTTAAATTATGCACATCCCTAGCATATAAACCTAAAGTATTGTTATTGGGGTATACACATAATTTTAAAACTGTTCTGAGGCCGTCCTAGTGTTATCTGGCTAAATATTGGATGAGTTAGCCCGATAACATTGCTTTGCTCTGGAATGCAAGCATATCATCTCCTTGTTATCTGGCTATGTTTTAGCCAGATGATGTCTTATCTGGCTAAAACTTGGCTAATCAGTGGGGGGATATATTTAAACCCCAGCTTTGCTCAGTTAAGTTTAGGACTTAGCTGAACAAATCATTTTTAATATGGACCTCATTATTTCTACTCCACTGCCTGTTCATATGAATATTCATTCCCAGGTTTTTATATCTGGACTTTATATATACTTTTTCATTTGTCTCCTTTTTCTCCTTAACTTTTACCAGTTTTAATTGATTCTTCTTTTCCTTACTTAACAGTCGGGATATGCATTAGTTTAAAACAAAATAAACGATGTAAACAACATTGTTTATTTTGTTTCATGATGTTGGAAATAGGCGGAAGCAGAGATGGACAAGAAATCGAAATAATACATCAAGCAAAAAACTTGGGCACTATCATAGATGCTAGATTGTCTATGATAAACAACATATCAGCTGTTGTAAAAAAATCATTTTTAAGCTTCATATATTAAGAAAATTAAAACCACTTTTACCACCTTCTGACTTTCATTCAGTGACACAATCTCTCATTTTAGCAAGTATGGACTACTGCAACGCTCTGTATCTTGGTCTGCCAAAATCTACTACACACCCATTACAATTAGTCCAAAACGCTACTGCCCGTTTACCATATAATATACCACTCAGAGAACATATCACCCCGGTCCTACAACATCTACACTGGCTACCTATATCCTACAGTATTACAAACAAAATACTTAACACTATACACAACCTTTTATAGAATACAAATTCAATATGGCTCTGCTCGCTTCTTAGAATTTACAAATCAAGACAACTAAGATCAATGGATAAATGCATGCTGGAAGTACCATCAGTAAAACTTGCCCATCTAGAATTTACAAGGAAACGTGCTTTTTCTGTCGCTGGACCAATTCTCTGGAATACCATCCCAGAAGAAATTTGTTTATTAGCAAATGCAAAGGCTCTGAAAACATATCTTTTTGCCGCCACATACAACATTTCCTAACAACTCTTTCAGTTTATTGAACACATTGTCATGAACACAACAAACTCGTTTTTTGATTTTGTCAATCTTTTTAAGAAGTTTTTATTAGTTTTAATGTTTTTGGATGTATTGCTTTATTTGAAATATTATGCCTGTTTTAATTTTTGCCAATTTTATTATGTATGTTTATTTTTGTAAACTGCTTAGCCAGACAGATCCTGTTCGATTTGCGGTATATAAATTCTTTCAAATAAATAATAAATAAATAAATAAATGTATACCCCAATTTTCTTGGAACCATGAAAGGAAAGAAAAAAAACACCGAAATTGTTTAGGTTAGTGTTAGTGCGCACTAACTGAATTTGATGTGTGCTATCCACAAAATTAGGAAAAATGAAAAAATACTCTAACAAAACAATTTAGAAACTAATTAAGTACAAAACAAAAATCACACATAAAAACCACCAAACACTACAAACCCCCTACTTAACAGCTCCCTGTTTCATAATGAAATTTAGGTGTAGATTCCGTGGTTCCTCTATGGGTTGACCACTAGATGTCCCTAGTTGCCCACAAACCATCTGCAAGGAATACCTCTTATGAGTGCGACCTCTGGCAGCTGTTATGAACCAAAGACTTGAAGGCCTTCAGCTATTGTTATGGGCGCGGAGGCACGGTCATCTCTAAAGCAGATGATGTGAGCCCTTAGGCCACGGCATGACTCAGGGAGGAGCTCCAAGACACACCGCGGGAGGTGAGCTGGTGCGAGCATGGGTAATGAAGAGCAGGACATGGCTGAAATGAAGACAAGGATACTAGGTCTGACGCTCTACCAGACCTAAATGTCCCAAGATGACCAACAACGCAATGTTGATTGATGAACAGTCCTCCAACTGTTCCAAGCCCTTTCAGACCTGCCGCTGGAACTGCAAGAGGCGGCAGGCCGGAAAGAGGACAAGGGCAGACGGAGTCCTTAGAACACAGAAGACTTAGACAAGGACTAAAGCAAAGACACTAGGGATGTGAATCATTTTTCTGACGATTTAAAATATCGTACGATATTTTCAAACTCGTCAGAAATCGGGGGCTCCCCGAAACCGATAGGAAAACCCCATGAAATTGTTTGTGGGGTTCTCTTATCATTTTGGAGGAGGGTGGGAAAAATGGCACACAAAAACAACCCCTAAACCCACCTGGACCATTTAAAACACATCCTTTAGCTTCCCCCACCCTCCTGACCCTCCCAAAACATTTTAAAAGTACCTGGTAGTCCAGTGGGGGTCCCGGGAGGGATCTCCCACTCTCAGGCTGTTGGCTGCCACTAATCAAAATGACGCCGATGGCCCTTTGCCCTTAGCATGTGACTGGGGGGGGGGGGGGATCGGGGAAGCTAAAGGATGTGTTTTAAAGGGTCGGGGTGGGTTTTTTGTTTATCGGCTTGGGCGCAGCTGCTAAAAAAAAAATAACGATTGGACTGCACGCAAAACATTTCCCAATACTCCCCGAACCCAGAATCAGAACCGATTCCGGTTCTGATTCACATCTCTAGAGGACACTGAAGACAAAGGCAAGGATCAAGGTACTGGAAACAAAGGCAAGGAGGTCAAAGCACTGGGTCGAGACTGTGACGCAGTGCACCCTACACAGCCCACCCGCGGGACTGGTCGCAGACTATGCTGGGCTCGTAGCAGACTCTAGGAGAGATAATGGAAGCTGATACCAGAACATGACGAAGATACTGAAAAGGCCTGGACCAAGACGCACACTACACAGTCCCCCGCAGGACTGGTGTGGAACATGCTGGCACAGAGCAGGGTCGAACAGAGTCTTGACATGGATGGACGTGAATTGCAATAGGCTCCGAAGACCAGGACAAGACTCAAGCACAGGATTCGATTCTCAAGTGTTAAAAACTTAAGACTGAAGCAGAAGTCTTCCGGAGGGTTGCAGTGCAGAGATGAGAATGGCCATTGTACCGTGAGGCGCCCTACACAACCCACCCATGGGACTGGTCGCGGATCACGACAACGACATACCAGGAAAGTGGACATCAGGGAACCAAGGCATGGAGGCAGAGCCGAAGACAAAGGCATCAATAAGGAGATTGGACATCAGAGGGTATGAACGAAGAACATCAGGAACATGAAGACATCTGAAGACATGGACAAAGGACATCAGGAACCTGAAGACATCTGGATGCCCGGACGAAGGACATCAGGAACACGAAGATGACTGAAGACCTGGACGAAGAACATCAGGAACATGAAGATGAAGCTGTCAAAGCAGGAGGAGACCACTGAGGACCTGGTCCGGTCAGAAGACACAGACAACTGTGGAACCCGATCCAAAGGCCCAGAAGAACTGAAGAAAGACTCTTTTATAGGGCTGAAGCAAGAAGACATCATCAGGTGGGGCCAGCAGCACTTTCTGTTGCTGGCCCTTTAAATACTGTGAAGAGGTGCACGCCAGCACCTAAGGGAAGCCCTGAATAGAAGCAGGACCCTGGACAGTGGCGTCTTCCTGAACAGGAGCAGAAGAGAAGCAGGCAGGCTTCAGGGCGGCCTCCAGGCTGCAGGATGACGTCGGAGTGGCACAGGCTGCAATGAGGAGCTGGTAGGTGCGGCTTCCGGCCGCATGAAGATGACGTCGGCAGCGGCACTTAGGCCGCGGAGAAGAGTGCGGCAACAGCGGCTCCCGGCGGGAATAGCCCTGCCACTCAGGGCAGAAGATGGACGCGGCCTCCAGGCCGCGGAGGACAGAGTCGGCGGTATCCTGCCATGTGAAGAGCATGTAGGTGGAGGGGATGCCTGTGGCTCACCATGGATAGGCCCATAACAATACCACTCTTCAGCTTCTCCTCTAGGTAGCTTGAGTGGGTGGACCTTGGTAATAAGTAGAGTTTAAGAGAGGTGTAGATGTGTTTTTTTGGTTTAGCTCTTGAAGAGGAAAGAGTGAGACATATATCCCTCATTAGGTGTGTTTTTTGTTAAGGGAAATCCCACTCTCTGTCTGTATGGGGATACCCTGAGGTTATAGAGACATTGCTTCAGATTTTTATTAAATTGAAGATTTTTGCGAATGGAAGTGAGAACCTGGAGTTCCATTGAAAAGGTCATTCCCCAAATCCAGGAACCTGGAAACTGAAGACCTGTAGTCTCCAATTCTGAAGAAGAAAAAAAGGGGCTACAGTGATAGTGTTCACTGCAGAGAATAATTTTAATTAACTTTGATCTAGGTTTTGTTTTAAGGAGGTTCTGTTTGCCTCTCCTCCTCTTTTGGGGCTGGAGCTCTATTCATATAAACAAAAAAATATTAGATGCCTTGATCTTTTCCAAATATTTATTAAAGTAGAGACGTATAGACGTAATCATAAAAATGCCCGACTCAGGCTGAGTTTCGCAGCTCAACAGCCACTGCCTCAGGGGCTTGGACAATCAAGAATCACAGATGAGTATAAAATCATCAAGGGAAGGTCCCTGTGAACCAACACTGAAAGATAACTTGCAAAACGCCATCATGTATTCAGTCTCTACTCCTCGGCCTAAATCGGGCATTTTTATGAATACGTCTATATGTCTCTACTTTAATAAATATTTGGAAAAGATCAAGGCATCTAATCTTTTTTTGTTTACCTGACGGCCATTATAGATCGCCTACCTCTTTGTTCTCTGGCTCTATTCATATATACTGAAGTTTCATGTTAGTCATCTTCCACTGAGAGGCCATGTAAAGGAGAAAGGAGAAAGGAGAAAGAAGAATAATCTTGAAGACTCTCCACAGGATCTCCCCCCCCCCCCGAGGACTCCGGCACAGACTGGATAAGAAATCCTCTAGAACTCAGACAGGACTGGGTAAACCTCTTAGGGGACCTCCCTCATGGCACAGGAATTTCCCAAGAGTCTGGGATGCTGACACTCTCAGTTCAGGAACCCCCCACAAATTGTCAACACAGACACAGACAGAATGGGACACTCATCTGTAATATTATTTATTTCACCTGGGCATTGATTATCTTTTATGGGGAGAAATCAGTAAAAGTTTATTTTGAACGCACAGACCTGTATCCTTCTTTCATTAGACCCTGCCAAGCATCAGCATCACCTTAACCAGTTGCACACTGACAAGGGATTTACCTCACTGTCTAGGCTAAAAGCAATAGCTTCCTCCCACGGATAGGACTCACCCCTTCGGTTACTGGCATTGGGAGGGGTTGAGTGGCAGAAGGGACAGCTCCCGAGAGAAAGAAATTATTTTGTGTGCCCTTGGAGGAAATGTTCCTCCAAAGAAAAGGATTACAATTCTAAAGGAAGAGTGAAAAAAGTATGTGGCAATCATATGGCATATTTGCATAAATGTGAATTATTTTGCATATTAAATACTATTTTGTATAATAAAAATAGTTTTCAAATCTATACCGTTGCAATGGTATTTAACTTAGCAACGGTATAGAAAAGTTTTTAAATAAAAATAAAATAAAAAATTAAATAATTAATCGGGTTCTTTTGAGTATTTTATGAATGAGGAAACTCAAGATCTGATGTGGGGGAGGAGAGAAAGAGGAGATCTCAGGGTTGAGGAGAGAAGAGAGAGGGGGTATCAGAGATGTGGAGAGAATAAGGAGAAAGAGGAAGACACAGACAGAATGGGACACTCATCTGTAATATTATTTATTTCACCTGGGCATTGATTATCTTTTTTTGGGGAGAAATCAGTAAAAGTTTATTTTGAACACACAGACCTGTATCCTTCTTTCATTAGACCCTGCCAAGCATCAGCATCAACTTAACCAGTTGCACACTGACAAGGGATTTACCTCACTGTCTAGGCTAAAAGCAATAGCTTCCTCCCACAGATAGGACTCACCCCTGCGGTTACTGGCATTGGGAGGGGTTGAGTGGCAGAAGGGACAGCTCCCGAGAGAAAGAAATTATTTTGTGTGCCCTTGGAGGAAATGTTCCTCCAAAGAAAAGGATTACAATTCTAAAGGAAGAGTGAAAAAAGTATGTGGCAATCATATGGCATATTTGCATAAATGTGAATTATTTTGCATATTAAATACTATTTTGTATAATAAAAATAGTTTTCAAATCTATACCGTTGCGATGGTATTTAACTTAGCAACGGTATAGAAAAGTTTTTAAATAAAAATAAAATAAAAAATTAAATACTCTATTCTCCCTTGACTCTGTTATAAATTGTAATGTTATAACTATATTATATAATATTATCATTATATATCTATTTATATTTTATAAATTGTTTTGCTGTTATTGCATTTAACCGTTTTTAATGTAAAGTTTTCTCAGTTGTTTTCTTACTGTTTTATGTAAAACGCAATTGCGGATTTTTTTCTATGTACACCGACGTGATATCTCTGATGAGCGGCGGTATATAAAAACCAATAAATAAATAAATAAATAAATAAATAATCGGGTTCTTTTGAGTATTTTATGAATGAGGAAACTCAGGATCTGATGTGGGGGAGGAGAGAAAGAGGAGATCTCAGGGTTGAGGAGAGAAGAGAGAGGGGGTATCAGAGATGTGGAGAGAATAAGGAGAAAGATGAAGAATTAAGAATGGGAAGAGGAAAGGAGAAGGAGAAGGAGAAGGATTTGGGACAGGGAGGTAGGATGAGAGGATAGTCATAAAGTGAGGATATAAGATGGGAACAGGAGAAAGAGGACAGATTAGGATGTAAAAGGGAGAAACAAAGAGGAGGGTAAGGAGCTTCTAGTATTAAGGGGACAGGAGAAATTAAAACAATATGTCCTTTCTCTGGCTGCAGTCATCTTTCCCCTCACATATTCATCCTCTCTACACCCTCCCCCCCCCCCCCCCCCCCCCCCACACACACACACACACACACTTCTGGTCCTGTAAGTAAGTTTTAGGGGTACAGAGGCCTGCCTGCTACAGGACATTTCCAGTTTCCCCTCCCACTTCACCTCACGATCCTAAGTTCACGAAGAGACAATGTGTTCTTCACAGAATTAGACTTTTATTGGCAAGATTAGTATTTAGAAGCTAACAAAACTACATCTCTCTAACATCCTGGCTACTAAGCACCAGTTTACACTAAAGAAGGTTCTGTACCATGGGTGGTTTCAAATATGCCATAAATCTTAGGCTGCCTAATATATTAATACTTATGGCTATCTTTCTTAACCCTGGTCCCAATTTCAGACAATTTCCCTCTGTTTACCTCTCAAGCAGGTTCTGGATGGAGGTCTGAAGAACCATCTGGGAGGGAGGATTGCTTCTGGGTCTGGTATTGGCAGAGCTTCCGGGCTGTCTGGGGGGCTTGCTTTCAAGTCTGGTACTGGTAGGCATGCTGAGATGCTCTTCGTTCATCTCCTCCTCAGACTCTAAGGCATCCAACCCCTGGCAGGGCACCTCCTCTCTCCGGTCTGCTGACCATACTTCCTCTTCTCCCTACTTGATAGCAGGGGGTGCTGGGCTACTTCAAGTTTGCTTCCTTTTCTCATTTGCCCCTCGTCTTTTACTTTCCAACTGATAAATATGCATAAGCTCGTGGATATTCATGTAGTGGGTGGAGGGTCTTTGCTGCATTACATGTCTTTTCCCCCTCCCCTTGGTTGGGATCAGGAGAAAGAGGACAGATTGGGTTGGTCCATGACCAACAGATTGGGTTGGTCCATGAGCTTAAGTTGCTGTTTTGTCCCTCTGCCTTGGCTTTATTTACACAGGAGTGTAGAAACAGGCAGATCTCAATAAGTTTCTTTCAGTTCTGGTTTAAAGTTCTCATCTGAATAAAGTTTCTTTTCTTTAGCTGTGACAGTGTTTTTGGGCCTGTCAGCATACTTGTCTACATCCCTCTTTGGCTATTATGATTTTAGATGCAGATGCCCTAATTCTAAATCAACTATTTCCTCTGATTAAACATATGAACATTAGGGATGTGCTAGGAAAAATATTATTTTCAGTTTGCTCATTTGTTTTGTAGTTCACCTACAGTAGCTTCATTTGATTCATAATAAATGAAAAAATAAAATGTGTTTTTTATTCTTACTATTCATTTGCCAATTAAGTCAATGGAGAAAGCACTCCTTAGGCCCCATTGACTTTAAAGTAAAGAAAAAAATGACCGGGACTGGGGCTTCAGCCTAGGGGATCATCCCTAAAGCTGTCTTGTAAATGAGGCCTATGCCCGGTGTCATGACATAACCCGAGGCTAGGTTCCATCACTAAGACCTAGGCCCAATGTTGGGGTAAGGTTTAAGGCCAGTTCTTTCACCGAGTCCTGGCCCTGTGCCCAGGCTGATACCCAGGTTCAGAACAAAGGTGTAGGCCCATGCAAAGCATAATGCTTGGTCAGATCCTGTTGGCAAGACAGAGCCTGAGATCTAAGCCAAACCAAGGCCTGATGCCAGGGTAAGCCAAGTCCAGTTCCCATCGCCAAGGCCTGGGCGTATGCCTAGGCCTAGGTACAGGCTCAAGGCTAGGTCCAGGCCTAGGCCCAATGTCAGGCCTAGCCATCAAGGCCCAGGCCCAATGATTAGGCTAGTCTCAAGTCCTAGGCCTAGGTCCAGGTTGGGTCCTGTAGCCTAGGCTTTGGTTCAGGCTCATGCCCAAGGCCAAGGCTCAAGCCCAAGCTTGACACTTGGGCCAGGCCAAAGCCTGGATCTAGGCCCTGGCCCAAGCTTAGAAACAGGCCTCATGTTGTCCTCTTCCATCTGATATCCTCTACAAATGATGCCTTCTGCTAGAAGGGCATGCTTCAGTGATGTCACTGATGTGTCTTCCTTCTGAGAGGATGGTACCATATTAAGGACTATTTTCTGCTTTAGCTGACTTAAGTGTCATCATCTATCACATCTTCTCTGACAATATTCAATTTATTATTACAGTAACATTACTAGATGAGGTCAAGACAAAGCAGCAAAGTGCATTTCCACTATACAGCACTGATTGACTGCCAACAAACTAAAATTAAATCTAGAGAAAATAGAGATTCTATTTCTATTTAGATTTCCAAGACCTAATACTTCTCTGATTCTTTAGTTTGGAGATCATAAGATTCTTATTTCAAATCAGGTTAGGAAATTGGATATATTATGTAACACCACTTTATCATTTAAGCCCTAGGTAAATGTTGTAGTATGCAACATTTTTTAAGCTTCAGATGCTTCAGATGCTTAAACCCGTGGGCCGGCATTAGGGCAAATGGCACCCTGTGTGAAAATTGTTGATAATGCCTCCCCCCCAATTGATCATTGCTCCTCAGGGGCAAAGGGTAAGGAAGTCAGACTGGGAGGAGGAAGGAGAATGGTAAACACCCTGCCCCCTCAGACAGACATGGATTAGTAGCATTGGGCACATTTTATCCCCATTACCCCACCACCACTACCACCACCACCATCATCACATTACTCCAGTGCTGGCTTTAGAAGTATTGAAATGCACATTCTCTAGATATAGAAATACTGTATTTGCAGAATTAAAAGACATGGATGGGAAATATCCACAGTAATTGAATAAAATCCACTTTGAGGTGCAAAAAAGTGGAATATACAGTAAATCAAATATTTTATCAGTTATCTGTCTCTGGATCACATGTCACCAAAAGAATTGAGCCAAAAAATTATCAACACAAATTCCACATTTTGTCTAACTAAAATGCAGGGGATACCCATAAACTATGTACAACTTGGCATGCCATTAACTGTATCTGGCAACTTGGCTATAAGACATTGTAATTAAAACTCCTAATGCCCTATATGCAATAAAGAAACCCCTGGTCAGTTCTATCTAACCAGCAAAACTACTTTTTTAAATCATTTGATAACATTGCATCAACAATTTTAGAAAATAGATAAAAGATATTATTCAGATGATATTTAATACTTCATAGATTACAGGGGTTAACCTTTTCTATGCAGAGGATATCCTGCAGGGAGCGGTAGTTGTTACTACCCTTAACAGAAGGCAAGGAGGTAACCTGCATGGAGTGGCTACCGTAAACAGTTTGCTGGTATTGTGAACGACGTGAGCGTGAGCCCCTCTTTCCTTGGTGAAATTGGCATAACCTTGTGGGCTGGGACATAAAGATTTGTGCAAACGATGGATGAGCATGTCTTGGCAAGACCCAGCCTATGTCAGAGTCCAAAAGTCTATACAAGGGCAAAGTTGAGGCTATGGACTTGACAGAGACAGTGCTGAGGCTGAAGACTTGATGGAGGAAAGGTTGAAGCTGAAGACTTGGCAAAGGCAAGGCTGATGGCTTGAGACAAGGCTGATGGCTTTGGACAAGGCTGATAGCTTGCACAATGTGAGGCTGAAGATTGGAACGGAGCGAGGCTGAAGACTGGAGCAGAGAGAGACAGGGAACCAGGCTGAAGACAGAAGATTTGGAAGCAGATTGAAGACTCAGAAGCAAGCTGAAAACTGAAGACTTGAACCAAAGAATGGGCTTAAGAAAGATTGCATACTGAAACCAGGTCAAGACAGGAACCAAGAACCTTACTGAGGCAATGCTGGAGGAGCCTTTTATAGGGCAAGAACATATAGAAACATAGACACATAAAAATGATGGCAGAAAAGGACCAAATGATCCACCCAGTCTGCTCAGCAAGCTTATACCTGTATCTGCTGTACTGTGCAGGTTACTCCCATGCTTATCAGTTTCCCAGACCATAAAAGTCAGGGCCCTCGGATGCTGTCTGAATCCAATTTTCCCCTAACCCCTGCTGTGGAAGCAGAAAGCAATGATAGAGTTGCATTAAGCCTTGATACTGTAATTTGTTATGGGTAGCAACTGTCACACCAGCAAGTTACCCCCAGTTACCCATGCACTCTTTTCTTTAATTCCATCCTCCAGCCTTTAGGGATCCACAATGTTTATCCCATGCCCCTTTGAATTCCTTCACTGTTTTCATCTTCACCACCTCCTCTAGAAGGGCATTCCAGATATTCACCACCCTCTCCATGAAGAAATATTTCCTGACATTGGTTCTGAGTCATCCTCCCTGGAGTTTCATTTCATTACCTCTAGTTCTATTGATTTCTTTCCAACAGAAAAGGATTGATGATTGCGCATCATTAAAACCTTTCAGGTGTCTGAAGGTCTATATCATATCTCCCCTGCAGCTCCTCTCTTCCAGGGTATACATATACATATCCTTCAGCCTCTTCCCATAAATCTTCCAATACTGACTGTTAGGATTGTGGACCCTTGGGCCAGAGCGAGTGGTGGTGACCACTAAGGGATTGCCCCCAATGGGTCTCGTCTCCGAGCTGGTGAGGACAACCCGACTGGACCGTCACCTGTACCAGCCCTCGTTCTCCGCAGGTTGAGCCCTTGGGTGCCGGAGCCGGCAGTACTTAGGTGTGGGTGCCTCAAGGATGATGGTGAAGCTGACGAAGAAGGCAGGGTCAGAGATCCAGGTCAGGGCTGGCATCGAAGGAGCAGAACGGAGTCCAGGCAGAAGATCTGGGGCAGGCAGCAGACAGGCTAGAGCAAAGTAACAGGCCAATGGTCGAGATGGGCAGCAGGCAGGCAGAGATGAGAAGACAAGCTGAGGTCAAAACAGGAGATCAAGCCGAAGACAGGGTCACAGGAGCTGAGGACCAAGGAGAAGACCGGAGATTGGAATGATGGCACGGAAGGGAAAACAGGAACTGGAACACTGGGACCGGCATCAGGAACACAAGGACTGGGTGGTTTAGGTAGGGGAAGGGAGGGAAAGGTGGGGGGGGGGGAACAAAAAAATTCCCTCCGAGGCAGCTCTGATTTTTGAGCGGCCTCGGAGGGATTGGCAGTGCGCGCAGGGCTCAGTGCGCGCAAGGTGCACAAATGTTCACCCCCTTGCACGCGCTGACCCCGGATTTTAAAAGATACACGCAGATATGCGAGTATCTTTTAAAATCCGGCATACTCTTGCTCGCGCAGGGTTGTGCGAACAAAAGTACGCCCACGCGCTTCTTATAAAATCTACCCCATTCTCTCTTATGCTTACTCACAAATGCTCCCTGATACACATGCCGGTTCACTGACTTACTCACACACACCGACTCACACACATGCTGTTACACTCATATACATACTCTCTCATGCTCACATATATGCTAATTCATACTCTCTCATACTCACATACTCAGCCACTCTCTCAACTTAACACATGCTCACTGAATCACACTCACACACACACATTGACTCTCACCATTCACTGACACATACTCTCTCATGTTCATATGCTCACTGAAACTCATATGCTCTCTCATTTTCACATACGAGCTCACTGAGTCACACATGCTCACTAATTCAAGCACCAACACAGATTCATTGACTCACACTCTCTCCCTCACTCACTCTTCTCCTCTCAAATAAATTTAAAAAAATTGGTTTTACTTACATTGGTGGTCATGGGGATCTAGGCTGGGCTGTCTGCTGATGTTTGGTATCCATCCTTGGTATGAGAAGGGGTGGGCTGGAAGGCCACGATGCTATTTTGTTTTTCCAATTATTACTTTTTGCTGTGGCCCAGCATGAGTGTGTGATAGTGAAAGAGCAAATGAGTTTCAGTGAGCATGTGAGCATGAGAGAGTATGTGTTACTGAATGGTGATAGCAGGGCAAAGAGTTGAGCCGGTGGTATGGCAGTGATGAGAGCTCTGTAGGCTGCCTCCTGCTTGCTGCCTGTAGAAACATGTAACAGGAAGAGCCAGGAACGTGGCTCATATTCTTTCATACTCTCCCAAACAAGCTCTCACTCTTACATGTTCCCTCCCACATACACAAGCTCTCACTCTCTCATAGGGATGTGAATCGTGTCCTCGATCGTCTTAACGATCGATTTCGGCTGGGAGGGGGAGGGAATCGTATTGTTGCCGTTTGGGGGGGTAAAATATCGTGAAAAATCGTTAAAAATCGTTAAAAATCGAAAAATCGAAAAATCGAAAAACCGGCACATTAAAACCCCCTAAAACCCACCCCCGACCCTTTAAATTAAATCCCCCACCAAATAACTTAAATAACCTGCGGGTCCAGCGGCGGTCCGGAACGGCAGCGGTCCGGAACGGGCTCCTGCTCTGAATCTTGTCGTCTTCAGCCGGCGCCATTTTCCAAAATGGCGCCGAAAAATGGCGGCGGCCATAGACGAAAAAGATTGGACGGCAGGAGGTCCTTCCGGACCCCCGCTGGACTTTTGGCAAGTCTCGTGGGGGTCAGGAGGCCCCCCACAAGCTGGCCAAAAGTTCCTGGAGGTCCAGCGGGGGTCAGGGAGCGATTTCCCGCCGCGAATCGTTTTCGTACGGAAAATGGCGCCGGCAGGAGATCGACTGCAGGAGGTCGTTCAGCGAGGCGCCGGAACCCTCGCTGAACGACCTCCTGCAGTCGATCTCCTGCCGGCGCCATTTTCCGTACGAAAACGATTCGCGGCGGGAAATCGCTCCCTGACCCCCGCTGGACCTCCAGGAACTTTTGGCCAGCTTGTGGGGGGCCTCCTGACCCCCACGAGACTTGCCAAAAGTCCAGCGGGGGTCCGGAAGGACCTCCTGCCGTCCAATCTTTTTCGTCTATGGCCGCCGCCATTTTCGGCGCCATTTTGGAAAATGGCGCCGGCTGAAGACGACAAGATTCAGAGCAGGAGCCCGTTCCGGACCGCTGCCGTTCCGGACCGCCGCTGGACCCGCAGGTTATTTAAGTTATTTGGGGGGGTTCGGGAGGGTGGGGGATTTAATTTAAAGGGTCGGGGGTGGGTTTTAGGGGGTTTTAGTGTGCCGGCTCACGATTCTAACGATTTATAACGATAAATCGTTAGAATCTGTATTGTATTGTGTTCCATAACGGTTTAAGACGATATTAAAATTATCGGACGATAATTTTAATCGTCCTAAAACGATTCACATCCCTACTCTCTCATGCTCCTCCCCACGCCACACACACACACACACACACACACACACACACACAAGCTCTCCAGTTTTGTACAGATTGAACTGGCTCCTGATGGATTGGAGAATTAATTTTAAAATTCTCACAATAATTCATAAAGTCCTCTATTCAAAGGCACTATTCAGTATTAATGTACTTCTGAAAATTTACATACTATGCAGAACATTGTTTTCTTAGGGCAAAAATCTTTTGGAAAGTCCTTCCTTGAAAGTTACATACTTATGCAAAACCATGGATTGTCCTTTTGCCACAGCAGGTCCTAAAATGTGGAATTCATAAACAGAGTCTTTGAAGGATGAATCTGATTACAAACATTTTTGTAAGAATCTTATGGCAATTCTGTTTACTGGAGGCATTTTCAATTAAATACACCTACCTTATTAATCAGTAACAGAGGTCTGAGGTGGTTCATTCTTCAGCTATTTAATTTACAATGTTTGGTAGTATGTTCTATGTTTTATGCTAATTTTATGTATGTTGTTTGGAACTTGCTTGGAATTTAAGATAATGCAAGTAATAAATCTTTTTAAATTAAATTAAATCATTTTTTGCTGAAGTGACTAACCTGGGGATAGATTTGTGCCACTCTCTGTTTTAAGATACAAGTCAATGCTTTTGAAAGATCTACTTTTCATAAGTTACAACTTATAAGATGCCTGAGATTTGTTTTTCCAGCACTCTTTTATTAGAATGGGTTTTTCAGGCCCTAGAATTAAATAACCTAGATCATTGTAATTCAGTTTATCTGGCCCTCAACCAATAACTACTTCAGGTTCCTCACCTTTCACAGAACTATGCTGCATGTGGCTAGTTACCAGATGCCTCAGTCTTGAACATAGTTCTCTTTCACTGCAGGACCTCCATTAGCTACCAGTCAACCAGAAAGTGAAACTTAAAGTACTTAGTCTGGTCTTTAAGGCTATCATGGTGTAGGCCCAAGTTATCTTAGGGATATTTTTGTTCTGTATTCCACTGCTCGCCCTTTATATTTCACCAGGAAATTACCACTTTCAAATAATTTCACTTAGCCAAGAATTGGAACCAAGCAATGTTGATAGTGGTGTCTGTGCTTTGGAATGCCTTATCACCTGAGGTTGGAGCAAACCTGGATTATTTTATATTTCATAAAAGGGTGAAAGTTTTGCTTTTTACCCCATGCTTTCAGCCCCTGAATTACCCTTAAGCCTATCAGGTTTTCCCATCAGAAATGTTATTGTGCAATACTGTCCATTGGTTATTTTTGGTTTTAGATTGTTCATTGAGTATCACTGTTTTTTGGTTCTTTGTAATTAGCCATGGTTTTATTATCAGCCTGTTTATTCTATTAAATCTGTCCTTCGCTGAGAATATAAACTTGATAGGGTTGTGCATTCAGTAGATTCATTTTAGGGTTTTTAGTGCTCAACAAAAGGTGAATTTTACGAGATGCACATGTAAAAATCAGCACATACACATGTAAATAGCATATACTCACATATATGCTAAATTAACAACCTCAAAATACATGTGTAAGTAAGGGTTCACAAGCAAATGTGTGCATCAAAAAAGGGCCATGTCAAGGGTGTTCTGGGGCAGTGGCCAACATTTACATGTACAAGTTACTATTTTAAAAACAATTTATGAATAAAAATGTGGTAGCTTACTCACCTATATTTACACCTGCTCTATATCCGGAGTTAAGTGATTATAAACATCTTAAAAGTGACATACTGATTGGGTAGAGGGTTTGGGTAAAATGGAGGTAGTTCAGTCTGAAGAGTCAGGAGGCTCTCAAAAAACTGCAGATGGCTTGGACAAACTCTTAGGCTAATTGGTAAAACTGGTAATTTCATTGCCATGCGCATGTTAGAAAAACTCACATCAAAAAAACAAGGAAAGACGTCACCCTGAAATACTAGTTGATACACCATCTGAAATTACAATGAACTCTCTCTGGCAAGCTATTAAAGATTTAGAAGTGGCAATAGTAGATCTAACAAAGTGACCATGGATTCCAATACACGACTTATTAACATAGAGTCCGCAATTACCAACTCGGATGAAGAAAATGGATACTAGGGGTGTGCATTCGTTTTGAACTTATATGTAAAACGCTACTTTTTTTTTTTTAACTTAAAGTGATGAGGCGAAAACGATCGGATTTCCAACTTATTCAACATAGCTATGTTGAATACGTTGGAAATCGCGATCGTTGATCCTAAATAAAAATTTAAACCCCTCACCCTCCTTAATCCCCCCCAAGACTTACCAAAACTCCCTGGTGGTCCAGCAGGGAGTCAGGAAGCCATTCCTCTATTCCTTTGTGAGGAGCATGTGACGTCCGCGTCAGGTCGGAGTGACGCGGCCGTCACCTGGTCCACCGCGGTTCCGCTCCCGGACCCCTCGTTGGACACAAACGGAACTTTTGGCCAGCTTGGGGAGGTCAGGAGGCCCCCCCAAGGGAGGAGTCAAGATGGCGACTTGACCGCGTGAGCTCTCCATACCTGCTCCTGCTGTTTCTGTGAAAAAATTTTCCTATCTTCAAATAATGCCTCTGAAAAGGAAGGGAAGACCTAGGAACTATCCCTCGGCAACCATGGTCTCTCCGGGGCAGTGCACCATCGAGCAGAGCGTGAAAAAACTTGGTAATTTGGAGCTAAGAGGTCCGGCTGTCAGGTCACAGGAAGGAGAATGTGACCTGACCTCTGAAGGAATTTCCCTTAGCCCCCTGGACGAGCGATTGCCTCCGGCGGTGCATGGGATCTCAACGCCGCGGCTGGGAGGGAGTCCCGATGTGGACGGCGTCTTCCAGCCTGAGGGAGTGGAAGAGAGTAGAAGCCCCGCACAGGTCCCTACTGAATCGGGAGAGTGTGGCTTTGGAGAGCAAGATCTGGAAGGAGGAGGAGAACAGAGGAGCACAGGAGGTGAGAGATCTGTGGCGTGCCCTCCCCCCACACCCGAGGCCACATTGAGTGTTGTGAAACCGGAGGTGGTAACGTTAGATTCACTTTGGAATCTTTCGTCTGCTTTAGTTAAAGCTCTAGAGGTTTGTTCGGGGAAAATTGGTCCATTGGCACATCAAATGGACATACTAAATACTAGTTTGCAAGAACAAAAACAGGATACTATGGAGAAAATAAATAACATGGACATGGAAATAAAACAAGTTAAGCAGGTTCAGGCTACAATTATACAGGACTGTAGTCAAATAAATAGAAGACTCGAGAACATGGAAAATGTTATGAGACATTTAAATTTGAGGGTAATAAACTTCCCTAGGGTGGTGGGTGAATTACCTAGAGTGACTATCAAACGTTATTTCCTGGAGATATTGGAAATCTCCCCGGAACAATCCCCACCCTTGGATAAGGTATATTTTCTACCTATTCATACAAGCCAGCAAGTACAAATGCCTCCCAATGCTTTGGAAAACTTAACAGCGTTTCTCGAGACATCTGCACCTGAAATAATAGAAAGAACTACTCTGTTAATATCTTTTTTTAATGAGTTTGATTTAGGTAAAGTTATGCGGGCCTATTTCAAAAAGATTCAAACCATGTTCATGTGAGGAAATGTGAGGATATACCCTGATTTGACTAAAACGACGCAGCTAAAAAGAAAGAACTTTTTAGTTTTAAAATATGAAGCTTTGGCAATAGGGGCATCCTTTTTTTTGAGATTTCCCTGCAAATGTGTAGTAAAATTTGAAGGAAACAACTATATATTTTTTCAACCAGATCAACTCAAGAGCTTTATTGAAGCAAAAAAGAGACCCCCTGTTATAAGCAGTGGGTAAATCGTCTATATATGTAATACCTGATGAATCTAGTCGCCTTTTCTTTTTATTGATATTGCCTGTATTCTCCTTTAATTTGCATGTACCTCCCCCTCCACTAGATTGGGGTCTAATGGGTTCATAACAATTGAATATTGTATTTCTGTTATAATGATATGTTATTGCAAGAAAATTGAATTTCCTAAATTGTTATTGAACCATATTACATGACAAAGTGGATGCTTTGTAAGTTGTTAAAAATTTAATAAAGATAAAATAAAAAAATTTAATAAAGATAAAAATTTAATAAAGATTAAAAAAAAAAAAGACCTAGGGTTTCTGGCCTAGGGTCTGTTTCTTTTTGGACTTATAGATTTAGAATGGTACCCATTTTTTCTAGGAATTTTGGGTATGTAAGGTCTTCAGAAGGGGAATACGGCTCCTGTATGTGGTCTTGCAGATCTGAGAGACATCCCACTGATGATGATGAGGATGTTTGTATTGAAGGAGAATCCAAAGATGTCTCCTGGACATGAGTTGGTGAGGCTGTTTGGTTTAACATGGGAGATGTTGGTGCCAACTGCTGTTTAGTAGCAATATTAGTCACTGAAATGATGATGGAAGCGTCTCGTAAAAACGTGTTAAAGATTGAGACAGTTGGAAAAATGCTTCTCTTGTATGAGAGGGCATTACCATACGACTGTCTTGTTGTTGTGCGATACCTGCTTGAGGTGAAGTTGTAGGAACTTCACTGTGACCTTGCAGTCTATTATCTGAAGTATTCCTTTAAAAGAAGTGTTCGAGGAAGAAATTTTCACTACTTTTTTTTTGCAGGTATTAGTATTACGAGATGATATAGAAGTCGAAGGACTTATCTCCCATGTAGCACTCCTGTTTGATAATTTAGTACGTGGGAGTGACTTGAATACTAATGATAATCATCAGATGATGTATCAGTATTTGAGACTCCAGTGTCTGGAAAAGAGCTGTGTGAAGGGTATCGTTTCCGCTTCAAGCTCATCTTTAATTTTCCAGTTGAATAATTATGGTTTCCACGTGCAGATTGTGGTCTATGCGCTGAGTTAGATTTATGCGCGTATATATGCTTATGCGTGGATGTAGAGTTATGCGCAGGTATGCGCGTATGCGCGACAGTGGACTTATGCGCAATTGTATATCTGTGCGCGGAATTAGATTTCTGCGCAGTTATAGTTGTATGCGCATATCTTCTTGATGTGGCGCGCATATAGGTTATCGGCGCTGATGTGTTCGGCGCCGTGCGCAGAAGTCTTTTGTAGGCGGCGCCGTGCGCATAAGCCTCTTTGTATTCGGTGCCATATGCGCAGGTTCTTCTGGCGCCGTGCGCGTAACTGTTCGGCGCGATGGTTTCTTCTGCGCCATGTGCGCCGGAAGTTGTAGGCTGCGCGCAGACTCCGTCCTCGGCGCCGGAATGTCAGTCTGCGCGGACTGCGCCATAGGAGCAGAAGTCTTCGGCGCCGAGGATTCCACCTTCTATGAGGTATGTTGCGGCTCTATAGGCACTGGGGATTTTGAAGAACCCACTGGCCTTTGTTTTTTGCCTTTCCCTTACTCCTAGAGTGGAGGACTTAGGAACCGACGGCAAAGTTTCCTTTTCTTGATGGAGCCGATGAAGTTAGCGGGCCAGGCGATGTTCTGAAGCCTGTAGGCCCTTTGTTTTAATACTCTAAATGTCATCTTAGAGCAATACTTACAATTGTCTCAATCGTGACTCGGTCCGAGACATTTATAATAGCGGTCGTGTCCGTCCTTGACCGACCTTAATTTTTTTTTTTTTTTTTTTTAACAGTGACAGGGTTTGAACCCCGGTTTTGATATTTTAATTCTGTTTTTAAAAACTGAGGATAGATCAGCTCCGCGTGCGATCCCACTCGCGGAAAAAACAGACTGAGGAGATTCCGTTACTTTCCTGCGCGGGAACACACGCGCAGCCGCAGAGAGCAAAGCTCTGTTCTCTGCTTTGACAAGCTCCGCCTCCCGGGCCTGATTGACAGATCCCATGACAGCATGGCTAATTCAGCCCTGCTATCAACGGGAAATATACCAGATAGCAATCCAGTAGAGACTTCATTGAATTTGATGGGATTAATTGAAGCTATGTCAGATACAGTTATATCAACTAGATCTACGCTTTATGTATCATTTGCTTTTGCCACACAACGTGATGCTGTCTTTCGTCTCTTTATGAGAAATCGATTATCTTTATTCCATGGAGAAAAAGTATGGATCTATCCAGATTTTTCCAGAATAACGTAAGTAAAAAGAAGGAATTTTCTGGCATTAAGACCTGAGATTGAAATGAAGGGAGGTAAAATGACATTTAAGATTTCCATGTAAATGCGAAGTCCTGTGGAAAAATCAAAAACATTTATTTTTTGAGATATCACAGTTATGTAACTTTCTAGATTCCAAATCCCAAGAGTCTGTAAATTTGGATATAAACTCTTTTTTTTTTCAGTTGTTGTAATAAAGATAAGACCGCTTTTGATTCATACTTCTTCCTGGAATTTATTACATGTAAATGTGGATAGTAAGCTATGTTTCTTATAATTATGTTTAGAAGAAAATATTATAACTATCTGTTTGACATTATTGAATTACCTTTGCAATTTTGAAAATGCATAAATAAAACAGAAATTTCACTCATAACATGTTCAATAATATTCATATATAATCACTTCCGGATGTTAAAAATAAGGAGGAAAATACCTCAGAACCTCATGCTTGTTCTAACAAGAACATACAGGGCCGGATTTTAAAAGCCCTGCACACGTAAATCCGGCCAGATTTATGCGAGCAGGGCACTCGCGTGCCGGCGCGCCTATTTTGCATAGGCCACAGGCACGCGCATAGCCCTGGGACGCGCGTAAGTCCCGGGGCTTCGTAAAAGGGGTGGGAGGGGCGTGTCCGGGGCGTGTCCGGGGTCAGGGGCGGTTTGGAGCATGTCCGGGGGCGTAGCGCCAACCCGGAGGTGTGGCTGAGGCCTCCGGACCAGCCCCCAGGTCGGGTGATGGCGCGCGCAGATTTACACCTGCCTCGGGTAGGCGTAAATCTGCCGACAAAGGTAGGGAGGGGTTTAGATAGGGCCGGGGGGGTGGGTTAGGTAGGGGAAGGTAGGGGAAGGTGAGGGGAGGCGGAAGGAAAGTTCCCTCTGAGGCCGCTCCGATTTCGGAGTGGCCTCGGAGGGAACAGGCAGTGTGTGCTGGACTCGGTGCACGGAGATTGCACTAATGTGCACCCCCTTGCGTATGCCTACCCCAGATTTTATAAGATACACGCGGCTACAAAAGTACGCAAGCGCGCTGTTTTTGAAAATGTACTCCACAGCATTTTAGAGGCAATTGTCAATCATAGGTCTTAAAAAACCTCCAACCTCCAATTATCTAATTTTTTTTCTCAATTTTGTATTAATACTTTTATTAAATTTGTAAATATATATTTTTTGTTTTTTATATTTTTTTAATGATCAATTTAATGATCAATTTTTCTGCATATTTTCAAAAATGCTGGTTGCAAGCCAGAAGTGCAGTGTATTCATTCATCAAGCTGACGTCAGCTAACGTTTCGCCGCATGGCTGTGTCTAGGCAAAAACTCTATAAATAAAATATAATTGCATAAGAAATTCAATATTAGAGAACAGCTTGATGCATAATGTCAATGAAGCCTCAAAATACCTTCTTTGGCGCAAAGTCCAACATCCGAATGATTCTATGCTGTGGACAAAACCGCTAATAGTGACTTAGTAACAAAAGCACTGGTGCATGTGCTATCAACCCCCATTGCATAGTTTTAATGCAGCTAATAACTACACCTTTTTCATTAAGCTGAGCCACCTACAACCACAGGGGAGGGGGGGAGAGGGAGGGAGAGAAAGAGAGAGAGAGAAGCTATAAGGCCTTCATACTAGGTAGGTATTTATACCTCCATATGAGGCCCACATAGATACTCGAGGTGAGATTTAGGTATTAGTGTAGGGGTTAGGGGCCACTTTAATATTCAGAGTGCAATATACGAACAGAACAGTGCACTCTTGTGAAGAATTGATGACCTTCAGAGTGAGGAAACTCACCCAAAGATGAGATTTGTGCAGTGTTCTCTCAACCTAGCTTAATGAGGCAAAAACTCACAGTAAAAATGTTTTTAAATATATCCGAAGCAGAAAGCCTGTGAGGGAGTCAGTTGGACCGTTAGATGATCGAGGGGTTAAAGGGGCACTTAGAGAAGATAAGGCCATCGCGGAAAGATTAAATGATTTCTTTGCTTCGGTGTTTACTGAAGAGGATGTTGGGGAGGTACCCGTAATGGAGAAGGTTTTCATGGGTAATGATTCAGATGGACTGAATCAAATCACGGTGAACCTAGAAGATGTGGTAGGTCTGATTGACAAACTGAAGAGTAGTAAATCACCTGGACCGGATGGTATACACCCCAGAGTTCTGAAGGAACTAAAAAATGAAATTTCAGACCTATTAGTAAAAATGTGTAACTTATCATTAAAATCATCCATTGTACCTGAAGACTGGAGGATAGCAAATGTAACCCCAATATTTAAAAAGGGCTCCAGGGGCGATCCGGGAAACTACAGACCGGTTAGCCTGATTTCAGTGCCAGGAAAAATAGTGGAAAGTGTCCTAAACATCAAAATCACAGAACATATAGAAAGACATGGTTTAATGGAACAAAGTCAGCATGGCTTTACCCAGTGCAAGTCTTGCCTCACAAATCTGCTTCACTTTTTTGAAGGAGTTAATAAACCTGTGGATAAAGGTGAACCGGTAGATATAGTATACTTGGATTTTCAGAAGGCGTTTGACAAAGTTCCTCATGAGAGGCTTCTAGGAAAAGTAAAAAGTCATGGGATAGATGGCGATGTCCTTTCGTGGATTGCAAACTGGCTAAAAGACAGGAAACAGAGAGTAGGATTAAATGGGCAATTTTCTCAGTGGAAGGGAGTGGACAGTGGAGTGCCTCAGGGATCTGTATTGGGACCCTTACTGTTCAATATATTTATAAATGATCTGGAAAGAAATACGACGAGTGAGATAATCAAATTTGCAGATGACACAAAATTGTTCAGAGTAGTTAAATCACAAGCAGATTGTGATAAATTGCAGGAAGACCTTGTGAGACTGGAAAATTGGGCATCCAAATGGCAGATGAAATTTAATGTGGATAAGTGCAAGGTGATGCATATAGGGAAAAATAACCCATGCTATAATTACACAATGTTGGGTTCCATATTAGGTGCTACAACCCAAGAAAGAGATCTAGGTGTCATAGTGGATAACACATTGAAATCATCGGTGCAGTGTGCTGCGGCAGTCAAAAAAGCAAACAGAATGTTGGGAATTATTAGAAAAGGAATGATGAATAAAACGGAAAATGTCATAATGCCTCTGTATCGCTCCATGGTGAGACCGCACCTTGAATACTGTGTACAATTCTGGTCGCCACATCTCAAAAAAGATATAATTGCGATGGAGAAGGTACAGAGAAGGGCGACCAAAATGATAAGGGGAATGGAACAACTCCCCTATGAGGAAAGACTAAAAAGGTTAGGACTTTTCAGCTTGGAGAAGAGACGACTGAGGGGGGATATGATAGAGGTGTTTAAAATCATGAGAGGTCTAGAACGGGTAGATGTGAATCGGTTATTTACTCTTTCGGATAGTAGAAAGACTAGGGGGCACTCCATGAAGTTAGCATGGGGCACATTTAAAACTAATCGGAGAAAGTTCTTTTTTACTCTATGCACAATTAAACTCTGGAATTTGTTGCCAGAGAATGTGGTTCATGCAGTTAGTATAGCTGTGTTTAAAAAAGGATTGGATAAGTTCTTGGAGGAGAAGTCCATTACCTGCTATTAAGTTCACTTAGAGAATAGCCACTGCCATTAGCAATGGTTACATGGAATAGACTTAGTTTGTGGGTACTTGCCAGGTTCTTATGGCCTGGATTGGCCACTGTTGGAAACAGGATGCTGGGCTTGATGGACCCTTGGTCTGACCCAGTATGGCATTTTCATATGTTCTTAACTGGGTAACATCAACTGAACCTGCACCAAATTTGATTCTCATTCACCTGGGCGGGAATGACTTGTTTGACCATACAGGGTTAGAACTCATTATAAGGATCAATTCTGATTTAGCTCAGGAAGCAACACTCTTCCCTAAAGCAAGGCTGGTAAGGTCTGATATAATACAATGGAGTGTATGGAGAGGTAACATTTCTCCTAAGAACTTGGAAGCAAGGAGGAAGAGGATGAATTGAGACATATCTAACTGGATCATTTATCATTTCGCAGTAGGGTCTTATCACTAGAGTTAAGGCCCTAATGCCTGCATTAAATAGTGTAACATGCACTAATATGCAAATATTACATTAGTTATGCAAGTGGGAGGATTTTGGGCAGAGTTATTGGTAATGAGTGGCTTCTAATGTCAAATGTGATAGAGTAACACACAACGCAGGTTTTAATGCTGGAAATAACTACACCTTTTTTCTGTGCATTATGCCCCCGTTAGTGACCAAAGAGCTAGGTAGAGAGTACATTGTACAAATCAACTCCTCTTAACTTTCATTGCTCCAAATGACAGAAAATTTTCAGTGATGTCAATTTTGCTGTTCGTACCTCTGACTGTGCATGTAAAACTGTCTCCGCAAAACTACCCCAATCTGCAAACCTCACCCCGAGTTAAAAGTGCCCCTCTTATAGTGGTATAAATAGTAAAGGGACTTCTCTCTCCTTAAAAGACTAACAATGCTATGTGTGAAAACATTGTAAAGTGTGATAAAGCTGTAATATTCAGCTTTATGAAAAAGGTGTAGTTATTAGCTGTAATATGTCTATGCAAAGCCAGCCCACTTGGCCAAAAATCCCACCTCTTTTCTAAATTAGCATCGCACCATGTGCTATGGTGCTTTTCACATGCAGAAAGCCCATAATGCAGCTTAGAAAATAACCCCCTTCTTTGGAAAAGTAGCAATTTTTAGACTTATCTAGCTATGTTACTTAGCTGGATATATAGGGGTACATTTTCAAAAACAGCGCGCGCGTGAACAAAAGTACGCTGGATTTTATAAGATACGCGCATAGCCACGCGTATCTTATAAAATCCGGGGTCGGCATGCGCAAGGGGGTGCACATTTGTGCAACCTGCGTGCGCCGATCCGGTGCGCGCTGCCTGTTCCCTCCAAGGCCGCTCCAAAATCGGAGCGGCCTCGGAGGGAACTTTCCTTCCGCCTCCCCTCCCCTTCCCCTCCCTAACCCCCCCCCCCCGGCCCTATCTAACCCCCCTACCTTTGTTGGCAGATTTACACCTACCTGAGGCAGGTGTAAATCTACGTGCGCCAGCGGGCTGCTGGCGCGCCATCACCCGACCTGGGGGCTGGTCCGGAGGCCTGGGCCACACCCCTGGGCTGGTGCCACACCCCTGGACCTGCCCCGAACCGCCCCCTGACCCTGGACACGCCCCAGACACGCCCTCTCCTGCCCCTTTTACGAAGCCCCGGGACTTACGTGCGTCCCGGGGCTATGAGCGCGCCGGCGGCCTATGCAAATAGGCGCGTCGGCGTGCGAGTGCACTGCACGTGTAAATCCGTCTGGATTTACTCGTGCAGGGCTTTAAAAATCCGGCCCTTAGTGTTTTAAGATTTATCTGGCTAAATAGCGACTTTTCCAAATAGCTTCAATATGTATTGCACATTATTTTTACAAGCACATGTATGTTTCAGGGTACATTTATGCTTATTTTATAACCAGCACATTATACACGCAGGTTATAAAATACAAGAGTAGATTACAAAATACAGGAGTAGGTTTTTCTGCATCCATATACACACGAATATGGGCATATGTATGCATGTTTCAATGTTACTCTAATTTTTTTATTATACGCTAAAAAAATAAGTGCACACTAAATCAAAATAGTGCACTCTGAATCGAAATAATGCATGCTAAATATCTTTAGGTTGCACTATTTTTGATTTAGTAAGCAGTATTTTTATTTTGTGTGCACTAAATGGAAATAAAAATTTAACAACTAAGAAAAAACTAATGAAACAAATTAAAAACTTCTAAATGAAAAAAAAAAAATCAATAAACTTTTTTCTGGATGCACACCCCTAAAACGTCAGTCAGTGGAATATAAGATAATTGAAACAAAATAAATACATTAAAAATGAGCCTTTAATTTCCTTTGCACCATTGCCATTGCAATCACACATTGTCCAAGCTAGGGATTGATAAGGATTTCAACTAGAGATGTGAATCGTTTTCCATATCGTCTTAACGATAGAAATCGTGTGGCAGGAGAAGAAAATCGTGTTTGGCACGATTATTTCGTTGAAAAATCGTTAAAAATCGTTTTTTCCGATTAGTGCGCACTAACTCCCCGTTAGTGCGCACTAACTCGAGTTAGTGCGCACTAACTCAAAATGATACAAATAGACACTTTCCAGGTCACTGAAGGTCAGTTAGGAATGAATATGTGTTCCTATTGGCTGGCAGCCCTCTTATCTATTGATGTTACCAAGGTTACCACTGAGGTGATGGTTGGGGGGATGGGAAATGGAACTGGAAACTCATGAACACCAACAGAAAATGAAACAAAGTGTTCACACTTCCCAGGTCAGTAAAGGTCACTTAGGAATGAATATGTATTCCTATTGGCTGGCTGTGCTCTTATCTATTGATGTTACCAAGGTTACCACTGAGGTAATGGTTGGGGGGATGTGAAATGGAAACAGTTGGAAGCTTGACGTGATGATCAGCACTCACGTGACTAGAACTTCTTTGTTTATTATTTTTGTTAGCAGACACGTGCATGTTGAATTTGCCAATCACTGTGCATTTTAGAAAGGTGGTCCTGGCTGGAACTGTACACAGTTCAAATATATGTAATTGATTGTTGGTAAGTGTATTTTTTAAGTAGCCACACTGGCACAAGTATGTTTACTTTTCCTCCTACTTAACTCACTAGCTCAGCTTTGTAAGAAGGGCTTCTCTGCTTGAGTGAGGGTCAGGCAGCTCCCCCCTGTCTGTGAAGCCAGCCTCTCACTAGTAATGCAGGGAGGGAGCTGTCTCAGACTTCACCTTCCTCCCCCCCCCCCTCACCCACACACCATTCACTAGCTGGGACATGGGGGAAGTCAGGAGTGAGGGTCAGGCAGCTCTCCCCTGTTTGTGAAGCCAGCCTCTCACTAGTAATGCAGGGAGGGAGCTGTCTCAGACTTCACCATCCTCCTCCCCCCCTTCCCTCACCCACACACCATTCACTAGCTGGGACATGGGGGAAGTCAGGAGTGAGGGTCAGGCAGCTCCCCCCTGTCTGTGAAGCCAGCCTCTCACTAGTAATGCAGGGAGGGAGCTGTCTCAGACTTCACCATCCTCCCCCCCCCCCTCACCCACACACCATTCACTAGCTGGGACATGGGGGAAGTCAGGAGTGAGGGTCAGGCAGCTCCCCCCTGTCTGTGAAGCCAGCCTCTCACTAGTAATGCAGGGAGGGAGCTGTCTCAGACTTCACCATCCTCCTCCCCCCCCCCCCCCTCACCCACACACCATTCACTAGCTGGGACATGGGGGAAGTCAGGAGTGAGGGTCAGGCAGCTCCCCCCTGTCTGTGAAGCCAGCCTCTCACTAGTAATGCAGGGAGGGAGCTGTCTCAGACTGGTATCAGGGTTAGGGCACTGTGTGCAGGAAGATCACAACACTCCTGGTATTAATAGGGATAGGGCACTGTAAGAGATGACTGTAGTAGATTGAATAAAGATCTGATGTTTCTGCTCTCCTCACACCAAACAAAAACAACACACAAGCAGAGAAGCCCTTCTTACAAAGCTGAGCTAGTGAGTTAAGTAGGAGGAAAAGTAAACATACTTGTGC
The DNA here is from genome assembly GCF_901001135.1 of Rhinatrema bivittatum. Taxonomy (NCBI): domain Eukaryota; kingdom Metazoa; phylum Chordata; class Amphibia; order Gymnophiona; family Rhinatrematidae; genus Rhinatrema; species Rhinatrema bivittatum. Next base: position 378,882,794 of record NC_042615.1, on the reverse strand, counting down.
CCGTGTGGCTACTTAAAAAATACTCTTACCAACAATCAATTACATATATTTGAACTGTGTACAGTTCCAGCCAGGACCACCTTTCTAAAATGCACAGTGATTGGCAAATTCAACATGCACTAGCATTTCAGGTGCCTGCTAACAAAAATAATAAACAAACAAGTTCTAGTCACGTGAGTGCTGATCATTACATTACTTTTTTTGTCAAGCTTCCAACTGTTTCCATTTCACATCCCCCCAACCATTACCTCAGTGTTAGCCTTGGTAACATCAATAGATAAGAGCACAGCCAGCCAATAGGAATACATACATACATATTCATTCCTAAGTGACCTTTACTGACCTGGGAAGTGTGAACACTTTGTTTCATTTTCTGTTGGTGTTCGTTAGTTTCCAGTTCCATTTCCCATCCCCCCAACCATCACCTCAGTGGTAACCTTGGTAACATCAATAGATAAGAGGGCAGCCAGCCAATAGGAACACATATTCATTCCTAACTGACCTTCAGTGACCTGGAAAGTGTTTATTTGTATCATTTTCAGTTAGTGCGCACTAAATCGAGTTAGTGCGCACTAATGGGGAGTTAGTGCGCACTAACACGATTTAACGATTTTTAACGATAAATCGTTAGAATTTCTATTGTATCGTGTTCTATAACGATTTAAGACGATATTAACATTATCGGACGATAATTTTAATCGTTGAAAAACGATTCACATCCCTAATTTCAACCAGTTCCCCCATCAGCATCTTTTCCTGTTGAATTATCTGTCTGCAAATGCTGCTTTCTATCTCTTTCCCTGTATGTTTATCTTCTAGACCAGCCATGTTTCTGAATGGGGCCAGAAAATGCCAGTGTGTTGAACTTGTCTGTTCTCTTGCCTAATTCAACAGCACAGCTCAGCTCAGCTCCATTCTACTCTTTTTTTTTTGAGGAAGGCTATTTATCATGAGTTAGAAAGGAATACAATGAATGGAGACTGAGACCTAATGAAATTGTCAAAGAAGGTGCAGTGGCAACAAAACGAGACATACTTATGCAGCCTAACCTTTGGATTATGTCAATGATGCTATACACCAGCATAAAAATACCAAACAGGTTTTTCTTCTGTGTAAATAAATCAGCTATGAAATATGATCTTAGCCATATCAGTGAAACAAATCTAGAATGTCATGACAAAGAGCACATTTTATGACTCTGTGATCTGCATGTGTGTGTGTTACAGAAGCTCTGTATGTGCCTTGTAGTTGCTTCGAGGAGGGGGTAAGAAGGAAGGATGCTTTGAGGAGGGTTTCTAAGGTGGGAGGATGGGGACGTAAAGTAGTGGTGGGCAGGGATGTGAATCGTGTCCTCGATCGTCTTAACGATCGATTTCGGCTGGGAGGGGGAGGGAATCGTATTGTTGCCGTTTGGGGGGGTAAAATATCGTTAAAAATCGTTAAAAATCGTTAAAAACCGAAAAATCGAAAAACCGGCACATTAAAACCCCCTAAAACCCACCCCCGACCCTTTAAATTAAATCCCCCACCCTCCCGAACCCCCCCCCAAATAACTTAAATAACCTGCGGGTCCAGCGGCGGTCCGGAACGGCAGCGGTCCGGAACGGGCTCCTGCTCCTGCATCTTGTCGTCTTCAGCCGGCGCCATTTTCCAAAATGGCGGCGGCCATAGACGAAAAATATTGGACGGCAGGAGGTCCTTCCGGACCCCCGCTGGACTTTTGGCAAGTCTCGTGGGGGTCAGGAGGCCCCCCACAAGCTGGCCAAAAGTTCCTGGAGGTCCAGCGGGGGTCAGGGAGCGATTTCCCACCGCGAATCGTTTTCGTACGGAAAATGGCGCCGGCAGGAGATCGACTGCAGGAGGTCGTTCAGCAAGGCGCCGGAACCCTCGCTGAACGACCTCCTGCAGTCGATCTCCTGCCGGCGCCATTTTCCGTACGGAAAATGGCGCCGGCCATACGCGTATGGCCGGCACCATTTTCCGTACGAAAACGATTCGCGGCGGGAAATCGCTCCCTGACCCCCGCTGGACCTCCAGGAACTTTTGGCCAGCTTGTGGGGGGCCTCCTGACCCCCACGAGACTTGCCAAAAGTCCAGCGGGGGTCCGGAAGGACCTCCTGCCGTCCAATCTTTTTCGTCTATGGCCGCCGCCATTTTGGAAAATGGCGCCGGCTGAAGACGACAAGATGCAGGAGCAGGAGCCCGTTCCGGACCGCTGCCGTTCCGGACCGCCGCTGGACCCGCAGGTTATTTAAGTTATTTGGGGGGGGGGGTTCGGGAGGGTGGGGGATTTAATTTAAAGGGTCGGGGGTGGGTTTTAGGGGGTTTTAATGTGCCGGCTCACGATTCTAACGATTTATAACGATAAATCGTTAGAATCTGTATTGTATTGTGTTCCATAACGGTTTAAGACGATATTAAAATTATCGGACGATAATTTTAATCGTCCTAAAATGATTCACATCCCTAGTGGTGGGGATAATGGGTAGAAGGAAAGGGGTTGGGAAGGAGAAAGGTGTGAAGTATGTAGTTAGTGGGTTTTTTTTCAGTGAGTTAACAAGTATGGGTTGTTAAGTGAGGATGGGGGAGTGGAGGTGTGGGAGTTTGTGTAAGGGAGTGAAGTAATGGGGGAGTTTTGAGGGCATGTGGGTATGTGGATATATGTGCAGAGAGTGGTTATAGGTAAGGGTATGTAGGGTGTGTATGTATATTCAAGGGGTGGGAAAGAAAGGCAACCACTCTGGATGCTTCTGTGAGTCTGCTAGCACATGAGCCCAAAGGGAGAGGGGTACAGAAAGCAACCCATGTCGCTTGCCATGGTGCCATTTTGTCCAACTGCCCTGTGTGTATGTGTGTGTAGGGTGAGAATGTGGATGTGGATGGGGGAGTGAGCGTACACTCTCTCCTGCACTCTCTTGGTACCACCCCATTCCACACCATGGTATTCCACTTCACTTCATCATGTTCTCTCCCTCCCTAATCTCTTTCATGCTCTCTACTCCCCCATATCCTATTCACCCAAAATGTATCCCTCATATTCTTCTCCCATTCCCCACTCTTTTCCCCTTTCGATCCTCTTCTCTTCTCCACCTCTATCCACACCTCCCCCTCCCTCTCTCTTTGCACACTACTACAGCTCCCACCTCAGTGACCGACTTCACCTCATCTTTAGCTAGCAGGACCTGGGAAACCCCACTGGTCCCTCTGCTCTGTCCACTGGCAGCATCTCCTTCAGCTGGCCAGTCCTAGAAACCCCCACCAGCTGGTGGCAGCATTTCATCTTCTTTGGATGGCTGCCAGCTATTTATCCACCAGAAATTATGTTTAGAGCTTGTTTGCCTGCCCACACCTGCTCTCTGCCTCTTATGTCACTGTCAGACACTTGAACAAACACAAAACATAATTGTGAAATGTTTTTTCCCCATAAAATGCCCTAAAATATAGTTCCAGTATAGATCTGTATGAGCTTACCTATTTCTCTACATGTATTATACAAAACTAATAACCTTTGCACAGCATGGTTCAAATGAGCGTCTTTGACTCTTTTTATATATTCCATTGAATTTTTCAAATACTTTTTGAAAAGAGTGAACACCTTAAAAGGAGAAAAAATATCTATACCTATAGAAAGAATGTGTTGTATAATATGCAGTGAAGAGAGGAAAGCATATTATTCAGCTCTGGAAGAAAAGGTTTTATTCTTCTAAAGAACAGTTAGTTTTCAAAGCACAACTTTTATTGAATAGATAGCTGAATAACATCATATTGCAACACTGAAATATTTTCTTGCAGACTTTCAATATCTATGCTACCGACTTTTTGTGCTTTTCTTGCTGGGTAGGTACTATATGCTTTTGGATTTGTTCTTGTTTAGAATATTTTATGATCCACACAAAGCCTAGGGGTTTCTTTACCCTTATGATGCTTCCATGCGCTGGTGTTGGAGGATAAAAGGCCGACCATGTGGTGGCCCGGCAACATGGTCTAAAGCAAAAGTAGAAGGAAGAGTGGCATTAGGAAGGGTAGCCTGGTCACCTCACAGGGAGCCTTGACACTGGGCTGTTTGGGGGGGGGGGGGGCATAAAGAGATGGCATTGCAGCCCTTTGTCTCTTTGTTCCAGAGGACTGTGGACCCCACACACCCTCCATACGCCACTCACATCCCAGCAGTGCTCCCCTTTCCGGTGGTGCATGAGATGAAGCAGCCCTGCGAATGAATGTGCCACTTACCTGGACCAAGAAAGCTCTCTCTCCACGTACTCTACAGGAGCATGGAACATTATCTCTGGCAGCTATGCATGAATGGTTATTGCAGTATCCCAACAGAGGTGACGTTACGCTTTCAGTGGATGGATTCAGTTATGGTTTTGTCATACTGTACATAGGCCCCTTTTCCAGTGCAGTTACTGGGAATGCCCACTTAGCTGAGGAGCTGGGTCCCATAGTTCAGCAAAAAATAGACAAAGCTTTACAGTTACCCCATTTCTGTTGATCCCTAAGAAGGAACCGGGGAAATTCAGGTTGATCCACTTCTTGTCATACCCAGCTGGCATGGGTTTAATGATTATTTGGACCTGGCATGTTGTTCGGTTCAATACACTTCATTGACGCTTGGTACACCCTGACTCAGTTTGCTTATTAGTCTTCAAGTTAAAGGGTTTCTTTTCTTTTTAATAGATGCATGCCAATGGGATTCTTATACTTATAGGCATTTAGCATCTTTGTCCACTGGGTCACTGAATGCAGGGTGGGAAGCAACAGGATATTACATTATTATTTTTTTTTTTTTTTAGATTTTAATATTCCACTTTTCAGCATTTCAAAGCGGATTACCTGCAGGTACTCTAGGTATTTCCCTAACCCCAGAAGGCTTACAATCTAACAGGGTCATTTATCAAATTGTGTTAGGGCCTTATCACAGGCACTAGGGCCCTAACGCCCACGTTAACACTATAACACCCGAGATAATGCATCGTGAAATGCGTATGCAAATTTTAAAGTATTTCCGGAATGGGAGGAGTTTGGGCAGAGTAAATTAAAATGAGGAGTGTTTAGCGTTGCACGCGATAGCATAACGCATGTTATCACAGGTTTTAACACCGGAAATAACTTCACCTTTTTTCCTGGCATTAAGCTGTGCATTATGCCTGACACGGGATTTGCACTAAAAATCACAAATCCTGATTTGGGCAGGAGATACAGAGACTCTGGGGAGGCACAATTATTATTCAACTTTTTATTCCACTGTAAGAGGGACAAGTTGTAACTTGGGCTGAGGTTTTGGGGGGCAGTTTTACATGTACAGTTAGAGGTACATACAGCACAGTACACATCAGTGAAGATTTGATGTGATTTGGAGTGATGAAATGTACACAAAGATGAGATTTGCACAATGTACTCTTGACCTAATTTGATGCACTCTCTACCTAGCTGTTATCAAGCTAGATCTAAGTTTGTACCTAAGGCAATAGAGGGTAAAGTGATATGTCACAATATTACATGGAACAACAGTAGGACTTGAACCCTGGCCTCCACAGTTTATAGCCCTCTGCTCTAACCACTAGGCTACTCTTCCACATTATGTGTAAACTTTCCTTTTTATAGGTAGTGCTGGGTCTTCAGACTGAACACAGAAAGACAGTTTCCAGCAAGTAGCTGCTGAATTCTGTATTCCTCTTGCAGAAAAAAAATAGAGGGTCCATCACCATAGCTCACATTCCTAGGCATTGAGTTTGACTTTGTGGCAATGCTATCTAAGCTCCCTACTGAAAAAATCTATCAGCTCCAGGAAGCCATGGTGCAGGCTGTAGGGGCCAAGAAGGTTACTCTCAATCAGTTTCAATCACTCATTGCTCTGTAGAACTTTTCATGTCAAGTTATCCCAGTGGTGTCGGCCATCTATTGCTCCTACCATGTGGCAGGGGCCGGCCAATGGCACCAATAGCCCCTGTCATATGGTAAGGGCAGAGGGCTATCAGCGCCATCTTATTTACTGGCAGCCAAAGGCCCGAGAGTGGGAGATCGCTCCTGGGACCCCCGCTGGACCACCAGATACTTTAGAGACATCCGAAAAAAAAAATGCGGTCCCACGGGAAACAAAGATTTCCCTCGGTTCTAGTATGAACATGATTCCAGAAACGATTCTGCAACCGATTCACATCTCTAGTATATGCAAACAACTTCTCTCCTCAAGGATTCAAGTCAAAAGGGCTGAACCTTCACCAAATTTGATTCTCATTCACCTGGGCGGGAATGACTTGTTGGCCCTTGCAGGGGTAGAACTCATTATAAGGATCAATTCTGATTTAGCTCAGGAAGCAACACTCTTCCCTAAAGCAAGGCTGGTAAGGTCTGATATAATACAAAGGAGGGTATGGGGAGGTGACATTTCTCCTAAGAACTAGGAAGCAAAGAAGAAGAGGGTGAATTGAGTGTTGCAACTGTCCCTTGCTGACGGCTTCACTCTGCCTACCTTTCTTTCTTTGCATCTCCTCTTGCTATGGATGGACACCTGGCTGCTGCGGCGTCTGCCTGCTGTCCTTTCCAGCATTCTCAGACCAGCTTGGGCGCTGCCTCCCGCCATGCTCTGCTGGTACCTTAGGGCGCACGTGCCGTGCGGCCCTCACTCTTATTTCCTACATGGCACGAACTTCAGGGGCGTCCCCCTGTGATGATGTCACGCTGCCTGGATATTTAAAGCCTACTATGTTTGCTAGCCTTTGAGTTAGCAAGGGGGAATCTTACGGAAGGGATTCGCTCTCCGTACGCAGCTACTACTCTGCCTCTTCAATTTTCCATTGGACTCTTAACGCTAACGGGGTACCCACTCCTCGGGGGCCTCACTTGCTTTTCAGATCACTATCAGGAAACCGGTATTCGCTCCTTGAGGGCCCACGTTCCCTGACTCACTGCCTGCTCCTACCTTCTCTTCTGCCTGGAAGGATTTGTTATCTTCAACACTAGTGAGTACTACCATCTTCACCTCAGAGCTGTTCCCTGGAACCAGGTACTCGCTCTTCGAGGGCCTGCCTCCATTCCAGCCCTAGTGCCATCTCCTACGTGGAACCGCTGTGTGAGTACATTACCTTCAAGCCTCTCAGCTCTCAGGGATCATGTACACGCTCCTCGAGGGCCTGCTCTCCCTATCCTGGAGTTCTCCATACTGGGGCTTTGTACATATTCCACTGTACTCATTATTCTCAGTTCTTTTCACTACAGCACTGCTACCTGAGTTGTCGCTGTTCAGTGCCTGAGGGATTCTTGCCCAGCCGGGCTACGTCTGCTGCTCACTACTGCCACCTCTGGTGGCTTCACCACATTGTCTAATAAAAGATCAATCTCTGTGTTTGTGTATCCTAAGCTGAGCCTGACCTATTGCCCCTTCCGGGACTTCCCCCCGTGGGTGTGGTCAGCTGCCACAGTGTCCAAGGGTCCACCCAAACCTCACTAATAATAACATTGAGACATATCTAACTAGATCATTTTATCATTTCGCGTTAGGGTCTTATCACTAGAGTTAAGGCCCTAATGCCTGCGTTAAATAGTGCAACGTGCACTAATATGCAAATGTCACATTAGTTATGCAAGTGGGAGGATTTTGGGCAGAGTTAATGGTAATGAGCGGCTTCTAATGTCAAATGTGATAGAGTAACACACAACGCGTGTTTTAATGCCGGAAATAACTACACCTTTTTTCTGTGCGTTATGCCCCCATTAGCGACCAAAGAGCTAGGTAGAGCGTACATTGTACAAATCAAATCCTCTTAACTTTCATTGCTCCAAATGACAGAAAATTTTCAGTGATGTCAATTTTGCTGTTCGTACCTCTGACTGTGCATGTAAAACTGTTTCCGCAAAGCTACCCCACTCCGCAAACCTCACCCCGAGTTAAAAGTGCCCCTCTTATAGTGGTATAAATAGTAAAGTGACATATTGCTCTCTTACTCACTCACTCACTCAACCTATTCAGCCCCTGTGGTGCATTAAAAAGCAAGCGATGCAAAAAAAACAGTGCGGGTGTAATAAATGTATTGTGTATTGCAGAAAATACCTATGTGAAGCAGAAGCAGGGAAATTAACCTAACCACACCCCTTTTTTCTGCTATATTTATAGCAATTTGATGAATCTAGGGATAAGCTTGTTTCCATGCTGACTGGAATAGCTGTGCAGCATGAGATCCTCACCCAAGACAACTCTGATCTTTATTGGAAGGATGGCATCCATCTATCTGAAGAAGGAGTGGTCATTTTTCTGAGCAGCTTGCTGGATACTGTAGAGGCAGGCCTCCACTTAAGAAATTTGTCTTCTGACTGCAGCAGAAATTGAGGAAGTTGAAGCAAGTGAGGTGGCACTGCTCTAGCTTATGGCAAAATGGGAACATCATATCTGGTGGAACAAAGGAGCATAATTTTGATTTAAAAAACTGCGGTAACCATGCCCAAGGGAGTTTATCAATTGACAGAAGTTGGGGGGGGGAATGCTCAATGATTTCCTTGAAGACCACCAAGTCTATCCAGCAGGTTGCAAACCACTTCATTGCATGCAGATAGGCCTGTATGGTAGGCTGCGAGAAATGATTGGCAAGGGTTGGGACAGTCTGATAGGCCAAATAGCTTAGCATGCCGGCTGGATCTGTTGGTCAAGCCAGCATCAGGAAATGAAATAATTGTACTATACATACTTATATTGTACTTCCTAAGAGATGAATTTTCAAAAGATGCAAACTCAAAATATTGTAAGCATGTAAAAAGGCACATATGCAAATATATGGTATTTTCAAAAATGCAAAAAATGTGCAAAAAATCAGGGTCCATGAGTAAATGTGCCCATGTAAAAAAGGGATGTTCCAGGGAGGGCCAACATTTACACACATAAATTACTTTTTTAAAACCTGCCAAATTGATGAGCATATTTTATTTGTGTGCAATTACTCCTGTTCAATATGTGGTATAAGTGATCATAAGCATCTGAAAAGTGAAATAATGACTGAGTGGAGGGTCTGAGTGAAATGAAATGGAAGTTCTTTATGAACTGCAGCTGCACTGGGTGAACTGATATACTTGTTTTTAAAACTGGTCATTTCATTGTCGTGCGCATGTTATAAAATCCCCTGACTTATGCGTGTAAAAGCCGATTTATGGGGGTAAATGCACCTAATAATGCGCATATAATCTATTCACATATCCATTTAAAAGTTGAAGCTCAAATAGACGGTATTTCACTTGTGCACACTTATCTGGCTAAATTACTTTTTTGCCTAAGTAGTGCCTTTGCTGTTACTTAGCGGACAAATTTGAACTTATGCAGATATGCAGCGGCACTTGTCCGGCTGTATTCTGATTTATCCAACTATTTAGCAGCATGCCTACTTAGTTGGATAAGTCTGAAAACTGCAACTTGTTCGGCTAAATAGAGCTTTTAGGACTTATCTGACTACGTGCCTTGCATGGCTTGTGGTTTTTACATACGTGAGCATTAGTGTGCGCATATGTACTCTTATTATGTAAGCTGTGCATATCGTATGCATGCAGGTTATAAAATACAGTAGTAAATTACCATGTGTCCATATACATGTGCATATCAAGGAACGTGAACAGCTTTAAAAGTTAACCTCCAAATGAACTTGTGAAACTTAGGAAGGATTGTTTGATCTTGGTATAGTTTTGGGGATTTTCTGTATATGTTAGCCAATGTAATATATAATGAAGCTACAGTCAAATGTTATTTCCATTATGCCTGCCTGTTTCATATTGTTTTCGATGGGGTATGTGATGCAAAGAGCTGGGGGTGGGGTAGGGGTTGTTGGATAGCTAAGGAAACGGGTGGGGTTGGGTAAGCAGTTCCAGGTGTAAACATTGTGCCAGACCTGACCTATGCTGTGGCGATGTTGTATAATAATGCATTAACTACATACACAACAAAGGTTTTGACACAGGAAAAGTAACATTAGGCAGTATATCAGAAACAAAACTATCTATAAAATTTCACATTTTATTTTAACAATATCAAAAAAACAATTTTAAAATTCTTGTTCAACACAAAATACAATAATCCACAAGCATTCAATCACCATTCATACATTACAAAAAACATTTTTCACATATCACAAATAAATACAATAAAAACACAGTCTCTAATTAACCACTTCTTCTGTTCTTCTTCTTTTATGCAAAATATTATCGCCAGATATTTCTGCTCTATATTATTTAATCAGATTTTCCTTCTCATTCTATTCTTCTTCCCGACAAGAGACTCCTGTTTCACCACATGGTTTCATCAGGGGATACAGCATCTACTTCACATCGGATTACTGTACACCATATCACCAACTACTATTCCAAGAGAAAACTTACTCCAAAAATCCATATCTAAAAGATACAAAATATCCTTCACAATATAATTTCTCAACAGCTTCTATACATATCACTCCCATTTAATTAAATATACTCTCCAGTCACATTAATTCACAAAAATCAAACCACTAAACCCAGACACCCCATACTTCTTACTTGAGCAGCAGATGTCTTTCAAAAATAATCACCAAGTATCAACAAATGATAGTCTGGGATATTTCACAACACGATCACTAAAAAAAGAAACACCTTACAAACAAACAAAGAATAAACACAAACACAACTATTCTCCACTTCCTCTATCAGTATCTTCACTTACCATTAGATTTTCCAAACCATAACTTCCATATTTCCACAACTAGGAACAAGTCTCCAGCGGTTTTTTTTAAACTCTTATTTCAAAATCACTATAAAAAAAAACAGCAAAGAGACTAAAAATTAGTAGAGAAACCAATACTAAACCATCACTCCATTAAAAATACACAAACCACCACCCAAATATCGCAACTTACCCAATATTCAGACACCATCAGTTGGAACAACTCAAAAACACCCCGGCTGCGCATACCCCACCTTACCCCCCTTTTTATATACTAACATTCAAACGACGTAAATACATCAAACCAGCCTATAAAGACCCAGAGATTTAAACCAACAAGCATCTAACAAGGCATTTAAAGAAGATGTGACCCATATATCAAATGTCAATAACTCCTAAAAGAGCCAAAGACCCAAAAACCAATGCACCAGTATCCAAAAAGAGAGAAAACCCTTCCACTACACCATACCTCATCCCCATCCCGCATCTATGACCAATATGAGAAATCAGATATAAACATTCCATTCAATGTCCAAGCTGAGTCCTTTCGGTTCAACAGTATCCTACTGGAAAATAAATCGCTGTTCCTTTCTCAACAATTGTAATGAAACATCGCCTTCATGTGATCATTGTATTCTACTAAGGACACAAAATCATAGCTCGCTCAAATTATGTCGCATCTTCCGCCAATGTTGCACAAGAGGTGCATTCTCTTTCTGTCTCTGAATGCTACTAAGATGTTCCCCAATCCTTACCTTTACAGACCTTTTAGTCTGACCTATATAAAATAGGTCACATGGACATACCACAAGGTATATAACTTGATCCGTATTGCAATCAAAATCACCCTGCAAGATATACTCTCTACCCAACCCTGGGGCAAAAACGGAGTTACACACCAAAACATAAGAGTACACACTACATTTACCATATATTTGTTGTCCTTTGAATGTAGACTCACTATTTGTATCACACAACATCATAGAGGTTAATGAATCCCTTAAGGAATTAAGGATTCAGCAACATCACTGGATGTTGCTGAAATACCCCCTCCCCTCTTAGTATGGACCAGTGTTTATACACAATAGCTTTTGATGTCATAAGCCAGACATGAAAATGGTATTGCACACACCATTCTGTTCATAGGGGTACAATGTCCTGTCAATAACAAGTTGTCGCGGTTGGCATATAATGCCCTCTTGAATGCCCTCCTTATAATCTTTTGTTTATAACCACATATTAGAAAGCGATAGAGATGAGCTTCGTTTTTTACTACCGGGTCATTTTTTGAGTCGGACGCTTTGGGGTAAAGTTCATTTTTCCTCGGTTAGTTTTTTGGAAAAACGAACAAAAACTAAATGGGGAAAAACGAAACCGGCCCAAAAAAACGGCATGGGAAAACGAAGCTAAAAAAACCCCACCCCAAGCATTAAAATTCACCTTAATACATTAAATACAACCCCCCCCCCCCAACCATCCCGATCCCTCCCAAAGACTTACTAACATCCCTGGTGGTCCAGCAGGGTCCCGTGAGGGATTTCTCCCTCCCTGCTGTCGGGCTGTCTGGCCTGCCTCGCTCAAAATGGTGCCGATAGCCTCTGACCTACTATGTCACAGGGGCTACCGGTGCCATTGGTTAGCCCCTGTCACATGGCCATCGGTGCCATCTTGTGCTCTTACCATGTGACAGGGGCTGACCAATGGCACCGGTAGCACTTGTGACATAGTATGGGCAAAGGCTATCAGCACCATTTTTATTACTGGCAGCTGATGGCCCGAGGGCAGGAGATCGCTCCGGGACCCCTGCTGGACCCCTGCTGGACTTTTGGCCAGCTTGTGGGGGGGGCCTCCTGAACCCCCCCAAGACTTGCCAAAAGTAACTGGGGGTCCAGCGGGGGTCCGGGAGCGATCTATCCGTCGGCTGCCAGTAATCAAAATGGAATTTTGAATTATACTAAATTTTAATGCTTGGTGTGTTTATTTAAAAAAATAAAATGTGCCCCTCCCCCATACAAACCTGAAAAACATTTTTTTCTCGGAATTCGGGGAAAATCTGTTTCGGGGGCAGGGCCCCCGAACCACAACGAATTAGGCAATTTCATTGAAATTGCCTTATTCAGCATAAACGAATGCACATCTCTAGAAAGCGATCAGTTAAATCCTGTGCCTGCACTTTGAATTCATCTATTGTAGTACAGAATCTATGCAATCTCAGGAACTGGCTAATAGGGATATTTTCCTTTAGTCATAATGGATGAAAACTTTAGAATTCCAATATCATATTTTTGTCAATGACTTTCCTGTAAATAGTAGTACACAGCTGATCACCCCTCTTATATACCCACATCTAAAAAGGAGATGTGTTGCCGATCAACATGAAATTCAAACTTCAGATTAAAATCTAAAGTATTGATTCAATGAATAAATTCATCTAGCCATGCCCTACCACAAAAATACAAAAGATGTCATCAGTAAATCTCTTCCAGATCTTAATATTACGCCAAAAAACAGATTAATATATGAATTTCTTTTCAAATTCTGCCACATACAAACAGGCCACCAATGGGGCATTAGAAGACCACATCGGTATGCCCTTTATTTGATGGAAAATGTTTTTATTGAATTGAAAAAAACTGTTTTTTAATACAATCTCAGACAATTGGACAAACAAAAACCTCCGACCCAATGAAATATCTAGTTCCTCCAATATACCCATTACAAGGTTTGTTGCTGAATCCTGCAGTATATTAATATAAAAAGCCAAAATATCAGCAGTCACTAACCAACATTGTTCATCAATACCCTCAATATTGTGATAATATTCTAATGAAATTGTCAGAATCTTTAATATAAGTCTCTATCTTACCCACAAACGGTTGCAAAAGGTAATCAAGGTATTTAGAAATGGGCTCAAATAAGGAGCCTATCCCCGAAACGATAAGTCTCCCTGGTGGATTTTGAAGGCTTTTGTGTATTTTAGGCAAAGCATAAAACACAGGGCACACCGGATGATTTTCAAACAAATATTCACCCAACTTACCATCAAATTATCTTAGATTTAACTGCTTGATGTATCAACATGTAAATTTCGAATTGAATACCCTCCATGTGATCACTATCTTGCAAATGATAAAAGTCAGTATCATTCAACTGCCGCTCCACTACCTCTATATATGCACTTTTGTCCATTATTACTGTGCCACCCCCCTTATGCGCAGCTTTTATTATATCACCATCATTCCGTAAGGCACACAAAGCTAATCTTTCCTCCCTAGAGATATTATGCTGAATAAATGGACACAACTGCACAAAATTGCCAAATCCCTTAATACCAATTTTTCATATACAGTAACAAATGGATCTTGAGGATCCAGTGGTATCCATCTAGATTTTTTCACAAACTTAGCATTACTATTCACATCAGTCTGATGTTCACTACCTTCATAGAATTGACAAATACGTAGTCTCCGAAAAAATTTATAAAGTTCAATATGTATATTAAACGAGTCATAAACAGCGGTAGGCACAATTGTTAGACCTTTGTTCAAAACGTCTACTTCATATGGGGATAACACCCATTTGGACAAGTTAACCACAATATTATTAGGATCAGTACTTAATACCTCATTGGATGGTGGAACCGATAATTCCGATAACGATTGGTAGTGTTGACTTGTGGATTCCAATTTCTCCCTCTCCCTCGACCTTGAGACCATAAAAAATATTGATTATCATTATTATTACCATAATTAGATGAATGATCCATTTTATTTTCAGTAGGAACATTCACCAATGGCTGGGCAAAAGTCACAGATCTTTTTTGACTACCTTCCTGTCTTACATTACCAACAACCTCACATTCCTCATCTGATGAAGTTTCAGAGGAAGATGAAAAAGATTTACTACTATATTTCTTATTTCTATTCATCCACAGGTTTAAGGAGTTATGCATACATAACTCCTTAAAATTGTTTTTTTGATATTGTTAAAATAAAATTTGAAATACTATAGATACACAGGTTTTGTTTCTGATATACTGCCTAATAATGCATTAATACACAGTGAGTACGTTTATGGAATGAAGAAAAGGGGATCTATATACAGACAACAACCAACAAGGACTGAATTACATAGTCTGGGTAAACAAATAAGCATGGGAGTAGCTTGCTTATTGCGGCGTTTACTACCCCTAACTAATTAAGCTAAATATTTCACTTACATGCAGCTCCAACACTGCTCTCTGCAATAACGGTGGGGGTGGAAGATAAATAGAACCAAAAGGTTACTAAGAGCCAAGAGTAACAGATAAGTATGAGAAAAAAAAAAGTGTGAAGCTTGCTGGGCAGACTAGATGGGCCGTTTGGTCTTCTTCTGCCGTCATTTCTATGTTTCTATGTTTCTATGTTATGCCCTTTTTCTGCAAACTGTTTAGCAAATAGGCCCCATTAATCTTAATAGGCCTATTTCCATAACACTTAATGCACATTTGTGCTTTATTGCATATTAGCAAATAGGCCCCTTAATTTGTTAATCACAGAACAAATAAAATGAATTCTCTAACTTCATTTTTTTAAAATGATCTCACCTATTCATTTCTTTTGATACCTAAATAATTCATCTTTTTTCTTTCTCCATAATCCTGTAAATACTCTTAGGCCTGGATTCGCCATTCTTTCGCAGAATGGTGAATTCTGCGAAAACATGGGGTTGGGGGCAAAGGGGGGATGGGCCTGCGAAAGCCCACAGCCTTCGCACCACTGTGGTGCGTCGGCTGTCGGCTTTCACACCAAATAGCGGCACCATAAAAGGCGTAGTTATTCGGCGTGCTACTACCGACGATAATGTTATTAACATTGTTGCCAGCAGCAAAAACACTGCCGTCTCCGCCCCTACCCGCCCTGACTCCTCCCCTCCCCACCTGACTCCTCCCCCCCCAATTTGTATCATATTGCATGTGAAAAGGCCCTTTTCGCATGCGATATGGCCTTATGGCGTGCGTTAGGGCCCTAAAGCACGCGATATGGGTTTAGAAAATAACCCCCTTAGTTTCTGAAAAGTAACAGGGTTTCTACCTGAAGACTACTGGACACTCATTGTTTCACTGATGTAAGATAGTGTGAGACAAAATCAAATACAGCATTTATCTCTACAACATTCTTACAGCTTCAAGGTTCCATTTTAACTCTTAGTAAGAATTCAAAAAGAAAACCAGAGAGGTAGATAAGCATGGAACATTTTTTCATGCTGTCAAGCATTAAAACATTCAACTCCTTTCTCACATGGGTATCAGCTTGTAAGATGACAGACTGGCAATGTCATCCCTTTTCCTTGAGAGTCAATTGACCAACAAAGCCTTTGTGAAACCAAAGATGGGGCCATGTCTAATTCAAATGGCCTAATTTTCAAAAGTATGTACACATAAGGAAGGTAATTTTCCAAGGCAGAATGCATGGAAATGTAGCATACTATTGTAGCATTTTTCAAAAGCCCACATACATGCTTAAAGTGCACTTAACACATTTAAAACCTATTGACAATTCAGTGGCATATATTTGCAATTTTCAATAGTCCACTTTCACGGGTAAAGTGCATTTACACATGTAAAACCCAGTTTTAAGTGTGTAAATCCTTTTGAAAATAACTTCCTTATAACTGGGTTTTACATTTATAAATGTACTTTACCCGTGAAAGTGGGCTTTTGAAAATTGCTATAATATATGTCATTGAATATTCAGTAGGTTTTACCCACATTAAGGGCCTGATTTTAAAAAGCATTTACTCGAGTAAAAACCAGGTTTACTGGGGTAAATTCACTTTACTTGAGTAAATGGCTTTTGAAAATTGCTACAATAGTAGCTACATTTACGCATGTAACTCCTTTTGAAAATTACCCCCTAAGTGCACTTAATACAGGTATATGAGCATTAGGAAATTGCTATGATAGTATGATACATTTGCATGCATAACTCCTTTGAAAATTCACCTGAAAGCTTTTAAACAAGCTTTCGTCTTTAACATTTTATGCCTATAATATTTGAAAGTAGTAAAACTGAGCTACATGGAATTGATAACAAAGTGTTGTCTGCTATAGATTCAGAATGGAGAAAAAAATCTTAGTAACTCAAGCCCATTGTACCTCACATCCAATGCAAAACATTTCTTATATATGAATATGAAAACTTCTTGTGGGGCTTTGACCTCCTTTCTACATCACAAAATACTATGTGTCGTTATTGATTGTCAAAATGCATATAGTAAGGGGTTGGAACATATACATTTATATGCACTGTGCACTGTCAAATAAATTTGAGAGATGAGGCAGTTAATCAGAGATAAATGATTTCTGAAATCAAAGCACCATGCTGTGCTAAATCTTTCACAGCCTGCCACTTAATGAATTTTAAATCAATAGTTCTAGTCTGAACTTTTCTATACAATTTCTAGCATAGCTATTTTACCATTTAACATCATCAGTAAAGCTGGTATAGCAGAAAATCGCAAATCATTCTGAAATGGAAAATCACAGATGACAAGTTTTGCATAACCTTATGCAATGAAAGTGTCTTTTATTAGAAGATGGAAAGTTAGACCAAAAATATAATATACTGACCTTTAGACATTCAGCAATGTTATTCATGACAGTTTTATTCTCTGCTGCGCACCCTTTAATTTGATGTGCCTCTTCACAGTTCTGCCATACATTGCTGCCATCTCTGTCACTAACTAGGGAGTACTAGAGAACAAGTTAACAGTACAGTCCCTCAGTTCAATGTACAACAACTGACATTTGCCAGCTCTACAAGGGCACAGGACATCCTTGTGCTATATCAAATTAGCACAAACAGCATTAAGTGGAGTTTACCGAAATACAAAATCCCAGTAAGTACATTGTTAAGGATCTTCAAAGTTGACCGCTTTCTGTGATCTTCTGACAATTAACATAATGAAATGGATCAGTGCCCGCAGTATGCAAATTGTAAAGTGGCACTGAAACCTCTTATGCCTCTGAGGACTTTGAATACAATGAAAGGATTAATAACATTAAATGTATAAGAATGAAGAAGGTAAACCGAGATTTTTTTTTCTTTCTTCAGAATACTGTTTAAGCAAAGGGGATGACAGAGAGTTTGTATTTTGGCTGAACAAATTTTACACCATTTTTTTTTTTTTACCTAGTTTCCATAAATAATTCACCTGATTGTTATTAACAGCAGATATGTGTTCAGGTATGAAAAAGGTTACAACCTCTCCCATCCCCCATCCCCTCGCCCCCTCTGCTACACCACCTCCACCACCACCACCAGCACACACACACACACACACACAAATGTTGCATGTACGAAAATCACTAGACACATTTTACCTGCTCCTAAAAAGGATGATTTTCCAACGTGTGCGTAAGTTGGCACTTACACGCATAAGTAGGTGTGCTAAAATTGTACTTTAATTTACAAACTGTGCAGTGAGAGCTATACAGTTTATAAATACTGCATATCGCCATGTCAACAGTACACATATCTTTCAGTGCAGGCACATTTTATTACAGGATTATTATATAAACCTATTTTCTAAAAGTATGTGCATATATTTTACATGTTAAATAGTTGTAATGTATATAATAATCCTCAGTTTATTCACGGAGGCAGGTTTTTCTTTATTAAGTTGGCTGTTGCATGTGCATATCATGTTAATGAAAATACTCGTGCCTCTACTTTCAAGCACTGGCTCACCAAGGCCTATAGCAAGTGAACCAGATTTTTACCATTTATTCACATTCCCCACCATTTGCTCCAGATCCCTCCACCTAAAAACTGCAAACAAAAGAGAAGTCAGATTTAATTTCTATAACTTGATTGGCAGGTGTAAATGTATGAGCGCATGTTTGACAATGCACCTTTACTCTGTTTATAAAATATATAAATCTTGTATGTACACTGATCCAGAATGCTCTCAAAACACCTTGTTTATATGTGCATACTTTTCCACATAGCAGCAACAGAACATAAGTACTCTTACTCTTCTGATAATGTACTTAACACATGCAGAAACTATTTATGCATGATTAAATGCAGATTTTACATGCACATCCCTCACTTAAATCTTTGAAAATTCACACTTTAAAATAGCCCCTTGGGAACAAGTCTAGCAATGCTTTAAGTGCAATCATTTGCATACACATTGTTTTCTAGGGGGTGTGCATTTTTTTTAATATCATTTTTGTTCCAGGTCATTATCTGTTGTCATTTTTAAAACAGTACAGGGTGTTTATTTCAGGTTTCCCCTAATTTTGGAGTTAGTGTGCTCTAACAGCACTTAGGGGTAGATTTTAATAAAGTACGCCCGCACGTACTTTTGTTCGCGCACCAGGCACGAACAAGAGTACACCAGATTTTAATAGATACGCGCGTAACCGCGGCTATCCTTTCAAATCCGGGGTTGGCATGTGCAAGGCTGCCCAAAATTGGCAGCCTGCACGCGCCGAGCCATGCAGCCTGCCTCTGTTCCCTCAGAGGCCGCTCCGAAATCAGAGCGGCCTCGGAGGGAACTTTCCTTCCACCCCCCCCACATCTTCCACTCCCTTCCCCTCCCTTCCCCCCACAGCCCTATCTAAATCCCCCCCTATCTTTGTTAAAAATGTTACGCCTGCCTGAGGCAGGCATAACTCGCACGCGCTGGCCCAGGAGCAGTTTCGGAGGCCTCGGCCATGCCCCTGGGCCAGAACCACACCCACGTCCCCGCCCCCTGATGATGCGCCACCGCGACACACACCCCTACATGCCCCCGGCATGCCCCCCAGGAAAGCCCTGGGAATTACGCGCATCCTGGGGCTCGGCGCGGCAGGGGCGCTTGGAGATAACCAAGGAGATAACCAATGGGAATGCAGAATCATACCTCTAGCATACCTGCAGCCCACATATGTGCATGTGGGCTGCATGGAAGTTACATGTATTTTAAATAGCTGGGAAGGGTGCACATACATTAATGTATGCATGCCCAGAAAAAGGGGCAGGGCCAGCACTGACATGCAGAACCCCTGATTTTCCTCAGCTAGCACATGTATGTTACATGTAACTTTGCTACAGCTTTTTGGTGGGGGGGGAGAGAGAATGAAAGAGAGAGAATCTCTTTCTAAGGCTCAGCCTGACTATCATTATATAGACCATTGTAAGGGGGCACTTTGAGCATCTTTGAGCATTGTAAAGAGGTTCTCTCTCTCTCTCTCTCAAGCTGCAGATATACACACATGAAGAGTATTTTATAACCTATGGGGGTCATTTTCAAAGGAGTTACGCATGTAAATGTGACATACTATCGTAGCAATTTTCAAAAGCTATTTACTCGAGTAAAGTGCACTTACTTGAGTAAATCCTATGGACAATTCAATGGCATATATTGTAGCAATTTTGAAAAGCCCACTTACTTGAGTAAAGTGTATTTACTCAAGCAAAAACCAGTTTTGCTCGAGTAAATGCTTTTTAAAATCTACCCCTATGCATATAGGGGTAGATTTTAAAAGACAGCCCGCGCGCGAACAAAAGTACGCTGGATTTTATAAGATACACGCATAGGGGTAGATTTTAAAAAGCATTTACTCGAGCAAAACTGGTTTTTGCTCGAGTAAATACACTTTACTCAAGTAAGTGGGCTTTTCAAAATTGCTACAATATATGCCATTGAATTGTCCATAGGATTTACTCAAGTAAGTGCACTTTACTCGAGTAAATAGCTTTTGAAAATTGCTACGATAGTATGTCACATTTACATGCGTAACTCCTTTGAAAATGACCCCCTTAGCAGGGGGGTTTTAAAAGGGTTACGCACGTACCTTATGCGCGTAACCCTTTTAAAATCTGGCCCATACTTAATAAAATAACATGTATCTTTGCATGTGGCGACACATGTGCGTTTATGGGCACATACGCGGTCCTTTTAAAAAAAACTACCTATTAATGAGTGCTAACTCAAAATACCAACTTTTACAAAATTTCATCTGGTTTTTTTTTTTCATTTTGTTGCTTTACCAAAACAGGACTAAATAGACAATGTTGTTGCCGTTTTCTAATTTATTAAAAAGACAACTACACACTTCTATTGTTTTCTATGAATATTTTATCTTTTCCATAAAATCCTGGAAATGCCTGAAGAAAGGACCAAGGTGACTTTAAAAGCTCATCTTCTACAGCATATTTATATTATGCTTATGTTGTTTTAATAAAAGTGATCTCAGTCTGTAAAGAATCCAATGGAGAGGGTAATTTTCAAACAGCCAGCATAATGGTAAAGTTTGCATGTATATTGTGCACATAGACATGACTTATTCTTTTCAAAGGGAACTTATATGTGTAAGTTCCCTTTGAAAATACTTGGATAACTGGATGAGAACATACACACATTCAGGGGCGGATTTTAAGAGCCCTGCTCGCCTAAATCTGCCCAAATCCGAGCGGATTTAGGCGAGCAGGGCCCTGCGCGCCAGTGAGCCTATTTTACATAGGCTCACCGGCGCGCACAGAGCCCCGGGACTCGCGTAAGTCCCGGGGTTTTCGGAGGGGGGCGTGTCGGGGGGCGGGACCGAGTGCAGCACCATTTTGGGGGCGTGTCGGGAGCGTTTCGGGGGCGGGTCCGGGGGCGTGGTTACGGCCCGGGGCGGTCCGGGGGCGTGGTCGCTCCCTCCGGACCCGCCCCCAGGTCGCGTCCCGGCGCGCTAGCAGCCCGCTGGTGCGCGGGGATTTACGCCTCCCGGAGGGAGGCGTAAATCTCCCGACAAAGGTAAGGATGGGGTTTAGACAGGGCCGGGTGGGTGGGTTAGGTAGGGGAAGGTGAGGGGAGGGCAAAAGAAAGTTCCCTCCGAGGCCGCTCCGATTTCAGAGCGGCCTCGGAGGGAACGGAGGTAGGCTGCGCGGCTCGGCGCGCGCTGGCTATACAGAATCCATAGCCTTGCGCGCGCCGATCCAGGATTTTAGCGGATACGCGCAGTTCCGCGCGTATCTACTAAAATCCCGCGTACTTTTGCTGGCGCCTGATGCGCCAGCAAAAGTACGCCTATTCGCGCGGTCTGAAAATCTACCCCTCAGTCACTTAAAGTTATACTTCTTCTTTGGAGTGCATAACTCACACATGTACACTTACATGCATAATTTTTTTTAAATAAAAAAAACATGAACATAAATATAGATTCCATCCTCAACTTTGTCTCCTTGAAATGTCTCTCCTCAGTATTTGCAAAATAAGGTTATAAATTGGAGACAGTTTTAGAAGAGAAATTTAAGTATATAAATGGATTTGGAAATTATCCCCTTAGAATACACTTGGAAGGGGAGGGTACTCACATGGGCACTGAAGCCCCTAAGAATCCGTATGATGGTTCATGAGAACTGAAACTTCCTGGGCCCGGTTCATTTATTGTCCAGGCAGAAACATGGCAAGTTCCTGGCAATGGAAACAAGCAAAAAATGACTCACACATTTCTCTTTGAGCTTATTAGCGGTCAGTAGCAAAACTCCACAAAACAGTTGCTAATCCATTTGTAAACATGATAACATGGAGTAAGGGTGTTTATTAAGTTTTTCATGATATTTAAAAATGAATTCCCTTCCCACTGTGTAATGTCACCTGCCCTCCTCTAATGCTGACTCTAGAATCACTATCTGGATTGAAAGTGAAAATTTTGCTTGTGTGCTGCTTGCTGGACTTGAATTTTGTGTTTGTGAATAGGGTACAAAAAGTAATAAATTAAATTACCTTGGGCCCTGTTTCTTGGGGACTGTTAGCTGTGGTCTCTGGGATGGAAGACCTGCTGTAATGGAGCTTGTGGTGGGGTTCGCAGGATCCCAAATTAGATGGCCTGGTTGTGTGGAGCCAGGAAGCCTGTTGTGATGGGGAATTGGGGCCTGGTAGGCAGAGAAAAGCTCCTGTGAGGCCTGTAAAGATGGCTTGATATGATCCTGGGTGTATGCCAGGTGAAAGAAAGAGCCTTGTTGCAGCTGTGGAGTCACTGTGGGAAAGAGGAAGGCCTCCCACAGAGCTCCAGTAGAAGTAGTGTTTCAGTGCCGGTGACAGTTTACCGCAGTAATGCAGAGCTGCAGAAGCAGGCAGAAACTCCCCATGGCATTTTGGAGGTGACTGGAAGCAGAAACCAGAGCAAACAGCTGATTTTTTATGCCACTGTAACTTATGGCCTGTCACTGAAGCTAAGGCCATGGCAGTGGAGTTAAAATTTAATTTCTTTCACAGAGAAAGTAAAAAATGGCAGCGGCAGTCTTGGGGAAGCAGCTGCTGTGAAGTGGACACATTCACAGGCATCAGGGGCCATGGGAAATCCCCCAGCATGATGGCATTGTACAGGTTGGGTCCCACTGATATCAGTTATGATGTCAGCAGGCATCCACGTAGCCAGACCTAAGCAAATTTTAAAGTTAAATAAAAGAAAAATAAGGAGAAAAAAAAAGCCCCAATTCTAGATGGGGAGCACCCCAGAAAAGATCCCTAGTAAAGTTTATAACCCCCAGAAAGCACCCAACAGGTATAAAATCCATTGAAAGACAATAAATTTAAATAAATTAATGGTCGGGGACATGAAAGAAGAGGTTGCAGACCAAGATTTAGCACCTTCTTTGGCTTAAAATTTAATTTTAAAGACTAAATTGAACCCATTTTCCACAGAGTGATTTCTGAAATGAAAATGCATTGGACATCACAGAAAATCCGAAAACCCGCTCCTGCGCGCGCAAAGCCTATTATGCATAGGCTCAGTGACATGTGCAAGCCCCGGGACGCGTGTATGTCCCGGGGCTTTGAAAAAGGGGCGTGATGTGGGTGGGGGCATGGGCATGGCGCCTGTCTGGGGGTGGTCCGGAGTGGGGTGGGGCGTGGCCAGAGGGCTCCCAAAGGCCCTCTAGGCCGGGGGATCGCGCGCCGACATTTGGCTGGAGCACGCAACCTATGCCTGCCCAAAGGCAGGTGCAATTTATCTAATAAAGGTAAGGGTGGTTTAGGTAGGGTTGGGAGGCGGTTTAGGTAGGGGAAGGGAGGGGAAGGTGGGGGGGGCGGAGGGAACGGGGAAAGCCATCAGGGCTCCCTGGAGTTGGTGCACCTTGCACACGCTGACCCCGGATTTTATAACATGCACGTGGCTGCATGCACATGTTATAAAATCGGGCGTAGATTTCTACGCACCGGGTTGCGCGTTCATTTGAAAATCTAGCCCATTAATTTTTAAATTATGAGTATGGTTTTTTTTATGTGTTTTGGTAATTTTTTATAGTTATTTGAGGGTGTTTGGGTGACATGGGACATCTGTTGGTGATATTTTGTTGAGGTGGAGTGAATTTATACTGTTTTTTTTTATTTTAAAATTTGAAATTTTGGTAATTTTTTACTCCATTCCACTGGATTTTTTGACTCTGGTTCAGGTTTTCCTGTTTACTAAGAGAGAGCATGTGTCAGGCCAGCGTACTTATATATCATTAGGTCATAGTACCGTAGTTTTACTTAATTTACTTAAATGGAGGAAAATTCCCAAAGTCATTAAAAATCTCTTTACTTTATATGTACATGTAACAGAGGGTTTAGAAGTTAATCCATGGGTATTATATAGAAAATGTAGACAGAGTAGGATCTATTTCTGCAATAAAATCACCAAAGATGAACAGTAACTTTCAAACTGGCATGTGGCCACACATGCACACGCATATATCGGCACACACACCAGGGATGCAGGGATGCAGCCATTTTATAACATGCATGCACATATGCATGCATGTTATAAAATAGCCTGGCCACTTGCATATGTGCATGCATTTTAAGTATGTGTGTGCCTAGGCATGTAAATCTGATTTCTACTGCGTAAGCCAGGATACTTTATAAGTGGTGCACGTCCACACCATTGCCAGTTTGATCAGTTCGACCTCCTGTTCACCCAGTTGAGAGTTAGTTCCTTAACCTCCCTTTGTTTAACAACCTGCACTCACACCAGTTACCCCAGACCCTTTAAACCTATCAGAAATGGCTGTGTTTTTTGTTCTTTTATTGGGGGGGAGTACGTTACACCTCCTCAGTAGCAGAAGTAAACTTGCACGGTACTGGACCTGGGCATGAACCCAGGCACATTAGTATTTATGCACATATCTCTTGGCCCTGCCCAGGAATGCCCACACCATGCCCCTTTTACATTTTGCGAGAGATGTCCATGCAACAGGAGACATGCATGCATGTAGATGGCTTTTAAAACACTGAGAGGTAGATCTTAAAAAAGTACGCACGCGCGTACTTTTGTTCGTGCAACCGGCGCAAACAAAAGTACTCCGGATTTTATAAGATACGCCCATAGCCACGCGTATCTTATAAAATCCGGGGTCGGCGCGCAAGGCTGCGCAAAATCGGCAGCCTGCGCACACAGAGCCACGCAGCCTGCCTCCATTCCCTCCGAGGCCGCTCCGAAATCGGAGCGGCCTCAGGGAACTTTCCTTCCGCGTCCCCCCACCTTCCCCTCCCTTCTGCTATGTAACCCACCCCCCACACCTACCTAAATCCCCCCCCCCCCCTTTGTTGTGCAAGTTACACCTGCTTGAGGCAGGCGTAACTTGCGCGCGCCACCTCGGCATCCCCCGGCACAGGCCGCAGTGCCGGGGGACTCGGGACCGCCCTCTCAGCCCACCCCCGAACCGTCACCACGCCCCCGGACCTCCCGGACCGCCCCCTGACCCCAGACATGCCCCTGGACACACCCCCAGCATGCCAACATGCCCCCTGGACAGGCCCCCTCCCACCCCTTTTACGAAGCCCCGGGACTTACGCACGTCCTGGGGCTTTGCGCGCGCTGGTGGCCTATGCAAAATAGGTGCGCCGGCGCGCGAGTGCCCTGCGCATATAAATCCGGCAGGATTTACGTGAGCAGGGCTTTCAAATTCTACCCCTGTGGGTGCATATAAGCCCTACATGAATGCACATCTCACGATTTTGACTTTTAAAATTCACCCTTAAGGATATTCCCAGACAGAAAGAGTCAGTAACAGTTTCAAAACTCTGAGGGACTATGTTGTAAACTGTCAGAGAAGGAGTGTTTCACTTCTGTCTTTCTCTGAGGTCTATTTAATGTCAGAAAACACTAAAAAATATTGATTGTGACTAAGAAATTGTTTTGAAGTAAAAGAAACCTGATAAAGTAAGAACAGAAAAATTAGTTACATTTAAATCAATTGAAACATGAGATTTTTTAATCATCTTTAATAGCTGAATGGTAGAGAACAGAGTAAAAGGACATGAAATAAACTAAATATGAAGTTAATAATGAAGGCTAGTAAATAAAAAACCTAAGTGTCCAAGAAAAAAAACAAGCTTTATGTTAGGCTTACCTTTATAAGTGACGTACATTCTCCATAAAAGTGTCTGTCTCTAAATAAGAGAATATATAAATAATGTTGGCTATAATAGAGCTAGCCAGTGTGAAAGTAAACTGGTTAGGTTATAATGCTTAACATTAATTCTGTACTGGAATAAAGTGCAAAATAATTTGTTTCCAGGAATTGAGAAAACTAAAAAATAGTTTCTGCTAGAACAGTAACAGAAATGCAGTGTCACTGTCTTCTAAAAATAGTCAAAGAACAATAAAGCCAGCTGTTTCTTAATTTGATAGACAAGAGAAACTTCATAAACTGACTAAGAAGAGATAAACAAGAAATGAATGTATGTGTATAGACTGTGAACACAGTATTATTATGTTGAAAACTCATAAGAACATAAAAACATAAGGAATTGCCATGCTGGGTCAGACCAAGGGTCCATCAAGCCCAGCATCCTGTTTCCAACAGAGGCCAAACCAGGCCACAAGAACCTGGCAATTACCCAAACACCAAGAAGATCCCATGCTACTGATGCAATTAATAGCGGTGGCTATTTCCTAAGTAAACTTGATTAATAGCAGTTAATGGACTTCTCTTCTAATAACTTATCCAAACCTTTTTTGAAACTAGCTACACTATGTGCACTAACCACATCCTCTGGCAACAAATTCCAGAGTTTAATTGTGCGTTGAGTAAAAAAGAATTTTCTCCGATTAGTCTTAAATGTGCTACTTGCTAACTTCATGGAATGCCCCCTAGTCCTTCTATTATCCAAAAATGTAAATAACCGATTCACATCTACTCATTCAAGACCTCTCATGATCTTAAAGACCTCTGTCATATCTCCCCTCAGCCGTCTCTTCTCCAAGCTGATCAGCCCTAACGTCTTCAGCCTTTCCTCATAGGGGAGCTGTTCCACCCCCTTTATCATTTAGGTTGCCCTTTTCTGTACCTTCTCCATCGCAACTAAATCTTTTTTGAGATGTGGCGACCAGAATTGCACACAGTATTCAAGGTGTGGTCTCACCATGGAGCGATACAGAGGCATTATGACATTTTCCGTTTTATTAACCATTCCATTCCTAATAATTTCTGTCTCATATCTCATTATCACATCTTACAGTCATATCTCATAGTCTTTAATCACAAGTCTTACAATCTAATTGTCTCATCAGTCACAAGTCGCAGTTTCATCTCAATGTTTCTTCAGTAGAGGGTAATCTTAATTATCTTTTGTTTTAATTAGTTACTGTAATACAATAAGCTGGCATGATATACACTGAGGGTGACATAATAGTAGGTGGAAGATCATAAGGATTGAGGAGATAGTCTTTCTTTTTGATTATTAAAGTCAAGATAATAGGTGTAACCAGGAGTCTCGTGAGTGTCATAATCAAGAATGTAGGGATTCCTACCTCGCTATCAAGCTTCAATTGCAAGCATCTAAATCTTCTCATCATCCCATTGTATACAGAATCAATGCATTCTAAGGGTTGAATTTTAAAAGCCCAGCATGTGCCAAAACCAGGAGATACACGAGTATGTCCCACTGGCACATGCTGCACAGATTTTAAAAGGCGCCTGAATATGCATGTATCTCCCAATATATAAAAAATAAGAAGTTGCAAAAAGGGGTGGGAAAAGGTCATTTTCTGGGCAGGGAATGTTTGGGACATGGGTATTTTGGGACTTTAATATGAAAGAAAAGCATAAGCATTTTCACGCACAAGCCCGGCGCTATCTTTAAAAATGGTGCGGGCCATCCAGTAATCCTACCATGTGACAGGGGCCGGCCAATGGCACGGATATCCTGTCACATGGTAAGGGCAAAGTGCCATCAGCGCCATTTTTATTAGTGGCAGCTGACGGACCGAGAGCGGGAGATCACTCCCGGGACTTCCACTGGACCACCAGTTACTTGTAAAAAGTTTTTGGGGGGTTCTGGAGGGTGGGGGAAGCTAAGGGATCAGTTTTAAAGGGTCGGGGTGTTACTGCTGCTGGGAAGCTGCAGTCCTGGTGTGGACCCTTGAGCCGAACCACCCTGGGTAGAGTAGCTCGGGAGGCGGAGTCTCACGCACAGATCTTCACCCGGGAACCAGGAACCCCCCAGGAGGAGCCCGTAGGGTCCTAGAACCTTGGGACTTAAGAGACACAGGTACAGGTCTTCACCCGGGAACCCCCCAGGAGGAGCCTGTAGGGTCCCAGAACCTTGGGACTCAGGAGTAAGGTCTCAGTCTCTAGGAAAGGCCTGGGAAAAGGTTAAGTCACAGAGTCCAGTTGCAGGAAGCAGGTAGGCCCAGCGAGGGCAGTACAGACAGGTATCTGGAATGGTGTCTGTGTAACCTCGTGGAGTATGACCGGCACAAGGCAGGGCCGGAGCCAGCAGCATGTAGAGACTCAGACTTGGCAGAGAGTAGCAGGAGAAGAAACCCAAGTCAAACTGGCAGCCAATGGAAACAGACCTGGTAACAGACCGGGGTCGGAGGCTGGCGGCAAACAGGAGCAGAGTCGGGCACAAGCTGAAGTCGGTGGCAGGCTGCAGGCAGAGGCGGAGTCGGGTACACGCTGAGGTCGGTGGCAGACTGCAGGCAGAGGCGGAGTCAGGTACACGCTGAGGTCGGTGGCAGGCTGCAGGCAGAGGCGGAGTCGGGTACTCGCTGAGGTCGGTGGCAGGCTGCAGGCAGAAGCGGAGTCAGGAACGAGCAGAGGTCAATGGCAGGCGGCAGGCAGAAGTGGAGTCAGGAACAAGCAGAGGTCAATGGCAGGCGGCAGGCAGAAGCGGAGTCAGGAACGAGCAGAGGTCAATGGCAGGCGGCAGGCAGAAGCGGAGTCAGGAACGAGCAGAGGTCAATGGCAGGAAGCAGTACAGCAGAGATGCAACTAAGAACTACAAGCAGTAGCGACCCTCGTTGCAAGGCAATGAGAAACCTGATGAACGCCGGTTAAATCAGGCTTGGGACGTGGCATGGTTAACTCAGGTGGAGCCAAACTTCCGGTGAGCGTGCGTCCATAACGCGCATCCTTGTGCGCATGCGGGGCCGCAGAGAGACGGCCCAGCAATGGCGGACGCCCCAAAGACCCAGCAGAGCCGCGGGAGCGGCGCTCCCGGCATAGAAGGTGAGCCCTGAATATGGCAATTAGGGGGGAAGTGGTGGAGACCGCAACACGGGGTGGGTTTTTTGTTTATCGGCTCGGGCGCAGCCGATAAACACAAAATCACAATCGGACCACATGAAAAAAATTTAACGATGTGAATCGGAACCGATTCCGGTTCCGATTCACATCTCTACTGTATATAGATTGATATATATGTATATTTATAATATATATATATATATATATATATATATATATTTATACTGTATATTTTTTTTACATATATATAAATATGTATATATACATATATATCTGTGTTTGTGTGTGTGTACTTTCTGGCATTATGCTATCACACACAATGTTAAACACCCTTCATTTTTATAAACCCTCCCCTTTTACTAAATTTTCTAAATTTTCATATGCATCTTGTGATGTGAAAAATAACACATGTGTTATGGCATTATTGCAGGTGTTAGGGCCCTTATGCCTGCGATAATGTCCTAATGCATTTTGATGAATGACTCAGTAAGAGATTTATCAAATTAGGAAAACCAGACTAAAATTGAACATTAGTATTGCCAGCAGAAGTCGTAGAAAAGAAAGATAATTTACTAATAGAAGGCAACTGCTCAGAGTCAAATTTTAGAACTTCGAGGAAGTACTTTTTTAAACTAATATCAGGAATTTCCCCAATGGTTTTGGGGAAATTTAATAAACGAAGATTCAAATGCCTTGAGTAATCAACCCTTCTTGACAAAGAGCTTTGGTCCTTCACTGAAGCAGGTCGAAGAGCTTGTATATCTTTGAAATCTGCTTTCAATTTGGAGCTTTTTGTTGTAAGGGATACCACATTACCATTATGTTTGTCCCCCATCTGTTCCATTTTTAAGGAAAGAGAATCAATCTTAGAAGAACAAGAACTTAGAGATTTACCCAGGCCAGCCATCATCTCCCACATTGAACCCAGTGTCACCACGTCAAGTTGAGCATGGGCTGCAAAGGGCCCAGTACTAGATGGTAAATCATCACCCTGAGCAGAAACCAGGGGGAACACCACCACAGTCATGCCTATCTCAACTGGGGCAGAAGATCTCACAAACAGAGGCTAAGCAGATGTGAAAAAGGTACCCTCATAGTTGAAGGTAGTTCCACTCTCTGTAATACCATCTCTGACATCCTGAGGGCCACCTCCATGAAGATGCTGGCAATGTTCCTTCTATGCAGGTACCATCAGGCTCCTCAGCTCCCTGAAGGCTGGCCGCTGAAGCAATAAGTTGGTAATCAGCTGCTGGCATGAAGGGAAGAGGGTTTCTGGGGGAAAACCCTCACCCTGTCTTTCCTGTTAGAAGGCATAATAGAGGGGGAAAAAAAGGTAATATGAAAGAAAAGTGAGCTGCTGAACACTCTCAAGTGTGCCGCTATTGCCGTGGAGCTTTTAAAGGCTTACACAATCAGTGTACGTGATCACAGGAGGTTGCAATTACGTGGCATTTCTTCATTAAGATGACCTTTGATTTCTGAAATTGTTTACCCGTCTGCCCCCTTCAGATATTGTTCCACGTTGCAACCTTAAAGCAAGAGGCACAAAAATGTGCCATGGGATGATTTTCCCAGTTTCTGCTAATCCTGCTTCATCTTTTGAGGCACTTTCACTTCTATCTGCACTCTGACACTTGTGTCTAATAGAGCACCAATTCATTCACCAAAAAAACATGTTTTCTTTCACTGATAGAGCCTAATAAAATAGCGGCATAAGTGAATGGTGCACAAATTGTACACCCTAGAACAGAGAGTTGAATATTTTCATGCCAGAGAATTTTCTCAATTTCTGCTCATCCTGATTCATCTTTCTAGGTGCTTTGACAGTTGTATCTAACAAAGCATCAATTTGTTCACAATAAAAATTTGTTTTCTCTTTCACTGATAGAGCCTAAAATAGAAGTTGCAAAAAACATGCTGGCAGCTGTACTAGGGTACAAAATAGTTGGCTGTTCTAGTGTTAAAAAAAATGTTGGTATGAAATCTGATAGAAACACACAATGGAAAAACATAAATTAGCAAAAATTAACTTTTCTCTCATACATCATCAGGCTTTAACATAGAAAGACAAGTATGAAGGCTATTAAAGTGACCTTGGGATCTAGGATTATCAGAGTGTATGTTGCAATGCAGAATTTCAGTGCTTCTTACCATTAAATTGATTCACATGGCTCATTAATAATAGGATAAAATAGAAAACTATTTTATCAAAAAGGTCTTGTTCTGTATCTAAATTAGAGCTTAAAGAATTTATAATAGACATATGGGACCATCTTCCAGAACTGACTTTAATATTACTAAACATCTGGCAAAATACAACATCATTCTACAGATATTGTAAGCTTTTTCAACTTCCAAGAGAATATCTCTTAGCTTCAGTGTTTGCTTCATTGATTCACAGCTTGATGACTCAGCCAAGCATACGAGTGGAATTCTAATATCCCACAGATAACACCCACCCCTCTCTAACAAAAATATTGTCTCTATCCAACAGCATACAAATATTGAACTTATAAAATTTGCAGAAAAATTCAATACAACTCTGCAACTTTATATGATTATTTACTCTAAATCTGCACCAAATGAATACTCCGTCTAAACTTATCCAAATTGTACAAGCAATTTTAGAACAGTTGTTTATATGGATAGTTACACAGGCCACTTCGCTTTGGCCAGTGGGAAGTATTTGATTATCTTAATCTTGAAAAATGTACATCTCTGATATCTTTGTATTTGGCAGAGAAGGGAGATAGAAAGATCCCTTTTGAAGAAGCTTTTGGCTATTGGAATAGCCTCCTGCCAATATGAAAGAAAAACACTTTTTCTCTCTTGTTTTACATGTGAAATATCAGGAAATACACATACCAATTGGCCATAAAACAGTGAGGATAAATTCTCTAAGGCCTAAGATGAGACAAAATCTCATCGTTTTGCTATAAATTGCATAGGTGAGAAAGAGAGAAATAGGGAGATTTTATAAGGCTCTCATATTAATCAACAAATTGCTGATTCTGTTCTCCAACATGTTCATGCTTCAGAATAAAGGAATTCTGCTTCGGGTGGGGGGGGGGGGGGGGGGGAGGAATCCATAGTGTCAGTGTCTTAGTTAAGCATCTCTAAAAGACAAAACAGATGCAAGGCCATTCAAATACCTTCTCTGTCTAATCGAATCACTCCTCACAATACTTCCTTATTCATGAGACAAGATGATGTCACTCACAAAAACATTATAATGCATAATTAATATGTGCTATTCTATTACTACATTTAAAAATGTTGGTGTCACTGCATTCAGTAGGGATGTGCAGAAGGAAAAACATTTGATGCAATTCAGAATTCATTTCGCTGGGACCCAAATCCATTGCATTCGTTTCATAGCAGGGAAAACCAATTCATTGATTAGTTTTATTCATTTTCCCATTTCCCATTAAAGTCAAAGGGGGAAGTACTTGAAGCCTATTTTTGGCTGCAGAATTGAATTTTTCTTATCAAATATGATGAAACATCTGGGGAGCAATCATCAGAACAAGAAAAGAGCTCTAAGGTACTTAGACTGTGGCAAAGTGGCACCAAAGTGGCATGGATAGCCTAAGGCACTTTAAAGAGGCAAAGGGGAACCAGGAGGGGCAAGAGTGCTTTAACAGAGGTGCAAAGCAGCAGCAAGAGCGTCAAAAACACACCACAGCTTCAAAAGAGAGCACCGATAACAGAAGTATGAACCCTCGAAGGCAGCACGACAGGCAAAGCGGCAAGACAAGTGGCATCAACATCCTACAGCACAATGAAGGGTGAACATAGCAAGCAGAAAGACTAGCACCAACACACTGAGGAACCATGATAGTGACAAGAACACCACAAGGATTTAAGTGAGTCATCTGGTGTATGGCAGCAAGGCAGAGTGGCAGAAATCTGATAGGGGCAAGACAGGCTGGCAGAGTGGAGGTAGTCTGGTTCCTGTGGTTTTGATAGGGGCAAGGCAGGCTGGCCCCAGGAAGAGTTCCCTTTCCTTTGAGCAGGAAAGGGCTCCCTAGAATGGGTTCGCCCCTAGAGTAGGGTGTTTCCATTGGCGTCTAGTGAGCTCTCACAGGTCTTTTAAAATCTGGTGGACATAGCAGATATACAAATAAGAATTTTCAAGGCCAAGGCTGAGGAGGGTGCATGTGAACAGTTCAACATGGGTCAGAGGGTAGATACAGGCTGGCTGCACCTGGGAAGAGTTCCCTTTCTTTTGAGTAGGGAAGGGCTCATCAGAATGGGTTGGCCCCTAGAGTGGAGCACGAGTCTTCAAAGCGTGGCGACATGCAGGAGGGTGCCATGTGAACAGCGGTTCAATATGGGTCAACTGGTGCTAAGAGATAGGCTGCTACACTGGAGAGAGTTTCCTTTCCTTTGAGCAGGAAAGAGCTCCCTTGGAATGAGTTGGCCCCTAGAGTGTATAATGGTACAAATTGTTAGGATTTAAGCATGTGCAAACAGATCATGACTTCATGAGAAAGATGGAGGAAGTTACCTTCTCTGCCCTGAAATGAAAAGAAAATTGTTTGTTTTATTTAAGGATCCATGCTGTGAAGGATTAGTATTTTGAATTGCCAGAGACTAAGGTTTCCCTTTGCAATAAGGGTTCTGCCATTAGGACCAAAAGAAGCACTGATGTCATCTCCCACCCAAATCTACAATATTACCCTATGTTGACTTTGTACCCTACAGTGCCTCTGTAAACTATGGGAACACAGAGAATGAACTAGAGAGCAACTACCACCAGTTTTCCATAGTACTAGAAACATTACTGTTGGCACCTAAGAAAGATTTCAGGAACATGGCCCATATTATGAAGGTCAGGAAAACTATTAATCATATGAAATAAATATGAAATCTCCAAACATCTGAAGTCAGCTTTTTATGTTCTTACATTCCAAATGTGGATGGACAGGCACAGCATTTGAGGTCAAGGCCTGGACGGACAAGCACAGCAATCAACAATAGGAGTCAAGCCCTTGTAGGGACATAAATCCTGGACGGACAGGCAGGCACAGCATTCGAGGATAGAAGTCAAGTACTTTTAGGGACGTATGGCCTAGATGGACAGGCACAGCATTCGAGGATAGAGGTCAAGCCCTTTTAGGGACATAAGGCCTGGACAGACAGGCACAGCATTAGAGGTCAAGCCCTTGTAGGGACATAAGGCCTGGATGGACAGGCACAGCATTAGAGGTCAAGTCCTTGAAGGGACATAAGGCCTGGACAGACAGAGATAGCATTTGAAGGTCAAACCCTTGTAGAGACGTAAATCCTGGATGGACAGGCACAGCATTCAAGGTCAAACCCTTGTAGAGACATACATCCTAGACAGACAGGCACAGCATTCGAGGTCAAACTCTTGTAGAGACGTAAAGCCTGGATGGACAGGCACAGCATTCTAGGTCAAACCCTTGTAGAGACATAATGCCTGGATGGACAGGCACAGCATTCTAGGTCAAACCCTTGTAGAGACGTAAAGCCAGGAATGACAGGCATAGCATTCAAGGATAGAGGTCACACCCTTGTAGGGACATAAGGCCTGGACAGACACGTACAGCATTCAAGGTCAAACTCTTGTAGAGACGTAAAGCCTAGAAGGACAGGCATAGCATTCGTTGATAGAGGGCAACCCTTGTAGGGACATAAGGCCTAGACAGACAGGCATATCTCTCAAGTATAGAGGTCAAGCCCTTTTAGGGACATAAGGCCCAGAAGGACAGGCACAGCAATCGAGGATAGAGGTCAAACCCTCGTAGGGATGTAAAGCCTAGACGGACAGGCAGGCACAGCATTCGAGGATAGAGGTCAAGCCCTTTTAGGGACATAAGGCCTGGATGGATAGGCACAGCATTCAAGGTCACACCCTTGTAGAGTCGTAAAGCCTGGACAGACAGGCATAGCATTCGAGGATAGAGGTCAAGCCATTGTAGGGACATAAGGCCTGGACGGACAGGTACAGCATTCAATGATAGAGGTCAAGCCCTTTAAGGGATATAAGGACTGGGCAGACAGGCACAGCATTCGAGGATAGAGGTCAAGCCCTTTTAGGGACATAAGGCCTAGACGGACAGACACAGCATTTGAGGTCAAACACTTATAGAGACATAAAGCCTAGATGGACAAGCACAGCATTTGAGGTCAAACCCTTGTAGAGACATAAAGCCTGGATGGAAAGGCACAGCATTCAAGGTCAAGTCCTTGTAGGGGCATAAGGCCTAGACGAACAGGCACAGCATTAGAGGATTTCCTTTGTGCAGGTATGTTGTGGTTTGATCCGTCACTTCTTCTTGAGCAGGTTCACTGCCAGAAGAAAATGGCATTTTTTCATTTCTGAAAGATAATTCGAAAGAGGATGCTTTTAGAGCAATAGAGACTGCCATTTGTGAAGCAAGAACTGAAGTCAGCTTTTTATGTTCTTACATTCCAAATGTGGACGGACAGGCACAGCATTAGAGGTCAAGCCCTTGTAGGGACATAAGGCCTGGAAGGACAGACAGCAGGCACAGCATTCAAGGATAGGGGTCAAGCCCTCGTAGGGGCTTAAAGCCTGATCGGACAGGCAGGCACAGCATTCAAGAATATAAGTCAAGCCCTTATAGGGACATAAGGACTGGACAGACAGACACATCATTCGAGATCAAGCTCTTTTAAGGACGTAAGGCCTGGACGGGCAGGCACAGCATTCAAGGTCAAGCTCTTGTAGGGACTTAAGGCTTAGAAGGACAGGCACAGTATAAGAGGATTTCCTTTGTGCAGGTATGCTCTGGTTTGCTCTGTCACTTCTTCTTGAACTGGTTCACTGCCAGAAGAAAATGGCATCTTTTTCATTTCTGAAAATAATTCAACAGAGGATGCTTTCAGAGCAATAGAGACTGCCATTTGTGAAGCAAGAACTGAGCTGGAGATTATTTGTGAATACCCAGAAGCTATTAACTGTACTTATGCACTTCAGTTAATGACAAAGGAGCATGTAGAGCTCTCAGAAATAAGAAAACCACTACTCAAGTCAAAATCTACAATATCAACCTATGTTGACTTTGTAGTTTACACAGTGCTTCTGTAAACTATGGGAAGAAAGAGGATGAACTAGAGTGCAACTACTACCAGTTTTCTATAGTAATAGAAACATTACGGTTGGCACCTAAGAAAGATTTCGGGAACATGGCCCCTATTATGAAGGTCATGAAAACTATTGAGCATATGAACTATGCAAGCTCCAAAAATCTTAATTCAGTTTTTTATGTTCTTACATTCCAAATGTTGCAAAACAGTAAAAGAATATTCTGGAAAGAAGTTATGCACAAATACATGAAACCGAAATTAGCAATACTAGAACTAAACTCAGATTGGCACAGCGTTTGAGGTCAGGCCCTTGTAGGGACAAATGC
The DNA here is from genome assembly GCF_901001135.1 of Rhinatrema bivittatum. Classification (NCBI taxonomy): domain Eukaryota; kingdom Metazoa; phylum Chordata; class Amphibia; order Gymnophiona; family Rhinatrematidae; genus Rhinatrema; species Rhinatrema bivittatum. The sequence goes on along the minus strand of NC_042615.1, from coordinate 378,846,240 downwards.
CTGGACAGTGGACGGACAGGCACAACATTTCAGGTCAGGCCCTTGTAGGGACATACAGCCTAGACAGTGGATGGACAGACACAGCGTTTCAGGTCAGGTACATGTGCTGATATTATCTGGAGCAGAGGAGGCAGATGGAGCTGCTGCAAGGCTTTCAATCGCTTTTATTCGTCTTGCTATTCACAGGGAAAATTTGGAAACCCAAGCAAAGGCAGGTTTATTTTCAAAAACACTAGCATTTCCATTAACTCTGGTACCAGTCTTGAGCAGTGAGGACTCATGATATCCCCTGTCATTGAAAATACACATTCTCTGGGCACAATGGTTGGTGGACATAACAGATATCGCTGAGCATCTTTGGCTAGGTATGGCCAGACAGTGGACTTCGGTGTCCAATATGCCAGCGGATCTGTCTGCATGTCCTCTGTGGGCTCTGAGAGATACCGTGTCACTGACAGTTGTGCTGGTGTCTCCTTTGCTTGGGTGGGCTGTGAGTCACTCATGTCAGCTGCTTTCTCTCTAGCCCATAGCAGAACAGATGATTCTGCATGGGCAACATGCCTTTGGCGTACTGAAGTGGAGGAGGAGGAGGTACTAGCTGTCACTGACAGAGTGCTACTCCTGCTTGGGCTAGCACAACTCTCTGAAGTGCCCACTGTCTCCTCCTCCACTTCACACCTAATCTGTCTCTGCCTATGGCACTCCTTTTCACAGACTTTTAGTAACAGCAGGTCCTTCACAAATGAGAGACAATTGGACTGTAGGGCGAGTTTCCCTTTCACATGGGGATCACAGACTGAGATGAGCATGTATGTGTGGTCTTCTGTTAAAGGTCTTAATCTCTCTTGCACCTGCTGCTGCAAAATGTCCAGACAATGCAGCACCTCAGCCGTCATTCCCTCTTCCTGTTTAAAGGCCTCCAAATTTTCATCCAGTAAATTAACTATAGGGATGATGTCAGCCAAGGTGACACTTCTGGAACTCAGCTCCTCCATGACATCCTTGAAGGCTGCAGGATTTTTAACAGCTGACTCATGACTAACCAATCAAGATGCCCATAGGGGATTCTTCACACCTATGTCCATTGAACCAGAAAGTTCATAAAGGGATGTCTGCAGCTCCACTAGCCTCTGCAGCATCATATAGTTGGAATTCCACCGGGTGGCAATGTCTTGAATGAGACGCTTGTAAGGCATCTCCAAATCAGTCTGCTTTTGTTGGAGAACCTGCCCCGCCTTCACACTTCTGTGGAAGTGCGCTGCTATGTTCCTGCACTTCTGTATTAACGTATGCAGGTATTGATTCTCTTCATGATTGCACTGCAACTCCAGAGCTGACTTCACTACCAGGTGCAGAGTGTGTGCAAAACATTGGATGTCTGAAAGCGCCTGTCGGATATTGTCTTTACCATGTTTCCACCATTGTCTGTGACAAAGAACCCTACTTGAGGATTCCTGTCTCCTGGTGTAGCTGTCATCCCACCAGCATCTGTCTGATGCATGCTAGAATATTGGCTGCGGTATGGGCCTTGTCCGTCAGGTGGGTGTGCAGTAAAGCCCACCTCCACCCTGATACTTGTTCACTAATAGAGCTGCTGGCTGCCCCTGCCTCAGCCAGGTCCCACCAGTGTGCTGTCAGGGAGAGGTAAGAGTGTGCAGCATTCATGGAGGTCCAGATATCGCAGGTGAAATATACACTCCCCTGTGCCTTAACTAGCAGCGCTTGGATGCGACTGCGACACTGCTTGTACAGCAGAGCTTTCCAAACTTTTCATGTTGGTGACACACTTTTTAGACAAACATAATTTCGGGACACAGTAATTCAGTCTACTAGCAAACCAGAGGTTAAAGGTTAAATGAACGAAATGTATTTCAACAATTTATGTATGTTTCCTTAAATATATACATAATAAAATGTTTCACGATACAACCTATCTTGTGAAAACCTTTCATTTATATTAAATATATATAAAATTCCAAGATTAATGTTAGTTATAATTTATGAATAACAATAATAAAACAAAGTTATTGTGTTATTCAATTTACCTCTTTAATGAGATGTATGAGCTTGATGGGATGAACACAGCTTTTGAATATTTGGTGTTAATAAGAAAGTCCAAAGGGTCATCTGCGTAATTTTAAAAAGCTGGCCAGTTTCACACTATAAAATTATTTGATAGCCTCATTCAACTAATTCTATATGGCTATGAGAGTGAAGTCTGGAATTTATAGGAAGGGACAGAATGTCAATATAAATCCTGCACCTCCAGTTTCTGTAACTCTGTGCATCCACTGAAATTCCCCCAAACAATGGAGCTTGGATGTTTCCCTTTCAAATTCTGGTGTCACCTCACAGTAACAGCAGCACAAACACCTTCCACTGCCAGTCACATTGTGAACTAACAGAAAACATCGCAAAAAAGACACTCAAAATCTATACTGCAATCCCATTGTAACACAACAGTAATAACACCAAGGACTCAAACAATAATAACCCTACCTGTGAAAAAGCAAGGGTAAATATTACACTGGGTCCTAGAATACCAATACCCCACCTACTGAGAAAACAAAACAAACCAGATTGCTATAGATCCCTATGCTAGCAGAATCTCTCATCATGGTCTCACACACACAGAGCAGAGACAGACCCTCACCAAATACAGAATACAAAATAAAGGAGCACAAATTAGACAAAAACTGAAATGGAAACCCCAAGAAGCCAGACTCTGTATATTAACAATGGAAAAACAGAACCACAATTACTCATAAAACAAATAAAATCAAGAAACATAAAGCATCAGTTATAATAGTAAAACCATACTAATAAAAGAATATTTTAAAACTACAGATAAATAGAATTTCTATTAATTAAAATCATATACATTTTTTACAATTTCCCAAAGACCAATAAAATATTTCAAAACAGCACATATATCAAATAACACCCAATAATTAAAACTAATAAGGATTTTAAAAAGCCCCTGCTGTCCATACGTGGGAGCTCTTGATTTCCAGTCACCCTGATATTGTCAAGGATTAGGAGGTTATCCTCTCTCTCTCACATGTCCATTCTCTCTCACACATACACTGTCAAATACATACACATTCATGCTCTTATACCCACCATAACCTCTCGCTCTCACAAATACTGACACACTCTCAGGCTCTAAGACACTCTCCCCCTCCACACACACCCCCCCCCCACACAAACTCTTACTCCCCTGGATTTTCTCATACACACTCATATATTTCATGCCTTCACTCTCTCTGGCTCCCTCACATACACACACACCAAGGCAAGTTCCCAATCATTCTCACACAAACACACACACCCAGGCAAGCTCCCAGTCATTCTCACACACTGAAACTGACCCCCAGGCAGGCTCCCATTCATTTTCACACCACTCCCTCACCATCCCCCAGGCATGCACACATTCATTCTCACACAAACAGACCCCCAGGCAGGCGCCAATTCATTCTCACACAGACAGACCCCCAGGCAGGCACCAATTTATTCTCACACACACACATACACCATACACCACACACCACACACAGGCAGGCACTTATTCTCATACATACAAACACCAGGAAGACACCCATACATTCTGATACACAGACACACCCTCAGGCAGGCACCCATGCATTCACACACATACACCCCCAGGCAGACTCCCATTCATGCACATGCACACTAAAGGCAGACCCCCTCTCTTTCTTTTGCCAGCAACCTCGGAGCCTCTCTCATTCCCCTGCTGCCACTGTCACTGATGCCGCATGGCTATTGGGGAGGCGCTGATTGCTGCTATTGGCACTGAAGCCCATTCTGCTGCCTCCTCTGTGCTGACCCCGTGGGTTTCCACTTCCTCCATGTTGATCTCGTACATTGTGAGATCCGCATAGAGAAAGTGCTACTCTTGCACATTACCAAAGATTACATGTGCCAATCAGTAAAAGTAATTTATTTTTTTTAACCTTTGCTATCTGATCTTAGTTTTCTAATCGGTTGGTCACAGGCTTTTTTGTTCCACCTCCCCTTTCTTATTTTTTTGCCAATTCCTTTCATATTGTCTTTTTTTCTATTTCTTTACTCTCCATCTATCTTCTTCCCTCAAACATACAGTCAGGTTCTCATTCTCACACACACACACACACACACACACACACACACGCTCTCACTCTCACATGCTCTCTCTCATACAATCATTCATACACAGTCTCTCTCTCTTGCACATGCTGTCTGACTCTCACACACCCAGGCTCTCACTCCCATATGCTGTCTTGCTCAAGCACAGGCTCTCACTGTCACATGCTCTCTCTCATACAATCATTCATACACAGTCTCTCTCTTGCATATGCTGTCTGACTCTCACACACCCAGGCTCTCTCTCACTCCCACATTCTGTCTTGCTCAAGCACAGGCTCTCACTCTCACATGCTCTCTCTCACACAATCATTCATACACACAGGCTCTCACTGTCACATGCTGTCTCTCTCACACATACACAGGCTCTCACATGCTGTCTCTGCAAACATTCAGGTCCTCACTCCCACACACAATCTCTCAACTCATCTCATACACGCACACAATCTCTCAACTCATCTCATACACACACTCTACGGGCCCTCAGCCTCTCTCTTACCTCTGGGCCTCCTCTTCACGGGTCGCTGCAGGATGGGCTCTGCAGCGGCCCTGATCTTCGCGGGCCGATCCGCAGCAGCAGCGGCCCTGATCTTCTCAGGCCAATCCGCAGTGGGGCCCCTGCTACTGGGCCTCCTCCTCTTCTGCACGCGGCTGATGCTCCTCCTCCTTCCTGCCCGTGCGGCTCCGGCAACATTTTTCTTTTGGGGCCGCGTGGGCAGGAAGGAGGAGGAGCACCTGCATGTTTAGACATGACCTTTTTCTTCGGGCCGTGGTGATGTGCGCTCCACCACGGCCCTGCCGATCTTCCTGCTGTGGGTCTTCGGCACAGCCCAGCCCAGCGAAACTTCACTGCTCAGCCGCCAGTGGGATGAGGTCCACCGGCGGCCGCATTGGCTCCCACTTGCCAGTGTGTCACGTGCACCAGGCTTGCGCGACACACTGGCACACTGCAGGCGACACACTAAAGTGTCGCGACACACACTTTGGAAAGCTCTGGATTAGGGGGTGGTTTAGCGCCTATTTAACCTGTGTCGGAGTGTGGGTTATACAGTGCACTAGACTAAGCGCACTGTATTGCATCTGCCCCATAGTTTTGAGAGAGCTTGAAAGTAAACCTGTAAAATTAATTTTTAATCTTAAAAGGAGAAACAGAAGGAAATATATGATTTAGCTCATAACTAATAAATAGTTATCAAGCCTGCTTATAAAGTGGTAGAAATGGTAGTTATGGCAAAATAATAATATGCAACCAAAGTGTACCATCAGTTATCAGATCCTATCTATTATGAGGAGTTAATAGAGGATCCTACGGTGGCATTCCAACATAAGATTACGTGTTTATTGGAAGAAGCGGAAGAATGGAAGTTTTTAACCATGAAGGAGATTAAATATTTAAAGGTCTCCTTTCCTTGTATAGCAGTACTTTACATAATTCCAAGATCCTCTTTCCTTGTATATCAGTACTTTACATAATTCCAAAATTCACAAATCTTTATCCCAACCTCCAGGCAGACCGACCGTGTCTACTTGGTGCTCTATAACCAATAGTTTGTTAAAGATGCATTTGCCAAGCGCTTTGATAACCAAGCAATTTTATACATAAAAGACTCTACTCACGTGCTTCACAATCTGGATGGCATAAGAGGAATAAATGAACCTTCTTGTATAGTAACATTGGACATCCAATCCTTATAAACCAGCATTCCACATGAAGAAGCTATATCGGTATTATCAAATGTTTGTTTTATTTTTTAAGAAGGGTACAGCTGCAACATATCCTGTTGGACTTTATATTACTGTGTGCTGAATTGGTGGTGAAACACACATTATTTTGTGCATTTAAACATGAGATTTTCCTTCAAAAACATGAGGTAGCCTTGGGGTTGCTGTTGGCATCCAGTATAGCAAAGTTATATGTGACAGATTTTGAAAACAAATATCTGTATGGATTGCCATTGTTTAAGCACATTAAAACTTGGCAACAAGATATTATCACTACGTCTGTCCCCTCAAATCTTTTTTTCTAAAAAATAAACTTTATACAATCAACATGACCTCATACCCAATTTTGAGATGCAGACCTGTTCATATCAAAAAGGTGCTGTTATTTTCATCATTATCATAGGTAACAATTGAGGAATTCATTTTTTATACATATTTTTTTTTATCATGTTCACGCAAAATAAAGGCCTACTTTTATTTTCAAATCAAATAATTGTAGTCTAAATAGAATACTAAATGAATAACATTAGAAAATAGTAATTTGGAGAAAATAATACCGATGTCCTTGTCATGATTTGTGGGTATGTGGGCCTTTGGCTCGAGGTGCAAGTTGTTACTACCTGTGGGAAAGACCCCCACAGGTCTGCACCGTCGGGAGGCGAGGTCAGAGACAGCGGAGATCTCTGGGTGAGGCAATAGAGAGATCCCGTGGCACCATGAGAGGAAACCCGTGAGAATAGACTGGAAGCAATGCCTGGGCAGGGACCCTGAGGGAAGGGATGCCAGACAGACCACAGAGCGGGGGGCATGAGGCTTGACCAATCAGGAGGTATTCTGGAGGGCAACCCCGAAGGGAGGAGCTGCACAGCATAGGATGATGATGTAATGTCGTAGACCAGCCCACAGGACAGGGAAGTCCGAGTTGAGCCTCTAGTGATGACATAGCACCACCTCAAGGAGCTGGGAAGTGTAGCAGTCCCAATGTCATTTGTAGGCGCAACCCCGAGGAGCGGGGAAGCACCCAAGTCCCAGGGAAGCCAGAGGGTGCTACCCTGAGGAGCAGGGAAGCTCTGGCAATTACTGTAATATAAAGGCACAGTCCCGAGGAGCGGGAGGCACAGACAGTCTGTTCAAGCTGTGGGTACAACCCCAAGGAGAGGGGAAGGTCCTCTGTATAACTCACGGATAGCTGAGGTGTCCCAGAGGTAGTCCCAAGGAACAGGAGGCCTTGCAGGTTAGAACCCAGGAGACGCAGAGCCAGCTCAAGGAGCGGGGTAGGCCAGGAGAACGAGTCCCCAATGCATGCACTGATCCCCGTGGAGCGGGTACCAGACAGGGTACAAGTCCAAGGCACAAAGCGTAGTCTCAGGAACACATAGGCAGTAGTCGAAGATGAACAGAACTTGTTGCCAAGTCGGCTAGCTGAGAGCAAAGGTGGAGTTTAAATACACCAGTCTGATGATGTCATCAATCGGAGATGCCCCCGAGGTTCCCACTGAGGAGGCTTCAAAGGACGGCCTGGTGGCATGCACACGCGCCTAGGAAGGCCCGAAGTTGAGGAAGTTGGTGGTGGCGTCCAGGCTGCCGTGAGGAGTACCGGGGAACATGGTGGTGAAAGCTGGCCCGAGCCGCGAGCAGCCCTGAGGAGGGCAGGAGAGCAGTGCAGGAAGTAAGTACACACGGTTGCAGCCATCTGTGACTGACGGGCACAAGGGTACCCCCCCTCTTAAGGGCCCCTCCCCAGGGGTTTGGGTTTGTGAGGATGCTTGGCATGGAACTGTCAAATGAGATCCTTGTCCAGGATATTGGCCATGGGCATCAAGATGTTTTCTTCACGCCCAAAGCCCTCCCACGATAGGAGGTACTCCCATCTCCTGCCATGTTTCCTGATGTCCAAGATGTCTTGGACTTCGTAGGTGACATCAGCCTTGGAGGATAGCAGTATGGGATCCGGTGGGTTCTTTGAAAATCCAGAGAGAATCAGAGGCTTCAGCAGGGAAACATGAAACACATTATGAATTTTGAGTGAGGAGGGCAACTGAAGTCGGTAGGGAACATGGCCCAGGTGGTGTAATATCGGAAAGGGACCAATATTCCTAGGAGCAAAGTGTGTTGAAGGCAGTTTGAGGCAAATGAATTTAGTGCTAAGCCACACCTTATCTCCCAGTTGAAACTGGAGTGCTGAGCAATGATGAGCATCGAAGGCCTTTTTTGATCTCTGGGCAGTGTGTTCAAGCAGCTGTATGCCACAGCTGGAGTAATTCTTGAGTAGTCACCTGTGCTGCCGGAGAGGCCATGGACAGTGGGAGAGGAAGCAGTGGCAAAGGTTGGTGTCCGTAGACCAGCTGGAAAGGAGATGAACTGGTGGACGTGGACACATGAGAATTTAATGCAAACTCCACACAAGGCCAAAAGTTGGCCCAGTTGTCCTGCCACAGATTCATGTAGGCTCGAAGGAATTGTTTCAGAGTCCTGTTGGTCCTCTCAGTTTGGCTGTTGGCTTGAGGGTGGTAGGCCGATGTGAAGTCTAAGGAAATATCCAATAGAGATGTGAATCGTGTGCCAGATCATCTTAACGATCAGATTCGGCTGGGGGGGGGGGGGGGGGTGGGGGAAATCTGATCGTTAAGATATGTGAATTGGAATCGTTTCCGATTCCAATTCACATCGCTAATTTTTTTTTTAGGGAGGCCCGCGCCGCTAAAAAAAAGAACACCCGCCCGACCCTTTAAATCGACCCCCCCCTCCCGACCCCCCCCCAAAGCCTTTTAAAATTACCTGGTGGTCCAGGGGGGCCTCGGGGGACCTCGGGGAGAGATCCAGGGGGGCCTCGGGGTGAGAGGAGAGATCCAGGGGGGCCTCGGGGTGAGAGGAGAGATCCAAGGGGGCCTCAGGGAAATCTTTCTCGAGGCCCCCCTGGATCTCTCCTCTCACCCCGAGGCCCCCCTGGATCTCTCCCCGAGGCCCCCCTGGACCACCAGGTAATTTTAAAAGGTTTTGGGGGGGGTCGGGAGGGGGGGGTCGATTTAAAGGGTCGGGTGGGTTTTTTTTTTTTTAGCGGCGCGGGCCTCCCTAAAAAAAAAAGGGTCAGGAGGGTGGGGGGTCGACTAAAAGGGTCGGGTGAGTTTTTTTTTTTATCGGGCCATCGGCGCCATTTTAATTAGTGGCAGCCAAAATGGCGCCGATGGCCCAAGAGCGGGAGATCACGCCGGAAACCCCCCACTGGACCACCAGGTACCTTAACATTTTGGGGGGGTTCAGGAGGGTGGGGGAGGGTAAGGAATTGGTTTTAAAAGGTCGGGGTGGGTTTAGGGGTTGTTTTGGTGTGCCGGTTTTCCCGCCCTCCCCCAAATATTTCCCGTGCCCTATTTAACGATACAATACAAATGCCCCTGACGATAAATCGGGGGCATTTATTTATTTATTTTATTTATATATTTAAGATTTTTATATACCGGCATTCATGAAATATTCACATCATGCTGGTTTACATATAAACAAGGGTGTGCAATAAACAATAAACAAAAAACAACTGAGTAGCCTGGAGGTGTAGAGGAGGCAGTTACAAATAACAAGGAATATAGAACTGGGAGAAGAGAAATAAAGGAGAAGATAGTAATAGCTGTAGAATAATTACATTAGTTAAAATATTAGCTATAACAGTAGATACAATACATTTGTATTGTATCGTGCACTGTAACGATTTAGAATGATTTTAAAATTATCTGACGATAATTTTAATCGTTCAAAAACGATTCACATCCCTAATATCCAACTTCTTGCAAAGAGATTTCCAAAAATGTGCAGTAATTTGAACACCACGGTCAGAGAGAATATGTTTGGGGAGACCGTGGAGATGAAACACATTCTGAAAAAACAGTTTGGCCAGCTGGGGCACTGTTGGGAGGCTAGGTAGAACCACAAAGTATGCCATCTTAGAGAAGCAATTGACAGTGACCCATATGGTGTTCTTCCCACTGGAGATGGGCAGGTCCACTATAAAATCAGTGGCGATATGGGTCCAAGGTTCGCTTGGAACAGGGAGTGGCTGCAAGAGCCCCCAGGGCTTCCCAGCTGGAGGCTTATGACGAGCGCATATAGGACAGGATTCGACATAGGCTTGGGTGTCCTTTCGAATAGTGGGCCACCAATAGTAGCGTAGAAGGTTGAAAGAGTCTTGGCCTGATCCGAATGTCCAGAGGTCAGAGAGTCGTGGGCCTTCTGCAGCACTTTCTGTCATAGAGGGCGAGGAACCACGGTCTTTCCTATAGGCACTGGATAGGTGGCTGACAGAATTACCCTAACAGGATCTATGATGTGCCTCGGTGAATCAGGTACATCCTCGGTGATGAAAGACTGTGGGAGGGCATCCACATGACCATTTTATTGCCAGGACGGTAACGCAATAAGAAATTGAATCGTGTGAAGATGAGGGACCAGCGGGCCTGGCGGTTGTTTAGACGCTGGGCCTAATGCAGATACTCCAAATTTTTATGATCCGTGTATACGATAATCTGATGATGTGCCCCTTCAAGCCAAGGTCGCCATTCCTCAAACGCCAACTTGATGGCCAGCAGTTCTTTGTCCCTTATGGCGTAATTGCATTCTGCTGGTGAAAATCGTCGAGAAAAGAAAGAACAGGGGTGCAGCGTAGGGATGTAAATTGGTACCGGACTCGTTTACGGTATCGGGTTCGGGTAAAAACCGTGGGAAATCTTTGTTCCCGTGGTTTTTACCCATTTTAATCGGCTGTGTCATGCCGAAAAAAAACACCCAACCTTTTAAATTTAATTCTTTCTAATCCCCCACCCTCCCGACCCCCCCAAAAAACTTTTTTAAAATATCCGGTGGTCCAGTGGGGGTCCCGGGATTGATCTTCCGTGCCATTGGCCGGCCCCTGTCACATGGTAGGAGTAATGGATGGCTGGCTCCATCTTTAAATGCGGGCCTAATGAGCTGCTTTAGAATGAAGTTCCCACCAGACCCGGAGTCCTCCAATGCCAAGGTATGGAATTCTTGATTGTCCATCTTTATTGATATGGGAATGGTCAGTGGAGGAGATGATGAGGTTAGGCCTAGGCGGAGTCCTCCATCAGATCCTAGGTCCAGAAGTTTCCCAGACAGACCGTACCTGAGGCAATAGCATGGCCCAGCTGGCCACAGTACAGGCAAAAGCCAGACTGCTGACGACAACAACGTTCTTTTGGTGAAAGTCTACTCCTACCCATCTGCATGGGTTCCTCCACTGCTGGATTCGGCGGTGGGTTTGTTCTAGGAGAAGATGAGCTTGTGACTTGGGATGGTCCTGGTGCAGCCCTCCGGGATGCTCTGGACTCCAGAGAGCATTCTTGTAGTCGAACTTACTGGTCGATGTGCCCAGTAAGGTTAATCAGAGAGTCCAAAAAAGAAGGCAATTCATGGGCCACCAGCTCATCCTTAATCCGAGGACTCAGCCCTTCGAGAAATATGGAAAATAAGCAGTCAGTGTCCCAATGTAATTCCGATGCAAGGGTGTGGAATTCAATGACGTAGTCCATTAAAGGGCGAGAGCCTTGCTGAAGATGCAGAAGGGATGAACCGGATGCGGCTCATTGACCAGGGTCTTCAAAGACAGATCGAAACAGGGCCAGAATCCCTGGAAGGTCCCGGAGGATCGGTTCTTCTCACTCCCAGAGAGGTGATGCCTAGTCCAAGGCCTTACCATCTAGAAGGGCCAGGATGTATGAGGTCTTGGTGATTACATCTGGGAAGTAAGTAGGCTGCAGGCAGAAATGCATATTGCATTGGTTCAGGAACCTCCGACACAGGAGAGGATTCCCAGAGAAGCACAGTGGTGCCGGCAAGGGCACAGTCAGCAGAGGAGCCGCGAAGAGGTAGAGGTATTGAGATTGATAGAAGTGGTAGTGGCAGTCACAGTAGCATCTAGATGAGAGCTCAGATTGTCGATGGCAGCAGCCAGTCTCTAAGAATTTTTGCTGTTCGCTGATTCTTTGTGCCAGGCCAGGGATGGCCTGGAGGGCTGAGACCTCTGCTTGGTCCATGGACTTGGCAATCTGTTATGATTTGTGGGTATGTGGGACCTTTGCTCGAGGTACAAGTTGTTACTACCTGTGTGAAGGACCCCCACAGGTCTGCACCGCCAGGAGATGAGGTCAGAGACAGCGGAGAGATCTGGATGAGGCAATGGAGAGGTCCCATGTGACCAGGAGAGGACCCCTGTGGAGAGTAGACTGGAGGTTGTACCTGAGCAGGGACCCTGAGGGAAGGAATGGCAGACAGACCGCAGAGCGGGGGGCATGAGGCTTGGCCAATCAGGAGGTATTCTGGAGGGCAACCCCGAAGGGAGGAGCTGCACAGCGTAGAATGATCATGTAATGCCGTAGACCAGCCCACAGGACAGGGAAGTCCGAGCTGAGCCACTAGTGATGACGTAACATCACCTCAAGGAGCGGGGAAGTGTGCAAGTCCCAGGGAAGCCGGTGAGCACTACCCCAAGGAGCGGGGAAACTCTGGCAATCACTGTAATATGTAAGCATGATCCCAAGGAGTGGGAGGCACAGAAAGTCTTGTTCAGGCTGCAGGCGCAACCCCGAGAAGCAGGGAAGTCCCTCTGTAGAACTCACGGATAGCTGAGGTGTCCCAGAGGTAGTTCCAAGGAACGAGAGGCCTTGCAGGTTAGAACCCATGAGATGCAGAGCCAGCCCGAGGAGCGGGGTAGGCAAAGAGAGTGAGTCCCTAATGGGAGTGAGTACCAGACAGGGTGCAAGTCCAAAGCACGAAGCGTAGTCTCAGGAACATGAAGGCAGTAGTCGAAGACAAATGGAACTTGTTGCCAAGTCGGCTAGCTGAGGGCAAAGGTGGAGTTTAAATACACCGGTCTGATGATGTCATCAACTGGAGATGCCCCCGAGGTTCCCGCTGAGGAGGCTTCAAAGAAGGCCCAAAGTCGAGGGAGATGGCGGCGGCGTCCAGGCCGCCATGAGGTGTCCCAGGGAATGTGGTGGTGAAAGCTGGCCCGAGCCACGAGCAGCCCCGGGGAGGGCAGTAGAGCAATGCAGGAAGTAAGTACATGCAGTCGCAGCCATCTGCGACCAACGGGCATAACGACTGGTACCTCAGCCCAGGTCTTGCCTAATGCCAGGGCCTCAGCCAAGACCCGAGCACCGAGGAACAATCACTTACCTGATCCATTGGGTATCCGCGAAATTGACCACACTGACTCCCAATGTCTGGGTCTCGACCAGCACCCAGACTCAATGCGCAGGCCCAGGCCTGACACTGGGGGCCTGATCTGGAGGCTGGGTCCTGATGCCAAAGTCTCAACCTAGATCTAGGCCCAAAGCCATGGCCTGGCCTGGAGGATGGGTCCTGATGCCTAGGCCTCAGCCTAGGCTGGAGCCTGGGCTTTGGACTGACACCGTGGCCTGCCCAGGAGGCCGGATCTTGAAACCAGTATCTCAGCCCTAACCCAGGCCCAATTCTGGGGCCAGGTCCAGAAGATAGATTCTGAGGCCTGGGAATTGGCTTAGGCTAGGGCCCAAGCTCAGACTTGCCATGGCCTGGCCCAGTGGTCATGTCTCAACACTGGGGCTTAGGCCCAGACCCAGGCCTGATGCCAGGGCCTGGCCTGGAGAACAGGTCCTGATGCCTTGGCCTTGGTCAGGTCCAGGCCCAGAGCCCATGCCTCGAAGGAGCTCTAAAGACATCTGCTTCTTTATTCTCAAATGACGCCATCTGCAGGGATTGCACCAGAGTTAATTAATTCTGGCACATTCACCCCGGTGGATAGTGCCATTCTGATGTACATCAAAACAGTGCTATCCTCTGCGGTGAATGCACCAGTTAATTCCAGTGAGACCATTTTTGATGGCATCAGTTGAAGAAGAAAATAATAAAGAAGAGAACTTCTTCAAAGCAGCTCTAAGGCCTGAGCTCCAAGTCTGGGCCTAACTTTAGGCCCAGGCCCAGACATCTGGATCCAGCCTCCAGGCCAGGACTCGGCATCAGACATGGGCCCAGGTCGAGACTCCAGTGTCAGAACCCGGCATCTGGATTAGGATGCAGCATCAGGCCTTGGTCCTTGCCGAATCCCTGGTATCGGGTCCCAGCCTCTGGGTCAGGCCTTTGCGTTGGACCTGGGCCTGGGCTCTGTCCTAGGCTGAGGCCCTGGCATTAGGATCCTACCTTTGGTCCAGACCGTGGCATCGGCAGGGATCCGGCCTAAGCCAAGACATTGGCTTGGCATAGGCTGAGGCTGAGGATGTAGCGACTTACCATGTTCTCAGCCTTGCTTAGTTTGAGGCTGAGGTCACAGCAACCTACCACATCCTTAGCCTACTTGACCAGGTAAGTAGGGGCCAGGGGAGATCTTTACCCCCAGAATTTTTCCAGGTGGATGGGAGGGAGGGATGGGAGGCCTTGGGAGGCCCCATTTTTGTTCTTTTGTCTGGGTTTTTTTTATGTTTGATTCATTTTCATTTATATAAATTAAACAAATCAAATATTCCATAATCCAGAATTTATGGGAAAAATAATTCCCAAAAATAAACCAAAAAAAGTGTTTCCCTGTTAAAATAAAGCTTATTCTTAAAATAAATGTTATTTTTAATCTTATTGTTAAGAAAAAACTAGATTTCTTTGTATTATGGAGATATGGCTAGGCTACAATAATCTGAATCAGCCTTTTGGAAACAAGTCTTCCCTAATAGTTATATTGTTGCTTCTCAGACTAGGAGGAAGGGAAGGGTGAGTGGGTTAATTATTATCTATAATAATCATTAGCAAATGACCATTTAAAATCTTAGTGAAAATTTGCCATATGGAACTTTAATTTAATATTGTAACTCCCTTAGGGGGTAATTCATCAAATTGCGTTAGGGCATTATCACGGACATTAGGGCCCTAATGATCATGATAACGCCATAATGCATGCAATAAAAAATGCATTGCGAGATCTGAATGCAAATTCTAAAAAGTTAGTCAAAAGGCAGGTTTTTGGGAGGAGTTTATGAAAATGAGGGGTGTTTAACTTTGCATGCAATAGCGTAATGCATGCTATTGCATGATTTAATGCCAGAAATAACTGTACCTTTTTTCATGGTGTTAAGCCTGAAACGGGATAAGTATCGCAAATCCTGTTTTAGGCAGGGGAAAGGAGAGGGAGAGCCTCTAGAGAGGAACACCTATTAGGCAACATTTTTTATACCAGTGTAAGAGGGGCAACTAGTAACTCGGAGTGAAGTTTTGGTGGTGGCCTAGGTTTTGGGGGTCAGTTTTACATGCACAGTAAGTGATAGATATCACAGTAGATATTAGTGAAGATTTCATGGGATTTGGCGTGATGAAAGGTACACAAAGATGAAATTAGTACATTATACTCTCGACCTAGCTTGAGTGCACTACCAAAACCTCACCCCGAGTTACTTGTTGCCCCTCTTTCAGTGCAATAAATAGTTTACTTATAGAAGAGCCTTATAACGACTCTCTTAAACAGAAAGTATGCACACACCCCTTTTTCTTATCGCAGGCGTTATCCATATGTTATTATAACATTTTGATGAATCTAGGGGTTAGTTCCCTCCTTCTCTTCTACAGCAAAATCCATCTCCATTTTCTGAACATTTGGTTTTATCTAAACACAATTTGAATAATATGCTCATATTGGGCAATTTCAATTTGCATGTTTATCTAAACTCTTTGCCATCACATTGTGCTTTGATTTTACATATTTTTTCATCTTTTGACTAGAATCAAATTATTCACCATCCTACATATAGACTAGGGCATTCATTAGATTTTGTTTTTGTTAATACATCTTTGGTTTCCTATTTGGCAGAAAATTTGATTATTCAGGAAGTTCCATGGTCTGACCATGTTTTAATAAGCTTTTTACTACCATTGTATCCAGATAATATTTATGTAGAACTGCTTATGGATAATTTTATTTGGGCTCGTGTCCACATAAACAGTGATGACTTTTCTTAATTGGCCTCTGAGAAACTCAAGGAATATTTCCCTGATGATGTGAATGATGCAGTGAATGATTGAGAGGCAGCCAACTGTACACTTTTAGATGAAATTGCACATTGTAAATTAAGACAAAAATAGTACACCCCTGAAGTTATATTCTAGGTGCCCCCTGCGTAATAGTGAGCGCAAATGGCATAAATTGTACGTCTAAAGCGCGATATATGGTACTTATAATTATTAACTAAAGAAATACCGTGATGTGACTGCCAATGCTAAGAAAGCATTTTTTGCTATGCAAATTTGTGAAGTTGGAAACAGAGTTATTTAGAATAGCAAAGCAATTTACTATGACCCCTTTAGTGGCCCCTTCAGGTCTATGGAAACTCCAAGTAATGGGGAGTTTTTGAAATTTTTTTTTCCTCCAAGGTACAAAAGATAGCAGATTCTTTTACCTCACTTCGCGTATGGTATAAGAATACTCAAATGACAGTTAATTCAGATTTAGTTGCTTTCCAAAATATATCAGTGGTTGAAGTTAAATGCTGCTTAATGCTCCTCTTAATGTTTCTGACTTCACCTTATTTAAGGTTGCCAATGATAGCCTGGAACCTTCATTGGCTGCATTGATTAATGCTTCTTTAGATCAAGGATTGATTCGATGTTCATTGAAAAAGGCATCGATTAGACCTTTGATTTAAAAAAAAAAAAAAAAAGCAGGCTTAGATATTACTGACCCTGCTAATTTAAAACCTATCTCTTCTTTTCCATTTCTTGCAAAGTTGATTGAACACTTGTGTTCAAAAACAACTAAGTGAATTTATTGAGAGTAATGAAATACTAAATCCTCACCAGTTTGGGTTCTGAAAGTCAGTGACTTGTGAACGTCTTTTGATTCCTTAAGACTCAGTCTTGATAATGGACATAGCCATGTTTTGGTGTCTCTTGATATTACCTCAGCCTTTGACATGATCATTCATCAAATATTGCTTCATCAACTTCAAAATGAGGTATCAAAGATAAGACCTAATCATGGTTTGAGTTATAACTCTCTGGACATCTTCAACAAGTTTGTCTTGTAAACATCAGATCAGAATGGTTCCCCATGAATATGGGGGTTCCTCAAGGCTTGTCATTATCCACCTTACTGTTTAAAATTTATATGGCTCAAAACTGAAAAAATCTTAAATGTCATCTGCGATAGATGTATTTATTTTTATTTTTGAAGCATGGCATGCAGAAAGGCAGAGCAGCCAGAAGCTACAGGACCTTCACGTTCCATTCATTCGTCTTGTCACTCACATGGCAAATCTGGATAGCCAAGCAAAGGCAGATTAATTTTAAGCTTCTCCATCGTGTAGTGACAGCCTGGAGCAATTACTGCTTATGATGTCCCCTGTCATGGAAAACACTCTTTCGCTGGGGACACTCGGTGGACAAGAGACATAGCGCTGAGCCACTCTCACTAGGTAAGGCCAGATGTTAGACCTGTAAGACCAATATGCAAGCACATCTGTCTCTATGTCCTTGATGGTCTCAGTGAGATAATGTGTCACTGAGATTTGAGCTGCCATTTCCTTTGGTGGTATTGGATGGAATCTTTCTTACCAGCTGCTTTAGTGATCACCTGGGACAGAAGTGAGGATTGTTTCCATTTTCCTGTGGAGGGTGTGCTAGGTGGCAATGGCAGGGTGCTGCTCTGACTTGCATTGCTGTCTGACTTGCCAGTAAGGTTGTTTCCTCCTGTGCTACATCTGCTTTAACCTGTGGCACGTTACTTGACAGTCCTCCTCTGTCAGCATGCTCTTCATGTATGTCAGATTGTTTGCCTCCAGTGCAAGTCTCTCTTTCACACATGGACCACATAATTTAGCAAGCATGTATATGGGGTTTCTGGTCAGAGGTCCCAATATCACTGTCATCTGCTTTTCCAAGGACACCAAACAGCGCAGCACCTCACCTCTCATTTTTTCTTCCTGTTTACTATAGGGATGATATTTCCCAAGGTGGTGTATGTGAGACTCAGTACCTTTGTGACATCCTTAAACTGTTTAAGGATTTTTACAAGCTGTCTCATGGCTGACCAGTCATGAGGCCCTAGGGTAGCCTGCAAACCCATCTCCATTTCCTGGGACAGATCATGCAGGGGTGTTCTGTCTGCTGCTCCATTAGCCAGCTTCCAACCTTGTCAGTATTTAGCTTGCACCTATCATAATTCCTTCCTGGTGGATTGGCCACATATGCAAAGTCTCAACTGAAGAACATGATGTCTTGGTCAATTTCTTGCACCCCCAATTTCCTGCCAGGTCATTTTACTGGCTGCAGTGTAGAGACACCTGTTGGGTTCCAGAAGAGCACATTATTGTCATCCTTGATGCACCCACAGCAACTTCATCAGGCAGGCAGTATATTTATTCACAAGCCACTTTGTCATGCATTGATGGGACATTCAAAAGCATTTGCAAGGCAGGAAAAAAGACTAAGTGATTTTTATGAAATCTGTAGTTTAAGCAATTCTTGTATGTAATGTTACGATCCCCCCTGTTGCTGCGCTACAGGAGGTATCTCACCTTCTCCTCCGGAGGCCGCTCCGAAGCCAGGGCCTCGCCTGTGTACCATCCAGGATTTGCTCCAGGGCCTGGGAGGCCTAGCTGTTCTTGAGGCCTGCCTGTGGCTTGCTTGTGCTTGCTTGGACTTCCTGGGGCCGGCCCGCAGTACTCCACCTCAGTTATAGGGCCAGCAAGGGGCGGTCCAGGTGAACTCCTCCCAGGGAGTTGCCTGCATTCTGCAGTATAAAAGGACTTTCACTCCACTTCCTGGTTGCCTTCGGATTAGCTTGCACATTCCTGTGTTCTGTCTGCTGATCCAGGTCCTCCGTGGTCTCACTTGTCTTGACGGCTCCCTGTTGCCTTGATGTCTGTTCCGGATGTTCCTGATGCCTGTTCCAGTTCCTGATCCAGTTCCAGATGTTCCTGCCTGCTTTGAGCTGCCAGGAGTGCAGCAACCTGCCTTGACTGCCTGGAGTGCAGTAATCCACCGCTTCTTCTTCCCAGTGCTCTCCCGCTCTCAGCGTGGTCCGCGACCAGCCTTCCTGGGCTATGTAGGGCGCGTATGGGACGGGGTGGTCCATGACTCAGTCCCGCGGGTGGGCTGAGTAGGGCGCCCTGAGGGACAGTTGCCATGTCTTCCTTTCCAGCCCTCGTCTATGATGTCTCTGCACCAGCCCTTGTCTATGATGTCTGCACCAGCCCTCGTCTATGATGTCTTCCGTGTACTAAGGACTCTGTCTGCCCTCGTCCTCTGTCCGGCCTGCTGCCCAATGCCGTTACCCAGCGGCAGGTCCGAAAGGGCTTGGAACAGTCGGAGGGCCGTTCATCAATCAACATTGCGTTGTTGATTGCCATGGGCGTGCAGGTCCGGCCGAGGGTCAGACTCTGTTCCTTATTCCTGCTTCATTACCTGCCTGGCTCTCCATGCCTGCATCGGCTCACCTCCCACGTTGTGGCTTGTGGCTCCTCCCTGGGTCTCGCCATGGCCCAAGGGCTCACCACCTGCTCCAGAGGTGACCGCGCTCCTCGCGCCTGCAACTGACCCCGAAGGCCTCGCAACCCTCGGCCCGTCAGCGGCATGGTGGATGCGCTCGTAACATGTAATGTCTTGCCTTTTCTTGTTCTGTGCTTAAATAAAAGCTTGGAAATATGTGGCTGGTACCTTGTCCGGCTGTCTAGCCTGGCCCCTAGGTGACGGGATTGTCAATTTTGCTGACTTGGCAGAGACTCAGCCACCACTGATCAATGCAAGTTAACTAATCAGCATAAAATGTTTTGCACTGACTTTGATGATTCATTTTTGAAGATATATCTAAAAGTATGTGTCAAAAACTAAAAGGATAGCAAGCACAATAAATTGAGCTGCATTGTAAAATTCCACATCTCTAGCTCATTTGCATGTTTCACAGTTAGGTGCCAAAGATGGCTCTTTTTAACATACTGCATTCACACATGCAAATGATGCTTATCTTTGGGACTGTAATTCTGATCAAAGCAAGGCTGGGTCCAAGACTTAACAGGTGACTTTTGTAGCAAAAAAGGTGCTCTTTCAAATGACATTAGAAAGAAAAATATTAAAAGCTACACAGTAGAGATATTTGTGCTCAAAAAATGGCAAACATTTGCATAAAAAGGTGTCATCATATATATTTGTAACTATATATTTGCTTCCCGTTGGCTGCTAAGCCTCCTAGTGAAAATCCTAGATATATGTCATGTGCCATGACTACTAATCCAGTTATGGCCTGAATCAAAGCATACATCAGGTTCAATGAGGAGTCAAAGGAACATTAATCTGGCTCCTCAGTTCCAGATGCCCCTCTCACCACTGTTCCTTGCTCCCTTGAGTTCCACCTCTCCTGATGAACCCATATGGATGAGTCGCAGCCATCTGGCCTCTGAAGAAAGAATCTGGTGGAAGCAGCAGGGCTTGTGTTTATATTGTGCTGGCCAGAGATACCTGTTGGCACAATGCCCTCTGAAATCAGGAAACCCAAGCACCTAGGGTCCAGTGGGGAGGTGACTATATGCTTTACTTTCCCAGCTCCCCAACTACTACAACTTGAGAGCCTGGAGTTGGGTCACATCAACTTCTCCACACAAACATTTATGGACTCAGTTTCCAGTGGGAACCTTATCATGGAACAGTGTTGATCAGTTCCTCATTCATATAGTCCACAGAGTTTTTCCCCTAATAAGCTCCTCCATTCATGGAGACCCACTTCCTGGCCAGATCATCTTGACTACCATGCCCATGACCTCAGCACGGGATGCTCCACCAGGAAAAACTCAGGCTATATGTCATTTCCTGAGCCATCCATCCCATTATCCTGGGGTTACTTTGCTCCAGCAGCACCATGCCCAATTTTATTGGGCCGCCCTTCAACTCATCAAGTGGGGTCAAGTTCTCTTGCCTGGATCATGTGGAATCTCTGTGCCATCTGACCACTGCTACAGCCCTGCTAGGGCTTCTCCAACAATATGCAGATTTTTAAGATGTCTTTTCAAAGAAAAAGGCCAAAACCCTGCCTCCTACCTGCTCATATGATTGCAGGATCAAATTCCTTCCAGACGTCAAGCCTCCACAAAGAGTCTATCTCTTGTCACTTCCCAAGACTTGGACAATGTCCGAGTATATCCAGGAGAACTTGGAACAAGGCTTCATCTGTTCTTCTTCCTCCCAGGTTGAAGGCGTTATCTTCGTGGCAAAGAAGGATGGCTCTCTAAAGTCATGCATTGATTACTGTGGATTGAACACTATCACAAAAAACAACTCTTTGATTGCCTTCAAGTTATGAAGGTCTTCACAAAACTGGACCTCAGAGAAGCATATAACCACATCCAGATCAAGGCTGGCAATGATTGGAAAACAGCTTTTAAACACACAAGATGGATACTATGATGGGCTTTGCAACGCACCAGCAATTTTCTAAAAATTGGTCAATGAAATTTTTTGCAATCTGCTTTATACTTGTGTATTCATTTATCTAGATGACATTTTGATCTTTTCTCAAGACTGCAGCACCCATTGCTGAGTCTTGTATGCAGTTTTGCAACACCTGTGGGAGAACAACTTATTTGCCAAGTTGGAAAAGTATTCAAGTGAGAAGAATTCCCTTTCCTGGAGTACACTGCATCACGTGATGAATTCCACATAGATCCTGATAAATAAAAGGTTATTACGGACTGACCCTATCCAGTAGAGTTTCAAACACTGCAGAGGTTCCTGGGTGTTGCCAATTATTATCATCAGTTTATCCCAAATTACTCATCCATAGCAGACATTTTTTATGGTTCTTATCCATAAAGGAGCCAACACCAAGGATTGCCCTCCCCACCCAAAGCCATAGAGGTATTTAAAAAACTGAAGGATTACTTTTTGAAAGCATTCTGTCTGCACCACCCAGACCCCATGCAGCCCTTCATTTTGGAAGCTGATGCCTCTACAGTGGGGGTCAGAGCAGTTTTAAGCCAACACTCACCAGAAGGAATACTGTGCCCCTGTTCTTTCTTTTCAAAGAAGTTCTCTCCCATGGAGCGCAACTATAGCATCAGAGATAGAGAGCTCTTAGCAGTAAAATTAGCCCTCAAAGTGTGGCATCATCTGCTCAAAGGAACTCAATACCATATCACAATAATTACGGGTCACAAAAACCTTGAACACTTTCACCAGACTCAGCAACTCAATGTACGGCAGGCTTTCTGGTCTTGTTCTTCACTCACTTTGACTTCAAGTTGTGTTACTGCCCTGTGCTCAAGAATCAATGAGCAGATGCTCTCTCATGCTCCTTCCAGACCAAAGATACACCAGAAATTCCCAGACATATCATTGTCCCCGATAAATTACTTCTGGCTACTTCCATGATCATCCCTCCAGGGAAGATGGTTATACCTTCACGACTACATGAAAAAGAGTTAAAATGGGCCTATGGCTACTATATTGCAGGTCACCCTGGATGGGTTTGAACCCTTGAATTGCTTCATCAATACTATTGGTGGCCCCAGATGAAGCAAGATGTCAAGGCCTATGTTGATTCATGCCATACCTGAACACAGCATAAAACACTACATGGCCAACCCTGGGGACTATTATAGCCATTGCCAGTCCTCAGGGAACCCTGAACCCACCTCTTCACAGTTTTCATCATGGACCTTCCTCCCCCAGATAGCACCACAGTGATCTGGGTGATCCTTGATCGATCCTGTAAGATGCATACTTTGTGCCTTCCCTGTGCACCAGCTTTGGCATGCCTGTTTACTCTTCATGTCTTTCATCTGCCTGGTCTGCCAAAGCACATATTGTCAGACTGAGGAGTACTATTTACCACAAAATACTGGTGCTCTTTCAGTGGGTAATTTTGTTACGATTGTGGACTCTTGGGCTGGCTGAAACAGTGGATGGTATGCCTCGGAGACCCATAGCGAGTGTCTCAGCCGGGAGCCGGCACTGAAGAGTCTCAGAAGAGGCTTCACCACTGGGAGTCCGCGGTCCCCCCAGGAGGAGCCCATAGGAACCCGGACCCCTTGGACTTAGGTGGGACCCTATGCAACCAAGGGTCCGGACTGCGGCTGACAAGATGGACTCAGGTAGTAGAAGAGTCTTCACCCTTGGAACCCTCATGGTGGGAAGGACTTGGAGGTGTGCTTTGATGGCATCATTTTTTAGGCTGATAAAGGCCCCTCCAGATGCTCCTCCAGTGCTTCAACAACAGGTCCTCCTACTAGCGAGTAGAGCGTGTTTTCAGCATTCCCCATCTTCAATTCCAGCATTCCAGTTTCATGTTCTTCAGTTGCAGTATCTTGTTCTTTATTTCCAGTGTCTTCATTCTCCAGATCTTGTGGTCATTATCATAGTCATCAGTCTCCTTGGTCATCTCTTCAGTTCTTCAGGTCTTCAGTGTGCCTTGCCTCCTGTGCTGCTCTTTGACTTCCTGTTCTGCCTTTCCATTCCACTTTCCTTACAGACAGACACTCAGTATTGAACTTGGCCTGACTTCTGGACTTCCTTGTATGCCACTTGCCATTGATCACTGCCTGGCTCCTGGAATTCCATGAACGCCTCTGCCATTGACCGCTTCCTAACTCCTGGACATCCTTGAATGCCACCTGCCACTGACCCCATCCTGCTTCCTGTTTTGCCTGTACTATCCAGCAACATATACAGATCTCACAGCCATCAGCAGAAGCCCCCACCTAAGACCTGCTGACCCCAGCACCAAAAGGCTCAACTTGAGGGGAAAGTGGGTTTGTGTAGGCAAAGCTCCAGTTGGGCCTCTGCCTCATCCGACTTCCTGCCGATGGTGGGGACCTGCAGGGCTCCTCCCTCCAGGTTGCACCAACTCCACCTCAGTCCAAGGGTCCATGATTCCAACAGTTGGGAGGGGATTGTCCCACTAAAGGCAAATCCATGCTAAGAAATATCATGGAGATTCTTCAAAATCAATAACTTTAACATCTTTAAGGTATTCACTTTAGAAGAACACTAATATACTTCAGAATTATTTAATTTAGTTACCTCTTTTGATTACCCTTGGGGAGAATACTAGAGCATTTTAATTGAGAATGAGCTCATGGAACCTGGAATCTCCACAAAATTTCACTCAAGTTAGTGTGAAACCCCTTTTAATCATAGCAATACTACCAGTTCCAGGGAGAACTGCACAGAACAGTGCACTACAATTGGAGAGTGAACTGGTGGGGGTGCAATTGGGAAAGAGAACAAATTAAATTACCTTTAATCAAGGAGAAGGATAATAGAACAAAAATCCAAAATGGTCCAGATGTGGGGAAATCTAACCTAAAATTAGGACTAGAACAGTAAATTAGGACAACCTGAATTAAAAAATGAAAACCAAAAGGCAGATACTAAGATGCCACCACAAAAATATGTGGAAAGGAGCACACATAGATAAATCAAATACAAAAAAAGGTGTGCTGTGAGGATTAAAGGGTCTGCAAAACCTTTTAAAATAAGGAATATAAATATATTTATTAAAGGAAAGTAAATACACAAGTCCAGGTCACTAACAGTGTATTGCTAATTGGGTTTAGAAAACACCTCTGTCTCCCGACACTGGACCATATTTCGCAAAATGCTGTATTGGGAGGAACAATTGGTAATTTCTCCACAAGAGCCAATAATAAAAATTATAAAAAATGCATTTTCAGTTAAGGGAGTAAGCATAGCATGATGGCAGAGAAGGTCTGGTTTACCAGAGAACTTGTAATGAAGTCAGCAATGGAAAGTAAAATGGAGGAAGCTTTTCAGTGAAAAGATGCCAACTTAGATCTTTTTAAATGATGTTGGGAGTCCTTATTTCAGGGTGTGCTTTTAACTCTTTTGGCTCTGCTCCCTGGCTCTTTAGATAGGCAGTGGTACCAACGGAGGATGTTTCTGTGTCTCCATCAGCTGTTAGACTGATGTTGAGTATTCTTGGTATATTGTGACTATTCACAGACCTGTGAATACTTTAGGTGTGGTCAGTGGCATCGGACCCTTTGGGTGAATGCTTTAGATGTGGTTGGTGGCATCTGACTCTTTGGAATTGGTTTTGTGCTGTTCTAGCTGGCTTAGCTAGGGATCCTGTGGGTATACAGGGTCCTGAGAAGCACAAACCCTGGGATTTTCCCATGAGTAAGTCCAGAACTAGGTTTTTGATTCTATGTTCTTGGGAAGACCAAATCTGTAAAGTTTGTTGTTTTTGCTGTGGTGGCTGTTGTTGGCTCTGTGAGCATTACTGGGGGTGGCTTTTAATGTTTCTTTGATCTTGTGTTTAAGTGCTGTTTTAAGAAGAAACAGAGTGATATTAGGCATCCAGGCACAACCTAAGTTTGCAGTATATCATTGCCTTGGGGAACTTTAGTGGTTGTGGCGAATGATTGATTTTTGTTGCTTGTGATATGCTAAAGACACAGTTGAATGAGTTAGAATTTTCAACCATGGGGTCGGAAGACTCTAAAGAAATTCTGGAACCTCCCCCAAATACTCCTGCCCTTATATTTGGGAGCAACTCTAAGTTGGATGTCAGTTATCTTAAAAGATGGAATTTTTTGACCAGGACATTCCTAAATTGCAATTTCCATTAGAAGGGAGTTTTGATTTTGATAG
Organism: Rhinatrema bivittatum; assembly: GCF_901001135.1. Classification (NCBI taxonomy): domain Eukaryota; kingdom Metazoa; phylum Chordata; class Amphibia; order Gymnophiona; family Rhinatrematidae; genus Rhinatrema; species Rhinatrema bivittatum. The sequence continues at coordinate 378,820,752 of NC_042615.1, read as the reverse complement.
AATCATATATTTTAGAGATGTGCTAGCAGCAAATGAAAAAAAACTGATTGCCAGTGGAGATCTTTTTATTCTTAGTGGCAGGAATGTTGTATTAGAAAATAAAAATCTATTAGGGCAGGGCTGAAAGACAAGACTAAAAAGACTTTATCTGAGACCATGATAGAACTAAATGAGCTGAGAACATAGAGGTTTAAACCACAAGCCAAATCAGGGTGTGGACGTTCACTTCCATCTTCTGCTCCTCCAGAATACTCTCAATCCCCAGAATGCCAATCTTAGCCAGCTGCACCCTTGTACCCAGTAAAGACTGTGGGGACATTACAAAGCTCTCTGTGTCCAAGTTCTCCCCCTGAGGATATCTTGGAAGATTCATCCTATTAAGGGAACTATCTTACGAATCCACTGAGACCACTGAGGGAGGGTCCCCCGGTGTCCTCTTTGAGATACGATGTAGCTTCCCCAGCCATTCCCGCATGCCATACTCCTGCACATGTTCCTTGGAATGCATATCAGGAGTTTTCTGTTACTTTCTGAGGTGCTTCACCTGGATCCTCCCATGGTAAGCATGATAATGTTCCCCTTCCTGTTTATGAGGCTCTGCAGAAGGACCACCATTCCCTCCTTGCAGATATGTTTCATTTACAGGATAGTCCATACAGACATTGTACCCCAATCCATTGTTCTATTGCATACTCTAATAGTGTGCATGAAAGGTTGCGCTCCTCCCAGAGACACCATGCCTAGCCAGATCTGGGTGTGCATCTCCTTAGAACTGTCCCAATTGCCACTACTGCCTTCAGCATTCAGGAGCTATATATTCCCTGGCCACGAGGAGACTTGTTTGCTATCAAGAACTCCTTGCCACATTACTACAAGGAACCATGTAGGCAGGTAGACAAGCTACACAGTCTTTTCAGTGTTTACAACCCACTTTCATAGATATAGAACAACTGCTAAAACTTGCCCTCCCCATAGATGTGCGCAAACACCTGTACTCCATTGATCGCTGCCAGAAGATACCCATCCAAATCTACATTCCCCTTCTGAAAAGGAAACAGAGGATTTGCTTAAGGCTGCAATTGAAATATTCCCCTCAAAACGGATTGGAAAAAAAAATTCACAGTGTAAAATGGCTGCTGATGGAAAGTCGTCTGAGTTTCTGAGCAGACTTGTAGAGATGTATGTTAATTTTACAGGTTCAGAAAATCCAGAGAGTGAGAGAAATCAGGCATCTCTCACCAATTTCTTTTACCAGGGACTGTTGGTCAAGTTGTGTGAACGTGTGGCCACCACTTGCATAACTTTGGCGACAGAGACTCCCTGTAAAATTTGTGCTGTGGCATGTCTGCTTTGATCAGATGTCTGCTTCTAAAGTTCCACAGGCAGATTGCTTGCTTGCACTTCAGCTTGAGTAATTGGAAAATGCTGCTAGAGAAAGGGGCAGGTTACGGGGAAATGGGTGGAACCTTGGGAACTAATCAAGCTTGGAAGCGGGAAAGTCCCCTGCGTACTGCAGCTGCCCCATGCTACTCCCTGTCTCCCTCTCTCGCTCTGCCCCTCCTCATCCTACCTCGACTGCCCTTACCTCTTATGCTGTGCCTTTCTCTCCTGCTTCTCCCACTGCCACTAGAATTGATCTTTCAGTTTCTGGCTAGGAATTTTCGGAGACCACCAGGGTTCTTCCTTTGTTAAAAATTCTTCTCCTTTTATTTCTCCTGAGCCTTTTGTTACCTTCATGGTCTCTGAAAATCCTATTGAATATTAGTTGGCACAGGTGCATCCCATTCCACTCTCTAGATGCAGTCTGCCCTCTCATGTCCTCTTTCTTTGGAGAGACTACTTGTTGTGGGCATGGCTAACATTCAGCAGTGGTGCCCAGCTACACACACAGTGCCTGTTCAGCTCAGCCCCCTTGAAACCCCCTCCCTACTCTTTTCTCCCCTCTCCATTTTTTTTTCCAGGCTATTCATTCTATTCTCATCTCTTTCTATTTCCCTAAAACTTCTACACTAATTCAATATCTTGATGACTTGCTTCTCTGTTCTGTTACTTATCAAGCCTCTGAGGAAGACACCCTGCACCTTTTGATTCAGTTAGCAGAGGCTGGTCTCAAAGTTTCCAAGAATAAGCTACAACTTTGCTGTTACTCTGTTGTTTACTTAGGCTTTCAAATTTCTCAAAGGTTTAGGGCCCCTACTGCAGACCACATTCAAGCTATCTTAAAAATACACCATCCTACAACATGAAAAGAGCTGCGCTCCTTCTTGGGTACTGTAAATTTCTGTCAACTTTGGATCCTTAATTTTTCTACCCTTACCAGACCTCTCTATGATCTCCTGAAAGGGACAATAGCCTCAAAGTCCATCTCTTAGTCATGGAATGCAGAAATGGAGGCTTCTTTTATTGCTTTTAAACAAACCTTCTCTTCTGCCCCTCAATCCTGGTTCCCCTTTTGCCTTTGCCATATGATAGGGAACCCCATGATCGTGATGCTGCTGTTCTAGTAGATGCCAGATCCTACCCTGTTATGGATATTCCTCTTCTTAATCCTGATTTGATTTATTTCATTGATGGCCCCTCTCTTAAGGGTACTTCAGGGTCCCCTGAGGCTGGCTTTGCTATTTGTTCCCCATCTGAGGTCATTGAGGCAGCCCCCTTCCTTCTTCATATGCCTTTGCACAATTTGCAGAGCTCATGGCTTAACTCGGGCTTCCCTCCTTACCTCTTCTCTGTATGATTTTTACACCATCCACCTTTTCAGTGCTATTTGGAAGAGTCAAGGTTTCCTTACCTCCTCTGAGTTCCTTCTATTTGTTTTCTCCCTCACAGGTTGCAGTGGTGAAATGTTCAGCTCATTCTTCAGCAGATAACTTTGAGGCTCATGGGAATGTTTTTGCAGATGTTGCTGCCTATCATGATGCCACATTAGAATCCCCATCATCTTCTCTTCCTTCTAATTATTTGTTTCCATTACAGATCGGACCAGGTTTCTCTTTCTGACCTTCTTTCCCTATAGGCAGCTGCAACAAATAAATACCCAAATACACACCACTTCTCTGACTGGCCTCTGGTGCGGCCCCAGTGACTTTCCCATTGCTCCTTTTACTCTCCTTCCATACCTTGCTTGTTTGGCTCATTCTAGCTCACATACAAGCAAGGCAGGAGTAATGAAGGAGATACAGTCCCACTGGTGGGCTTCCAATTTAGGACTCATTGCCTCAGCTGTTGGACAAAGATGTGTAGTCCATAATATAGGAAAAGGACTGTGGGTTGTGCCCTCATATTTGGAATCCCCCTGGGGACCATTTATGAGACTGCAAATGGATTTTATTGTGATGCCACATGTATTACAGTGCAAATATATGTTACACATTTCATGTATGTTTACTGGGTGGAACAGCTAGGGATAATGCTGACATTGTTGAAAAGAAACTGTTGAAAAGAAACTTAAAAAACACCATTCCAAAATGTGGTATCCCAGAGACTTTTGAAAGTGACAGGGGTACTCACTTTACCAGAACAGTGATGCAGGATGTGGAAAAAGCTCTCAGGATAAATCTAAAATGTCATTGTTCATACAGACCACAGGTGGTTTCATAGAGCAGATAACCCAAACAGTGAAAAATAAATTATCTAAGCTTACTCATGAGGCTTCTTTGAAATGGTCTGATGCTCTTCCCTTAGCCCTTATGAGTATGAGAAAAATGCCAAATCATAAACATGGACTTACTCCATATAAAATCCTCATGGGACGACCCATGCCTGTACTGTCCATGCCAAAACTAACTGTTGGCATAGACTGCTCAAGATGAATTGATTTTACATTTTGTCTCCCAGTTGCATGAATAGGTTAGAAGACATTTAATCTGGAGATTTTGTTTACTTACAAGGTATTTCAGCAAAAGTACTGTTTGCAGCCTAGGTGGAAAGGTCCTTATCATGTGCTGTTGGTAAGTCATTCAGCCTTAAAATTGCCAAGACTTGATCACTAGGTACACTCCAGCCATGACAAAAAGGCCTATGAACCAGAGTCAGCGATTCTCATTGATGGAAGTGAGGCACGCCCGGACCCCTATGAAATAGAAGAATCCATAGCATTGTCTAGTCCTCACTAGTTCCCTGACATAGCCAGGTGTCTCTTGGAGTGATTCATATTACTGTGCTTGGTTCTACTACCCTTGAGTTTCCTGCCTTTGGAAAGCCCTGGTCATAGTGTGGGTTTCTCTAACCCAATCTATCAGGTGGGGTCTTCATCTCAACCACTGCTGGATTTACACCCGACTTCCTATGATACCTCAGTAGTCCTCTCTTAATCTTTCCTTCCCTAATTCATGGGAAGAAGCGAGACATGCTGGACTGCTACATACAAAGCCCATTACTCTTGAACTAATGACCTTGGCTGAAATTTCAGAGACTGCTTCAAGCACTTAAAGGCCACTCCATCTACTTCAACTTTGTCAACTCCTTTGATAACTATCCATTCTGTCTTTACACTGTCTATGGTCATCCAAATGGAAGCTAAATACTCTCTGATGGATGGACTAAGAATTCTACCTGCATGATGGAGTTTCCCCAATGGCCAATTAATGAACCACTGACATTTATCAGAATTCCACTTTTAATTGCCCAGAAAGAACTATCTCAATTATCTGTTTATACCCAATGCAATTATGACTTCCAGGAACTGCACCATACCAATTAACATACTATTCAGCTCCCTTCATCCTTTTTAGGTCTCTGGACCAAAACGAATCACCCATCAATTCCTTTCAATCAAAGAGAGAAAGGGCGAGTTGGAAAAGGAACAAAAGTGATGTATCCTAGAGTACAAAAGGGTTGGACAGCTCAATGGCAATATCCAGATGTCTTCTACGTGACTGGAAATATGTCCTATAAAAGATTGTATGCTAATATGAGCTCACACTTCACTTTTGGTTATGTCCTTCCCAGATTCACTGTTCATCCTGTTGAGAAACACCAGACTTATTTGTTTCCTTCCTGATATTCCTGCAGTACAATGGTTGCAAATGGCTCCATCCAGAGACATTTAGGTTTTTTGTCACCTGAATGCATCAAAAGGGAGAAGTTGTTGGATCTAGAGGGAAACTATGATTAAGATCTTAGGAGTATTGATGCATTGAGGCTGACAAGGCCAGGACTATGCAGTTAGAAAAGATCCTTTTTCTTCTATATAATTAAATAATGCAGAAACTGCTAAAGCCTGGATATGTGATAGAGGGCTATGAAACAAACATGTACAATTAAGTAACCAGTTAGAACAAGTAGTTGTTTACTGCTTAAATACTGTTAGTATTGCATAAGTTTAGCTGCACCTGTGATTAATGAATATTAATAAGAAAAGTACTGCAATTCCGCTTTTTCTTAGCCTATCAGCGTGATGACGCAGTTCCACTTTTTCTAGAGATATATAAAGAGAAATTAATTAATTAATACGAGAGTACTGGAGCTATTGGATAATTCTCAATGCCTTGCCTTATATGAAAGAAAGCAGAAGTGAGAAAATATATTTAAGTCTGAATTGTAAGTGCGAAGTCGGGTTTGCTACCTGACTTTTTCTTGGCATAAAGTCTCTGTGTGCAGACATCTTGAATAAAGGGAAATGATTTGACCGCTATGAGATGGAACGTCTGATTTGAATCATTTTATAGTCTTATCAGGGGAAAGAGGGACCTCACATCATAACTCAGTTACATCAATTCTCACATATGACTTGCTACTGTTCATATGGGTTTGGCAGCCTTGCCTGTCTGCTGTCTTCTGCTTTCATCACCCAGACTTGCCCTGTCTCTGTGCTTCCAGACCTGAGCAACCGCTCTGGTGGTCAATATCCCCACCCACTCTAATGTCATCAGGGGTGACCGGTTGTGAAAACCTGGCCCAGGACACCGGAATTGCTACCACCTAACACAAGTGCCCTCTGAGACTTGCCTGCCTGCTGTCTGCTGCCTTCATCAACCCGACTTGCCCTGTTTCCATGCTCCCAGACCTGAGCAACTGCTCTGGTGGTCAGGTCATCAGGGGTGACAGCCCGTGAAAACCCGGTCTGGGATGCCTGAGGCATTTGTGCCAGTCACGCTCACGCCTTTGGAGCATGCATGAAGGAGAGTGAACAAAGGAACATGCTCCTTTGTTCACTCCTTCGTGCACATATGAGTGCACCTACAGCTCTCAAACTTATTCTAACTATCACTATACTTGCCATGATGCTTATCCCCACTATCACTGGTCAAGGAAGGTACGGCCCCCTAGGCCACAAATATATACCTCCTAGACCTCCATCTGTGCGCTGTCATATTCCACTTAGACCAACCAATCCCCAAATCCCTTCTTTAACCTTCTCAATCTATCGTTATTAAACATCAAATCCATCAAGAAAAAATATCCCCTCATTCATGATTTACTATACAATTCTCAAATCATCTGCCTTTGGATAACCCAATTATGGACTGCTACTGGTGTTGAATCCAGCCTGAAACTCTGTTGTTCCAATAACTATTCCTTCTTTCATCTTCCTCAAACCACTGGTTGTGGCGGAGGTTTAGTGATCTTTCATAAATTTTCCCACCCATTTTCTCTTATTTCTTTGATTTACTGCTGCCTTTCAAATTGATGCTACTTACTAGGGATGTGAATCGTGTGCCCGATCGTTTTAACGATCGGGTTCGGCTGGGGGGGCAGGGGGGCGGGAAATCTGATCGTTACAAGATGTGAATTGGAATCGGTTCCGATTCCAATTCACATCACTAATTATTTTTAGTGAGGCCCGCGCCGATAAAAAATACCCCACCCCGACCCTTTAAAATTACCCCCTTAGCCTCCCCCACTCTCCTGACCCCCCCCCCAAACTTTTTACACATACCTGGTGGTCCAGGGGGGCCGCGGGGAGCGATCTCCCATTCCCATGCTATCAGCTGCGCTAAAAAAAATGGCGCCGATGGCCCTTTGCCCTTACCATGTGACAGGGCAAAGGTAGCACCGGCGCCATTTTGAATATTGGCAATACAGCTCGCTTGCAGGAGATCGCTCCCGGACCCCCGCTGGACCCCCAGGGACTTTTGGCCAGCTTGGGGGGGCCTCCTGACCCCCACAAGACTTGCCAAAAGTCCAGCGGGGGTCCGGGAACGACCTCCTGCACTCCGGCCGTATTGCCAGTATTCAAAATGGCACCGGCGCTACCTTTGCCCTCACTATGTCATAGGGGCCGACGGTCGGCCGACAGTCAGCCCCTGTGACATTGCGGCTTCCTGAACCAATGTTTTGTACGGTTCTCCCTGTTGCCTCGGCAGTTTCCCTTGGATGCGGTGAAAGTGGCATATGTCTTGTCCTTGCTCGATGGGAAAGCCTTGATATGGGCTTCTCTCCTTTGGGAAAACAATGATTCTTCACTAACGGATTTACAACTGTTCATCACAAACTTTCACCAGGCCTTTGATGAGCCCGCCCGAGTAGCCACGGCTACGTCTGATCTGCTGCAACTTCGTCAGGGAGCATGCTCCTTGGCAGATTACCCATGGAGTTTCGGACTTTAGCCCAGGAAGTAGGTTGGCATGATGGTAGTCTTATGGCCATCTTTCTGGAAGGCCTCACCGAACGTATTAAGGATGAGATCGCGGCTCGAGATCTGCCGGAGGACCTCAACGCCTTGATTGAGATGGCTGCTTGCATTGACCGCCGCCTACAGCAACGGGCCAAGGAGCAGCGCTCCTCTCGCCACAGTACAGCTTGTGGGCCGAGACCTGTACCCTCTCCTAAGAGTTCTTGTCCAGATGCTCCCCCCTGCGAACCCATGCAGCTGGGGTGGGGCCCGCTTTCTGCTGAACAAAGACAACATCGCCGAACGTTGAAGTTGTGTTTATATTGTGGCCAGAAGGGCCACATATAAATTCTTGGCACGCTGCCAGGAGCGTGCGGAAAAACACCAAAGCCTAGGAGGTGGGGAGGAGCTCCTCCTAGGCTGTGCTATGGCTCTTCAATGTACAGTTCCTGTCAATCTGGAATACCCCGGAGAATCCTTTGAGACAATGGCATTTCTGGATTCCGGAGCCGGAGGTAATTTCATCCTGCACGACCTAGTCTCCCAACTGCGGATTCCTACGCATAGAAGAGAGGTCCCGTTACAAATTACCTCTATCAAGGGGATGCTCCTTCCTGGTCCCATCCAGATATCCCCGGCACCCATTACAGTCCGCACCGGGGCGTTCCATTCGGAGGAGATAGCCTTCCTAGTGTTGGATAAGGCTGTCCACCCTGTGGTGCTAGGGTTGCCATGGTTATAGAAACACTCGTCCACGATTCAGTGGGATACACTACAGATTGTTAAGTGGAGTCCCTTCTGCCTGGCTAATTGCATGAAAGTGCCTAAGACTCCCGCACTTCCGTTGATGCACTCTGCCGTAGGACCCTCTGCACCTTATGCGGACTTCACGGATGCATTCTCTAAGGCCAAGGCGGAGATCCTTCCGCAGCATCGTCCATATGACTGTGCTATTGACTTGCTACCTGGTACTATGCCCCCTCAAGGAAGGGTTTATCCCTTATCTATACCTGAGACGCGGGCCATGTCCGAGTACATTGCAGAGAATTTGGCCAAGGGGTTTATCCACCCATCCAAGACCCCTGCAGGGGCAGGCTTCTTTTTTGACAGCAAGAAAGACGGCTCACTGAGGCCGTATATAGACTATTGAGGCCTAAATTCGATTACCAAGCGAGACTGCTACCCACTCCCGCGAATCCTGGAGCTCCTTGATTGGCTTCAAGGAGCAAAGATTTTCACAAAGTTGGACTTACGAGGAGCATACAATTTGGTCAGAATCCGTCCCAGAGATGAGTGGAAGACCGCGTTTAATACCCGAGACGGGCATTATGAGTACCTCGTGATGCCTTTCGGCTTATGTAATGCCCTGGCGGTGTTCCAGCACCTAATGAATGAGGTGTTACAGGACCTTCTGAACACCTGTGTAATTGTTTGTCTCGACGACGTGTTAGTCTACTCCCAGGACCTGCCGTCACACCGTCAGCATGTCCGTCAAGTGCTCCGGATACTTAGGGAGCATGGCCTGTACGCAAAACTGGAAAAGTGAAGCTTTGAGAAGACCTCCCTGCCATTCCTAGGCTACATAGTCTCTGCACAGGCTTTCAAATGGATCCTGAGAAGGTGGCGGCTATTAAGAATTGGCCCCGGCCGAGGGGTCATAAAGTGTTGCAATGCTTCCTTGGCTTCTCCAGTTTCTACCGTCACTTTATTCCCAATTACTCTTGTATTGTGGCTCCGTTAACTGCTCTCACCCGAAAGGGGGTTAACGCGGTGGATTGGCCAACTTCTGCCTGCCAAGCTTTTGAGGCCCTCAAAGAAGCCTTCTTATTAGACACCTGCCTTCGTCATCCAGATCCCAGCCGGCCCTTCGTGATGGAGGTTGACGCCTCCAATGTGGCCGTAGGGGCCGTACTGAGCCAGTACTCCGATTCGGGACAGCTGTTGCCCTGTTCTTATTTCTCAAGGAAATTCTCCCCGGCAGAGAGCAACTACTGTGTTGGTGACAAAGAGTTGCTAGCCATGAAACTTGTCCTGGAGGAATGGAGGCAGTGGTTGGAGGGAGCCAACCATCCGGTTACGATTTACACCGATCATAAAAACCTAGCATTCTTGAAGCAAGCCCAGCGCCTGAATCCAAGACAAGCACGGTGGTCTCTGTTTTTTCATCGGTTTGACTTTACCTTATGCTACTGACCCGGTTCTAAGAACGTTCGAGCTGACGTGCTCTTCTGAGGTCGAAGAGACTCCTGAGACACCTCAGTATATCTTGGACCCAGTGAAAGTAAGTCTTGCTGCAACCTTGGTGTCCTCCCAAGGGAAGACCGTCGTTCTGCGTCGCTCCCAGAGAGCAGTTATCGCTTGGGCCCATGACTCCCTCACTGGGGGTCATGCTGGTTTGAAAGGGACTTTAGACTTGTTAAACCATTTCTACTGGTGGCCAACGGTGAGACAGGATGTCCAAGCCTTTGTGGGCTCATGCCCTACTTGTGCTGTTCAAAAGCCACTCATTGGGAAGCCCAGGGACTTGTTGCAACCATTGCCCATCCCGGTGGAGCCTTGGACACACATCTCCACTGATTTCTTTGTGGATCTTCCTGCCTCCAAGGGTAATTCGGTCATCTGGGTAATCGTGGACCGATTTTCCAAGATGGCACACTTTGTTCCCTTGCTAAAACTACGTTCTGCCCCTGACATGGCTAGCCTGTTCACTCAGCATATTTTTAGACTTCACGGTCTCCCACAGGATATAGTCTCCGATCGAGGACCACAGTTTACAGCTCGCTATTGGAAAGCCCTATGCAAACACTTCAATGTGCAGCTTAGTCTTTCATCTGCGTTCCATCCTCAGAGTAATGGGCAAACGGAACGAACCAATCGAACCCTGAAGACTTTTCTCCGTGCCTTTGTGAACGAACGACAAGATAATTGGTCTAATCTACTCCCGTGGGCGGCGTTCTCGTATAATAATCACACGCATGCTGCTACTGGAAGTTTGCCGTTCCTCGTTGTTTATGGGAAGCAACTTCGACCGCCCCTACCTTCGCCTGAACCTACTGCACTGCCAGCAGTGCAACTCTCAGCCCGCCAGCTTCGGTCCTTGTGGATCTCTACCCAGGAAAAGATCCATAAAGCCACCCTGTCCGCCAAGGAGTGGGCGGATAGGCGTCATCAGCCAGCACCTATCTTCCTCCCAGGAGACAGTGTCTGGCTTAGCATCAGAAATCTACAGCTACGTATTCCGTCTCGAAGACTAGCTCTGAAATTCTGTGGGCCCTTTTGAGTCGCTGAACGAGTGGGAGCAGTTTCATACCGTCTATGCCTACTCTCCTCCAGGCGCAAACCGATCTTTACACACTTTTAAAAAAGGCATCAAGACATGGCTTTTCAGGCAGGCCTACCCTGATGCCAATCAAACCTAGTCCTCCTCCCCCTACCACTCAGAATTTGTCCACCCCCCTATTTATATGCTCTATGATTATGATGTCTATTTTTCCTTTAACTGTTCATGTATCATACCCTACCCTATGTACTTCGACCCCGTTGATGTAATTTAAAGAAATGATGTAAATAAGTTCCCTATGCTATGATTATGATTGTTCCTTTTTTCTCTTACTTCTGCCCTTTCTCCTTCTCTCTTTCTCTTTCCCCTTCCCTATTTTTCTCACCTGCTCCCACTCCCTGCTCCTCGTTCATTGTAATTCCTCCTTTCCTGAGTTAATTGTAAACCGGTGTGATGTGTCTCACGAACATCGGTATATTTAAAGTTCTTAAATAAATAAATAAATAAATAAATAGATGTGTCATTGCTGAAGCCTCTTGTGTTGTCCAGATACCACTCCCGGGCTCCTGAACCCTCGGACCCTTCAGTACCGTACGAGGTTACATATCAAGTACGTAAAGGTTTAGATGTCCAGTTCCACCAATGCCGATGGGAATACTTGCTTGCCTGGGAGGGTTGCGGACCCGAGGATAATTCTTGGGAACCGGCCCGTAACATCCTCGACAAGGACTTATTACGGCAGTTCCATTTGGATCACCCAAGTAAACCTGGACCGGCTAAGAGGGGGTGTAAGAGGGGAGGTACTGTTGCGGTCCTGGCCGCGAGCACCACGACCAGGCCCTTACCTCCTTGTTCCCGGACCTGCTCCCACCTCCGGAGCCCTGGCTTGTGGCCCGTTTGGCGGCGTCCCCGCTGGGGCTGCGCCGCCGTGAAGGTGTCTGAGGATGCCCTGCTCCTAGGCGTGCGCGCGTGCCACTTGGGTGCCTTTCTAGCTCATTTCCCGCCAGTGGTGACTCCGCCCAGTTCCTGACATCAGACGCCGCGGCCTTGATAAGCCAGCCACAGCCGTCCAGTCCTCGCCTTGCAACGGGTTAGCTTCCCAATTTCCTGTTGCTATGCCCCGGAGTGACTCGCTTGGCTTCGTCGCTCCGATCCTGCTACAGTACCTGCTTGGTTCCTGTCTGCTTGCTACAGTACCTGCTTGGTTCCTGCCTGCCTGCTACAGTACCTGCTTGGTTCCTGCTTGCTTGCTACAGTACCTGCTTGGTTCCTGTCTGCCTGCCACAGTGCCTGCTTGGTTCCTGCCTACCAGCTACTGTACCTGCATGGTTCCTGTTTACCTGCTACAGTTCCTGCTTGGTTCCAGTACCCGAGTCTTGCTACAGTTCCTGCCTGGTTCCAGTACCCGAGTCTTACTACAGTTCCTGCCTGGTTCCAGAACCCGTACCCAGTTACAGTATAGCTACTGTCCTAGTCTGGTTCCAGTTACCTGTCCTGATCCACGACCCACCTAAGTCCCAGCGGCGGGGCCCCTATGGGCTGCTCCTGGGGGGGCTTCAGCTTCCAAGGGTGAAGCCACCTAAGTCCCAGTGGTTGGGCTCCTACGGGCTCCTCCCGGGGGAGTACCAGCTTCCAGGGTGAAGAACATCTACGTCCCGCCTGAACATCTGCTTCCTGGCCTGCTATTCATTAGAGACATTGACCATCTATTCCCAGTCTCCAGCAGGTCGGCCCAAGGGTACACTAAACTGAGACTCCCACAACATGCTTTACAAATTCAAAAATGCAAACTTCATGCTCTTGAAGGTAAATGGAAAAAACTTAAAAACAAGGATAATTTAATCTCTTTCAATGCCGAGCTTGCAGCTTATCACACCGTTGTCAACAGCGCCAAAAAACATATTATTCCAGGCAACTTACCCTCTCCAATAATAATCCAAAAACACTTTTTAATATAGTGACATCCATTGTCAACTACAAAAACAAAAACACCAACTATCCCAAAGTTGACCCATCAACATACATAAGTAATAGGGATGTGAATCGTTTTTCAACGATTAAAATTATCGTCCGATATTTTTAATATCGTCTTAAATCGTTATAGAACACAATACAATAGAAATTCTAACGATTTATCGTTAAAAATCGTTAAATCGTGTTAGTGCGCACTAACAGAAAATGATACAAATTGACACTTTCCAGGTCAGTGAAGGTCAGTTAGGAATGAATATGTATTCCTATTGGCTGGCTGTGCTCTTATCTATTGATGTTACCAAGGTTCCCACTGAGGTAATGGTTGGGGGGATGTGAAATGGAAACAGTTGGAAACTTGACAAAAAAAGTAATGTGATGATCATCACTCATGTGACTAGAACTTGTTTGTTTATTATTTTTGTTAGCAGGCACGTGAAATGCCTAGGTAGGCAGGCAGTGCACCACTCCAGCAGTCACATCATTGCTTCCTGTGCATTGCATTATGTGCACACATTGACTCCAGCTTGGGGACAAGGCAGGTCTCCTTTACTGCACACATTGACTCCAGCTTGGGGAAAATGGCAGGTCTCCTTTACTGCACACATTGATTCCAGCTTGGGGATAAGGCAGGTCTCCTTTACTGCACACATTGACTCCAGCCTGTGGAAAAGGCAGGTCTCCTTTACAGCACACTGACTCCAGCTTGGGGACAAGGCAGGTCTCCTTTACTGCACACATTGACTCCAGCTTGGGAAAAGGCAGGTCTCCTTTACAGCACATTGACTCCAGCTTGGGGAAAAGGCAGGTCTCCTTAACTGCACACATTGATTCCAGCTTGGGGATAAGGCAGGTATCCTTTCCTGCACACATTGACTCCAGCTTGTGGACAAGGCAGATCTCCTTTACTGCACACACTGACTCCAGCTGGGGAAAAGGCAGGTCTCCTTTCCTGCACACATTGACTCCAGCTTGTGGAAAAGGCAGGTCTCCTTTACTGCACACACTGACTCCAGCTGGGGAAAAGGCAGGTCTCCTTTCCTGCACACATTGACTCCAGCTTGTGGAAAAGGCAGGTCTCCTTTACCGCACACATTGACTCCAGCTTGTGCCAGGGTTAGGACACTGTGTGCAGGAAGATCACAACACCCCTGGTATCAGGGTTAGGGCACAAGTTCTAGTCACATTGACTGATCACATTACTTTTTTTGTCAAGCTACCAACTGTTTCCATTTCCCATCCCCCATATACTGTCAGTGGGAACCTTGGTAACATGAATAAATAAGAGGGCAGCCAATAGGAATACATATTCATTCCTAAACTGACCTTAACTGACCTGAAAAGTGTCAAATTGTATCATTTTCTGTTAGTTTTTTCTGATTAGTGCGCACTAACTCCCGTTGGTGCGCACTAATCGGAAAAAACAATTTTTAACGATTTTTTAACTAAAAAATCGTGCCAAACACGATTTTCTTCTCCTGCCAGACGATTTCGATCGTTAAGATGATAGGGCACACGATTCACATCCCTAATAAGTAACGCCTTTGGACAATTCTTTGAATCAAAAATCAAAAAAATCACTTCAGCATTCCCTATCTGTCCCATCAATTCAGTCTTGGAACACCTTTGAGTCAATTGCTAGCAGTGAAGTTTCTCATATTATCTCAAAAATGAAATCTTCATCCTATCCTAGTTCTCCATGCAGTTGAATCCTATTCAAATCAATTAAAGACTATATGGCTTTACCAATTGCTAATATTGTACATTTTTCACTTACCACATGTACCCTTGCTGCAGATATACCAATTCCTAAAAAAAATCTAATAACCTCACTTTTTCCGATTTTTGCCATTTCACCATTACCTTTCATTGTTCTGAAACAGTTTGCATCTTTTCTAGACGAACACTCATTGTTAGATCAGTATCAATTTGGTTTCAGGCCAAACTATAGCACTGTAATGCTCCTTTTATCATGCACTGATATCATTCTCTGTGGCTTCAATTCTGGTACTTCATACATTGTGGTATTTCTCAATCTCTCAGCAGCTTTTGACACCTTAAACCAGAGCTTTCCAAACTTTTCATGTTGGTGACACACTTTTTAGACAAACATAATTTCACGACACGGTAATTCAGTCTACTAGTAAACCAGAGGTTAAAGGTTAAACGAACGAAACATATTTTGACAATTTATGTATGTTTCCTTAAATATATACATAAATAAAATGTTTCACGACACAACCTATCTCATGAAAACCTTACATTTATATTAAAAATATATATTCCAAGATTCATGTTATTGTTATAATTTATGAGAAACAATAATAAAACAAATTGTCTGTCCCCCACACACTCATCTCTCTCCTCCCCACAGCACATGTCTGGCCCCCACACACTCATATCTCTCCCCCTCAAGCACATGTCTGTCCCCCCAGCACGTTTGCCCCCCACTCACTCATCTCTCTCCCCCCAGCACATGTCTGGCCCCCACACTCATGTACCTCGTCTTTTTGATTGTTGCCAGTTAAGTGCTTCACTCCCTTCCATGATCACCAGACACTGCTGCTTGCAGTCAGTACTCCTCATGGCCAGGCCTCATCGGCAGCAGCAGCCAATGCAAGGATGGCTGGGCTCGTTCCACCCACCAAGCCCCCCAAAAAAACGTGATTGACAGCAAAAATCACCCAATAATAAGCAACCCATAAACTGAAAAAAAAAAGTGAATCTCTAGAAAATAAAAAGCCCAAACTCGCATCAGAATTGACCGGGCTTGCGCGACACACCTGCACACTGCAGGCGACACACTAACGTGTCCCGACACACAGTTTGGAAAGCTCTGCCTTAAACCATCAAATCTTCCTTGACTGTCTTTGCAATATTGGAATATCAGGAACAGTAGGAATGTGCATTCGTTTGAATGTATGCGCAATCCACAACGGATAGGTCCCTATTCGTTGCATTCATGGGTTTGCGAAATGTATCGCGAACCCCTGCAAATGCAACGTATCATTACTGAATTTACCCCCACTCTCCTGACCTCCCCAAGACTTGCCAAAATACCCTGGTGGTCCAGCGGGGGTCCGGGAGCGATCTCCTGCACTTAGGCCATCGGCAGCCAGTATTCAAAATGGCGCCGATAGCCTATGCCCTTACTATGTCACAGGGGCTCCCGGTGCCATTGGTCAGACCTTATGACAAAGTAAGAGCAAAGGGATGTTGGCGCCATTTTGATTACTGGCAGCCGATGGCCCAAGTGCAGATTGCTCCCTGACCCCCGCTGGACCACCAGGGACTTTTGGCAAGTCTTGAAGGGGGGGGGGGGGGGTCAGAAGGGTGGGAAGTTGCAATTAATTAAATTTAAAGGGTTGGGATTTATTTTTTGTTTGTTTTTCCAACTTTAATGGAAAATGAATACTGAATGTAACTTATGGATGAATCGGGTTTCCCCCTATGAAAACAAATGCAATGGATTTGGATCCCAGCACAATGAATACCGAATAGCAACATATCATTTCCTTCTGCACAGCCCTAAGGAACAGTATTCAACTGGTTTCAATCATATTTAAACAACCAATTTCAATTAATTTTTACCAGCCAAACCACATCACTTTGATTCCTCTGAAAACAGATGTACCTCAAGGATCCTCTCAATCTGCCGCATTGTTCAATATCTATCTCACCCCAATATGTCAATTACTCTCTTCACTAAGGGACAGATTTTAAATGCCCTGCTTGCGTAAATCTGGGCGGATTTATGCGTGCAGGGCCCTCGCGCGCCAGCGCGCCTATTTTGCATAGGCCACCGGCGTGTGCAGAGCCCTGGGACGCACGTAAGTCCCGAGGTTTTTTAAAAGGGGCGGGAGGGGGCGTGTTGGGGGCGTGGCTGAATGATGCAGCATTTCGGGGGCATGACGCGGTGTTTTGGGGGCGGTGACGCGGGCGTGGTTTCGGCCCGGGGGCGTTCCGGGGGGCGTGGCCACGGCCTCGGGACCAGCCCCCAGGACTGGAACATGGAGCGGAGCAGCTGGCCGATGCGCGCAGATTTACGTCTGCTTTTCGCAGGCGTAAATCATGTGATAAAGGTAAGGGGGGTTTAGATAGGGCCAGGGGGGTGGGTTAGGTAGGGAAAGGGAGGGGAAGGTGGGGGGAGGGCAAAGGAAAGTTCCATCCGAGGCCGCTCCGAAATCAGAGCTGCCTCGGAGGGAACACGCAGCGCGCGATGGGCTCAGCGCACGTAGGCTGCGCAAATGTGCACCCCCTTGCGCGTGCCGACCCCGGATTTTATAAGATACGCGCGGCTACGTGCGTATCTTATAAAATCCAGCGTACTTTTGTTTGCGCCTGGTGCGCAAACAAAAGTACGCGATTGCACAATTTTTTTAAATCTACCCTTAAGTGTAACATACCTAATATATGTCGATGCCATTCAGTTTTATTTTCTGACCAAACACACATGGAATGACACATTACAATTTTTAGAATTCTCTTTAATATCTGTTAAAAAATGGCTATTACATAACAATCTTAGTTTAAACTTATCCAAAACCAAAATACTCATCCTTGGAAATCCTCATTTTGATAATGTACCATCCTGCATCTTTATCCACAATTCCTCCATCAACATTGTTACACAAGTCCACAACCTCGGTATCCTAATAGACCCAAAACTTAACTTTGACATACATATTCATACCTTAATCAAATCTTCCTACTACAAACTTCACCTTCTAAGACACATAAAGCCATTGCTTGATCCAAACCATTTTTGAACAATTCTTCAAGCATTAATTCTATTGGGTCTAGATTATTCTAACTTTCTATATCTTGGCATTCCTCAATCCACTATTCAACCTCTTCAACAACTTTAAAATTCTGCAGCATGATTTCTCATCAACAGCAAGACATATGATTACATACCCCCCGTTCTTTATCAATTACACTGGCTACCAGTTAAATGGCGCATATACTAAAAAACTCTGTCTATAATTCCTAATATAATTTATAACAATAACTTCACTTGGTTGTCCTCAACATTACACATTTATACCCCCTGCAGAAATCTTAGGACCAGAAACAAACTCCTGTTTCAAATTCTATCCCCCCGATCTACATGACTAACCATAACAAGAGAACAAGCTTTCTCGATAGCAGGCCCTATTCTCTGGAACACTCTACCACCGGAGCTAAGACTAACCTCAAACAAAAAGAGTTTAAAAAATCCCTCAAATACCACCTTTTCTTACAAGCTTTCCCAAACTTCAATACACACTAAATACGCCATATTGCATTTTTGCCTGATTCCCTATACACTCCTTTAATTGAATTCCATTTTGTCAATTTTTTATTATGTTTTAACTTTATTTATTGTCTTAATTTGATACCTTTTAAACAAATAAATAAACAAATAAATATGTAAATGTAATTGACCGATCCTCTTATGGTTAACTAGTGTGGTTGTTGTTTTAAATAAAAAGTTAATAATTCTTTATATATATATATATATATATATATATATATATATATATATATATATATATATATATACTTCATTGTTGGAAAAAATGACTCTAGCTTGAATGCCCGCATTCAAGCTCATCAGCTCCACAGTATTGAATTTAAAAATCTATCTTTGCTCAAATTGCAATAAGATCCTCTCATGGTCACTTCCACTAGGATGATTACTCACTACATCAATTGCAAAAAATCTGAGCTATTCAAAGGAAAGTGACAAGCTTAGGCAATGTGATACCAATGTTGCTTGCAGAATTTTTTTAAAACTATGATGTTCATAGAATAAAGTTCTTAAAAATCTCCTTGTTTTGTCAACATATATCTTTGAGCAAGGGGATTGTACAATATAAATTACAAAATTGGAAGAGAATGTTGGAAAATGATGCATGATATATCTCTTGTTGGCTACAGAATGACAGAATTATTTGAATGAGAGAATCACAGCACAAGCCTGACAACAGCTAAATTTATGATGGCTCAATGTAGCTGGAGACTGCTTGACACTTGGTTCTTGATACTATTTATTTATTTATTTTTAACTTTTATATACTGACATTCTTGCATTAAATGCAAATCATGCCGGTTTACAGTGAATAGAAAAAGCAGTAAAAAATTCCTTAGTCGAATACAATGAAACAGCTTAGTTAACAAAGGAAACATAAAAATAAATTTTTACATATACACAAAGGTTTGCATGAAGGGGAGCACAAAGGGGAGAGCCCCTTTGTCACGCCCCTTCAGCGCGCGATGCCCGGCTCGCGACGCCTGGTGTTGAGGCTGTCTTAACTGTCCGATGTTAGTGACATCATGGGGGGGGCACTTACATCGCTGCTTCTTTCCAGTTCCAGGTGAAGATCAAGCTGTTTCCTTCACTTCCCCTCTCATGACTGTGGGGTGAGAAGCGCTGCAGGATGCCCCTTGATGTTATCTGGCTTCCCACACGCGACGCCTGTGTGGAAAGAAGAAAAAATGTTGTTTCGTTTTATTTTGGGGGAGTTTGGTTTTCCATGAATTTAATTTTGTCTAATGTTTATTTTGTTAAATAATAAAATGAACATAACCCCCCAAAAAAAGAAATGTGGCCTCCTTCCCACCAGAAGAAATGCTGGGGCCAGGAACCTTCCCAATTGTCACACCTGATCTGGAGGAATTCAACACCAAAACATGTGCCTTGTAAAGGTCCTAGGTCAAGCTCACAGTAACCTATCATGGCCTAGGTCACTGTGCCTCCCTAGCGTATGGCATCATTTCAACTAAGAATAAAGTAGATGGAACTGAAGACCTCCAGGCATCAGGCCTGGTCTTGCATCACAACACTGGATCCCTGATAGAGCAAGTATCTTTTTTCAGTATTTGGAAACTCAGCTGATGACCTGGCATCACCATCGGGCTTAGGCTATGGCTCCTACTTTGGTGCCTCATTTCTAGGTGAGGCCCCAGCTTTGGGCTTAGGTCTAGATCAGTGGTCCCCAAACCTGTCCTGGAGGGCCACCAGCCAGTCGGGTTTTTGGGATATCCACAATGAATATGCATGAGAGAAAATTTGCATGTTTTGGAGGCAGTGCATGCAAATTTTCTCTCATGCATATTCATTGAGGATATCCCAAAAACCCGACTGGCTGGTGGCCCTCCAGGACAGGTTTGGGGACCACTGGTCTAGACCCTACTGAAAAGTGAAAAATGAAAACCAATTAAATTTCATAGAATTTTCAATTGCTTTACTTTGAGAATGAAGTGAAATGAAATAGGAAATTTAGTCTCATTTCTTATTTTGTTTCTCCCGAATGCCCATTCCCTGTACGTACCAGGATCAGTCCAGGACACCTGGGTTGTGACTCCGCACCAGTAGATGGAGACAGACTAAAACTTGTGGGCGGAGCCATATATGCCCCTGTGCCAGTCACAGCCCCTCAGTCTTACTCTGTCTCCAGTAGATGGTGCAGGTGCGGTCACAGCTCCTTCCTGCCCTGGTTCTGGTATTCCTTCAGGGTTGGTTATATTTTTCTTGATTTTAGGCCAGTTTAGGATAAGGCGTTTTATTTGGGTTCTTTTACTAAATTGTCCCTGACGTCCCGTCCGCCCTGCCTCCCAGGGGGGTTGAGAGGTCCTGAGGGGACTACCCTCCCCCGGTTGAGGCCGCTGCTAGGGTCGAGGACCCGGCTATTCCAAGTAGCAGCGTCAGGGGTGACACCGGGGAGCCCGGTTTCTCATCCCTGCTGGATTAGGGCTCCAGGACCTTGGTCAGCGACAGGCCTTTTTTGTGTAAAAAAAAAAAAAAAAAAAGTGTTTTTTTATTGTGAGCCGGCTCTCTTGTTTCTTTGCGTCGCCGCTCTCGGGGGGGGGCGCCGCTGACAGGGGGGAGGCCGTTCGCACTAATTTTATTTTGCTTACCTGCCGTTGCTCCCCGTCTTCGCACCGTTTTCGCCGGCATGCCTCGCGGTTCGATTTTCCGGGCCTGCGGCTCGGCGCGCGCGCGTCTCTCACGCGACGGCCTTTGCGCAGCCTGCATCCCGGGCGATGAGGGATCGTCCAGGGCGACTCGGGGGGCTCGGTCGTGACCCGCGCGAGCGCCGCTGAGCGGGGGGGGGCGCGATAGAGAAGCCCCAGGAGCTTTTCCCGCTCAGGGCGGGTGCGGCGGCCATTTTGGCCACGGGCCGCGAAATGGCGCGGGAAACGGCAGGGCCTGCAGCCCTGCCCCCCGCGTTTTCTCCTCAGCGAATTGCGACGGAGAGGGGTCCCTCGGGGGACCCGGGGTCCCCGGGGAGTCCCGCTGAAGTTTCTTCCGGTTCCGGTTCGTTTTCAGAGGACTTTGCGCTCTTGCTGCGCAAAGTCCTGAAATATAAGAAGAGCAAGCGCGGCCGGAGGGAATCCCGCAAGGCTCCACGGCTGAAGAAGTCCAAGAGGCCATCGGGGGTTGCGGAGGTGCCCCGAGCGCTTCGAAGGCAAAACGGCCTCCGCGTGGCGTCCCACAGGAGGCAGACTCAGATTCCTCCACTGGTTCGGACACTGATTCCACTGAAGAGCCCCAACAGGGGGCCGATGAGGTGGCAGCGGACGGATCCGCTCCGTCCGGCGCAGGAAAAGGATCACAGGCAGTGGAGGGAGACGATCCCAAGGTGGTCCGGCTCTTCCGCAGGGAGGAACTGCCGCCCCTAATTCCAGCCATTCTCCAAGAGCGGGGAATAGAGGCCCCTCCGGTAGTGGTTCGGCAGGAGGCGAACATGGATCCGGTCCTGATAGGCCTCACGGGCCCGGCAGTTGCTTTTCCGTTTCATTTTCTTCACGGACATCCTGTTTCGCGAATGGGACACTCCAGAATTGGGTCTGAAGGTCAGCAAAGCCATGGACAAGCTTCACCCGCTCCCGGAGGATGCGCTGGACCGTCTCAAACTGCCCAAGGTGGATTCAGCGGTTTTCTGCGGTAACGAAGAGATCCACCATCCCAGTCACGGGAGCGACAGCCCTCAGGGATCTTCAGGACAGGAAGCTGGAAGTTCAGCTTAAGAATATTTTCGAGGTCTCCGCGCTCGGAGTACGAGCCGCCATCTGCACGACTTTCGCGATGCGAGCTAGCTTGCGCTGGGCTCAGGTTCTTCAAGCCAATGCGGATTTTTCTGCAGGCGAGGCAGCGCAGGCGGATAAGTTGGAAGCGGCGATAGCTTATGGCGCAGATGCGCTCCACGATCTGCAGCGCACCTCGGCGAGATCTATGGTGGCTGCTGTTTCGGCGCGTCGCCTCCGGTGGCTACGCAACTGGGCAGGCGGACGGCTTTTCCAAGGCTCACCTCGGGGCGCTACCATTCAAAGGTAAGTTGCTGTTTGGCAAGGAATTAGACGATTTAATGATGTCCCTGGGGGACAACAGGGTTTTCAGGCTGCCCGAGGCTAGATCCAGGTCTTTTTCCTCCCGTACCCCGCAGTGGCAACAGCATTCCTTTCGGGGGAAGCGCTTCGGACGGCAAGGCGGACCCCTGGCGATCACAGGGGCCAAGTCTTCACAATGAAAGGTGGTCGGCCCATCTCCCGCCGCAGCCCCAGCACTCCGTTCCCAACGTCGGGGCGCGGTTGATGTCTTTTTTCGAGAGAATGGGCCGGTGTAACGTCGGGCCTGTGGGTCCTCAACGTGATAAGACATGGCTACGCGTTAGATTTTGCTCGCACTCCAGGGGACAAGTTCCTCGTCTCGCCCTGCAAGACCCCCGAGAAGAAGGTGGCGGTGCTAGACACCATCCGACGCTTGGAAGGCTTAGGGGCTATTTCCCCCGTCCCGGTCAGCCAACACGGCAAGGGCCGTTATTCCATCTACTTCATCGTCCCAAAGAAAGACGGCACGTCCAGACCAATTCTGGATCTCAAAGGGGTAAACCGATGCCTTCTCGTTCCTCACTTCAAACTGGAGACGTTTCACTCCGTCATAGCCGCGGTTCTGTCCGGCGAGTTCCTGGCCTCCCTGGATCTCACGGAGGCGTATCTTCACATAGGCATTCAGCCATCGTTCCAGCGCTTCCTCAGGTTCTGCATTCTGGGACGGCATTACCAGTTTCGTGCACTCCCGTTTGGGCTCGCGACGGCCCCCCGTACATTCACAAAGGTGATGGTGGTGGTGGCAGCGCAGTTGCGCCGGGAAGGTCTCCTGGTCCATCCTTATCTGGATGATTGGTTGATTCGGGCGAAGTCCGAGGATCAGTGTCGGATGGCGGTGGCCAGGGTCCTCCATCTTCTGCATTCCCTAGGATGGGTGGTCAACTTCAAAAAGAGTCATCTGGCCCTCACGCAGACCTTGGAATATCTGGGAGCGGTGTTCGACACGAAACAGGGCAAGGTGTTCCTGTCGCACAACCGGGTATGCAAACTGCAATCTCAAGTGAGGCGCTTATTGTCTCTCCGCCAATCGCGGGTCTGCGACTACCTTACGGTCCTAGGGTCTATGGCTTCAACGCTAGCACTGGTGCCCTGGGCGTTCGCTCATCTGCGACCATTACAGTCGTCCTTACTGTCCCGCTGGAAGCCGGTCTCGGAGGAGAGGTCCAGCCTGCTCTGGTGGCGGGATCCCAGTCATCTGTCTTCCTGAGTCTCCCTTCTAGTGCCCGATTGGATAGTGGTTACCACGGATGCAAGCCTCTCCGGTTGGGGAGCGGTCTGCCTAGGGAGCTCGGTCCACGGCCTATGGTCAGTGTCACAAGCCCAGTGGTCTATCAATCGCCCGGAGACCAGAGCGGTCCGTCTGGCCCTGCAAGCTTTTCTGCCGTTGCTGCGGGGAAGGGCAGTCCGAGTGTTGTCGGACAATGCGACCACCGTGGCATACTTCAACCGCCAGGGCGGGACAAGGAGCCCCCAGGTAGCGGAGGAGGCTCAGCGCTTGATGGCCTGGTCGGAGCTGCATCTCAGCAACATAGCAGCGTCTCACATTGCGGGAGTCGACAACGTGCAGGCGGATTTTCTCAGCCGTCAGCGCCTAGATCCCGGAGAGTGGGAGCTGGGGGACGCAGCGTTCCTTCTCATTTGCGAAACGTGGGGTGTGCCCCACATGGATCTGATGGCCACGTGGCACAACGCGAAGGCCCCGCAATTTTACAGTCGACGTCGAGAACGGGGGGCAGAAGGCGTCGACGCGTTGGTGCTTCCCTGGCCGACGGATGTGCTGCTTTACGTGTTTTCCCCCGTGGCCGATGATCGGCAAGATTCTACGGTGCATAGAGTTGCACCCGGCCAATGTGATCTTGGTGGCACCGGAGTGGCCGCGCCGGCCGTGGTTTGCGGACCTCGTCCAGCTGGCGGTAGAGGCTCCCCTTCGGCTCCAAGGAATGGCGGGCCTACTCCGTCAGGGCCCTGTCTGTTTGGAGGATGCGGATCGCTTCTGTCTCGCGGCATGGCTTTTGAGAGGACGCGGCTGGAGAGAAAAGGTTTCTCAGATGCGGTGGTGGCTACGTTGCTGCGTTCCCGGAAACAGTCGACGTCTCTGGCTTATGTCCGAGTCTGGGTGGTCTTTGAGGAATGGTGCGTGCAGCGTGGGGTGGACCCCATTTCGGCGTCGGTCTCCGACATTCTGGCGTTCCTCCAGGCAGGTCTGGCCAAAGGTCTGGCGTGCAGTTCTCTACGTGGCCAAGTAGCGGCGCTTGGTTGTTTACGAGGTAAGGTCCGTGGTACGTCCCTGGCGCTTCATCCGGATATTTCTCGTTTCCTTCGGGGTGCTAAGCACCTTCGCCCTCCATTGCGTCTCCCTTGTCCGGCTTGGAACCTCAATTGGATTCTCTCCGCTCTCTGCACGGCGCCGTTTGAGCCCTTGAAACGCGCAACTCTTAAGGATCTCACTTTAAAAAAAAAAAAAAAAAACGGCGTTCTTGGTAGCGATTGCCTCGGCACGGCGTGTTTCCGAGTTACAGGCCCTGTCCTGTAGGGAACCTTTCTTGCGTTGTTCGGATTCCGGAGTTTCTTTGCGGACGGTTCCCTCCTTTCTTCCGAAAGTTGTGTCGCTTTTTCACGTGAATCAATCGGTGGAGTTGCCCGCTTTCGCGGGAAGGGAGTCCTCCGATCCAGAAGAAAGGGATTTACGGAAGCTTGACGTGCGGAGATCCCTCCTTCGATATCTGGAGGTCACTAATCCGTTTCGGGTCACAGATCATCTGTTTGTCCTGTTCTCTGGTCCAAAGAAAGGGGCCGCAGCGTCACGCACAACGGTCGCCCGTTGGCTCAAAGAGGACATTGGGTCGGCGTACTTGGTACGGGGGAAAACCACTTCCTGCGGGCCTTAGGGCTCACTCGACTCGTCCTCAAGCAGCGTCTTGGGCGGCAGCTTCGCAGGTGTCGCCTCAAGAGATTTGCAGGGCGGCTACCTGGAAGTCATTACATACCTTTATCAGGCATTACCGGTTGGATGTCCGGGCTACCGATTCCGGAGGGTTTGGAGAGAGGGTACTCCAAGCGGGACTCTCTGCTTCCCACCCTCGTTAGGTTTGCTCTGGTACATCCCAGGTGTCCTGGACTGATCCTGGTACGTACAGGGAAAGGAAAATTAGTTTCTTACCTGATAATTTTCGTTCCTGTAGTACCAAGGATCAGTCCAGGATCCCGCCCGCAGTGCTGCGCTGAAGTAATGGAGAGTCCGCTCTTGTTCTGAATTATTCTGTTCCGCTTGTTTAGCTCTCTCGGTTGGAGAGTCCGTTTCCAGGAGGGGTGTTTCTTTCCACGTTCTATTAGCGGTTTATAGATAGTTTAGTTCTCTGGTTGTGTTCTACTTTGACATTACGTATGACTGAGGGGCTGTGACTGGCACAGGGGCATATATGGCTCCGCCCACAAGTTTTAGTCTGTCTCCATCTACTGGTGCGGAGTCACAACCCAGGTGTCCTGGACTGATCCTTGGTACTACAGGAACGAAAATTATCAGGTAAGAAACTAATTTTCCTTTCCTCCTTGATACATGGCAGGACTTAACATTTCTTTGAAAATTGTTCCTCTTGAAAAAGCAAAGCTTAATTCCTTGTTAGAAAACAGAGGTTGCAGCTTTTGAACACAAAAATGCTTTTGAAAATCCAACATATCTGTGTGGATTTGAATGCAAGGAATGTCATGCATAGTCAACTTGATGTTAATATTTTATCATGGCCATCTGCGAAGGTGGTCAGCCGTGATAAAATAACAACACCTCTTTGAAATATGTTAATTTTGTGATGGGAGGCCCAGGACCCTAGCACAAGTCCCAAGGTTCCCACTGCACACTGAAAGTATAAAAAAAAAAAAAAAAGTCACAGCCAAACAGGGAATTTGAATGAGGTCAGTACAGACCCCCATTTCAACATTGGGGCTGCCAGTTGAGGTGGCCCAGACACCCCCAAAAAGTTTAGAAAAAAAAAAGCACCCACAGTGATGACCCCCCCCCAGTCTATGGAAAATATATTGGCTTTGGATCCCAGCCCCCCTCACCCCAAGTGACAATGATCCTGTCCTAGTAACCCCCTCCCCCCCACTCTCATGACAATGATCCTGTTTCAGTGCATCCTTCCAACACCCCATACCCCCAAGTGACAGTGACAGTGATAACCTCCCTGATTTAACAAAAAGTGGTCCAGGGCCCCACACTAACCTTCCCCCAGAAAGGAAAAAATTAAGTATCTTGGCCCCCACCCTCCCCCACCCCAACCCCCCTCCTGCACCCCACATACCTAAAAATGAATTTTATATCAGGGCCTGGTGCACCCTTGCACCCACTATTGTCATCGCCATTATCCAAAATTGCACCAACCTGACCTTGCGCCAGACATGTGACTGGGGTAAGGCCTAAGCATCGAATCTCCTGAGATCTTATTTTAGGTACAAGGGGATGTGGAATGGGGGGAGAGGGGGGGGAAGGGGGCTGGGGTGGGGTGGGGCCCAGGACCATTTCATTTTTTTTGTTTTAATCAGGGGGTGGTCCTCACTGGCACTGTTTGGGAGCTGGGTTGGGGGGAGGTTATTATCACTGGCACCATCACTTGGGGTGAGGGGAGGGGGTTATCACTGGTACTGTCATTTGGGGGGTGGGAGGGAGTGGGAAAGGGAGACCATGATAGGATCATTATCATTTAGGGGGTGGGGGTTGGGAAGAGGGATTTGGACAGGATCATTCACTTGGAAGGGTGGGGAACCGGGACCTAAAGCCAATTATTTTTACATAGACAGGGGAGGACCAGGGATTGTTGCCTCATGGCTTTTTTTTCTATTTTTCTTTTTTTTTTGAGGGGATGTCTGGGCCACTTGTCAAGGCGGCCCTTAGTTGAGCTGGGTGTCATCACTGATCCCTGCTCAACCTCCACGTTTGCCGCGACTTTGATTTTTCGGGTCAGTGGCCCATTAAGGTGATGGCCGACCTGTGAGACTGAGGTCACCATCACATTAAAGGGCCACTCACACATTTTTTTTTGTGCCACAGTGTTTCAGGGGAGATGACACTTGCCACAATAGTGGAACCCCTCCTGTGATAAAACATCACAGCTTGGTAAATGTAGGGGTAAATTTGTACCTGAGACAATGGAGGGTAAAATGAGTTGCCCATGATTATAAATGGATCTTCAACATTGGCTTCTCTTTCTCTTAGCCCTCTGCTCTGACCACTAGGCTACTCCTCTACTCTTTGGCTAGTGGTAGCTCCATGTTTATAGATTGCAGTAATGAATCCCACTGACTAAAATTATGTTTTAGGGAAATGGCTAGAAAGTAGAATTAGGTTAAATAGCTATATTACTGCTTCCTGGAATTGTAAATTGCTGAAGTTTAGCATTTTTATTAGTATCCTATCAGGTTCAGGCTCACTGTGTTACCAAATTGCATCTAAGCCACAGTGGGCAATTTAACTCTTACAGAAACATTTTAACCACTTTCATAATATTCAGAAGGGTTTCAAAGCCAACATTTCAGGCAATTCACTACCCTCTTTCAGTCTTTATTGGATTAATAAGGAAATGTTGGAGCTTATTGCTTAAATCATTTTCTCTCTCAGCTGCTAAATCTTTCATGGTAAATTAAGAAAATAAAAGTATTAATTAATTAAATCAAATAGTTTATCAACACCAGAAGTAGTATATCAATGCTATTATTTTGAGTATCAGGAGACATTTAATAAACAATCCTAAAGGTCACCTTCAAGATTCAATATGTAGAAGAGCCAGATAATGTAAGATCCATGGTAACAAGGAAATGATGGTACAGAATTATCATTTTTTTGAAGCTTTTGCTTTTACAAGTTAAAAGAATGATTATAATATTTTAGTATCAGAGTACAGTACAAAATGTAACATATATTCATATAATTTAAATACATTTATTTAATTTGCAGCTATCAATAAAAATGTGGGAACACCATGATTCTGCTGAGAGCTGCATTCGAGAACCACAGCTTATTGACTTCTTTTTTTTGGAAGAAGAAAAAGCTGGAAAAAGAAAAAGCAGCAATCAGGGGATGATTTTTAGATTATAATACAACTCATGTACTGATGTAATCAAAATGTTCTCTTTAGGCATGAGTAAGACAATGTATACGTCTGTGATAAAACAATAAAAAAGTTATCATATGAGTTGATACAAATGTAATGTTTGTTAGGATTTATCACATGGCTAATTGTATGTCCATGTGATCCTTTTTTCTGTTTTCCAAGTTGTTTTCCTTTTTAACTTTGTCTCCTCTTTCCATTCCATGGACTTGATATGATATTCCAAATTTGGTTTTCCTATAGGTTTCCTTTGATAATTACTATTGTTCTTAAGGTTTATTTTTAAATCTTATTAAATTTGACAAATAATGCAAATATGTACTATATGAGTCAATACAAATTTAATATGAACAGCAAAACATCACTCCACGTGGTATGCAAAAATGTTTTACCTTGTTCACAAGCTTTGCTACACAAGTATGGTTCCAGTAATAGCATGTACAGAATCAAAAACTACACTATTATGCATACTGGTTCCCTGTAGAAATTCTCCATGCTAACTCATCTGATTGAAGACATCCACAGGATAGCAAAGAAAGGAGAAGTGGTGATCGTTGGAGACTTTAATATGCCAGACGTAGACTGGAGAATCCCATCTGCAGAATCTAAAAATAGTAGAGAAATAGTAGATGCCCTGCAAGTAGCTTTATTCAAACAAATGGTAATGGAACCCACGAGAGAAGGAGCTATACTCGACTTAGTGCTCACTAATGGAGATAATGTCTCAGACGTCCAGGTGGGTGCCCACCTCAGCACCAGTGATCATCAAACGGTATGGTTTAATATCACAAAAAGGACATGAAAAAGAAGCACAAAAACCCAAGTTTTGATGTTCAAAAACACAGACTTTGATGAAATGGGGAAGTACCTGGAGGAAGAACTAAAAGGCTGGGAAAACGAGAGAGATGTGGATCAACAGTGGACCAATCTAAAAGGAGCAATCACCAAGGCAACTAATCTATATGTTAGAAAAGTAAAGAAAAGCAAAAGAAAAATGAAACCTATCTGGTTCTCAAAGGAGGTGGCTGACAAAATAAAGGCTAAAAGAACAGCATTCAAGAAATATAAAAGATCCCAAAAGGAGGAACACAAAGAAGAATATCTGGTAGAACTGAGGGAGACGAAGAAATTAATCAAGATGGCAAAAAGTCAAGCGGAAGAGAGGATTGCCAAAGAGGTAAAGAGTGGTAACAAAACATTTTTCAGATATATCAGTGAAAAGAGAAAAGTTCAAAATGGTATAGTGAAATTGAAAGGTGGAAAGGATCAATGCGTGGAGAGAGACGAAGAAATGGCAGAAATATTAAATGAATACTTCAGTTCTGTGTTCACTAAAGAGGACCCTGGAGAAGGACCGACACTAGTTAACAAGAAACTGGAGGGGAATGGAGTAGATGTAACTCAATTTACAGTAGAAAATGTATGGGAAGAGCTGGTGAAACTGAAAGTGGACAAAGCCATGGGGCCTGATGAAGTTCATCCCAGAATACTGAGGGAGCTCAGAGATGTGCTGGCAGGTCCGCTGTGTGACCTATTCAATAGATCCCTAGAAACGGGAGTGGTGCCGAATGATTGGAGGAGAGCGGTGGTGGTCCCGCTTCACAAGAGTGGGAACAGAGAAGAGGCTGGTAACTACAGACCGGTTAGCCTCACTTCGGTGGTGGGAAAAGTAATGGAGTCACTGTTGAAAGAGAGAATAGTGAACTATCTACAGTCGGGAGAATTGCTGGACCAGAGGCAGCATGGATTCACCATTGGAAGATCCTGTCAGACAAATCTGATTGACTTTTTTGACTGGGTAACCAAGGAATTGGATCGAGGAAGAGCACTCGATGTCATCTACTTGGATTTCACCAAAGCTTTTGACACTGTCCCGCACAGGAGACTGGTGAATAAAATGAGAAGCTTAGGAGTGAGTGCCGAGGTGGTGGCCTGGATTGCAAACTGGTTGACGGACAGAAGACAATGTGTGATGGTAAATGGAACTCTCTCTGAAGAGAGAGCGGTTTTAAGCGGTGTACCGCAGGGATCGGTGTTGGGACCGGTCCTTTTCAATATCTTTGTGAGCGACATTGCGGAAGGGATAGAAGGTAAGGTATGTCTTTTTGCGGATGACACTAAGATCTGCAACAGAGTGGACACGCCGGAAGGAGTGGAGAGAATGAGACGGGATTTAAGGAAGATGGAAGAGTGGTCGAAGACATGGCAGCTGACATTCAATGCCAAGAAGTGCAAAGTCATGCATATGGGGAGTGGAAATCCGAATGAACTGTATTCGATGGGGGGGAAAGGCTGATGTGCACGGAGCAGGAGAGAGACCTTGGGGTGATGGTGTCTAATGATCTGAAGTCGGCGAAACAATGTGACAAGGCGATAGCTAAAGCCAGAAGAATGCTGGGCTGCATAGAGAGAGGAATATCGAGTAAGAAAAGGGAAGTGATTATCCCCTTGTACAGGTCCTTGGTGAGACCTCACCTGGAGTATTGTGTTCAGTTCTGGAGACCGTATCTCCGAAGAGACAGAGACAAGATGGAGGCGGTCCAGAGAAGGGTGACCAAAAAGGTGGAAGGTCTTCATCAAATGACTTATGAGGAGAGATTGAAGAATCTAAATATGTACACCCTGGAGGAAAGGAGGAGCAGAGGTGATATGATACAGACTTTCAGATACTTGAAAGGTTTTAATGATCCAATGACAACGACAAACCTTTTCCATAGGAAAAAAATCAGCAGAACCAGGGGTCACGATTTGAAGCTCCAGGGAGGAAGATTCAGAACCAATGTCAGGAAGTATTTCTTCACGGAGAGGGTGGTGGATGCCTGGAATGCCCTTCCGGAGGAAGTGGTGAAGACCAGAACTGTGAAGGACTTCAAAGGGGCGTGGGATAAACACTGTGGATCCATAAAATCAAGAGGCCGTCAATAAAGAGTGGGTGGCTCGCCAGAATGACGGCTACTGCCTGGAGATAATACCCTTATTCAATAAACATACACATGGTTACTGTGACTCCAACATCACTCTAAGCTACAACAGCAAGAGGAAATGTGGAAAAAAGAATTCGCACTCACAAAGTGGGGAGTAGCTGGCTTGTTACGGCGGTTACTACCCCAAACCAAATAAGCCTGATACTTCACTTTCAATACATATCCAGCATAGCTCTCTGCTTCAACAGCAGGGGAGAAGAAAAACTGATACTTCACGCATAGCTCTCTGCTTCAACGGCAGGGGAGAAGAAAAACTGATACTTCACGCATATCCAGCATAGCTCTCTGCTTCAACGGCAGGGGAGAAGAAAAAAGGATTCGCACTCACAAAGCGGGGAGTAGCTGGCTTGTTACGGCGGTTACTACCCCAAACCAAATAAGCCTGATACTTCACTTTCAATGCATATCCTGCTTCAACCGCAGGGGAGAAGAAAAACTGATACTTCACGCATATCCAGCATAGCTCTCTACTTCAACGGCAGGGGAGAAGAAAAACTGATACTACACGCATATCCAGCATAGCTCCCTGCTTCAACGGCAGGGGAGAAGAAAAACAACCAATAAGGGCTGAATAACACAGTCTGGGTAAAACAAATAAACATGGGTGTAGCTTGCTTATTGCGGCGGTTACTACCCCTACTACCCCTAACTAATCAAGCTTGATATTTCACTTGGTTGCAGCTCCATCACTGCTCTCTACAAATGTGAAGCTTGCTGGGCAGACTGGATGGGCCGTTTGGTCTTCTTCTGCCGTCATTTCTATGTTTCTATGTTTCTATGTTTCTATACTTTTGCCCAGTTAGCAAGGGGCATTTTCTCCCCCAGAATGTCAGTGCAGGGAAAAATGTCCCCTTCCTACTTCTCGACCCTCCCCCCCCTCCCCCCCCCCCAGCATCACAACAGGAAATAAAAGCATGTTCTTTGCTGATTATGCAAAAATTGAACATACTTTATTTATTTATTTAAAATGATTTGTATACCGCCTATACAAAAATATTGGGAGATCTAAGCGGTTTACATAAAAGAACATTCATAATTCAAAGCACAGGGGGTGGGGGAAAATGGGGTTCAAGGTAAAAGGGTTAAAATACAAGAAAATAAAACAGAAAATAACTTAAAATACTGATAAAAGTAAAGTAGTGAGAAAAAAAGGTCTTACACTGCTTGGAGTTTGCTGAAAGCGGTGGAACATAAATAAGGTTGCTTGCATGATAAAGCAGAAGTAGGTTGTTGCAGAAATTTAATGTGTACAATCTATGACATCAAGACACAGAAGGCAAATTTACTACAGCTTGTGATACATTCTGAAACAAGCAAAGCAATTGATCACCACTGTATGCTGCACAAACCAAAACTGGGACAGCTAGGTGAGGTACCGTATGAATGGCTTGCCTAAAAACATTCAGAGGGCACTCCAATGTGTGGCCCAATGCTGATTGAAAAAGCAAAAGACTTCTATCAACAAACTGAACTTACTGAGGTATGCCATTTTTTAGATGGATAGTTGTCTCATTTTAACATTTGCCATGGCATCAGAAAAAATTCTGCTGATCATTTGGCTGCTGAAAAATATGCATTTTCTTCAAGAAATGTGTTCAAGAACATGTTTTTACTCCAGAGAACATATACAATGCTGACTAAACTGGCCTTTTTGGCATTGTCAACTTCTACCCTAGCTGGTGCAGGGTAGTTTGGTGCAGTTGGTTTTAAGCAGAACATGGATAACCCAGGGGAACTAAAAATAGCATGTGTGCCCATAAAATAGCATATACACGAGTATATAGTGTTTTAAAAATGCATAACATGCACGCATACATAGAGGAATGGGAGTAAATGTACGTGTGCAAAAAAGGGGCAGACCAGGGGCATTCCAGGGAGGGTCCAACATTTATGTGCATAAGTTTTTATTTTACAACATGCTAAAGTGATGCACATAAGGCTTTTACTTATGTATATTTAATCCTGCTCTATATATGTTGTAAGTGCTCATAAACACCTTAAAAGTGAAAAAATGACTTGGGTGGGGGGTCTGGATGAAACAGGGGGCCTTCATGAGCTACAGATGGACTGGACAAAATGGTAGATTAAGTGGTAAAACTGGTTAGTTCATTGCCACATGTTTGTTATAAAATTCCCTGACTTATACATGTAAAAGCCAATTTACAGGGGGTAATTTGTGTCTAAATAAAGCAAGTAAAATCTAGTTGTGTATCCCTTTAAAATTCAAATTACAAATAAGTAGGTATATCATTTGTGCTAGGGATATGCAGACAAAAAGTTTTCGTTGATAAGTTGATAAGTTGAAGTTGAGGGTCGATTTCATTCAATATGGACATATGGAGAATTCCATAAGTTGAGGGTCTGTCCATACGTTCACCGGTTCCCTAAATAAAAATTTAAACCCCTCACCCTCCTTAATCCCCCCCCAAGACTTACCAAAACTCCCTGGTGGTCCAGCGGGGAGTTAGGAAGCCATCCCTGCACTCGTCTGCGATTTCCTCATGGCGCCGATAGCCTGTGTCACAGGGGCTGCCGTGCCATTGGTCAGCCCCTGTCACATGGTCACCGGCGCCATCTTGTACTCCTACCACGTGACAGGTAGGTCAAGTGGCAGGAGGTCGCTCCGGGACCCCTGCTGGACCCAACCGGAACTTTTGGCCAGCTTGGGGGGGGGCCTCCTGACCCCCCCAAGCTGGCCAAAAGTTCCGGTTGGGTCCAACGGCGGTCCGGGAGCTGAGGCGCAGAGGAGCACGTGACGTCGGCGTCACTCGACGTGACGCCGACTTCACGTGCTCCTCGCAAAGGAATACAGGGATGGCTTCCTGACTCCCCGCTGGACCACCAGGGAGTTTTGGTAAGTCTTGGGGGGGTCAGGAGGATGGGGGGGTTTAAGTGTTTATTTAGGTTCAACGTATTCAACATAGCTATGTTGAATACGTTGGAACTCGCGATTCGTTTCTCCTCAAACTTTTTTTTCTCTTTTAAAAATATAAGTTGCGTTTTACATATGCGTTCAAAACGAATGCACACCCCTAATTTGTGCACACTTGTCTGGCTAAGAATTGCATTTGCCGCTACTTATATGGAGAAATGTGAACTTATCCGGATAAATAAATAGCACTTTTTGTTTTCACTTTTGCTTTTACTTGCATACCCAGAATAAGTCTGAAAAGTGCTATTTAGACGAACAAGTAGCACTTTTCAGACTTATCTGGCTAAGTGCCGCTACTTAGCCACATAAATCAGAACTTTTCCGGATAAGTCCAAACTTGTGTGACTTGCAGTTCCCAAATATGTGGCACGTATGCATGCATGGGTACTTCGGTCGTTTCACTCTGCATGTCAAAGTGGCCCCTAATCCCTACACTGCTACCTAAACCTCACCTCGAGTTGCTAGGTGGGTTTCCTGTAGTAGCATAAATGGGTAACTGCTACAAGGCTCTTCTAGATAGTCTCTCTCTCTCTCTCATGAAATGAGCACTTTGCAGGTAGAGAATTGCAATTATGTAGATAGTACAAAAAGTTAATGCACTTTGCAGTAATATCTATGTGAAGCACCAAGATAATGCACATTGCAATAAATAGGCTATTACCACAAACATGCCCCTTTTCCAATCACATGCAGTTTGGTAAATCTAGGCCCTAGATTGTAAGCCCTCTGGAGATGGGGAAATACCTGCAGGTAATCCACTTTGAAGTGCTGTAGAATATAAAAATCTAAATAAATAAACATCACACATTAGTCAAGATGCAACTCTTGTCATGGATCCATACAAAGGCATTATGATATTCTCAGTTTTGCTCTCTATTCCTTTTCAAATAATACCTCACATTCTCTTTATCATCTTAACCTCCACCACACACCGACCTGAAGAATTCAAAATACTGCCTACCTACAAGGACTTCAAGGTCTTTTTCCTGGTTGGTGACTCCTAACATGGAACTCAGTATCATGTACCTGTAGCTGGGATTATTCTTCCCTACATCCATTACTTTTGCACTTGTCCGAATTAAATTGCATCTGCCATTTACCAGCTTATTCTTCAAGTCTCACAAGGCCCTTCTGCAGTTCTTTACAATCTGCTGTCATTTTAATGTCTCAAAACAATTTTGTGTTATCTGCAAATTTGGTCACCTCACTTGTCAATCCTTTCTCCAGATCAATTATGAATTTTCTAAATTGCATATGGTCTACAAATCAATTATTGAATTTGCTAAATGGCACAGGTCCGCACTGGTACCATTTTGATGGCTCGGGAATGGAAGATGGCTCCTGGGCCTCCCACTAGACCACCAGGGACTTTGGATGAGTCTTGGAAGTTGAGGAGGGTGGGGGGCTTTATATTTAATGATGTTTCAAGGGTTGGGGAAGGGTTTGGGGTGTTTTTTATGAAATGTTGATGAAAAATAATTCTGATCACTCCTGGGCCCTCCCCCCCACTGGACCACTAAGGACAGGAAGGGCAGCCATGAGGGAGGGAGGGAAGGAATCAAACAAGGAGGACAGCCATGGGGGATGGAGAGAAATATTCAAACAGGCTGGGCAGCCATGGGGGAGGATTTACCCTCAATTTATCCATGGGTGACAGATAAACCTTGATTTTCAGGCCCCAAAATGCCCTCGACTTTTACATGAGATTGACTTATACATAAGAATATAGGTATGCTATATCAACCAGCTCACTTTTCTTTGGATAGATCAGAAGAAATGTTGTCAGTCAAAAATTCTATTTGCTACAGGCTTAGACCATGAGGTACTCTCCCTGACCAGGGGTACAGACAAATAGGGATGTGAATCGTTTTTCAACGATTAAAATTATCGTCCGATAATGTTTATATCGTCTTAAATCGTTATAGAACACGATACAATAGAAATTCTAACGATTTATCGTTAAAAATCGTTAAATCGTGTTAGTGCGCACTAACTCGAGTTAGTGCGCACTAACTCCCCGTTAGTGCGCACTAACTCGATTTAGTGCGCACTAACTGAAAATGATACAAATAAACACTTTCCAGGTCACTGAAGGTCAGTTAGGAATGAATATGTGTTCCTATTGGCTGGCTGCCCTCTTATCTATTGATGTTACCAAGGTTACCACTGAGGTGATGGTTGGGGGGATGGGAAATGGAACTGGAAACTAACGAACACCAACAGAAAATGAAACAAAGTGTTCACACTTCCCAGGTCAGTAAAGGTCACTTAGGAATGAATATGTATGTA
Source organism: Rhinatrema bivittatum (assembly GCF_901001135.1). NCBI lineage: Eukaryota > Metazoa > Chordata > Amphibia > Gymnophiona > Rhinatrematidae > Rhinatrema > Rhinatrema bivittatum. The sequence goes on along the minus strand of NC_042615.1, from coordinate 378,784,265 downwards.
TGTATTCCTATTGGCTGGCTGTGCTCTTATCTATTGATGTTACCAATATGGTTGGGGGGATGTGAAATGGAAACAGTTGGAAGCTTGACAAAAAAAGTAATGTAATGATCAGCACTCACGTGACTAGAACTTGTTTGTTTATTATTTTTGTTAGCAGGCACCTGAAATGCTAGTGCATGTTGAATTTGCCAATCACTGTGCATTTTAGAAAGGTGGTCCTGGCTGGAACTGTACACAGTTCAAATATATGTAATTGATTGTTGGTAAGTGTATTTTTTAAGTAGCCACACTGGCACCAGTATGTTTACTTTTCCTCCTACTTAACTCACTAGCTCAGCTTTGTAAGAAGGGCTTCTCTGCTTGTGTGTTGTTTTTGTTTGGTGTGAGGAGAGCAGAAACATCAGATCTTTATTCAATCTACTACAGTCATCTCTTACAGTGCCCTATCCCTATTAATACCAGGAGTGTTGTGATCTTCCTGCACACAGTGCCCTAACCCTGATACCAGTCTGAGACAGCTCCCTCCCTGCATTACTAGTGAGAGGCTGGCTTCACAGACAGGGAGGAGCTGCCTGACCCTCACTCCTGACTTCCCCCATGTCCCAGCTAGTGAATGGTGTGTGGGTGAGGGGGGGGGGGGGGAGGATGGTGAAGTCTGAGACAGCTCCCTCCCTGCATTACTAGTGAGAGGCTGGCTTCACAGACAGGGGGGAGCTGCCTGACCCTCACTCCTGACTTCCTCCATGTCCCAGCTAGTGAATGGTGTGTGGGTGAGGGGGGGGGGGAGGATGGTGAAGTCTGAGACAGCTCCCTCCCTGCATTACTAGTGAGAGGCTGGCTTCACAGACGGGGGGGAGCTGCCTGACCCTCACTCCTGACTTCCCCCATGTCCCAGCTAGTGAATGGTGTGTGGGTGAGGGGGGGGGGGGGAGGATGGTGAAGTCTGAGACAGCTCCCTCCCTGCATTACTAGTGAGAGGCTGGCTTCACAGACAGGGGGGAGCTGCCTGACCCTCACTCCTGACTTCCCCCATGTCCCAGCTAGTGAATGGTGTGTGGGTGAGGGGGGGGGGAGGATGGTGAAGTCTGAGACAGCTCCCTCCCTGCATTACTAGTGAGAGGCTGGCTTCACAGACAGGGGGGAGCTGCCTGACCCTCACTCCTGACTTCCCCCATGTCCCAGCTAGTGAATGGTGTGTGGGTGAGGGGGGGGGGGGAGGATGGTGAAGTCTGAGACAGCTCCCTCCCTGCATTACTAGTGAGAGGCTGGCTTCACAGACAGGGGGGAGCTGCCTGACCCTCACTCCTGACTTCCCCCATGTCCCAGCTAGTGAATGGTGTGTGGGTGAGGGGGGGGGGGAGGATGGTGAAGTCTGAGACAGCTCCCTCCCTGCATTACTAGTGAGAGGCTTGCTTCACAGACAGGGGGGAGCTGCCTGTCCCTCACTCCTGACTTCCCCCATGTCCCAGCTAGTGAATGGTGTGTGGGTGAGGGGGGGGGGGGTGGATGGTGAAGTCTGAGACAGCTCCCTCCCTGCATTACTAGTGAGAGGCTGGCTTCACAGACAGGGGGGAGCTGCCTGACCCTCACTCCTGACTTCCCCCATGTCCCAGCTAGTGAATGGTGTGTGGGTGAGGGGGGGGGGGTGGATGGTGAAGTCTGAGACAGCTCCCTCCCTGCATTACTAGTGAGAGGCTGGCTTCACAGACAGGGGGGAGCTGCCTGACCCTCACTCCTGACTTCCCCCATGTCCCAGCTAGTGAATGGTGTGTGGGTAAGGGGGGGGGGGAGGATGGTGAAGTCTGAGACAGCTCCCTCCCTGCATTACTAGTGAGAGGCTGGCTTCACAGACAGGGGGGAGCTGCCTGACCCTCACTCCTCCGGGGTATTGTGATCTTCCTGCACACAGTGCCCTATCCCTGATACCAGGGGTGTTGTGATCTTCCTGCAGGCAGTGCCCTATCCCTATTAATACCAGGAGTGTTGTGATCTTCCTGCATGCAGTGCCCTATCCCTGATATTGGGATGTGTGCAAGAAGATCACAACACCCCCGGTATCAGGAATAGGACACTGTGTGCAGGAAGATCACAACACCCCCAGTATCAAGAATAGGGCACTGTGTGCAGGAAGATCACAACACCCCTGGTATTAATAGGGATAGGGCACTGTGTGCAGGAAGATCACAATACCCCTGGTATCAGGGTTAGGGCACAAGTTCTAGTCACATTGACTGATCACATTACTTGTTTTGTCAAGCTACCAACTGTTTCCATTTCCCATCCCCCATATACTGTCAGTAGGAAACTTGGTAACATGAATAAATAAGAGGGCAGCCAATAGGAATACATATTCATTCCTAAACTGACCTGAACTGACCTGAAAAGTGTCAAATTGTATCATTTTCAGTTAGTGCGCACTAACTCCCAGTTAGTGCGCACTAATCGGAAAAAACGATTTTTAACGATTTTTTAACTAAAAAATCGTGCCTAAGACGATTTTCTTGCCCTGCCACACGATTTCTATCGTTAAGACGATATGGAAAACGATTCACATCCCTACAGACAAAGGGTAAGGATCCATGGAAATGAGATTGCCTTTCATCCTGGAGCGGTTGTGAAACTTCCTCTTTAGACCCACATACATACAATGATAAATACGCTGATAAAGGTAACTAGGGATATGCCTTCTTATTAAACATATGTGCAAAATGCATCAAATGAGGCCATTTTGGTTCATTACAAATAAAACAAACCAAAAATAGTGTCCATTGTGCATACCTGAAAATTTGAGGGTATTTTCATATTCAGGTAGTTTTTAAAAAAATATGGGCCTCTAGTGGGACCAGGCCTTGGTCTTGGCTTGGTCTCATTTCTAAGTTCTAGGTCTGAAGCTGGGTCCCAGCCTATAACTTGATCCAATCGCTGGGGTTTCTGTCTAGGCCTAGGTTCAACACATATCCTATCATCAAGGTCCAGGCTTTGGACCAGATCTGACCCTGAGACCCGGCCCAAGGCTGGGCTCTGTTTCAGAGGTCCAGGCTTAGGCCAGATGCTGGGGCCTAGCTAGAGACTGGGCTTAGACCAGAAGCTGGGGCATAACCAACATCTGTATTCTATCACTGAGACTGGGAGCTAGGCCTAGGTTCAAGGCCAGTTCTCATCACCTAAGATCAGCACTGGGGCTTAGTCCAAAGTCAATAAGGCCAAGGCCCAATGCAAGGACCTGGCCCAAGACTAGATTCCAATACCAAGGCCCAGGCCTGTCTAGGCCTGAGACTGGGTACTTGCCAAGGATGTATCCCATTGTCAAAGGCCAGGCCTAGGTCTAGGCCCAAGGCTGGGTCCCAAAACTGAGGCTGAGGCTTAGATCTAGGCCCAATAATGTCACCTGAGCCATGGCCTAGGCTTGATGCTGGGTCCCATAGCCAAGGCCAAAGCCTAGGCCCAGATCCTGGCACTTAGGTTCCACAAGACCCTGCTTTTCCCCTAGAAAATGGGAACTGATGATTATTCTTTCAGAACACTGATTCTGAGGTTTTTATGGGATTCTATTCAGACATGGTTTCTTGAGGAAGGACAGCAAACGCTAGGCCTTTATCCATGGGAAGGCACAAATGGGAATTTTCTCTAGGTGCAAGTTCAGGCAAGAGAGCAACAGCTGCCAATTCTGGAACCAGAGAGAGAGTTGGAAGACCACATACTCTGAGTGCAGATTCAACAAGGTAAGGTCAAAGGCTGGTTGCACCAATCAATGAGCACTTTTTCTGGGCAAATGTTCATAGAAAGTAAGAAAAGAGGCTGGTTTGGAGATTGGTTGCACAGAAAAGAGAACACTGCCTTTAGGTATAGGTCCTGAAATGGCAAAAATTTCCCTTGATCAGTACCACCAAAGGCTTGAGTCAAGGCCTCCACTAATACAGGTAGTTTTTAAAAGGGGAGCTGTGTTGCTCTAACAAGGGATAAACCCAGTTTAAAGCTTTTTCAGAGTAAAAGGATAAAAAGCAGGCCACATTAGCCTCATCATTGGAGTAGACATAATTAACTTTCTGAAACAAGAGGCAGAATTGCTCCATAAATTCAAGGAACTCAACTTGAGTATCATGAAATAACCCGCAAGGCTCCCAAAGGGCTGGTGAAGAATTAGTCTGATCTAGAAGGGTTTCCTTAAACTGATACCTCTCTTGTTGCAGGGATTGGAATTGGGAAAACAATACTCTACCTGCCTTTGTAGGGGATCTCCCTTCCGGACAGTAGTTGGCACATCTCCACCTGCAGCTTTCCAGACAATTAAGGGGGACACAGTAAGACTGAAGGCACTGTGCATGCTGGAAACCACAATACAAATATTTCTTTGGAACCTGCTGCACAGTTAAATTTGAGTCAGAAGTATTAAATGTGAATCACAAACATTACAAGGAACTTAGAGCAGGGATTGCAAACAGGTATTCTAGGGAACAAAACTGGGCATGGCAGAGGACAACAAAAGTCTCTGAATCCAAGGTTATCAGGCAGTACTTCAAACAATGTTTCTTTCCCAAAGCAAGAGCTAAAATGTGACAGGAAAACACTAGGGATGTGAATCGTTTTTTAAAGATTTAAATTATTGTCCGATAATTTTAAAATCGTCATTAATTGGTAAGGGACTCGATACAATAGGAATTCCCTCAATTTATCGTGAAAAATCGTTAAATCGAGTACGGGAATTATTTGGGGGGAGGGCGGGAAAACCGGCACACCAAAACAACCCCTAAACCCACCCCGACCCTTTAAAACCAATCCTTTACCCTCCCGAATCCCCCCAAAATGTTAAATTACCTGGTGGTCCAGTGGGGGGGGGGGGGGGGGGGCGGCGCGATCTCCCGCTCTCGGGCCATCGACACCATTTTGGCTACCACTGATAAAAATGGCGCCGATGGCCCGATAAAAAAAAACCCACCCCGACCCTTTACAAATTACCCCTTTGCTTCTCCCACCCTCCCGACCCCCCCAAGAAAACCTTTTACATGTACCTGGTGGTCTAGCGGGGGGTCCGGGAGCCATCCCTTCAATCATACCCTCGGTGCCGGTGCTGGACTGGTTTCAAAATGGCGCTGATCCCCTTTGCCCTCACTATGTCACAGGGAGCGACCGTCGCTCCCTGTGACAAAGTGAGGGCAAAGGCGATCGACTGCCAGTATGGCGCCGATCGCCTTTGCCCTCACTATGTCACAGGGAGCGACGGTCGCTCCCTGTGACATAGTGAGGGCAAAGGCAATCGGCGCCATTTTGAAACCAGTCCGGCACCGAGGGTATGATTGAAGGGATGGCTCCCGGACCCCCTGCTAGACCACCAGGTACATGTAAAAGGTTTTTTGGGGGGTCGGGAGGGTGGGAGAAGCAAAGGGGTAATTTGTAAAGGGTCGGGGTGGGTTTTTTTTTATCGGGCCATCGGCGCTATTTTTATCAGTGGTAGCCAAAATGGTGCCGATGGCCCGAGAGCGGGAGATCGCGCCGGACCCCCCCCCCCCCCAACTGGACCACCAGGTAATTTAACATTTTGGGGGGGTTCGGGAGGGTGGGAGAGCAAAGGGGTCATTTGTAAAGGGTCGGGGTGTTTTTTTTTTATCTGCTCAGGCCTCACTAAAAAATTAACGATGTGAATTGGAATCGGAACCGATTCCAATTCACATCTCTAACGATCCAATTTTTTTTCTCCCTCCATCCGAACCTGATTGTTAAAACGATCGGGCACACGATTCACATCTCTAGAAAACACTAATGTCCTTGGGAACAAGGTCACCCTACAAATACACAGTGAATGCAGGAGACCGGTTGTGCATTTACTTGATCTGTATATCTGTGGCAATTACCCTGACATAGGCAACAAACATGACAAAATAAAATCATAAATAAGTCTACTGTAGCTGTGTCTGAGCAATACCTTGACTGAGTAATATTTACCTTTCTACCCAAGAACACAATTAAGTCTTGTAACCTATTGCAACACCTTGGTTTATAGGGTGAGACTAAGCCAGGATTTCAAATAGGGGTTTAGAAGTTGGAAAAGTTTGAGCAGAGTAGGGCTTCACAAGAATTGATGCGGTTCCCCAGACATGTTGGTATTCACTGGTAGGAATTTAGAGCTGAGTCAGAGGAAGGGATCCTAGTATGCTGGAGCAAGGACTGGAAGATGGGACTTGGAACTAGAAAGAGCAGAACTGGAATCTAAAACTTGAACTCTGAGCTGAAGTCTAAAATGGTTTAAAGAATGGAACATATTCTTAGAGCACAAATTGGTTCTGCAGACTGGAGTCAGAACAGGAGCTGGAAACTTGGAAGAACAGAGTTTGAAGTTTAGCAGGCTGAAAACTTAGCAAGGACTGAAACATGACAAAGACTAGAATGGGGAACTGTAGCTTGGGCCTTTAAAACTTGGAAGATGGGAACATAGATCTGGAACATGGAGCATTGAAAACTGAAGACAAGGCAAGGCAGACTAGGCTGGGACTACATCTGAAGCTGAGGGACAAGGCTAGAACAAGGCAGACTGGATAAAAGGTAAGGTTGAATACAAGCCAAACCAACTAGAAATAGGCAAGGAGAGATTCAAGGCAACTGGAACAAGATAAGATGGACCAGAAAGCAAGTCAAGAGCATTGTCACAGCAGGAGAGTGCTCACTTATGCAAGAGGTCTGGGGTTGCCTTCAGGTTATTGTGAAAATGTCTTGTTCCCAGCAACTCCTTGAAGCCTGGCTTTGGACCATCCCTTACTTCAGAAATGAGGTTGTTTTCATAACAATGCACCCACTCCAGGGGTGGGATAGGTTGAGTAGAACAAGGTACTTCAAATCTATATACAATAGAACATTGCAACAACTATTCTGCAATGGTATGTTCAATAGCAAGGGGTTACTTAGCAGGCAGCTTTGTAAAAAGAAATTGGTTTCCATCAATATCCTTTAGTGGCTTGGAGTAGGAATGTACAGGCCAAAGATATTCATTCAACTAATTAATTTGTTTCCATTTGTTTTGTTTACTATTTTTGTGTACACATGGTTCCGTAGCTGCTCTCAAAAAGTATTTTATGTGCACATAGGAACGTGTACACACAAGTTGGCAAACTGCATGCACAAACTTCTGAAAATGAATGCAAATGAATTTTTTTGGTTCCTTATAGAGGCACTGTGGAGTCAGTTCATTCAATTCAGAAAAAAAAACAAAAAATGCATTCATTTAAATCAAATGTACATGTTTAGGTTAGGGAGCAAAGAATAGGTCCTCTACCTAACCAGACTCCAAGATCAAGACCCAGATAAAGCTGACACTGACAAGACTATAAAGCTGAGCAGGAGATGTGGGTGGGCTGGATGGTTTTCATCTGCTGTCATATTCTATATTTCTATGCTAAACAATGTTGTTGTCATGTTTTCTTAAAGAGTCAATGAGCCTATTTCAATAAAGCTTTTTTCTCCATAAGCAGAGTGTGGGATAAAGTTTGAATACTTCAGTAGAGACTTTCATCCTTTTTCTGACTTACATGTTTTAATTTTCAGCTTGCAAAACCAACAATCAGTTTTTATGTTTATTTGGACTCTGTTCCTGAACCATATTATTCTATTTATGATTATCTTTTTTTTTATTCTGCAGATGCTGTGGTTGCCAGGTAACACCATGTTCTTGGCTGTAGACTAATCTACCTGGTTACAATAATGTGTACTGTCTGTAGAAATAAAAAACAAAAAAATAAATAAATAGCAGGATATGATTTTGAGATTTTTATTTTTGGCCAATTTATTCAGCCTTAGTAAAGCAAATACAGAATGAACTCTGTTATTATGATCATGACTTTCCCTGAACCTGAAGCATTATGGTTCATGTTAAATTAATTAATTTTCTTTTTTACACACATACTTTACCACATACTTTAATTCCTTATGTTGATATATTACAATTATAGCTAGAAAAGACAGCTTCTAATTAGATCTGCACCCTCTTAGAAAAAAATCAAAGTCTACCATGATTCAAATTTAATTCCCATTTTTATGGGTTCATGAGTCACACCTTCATTTTATATTGAGTGCTGAAACAATTTTTTAAGCAATTCTTTGAGATAAGTTTGAATAAGGAGCTGCATGGAGTATGTACTGTATATTCATTCCGGCACCTGAATGTGGAAGTTGGATCCTGGAGGGAAAATAGATATTAATAGGGTTATTGGATATATAGACTACTTTTTCAACTGCCACTCATTTATTTTAGAGTGAGGGTTCTGCTGTACCTCTTTGACTAAATGTTGAATCTTTTAATAAACAATTGATCCAAATGGTGTTACATCATGGGACTTTGATATAATATTGTAGGGTTCAGTTGATCCCTCATGGTCTGAGAATTTATAAGGAGCATAAATTGTTTTTAAAAGATCTTAACCTGTTAAAAAGTGGAACAAATGCTCATTGGATCAGATGATCCTTATTATTGAGCAAGCTAAAATCTATGCACAGAAAATTAAAGAAGCAATTGATAATTTGATGACATTATTAATGAATTTGATATACAGTGTGAACAGCTTCAATTTTGTATGCATTCTTTTTGGATTGAAGTAAAACATTATAAATGTAACAAATTTAAACAGACTATACAAGATTATTTAAAGACAGCTATAAACCAGAGAAGCCAGGTTTCAAATCCCACTGCTGCTCTTTGTGATCTTAAACAAGTCACTTTGCCCCCTACTGCCTCAGGGAGAAACTTAGGGCTAGATTAATTAATTTGCTATAAAATAATATAGCAGAAATAATGCACTAGGGATGTACAGAAGGAAAAAATTCATTTTGATTCATTTTTTTGTTTCACAGGGACCCAAATTTGTTGCATTAGTTTCATAGGGGAAAAACCAATTTGTTGATTAGTTTTATTCGTTTTCCATTTGCTATTAAAGTCAATGGGGAAAGTATTTGCAGCCTATTTTTGGCTGCAGAATTGGGGTTTTCTAATCAATTCTGATGAAACTTCTGGGGAGCAATCATCAGAATGAGAAAAGATCTCCAAGGTACTTAGACTGTGGCAAACTGGCACCAAAGTGGCATGAATAGCCTAAGGCACTGTAAAGGGGCAAAGGGGTACCAGGAGTGGAAAGAGTGCTTTAACAGAGGTGCAAAGCAGCAGCAAGAGTGCCAAAAACACACCACAGCTTCAAAAGAGAGCACCGATAACAGTTGCATCAACCCTCGAAGGCAGCACGACAGGAAAAGTGGCAAGACAAGTGGCATCAACATCCTACAGCACAATGAAAGGGGAACATAGCAAGCAGAAAGAGTGTCAGAAAAAACACAAAGTGTCAATAAAGGGACAAAGCAGCAGAAAGACTAGCACCAACACACTGAGAACCATGATAGTGGCAATAACACCACAAGGAGTTAAGTGAATCATCTGGTGTATGGCAGCAAGGCAGAGTGGCAGAAAGTTGATAGGAGCAGGACAGATGGGCAGAGCTGAGGTAATCAGATCCCTGTGGTTTTGATAGGGGCAAGACAGCTTGCCCCGGGGAGAGTTCACTTGCCTTTGTGCAGGAAAGGGCTCCCTAGAATGGGTTTGCCCCTGAGGGGGAGGGGGTTCCATTGGAGTCTAGTGAGCTCTCGCTGGTCTTTTAAAATCTGGTGGACTTAGCAGATATACAAACGAGAATTTTGAAGGCTGAGGTGGAGGAGGTTTCCATGTAAACTGCGGTTCAACATGGGTCAGCGGGTGTTAAGAGATAGGTGACACCAGCGGAGAGTTCCCTTTCCTTTCCGCAGTAAAGGGCTCCCTAGAATGGGTTGGCCCCTTAGAGTGGGGCACAAGCCTCCAAAGTGTGGGGACGTGGAAGAGGCTTCCATGTAAACAGTGGTTCTGGTTCAAGATGGGGAGGCGGGTAGTAAGAGATAGGATGGCTACACCCGGGGAGAGTTCCCTTTCCTTTGCGCAGGAAAGGGCTACCTGGAATGGGTTGGGCCCTAGAGTGGAGCACAAGCCTTCAAAGTGTGGCAAGTCAACGTGGAGGAGGCCAAAATTTGTTTTAATTAAGATAAAAAAGAAAATCCATTCATATGTGCATTGATGTGAATTGTATTATTAGCTATGATTATTTAGGAGCCTTGTAATGGAGTTTCATTATTATTTTGCATGTATAATGGTACAAATTGTTAGGATTTAAGCACGTGCAAACAGATCATGACTTCCTGAGCAAGATGGAGGAAGTTATCTGCTCTGCCCTGAAACTAAAAGCAAAGGGCCAGATTTTCAAAGGGGTACGCGCGTAAGATATGCGCGTACCACCCCGAAAACCTGGCCCAAACAACCCTTGCGCACGCCGAGCCTATGTTGCATAGGCTTCTGGCATGCACAAAGCCCCGGGATGCGCGCAAGTCCGGGGGCTTTCCAGAGGGATGGGGCGTTTCAGGGGGTGTGTTGCGATCCGTGTGTCATAGGGGGGTGTCGAGGGGCGTGATGCGTTCAGTGCGTCATCCGGGGGTGGCACCGTGGGCGTGGTTTTGGCCCGGGGGCATTCCAGGGGCATGGCCGCGGCCTCCGGACCAGCCCCCGGATCAGAACATGGAGTGCGGCGGCTGCTCAAAGCTCAAAGTTGACCCCGTCGGGAGGCCACCCCAAGCTGGGGGGGTCAGGAGGCCCCCCCAAGCTGGCCAAAAGTTCCTTTTTGGTCCAACGAGGGTCCCGGAGCGAACGCGTGGGGAATCACGTGACGTCCGCGTCACTCCGACGTGATGCCGACGTCACGTGCTCCTCGCAAAGGAGTACAGAAATGGTGTCCTGACTCCCCGCTAGACCACCAGGGAGTTTTGGTAAGTCTTGGGGTGGGATTAAGGAGGGTGAGGGGTTTAAATTTTTATTTAGGGAATCGGTGCACGTATGGACATAGACTCAACTTATGGAATTCTCCATATGTCCATATTGACCGAAATTGACCCCCCCTTTCGACTTATGGACTTATGAACATAAACTTTTGGTCTGCACATCCCTAGGTGACGCCCTTGTAGTGACATAAGGGCTGGACAGACAGGCAAAGCATTTGAGGTCAGGCCCTTGTAGTGCCGTAACGGCTGGACAGACAGGCACATCATTTGAGGTCAGGCCCTTCTGGTGTCATAAGGGCAGGACTGGCAGGCACAGCATTTGAGGTCATGCCCTTGTAGTGTCGTTAGGGCTGGACAGTGGACAGACAGGCACATCGTTTGAGGTCAGGACCTATGTAAGTGCTGGACAGAGAGGCACAGCGTTTGAGGTCTGACTCTTGTAGTGTTATAAGGGCTGGATGGGCAGGTACAGCGTTTGAGGTCAGGCCCTTGTAGTGTCATAAGGGTTGGATAGTGGACAGACAGGCACAGCATTTGAGGTCAAGCCCTTGTAGTGATGTAAGGGCTGGATGGGCAGGTGCAGCATTTGATGTCACGCCTTTGTAGTTTCGTAAGGGCTGACAGTGGACAGACAGGCACAGCATTTGAGGTCAGGCCCTTATAGTGTCGTAAGGGCTGGATGGGTAGGTACAGTGTTTGAGGTCAGGCCCTATTAGCGTCATAAAGGCTGGACAGTGGACAGGCAGGCAAAACATTTGAGGTCAGGCCCTTGTAGTGTCATAAGGGCAAGACAGTGAAAAGACAGGCACAGCATTTGAGGTCAGGTCTTTGTAGTGTCGTAAGGGCTGGACAGACAAGCACAGTGTTTGAGGTCAGGCATTTGTAGTGTCATAAGGACCGGACAGTGGACGGACAGGCACATCATTTGAAGGCAGGCTCTTCTAGTGACGTAAGGGCTGGACGGGCAGGCACAGCATTTGAGTTCAGGCCCTTGTAATGTCATAAGGCCTATACAGTGGACAGACAGGCACAGCGTTTGAGGTCAGGCCCTTGTAGTGTCGTAAGGGTCTGGACGGGCAGGCACAGCACTTGAGGTCATGTCCTTGTAGTGTCGTTAGGGCGGGATGGGCAGGCACAGCGTTTGAGGTCAGGCCCTTGTAGTGTCTTAAGGGCTGGATGGGCAGGCACAGTGTTTGAGGTCAGGCCCTTGTAGTTTCGTAAGGGCTGTACTGTTTGAGGTCAGGCACTCTGTTTGAGGTCAGGCCCTTGTAGTGACGTAAGAGCTGGATGGACAGGCACAGCGTTTGAGGTCAGGCCCTTCTAGTGATATAAGGGCTGGACAGACAGGTACAGTGTTTGAGGTCAGGCTCTTGTAGTGACTTAAGAGCTGGACAGTTGACAGACAGGCACAGCATTTGAGGTCAGGCCCTTGTAGTGATGTAAGGGCTGGACAGTGGACAGACAGGCACAGCGTTTGAGGTCAGGCCCTTGTAGTGCTGTAAGGGCTGGACAGTGGACAGACAGGCACAGTGTTTGAGGTCAGGCCCTTGTAGTGATGTAATGGCTGGATGGGCAGGAACAGCGTTTGAGGTCAGGCCCTTGTAGTGATGTAAGGGCTGGACAGACAGGCACAGCATTTGAGGTCAGGACCTTATAGTGACATAAGGGCTGGACAGACAGGCACAGCGGCTGAGGTCAGGTACAAGTGCTGATATTATTTGGAGCATATGAGGAAGTTGGAGCTGCTGTAAGGCTTTAAATTGCTTTTATTCATCTTGCCATTCACAGGGGAAATTTTGAAACCCATGAAAAGGCATGTTTATTTTCAAAAACACTAGCATTTCTATCAACTCTGGTGCCAGCTTTGAGCAATGAGGGCTCATTATATCCCCTGTCATTGAAAATACTCTTTCACTGTGCATACTGGCTGGTTGGTGGACATGACAGATATTGCTGAGCCACTTTGGCTAGGTGTGGCCAGACAGTGAACTTGTGTGCCCAACATGCCAGCGGATGTGTCTGCATGTCTTCTATGGGTTATGTGAGATACCGTGTCATTGACATTTGTGCTGGTGTCTCCTTTGCTTGTGTGGGCTGAGAATCCTTCTTGCCAACTATTTTTGCTCTAGCCCAATCCAGAACAGTTGCTTTTTTAGGGGCAACATGCCTTTGGCATGCTGATGTAGAGGAGGAAGTACTAACTGTTGCTGACAGAGTGCTGCTCCTGCTTGGGCTTGTACTACTCTCTGAAGTGCCCACTGTTTCTTCCTCTGCTTCATGCTTAATCTGTCTCTGCCTAAGGCACTCCTGTTCAGAGACTTTTACTAACAGCAGGTCCTTCACAAATGTGAGACCATTTGACCGTAGGACGAGTTTCCCTGTTATGCTCAGGCTTGTGGACCCTTGGGCCGATGGGAGGATGGTGTACCTTAGGAGGAAGATCCGTAGGTTCTCCTGTCGGGTGTCAAGGCAGAACAGAAGATGCGACCAGCTGACCCTCGGCACTGGAGACTGAGGCGACTTGAGGAAGTAGACAGAGAGTCGTGACATCAGGGAGAAGAACAGAGTCTTCGCCACTGGAAGTCCACGGTCCCCCCAGGAGAAGCCCATAGGGACCCGGACCGCTGGGACTTAGGTGGACCTTTGAGAGGTCAAGGAGTCAAGAGTTTGGTGTAAGGGCTAACTGGAGCTTCACCTCTGGAAGCCCGCTGTTCCCCCGGGAAGAGCCCATAGGGCCCCGGGCCGCTGGGACTTAGGTAGGCCCTTAGAGACGATGGTCTGGAAGAAGTCTGAGGTCACGTGCTGGAGGGTCGTCGCTTACCAGTCCGAGGTTGTTAACCAAGGGATCGCCACTTGCCAGTCCGAAGTAACACACCAGGATTCACCGCTTGCCAGTCTGAAGTCATACACCAGGAATCACTGCTTGCCAGTCCGAAGTCACACACCAGGAATCACCGCTAGCTGATCTGAAGTCACACACCAGGAATCACCACTAGCCGTTCTGAAGTCAGAAACCAGGAACACCAAGATAAGACAGGAACAAGGATCCAAAGTACAAGAACTCACCAAGGCAAGCATACCTGACTACGTGGGACGTTGCCAAGTTGAATAATGGGCAGAGGAAGCTTCCCTTTATATTTCCTCTACTCTAGCCCATTAGAGACAGCTGTGAGTAGTTAAGGGGCCTGGCCTCTTTAAATCTTTGGAGGAGGCACAGCCTCATGCCTAAAGATGGCAGCAGCCATCTTGGATTTCCTCCATGGAGGAAAGACTGCAGAATGCCGCGAGGGAGGAGCAGGGATGGCTCCCCACCCGGCGGCCAGGCCGGGGACCTGTGCTGGAGCGACGGGCACTGGCCCAGGGGAATTGCTAGGAGCTGCCGTGGTGGGTTGATGCCATGGGGGAGGTAGGGGGCTGCGTCCGTGACTGTCCACGGGCGCAGGAACACAACATTCCCTTTCACACGGGGATCACAGTCTGTGAAGAGCATGTGTGTGTGGTCTTTTGTTAAAGGTCTTAATCTCTTTTGCACCTGCTTCTGCGAAAAGTCCAGACAATGCACCTCTGCTTTCATTCCCTCTTCCTGTTTAAAGCCCTCCAAATTTTCCTCCAGAAAATTAACTATAGGGATGATGTCAGCCAAGGTGGCACTTCTGAAACTCAGCGACTCCATAGCATCCTTGAAGGGCTGCAGGATTTTTGCCAGCTGACACATGACTAATCAATCATGATGTCCTAGGGGACTCTGCACACCTATATCCATTGCCGCAGAAAGATCATGAATGGGTGTCTGCTGCTCCACTAAACTCTAATAATCAAAAAATCAAATCTTGCTGTATGTATATGGGTCCACAATATGTTTTAATCCTAGTGACTTCATATAACGTGCCCAAAGAGCTACGGGGCTCACAAAAGCTATGGGAAGTGTCAGGCCTTTTTAATAATTGGTCACTGAGAAGTTAGTAACAAGTGCCCCCGATGGAAGCTACAAGTATTACTGACCTAAAAAGGTCCTACTCTGTAGTATCTTGATGTGCTGAACACGAATATGACCATGAAAAGTTTTTATTGGCTCTCGTTTTGAAGATATTTAATATAGTTCACGTTCTATGTTTAGTCATGTAAATTTATCCAGTAGGACTGTAAATAAGCCTAGAATGATGTAATATTGCATCATATTGCATAATACCATCATTCACACATCATCCAGAGTTTATTACATCATTTTCTGATGCAATACAGTTCTACTGCCATGCTGCTGCTGAGTAAGCTGACGTCAGCAGTGTACTATATGAAGCCCAGTCAGAAAGGGTGAGCATTTGAAATATTCATGCTGGCTGACTACTGCTGGACACTCCGCAGAGATGTTCCTGAACAGGTGTACAAGAGACAAGCAAAGAAATCTAAGACGTAGTCTATGACTTCATTTTTCAAACGGTATTAACCGTAGGTCTCCTACTATTGGCATACAATTCAAGATGTAATTATATTATTGCATATTACAAAAAAACTAGAGCCAATTTTGCATTTTCACAGTCACATTCATGTTTAGCACATGGAAATGTATAAGAATTGACTAATTTCATTTCAGTATCATGACTTTTGTGAAAATTTGTTGCCCAGTGAGCTATTGGCATACAGTTCAAGATGTAATTATATTATTGCATATTACAAAAAAACTAGAGCCAATTTTGCATTTTCACTATCACAATCATGTTTAGTACATGGAAATGTATAAGAATTGACTAATTTCATTTCCATAACATGACTTTTGTGAAAATTTGTTGCCCTCCAGTCCAAGCAAACTTGGACTGGAGGGCATTTCAACACACTTAACAAGTTAAGTGTCTTTATAGATAACTTCATTAGTTGAAGTATCCTTGAAATAATGCGTAGCTTCCATCGGGGGCACTTGTTACTAACTTCTCAGTGACCAATGATTAAAAAGGCCTGACGCTTCCCATAGCTTTTGTGAGCCCCGTAGATCTTTGGGCACGTTATATGATTTCACTTGGAGTAAAACATATTGTGGACCCATACATATACAGCAGGATTTGATTTTTGGATTATTAGAGGTTTCCTGGCTGTTTTGGATTTTGTGATTTATAGCTCCACTAACCTCTGCAGCATCATTTATTTATTTATTTATTTATTTATTTATAATTTTTATATACTGATGTTCCTGTATAGAATACGTATCGCACCGGTTTACAGAGAACTGAACTGTCGCCTCAGGGGCGGATACATTGAAACAATGGTTGAAACTGAAACTTACAGAGAACCCAGTGGAATGCAATTCAAAACATGATTAGCAAAAAGAAGTACAATTCAAAGCATATACAGTTCAAAACATATTTACAGTGGGATTGGTGGACCAGTGTCTGTAGCGCTCTATATAGGTGGAATTCCACCGGGTGCCAATGTCTTGAATGAGATGCTTGTGAGGCATCGCCAAATCAGTCTGCTTTTGTTGGAGAACTTGCCCCCCTTTCACACTTCTGTGGACGTGCGCTGCTATGTTCCTGCATATTAACGTATACAGGTATTCATTCTCTTGGTGATTGGACTTCAACCCCAGAGCTGACTTCACCACCAGGTGCAGAGTGCATGCAAAACATCGGATGTTCTGAAAGCGCCCGTCGCATATTGCCTTTACCAATTTTTCACCATTGTCTGCGACAAATAACCTTGCCTGAAGATTCCTGTCTCGCTGGTGTAGCTGTCAGCCCGCCCGCATCTGTCTGATGTATGCTAGAATATTGGCTGAGGTATGGGCCTCGTCCATCAGGTGGGTGTGCAGTAAAGCCCACCTCCACCCTGATACATGTTCACTAATAGAGCTGCTGCCAACCCCTGCCTCAACTAGGTCCCACCAGTGTGCTGTCAGGGAGAAGTAAGAGTGTGCAGCATTCATGACGGTCCAAATATCACAGATGAAATGCACACTCCCCTGTGCATTAGCTAACAGTGCTTGGATGCGACTGCAACACTGGTTGAACAGGCTGGGGATGACCATTCTGCTAAATGTGGTTCTGGAGGGGACTTTTTAATTTTGAACTAAGACCTTCAGCAAAGGCTTGAAACCCACATTCTCCACTACCTGCAAGAGCAGGTCATCAAGGGTAATCATTTTCCCGATGCTCATGGTTACAACTTTTGAGGCTGCCTGCCTCCTTCCCCGGGATAGCGTTACAGAACACCACCCCATTTCCTCCATGGTTGGTTGTTGCTTCTGACACATGGCAGGGAGCTGCTGGCCTGCTACCTGACTGCTAGAAGGGGCTGATGGCATGGGGTGACTCTGCTCCTTTTCAACCACTTTACATTGCCTGGAAAAAGGGGTCCCCTGACTGGTACTGCCACCAGCCCCAGATGGCCGTACTGTTGGGTGTTGCTTCTGCATATGATGTATTATGCCAAAATTAGTTAGATGTCCCATTAGCTTGCCTCTGCTAATATCCCTGGCACATTAATTACACTGAGCAAAACACAGGTCTTCCGTTACTTTAAAGTGGCTCCAGATCACAGATTTATTTCATGACCCCCTTCTTTATAGCCTTGAGAGTGGATGCACACTGAAAAGCAATGTCAGGGGCATCAGTCACACTCTGTGCCTGTGCTGACTGCTCTTCCTCCTCATCATCATTAGTTTCATCTCTGCCCTGTAGCACTGAAGTGGAGGCTAAGACAGAAATAACTAATCCTCCAAAACCTGCTTCAGCTATTATTTCTTCCATTTCTGATGATGAGAATCCCACAAAAGATGATTCTTCATCGGAATCCGAAGCAAACAGTGCCTGGGCTACATTATCAACGCTATGTAGAGTCTGCTGTCGCACTGCTGCTTTTGGGTCTTGCCCTTTTGTCTTGCATGACTCAGCATCCCCTTCCCTCACCTCCAAAACAACAGGGTCAGAAACAGGTGGTAGTGGTGCATTAACTTTAAATTTCATTTTTTTTCTGGATGGGCATGCCTGCCCCTCCAGAGATTTTAGATTGGAACAGCTCCCTTTTTAACTTTAGTGGGGCACTGGCACTGCCTTTTGAAGTGCCTCCTCTGCCAGACCCAATAACTCGCCTACCTTTCCCTGACATCATGGATTTAATGTCACTGCCTTCTAGGGATTTCAATTAAAAGAATTATTTATTGGTGAATGAACACCTCTGTAGCAATATATGTGATTCTGGAAAACTGCCCACAGCTGCAAGGTGCAGTGCCTTGATGTACACTACAACTGAGACTGCTGTATGTGCACACAACAAAATTTTAACTCCAAAAGAGGCCTACTGGGGATTTGGATTAAAACAACACTGCTGTACCAATATATGTGAGTCTGGAAAACTACACACAGACACAGGGGGGTAAGATCAGCACCAAAATGCAGTGCCTTGATGTACACTACAACTGAGACTGCTCTGTGTGCACAAAAATATGAAACTGCAGAGAAAAGGCTTGACTGGAAGCCTGAGCAAACACAATTCCTAGTGATTCTGCTTCTTGTTTGAAAATACCAGCTCACACTATCTCCCACCCACACCACCAAACCCTGCCTGTGCCTGCACCAACCTACCCCAGAGGGGTAAGATCAGCAGCAAAATGCTACTGCTGGCAGCTTGTCTCAGTGGGAGAGACAGAGAGACATTCTGAGTTCAATAAAAAAAAAAGTGCAGTCAAAAAAAGCCTGGCTGGCACAGTAGCAAAAACGAACAAATATCTTTTTCAATGGAAAATTATATCAAAGTAGCTAGCAATTGAATACAGATTTGAGACACTTGGAGAGAGCTGAAAAGCAATGACCTTTTCAGGCAAAACCCTAAAAACCCTAAAAGAAAGTGCGTGGCACGGCACATGCTTAAGGTAGAAATAGTACAGCGTCATCAGGAACAGCGTCAAAGAACACTGAGAGCGGCGATTAGCTGCATTAGAAAAATGCTTAGCTCTGATAGGTTGCATTCTCGTCTCCTTGCAAACCTGTATGACCCACTCTATGACAGGGCTGTGAGGTCACTTATGACTCACAGGACTTATGACTCACAGGAAAGGGCTAGTTTTTGCTATGGATACTCCCACATGACCTTCTCCTATTTCAAATGGCCGCTAAGAAATCACTGCGAACCAAAAGAATGAAACTAATATGATATGCTTTATTTGTGGGACATCGCCATGCATTTCGAGAACCCATGAATCAAACGAACAGGTACTTATGCATTGCGGATTGCACATTCGTTGAAAATGAATGCACATCCCTATAATGCACACAATAACAAAAGGGAATGGATAAGGCCCTCACCATCTGGACATCATAGTTGACAATTTGCCTAGGTAGGTATAGCAGGGTGCACCTGTGTAAGTATGCATGCAACCACAAACAGGTATGCTAGCTTGTAAGCACCTGTGAGCATTTTGGGAATGCAACATTGTTGCATAGATGCTTACCAAAGGTTATAAGTGAAGGCCTGCTAGGTGAGCACTCTGATGTCACTACTGGCTCTGAAACAGCTGAGGCAGTGGTGTCAGCAGTGTCTTTGCAAGCCCATTGACAGAAAGCATCCCAAGTACATGGTGATAACTCCACATGCAGACATTTGTCAGTTATGGGATGAGGCTGTAAAATGGGAACTCTTGTCTTTGATACCTTAAACTAGCTTCCTGTAGCTTTACCTGTGCCTTTAAGCTTTTGAGTTACTTGTGATTTATAGGATTTCTAGAGCTGTTGCTGTCTATGTTCTAGGACCAGCTGGAGTCCCATCACACCTATTCCACTATCTCACCCACATGTGAGGGCTAGGACAGTGTCCTAGGGGAGGCCCACCAAGTCAAATGCTGCAAGCTAGGCCACGCTATGTACAATGTGTTGGTAGTCATACACAAACTGTCTTGTGACACATGCCTCTTTAAGACTCACTATCAGTCAGAAAACATTAGGCCAACCACATGTATTTGGTGTTATATTTAATTTGACTACAATCTTTCAGGTACAGTCTACTATTCCATTGTCGAGATGACGCCTAAGTAGGCATACATGTTTTCTGTTACTCACTGACCCAGACAGAGGAGCAGTGAGTAAAAGAAAGATAACAGCAACATCTACTTTTGAGAACTCTGAAGATGCGTTCTATGTCTCAGCAGGTAGAACATAAAGCCTTGTTGTACTTCATTTCTGCTGGCATGTTGGGAATAGCAATGAGGGTGAGAAGCCAGGTCCTGCAACCATATCCCAAATCTCCTGCAGCAAAGACAGAATGGGGCCATGAATCACACCACAGTCACTTTGTCATCTTTCTGCCAAAGTGCAGCATGCTGAAAGACAGTAGAAGCTAGCCTATAGTTTAGCCTCAGCCTTAAAAGCCTATTTCCATACTCTAGGTGAATTCTACCTTTTTCTGGAAAACTATATGACCAGTATAGCATTAGATGAATTTGGGTCAGAATTTCCAGACTAGGAAACTGCATCTGGGGATTACATCAAATTACCCTCACAACCAAGCTAAGGCTACTCATTTGTAGTAGTCATCAAACCCTAACAAAAATACCTCTACCTCATGGTCTGAATGTGTACTGGCTGCTCTGCAGTATGTCCTGCTGTTAGTCCTACTGGCCTCGAGATAATCCTCTGCCGCTCCTGGCCCTCGTGTCGCAGCTCATGAATGCCCTTAGCAGGGCCGACGATCTCCCTGCACCACCGGGACAGCTCCATCTCCACTGCGAGTAAGGACACTACTGACGTCGACCTCTTTGGCCCCACCCCCTAGGCATATGCACGCTTGGCCCATGCAAATTTAAAGGGACCGCGGCAGGGAGATGCCGCCAGCTCCTCCCGATGATGTCGGGGCCTGGCCCTATTTAAATCCAGCAGTGATCTCTGCCTGATAACTTGGCAACAGGTCTCCTCACATTGTGTTCCTGCCTGGCCTTCTTCGCTCAGTGTTCTCCATTCCTGATCCCTTCCTGATTGTTCCTGTCCATGTCCTTCTGCCTGGTACCCATCTCCTGTTCCTCCTTCCAGACCTCGTGTTCCACCCTTGTTCCGCTTCTCCTCTGGATGGATCTCCTTGTTGCTTGACCTCGGACCAAACCTCACATTGCCTGATTGCCGCCTGCCACCGATCACTTGACTGGCCTCACATTGCCTGAGTGCCGTCTGCCACCGAACACTGGACTGGACCTCATGCTGCTCAGTTTCCACCTGCCAGCGACCACTGGACTAGACCTTACATCGCCTGCTTCCCACGCCTTCACCACTTCTCTCCTCAAGGGCCCTTCTAAGACCAGCCGGCCCCGCTACCCAAGGGCTCAACCAGCGGGGAACAAGGGCTGGTAGTGGCGAAGCTCCCGTTGCCCCCTGTATCACTCCAGCCTCTCCTCTCGACGGTGGAGACCAGGAGGAGCTTACCCCTCCAGGTAGTACCAATGCCACCTCAGGCTAAGGGTCCACTATCATCACCGGACTCTCATAACACCTGCACAGATACCAATTTTTCTTCCCTGACACAGGAAATATGCTGTTACATCCCCCATAGTCTCTCCCCCCTCCTCCCCCCCCTTTCCATGCTATTTGCTGCAAACACATAGCCAGAGATGGAATAGAGAAAGAAGCATCTCTCTTAGCTATGAGCCAACCATCACCATAGAGGCCATCCTCAAGATTTTCAAAGAGGCCCGATTGCCTAAATATAAAGGAATTGTGCATGGATCCCTGGTACTTGGCCACCACATCGAGGATACGCTGTCAAGCATCACAGATCACTTGTATGTTGAAGGAATGGAAGAGCTTTCTGTTGTGGAAGATCTCCTTCCTGTCACGGGGTGGAATGATGACTATGTGAGTGCAGTCAATAGCTCCCAGAACATTGGGAAAGATTGTGATGGCATAAAATCAGCTCTTCAATTCCATCAAGTCCTGCCTGTCCTGACAAAATGCTATGTAGTGATTTATGCGGTCAGACACCGCTGTTATGACCTGGTCCAGACAGCAGGAAAAAGTGGCTTGGGACATTCCCCCCACAACCCCTACTGTCATTTGGAAGAAGCCGCTTGCCATGAAATGCAGGGTAGCCAATAGTTTGGAGAGGCCCGGCACAGCATGGGACCTTTCCGTGACTGGATCCAGATCCCCTCTGATTTCTTCATATAATTCCAGGATAGCCCGAGAGCTGAGGTGATACCTGCTAACCACATAATCCTGTAGCATGCCCAACAATGAGGCTCCTGGAGGAAAGATGTGCTTCCTGTATCTCCTCCACCATACCCTCCTGCATGCCAGGAGCTGCTGTGGCCCACGAGCCCACACTACTTCGGAGCCAGTGGTAGGGACTCTGGTACAGGTACTTCCCTAGTTGGAACTTCCCTTGCCTGTGCTTGTGGTTGTTGTTGTATTCTGTGGTGAGCCTCCTGAAACATCCAGTATCGCCCAACAAGTAAATTTGCCACAAACATTATGGGTTTAGGAAGACAGACCAGGTAAGAGCAGGTGTTTTTATTGGCCCAGGAGGGCCTGGTAGATGTGTGTGTGTGATAGAATGCCTCTTTTTATCACCCGTGATTATCACCATGATAACAGCCAAGATATGTGATAACGGCCGCGGATCATGATTAAACATTTTTTCCTATGGTACCACAAAACATAAAGGTGTAGTTATTTCTGACATTAAATCCCATGTTAGTGTGTGTTATTCTATTACATAATGCGGTAGGACACCTTAATTTGCATTAACTTCTCCCACTTAAATACTTAAATTAAAATTTTCATGCTAGCTAGTATTGCGCTATTTATCACATGTTCAATGTGAGTTAGACCCCATTTAACATGTGTATGGGACCCTTACGCAATTTGATGAATGGCCCGGTTAGATTGTGAGCTCTCTGGGGACTGGGAAATACTTACAATATATGAAAATAATATACTTTAAAAATGCCTGAAAAGTGGAATATAAAGAAATAGGTGGAGAATCTGTGAGGATTGAAACCTTGTGCAATATGATATAGGTAGTATATGTGGTTGTTTGCCCATGTGATTTACATTACATTGGCAAAACAAGTAGATATTTTCATAAGAGGATGACAGTTATGCACCCTGTCTGTGCCCGGCCCGCGCACGGGCCTGCTCACCTCTCTGGTTCCACAGCAGGTCCCGGGTCGACCTCCCTAGCGGTAGCTGCGAGCTCTTCCAGGCCTCGGCATACCGCAGTGGCGGTCGCTGGGCCTTCCACTACGCACCAGGCCTCAAGCCGTACCTCGGTGTCCTCAGTGGCATCGGACAAACCCCTACACACGCGCGCAGGGACTGCCCGGCCTCTTGTAGGGCCAGGGGCGGGTCCTAGCACCGCGGCGCACCCTGATTGATTCCCCAATATAAGGAAGTCCCTGTCTGTACTTCCTTGCCTTGGCAATCGGGTTAGTTCCTTGCTAGATTGTCACTGCGTCTGAACCTTGTTCCAGTCTTGTTCCAGTTTTGTTCCAGGATCCTTCGGTTCTAGTCCTGTTCCTGTCTTGTTCCTGCATCCTAGTATTCCAGTGTCCTTTTGTTCCTGTTCGACTGTCCGCCTCCCCAGGTAGTACCTCTGGACTGTCTCACTGGTACTGACCTCGGCTTGCTCCTTGACCTGTCTGCCTGCTGCCTGCCTTCTGACTTCAGCCTGTTCCGTGACCTGCTTGCCTGCTCTCTGCCTTCTTACTTCAGCCTGATCTTTGACCTGCCTGCCTGCTGCCTGCCTTCTGACCTCGACCTGCCTTTGACCTCGTCTGACCTCCAGAACCTGACCCCTGCTTTGTTGACCACTCCTCGGACTGACTCCTGGATTCTGACCTCTTCCTGCTTGACCACGTCTCCAGATTCTGGCTATGTTCCTAGCCTTGTCATCACCTACGCTGTTCTGGTCCTCCTTGCTCCATCTGACCTCCAGTCTCGAACCTGACCACGCTCCTCCTCTGCTGTGTGCTTGCCTGAATTCCATCTCTCCAGGAGACCCTGCGAGGCCCACCTAAGTCCAAGCGGCCCGGGTCCCTACGGGCTCCTCCTGGGGGGACCTCGGGCTTCCAGTGGTGAAGCTCATCCGAGCCTCTGTCTCCTCCAGTGCTGCGCTCCAGGACAAGGGTCCACCCCCAAGTGCAACAATGATGGAGCATAGTAGCTGTATTACCACAGGTAGATCTGAAGCTTCAATGGTTAATCATTACATTGAAATGCAGCATGTCAGTGAAGACATGAAATAGAGTATTTTAGACTGTGTTAAGCCTTCTGCTCATGGGGGCGATACTGATAATAAATTACCTTGTTTGGCAACAGTGATGGATTTTTAAATTACTGCAGTTCTGAAGGGTTTAAACATGAAATTGATTGGACAGTGTTTTAAATAGCTTTATATCAATGGTAAATATGATTCAGTGACAATTGGTCATGTGCTATCTTTATTGGAGTTGATTGGTAGTAAGTGGATTGGGCACATATTTAAGAAGGATCCAACAAACTGAAATTTTGTCAGTATTTTCTAGCTCTCCTGATGCAGAACTCCTCGAAACATCAATGTTGGGACATCCTATGAGGCATTTATCAGGGAAATAAAAATAATTGGATGCATTGTTTTTGTGATATTGTTGACTGACATACATTTAAGCATTTGAGTGATTGTTACAGTGAAGGTCGATGGTGCTGCTTTAAGTGTAAATGATAAAAGCTTTACAAATTTATGAAAAACATGGCAAATGATGATGATAAGGGCATATACACAGTAGCTGCTCATTTGATGCAGCCATTTTTAAAAGCTTTTTTTCTTGTATATGTGGAGGCTATATGCATTGAAAGGGTGGGTTTTCCTAATATTTTTTTGTTCTATTGTTTATACCAGTCTTTCTGAGGCCTTAAAAAAAAAAAAACCTGATCTCTTGGATTTTTGTTCTGTAGCTCAGGAAGAAAAAACTGAGATGGGATTGGCAAACTTGATTTTTATGTATTAATCCAGTTTAAAGAATTGTATTATTTCTGACATATTTCTAGATTTGTTAATGCTATTTACCTTTGTTATTTGTGTAATATAGTTGTTAAAACAACATACATTAAAATAGAATGGCAGCAATGTGCACAATCTGTTCAAAATATGTATTCTAAGTCTTGTAAGGTTTCTTTAGAGGGAACTGTGGAAGGAATTTTTAGACCAAAAGCAATTTTCTCTTAAATATTAAAGAATCACTCAGTAAATACAGTAAACCTTATCTTATATTTATTTGGCCTGAATCAAAGCGCGTGAAGGGAGAAGACATAAAGTCATTCTGCCTTTTAATCAAAGCCACAGTCCTTTTATACAATTCTGGGATCATTGTAATGCATAATAGAACATTAACAGTTGCATTCATCCCAAGTGTGAATACTATGAACTGCACAGTGGGCACAGTTCATAACCCGCAAATCACAAATCTACATGTGACACTAAAAGAGCAGGGGTCACAGAAGCACTAATAAAGGTCATTAGTCTTTTTAATACTCTTTTGACATCAGAGATGTAAATAATTATAGTCCTTTGATCTAGGCCATCTTCTATATTTAAAAGTATCTTTATGCTTACTAGATAGGAATAATAATCTATTTTAGCTCTTATATTAAAGGTCACTTATCCTATGAAATTCAATCAAACCCACATTATAGTAAACTTCAGTGAAGGTAACTTCTGACCTTATCTTAATAGTTTCATCTACATTATGCTAGTAAAACCACAAGGTATCTTCCTGGAGAAGAGCAGCTTCTTCTGTAAACTTATGCAAAAGCTTCTGTATAACCCTAGCATTCTCCTTTTATGTGGTTTGCCACTTCTTGCAGAACCATTCAACTTTCTGCAGATCTTAAGGCTTTAAGCAATCTTCTAATTATTCATTTAAAACTTACCCAATATGACGCATATGAAGCATTATCCATTTTATATTTCAGCACTCGAAGCACAACTAATTCATATAGGCCAGAACAGATCAAATGGAGACTTGACCTAAGAAAATTTCACAGTACCTCAACAGCTTCCAAGACAGGTGTTGCAGCAGAGAGGTCAGAAGAGAAATTAGGGAAGCTAACCAAATTGGTAGTGCTGTAATAATGGGAGATTTCAATTACCCCAATATAGACTGGGTAAATGTATCATCGGGCCACGCTAGAGAGATAAAGTTCCTGGATGGAATAAATGACAGCTTTATGGAGCAGTTGGTTCAGGAACCGACAAGAGAGGGAGCAATTTTAGATCGAATTCTCAGTGGAGCACAAGATTTGGTAAGAGAGGTAACGGTGGTTGTAGAGTATGGAGGCAAGGAACACACTTGAGACAGCTTTCATCACAGGCAGGAAGAGAAGGGAAGGGGTGAGCCCTCACGAGGCTCTTCCTTTTATTGTACATACATACAAAGGCAGATGATGTGTCATTACATGATTGGCTACTTTCCCATAGCAACAGACGAGTCCCTACACTATTGGCTTTGGCTCAGGGGGTGTGCACGGATCATTTCATTGGCTGCTGAAATCTATACCTCCTGACTTTGTCCTGCCTCTGACTAGGGAACACCCAGCTCCTCCCCCAGGAATTCAGGGCTAAGCACAAGCCAAAGAAATACATGATAGTCAGGTATCCTTTCCCAGGCAGAGACTTAAGCACAAGTGATGCTTTTATTCAGGCAAAGGTCAGGGAAGTTAGTGTTTAAACCCTGATGAAATGGCTTGCTGGCAAGCACATATTTCCCACATCTCACCCTTTCTGTTTTTGTTTAGGTAGCTCAATAAAGCTTTAGACCCTTACTGAAATCTGTTATGTCTTGGTATGGGCTGGAAATAGGGGAAGGGGGATTATGGAGAGAAGAAAGCTAATTCGACGTGGTGTGCCAGCTGCCGATGAGCTCCTGAATCTCCATATCACCCAGAGCTGGTGCAGGTGGTGTGCAAACGCTGCAGGGCTCATGATTCCCTATTAGGCATCTTACAAGACATCTTTGTATTCGGGCTGAGAGCAAGGTTTCAGTATGGATATGAGGTTGGGTATGCACTGAATACAGCATCACAGGCAAATAATTAAGATAATTACAGTAATTATAATAGAAATCACCCCTTTGAGACCAGAAATATCAGGGAGCCAGGACCATAGCCAGTCCCATGGAGAAGTAGGTATTCTGCCTGAAAGTGGTGCATCAGCAACCATGGTTTCTATCTGCTCTATGATATGTGTGAGGTTTGCTTTATAGTCTGATATGTACACACAGCAATGAGATCCAATTAATGCACAAACACCACCCTTTAAGGCTAAAATGGTTTCTAAGGTATAGCTGTTCTGAATGCTACTTCTCTAATCTGAGAAACTTTTGTTGTAAGTAGTTTTAATACATGGACTGTCTGATTAAATATGGCAGCCGTCCAGTTAGCTAGGACGTGTAAATCTCTGTAATTCATAGCTGTCCCAATTGGGGGAAACAGGCTTCTAGCTATCTGAGTTTCTGTATACTTTCCTATGGGATTATTTATCGCCTCCCTTTTGTTACGGAGCCTTGCTTTGGGTAAATTTTTGACTGCATAGTATGAGGGGAGGATGTAGCCTAAAGTGCATCTCTCTCCATCTTGGGGAAATGTACATATATGCTCTACGCCCACATAACATCCATATGTTTCCTAACAGATAGTGGACATGTCATTGGTTATCATTTGGGCTATATAACTACAAAAGGTAAATCCTTCATCCCCTCTATACTTTCTGTACTTGCTTGGGTCTCCCACTGCACATCCTGAAATCTGCCAATTGCATACATATGTGGTATAATTATGCAAGTGTTCAGTGATTAATACAAAGGTTCAGTTACAATATGGATATTTCCCACCTGAAGTCCCTTTCCCATCCCCTGTATCATAGTCCCAACAAAGAGCGGCAGTCTCTTGAATACAGCTACCAATGTGTAGTATGGTATTATTAACTGGAGAGTTAATGAAAACCTCTCTGTAAAGGATAATTAGTCCATACTGTAAGGTTAAATGGTACAGCATGCATCAGTAGTTCTCCGCAGGCATGGGTTGGCATGTGTGTGCAGATCCAACAGTCTGTTCGATTCAACAGGTGTGAAAAGTTCTGTCAGAGTCCTTGTTCTGAAATCACCATAGCTGGAGAAATAAGGCAAAAGAGGAGGATGCAGAACACAATTGTTAATGAGTTGGCATTCAGGCAAGAAAAGACGGCTAATAAGTTCTCTGGAGTTTTCTCAAGGCCTTGCTGTTCTAAGAGTTGTGCAGATTGGTTGGATAGGGCCTTGATCTGTCCCCAGGTCATGTGGCGCTGCTTTTTGCAAGGAGTCCGGTCTTTGTCCTTCTGAGGGCTGTGGAGGCTCAGGGAGAAGTTGGGGATCGGGTCCTGTAGACCTGGACACCTTTCCATCTCTCCACGGCTTGATACCTGTGGAAGCAAGCAGAGAAACATATCCTCGTTCCCCATTTTAAGGGAACGGGACCGTACCAGACATTAAATATTCTATACAAAACTGATGGCTGTGGGTGACTAACCCTAGTCCCATAATGATTACTCATGGCTGTGGTCTTAAATTTGAAATGTTTGGATGATTTAAAGTGATTTAAAACAATACTTTGTTCTTGTTCAGCCAGTCCTTCTTAGGGGGAAATCCCTCCTTTTTCTTTTTGTTTGGTCCAGAGCTCTTAAGGGTATGATTGCTCTCTCCACAATGGCTTGCCCTGTGGTGTTGTAGGGGATGCCAAATAAGTATTTAATGTTCAATTATTGACAAAATTCATGCAAAGGAATGGCTTCAGTAAATAGAGCCATTATCAGTTTTCCGAACAGAGGGTAACCCCATTATCAAGAAAGTTTTTATGCAGTGATCAATTTTCACTCAGTAAAATAGCAATAAGTGTAAATTAATCATTTAAAGGAAAAGTCATTTGCAGTAATCACAAATGACAAGTATATTAGACATTACATTAAACATATGTTACACAAGACTGACACATATTCATATGTCCTGCAAATATTCATTTACACAAAACTGACACATATTCATCCATTCTGCAAATATTCATTCATAGTCTTCTTGGCATCAAGACAGACAACAGATAACACATAATTTGAGCTAAAAGTCTTATCAAAAAGTTATCAAAAACAAAATTAGATCAAGGATCAAAAGTCAAAAGTCAAAAGGTGTTAGAAAAATGTTAAAATAAACTGCAAAGTGTTCACCTTCACATCTCCTCATGGCAGGAAGGCTGTAAATCTGGAAAATATTAAAAACTGGCATACAGCAAAAATTTATTAAGGTAAGGATTAAAGTGAGCTTTTTACTTTTTTAACCTTGAAGAAATCAATTCTATGATTCAATTTAATAAAATCAATTTGGATTTGCAAGAAAAGGTTTGGGAGGGATTGCTTTAGATGTAGCAACCTCTGTCAGTAAAAATTATAAGGTTCAGAATTCTGTAAAAATTTTGTGAAAAAGAAAATAAAACTGAAGTGTCCTTAATTCAGAAGGTCTGTAGGCCTGAAAAATAAAAACTATTATACAACAGAATTATTAAAACAATAATATAATATAACTTGTAGAATAACATAGCGCCTCCTAGTGGAGACACCATCATTACTTTATAGATTGCAACTATTGTTCCAGGTTGCAATCAATAATACTCTGAGCTTAAATTCAATGTGGAGTATCAGAATAGAATTTCTTCATATAATTATTAGAATAGGAAATTAAACACGCTGTTTGCTCAGCTCTGTCTGCTGCATGCTAAAGTTTGAAAGTATTAAAAGATTAAAGACAGATTGAGAGGAAGGGCTAGTACAGGAATGCTGAGTTATAACATATAGAATCTAGAGAGAGAAACTGCAGTACTAAGTCCAGTTTTTTTTCTTTTCAAAAGTTCTCCCTCCCTCCCCCATGAGTGGCAAGCAAGAGTTACAGTAAAGGGGGGGGAGGAGCAGTGTTTCTCAAAAGAAAATAACTGCACCCAAGGAATTAATCCTTCAGTCAATAGGAACTTAAAGATAGCATTATTTAACAATTGATAACATCGACCATAGACAATGGCTGGCGAGGATTTGCTGATTCCTTGCAGACAGATACTATTTTTCTCCTGTAGGGCAAATTACAATAAAAGTAGAAGTTCTGTGCACTGGCAATTCAAGCTATAAACTTAAATCTCAGAGAAATGGAGTCATTTTAAATGTGAGCCAAATTAATTTTGTAAAAAGTGAACATTTCACAGGAAAGTCACACAGCAATTGTTCAAATTTCAGTACAGTTTTAACATAAGGTTCTGCATACACTTTGTGGGGGAAATACTCTCAAAGTATGCAGATTTTTTGTAACTGAATTTAAAGACTAATAGAAACCATTTTTTCCAAATTTGTACTGTCTGCACAGTTACTTTGCCGCCTGATCTGGTCTGCAATAGGTCATTGAAGTGTATAATTAAATCATTTTTTTCATAGTGATATTTTCTTTGCTTGTAACGCAGGAGTCTAATTAAATCCTTTTTTTCATATTGATATTTTCTTTGCTTGTAACGCAGGAGTGCAGCTGCCTGGCCCAAGGTCTTATACGCTGATTTCTTTGAAGACCTGGGGGCATAGCCACTGCTCATGGCATTCCGGGCTGCACTCAACTCTATTACTGCCACACCCAGCTCTTTAATCCCTTTTGTAATAGGAGAGGCTTGAATCCCTTTCAATAATTCCTCCCTTGTGAGATTTCCATGTTCTAGATGAAATCCCATGCTGACCGCGGCACATAAATTGTTACCAGGAGCAGTGGTTTGAGATGGTAATTTACCTGGACAAATTGGTGATGCAGAGTCAATGACTGTCTCAGGCAATGGCAAATGAGGGTACAGGGAGTGGTTGGTGGGGGAAGGGTGTTGCAGACAAGATGGAAGAAGGCTAGTTTTTCTGACCTCAGTGTTTTCAGTTTCCTGGGGCCTTTTCTCTGAGGTGGACGCAGAGGAAGCCACAGGAGCCATGTGAGTGTGTGTCCCCAGATGTTCTATTTCATTTTCTGTCCCCCTTTGTTCATGGTTCTTTTCTGTGATGGGGAAGGCTTGAAGTCCTTCTAATAATTCTTCTTCTGTAAAGTTTTCTTTCTGCTGAAATTCAATGCTAATCGCCCCACCCAGGCCAGGTTGTGGCTCTATTGTTCTCAAGGGTTGCTTTTCTAAAGAAGTGTGAATGGGCTTGGGTGTGGGTATGGAGAGCTGATACAAAGAATTTGCTGTCTCTGAGGAAGACTGAGCATAAGATGGGGGAAGGGTATGTCTGCCTGCTTCTAAAAGCACATGGTTTGAAACTGCTGTCTTGGAACTTTTTTCTCCTATGTGTTCGATGGCCTCTGTACATTTTTGCCAGATTAATCTTTGCTTTATGGGAGCTCTGGGAGCCATATGAAGACAATTGCCGATTGAAATCCATTCCTGGGTATTTAGAGGATTTAGAGTTCCAGAATACCAAGGGCAACGGCAAGCTATTTCACTTATTAATTTTTCTAAGTCCCCCAGGCTGACTTGCGCTATTTTTCTTCTGGTGATGAAATAATGATTATTGATGATTTGCTGCAGCTCCCTGGCATGTAGCCTCTGCTGTACAGTCAAATCATTGCCCATGCTTACGAATGTGGGGAACAAACTTGCTGAGAAATACTTTAAAAATTACTAAGAAGTACTTTTTTTTAAATATATTACAATTGCAAATCTTGTAATATATACCTTGGCTATGACCAGCCGAAATGAGCATGGAGTTTATCATCACGGTCGGGCTCACCAGATGTAGAGTATGGAGGCAAGGAACACACTTGAGACAGCTTTCATCGCAGGCAGGAAGAGAAGGGAAGGGGTGAGCCCTCACGAGGCTCTTCCTTTTATTGTACATACATACAAAGGCAGATGATGTGTCATTACATGATTGGCTACTTTCCCATAGCAACAGACGAGTCCCTACACTATTGGCTTTGGCTCAGGGGGTGTGCACGGATCATTTCATTGGCTGCTGAAATCTATACCTCTTGACTTTGTCCTGCCTCTGACTAGGGAACACCCAGCCCCTCCCCCAGGAATTCAGGGCAAAGCACAAGCCAGAGAAATACATGATAGTCAGGTATCCTTTCCCAGGCAGAGACTTAAGCACAAGTGATGCTTTTATTCAGGCAAAGGTCAGGGAAGTTAGTGTTTAAACCCTGATGAAATGGCTTGCTGGCAAGCGCATATTTCCCACAGGTGGTGGAGCTGCTTGGCAATAGTGATCATAATATGATCAAATCTGAATTAATGACTGGAAGGGGGACAGTAAGCAAATCCATGGCTCTCGTGTTAAACTTTCAAAAGGGAAATTTTAATAAAATGAGAAAAATAGTTAGAAAAAAAACTGAAAGGAGCATCTACAAAGGTAAAAAGTGTGCAAGAGGCGTGGTCATTGTTAAAAAATGCCATCCTAGAAGCACAGTCCATATGTATTTCACACATTAAGAAAGGTGGAAAGAAGGCGAAACAATCACCGGCATGGTTAAAAGGGGAGGTGAAAGAAGCTATTTTAGCCAAAAGATCTTCATTCAAAGATTGGAAGAAGGATCCAACAGAACAAAAAAGGATAATGTTTATCATTAGTTTATCATGTTAATGTTTATCATTAGTTTATTTGTTAATTATTCTTAATTGGTTCTTAATTTATTCTTTAAATTGTTAAATTCTTAAATTATTCTTTAAATTGGTTCTTAATTTATTCATTAGTTTATTTGTTAATTGTTCTTAATTGGTTCTTAATTTATTCTTATTGATATTTTTTATGTACACCTGAATTCTTATTGACTGTAAAGCTTGTTGCTGATTTATTGTTTATTGTAAACCGAGGTGATGTTATTAACATGCCACGGTATATAAAAAATTACGAAATAAACAAATAAATAAATAAATAAATAAATAAATAAATAAATAAAGCATAAACATTTCCAAGTTAAATGTAAGACATTGATAAGACAGGCTAAGAGAGAATTTGAAAAGAAGTTGGCCATAGAGGCAAAAACTCACAGTAAAAACTGTTTTAAATATATCCAAAGCAGAAAGCCTGTGAGGGAGTCAGTTGGACCATTAGATGATCAAGGGGTTAAAGGGGCAATTAGAGAAGATAAGGCCATCATGGAAAGATTAAATTATTTTTTTGCTTCAGTGTTTACTGAAGAGGATGTTGGGGAGATACCTCTATCAGAGAAGGTTTTCATGGGTAATGATTCAGATGGACTGAACCAAATCAGGGTGAACCTAGAAGATTTGGTAGGCCTGATTGACAAATTGAAGAGTAGTAAATCACCTGGACTGGATGGTATACATCCCAGGATTCTGAAAGAACTCAAAAATTACATTTCAGACCTATTAGTAAAAATGTGTAACCTATCATTAAAATCATCCATTGTAACTGAAGGCTGGAGGGTGGCTAATAGGGATGTGCAGAGGGACGCCATATGTTGCATTCGCAATTTGGATTCGTTGGGGAGCAGATACGTTGCATTAGGCGGTATGGCGCCCCGATGCGTTAATACGGCGATTTCTATTCGTGTCCCAGCTAAAATTAAAATTAACTACAACCCCCCACCCTCCTGACCCCCCCAAGACTTACCAAAACTCCCTGGTGGTCCAGCGGGGAGTCCGAGAACCATCCCCTGTACTCTCACACCCTCGGTGCCGGTTTCATCATGGTGCCGATAGCCTTTGTCACAGGGGCTACCGGTGCCATTGGTCACCCCCTGTCACATGGTCATCGGCGCCATCTTGTGCTCCTACCATGTGACAGGGGCTGACCAATGGCACCGCTAGCCCCTGTGACATAGTATGGGCAAAGGCTATCGGCGCCATTTTGAGTACTGGCATCGGACGGCCGGAGTGCAGGAGGTTGCTCTGGGACCCCCGTTGGACCCCCATGGACATTTAGCCAGCTTGGGGGGGCCTCCTGACCCCCACAAGACTTGCCAAAAGTCCAACGGTGGTCCGGGAGTGACCTCCTGCACGCCGGCCGTCCGATGCCAGTACTCAAAATGGCACTGATCGCCTTTGCCCTCACTATGTCACAGGTACCGACGGTCGGCCCCTGTGACATAGTGAGGGCAAAGGCGATCTGCTGCCAGTAGGCCAAGGGAGAAGTAAGGCATTAGATAAGCGGACCAGACAGGACAAGGCAGAACAAGGAAGTCTGGACAAGAACAGCTGGGGAAGGCAAAACTGGACAAGGCAAGACAGGATGAGGAGAGGCTAGACAACAAGGCTGGAAGAAAAGGCATAGAAACACAGGAATCAGGAATTCTGGTAAGACACACAGCAAGGCAGAAGACTCATTGTTGAGGCATAAGTGGCTCCTCCTCTGGAGCCTTAAATAAAAGAGGCCGGTGATGTCATCACTAGTTGCCATGTCTGAGTTCTCTCCATGTGTTCTTCAAAGATCAGGCCTTGTTCCAGTTCCAGACGTCCCTTGCCTTATCTTCAGTCCAGCCTTATTCCTGTTCTGCCCATACCTGTACTCACCCACCTCTCACGGTGTATCTTTGGGCTTCTCTCTGAGCCGCGCCATGATCCAAGGGCTCACAATCTTCCTTGAGTAAGCGACCGCACCTCAGTGCTTGCAACAGGTGGATCCCTAGAGCAGTGAAGATAACTAAAGTGCAAAAGCACACTGGGTTCAAGGTAGGCAGAAGACTAACAGAGTCAGGAACAGGTCGAGGTCAGAGCAGCCTCTTGCAAGCTGCTAAGCCTAACAATTAGATTATGTTCACACGTCAGGTCTAAAAACTCATAATAAAAACTTTTTAAAATATATCCAAAGCAAGAAACCTGTGAGGGAGTCGGTTGGACCATTAGATGACCAAGAGTTTAAAGGGGCTCTTAGGGAAGATAAGGCCATTGCAGAAAGACTAAATTAATTCTTTGCTTCCGTGTTTAATAATGAGGATGTTGGGGAGATACCAGTTCTGGAGATGGTTTTCAAGGGTGATGAGTCAGATGAACTAAAGCAAATCACTGTGAACCAGGAAGATGTAGTAGGCTAGATTGACAAACTAAAGAGTAGCAAATCATCTGGACTGGATGGCATGTATCCTAGGGTACTAAAGAAACTCAAAAATTAAATTTCTGATCTATTAGTTAAAATTTGTAACCTATCATTAAAATCATCCATTATACCTGAAGGCTGGAGAGTGGCCAATGTAACCCCAATATTTAAAAAGGGCTCCAGGGGTGATCCGGGTAACTATAGACCAGTGAGCCTGACTTCAGTGCTGGAAAAAATAGTGGAAACTATTCTAAAGATCAAAATCGTAGAGCATATAGAAAGACATGGTTTAATGGAACACAGTCAACATGGATTTACCCAAGGGAAGTCTTGCCTAACAAATCTGCTTCATTTTTTTAAAGGGGTTAATAAACATGTGGATAAAAGTGAACTGGTAGATGAAGTGTATTTGGATTTTCAAAAGACGTTTAACAAAATCCCTCATGAGAGGTTTCTAAGAAAACTAAAAAGTCATGGGATAGGAGGTGATGTCCTTTCATGGACTACAAACTGGTTAAAAGACAGGAAATGGAGAGTAGGATTAAATGCTAAATTTTCTCATTGGAAAAGGGTAAACAGTGGAGTGTCTCAGGGATCTGTACTTGGACCGATGCTTTTCAATAGGTATGTGCATTTATTTTCAATGAATGTATAATCCACAATGCATAAGTCCCTGTTTGTTTGATTCCTGGGTTTGCGAAATGCATGGCAATCCCACACGAATGAAACATATCATATTAGTTTCATTCTTTTGGTTCACAGTGATTTCTTAGCAGACATTTGAAATGGGAGAAGGCATGTGGGAGTATCCATAGCAAAAACCAGCCCTTTCCTGTGAGTCATAAGTGACCTCACAGCCCTGTCATAGAGTGGGTCAGACAGGTTGGAAAGGAGACCAGAATTCCAGCGTATCACAGCGAAGCATTTTTCTGATGCAGCCAATCGCCACTCTCAGTGCTCTGTCATGCAGTTCCTGCTATACTATTTATACCTTAAGCACGCGGCGCGCCATGCACTTTCTTCTTGGCATTTCATTGAGAAACTCGTTGCTTTTGAGCTCTCTCCGAGTGTTTCAAATCTGTATTCAATTGCTATTGCTGCTTGATACTTTGATAGAATTTTCCATTGAAAAATATATTTGTTCACTTTTGCTGCTGTGCCAGCCAGCCTTTTTTTTTATTGCACTTTTTTTTTTTAAATTGAACTCAGACTGTCTCTCTGTCTCTCCCACTGAGACAAGCTGCATCAGTGGCATTTTGCTGCTGATCTTACTCCCCTGGGGTAGGTTGCGGGTAGGGTATGGGTGGTGTGGGTGGGAGATAGTGTGAGAGTTGCAGTGGCTGTCTGGGAGTTGGTATTTTCAAACATGAAGCAGGATCACTAGGAATTGTGCTTGCTCAGGCTTCCAGTCTTTTCTCTGCAGTTTCATTTTTTTGTGTACACAGAGCAGTCTCAGTTGTAGTGTATATCAAGGAACTGCACTGCATCTGTGTGTAGTTTTCCAGACTCACATATATTGGTACAGCAGTGTTCTTTTAATCCAAATCCACAGTAGGCATTTTCTGGAGTTAAAATTTTGTTGTGTGCACATACAGCAGTCTCAGTTGTAATGTACATCAAGGCACTGCACTGTGCATCTGTTTTAGTTTTCCAGACTCACATATATTGGTATAGCAGTGTTCTTTTAATCCATATCCCCAGTAGACATCTTCTGGAGTTAAAAATTGTTTGTGTGCACATACAGCAGCTCAGTTGTAGTGTACATCAAGGCACTGCACTGTGCATCTGTATTAGTTTTCCAGACTCACATATATTGGTATAGCAGTGTTCCTTTAATTCAAATCCCCAGTAGTCATCTTTTGGAGTTAAAATTTGTTTGTGTGCATATACAGCAGTCTCAGTTGTAGTGTACAGCAATGCACTGCGCCGTGCATCTGTATGTGTGTGTGTAGTTTTCCACACTCACATATATTGGTACAGACGTGTTCATTCACCAATAAAGAAATAATTATTTTAATTGAAATCCCTAATAGGCAGTGACATTAAATCATTGATATCAGGGAAAGGTAGACAAGTGATTGGGACTGGCAGAGGAAGCACTTCAAAAGGCAGTGCCAGTCCCCCGATAAAGTTAAAAAGGGAGCTGTTCCAATCTAAAATCTCTGGAGGGGCAGGCAGTTCCTTCTGGAAAAACTGAAATTTAAAGACGATGCACCACCACCACCTATTTATGACCCTGTTGTTTTGGAGGTGAGGGAAGGGGACGCTGAGTCATGCAAGACAAAAGGGCAAGACCCAAAAGCAGCAGTGCAACAGCAGACTCTAGTTAGCGCTGAAAATGTAGCACAGACACTGTTTACTTGTGATTCCGATGAAGAATCATCTTGGGTGGGATTCTCATCATCAGAAATGGAAGAAGTAATCGCTGAAGAAGGTTTATTAGTTAGTTCTGTCTTAGCCTCCACTTCAGTGCTGCAGGGGAGAGATGAAACTGATGATGATGAGGAGGGAGAGCAGTCAGTGCAGGCACAGAGATTAACTGATGCCCCTGGCATTGCTTCTCAGAGTGCACCCACTACTTCAACTCCAGTGCCAGCATCCACTCCGAAGGCTATAGAGAAGTATCACAAAATAAATCTGTGATCTGGAGCCACTTTAAAGTGATGGAGGACCCACATTTTTCTCAATGTAATTACTGTGCCAGGGCTATTAGCAGAGGAAAGCAAATGGGACATCTAACTAATTTTGGCATGATGCATCATATGCAGAAGCAACACCCAACAGTACTGCCATCTGGGGCTGATGGCAGTACCAGTCAGGGGACCCCTTTTACCAGGCAGCGTAAAGTGGTTGAAAAGGAGCAGAGTCATCCCATGCCCTCAGCCCCTTCTAGTAGTCAGGTGGCAGGTCAGCAGCCCCCTGCCATGTGTCAGAAGCGACAACCCACCATGGAGGAAAGGGGGTGGTGTTTGGTAATGCTATCCTGGGGAAGGAGGCAGGCAGCCTCAAAAGTTGTAACCAGGAGCATTGGGGAATTAATTGCCCTTGATGACCAGCCCTTGTAGGTAGTGGAGAATGTGGATTTCAAGCATTTGCTGAAGGTCTTAGTTCCAAATTACAAAGTCCCCTCCAGAACCACATTTAGCAGAAAGGTCATCCCCAGCCTGTACAACTAATGTTACAGTCGCATCCAAGCACTGCTAGCTAAGGCAGAGGGGAATATGCATTTCACCTGCGATATATGGACTGCCATGAATGCTACACACTCTTACCTCTCCCTGACAGCACACCGGTGGGACCTGACTGAGGCAGGGACAGCCAGCAGCTCTATTATTGAAAAAGTATCAGGGTGGAGGTGGGTTTTATTGCACCCACCTGACGGATGAGGCTCATAACTCAGCCAATATTATAGCATGCATCAGACAGATGATGGTGGGCTGGCAGGTACACCAGTGAGACAGGAATCTTCAGGCAGGGTTCTTTGTCACAGACAATGGTGCAAACATGGTAAAGGCAATATGCGACGAGCGCTTTCAGAACATCCAATGTTTTGCACACACTCTGCACCTGGTAGTGAAGTCCACTCTAGGGTTGGAGTCCAATCACCAAGAGAATGAATACCTGCATACGTTAATACACAAGTGCAGGAACATAGCAGCACACTTCCACAGAAGTGTGAAGGTGGGGAAGGTTCTCCTACTAAAGCAGACTGTTTTGGAGATGCCTCAGAAGCATCTCATTCAAGACATTGACACCCAGTGGAATTCCACCTACATGGTGCTGCAGAAGTTCGTGGAGCAGCAGACACCCTTTCATGAACTTTCTGTGGAAATGGACCCTTAACCAAGCCTTTAGCCATTTGATGCAACTGCATCACTCTCCATTTTGACGATGGTGGGAGGGTGGAAAAAGGAATTGGATTCAGACAACCCTGACTTTTATGGTCTAGGGAACCAATATGCAAACTTAATTGAAAAAGTACAGGACTGCTTCTAAGATCAAGTCCATAAGCAAAACACATCATCACTGTCTGAATTTGCAAGAAGGCTCATTGAATTGCACGGAGCAGCAGTTGCTACCCTTAAGAAAAACATGGGGTAATCTGCACGGCATGGCACATATTACTATAAAAAGCTTCCTGGGCATACTGAATTGACAATTCTGTCCTTTTGTTGTCATCATAACTATGCTACTATGCTAGTATGTTAT
Source organism: Rhinatrema bivittatum (assembly GCF_901001135.1). Taxonomy (NCBI): domain Eukaryota; kingdom Metazoa; phylum Chordata; class Amphibia; order Gymnophiona; family Rhinatrematidae; genus Rhinatrema; species Rhinatrema bivittatum. The sequence continues at coordinate 378,745,196 of NC_042615.1, read as the reverse complement.
GCTACAAAAAGATGCTTGAATTCATAGGGAGTGGAATGGTTAGCAGAAACAGGGAGTTCATATTGCCCCTGAATAGGTCCTTGGTGAGGCCTCATTTGGAATACTGCATCTTCTTAAGGTTATAAATTGGTTGAAGTCAGTCCAGAGGGTAGCTACTAAAATGTGTTTATTCAGCATATAGCTGGTTAGGTTTGCAGTTATCCAGGTAAGTTTACCCAATAACTTTAGTCGCCTATATTCAGCAGAAGACTTGTTCCGCTGAATATCCGTGACAAGGTATCTGGCTAACTTTATCTGGATAAACTTCCTACTCTGTGACTTACTGAGTATGAACCTCATTCAATTTAACATGGTGATTTTAATGCATGTAGTTAGTGTAGTAAGTACCACATTAAACAGCAATTTAATGAGGGCGTTAGATTCCGCAGATAAGATCAGTTACCTGCCAATTCTAAAGCATTTTAGCACATTGACACATTAGTCATGAGAGGACAATTTCCAATGCCATTTATGTGTGTGATTAACTATTTGCCTGCTTTACTTGCCTGTTTGCTAATTAGCCCTCCCTAACTAGGCTAAAAGTATGTTTTTACTTTTAGAGACATTTATGGGGACTTTCCTGGGTGGGATTGTTTTGAGCAGAATCAGAAAATAATGTACCTAGATTGTATTTTCAAGTCTACATGCATCATTTTCCAATGGAAAATCTAATCTGTCTACACAGAAAGCAGGTACGATTGTCTGCAAGTACTTTTTTTCACCTGTGGCAAGTTTCAAAGTGGAAGTATGTGTGCAATTTCTCTTTGAAACTTGATGTAAAATCCACTGGTAAAAAGTACCTGTGGCCTTTGTCTTGAATCACTTTAAAAATTGCTCCTTAAGAATTGTGTTGCTTTTGGCGAAAAGTTTGAAAAGCACGAAGGACAATCATTAAAAATGTACATTAATGTGCCTTTTTAATACGCTTTAGTGAATAGGTTTCATAGAGTGCTATATGCTGGATGGTGGGTGGGAGCTGCCAAACCCTCAAAAAAATCAAAGTTGCTGAGATATATTTTGTCCTTCCTGCAACTATTTTCAAATTACAGAAAGGATTTGTGTTTTATTTTTTTCCCGTCACAGCATATGTGATGAAAATATTTTTAATGTCCTGAATGGAGGTGAATTGACATCATTGGTTTTTAAAGTGAGTCTCCAAAGTTAAAAACCACTTTGTGAAACTAAATCCTTTTAGGTTATGTATTTGAGATTTTTCTATTACTTACAGGTCAAATCAGTTCAGGCTGCTGGATTTGCACATTCAATTACTGCACTGTAAAAATACATTAGGGCTTTGCTTATTCTCAGGTGCTGGCATCTTTACACAATGTGCTTTCCCTTTGTCTGATGTAAGTGCCCGAAACAGTCATCCTGAATGTCACAATCTGTTGCAGCAACTTTTTTGTTAGTAGAAAGATGCTGCTGTCACTCTATACATCACCATAATGTACTTTAGGAAATACTTCATGGGATAGCATCTGAAATAATCCACACTAGGTAAAAATATAACAAGAAAAAAAAATACAGGGATACAGTGTTAAGAGTGACTAGAAGCAATTCTGCACAAAATTATCAGATAATCTTCTAAGGACTAGGGATCACATCTTGAGATGTGGGCCATATTACAGTTTCTGGACCAAAAGTCACTTCAAGGAGTCACGTTTTTAGTAGTTGTCAAAATATTTGAAGATTAGGAGCTAATCTGGTGTGAGCTGGTAGCAAATTCTAGAGTGTGAAAACTGATCCTGGGAAAGATCTATTTCAAGTACATATGGGCACAGGTTATTAGGCATTGGTGCAACTAGGCAGTCTTGTAGCAAGGAGCATAGAGAGTAGATGGACATTTGTTAGTTGAAAAACAACTGAGATAGAATGGTGCCCACTGCCCAGCCTCTTAGGGCCTTAAAGGCTAGTACCAGGATTTTGAATTTGTCTTGCATAACACAAAGAGGTGGTGCACAGACTTTTAAGATAGGGTAATCTTTAAAATATACTTGCACCCAGCAGCATTCAAGATGCAGTGTTGTGAATGAGTTATAAGAACCCATGCATTTAATTAATTAATTACTTTAAAAATCATATATTCCTCACTTTCAGTGCATGTTAGCACAGATTACAAGGTAAAAACATACATACTTACAACATATAATAAGAACATTTAAGACCAACTCAATGTAAAGAGAGTTGCAGTAATTACATGAGCTTGGATGACTATGGCAAAGGCAGGTTTGTCAAAGAAGGGATGAAGATAATGCAATTCACATAGTTGAAAGAATTTTGATTGGATTACAAATTAGCTGACTGAGAGACATTAGTGAGTAATGGTAAATGCAGCCTACTCTGAAGAGAGAGGAGTGATAAGTGGAGTTCCTCAAGAATCGGTTCTGGGACAGGTTCTGCTTAGTATTTTTGTGAGTGATAATGCAGAGGGATTAAAAGGGGAGAGTGTGAAGGAGAAAGAGGAGGTGTTCACCTTCCCTGCATCGCTTCCGGACTCCAAGGAAAGTACTTGCAGCGGGTGAGGCTGAGTCGCCGGCGGATGACGTCAGCCGTGCGCGCCCCTACTGACTATTTAATCTGTGGTTGGGCGCTGCTTCGACAGGGAGAGTGTGAAGGAGAAGGAGGAGGTGTTCACCTTCCCTGCATCGCTTCCGGACTCCGAGGAAAGTACTTGCAGCGGGTGAGGCTGAGTCGCCGGCGGGTGATGTCAGCCGTGCGCGCCCCTACTGACTATTTAATCTGCGGTTGGGCGGCACCCCGCTGCCGCCGGCGCGTTGCCTAAGCCGCACGCGCCGAAGGGGCGCGTGGCTTGGTCCAGCTTAGGCCGGTGAAGGCCAGAGGCCAGCTAGACTTTATATTCTTGATTTGTTTATCCGGATGGGAAAGAAACGGAAGGCGAAGTTTACCACCTCCTCTCCAGTGCAGCAATATCGCATCGGCCCGATGGACCAACACATTGAAGGCGGTTGGAAACGCCACAAGGGGACAGTTCTAGAGGTATGTTTACGACCTCCTTAAGTCCTGGCGAAACACCGGTGTCCTTACTATAGCCATCAGCATTGGAAACAGCTCGAGAACTGGTAGGAAATTGTCAGGGAAGCACAATTGTGCCTCAAGGAACTGAGAATGTTACTACTTCTATTTCTAATATACAGCAAATGGTTCTACCTGTCAACTCAGGACCTGACTATGATCCGATGGTAATTCCTGAAAATGTTACCTTAGCTGATTTGGGTAGAATGATTTGTAAGCTAGATAATAATGTGGCTAAGATGAATTAATCTTTGTTGGTAGCTATTAATGCTAATAGAAACCAATTAGAAGATCATGGGAAAAAATTAGTAAAACATCAGGAAGAGATATCTGGGATAACTAATAAGATACAATTGATTCAGTCTTCAGAAAATGTTTTCATTCGAGATAGCATCACTATGCATAAGGAAATAGAGCACATAGAGAATTTATTAAGATCAAAAAATTTGAGAATAATAAATTTTCCTATTACTAGGTTACTCTCACCTTGGGAAATGTTCAAAAAAATTTTAAGAGTTCCTAATGTATTCAGAGGAGGATTTTCCTAGAGTTTCAAAGATTTATTACTTAATTAAAAGCCCAATCAGGAGTACTGAAGGGCAAAAAGAAAATGCTGATGCCCATCTACTATCGGAGTGTCAACTTTTCTTGAAGAGTCACTAGATGTGATAAACAATAGAGCTACTCTCTTTATTTCTTTTGTGGCTGAACAAGACAAAGAGAAATTGTTTAAAAAAATTTTTGGATCTAAAGATATTATGTTTTGTGGACAAAAAGTGCAGATATTTCCGGATGTGGCTAGAGCCACTCAGGCAAGAATAAAATACTTCTTGTCTTTAAAAGAACGAGTAATTGCTATTGGTGCTACATTTTTTTCTAAAGTTTCCCTGTTTATGTTTAGTTAATTATAGGGGTAAAAAATTTGGCTTTGTGGACCCAATACATTTAGAAACTTTTCTATCTGACAAAAGTCAGGCTCAGGCTGAGGCATTAAAGGACAATGGTGTGTAAAAAAAATATATTCTCCTTCTCCTTACTGTAGTGAATATTTTTCTTTAACATTTTTTGAATAGTCTTCCCCTATTATGGAATATGTAACAACTGGAGGAAGTGATAATAATAATATATTTCTTATGGTATGTTGCTTTTGTTGTAATCCATATTTGCCTGTTTCATGATGTAAATCATTGATTGAAAATGTAATAAACATTAAATTTTAAAAAAAAAAAAAGGTTTTGTTTGTCTTTTGTATATGAAACTAAGGGCTGGATTTATCATTCTTCGTAGAATGATGAATCCCATGAAAAAGAGGGCGGGGGGGCGGGCCTGTGAAAGGCTGCAGTCGTTAGACCACGGTGGTGCGGTCGGGTGCAGCCTTTTGCGCGAATAACACCACCGTAAAAGGTGATGCTATTTGCCGTGCTACTGCCGGCGATAATGTTCCTTATGTTATCGCTGGCAGCGGTGCCGCTAACTCCTCCCCCTCCCCACCCCAACTCCTCCCCTCCCTGCCTTGAGTCGTCACTTCCCCTTGCTTATCTTGTTCTTGCTTGCCCTACCCTTCAATTCTAGCCTGGCCTTATGACATTGCTGCACTTGCTGCCTGCCTTGATCTCAGCTTATCTTTTTGGTTTTCTCTGAACTCTGCTAGCCCAGACCTTAGCCTGCTTTTTGTCTCTGCCTTGCCCTTTTGCAACCTAAATGCATAACTCTGCATTTTTTACCATTAAATCTTAGTTGCCAGAACCTAGACCATTCCTTGAGCTTTGCTAGATACCTTCTCATATTTTTCTGGCTGTTGTAGATTTTGATATCATAAGCAAAAAGACAAATCTTTCCAGGTAATCCTCCCACAATATTCGTCACAGAAATGTTGAAAAGAACCAATTCAAGGACTAATCCAAGATGTACACCACTAATAACACCACCCTCTTTGGAGTGAACTCCATTTACCACTACCCTATGACACCCCCCACTCAACCAGTTTCTAGCCCAGTCAGCAATACTGATGGAAGCACTAGGTTAAATAGGTGAAAGCCTAGAGTTCTACAGATTTGGGAGTGGCAGCCTCATGCTTTCACCAACCCTTTTCAAATGTAGAAGCAACAGCCCAAACTTTCATGGAAGTACTGCAGTGTTTGGGCATTCCTCCCACCAGCAGGCCAGAAAAGGAAGTGGGCCTGCACAGGCAGGAAGGAGGAAACCAATCTGCGGCTGGAGACAGTTGCACTGAGAGACCAGAAGAAAGGACCAGCACGAAAAGGATCTGGAGCAGTGGTGGCCAGGCCCTTTTGGCTGAAGAGATGATTCCTAATAGTGGTGGCAGGATCTGCACAAGAGAGAGAAACCAGAGTATCGGTTGCAAAGCCCATGAAGCTGAAGAGAGAATCGGGAGCAGAGCCTATGCAGCTAAGATGTCATCGCTCCTGATACCATCTCTAGTTCCTGATCATTTTCCTGCCTGTTTGCCTGTTCCTGCATCTGTACCTGCTCTTGCTGTGGAACCACCCTGCTCTACTCCTGATTCCTTGCTTATCTAGGTCTTTCTTGCCCTACCCTTCAATTCTGGCCTGGCCTTTTGACATTGCTTCATTTGCTGCCTGCCTTGACCTCAGCTTGTAAGAACATAAGAACATAAGAAAATGCCATACTGGGTCAGACCAAGGGTCCATCAAGCCCAGCATCCTGTTTCCAACAGTGGCCAATCCAGGCCATAAGAACCTGGCAAGTACCCAAAAACTAAGTCTATTCCATGTAACCATTGCTAATGGCAGTGGCTATTCTCTAAGTGAACTTAATAGCAGGTAATGGACTTCTCCTCCAAGAACTTATCCAATCCTTTTTTAAACACAGCTATACTAACTGCACGAACCACATTTTCTGGCAACAAATTCCAGAGTTTAATTGTGCGTTGAGTAAAAAAGAACTTTCTCCGATTAGTTTTAAATGTGCCCCATGCTAACTTCATGGAGTGCCCCCTAGTCTTTCTACTATCCGAAAGAGTAAATAACCGATTCACATCTACCCGTTCTAGACCTCTCATGATTTTAAACACCTCTATCATATCCCCCCTCAGTCGTCTCTTCTCCAAGCTGAAAAGTCCTAACCTCTTTAGTCTTTCCTCATAGGGGAGTTGTTCCATTCCCCTTATTATTTTGGTAGCCCTTCTCTGTACCTTCTCCATCGCAATTATATCTTTTTTGAGATGCGGCGACCAGAATTGTACACAGTATTCAAGGTGCGGTCTCACCATGGAGCGATACAGAGGCATTATGACATTTTCCGTTTTATTCATCATTCCTTTTCTAATAATTCCCAACATTCTGTTTGCTTTTTTGACTGCCGCAGCACACTGCACCGACGATTTCAATGTGTTATCCACTATGACACCTAGATCTCTTTCTTGGGTTGTAGCACCTAATATGGAACCCAACATTGTGTAATTATAGCATGGGTTATTTTTCCCTATATGCATCACCTTGCACTTATCCACATTAAATTTCATCTGCCATTTGGATGCCCAATTTTCCAGTCTCACAAGGTCTTCCTGCAATTTATCACAATCTGCTTGTGATTTAACTACTCTGAACAATTTTGTGTCATCTGCAAATTTGATTATCTCACTCGTCGTATAAACAGTCTTTTTGTTTTTCTCTGAACTTAGCCTGCTTTTTGTTTCTGCCTGAATTCTGCCAGCCCTGACCTCAATCTGCTTTCCATCATCTCCTGGATACTGGTTATCCTGACCATAACCTATGACACATCAGCTGTCACCTGTCAGGGACTATTCTATGTCTGCACAAACTGGGCTGCACAAATCTGACAGAGGCCCTTGAGCTTATCTTCCTGAAATATGACATCAAATGCCAGTGTTTACTGTTTATTCTTACAGTGTAGACAGCACTCACAAGAGTGTGCTACATTGAGCCAAGACCACCTATGTCCTGGCCGATCCCTAACACTAGGATACAATTAACCCAAATGCATTTTGTTCTCCAGAGGGTAAATAGTGGCACATATTCACAGTTTTCAGAATTTCTGTTGTCATACAAAAATATTTTCATAATATATAGAAGGTGTAATCAACCTTCACATTCCATTTATACCTTCAATTCCACCTATAAGTTTCTTTCACATGTAGGTCAGAAGCTTTGGTCAAAATTTGCTAACAGACCCTGGCAAAAGCTTGACAGCTAAATAAACAACATAACAATTCAGCCCGCTGTGCAGTCTCAGCACCAGCAGATGTCCTCATGGAGCTACCCTTGCTCTCATTCTACCCACCTTTTCCATGGGCCCATGACTCAGTAGGGCCAGCCCTATTTAAAAACACAAGAAAATAAGACTTGCCATACTGGGTCAGACCAAAGATCCATCAAGCCTAGTATCTTCTTTCCAACAGTGGACAATCTAAATCACCAGTATCTGGCAGGATCCCAAGGGGTAGTTAGTTTCTATGATGCTTATGCCAAGGATAAGCAATACATTTACCCAAGTCCACCTTAATAATTGTTTATGGACTTTTTCTCCAGAAACTTGTCCTTTTTTAAATGCAGCTACTCTTTCATCACATCCTCTGGCAATGAATTCCAAAGTAAAAAAAAAATTTCTCTTACTAGTTTTAAATGTATCACCTAATAACTTCATTGTGTGTTCCCTAGTCTTTGTACTCTTTTGATCACCTATTTTTGTATGATTAATTCCACTTACCCTCTTAGTTCAGTTTCTAACCATCAGGAAAGCAAACATGGCCATATAGATATTGATAATTTCAAGGTGTTGTTATTACCATAGGGCCGGATTTTAAGAGGTACATGTGGGCATACATTTGTGCGCTCAACCCGGCGCGCACAAATGTACACCCAATTTTATAACATGTGCATGCAGCCGTGCACATGTTATAAAATCCAGGGTCAGCGCACACAAGGGGGTGCACAATTGTGCAACTTCTGCGCGCCGAGCAACACAGCCTTCCTTTGTTCCCTCCGAGGCCGCTCCGAAATTGGAGCGGCCTCAGAGGGAACTTTCCTTCCGCCCCCTCACCTTCCCCTCCCCTCCCCTCCCCTCCCTTCCCTTACCTAACCCACCCCTCAGCCCTACCTAAACCCCCCTTACCTTTATCCTATAAGTTGCACCGGATTCCGGGCTGGCTTAGGTTGCGCGTGCCGTCCGATGGCTGGCCCACGATACCGGGCACAGCGGCAAATGACTGCTGTGCCTGGAGGCTCTGGCCCCGCCCCTTTTTTCAAGCCCCGGGACATACGCGCATCCTGGGGTTTGTGCGCATCGCCGGGCCTATGCAAAATAGGCTTGGCGTACGTAACCCCCCTGCATGCGTAAAGCCACCGGATTTACGTGCACAGGGCTTTTAAAATCTGTCCCTTAGTTAGAGATTTCCCCATAGACAATTTAGATCAAACTGTTAATTCATAGCGTTCTACATTATTATATATATAATCAAGTCTCTGTATGGAGACTCTGCTACTTGCTTAACTCAGCACTATGAATATATGATCTGAGCAAGTGACTTAGATCATCAAGCAAAACTTTCTCAAGGTGTTTTCACCTCGCCTAGCACAATTACGGCCGGATTTTAAAAGGGTTACGCGTATAAGTTATACGCGTAACGCTTTTAAAACCCCCCTGCGCACGCCGAGCCTATTTTGCATAGGCTCGGCGGCGAGTGCAAGCCCGGGATGCGCGTAAGTCCCGGGACTTTGCTAGGGGGGGGCGTGTCGTGGGCATGTCAGGGCCGACACGTCATTTGGGGCGTTCCGGGGGCGTGTTGGGGGCGTGGTGCCGGTCCGGGGGCATTTCGGGGGCGTGGCCGAGGCCTCCGAAATGGGTCCCGGGCCAGGGAATTGCGCGCCAGCAGCCTGCTGGCACACGCGAGTTACGCCTGCGCAGGCGTAACTTTTAAAACACAGGTGGGGGGTTTAGATAGGGCTGGGGGGGTGGGTTAGGTAGGGGAAGGGAGGGCAAGGTGCAGGGGGGTGGAGAGCTCAGCGCGTGCAAGTGCACAAATGTGCACCCCCTTGCGCGTGCCAACCCCGGATTTTATAAGATACGCGCGGCTACGTGTGTATATTATAAAATCCTGCGTACTTTTGTTCGCGCCTGATGAGTGAACAAAAGTACGCGCAGGCGTAGATTTATAAAATCTATCCCTTAGGTTTTACTCATGAGAGGATGTTTTTCATGGTGGGTCCAAATTTTGGAACTTTTTTACAGACCAGCTTCTAGCTATACCATGCATAAAATCTTTCAAAAAAACTTTGAAAACTTATCTTTTCACATAAATATTTACTGCAAATAGAACTGCTGTATGATATGTTGTATGTAAATACCCAGGGTGAGTAAGCTATTTTTTTGTACTGTCACATTGGTAGCCTAATGGTTTAAACCGTATGGATTTCCACGTTAAACTGTAATAGCTTACACATGCACCCAGTGTAGATTCACCAATAAAATGAAAAAGAAAAATAATTAAAATATAATGGCTCTTCATTATAAGAGATATTAAAGTGGCTGATAAGTTCTTAAGCCACTGAAATCAATTTTTGTTATTTCATAAATAAAACATTTCACAATGCAAGTATTATAAATGTAAAATATTTTTTTTAAATGTTCAAATGTGTTAATATTTCAGTAATATTTTCAGATACAGATGTACTATTCAAAAACCTGTTTCTAGGAAGGATTTCAGCTTATATACTAACATCAGATAAGTTGAAGTTAATTTACTTTTATTCTTTTTTACTCAATGTTACTTGCAACAAGTTTCAATCCTAACTTTAAGAATTGTTTCTTTGTGAAATTATATCATCTCAGGGTACTTTAGCAATGTAAGGATTTATGTTGTATATTGTACATCTAACCCTTTACTAATATGTTTGCTTCTTCTTTCTTTGTGTATGCCGTCTCCCACTATTCTCACATGTTACTTTCTGTTTTAACAAAATAATTCTTTTCTCACATTTTACAACAGTTCATTGATGCACTTATGTCCAATTCCGGCAAAAAAGCTGCTAGGGGGTGGAGCTTATGAGCACCAATAAGGACTCTTACTCCCTTCTCAAATTGTTTGAGTTCATCTGTGACTTGTCTACCAAATTCTATACAACCCTAGCCCTTGGGATTTCAACCTCCATGCAGAGAAACCTATCAATAGCTCTGCCGCCACCTTCTAGTACAACTTGGATGATTTGGGCTTCTACCAATTAATCAATGTACCCAATCACAAACACGGTCAGTCTCTAGACATAATATACCACTCTGCTAACATCAATATCATCCACAACTCTACAACAGTGGTCCCTGTCTCTTGGTCTGACCATTACCTGATCCAAGCTACTCTGCTAATCCTACAAGAAACTTGCCTCCTCCCCCATCAGATCCTCCCTCTAGGAACTTCTCATATATCACAAACAAGAACATACTGTAACTCCTCAATATTCTGAAAAAACCTGCTCCCTCTGAGTCATCCAAATTCATGGTTGAGTGGTGGAATGACAAATTCACTGCAGCCATCAATACCCTAGCATCACTTAAACCTAAAACCACAAAGCACCCGAGACATTCACCATGGTTCCACAAGGATCTTCTCCTCCTCAAGCAACAATACCATCAATTTGAATGACCATGGAGGAAACAAACTATGTATTTATTTAATTATTTTAAACCATTTATTGCCTGACCTTCCTATGTTCAGAGTAGGATACAATGTAAACATATACAGTCATATGAACAAGATATAATCGGACATTACATAGAACTTCAGAAAGGGGGGAGTAACATAATTCTTCAGAATTAGGGTAGCAACATATAAGCACCAAGGGAGTTCATTCTGTCAAGATAAGGAGTCAATAGAGAGGACAGTAGTTGGCTAAGAAGTACCCTCTGAGGAGGGACATGTTAGGGGTAGTCCATTGTCATTTAGGTTTGGGAACACTTTTTTTGAAGAGGAAATATTTTAGGGCTTTTTTTAAAAAATATTCTTTCTGGAAGATATCTTACTTCCTTAGGTAGGCTGCTCCATAGGAGTGGTCTTGTGGAGAAGAATCTACATTCTCTGGTTTCCTCAATGTCGGTAAGCTTAGGAGAAGGGACATCTAATACATTAGGTTAGATGATCTGAAGGGTCGGGAGGGATTGTGGATTTTTATTTTTTAGGAAATCCATGGGGAGTGTAAATTGTGAATTGAAGAGTGTATGATCATGGCGAGCTTGTATTGTAGATGGTAAAAGATTGAGAGCCAGTATAGAGATTTGAGTACAGGAGAGATATGTTCACGCATGGGAGTGCTAGTGAGGAGTCTTTCTGCTGAGTTTTGTATGATCTGCAGTGGTCGGGTCGCATATAAAGGTAGACCTGTTAGGAGGGTTTTGCAGTAGTCTATACCGGAGAATAGTAGATATTGAAGGACAGACCTGAAATCAGAGTGTTCAAGAAGGGGCTTAAGGTGACGGAGTAAACGTACTTTGTAAAAGGAGTGATAATAGTTCTTATATGGTTGCACATGGAGAGAGAGGGATCAATTGTGACTCCCAGATTGGGTACACTTTGGGAGATGGTGATGGAATGGGAATCAAAAGAGATATTGTTGGGTATGTTGTCAATATGATAAAATAATGATTTCCATTTTAGAGATATTGATGGCTAATTTATTGCTATGCAGCCATTTTTGGATGGTTGTAAGACCGTGAGTAAGTGAAAATTCTATAAGGGCCCATGCTTATCATTGCCATTAGAGATGTGAATTGGAACCGGAATCGGTTCGGATTCCGGTTCCGATTCACATCGTGTTTTTTTTCATCCGGCCCGATTGCGGTTTTGTTTATCGGCTGCGCCCGAGCCGATAAACAAAAAACCCACCCCGACCCTTTAAAACTAATCCCTTAGCTTCCCCCACCCTCCCGACCCTCCCAAAAACATTTTACAGGTACCTGGTGGTCCAGTGGGGGTCCCGGGAGCGATCTCCTGCTATCGGGCCGTCGGCTGCCACTAATTAAAATGGCAGTATTGGCCTTTGCCCTTACCGTGTGACAGGGTATCCGTGCCATTGGCCGGCTCCTGTCACATGGAGGGAGAACTGGATGGCCCGTGCCATCTTTAAAAATGGCGCGGACCATCCAGGGTATATTAAGATCCCTATTAATATACCGTGCTCTTGTATACACCTGTTTAATCACCCATTCTGGGTAACCCCTCTCATTAAATCTCTCACGCAAATCCTTCGCGTGTTACTTTTTCACTCATCCGGTCTCTCGGAAATTTTTTTTTTTTGAGGGGAATTACTACATGCCAGTCTGTTTCAGTAGTGTATATTATTAAATGCCCATGTGGGCTGTTCTATGTGGGTAAGACATCGAGGAAAATCAGAATTCGGATATTAGAACATTGCAGCAGACTTCGAAATGAGGTGGAAACTGCCCCATTGGTAAAACATTGGCATGAATACAATCATACAGTGGAGGATCTCCATTTTTTTGTGATCCAGGAAGTGAAGAGTAGGCGAGGGGGTATTTTTAAACAAGATATTGTTACGAATGGAGCAAAGATGGATTTTTCCTTGGGAACTTTGTGGCCAAATGGATTGAATGATAGAATTGATTGGGTGGCGTGCCTTTGATTTCTTTTGATTTGTGTGCCTGGTTCTAATAAACCAGTGTATAGATGATGGTTGGATATTGTCCCTTTAAAGTAAGATCGGTCTAGAGCCGGGTGAATGAAGGAAATATTCTTTAAATTCTGGTGGGCAGTAGAAAGGGGCATAGACATAAATTTGTGTGTGCTTTTTGATTGGTGAGGAGGTATTTGAAAAGGAGGGAGAAGGGGAGTAGTTAATTCATTACCTTTGGTTTGCTTCATGGCGGCGTTTGGATGCTATGGAGGTGGTGGTGTTTTGGAGTATTGGTGAGGTAAGTTTCCTTCAATTTTTATCGTATTAATTTCACTTTTGGTGCGAGAATTATGGGATGAAATTTTCTAAATTTAGAATAAAATTATTTCTATCTTGATCTGATTCGCTAAAGGCAATATGTAAAGGAACAGTTCACTGTACTGAAAGAGTGGTGATTCATCTAAGAGGTGTTGAAGAGCAAGAGCCAAGACATATATCTGTGTATGCCAGTTTTTCTGGACGCACTAAGGGAGTCATTTTCCAAGGAGTTACCGCAGGAGATAATTCCGCAAATCACCTAACACGATTTGCAAATGCATAATTTTGTATTCAGGGGGCAGAGCATATGTAAAGTAGGAAAGAGTTATTATGTGCAGTGAAACAGCTGCAGTGTAGCACTAGAGGCCAGTAAAGGTTTATTGCAGTACATGGAGAGAGAGAGAGAGAGAGAGAGAGAGAGAGAGAGAGAGAGAGAGAGAGAGAGAGAGAGAGAGAGAGAGAGAGAGAGAGAGAGAGAGAACCTTGCTATAGTGCCTCTTCCCTAGACAGGTATTTGTATCCCTATGGTAGGCCCACCTAGTAACTCGAGGTGGGGTTTAGTATGAGGGTAGCGGGTTGGGGGCCACTTTGACATTATACATGACACCTACAAACAGAACAGTGGTCTCTTGTGAAGATTTGATGGCCTTTGGAGTGAGGAAACTCACTCCAAGATGAGATTTGGGCAATGTTCTCTCCACCTAGCTTGATGGACACTCTACCTGGCAACAACAAGCTAGGTGGAGAGAAACATTGCCCAAATCTCATCTGGAGTGAGTTTTTATCACTCCGAAGGCCATCAAATCTTCACAAGAGACCACTGTTCTGTTTGTAGGTGTCATGTACAATGTCAAAGTGGCCCCCAACCCCCTACACTCATACCTAAACCCCACCTCGAGTTACTAGGTGGGCCTACCATAGGGATACAAATACCTGTCTAGGGAAAAGGCAAGGTGCTCTCTCTTTCTCTCTCTCTCTCTCTCTCCCCCCCCCCCCCCTCCCCTCCCCTGTGGCACACTGAAACAGGCTGTCTGGAAACATCGTAAACTGTGATATATACTGGCAATGTAGCCCATATTGGGTTAATAGTGCAACGTGCGTGTTGCATAGCTGTTATTGCCAATTTGTGATACACATGCTTATTAGCATAAGGTAACACCCCTTTTTGGTATCGCATGCAATTACCGTGCGATATTGGAAAATGAGGCCCGTGGTGCCATGGTCATATATAAATTTCTGCTCTTGTTGTAACAAAATTTTAGCTAAATCACCTCCTCTCCAATGTAGTGAGGGTTGCAGCAGAATACAAAACTTATAGTCATTAAATTTAGGATTTTCTTGTATAAAGTAGTCAACCAGGGGTTTGGATTCAATTTTCTATTGATGTTACTCTTATGTTCTATAATTCTTTTCCTAAATTCCCCTACTGTCTTCCCAATCTACATTTTATTACATGGGCATATAGCGACATAGATGACCCCTTTACTCCTACAATTTGTGAATTGTCTTAAAAAATATTTTTTATTCATACCTGGTATGTCAAGACTGTTTGTTTTCATGTTGACATTACACACAGAACAATCATTACATGGTTGATGACCTGGGGGTCTAATGTCTACTGCTAATTTTTGGGGTAAAGCAGAAGGTGAGACATAATATTTAATATTTTTAGAACACTTATTAACTATTAGCAGTTCTTTATCTTTGAATCCATCAAGTAATTTTATCATGAGCCAATGATGTTTCAAAATTTTGATTATACTAAGTGACATATATGTGTATGTCAGTGGACAGGTAATCTTTTCAGTCTGTTTCTTAGCCTTCTGTTTAAGTAAATCATCTCTTTTGTTTGAACGCTCTGTTGATTCCACTCACGACATGTTTCTCAGGGTATATTCTGTCAAGAAACCTCTGTTTCATTTCAACAGCTCTAAATTTAAATGTTTCATCATCTGCACAGAGTCTCCTGAGTCGTAAAAATTGAGAGTAAGGTAAATTATTTAATAGTGACCTATTATGACAGCTGTTGTAATGTAAAAACTTATTAGAATCAGTAGGTTTTCTATAAATGTCTGTGTGGAAATCTACCCTCCTTCAAAGAAATCTGAATATCTAAAAAAGAAATGAAACTCTTATGGAATTGCATTGTAAATTTCAGATTAGAATCTCGTTTATTTAACCAAATTATAAAGTCATGCAGATCATCCTGGCTGCCATTCCATAGTAGAAAAATGTCATCTATGTACCTTTTCCATATAACAATATTTTTGGAAAATGTGTGCGCTGTTAAAAAGGTTTCTTTTGAATTGAGCCACATATAGGTTCGCTACAGAAGGGGCCATTGCAGAGCCCATTGCTACTTCCTTTTGTATGAAGAAAAAAAATCTTTGTTAAATTTGAAATAATTATTTTTAAGGCTATCTCTGCAAATTCTATTACCAGTTGATTCGGAATATGTCTGTGTGGGTTATGGTTCAAAAGTTGATTAGTAATGATTTCTACAGCTGATGATTGCAGGATATTGGCATATAAAGATTTGATATCCATAGTAACCATTAATATATCCCCTTCAATTTGTTGGAGATCTTCCAAAATTGTAATAAAATCGGACAAGTCTCTAATGAACGATGGAATAGAAGGAACTTGTTTTTTAAGAAACATATCTATAAGATTGCTGAAATAATTGGCCTACCTGGCAGTTCACTCAAGGACTTGTTTATCTTTGGTAAAATATATAGGGGTAGATTTTATAAATCTGCACCCGCGTGTACTTTTGTTTGTGCACCAGGTGCAAACAAGAGTACGTGGGATTTAAATAGATATGCGCATAGCCGCGCATATCCATTAAAATCCGTGGTTGGCACGTGCAAGGCTGCCCAAAATCGGCAACCTGCGCGCACCGAGCCGCGCAGCCTGCCTCCGTTCCCTCTGAGGCTGCTCCAAAATCAGAGCGGCCTCGGAGGGAAACTTTCCTTCCACCCCCCCCGCACCTTCCCCTCCCTCCCTACTAACCCACCCCCCCCAGCCCTATCTAAACCCCCACCTACCTTTGTTGCACAAGTTACGCCTGCTCGAGGCAGGCGTAACTTGTGTGTGCCAGGCCGGCCGCTGGCACGCCATGGTCTGGAGGCTGACCCGGAGGCTGCGGCCATGCCCCCGGAACACCCCCGATGACACGCTGGCCGCAACATGCCCCCCTGACACGCCCCCCCCGGAACACCCTCGATGATGCGCCGGCCGCTACATGCCCCCCCTGACACGCCCCCGACATGCCACCCAGGAAAGCCTCGGCTCTTACGCACGTCCCGGGGCTTGCGCGCGCCGCCGAGTCTACTCCACATAGGCTTGGCGTGCGCAGGGGTGTTTGGGCCAGGTTTTCGAGGGGTACGCGTGTATTTTACGTGCGTACCCCTTTGAAAATCTGGCCCATATTGAGGGCAGAACTGAATTGTTTACAGTAAAAAATCAAATTCCTTGTTGGTAATAAAATTTCCTTCTTTGGCTGTTTTTAACAGGCTATCAATCTGATTTTTAATTCTTTTTGTAGGGTCGCTAGGTAATTTGTGATAAATGATTGATCAGATAGTTGTCTCTGTATTTCTGCTATGTATTTAATGTGGACCATAATAACTATTGACCCTCCTTTGTCTGCCGCTTTGATCACAATATTAGCGTCATTTCTCAATTCTGTAATGGCACTCATTTCACCTTTAGTCAAATTTCTATAGTGTTTATTTGAACCATTTTGTTTTTCTTTTGCCAATCATTTAGTACCAAAGTCTCATAAGGTTATATGATTGGATGGACGGCACCAGGAGATACCCATCTGCTTGACCCTTTGACAATGGAAGTATCGGTATTCATTTATCCTGTACTTGAAAAAAAGTCTAAGACTTTAAGTTTTCTAGTAAACTTAAACATGGGTTCTAAAAGCATTATATGTCGCTGTTGGTACAAATGACAAGCCCTTGTTAAGTATTTTTGTCTCATCCAAATTAAGTGTTCGTGAGGAGATATTTACTATCTTATTGTGCATTTCTATTCTCAATAGGTCCAAAACGGATTGGGGTAGATTTTTTTAAAAAGCGCGTTTGCGTACTTTTGTTTGCACAGCAGGCGCAAACAAAAGTACACTGGATTTTATAAGATAAGTGCGTAGCCATGCGTAAGTTCTAAAATCCTGGATCGGCGCACGCAAGGCTGCCAATTTTGGGCAGCCGGCGCGCGCCGAGCCGCGCAGCCTGTCTCTGTTCCCTCCGAGGCCGCTCCGAAATCGGAGCGGCCTCGGAGGGAACTTTCTTTCGCCCTCCCCTCACCTTCCCCTACCTAACCCACCCCCCCAGCCCTAGCTAAACCCCCCCTTACCTTTATCCACGGATTTACGCCTCCCGGAGGGAGGCGTAAATCCACGCACGCCAGTGGGCTGCTGGCGCGCCGAGACCCGACCCGGGGGCAGTTCCGGAGGGCGCGGCCACGCCCCAGAACGCCCCTAGCTGGCGCCACACCCCCGGTCCCGCCCCCGACACGCCTCGTCCCACCCCCAAAACGCCACATCGATCGTCCCCCGCCCCCGACACGCCCCCGACACGCCCCCGACACGCCCCCTTCCAAAAACCCCGGGACCTACGCGTGTCCCGGGGTTCTGCGCACACCGGCGGCCTATGGAAAATAGGCGCGCTGGCGCGCAAGGCCCTGCTCACATAAATCCGCCCGGATTTACGCTAGCAGGGCTTTTAAAATCCACCCCATTGTGAAACTGGTTGTAAGACTGATGCTGGAAGTCTCTCCCTCTTCCTCTCCATCCTCTCTTCCTCTGTAAAAAAGGGATTCCACTTTTATTAGTAGGTACATCTTTTTCTGAATTCTCCTCCACATTCTACCTAACTGAAATATGCGAGAATCACTTTATCATGTCTGACACATTCTGTATCTGAGCTAAAGAGGGGTGC
The DNA here is from genome assembly GCF_901001135.1 of Rhinatrema bivittatum. Lineage (NCBI taxonomy): Eukaryota > Metazoa > Chordata > Amphibia > Gymnophiona > Rhinatrematidae > Rhinatrema > Rhinatrema bivittatum. The sequence continues at coordinate 378,727,234 of NC_042615.1, read as the reverse complement.
TGAGGGATCTATTTCGTTCGTCTTGGTACTGCAAATATGCTTGGCTTTCTTATCTAGGTTAGGGTTTGGATCGCCATTTTTAGCTTACCTTTCCTTGAGGTGTCTTTTTTTTTTTTGTGGTATTTGAGGATTCCTTGTCATTTCTAACAAAGGGTTTATTGAAGCCATGCCATTGAATAGATCTTATTATTTTTGTAATCTGTTTCATCTCTTTGAATTAGTCATATTTCAGAGATCTAAGTTCTTCATGAAACTTTCTAAATTTTTCTTATAGTCACTATAAATAATATCAAAACAGAGGTCATTCTTTTGAGGAAATCAGCTGCTCATCCAATTCGCTCTTGAGCCTTTCTTCTCTGGACTTTGATGTTTTGATAAATAAAATCATAAGGTCCAAGGAGCATTTGTTGTGTATAGCTTCCCATGAGTTCATAAACGCAGTATCCTCTCGAAACATGCTGGGAGGCTTATTAATCCTTAAGCCTCTTGGTATCCATTTGTAACAGCAATAGTCCAGAAGTGTTGATGCATGTAAATTGCTCCTCACCAAACTTTTGCATAAGTTGATTCAATCTTCCCATTTCTTCAAGAAATCTACAAAAACCTCGTCATTTTTATAGAAAAGTTCCAATGGTAGAAGATCATTCAGTTGTCCATCATCAAAGCTTAAAATGTCCATCCAAGGTGAGAAGGACATCTTCCTTAAAAGGGATGGACCCAAAAAGCAAGAATGAAGACAGTCTAAAAAAGCCGTGAGGAATGAAACAAGGAATAGCTGAAGGTCCTCAAAAAATATATTTATTAAAAATCAATGAGTGCCCGACTCTAGGCCTGAGTTTCGTCCATTGGAGGGCTGCTTCAGGGGCTATAATAAAATAATTATTATAGAAATAATATTATCATCAATTGAAAAACACACAGATACATTAATTAATTTAACATAGACTATTAAACATACAGAGAATTATAGTCATATAGGATAATTTATAAAAATAGGTGACTATTAAAAATACAGGTACAGGAATGTACAATCATATTCTGAAAAAAGGAAGGGGGGGAAAAACGAAGGAGGGGGGAAAAAAGGAAGGAGATATGTAGTAGCAAGACCATGGCACATATTATCAATGGTTTTTTGCCTGTAAACAACAGAATGCCACTTTTTTTAAATTTTATTTTATTTTTATTAATTTCTGAACTTATTACAAAGAAACAATAAATCTTTGCATTATGCAATACACAAAGGGGTAGATTTTACAAATTTGCACACACGCGTACTTTTGTTTGTGCACCAGGCACAAACAAGAGTACGTGGGATTTTAATAGATCTGGGATCGGCGCACACAAGGCTGTGCAAAATCGGCAGCCTGGCATTCCCTCCAAGGCCGCTCCACTTTCCTTCCACCCCCCCCCGCACCTTCCCTTCCCTAACCCACCCCCCAGTCCTACCTAACCCCCCCCACCTTTGTTGCACAAGCATAACTTGCGTGCACCGGGCTGGCTGCCTGCGCACGATTCCCAGGCCTTGCATCCATTTTGGATGGCTCAGCCATGCCCCCAAAACACCCCTGGGCTGGAACCATGCCCACGGACCCGCCCCCAAATGATGTGCTGCCACGACACGCCCCTCAAAGCACCCCCTCCAGGAAAGCCCCAGGACTTATGCGCATCCCGGGGCTTGCGCGCACCGCCGAGCCTATTCAACATAGGCTCGCGCATGCAGGGGGAACATCGGGCAGGTTTTCGGGGGGTACACGCGTACCCCTTTGAAAATCTGGCCCACAATTTGTTGCGCAAACATTGGGACAGATTAATGTATAAAAAAACATTCTCATTATTATTCCAAACATGCAAATTTTTGCGCAATCTTATTCCAAACATCATAGGGGCAAATTTGCAGGATTTTCGAAATTTAGGCATATAAGGATACCTTTGTAGGGAAAAAAAGTAAGTTAACCTTAATTTTAAAAATTAAGGGGCAGATTTTAAAAGGAGCGCGAATAGCCTACTTTTGTTTGCGCTCCAGGCGCAAACAAAAGTACGCTGGATTTTAGTAGATACGCGCGGAGCCGTATCTACTAAAAACCTGGATCGGCGCGCGCAAGGCTATGGATTTTGTATAGCCGACGCGCGCCGAGCCGCGCAGCCTACCCCCGTTCCCTCCAAGGCCGCTCCGAAATCGGAGTGGCCTCGGAGGGAACTTTCCTTTGCCCTTCCCTCACCTTCCCCTCCCTTCCCCTACCTAACCCATCCGCCCGGCCCTGTCTAAACCCCCCCCCTTACCTTTGTCGGGGGATTTACGCCTCCCGGAGGGAGGCGTAAATCCCCGCGCATCAGCGGGCCTCCTGCGCGCCGGGACGCAACCTGGGGGCGGGTCCGGAGGGCGCGGCCACGCCCCGGGCCCGCCCCCAGAATGCTCCCGACACGCCCCGAAAAGCCGCGCGGTTCGGGCCCCCCCCGACACGCCCCCCGACTCGCCCCCTCCGAAAACCCCGGGACTTACGCGAGTCCCAGGGCTCTGCGCGCGCTGGTAGGCCTATGTAAAATAGGCTTACCGGCGCGCAGGGCTCTGCTCGCGTAAATCCGCCCGGTTTTGGGCGGATTTACGCGAGCAGGGCTCTGAAAATCCGCCCCTAACAGTTTAGCAATTGATATTGTTCCTTTTTTCATTCTAATCGCTTACATTTGCACTAACATGCACTAACTCTTGCCTTTTTGCAGCCAGGAAATCCTTAAATTGGTTTATTTCAAAGAAAATATGTTATTCCACGATACTTCAATGTACATTTACAAGGAAATTTCACTATCATTCTAGCACCAATTGCTAGAACGTCTGACTTTAATAACACTGGGCAACACATTTTCACAAAAGTCATGTTACGGAAATGAAATTAGTCAATTCTTATAAATTTCCATGTGCTAAACACGAATGTGACTGTGAAAATGCAAAATTGGCTCTAGTTTTTTTGTAATATGCAATAATATAATTACATCTTGAACTGTATGCCAATAGTAGGAGACCTACGGTTAATACCGTTTGAAAAACGAAGTCATAGGCTATTTCTTAGATTTCTTTGCTTGTCTCTTGTACACCTGTTCGGGACCATCTCTGCAGAGTGTCCAGCAGTCGTCAGCCAGCATGAATATTTCAAATGCTCACCCTTTCTGACTGGGCTTCATATAGTACACTGCTGACGTCAGCTTACTCAGCAGCAGCATGGCAGTAGAACTGCATTGCATCAGAAAATGATGTAATAAATTCTAGATGATGTGTGCATGATGGCATTATGCAATATGATGCAATATTACATCATTCTAGGCTTATTTAGGATGTTGTTACAGTCCTACTGGATAAATTTACACAACTAAACATAGAAAGTGAACTATATTAAATATCTTCAAAACGAGAGCCAATAAAAACTTTTCATGGTCATATTTGTGTTCAGCACATCAAGATACTACAGAGTAGCACATTGTTTTTTTTGTTTTTTTTTATTTATTGGTATTTTTAATAATTACAAAGCATATCCGTCTTTGTACAGAAAAGAAAGGAAAATAAGTTTAATACAATCAAATGGAACTTTCAAGGAAATACATTATTTCTATAGTCCCCTATATAACATATTTCTATAGTCCCCTATATAACCTATATAACCTATATATAATATATTCTATAGTCCCCTATATAACCTATTTCTATAGTCCCCTATATAACCTATATAACCTTTTACCTATGCATTTTTCTGGATGCATAGGTAAAAAATGATGATGTGGTTTGAAAGAGAAATTGTTGACTTATAAGATTTGAAGTAAAGTATTTTTTAATCAAAATTAATTTGAATTTTTATAGAGGAAACCTGTACGGGAATATGTTGGAAATGTCTAAGCAGTAGGATATTCTTTGAAACTCTCCTGAAGAAGCCTGTGGCAAGGCGAAACATGTTGAGAGGATGAAGAGGCAATAAAAGAATTTCGGTCTAGGAATCAGAAAAAAATCATGGAACAGTATTCTTTCTGCTTATGAACAAATTGATTTTGAAAGATTAGTACTGTATTGTAATGAGGATTTTCATCTGTATGTAAACAATTTGTTTTGAACGTGGAGGAATTTTTTAAATGTTGGGAGATAATAGATAAAAATGAGTGTGAGTGTGTAGTATGAATGTGTGTAAGTAATGTGGGATGATGGGTTGGGATTTTTAGATAAATATTCCTTGGGGTGATGCTGTGAAGATTTGAGTATTGAGTCCTTGGGAATTTTTTGTTTGAAATAAATAAAGATTGTAATCTTACATATGTGGTTTGGTACTACTGACTTCTCCAGCAATAGATAAGTGGAATCCACCTGGTGCCTATATCCTGAATGAGCCAGTGCTGATTCCTGCTTCTCATGGAACTGCTGCCGACTCTTTATACTCTGGTGAAAATATCTTACTGTTTTCCTGCTTCTATCAGTTCTTTTAGGACTAAGCTACTATATTCCCCAGGATGCCCTTTTTTGCCAGCTGGTACCTAACTCCAGAGACTCAGCACAGCCTGTTGCTCGTTCATGAGACTCAGTCCAGCCTCGCCAGAACATCCGCACTGGCCGCACTCCTTCCATCCTTTGCCACTCCTGGCACAGGATGTTCACCTCACCCGGCTACTGCCCAAAATCCTTAATATACAATCTTCCATGTATAAATCAGGGTTTTATGAGAGTAAGTTACATATATTTTTTGCTTTTAAAATAACATGTGTAACTTTAAAACTAGGAAGGACAAATATGCACTATCAACACATTGTAGGAATTCATGCATAACCAGACATAAGCACATTTTATAATCTGAGTACCTGATACATGCAGGTTATAGCTATAAAATACTGTAGAACTTCACATGCTATATAAATGCATATTTGAGACCACGTGGAGTTGTTTGAAAGTTGTTCTAACCACAGCAATTTTTTGGCATATATCAAGGGCACAAACCATAGGGGGAAATACAAATTCTTAGTGGCAAAAAAAGTTTTGTCTGGTGCTACGACTCTAGGGTTTTAATCACAGGAACACTTTTTCAGTTACAACCCAGTAAATGCACCAAATTAATCATTTTATTCACTGATCAAAGTCACAATCATCATAATTTTTGTTTATACTTTCTCTTTGATTGATAAAATATTTCCTTAGGGGGAAAAAACATATTTCTTTTTTACTGATTGAATGTCCTAGAGTTTTCTACTAAAATTATTCCCTTAATGAAAACTGATTTTTTCTTTACTGATGGCATACTAGAGCCAGAATCCTCACTATAATCTTCATCGGGGGTAGCAAAAGCATCAACACAGCTGTATCTCAATGTAATGGCACCAAGGTGCTCTTCCATAAGACAAGATGGAGTGACACAGCTGCTTACATAAGAACATAAGAAATTGCCATGCTGGGTCAGACCAAGGGTCCATCAAGCCCAGCATCCTGTTTCCAACAGAGGCCAAACCAGGCCACAAGAACCTGGCAATTACCCAAACACTAAGAAGATCCCATGCTACTGATGCAATTAATAGCAGTGGCTATTCCCTATGGGGTAGATCTTTAAAAAATACGCGATCGCGTACTTTTGTTCGCGCACCAGGCGCGAACAAAAGTACGCTGGATTTTATAAGATACGTGCGTAGTCGCGCATATCTTATAAAATCCGGGGTCGGCGCGCACAAGGGGGTGCACATTTGTGCAACCTGCGCGCACCGAGCCCAGCGCGCGCTGCCTGTTCCCTCAGAGGCCGCTCCGAATTCGGAGCGGCCTCTGAGGGAACTTTCCTTCGCCCTCCCCCCACCTTCCCCTCCCTTCCCCTACTTAAACCCACCCCCCCCCCCGGCCCTATCTAAACCCCCCCTAACTTTGCGCGCACCAGCCGGCAGCCCCGCTCCGTCCTCCGGTCCCGGGGGCTGGTCCGGAGGCCTCGACCACGCCCCTGGGCCGGCGCCACTCCCCGGGCCCGCCCCTGAAACGCCGTGGCACGCCCCGAAACGCCGCGTCGTTTTGGGAATGCCCCCGGACACGCCCCCTCCCGCCCCTTTTCGAAAGCCCCGGGACTTACGCGCGTCCCGGGCTTTATGCGCGCCGGCGGCCTATGCAAATAGGCGCACCGGCACGCGAGGGCCCTGCACTCGTAAATCCGGAAGGATTTACGCACGCAGGCCTTTTAAAATCCGCCCCTAAGTAAACTTGATTAATAACCGTTAATGGACTTCTCCTCCAAGAACTTATCCAAACCTTTTTTGAACCCAGCTATACTAACTGCACTAACTACATCCTCTGGCAACAAATTCTAGAGCTTTATTGAATGAAAATAGCCTGAAACACACAAAGACAGACTCTATTATAAGGTACAATCAAGCTAGGGTGAGACAACATAGTAAAAATCTCAACTTTGTGAGACTTTCCTCACGCCAAATGATGTCACATCTTAATTGAGGTATACTGGGCTATTTGTACGTTTCACTCTACATGTAAAACTTGCCCCTAAACCCTAAACTACCATCAGCACCTCACTTTGAGCTATTAGCTGGCCCCTCCTATAGTGATATGAATAGTTGAATACTGTGACGGCCTCCCCAGAGGCTCCCTCTCTCTTTCTCTCTCACTCCCCCCCCCCCCCCCCCCCAGGCCGGAAATCGCTGAAATGCAATCTTTAACACAAATTGTATTATGACTGATTTGGGCATATCACACAGCTTAATGCCAGGGAAAAAGGTGTAGTTATTTCCAGCATTAAAACCGTGCAAAAGCATGTGTTATGCTATCACACAGTGCAATATTGCCCCTCATTTTAATTAATCCCACCCAAACCCCTCCCCAATCTTGCCCCTTCAAAAAAATTTGCATTTGCGCCATGCTGTAACATGATTAGTGCATGCATTATGGTATTAAAGCATATGTTAACACGTTCTCAAGTGAGTTAACGCCACAATGCATATTAATGAATGATCCTATTAGTGAGTTACTGTCTGATGGTACCAAAAATGAAGGTGAAGAGAGGAAAATGGTGCACGTCTTCCAGCTGGGTTTTACTAAAAGAAACCAGGGATAAATCCCAGGCAGTCTCCCAGGGGTAGGGAAGGAAGACATATTCTTGAAGAGAAATAGATGGAATCAAATATAGATTTTAAAATGTTATTGTCAATTAATTATAAACATTTTCAATTACCTAACAGCAATTTGTGAATATTTTGTACTTGCGCTGTGAATTTCCACAATTAACACAATCCCTCTCTCTTTTATAGTTATCAATAACCCTGCAGAGAACCGGTTCTGCCAACTACTTAATAAACAATCAAATAAGTATGGTTTATTATGGCCTGTTGTATTTTCTCTGTAACTGATATACTAACTAATGCTACTTTAAAAAATGTGATTCTTTGTGTTTAACTTTTGTCTTCTGGGTGCAGCAGAGTACGAACATCAACCAAAGGTGCAGGTAAGTAGTAAGAATGTTTTCCCATTTTGTCTGTCTCTGTATGTTTTCGATCATTCTCTCTTGTTCTCACATGCTCATTCTCATTTTCCAAAGCCTGTGAGCCCTGAGTTGTTCTGTGTTTTATGCTGTCTTCTGCTACTTTAACACAGGTACTTATCTCTGCTCTTTTAATGTCTTTCCTTTCTCTATCTTTCTTTGTGTTTTCTGTGATGATGTCAGTGCTGAGTCTAGCTAGAATAGGAGGTGAGTGTTCACTTAGCTGAAACAAGTCTGTGGAAAGAAATCTTTGTTCTCTATACCACAGCTAGAGCATTGCCAGCTGAGCAAAAATAGCAGGCATAGCTTGAATAACTAGAAGGACTCTGACTGTCTCTCCCTGGGGTACCATCTGTCTAAACTGAGTGTTGTCTCCCAGCACAAGGTTGACTGTTTCACTATACTGTATTAAAATAATAGAATGTTCCTCAGCTATTCCATGTCTGCTTCTCTTCTGCAGATGTAATAAATAGATGTTTCCTTCACGTATGTCCGCAAGGTCTTGTTGAAGCTTCTCTAGCTATTTGTGCAAAATGAAATAATTAAATTTCCCTACCCTAGCTAAAGCACAGAGAATCTTTGAGAAAAAACAAACCTCTCTCTCTCTCACTCACACTTACTTTTCTGGTCACAGTGTCTGACACAACCACTCACTCTGCATTAACTACTAGGGTAGACTATTATGTAAAAACTTAGGGGCCGATGCAAAAAAATACGCGGAAAGCGGGCACTGAAAAGTCAGCGCCCGCTTTCTTAATGCATGCATGGTGTCTTCAAGGGGGGCGCCATACTATATGCGAACTAGGGGGTAGCACTAGCAAGGAGGTGCAAGGGTCACAAGCGTGCCCCTAGCACCTCCTTGCTAACACGAACCCGTGGCAGACCGCTGAGTTAGGAAGACTGATGCTGGTAAACTCAGCATTGTTTTTCATAACCGGCCATTTGCTAGTAATGAAAATGGAAGCCGAGTTTATCGGCATCTGTTTTCATAATTGGCAGACGGCCTTTTATGAAAATCGAGGCCGAGTTTACCGGCATCGGTCTTCCTAACTCGGCGGTCTGCCGAGGTATTTTATTTCTTTTTTTTTACTCAAGCACAGAAAAGCAGTTGTTTCTGCTTTTCTGTACTTCTTTTACATGCGCTCAGCTATTAACGCCTGCTCCAGGCAGGCGCTAATACCCGAGAGCTAAATGTGCGTCTGAGACACACAATTTTTTTTTTGAATGCGGAGTGAATGAGTAGTATCCTCAATTACATGCATTTGCATGTGATGAGCGCTATCTCATCCACTCCGTTTTTGACATGCGTTAAATAGGCACTAATCCCCTTATCGCATTAGGGGGTAGATTAGCACCTATTTAACTCACGTCAGATGGGGGTTATACAGTGTGCTCGGCTGAGCGCACTATATTGCATCGCGCCCTTAGACTTTGTAAGTATTCCTTTCAGGTGCTCTGTTGGTAGCAGAACTCTGTGGCCCGCTCTCTTTACCCTGGATCTGCTCACACTTTCTGTGCAGCTGTATTTCAGTATGTGAATTACTGTCAGAATTCTATTTTTTTCAAAAGCTGCATACTCTCTCTCTACAAGGATTAGTTTCAAATTCATAGCATAATGTATTGTTCAATTATATCCTAGGTCAGGTAACTCTCTGAGATTATACCATCTGAAATCAGCTAAATTTGAGAGGCTGTACATGAGGCTGGAATGAAGTCAGATTCTAGGTTTTAAACCAAACATGTTTTACGCTAGCTAAATAGCGTGCTGATGTACTGAGGTGTTGTGATATCAGTTCCTGGATACCATCAGGTCTTATCCTGATTTTATGATCATCAGGATGAAGGAATTAATCATATAGTATCTGTGATTATCACCAGAGCTAATGATTTCTCTCCCTTTTGAATCTAGGAATATTATACTTTTGGTTATCACTCTGGTGAGAAATTTAGGCAGAAATTACAGCATAAATTCCATCATTTATGAGAATGACAATCTATTTCATAAGTTCGTTACGTATCATTGCCACTTAGAACATCGGTATAGAAAAAAAATCAAAAAATAAATAAATAAATAATCACTCATTCTCTGTTCTGCCAAGGCTGACTTCTAAAATCCGCATGTCAGCCACAGTTAAAGAATTACCTTGGCTATCTTGGACCTGTTCTTTACCTTTCTTTCAAACCAGAGAAATAAACTTTCAATAAAATCACTCTCATTCACATTATACTCTCACATAGAGTGGTATGCCTGTCCTCTCTCTTCACTTTGGAGCAGTCTCTGAGGAGGTAAGGTATAACACCTTCTGCTCTCTTACTTGGTCAAACATCACACACTGACCGGATTCTCAGCTGTCACATCTAAGGGTGATCAGTACACTGATAATGACATCATCTGAAGTCGTTCCTAAAGATACTTTGGGGAAAATTTTAATATGGCTTTATCACAGGATTACCATTCTTCTTTATATTAAATTAGTGGGATGGACATTTAGGAATTTTTGAGCATCTTGATGAACTGATTGAAGGTCCAGATTAACTAATTAGCTGGGGACACAGGAGTATACTTTCTCCTACTTCTTTACCGTAGCCTCTCACCTTCTGCTCACAAAATGGTGTGGATTTGTTAATTTGCATACTATACTGAGTAACAGCACTGTTGTGAAATGGAGTCTGCGATATTAGAAATCTGGGCTGGATCAGTGTTTCACAAAATATGAATTCTAATTTTCCCAAATGTTTGTCTTTTGAATCCATTGTTTCCTTCCCAACTTATTCCATTAGAAATTCCAAAGTGGCTAATAGCATTTCCCAGCATCACAGACTCTAATTTTAAGGTAAAGTAGCTCATATGACAACACAATAAAATTTAAGCCTTTCTCCTCTAATGTTTCTCAAATTAAATTGTTTTTGGAGTTCTCTCAGCTTCTCACTTGTGTTCACTGGGGCTTAGGTACTGTTGCGTCCGTCGCTGCTCGATGCCCTCTTTACTTCTGTGGCGACTCCCTCCGGGTCTGATGGATGGTTAGCTGCCGCGGCGTCTTCTTGCCGTCTCCCTCCAGTGTCCCCGGACAGGCTCGATGCTACGGATCCGCCATGTTCCTGATGATGTAGGCCGTGCGCTCCAATTGATATACCAGCAAGGGTACGAACCTCGGGGGGGCGTCCCCCTGAGATGATGTCATGCGCTTCCAATATAAAAGGTCTCAGTATTCGCTAACAAATCGAGTTAACTAGGGGGATTGCTTCGGCTTTACTCCCAAGCTACTCTGCCTCCTCGGACTTACCAGGGGTACCCGCTCCTCGGGGGCCTCACTCTCTTTTCTTTATTTCAGATTGCAGATAGGAACCGGTACTTGCTCCTTGAGGGCCCATGTTCCTGAACACTCTGAAGAGTCTCTACTGCCTAGAAGCTATCGCAGATACAAACATTTGTGAGTTACCATCACTCTCTCAGAGCTTTCCCTGGAACCAGGTACTCGCTCCTCAAGGACCTAACCCTTTCCAGCTACTGAGTTTCCTAAAGACCTTATGTGAGTTTTATCATCTAGTTCTGGCTATGAACACAGCATACCCTGGCTACTATCACCCAAGTTACCATGTTACCTATTTTTCACCCGAGTTATGTTATCCAGGTTTTTTTCTACCTTGTTAAAATGTAAGACAAGTCTTTTTCACTGTTGTTTTTTGCAGGTTGTAATGTAAACCGAAGTGATAATTAATCCTGTTAATTGAACCTCGGTATATAAAAAGTTATAAATAAATAAATACTCACTATCTATAGTTTCTCTACAGCTCAGCAACCCTGGGATCGCTGTTCCAGTACCTGAGGGACTTCAGCCCTGCCGGGCGTATCTGCTCACTACTGCCACCTCTGGTGGTTCTACTAACCTGTCTAATAAAAGAATTATCTGTGTCTGTCTCTGTACTCAAGCCTAGCCGGTGGTCCCTCTCAGGATATCCTCCTGGGGGCGCAGTCATCTGCCATTGGCCCAAGGATCCACCTAGCTACATTCCTCTACAGCTGAGTGCCCTCTCCAAGCACTCCGCTGGTAACAGATTGCTACTCCTTCTCCATCAGGAGTCTCCAGAAACAGAATCATAACAGTTTATTAACTCCTCCCTCCACAGGAGCCAATACCTAATAGATTGATACCTCCTCCCTTCGTCAGGAGTCAAAGCATAACAGATTGCTAACTCCAGTGGATCCGACTTTAATTTGGAGAAGCAGTACTCCTGGGAATCCAGCTTAAGGTATGAGATGTCAGTAACCCCATAGACCCGGCACACCTCTCCACCTTGCAGGCTATACCAGACCTGGCTCAATGCATCTCAGAATATTCAGGGCTCCAAAACACATGTGACTACCTGAAGAGGTCCCTCTGATATGCTCCGAATATTTTTTTTCTCATTTTAGTTTTAGGACTGGTTTGGGTGATGTTCACCCAGACCCTTCAAACTGATGTGGGGACTTAATTAGAGTCCCTCCAGCCCAAAAGGGATTTATTTTTCAATTTTGCCACTTTGTTTCCTTTTTATTTTAGTTCAAAAGTGTCCCCATTTCAGCCACAAATCAGAAGAGCTTGAACTGTCATTTCCGGTGCAACCCGCAGGTTGGTGATGCCGGGGAATTTCCCCATGGGTCTCTGATGCTGAACCTTGGCTTACATGGGCATCAGCAGTGGCCCCAGTGCTACTGCTACTAAATTCACAGTGCCCTGGGGCTGCTGTAATTCGCCTGCTATGGTGGGGATAGCTCCTCCTCTCCACCGTGGGAGACACTCCATGCTGATGGCTTTCCTATGCAGCCATGAGGTATTTATTTATTTATTTATTTTTATTTAGATTCCGCTTTTCACATTTTTTTCAACACTTCAAAGTGGATTACATTCAGGTACTGTAGGTAAAGGGAACCCTCATGGCTGTGCAAAACAGCTCATGCTGGTTGCTGTTTACCGTAGGATACCTGTGTGTTGCCCTCGTTGGC